>NW_027555847.1:545586504-546863170 GCF_003287225.1 Phascolarctos cinereus | reverse complement strand
CTAATCAATAAGCATTTGCTAAGTGTCTATATGTCCCTAACACTGTACTAGATACGAAGAGTGATTAGGTGATCGAGAATGATTTGCATAGAGAAGATATTTGAATCCATGTTCTTTCAATGAGACTGTAAATCATGGAACTCTACCAATAACTAAAGAATCCAATTTCACGACCAAAGGGCAATGTAAAAGTCCATGGTAGGCATGAGCATACTGTCACAAAGAACTGCAAAAGAGAATCAGCGCAAAGTGTGTCATCAAAGAAATAATACGAATTAAAGAGATAATAGATATGTGGCAAGAATAAGGGGTAACTTAGGGCTAATTTATGGAAGGACACGAGCAAGAGTTATGCAGGATGGGCAGGTTAAAATATGCATCATTAGAGAGAATAGCCATACTAAGAAAATTATAGATCTATCAGAGATTTGGAGAATAACCATAAAGCTGACTTTTTTATTCTTAATATTACATTTTGAATTTGAGGACAAAATATGTATCCTTTTCCTGAGAAATAACTATTAGGGAATTATAACATCCAATGAAGACAAATGATGAAAAGAAGAGCCCACTTATTGTGATGGATTGATAAGTTCCAAAATACTTTCACATCCAGTTCTGCCCTTAGTGCCTCTGTGACCCTGGGCAAGTCCCTTCAACTGTCTGGCTTTTCTCAGCTGCCAAAGAAGAGGGTGGGACTAGGTGACCTCTACTGTCTCTTCCACAAGCCTCTGAACCTTCCCAAAGAACAATGGTTATTAAGGAATTGCCTCAGTGAATTTAGAGTGAGTAATTAACTACAGCAGTTCTTAAGTACCGTATTCAGCCTCCTTCAATGGAGGATTAAAAGGTTTTTCTAAAAATCCAATTAAACAAGAACAATTAATGATGTCTAATATAGCACCGGTTTGCTGCACAGCTTCCTAAGAAATATGTGCTGTCCTTCGGATATGAAAATGTTTTTCCAGTAGTGGTGATGGATTGACACTGATCCAAGGAGGCACAAAGATATAACAGCATATACAACATAGCTCTGGATTTTGAGCAAAAACCAAACCAAACCAAACCTGAGTTTATATCCCAGCTTTGCCACCTATTACCTATGTGACCCTGGGCAAAGTGTTTCCCTTCTCTGGGCCTCAGTTTCCTCCTCTGCAAAATGGAGGAATTGGTCAAATGATTCCTTAGCTTTCTTCCAACTTTTACATATATGGTTGTATTTAGTCCACTCTTGAGATTGTCTGCAAACACTCGTGTCCATGAAGTGAGATGATTAATGCTATACCTTAGAAAGACTGAAACAATCATAGAATGTCAGAGGCTGAAGGAATTTTAGAGTACAATTTCTTCATTTGATAATGGAGGAAACTGGAGCCTTGAAAGATCTAGTGACTGGTCACATTTCATGTAAGTACTAGAACCAAGAATAGAACGCAGGTCTCCTGACTCTCCGTACCTTTCATAGCATTGGTATTTGTCTCTTTCCTCTTTTATGATAAAAGTCTCAATGAAAATATTCAATTTTAAGTCTTTTAATCCATGGCTTATTTGGAGTTGTTTTGGCCAGAGCGAAGGCTTCCTTTTTTAAATAATCACAAGCTGAATTTTTTTTAAGATGCAAATGCATAAGACTCTAAAAATGAATCCAGTCCCAAATTCAATGTGTAGTTTAATCTGAAGATATTTTAATTGTTATAGTATTTCATCAATCTTAGATGGCTTAAATGAGAACCTGCCTTAAGATGGAGGGAGGGTTGGACTCAATGACTAGACAGTCTTTCAAGGTCACTTCCAGCCTTCTTAGGTAGCTAGTCCATTAAACTAAGTAATGAAAAAAAGCTTTGACCTCAACTGCTTCAAAACACGGATAACTGATGATAGGATCACAGATTTGGAGCTGGGACGGAGCTTATAGGTCATTAAGTCCAACTCTCTCATGTTGCAGATGAGAAAACTAAGGCATAGAAATCACATAACTACTAAACCACTAAGGCATGATTTTAACCTAAGTCTTCCTGGTTCCAGTACCCTGTCCACTATTTCACACTAGTTCTTATAATAACCAATAAACAATGAAAATTATTTAAATTTCTTTTGAAAATTCTAGTTAATGAGAATAATCAATCAATAGTACAGTGTTTTAAGATTTGTAAATTGCTTTCTTCACAGTAGTCAATAATAGTTAATAAATATTTTTTAAGTATCTACTATGTTCTAGGCACCATGCTAAGCACCGAAGATTGCTGTTCAGTCACTTTCAGTCATATCCAACTCTTTGTGACCCCATTTGGGGTTTTCTTTGCAAAGATACTGGAGTAGTTTGCCATTTCCTTCTCCAGCTCATTGTACAGATGAGGAAACTGAGGCAAACAGGGATAAGTGACTTGCCAAGGTTACATAGCTGGTAAGTGTCTGAGGCCATATTTGAACTCAGATCTTCCTGACTCCAGGCCCGGTGTTCTATGAACTTTTTCAGCTAGCTGCCTCAAGCACTGAAGATACAAAATGAATAAAAGAAAAACAGTGCCTGCCCTCAAGGATCTTGCAATCTAAAGGGGGGAAACAACACAAAAGAAAGCTGGAAAAACTTTAAGAAAGCCTTGAGGTGTGTAATACAAATATTATTATGCCCATTTTACTCATGAGAAAACTGAGGCTCGCGGAGGTCAAAAAACTCCTTGACCAGAGCTGACTATCTCCTCTCCACACAGATATAACACTTATTTTATGTATCAGACACTTGTTGCATTCCTCACTAGCAGCCTCAATTTAGTCTCTCATAATGTCTTCCACCATTATTTAGCCCCTAGATTACTTAATGTGTATGTGTGGAGATTGTTTCTCTGACTAGTTGATAAGCTTCTCAAGGACAGGGGCCATGTTTTACATCTTTCTGCACCAAATGTGCATAGTAGGTGCACAATAACTGCTTGGTGAATGAATGATAAAAACAAGTTTTTGCTGGTGAGCTCTGTCATTTAAAACTCTAAACTTCTGCCCACTGAAATCCTACCATTATTCAAGTCCCAGATCAAGTGACACCTCCTCCATGAAGCTTTCCCCGATTCTCACCAAAGGGAAATATTCTCTCCCTTGGAGTTCTCATAGATCCTTAGACCTGCCTTGTGCACTTACCACAATTTACTTTGTATTATAGATATTTGTGTGTGTCCCATAGGAGCACTTGTTTCACATTGGCACTAAGGGTTTGGCCAGAAGAGCTCTTTGGGTTTCATGTCTGGGTAACCCGCCAAATTGTGCTTCTAGTGAGGTCTGAGCTGTCAACTCTAGCAACGTGCTAGATCTAGCAGGACCAGGCTGCTCTGAGTCTTGCTTCCCTTTGCACAAGTAAGGATGAGACCTACCTGATTCTCACATTTGCCTTTTTTTTTTTAAGTATCAAGACCAGATTTCTGTCTAGGGAATATGAATAATTATTATATATCATATATCTCCCATGGATGATTCCCCATCCCATTGAGTCCTAATCACTTTCCCTCTTTTTGGTGATCCAAAAAGATTACGAAATTATGAGTGAAATTAACAATGTTGGCTTTCAGACTCCCAAGCAGCAGGCAACCCTACCACTCATAGTGAGGTGAGGAATCCTAACTTCCCTACCCATTTTTCTTTGTCTGCTGTTTCCCAGGTGTGCTATTAGTAGAGAATCACCACCACATATTTTCATCTCAAAGATAAAGGATAACGGGCAGGCTCTATTTAACTCGCTCATTGCTTTTCACCTTACCCATAACCATTCCTTCTTGAACTTTATCATGGACTCCTAAAAGTTTGTCTAGCTAGCAATTAGACAAAACCTTGTTAAATACTTCACAGGCTAACTACCAGAGGGCTTGTTGTCAAGCACCATCTTGGCATCTCTGAAATGTCTCTGGAATGCTTCTCACGCATGGACTTCCCTTGCCTTCTCTAAAAAGCATGGTAGCTCTCTTTTCAAATGTCTCTCCTCCATAGTGCGATATTAGATGTGAATGAATGAAAGAATGAAAAAGCATTTTATAAGCACTTACTATGTACAAAGCACTAAGCATAGTGTCTGGCACATAGTA
This sequence comes from Phascolarctos cinereus, assembly GCF_003287225.1. Classification (NCBI taxonomy): domain Eukaryota; kingdom Metazoa; phylum Chordata; class Mammalia; order Diprotodontia; family Phascolarctidae; genus Phascolarctos; species Phascolarctos cinereus. The sequence goes on along the minus strand of NW_027555847.1, from coordinate 546,859,100 downwards.
GGCACTTGATAAATGTTTATTGACTGATCAGTTGGTTAAAACACTATGTCAAAACACTGGGGTACCAATAGAAAAGAAAGACAGCCCATGTTCTCAAAGAGCTCACATTCTAATAGTGAAGACAACACACATGGGAAGTTTTAGTTGCAAGTCAGATGGAAAGGTCCAATGGTCCTTAGGATGCACAGCAAAGTAGATGGTAATGCATCTTCTTTAATGGTTTTTCCACTGATAAAATACTCTTTATGATGCTGAACCATTTGACAATGACAAGGATTTTGGTGGTGAGAACTTTCTTTTTTGAGTCTTCAATAGCTGTGGCTACTGAAGGAGGCTGAGGATGCAGCCCCCATAGAAACATTGCCAGGCCTGATTTTCACTGGAGTTGATTTCCTGCATGATGTCTGAAAGCATGGCAGCAATCTGGAGGTGATGTTATTCTCAGGGCTCTTGGGCCCAGGGTCTTTGGCTGTCTCCATCATGATCTGAAGGGAGGTGGTAGTCAAGGTGGTGGCAGTGATTTGATTTGCTTGGCATACACCGCCTCCTGCCTCTCCCTCAGGATGCCATGCTGCTTCAGCGTGACTGGTTTGTCTGTCATAGCAGAGTAGGCAGCTGGACTGTGCAGTGCATAGAACACCGGGCTTGGAATCAAGAAGACTCATCCAGCCTCAGACATTTACTAGCTATGTGACTCTGGACAGGTCACTTAACCCTGTTTGCCTCAGTTCCTCATCTGTAAAATGAGCTGAAGAAGGAAATGGCACACCAATCCAGTATTTTTGCCCCCCAAATAAAAAACCCCAAATGGGGTCATGAAGAATCAGACATGACTGAAATGACTCAATGACAACAGAGGTGGTAGTTTGGTTTGGAGTTTGTAGAGGTGATAGGTCACTTCTCCACAGTGGCTGGTTTCCTAAGGATGGCTATGGGGGCCAGGCTCAAAGTTTGACCTGTGAACTGGTGAGGGGTGGGGGGACTGATATTTCCCAGGGTTCTTGGGCCTACCCTGTCTAATGGCAGCAGTTGGTCAGTGGTTGGTATGAGTGGTGGGAATGACAATGGAGCCATTCTCAACAGTGGCTGCTCCCTTGAATGGTGGCAACAGGGGCCAGGATAGAAGTAGGTAAAGTGGTCTACAGTAGATGGGGTAGGGGATGAGGAGTACTGCTATTCTTCAGACTATAGACAAATCCTCTTACCTCAAATGCCACCTCCATTTGGACCAATCTTCTTCTTCTCCTCCTCCTCCCTCCTCCTCCTCTCTTCTTCTTCTTCTTCTTCCTCTTCTTCTTCTTCTTCATTGTGGAACTTAATCAACAAACACAAACATTTCAATATATTAAAAAAAAGAACAAGAAAGAGGATTGTATAAGAAACAATGAACTTCTGAAATGGACAGGGTTTTGTTGTTGTTGTTGTTGTTTTTTAAGAAATATCTACTTTTCTCTGAAGCTTAAAGATGGCAGGATAATACAGAAGGAAAACAAACCAGCCACAGGGAGGTTCAGAGTATGAATAGCCACCACCTCCTACTAGATTGTGAGCTCCAAGAAAGCGAGAACCATGAGTCAGTCAGCTTTATGTCAGCACCCCTCATGAACCTTTGGTTCTTATGCACTTGAATCAATGTGTTTTGTACTGAATTGCAGCATGCTCAGAAACAGTAGTAATCAATCAAATCATCCTTGGATCCCAGGCTGCCAAAAAGAATACATTTCCTAACATCAGGAGAACTGTTTGGGTGCCATTTCATGAACAGCAATAAAATATTAGACACATTTGAATTGCTATAGGCCATTATGACTATAGATGGGATAATAAGCCTATTCACATTCCTGACATTGAGCCTGTAGCCCTTGTGCAACCTTGAAGGCTGTGAAAGAGAGAGGTGAGAGTATTTATTAAGAGTGAGTCTAATTTATAGCATAATACTCTAGGGTAAAAGTTGAAATCATTAAAATAGAAGTAGCTAAAAAGAAAAGCTTATTTATTTGTTTGTCTTGAAAATGGCCCAAATATGGATCAATAACTCATCTCTCAACACTATTCTGGCCTAATTGATTAGGAATTTACCTGTGTGCCAGCATGGATATGACGATTTTTGTGTGTGTGTTCCCACACACAATTTGTTCAGCATACATTTCATCTGGGAGCACCTCCTCCCTTTGAATATTTATTTCAACATGAATACTTGTAATCTGTCTTGGAAGCTGCTTTCTCAGATAAGATAGTTCTGGGCCCATTTCACTTTTGGGAAATGAAGCCTCAAGAAATTAAAAAAAAGACAACAATCAACTTTTGCAGTTAAAGAAGCTCTAAACATGCTAATGAGCAGTGTTAATGTGCCCATTATGATTTTGCATAATTGCACAGTGCCTGGTAAAAACCAAGATACCAGAGAGGCTAATTGTAACACATAGAGGTACCTGGCAATTTTTACTGCCCCTACTTTCTTCACATCTTAAAAGGTGACTGATTTGGATTAAAGGTGTTTTTTGTAGTAGGGTTTTTTCTGTTTGTTTGTTTTGTTTTACTTATATGTGCTCCCAAGAGTGGGGACTCTGGCTGAAAATAGTCTGCTATAAAAAGGAAATCAGAAACTCTCTAGATTTTTTAATTTAAGTCTTGGGAACAATGGACATTATTTTATAGGTTCACATGTGAAATTATTCCAGATCCAAAAAAATAATGTTTCCTGGCTCGAAGCATCCCAGGCTAAAAACCACCAGGATCCACAAACCATGGTTTGATGAGGAGAAAAGGCACTGGAGTGATTGTCTTCCTCATCTTCCTCATTGGCATTCCAACCCTTTCCTCTGACCATTACCTTCTCCCCCTTCTATCCATCCACTGTAAAAAGGGAAACAAGGTAAAAGGAAGGGCAAGAAATCTAAATCTGAGCAATGCTGTTCTATAGGAAAATTCAGTCAATAGATTTATCACTGGGCCCTCCTTCTTCCAGTCCTAAATGGATAGGAGACTGTGGGGCCCTCAACTCCTCATTCCTTCATCTCCAAGGCAACTCCTTCCCTCTTGGGACTGCCTCCTGTCTCTTCTCTACATTGTTAAGTAACTTCAAACACTTCCTAAGCCCTGTGTTATTTCTCACTATTTCTCAACTTCATTTAATGGGCTTTAAAACAAGTAAGTAAATTTACTAAGTGAAGCAAACACTACATAGGCCTAATACGGGGTGTCCCAAAAGTTTTAGTGCATTGTAAGCTCTTCAAATGTAAACATCCTAATACAGGGAACATCCAGTATCAGGCTTATGTAGTATTTGCTTCACTTAGTAAATTTTTAATATCTTAATTGAATTTTTAACCACTTAAAGCTTAAAATTGCACTATGACTTTTAGGACACCCTCTCTATGTGGTTTATAGAAGAAAAACTAATGGCAAGTAGATAGTTCATTACAAAGAATGTTCTAAGACATTTAATATTTTTTTCAATTACTGTAATGGCCTCGACTGTCACTTTTAAAAGATGAATGACCCTGACTACATATATTTATAAATGCATGCCAGTTTACTTTGATTAAAGATGCTTTCACTGAAACTTTCCACTTTGGGAATTGAAAGATGTCTCCTTCAGGGAATGGTGTCTACCATGCCTAGTGAGAAAGAAACCAAGCTAAAAACCTAACACTTAAAGTCAACTCACCTCCCACCCACCCCATCCCTGCCTCAGTTTCCTTAACTATAAAATAAGAAAGTTCTTCTAGATGGTCTTTTAAGTTCTCTTCTAGTTCTATATGGTAGGACTGTGACTCCAAGACTCTCTTTCCATTGCCCCATGCTGCTTCTCCCAAACTTCTGAAATTATTCAGCTCAAAATGTGAGCAAAAGCTCATGTTGTCAGTTTGACTAGTTTGATGGCAGTAAATCCCCCCAAATAGTTACCTTGGCAGAAAGCTTGGTCAAGAGAGTACCCTTTTGAAAAAGGAAATTGATGAAGGAAAAACAAATTTAACTAATTAAAAATAATGTGTTTCTTAAATTCTGAGCTGACTGATGAAAGACAAAACTGTTCTAAGTGTTAGCACCTTATTGGACTAAATAAATTGGGTAAATTTGTCGAAATAGAATAAAGATGAAAAGTTGAAGTAATTGAGAAATCACTTTGGAACATGCCCAAGACCATGGTAAAAAGCTCAAGTTTCATTTGTTTCAGAATTCTACTCAAGTTGGTAATTATATAGCACTTCTCAGCAGAAGCTGTGTGGCTGTGGTTGATCTAACTGTGTTTCATCTTGGAGGCAGAGATATATACAAATCTGACCATTTCTTATCTCAAAAGCCTCGAGAAGCTAAAAAAGGGCTTGTTTGTTGGTTATTTTTGTAATTAAGATTTTGTAGGTAATGGATATTCACTGGTCTTATCCATTTTACACGATAATTTGTTGTATATGGTGGCATGGCCATCAGTTGACATTAATTTCAGGGAAAATATGAAAAAAAGGAAGACTGGGTTCTACTCCTAAATGTGTTATTACTCTGTGACCATCATCTATTTATTCTTTTATCAAGATATTAGCTTATATATTAAATAGCATGATGGAAATAAAGCCTTGGCTGGGAACTTGGCTAATTAGAATATTGTACTTATAAGATTCTGACTAAAGGCATGCATGAGACTGTATTTAGATAAGTAATAGGGTATCAAATTGCTTGCCTTCTCAGTGAGAGGGGAGGGGAGGGAAAGAGCAAGGGAGAGCATTTAGAGCTCAATTTTTTTTTTAAATGAATGTTAGTCAAAGTTTTAAAAACAAATGTTGAAGCAGCTAAGTGGCACAGTGGACAGAGCTCTGGCCTTGGAGTCAGGAGGACCTGAGTTCAAATCCAGCCTCAGACACATGACACTTACTAGCTGTGTGACCCTAGGTACGTCATTTAACCCTGATTGCCTCACCAAAAAGCAAAAAAAAAAAACACCAAAAAACCGAATGTTAAAAATTGTTTTTACGTGAAAGGGGGAAAATAAAATACTAACTAAATTCTAAAAGACTAAAATTAATGTTAATATTGTTTTTACATCCAATTGGGTAAAATATTAAAAGAATTTTTTTTAAAAAATTAACAGATAAGTAACAGGGAGCCAATGAAGGTTTTTGAGGAGATGCATGACCTCATCAGAGCTGGGAATTGACAAGAGTCCTCTGGCAATGGCCAATATAATAGGTGGAGGAAATGTATCCTAGAGGTGAGAAAATTGCTTCAGAATCTATTGTCCAGGCAAGATGAAATGGAGGCCTAAATTAGAGGGGCAGCAGCGGGAATAGAAAGGAGGGCACATGTATGAGACAGGGTGCAGAAGTTAACCATTATCCCACTCTCTTAGAAGTCTTGCAGCTGCCTTTGACACTTCTTTCCCTTTCACTCTTTACAGCCAGGCAAAAAAGTTAGTGTGAATATGAAGTGGTGGCATTACTTGAATTCACACTGCATACCTCCATCATATATGCATTTTTTTACCTAATCCTGTGAATTCTGTCAATGTCTCTTGAATTCACCCCTCCCTCTCTAGTTCCATTACTACAACCTTAGTCTGTATATAGCTTGTTCGTTGCATGCTGTCTCTAATTAGATCATGAGCTCCTCCAGGGCAGGGAATATCTTTTGCCTTTGTATCCTCAGCACTTAGAACAGAGCCTGGCACATAGCAGGTGTTTATTGACTGTCTGACTGACTAGCAGTCCAAACACTTGTTGCTTTTGTTCTAAACTGTTCCCTCACCCCATCCATCCTATGATACTAGTCTTTCAACACATCATTTTTCATCATAGTTCCCACACTACAGCTGTGTGACTTCAGGTAAGTCATGAACCTTACTGGGCTTCTGTTTTCACATCAGTAAAAGAGGAGATTGGGCTAGATGATGTCTAAAGTCCAATTCTAATTTCTGTGATCTCTATGATCCTGTTATTACCTTAACCAAGAATCCATCATGGCTTCCCCATTATTGATCACTTCAAGTCTTAACCTCTTCCTGACTTTCAAGGCTCTCCAAAATCTGACCCCAGATTAACGTACCTACCCAACCTTGTTTTCCTACTACTATCATTTAGGCTTGTCATCTCCACAGTCAGCATGTTCATTCCCATCTTAGTGTTCCTGTTCCTGCTGATTACTCCAGACTTGAAAGTCTACCCACACCCCATCTCCACAAATCCATTTCTTCCAAAGGCCAGTTTAAGCCACCTCCCCTTCCTCCACACAGCTTTCCAGGATAAATCTAATACCCACAGATTTCTGTGTCCTCTAAGCTCCCAGTTGCCTACCCAGCACTTAGCACTGGCTTCTATACTGTCCAGGAGTATCTTCTAATTGTTTGTGTGTGTGTGTGTGTGTGTGTGTGTGTGTGTGTGTGTGTGTTTTCATCCCTTGACTCCATCGCAATATCCTTGAGGGCAAGGATTGTACATTAAATATCTGAGTTCTTCAAAGTAACTACTCCAGTGCTGAGCATATATTTCAGTGTCATGCCTTTTGAACAATGAAATTATCAGTAAAGCAAGTCAACAGTGTACTTGTTTGTCTGCTCTCTAAAATGAGAAAGCCCAAGGTGTTTCAGTAGTGGAAATCCCTCATCACTACTATGCAGCAACATTCTTCTGGGCTTATAATGTTCCCCAAACTCGCTCTTTATTTTTCTCTTATCACCCAGGTGGCTTGTAGGATACTGCTGTAGCAAAATGGCTTTTACTCCTCACTCCGCTGATCCATGCCCAAAGCTTTCTTCCATGTTTTCCCCTCTAGTTCACGGATTTCCTCAAATGAAGACGTGTTCATGATATCCAACAGGACTCCATCACTTCTTTTATCCAATTTGTTTTCTTTTGAACAAAGTATAACTTGCCAAAGCAGTATTCCAGTAACATCACATCCTACCAACATAACTAGAGGCAGCCAAGTATTGGAAAAGAAGCATCATATTTTTGAGTACAAGGGCTCAGGTTCCAGCTCTATCTCTGACATTTACTTCCTATGCAAACAGGGGTAGTCAATGAACTTCTCTGAAGTTCAGTTTCCTTATCTTTAAAAGAGAGGTGATAATATTTCTATTACCTATCCCAAATGGATGTTCTGAGAAACGTGCTTGGAAACTTTAATGTACTATAAAAATATAAGTTATTATTCTTGCCTTTGTATTCAAATGTGCCTCTTTGAATCAAGATGTCCAGGTCCTCACCCGCCCCCCCCATTTATTACACATACTCTGCACATTTCTCTACAGGCACATGCGATCATAGGCCTTATTCTTCTTTTTTTGATATTGTCTCTTATAAATTACTGTTGTCTCCGCTGATGATTTTCCCATAATACATTGGCTATCTGTTGTATGTGGTATCTTCTTTCCCCTCCATTTTCATTTTAAAATTGCTCTTCATTAGATTCACAGGTCTCCAGGCATTTTTTTAAACTGACTCTTGGTAGATGCTTTTGAATAGGACAAGAGCCCATCAATCCTAAATCTTAAGTCATGACCCAAAAATCCAAATCCCAATTTCAAACACCATCTCCTTAACCAGCTGTTCACTTCATAACATATCCCTCAGTCAAGAGGCATTTATGAAACACTTATTGTATGCCAACTACTGTGCTGAAAGTTGTGGATTTAAAAAGTGAAAGTGTCTGCCCTCAAAGAGTTTCCCAATCCTTTCAGTAATCCTGTTCCCCTAAGGTCTTCAGTGTCTTGCTTAGAGCTATATAATCCTCCCAAAGTATACTCTAGCCAACTAAGCAATCATCAGCAAACTTTCCTTTTAAGGAACTGATTGCTTCCATTTTGTGAGAAGCTCTGCCTAACACAGAGAAGAATCTGTTAGCCTTTCCTAATTCCCAACCCTCAAACCCATCCCCAATAATTAATTTTAAAATGACACAGGTCATATAATCTGAGTCATGGAATGACAGTAATGTTTGGATGACAGAATGAATAATTAGAGGCTGGATGAAAGTGTTTCCATAGCACCCATCACTTGGTGCTCCATTTGCCTACTCAATAATAGAGATTTCCACCTCCAACACCCTAGTGGATGAACCAAGCTACTAGTGCATCCCCCTCCTCCTCCCTAAATTGTTTGGTACCTTCTGTAAATATTTTCAATATATTTATATATGTACATGTCATCTCCCCCAGTAGAGTGCATCCTCCTTGAGGACAGGGATTCTGGTCTGCCTTTAATTTTTGGTTTTGTATCCCTAGTTTACTGCACAGTATATAATATGTATTTAATAAATGATTGATATTGCTCATTTGCCCAGAAATGTTTATGATTTTTATGGATGGTTGGATGAATGGATTGATGGATGGAAGATGGAGTGGTAGAGAGTGGTGGAAAAGGCACTGTGCTGGAAACCAAGAGACTTGGGCTCTGGTCCCAGTTTTGCCACTACCTACCATATATGACTTTGGATGATTCAAAACTTCAGCTCAATTCAGCAAACATTTGTCAAAAGCATATTATGTTCAAGGTACTTGGAGCACAATGAAAAATGACAGTCTCTCAAGAAGATTACGATGCGATGTAACAAGTGTATGAGTCATGCACATTAGTAAACATAATACTGTTTAGAAAATGATAAAGTGCATGAGAGAAATCAGTGATCTGAGAGATAGGAGAGAATTGCTTCTCCTTGGGAATCAGAGAGAGCATCATGTAAGGGGTGGCAAGTGAGCTGGGCCCTAAAGAAGTTGTCAATAGGCAGCCTTTTTATCTTTTTTTTGGACAGGCTAATTTGAAACACATGCAAGAAATCCAGAGACAGACAGAGACAAAGACAGAGAGAGAGAGGGAGACAGACAGACAGAGACAGAGACAGAGAGAGAAAGAGAGAGAGAGAAACTGAGAGACAGAGAGATAGAGAGACACAGAGAGAAAGAGAGGGAGGGAGAGACAAAAAGAGGGAGACAGACAGACAGAGAAAGAGAGAGAGAGAGAGACAGAGACAGAGAGAGAGAGAGAGAGAGAGAGAGAGAGAGAGAGAGAGAGACAGACAGACAGACAGACAGAGACAGAGACAGAGGCAGAGACAGAGAGAAACAGAGAGACACAGAGAGTGACAGAGAGAGGAAGAGAAGGGGGGAGGGGAGAGGAAGAGGGGGAGAAGGAATTAAAGGTCCAGTAAGTGATTATATCTTAGAAGAGTGGTGAGGGTTAGAGGTATTTATTTAAAAGTGACAGAGCTGATAATTAAAGCTACAGGTATGAATGAGATTTTAAGAGCAAGAGTGTAGAAACAGAAAGAGAAGCACAGAGACATAGCCCTGAGAGATACCTAATGCTTGGAAAGTGGAAGAAGAAATAGGAATTAGTAACGGAAGCCAACAAGAAATAGAGAAGTAGGAGATAAGAATAGAGCTAGAGGCACAGTGGATAAAGCACTGGGCCTGGAGTCAGGAAGAACTTAGTTCAAATCTGGCCTGAAACATTTGCTAGCTGTGTGATCCGGGGCAAGTCATTTAACTTCTGTTTGCCTCAGTTTTCTCAACTGTAAAATGGGGGTAATAACAGCACTTACCTCTCAAGGCTGTTTGTGAGGATCAAATGAAACAGTATTAGTAAAGTGCTTAGCACAGTGCTCTGCTCTGTCCCATGTCATGGAAGCCAAGGAAAGCAAGGAAGGAGAAAGTCAAGGACAGGGTGCAACAATATTAAATATTCTCTCTCTCTCTCTGCCTCTCTTTGTCTCTGTCTCTCTGTCCTTCTTCTCTGTCTGTCTGTCTTTCGCCCTTCATCCCTCCCTCCTTCTCTCTCTCTCTGTCTCTCTTTGTCTCTGTCTCTCTGTCCTTCTGTCTCTGTCTGTCTGTCCCTCTCCCATCATCCCTCCCTCCTTCTCTCTCTCTCTGTCTGCTTCTCTCTGTCTCTCTGTCCTTCTTCTGTCTGTCTCTCTCCCTTCATCCCTCCCTCCTTCTTTCTCTCTCTGTCTCTTTTGTCTCTGTCTCTCTGTCCTTCCATCTCTCTCTGTCTGTCCCTCTCCCATCATCCCTCCCTCCTTCTCTCTCTCTCCGTCTGCTTCTCTTTGTCTCTCTGTCCTTCTTCTCTGTCTGTCTGTTTCTCTCCCTTCATCCCTCCCCCCCCGTCTCTTTGTCTCTATCTTTGTCTCTCTCTCTGTCTCTCCCCCTCCTTGTCTTCCCCTTTCCTCAGCTGCTCTGATATCATCTCTATTCACATAGCCGGCCTATGTATACCTATGCATCTCTGAAGAGCTCCAGGTCCAAATCACCAACTATCTACTACACGTTTCAAACTCAATACCTGTAGGAATATCCAGCTCAACAAGTCCAAAACAAAATTTCTTTTCTTTTCTCCAAAATCACCGCCTCTTCTGAACTTCCCTCTTTCCATCTAGGGCACCGCCATTCTTCCAGTCACCTTGATGATTCACCAGCTTAGAATTATCTTCATCATCGCCTCACTTTCCCCCATCCCTTACATACAATCAACTGTTAAGTTCTATTGTCTTTACTTTATAGTTATCTCTCTGTTGTCACCCCACCACCCTAGTTCAAGTACTTGGACATCAGACATCTGAAGGACATATCTAAAAGCCAAGAAGTGTTCATTCTCTAAACTCCTTGGGCAGTTTGTGATAAGACTCTTTGTAAACAGGGTTTCACTGTTTTAGCTATCAAATGATCTGGCTGTAGTGAAGAATTTAGGAGGGAAGTAGCCAGAGAAGACTCATTCATTCATCCATCAAACATTTATTAAGAGCATTTTGCCTGCAGGGTACCGTCCTGAATACTAGTTCCTGGTTTCCCCACTGTCCTGGAAAAATACAAACTTTATGTAAAGTGTTACTCTTTTCCAAGCTTGAAACTGGGTGTAGGGGATATAGGGAGCTAAAGTATAGCTCTGTTTTTAGACCAACTAAATTTAGTTCAGCAGGCATTTATTAGGAGCCTATGATTTGCCAGCCATTGGGATAACCATTGGAAATACAAAGACCAGAGCTAAACAGGCCCTCCTCTCAAGAAGTTGTAACGTGTACACAGATAAGTACATGTAAATTATACTAAAGGTAACACAGAGTCACTTTGGGAAGGAGAAAGGATGAACAGGTGGGAGGATCAAGAAAGATTTTGCTTAGGAGGCAGCATCTGAGTGTAGAAAGCCCTCAGGAACACATGTACATGGCGTATGAGACGGATGATGACAGAAAAGGCAGGAGAAAGTACCTACCAGGAGAGATTAGCGTCATGAAAACACAAGGTGGGGAGAATGTCTAAGAGAAGATTTGATTTAATTGTATCAAATGCAGAGAGGGCAAAAAGGAAGAGAGCTGGAAAAGGGCTGTCGGATTTTATTAGGATATCATTAGTAATCTGCAGAAAGTGGCCATAGGGTCAAAATGCTACCGCCCGGAGAGGAGTGGGTAAATGGAGGGAGTCAACTTTCCAGAAGTTTGTCTGTGAAAGGAAGAAGAGATATACGGTGATAGCTTACGGGGATGCTCACCTTTATTGTCAGCGAGAGGTTTTTTAAGGGTAGAGGAGAACTGGGCGTATTTATAGATGACATGAAAGGAAGCAGTGAGTAGAGACTAGCCATAATTTCTACCTTTGGAAAACACTACTCACTCAAACAACGACAGGAAAATGATTACACAGAGGGATCCTTCTTTCTAAGGGGTATCCAAGGAGCCTCCAGCTATGCTGTATTAAAAAGAATACTGGAGCCAGAAGACCTAAGTCTGAATCCCAGCTCTACTGTTTACTCTTTATGTGACCACAGGCAAGTCACTTAATCTTTCTCAGTCTCAGTTTCTTTTTTGATAAAATAGAAACAATAAATGTTGGCAATACCTAGCACATAGAGTTGTTTGAATAAAGTGTTTGGAAAATTTTATCATTATTATCATTGCACAACAAGGGACCAACCAGTAAGTCCAACTCTTATGCTCATAACCATAAAGCTCAACTCATACAATACCTAGGGAGACTTTGGAGCAAATGCAGATGTTCTGTAACTGGTTCTGGTCTGCTAAGCATATGGTAAAGAGGAGCCTTCCTGATTGGCTACATGGCTAGAAATGAGATGCATTCAAAAGGTATTCCTCTGTAGAACCTGTTCCTTCTCTTGGTCTGACTTCTTCCTGCCTGGCACTGTTCCAGTAAAAGAAAAGAAACAATGCTATGAAGGGAGAGGCTTTTAGTCTTCCCCATGCAAAGCCAGCATATGGCCCTAAAATACAGGCCTCACCTCTTTGCCTCAGAATTTTTTCTTTTATTTTAGGTGAAGAAGATTGGAGGTGGAGGTCTGGGAGTGGAGCCCAGGCTGGGTTTTCCAGTCAATGCCCCAAGGAATGAGGGACCCAGCCAATCAGAAGCTAAGAAAGGGACTCATCCAACAGGGAAGCCATCTTTATGTCCACTTGGTAAGACATTGCTATGTAGAAACTGTTAAATCGGAGCTCACTCTTTCCAGAAGATAAGGTGGTATAGAGGAAAGTGTGCTTCCTGGTCTTGTGGGAGTGAGGAATATTTATCTTTCTGTGCTTGTGTAATCTTTCAAATAAATATGCCTTTGTAAAAATCTAGTCAAGGTTAAGGGGTTAAAGGGAACTGGGTATTAATCATTGGCAGCTAACATGGAGGGAACATACTGAGAATGAGGATCGAAACCATTAATATTAGACTAGAAAAAGATAATCCCCGGATCATCAGAGGCACCTCCTTGGGCACTAAGGAGAAGATTTAGCTGGACTTACTCTGATGGAGTGAAGCTAGAGCAATTGCTACAATAATTATTGTCTTATTATATATGGGTCTGTCATTTGCATTTTTCGTGTGGTGTAATAGAAAGTGCTGTCTTTGGAGTCAGAGGACCTGGCCTCTGACCATTACTAAACTGTGTGGCCTCGAGGAAGGCAACCTTCCTGGGCCTCAGTTTACTCCCTGTGAAATGAAAGGGTTGAAGGAAATGACCTCTGATTTCCTCTCCAGATCTAAATCTACAATGCTGCAATATAAATAGCAATACCTTTCTCTCTCCTCGAAAAATCACCCAACGCTTCTTCCTTTATTGTTGCTAACGACACCAGACATCTCTTCTGATATAAGTCTTCATGTCAAAAAATTGGGCACCCGCTTAGCCATCCCCAGCAGCATATGAAGAGATATTCCCCTAGTACTGCTTAGAATTGTGAATTGCCTTCTCACCCCTGGCATGTAAAGTTAAATACTTCCAGTGACACTAGCTTATGAAGCAACTCCTTCTACTGTTGGATAACTCTAATCCTTACGGAGTTTTTCTTCATTTTGGGGCCAAAATATACATCCCTACGGCATCCACTCATTGGTCCTAACTCTCTCCTTCAGAGCTATTCTGAAAAAGTCTAATCTCTTTTATGTCATGTCATGTCTCTTTCCCATGGCAGCCCTTCAAATAATGACTGTTTTGCCCCCTCTTATGTATTATCAACTTATCTAGGATAGAAAGCCCCTGCCCCCTGGGTGGTAGCAGAGGAAAGTCACCATTTCTCAGACTCTAGGAATCTTCTGTTTGGAAGCCCCATAGCTATGGATTCAAATTTCTCTCTGAAGTGCTGGATCAGAACATTCATTTTTTATGAAAAATTATATAACAGTGGAGCTTTTACATAGAGGAAAGTTTACAAAGATTTACAAATATACAAACAAACATACTCCCCCCCAACTTGTAGGAGACATAATTTCCCTTCCCCACAGTACCACCTGTCTCTGAGAAGGGGAGGAGAATTGGGGTTCGTAGCTTATCTTGGTTCCCATAGAGTACAGTTTCAGGTCCAAATCCAAAACCTTGCTTGCCCTTGAGTACCAGGCATGTTGGCTTCTCAGGGTTTCCATGCTGTATTGGCTGGCTGTAACATCCTGCCTGAGATCCTGGCTCCAAGATCTCCATGGCCCAAACTCCCAATCCTGTGGGGAATCACCTCCAGCACTTGAAACTGCAGACAATAACAAAGAACAGAAACAAACACCATCAGGCCCTCTTCTCAGAACTGGGGTAAAAGGAGAGCAGGGGAAAGGTAAGTCCCTTCTCCCACTGGTTCAGTCCATTGGGAGTAGCAGCTAGGAGGACAGCCAATGGTGGAAAGAGAACAACCAGGCTCAGTCCCACCACTTTTAAAGACAATAGCAGCCAATCAAAGAGGCTACCCCCAATCCACCCGCCCATGTGGTAGAATCTCTGAGCTCCACGTTAGGCAAACTGAGCATACTCAAAGCCACGTTATAAATTATAATTATAAATTCATTCACTGGGTTGTAAGCTCTTTGAGGGCAGGGAGCATGATTACTCCAAATCAGAACCAGGAGAAACCTAAGGAAGGTTTGAAAATGACTCCCCTTGGGTCTAAACATTGCTCCCTATATGTTGCTGTCCATTGTAATCTTTGTATCTTTACTACAATACGTGTGATTTGACATCTCTACATGCCATGGAGAATGGAATTCTCTGATATTAAAAATGTGAATTTATAAAAAGATATTTTTTTAAATCCCCCTTGTGATACCTTCTTTACAGGCTGCCGAACAGACTACCTCTAGTTCTGGCTTCTGCTCAGAGCCTAGTAGAATTTTGCACATAATAATTTAATTAATGAATATATTTGCTAAAGATTATTTCTCTTAAAATTGAGTGGAAGCAGAGAGATTTTTTTGATGACATTTTTAAAAGTTCCCAGTGCTATGAGCAAGCATAGCCATTTAAAAAAGAAACGGTTGTTTTTGGCAATAGTGGGAATTTATCTGGATCCTTTATCCACTTTTCTATCATTTTACAGACAGCAGTGGAATATCCAGCTTATTCCTAGAGCACACAAGCATAAATATAACAAAGCCCAAGTGTCTTGTATCTTCTATTTCCACAAACCTCTCCCTAATTTCATGAAGCCTCTTCTGCATTTCAATCTCTCATAAATATTCTCTGATTATATCACACTGCAGATCAAGATGTTTATTGTCATGCTCTTCCCATACCTCTAGTCCTTCCATTTCTTTCTAGCCAATGGCACTTTACAGCCTTGTCTATAGTCCTCATCTTGAACATACTCTTCAAATTAAAAAAAAAACTCACATGCAAATAATTTTTTTTAAAAAATCCTAATGGGGGCAGCTAGGTGACTCAGTGGTTAGAGCCTTGAAGTCAGGAGGACCTGAGTTCAAATCCGATTTCAGATACTTGACACTTACTAGCTGTATGATCCTGGGCAGGTCACTTAACCTCGACTGCCCCACCCAAAAAAAAAAATCCTACTGCACACAGTATTCAGCAAGACATTGAAGAAGTCACACTAATTGTATATCTTCCTTTTCTCTCCACTAAACTAACTCTAGTTCCCTAGGAGAGACAGAATTTACTGAGGGAGAACATTTTAATGACTTTAATGAACCAACTTGGTTGACTGAAAAATCAAAATAAATTAAGTAATGCCTAGGGGAATAGACTTCTGACTTCATTGACATAGGGAATTCCCTCTACCAATTCATTTTCTCTGTAACTTATAGTCTTAAAGATCTGCCTGTGTCTAGGCCCTAGAGCAACAATGTCAAACCAAAATAGAAGAAACAGGGCCACTAAATCATATAATGAAGATTCCTGCAGGCTGTATGTTGACTGAGAAATCCATATGTTAATATTATCTTTGTTCTCTTCTATTTTGATTTATTTTGTTAAATATTTCCCACTTACATTTAATCTGGTTTGGGATGTACATTGTTATCTCTGCCCTAGAATACTAAGAGATTAAGTGACTTGCTAAACAAGAGTCACAGGGTCAGTAGAACCCAGGTTTTCATGGCTCTGAGGGCATCTCTCTTTCCGCCATTCCATGCTACTTCTAATGGAAATATCTATCACAGTTAATCTTTTTTTAATAATATTTTACTATTTTTTCCCAATTACATGTAAAAATAATTTGTAATTGTTTGTTTTTTTTTAATTTTCTTCTTCTCTCCCTTCTCACCCCAGTCCCTGAGATGGTAAGCAATTTCATAGAGGTTATACATGTGCAATCATGCAAAACATATTTCCATATCAGTCACATTTAAAAGAAAACACAGACAAAAAAAATCATTAAAAAAATGAAAAATATTACATCTTTATCTGCATTCAGACTCCATCAGTTCCTTCTCTGGAAATGTAAAGCACTTTTCATCATGAATCCTTTGGAATTTTCCTGGATCATTGTATTGCTGAGAACAGCTAAGTCCTTCACAACTGATCATTGTACAATATTGCTGTTACTGCCTATACAATGTTCTCCTGGTTCTTCTCACTTAGTTTGTATCAGTTCATGTAAGACTTTCCAAGTTTTTTTGAAATCAGCCTGATCATATTTCTTATAGTATAATAGTATTCCATTACAATCATACAACTTGTTCAGCCATTCTCCAATCGATGAGTGATCCCTCAATTTCCAATTCTTTGCCACCACAAAAAGAGCTGCTAAAAATATTTCTGTACAAATAAGTCTTTTTCCCATTTTTATCTCTTTTTTATCTTTTTTTTTTTTTTAGCAATGCGTAGTAGTATTATTGCTGGGTCAAAGGGTATATACACAGATTGATAGTTCTTTGGGCATAGTTCCAAATTGCTCTCCACAATGATTGGATCATTCACATCTCTACCACAAGTGCATTAGTGTCCAAATTTTCCCACATCCTCTCCAACATCTGTAATTTTCCTTTTGTGTTGCAGTAGCCAATCTGATAGGTGTGATGTGGTACCTAGAGTTGTTTTAATTTGCATTTCTCTAATCAATAATGATTTAGAGCATTTTTTCATACACTATAGATGGCTTTGATTTCTTCTAAAAACTGCCTGTTTATATCCTTTGGCCATTTATCAATTGAGAAATGACTTGTATTCTTATAAATTTGACTCAGTTCTCCACATAGTTTAGAAATGAGGCCTTTTTCAGAGACACTTACTCTTAAAAATTTTTCCAGCTTTCTGCTTTATTTCTAATCTTGGTTGCATTGGTTTTGTTATGCAAATGCTTTTTAATTTAATATAATAAAAAAGTATTCATTTTACATCTCATAATGCTCTTTAACTCTTGTTTGGTCCTAAATTTTTCTCTTATCTATAGATCTGATAAGTAAACTATTCCATGCTCCCCTAATTTATGATATCACCCTTTATGTCTAAATCATGTACGCATTTTGGCCTTATCTTGGCATATGATGGACGGTGTTGGTCTATACTTAGTTTCTGCCATACTGTTTTCAGTTTCCTAGCAGTTTTTGTCAAATATTGAGTTCTTGTCCCAAAAGCTTGGGTCTTTGGGTTTAGCAAACACTAGATTAGTATGGTTATTTACTACTGTGTATTGTATACCAAATGTATTCCACCAATCTACCAGTCTATTTCTTAGCCAACACCAGATAGTTCTGATGATTACCACTTTATAGTATTGTGTGTGTATATATATATATATATATATATATATATATATATATATATATATAAACTATAATACTATATATAATAATGATATTATAATATAATTTTAAGATTTGGTATGGCTGGGCCACATTTCTTCACTTTTTTTTTCATTAATTCCCTTGATATACTTGACCTTTTGTTCTTCCAGATAACTTTTGTTATTTTTTTTCTAGCTCTATAAATTTTTTTTTTGGTAATTTGATTGGTATAGCACTGAATATGTAGATTGATTTAGGTAGAATTGTCATTTTTATCATATTGGCTCAGCATGAGAAGAAATCAAAGCCAATTTCCAATTGTTTAAATATGACTTTACTTGTGTGAAAAGCATTTTATAATTTTCTTCATATAGTTCCTGGGTTTGTCTTGGTTCCCAAATATTTTGTATTGTCTTTAGTTATTTTAAATGGAATTTCTCTTTCTATCTCGCTGCTGGACTTTGTTAGGAATATATAGAAATGCTGGTGATTTATGCGGGTTTATTTTATATCCTGCAGCTTTGCTAAAGTTATTAATTACTTCAATTAGTTTTTTAATTGATTCTCTAGGATTCTTAAGTATATCATCATATCATTATTTTGTTTCCTCATTGCCTATTCAAATTCCTTCCACTTCTTTTCTTTTCTCTTATTGCTATACCCAGCATTTCTGTACAATATTGAATAATAGTGGTGATAAGGAAATTTTAAGGAAAGCTCCATTTATTCCTGTGCTTTCTAGAGGCTTTGTTTTTTTAAATAGGAATAAATGTTGTATTTTGTCAATACTTTTTCTACAATTATTGAGATAATCATGAGTTCTGCTTGTATTGTTATTGATATGGTCAATTATGCTCATAATTTTCCTAATATTGAACCAGTCCTGCATTCCTGGTATAAATCCCACCTGGTCATAGAGTGTGATCCTGGTGATAATATTGTTGTAATCTCCTTGTTAGTATTTTATTTAAAATTTTTGCATCAATATTCATTAGGGAAATTGGTCTATAGTTTTCTTTCTCTATTTTCACTCTTTCTAGTTTAGGCATCAGCACCATATTTGTGTCACAAAGGAATTTAGTAGGACTCCTTCTTTGCCTATGTTTCCAAATAGTTTATATAGTATTGGGATTAATTATTCTTTAAACGTTTGGTAGAATTCATTTGTGAATCTATCTGGCCCTAGGGACTTTTTCGTAGGGAGTTCATTGATGGCTTGTTCTATTTCTTTTTCTAAGATGGGGTTATTTAAGTACTCTATTTCCTCTTCTGTTAATTTGGGCAATTTGTATTTTTGTAAATTCATCTATTTTGCTTAGATTGTCAGATTTATTGGTATATAATTGGGCAAAATAGCTCCTAATAATTGCTCTAATTTCCTCTTCATTGGTGGTGAGTTCACCCTTTTCCTTTTTGATACTGATAATTTGTTTTTCTTCTTCTTCTTCTTCTTCTTCTTCTTCTTCTTCTTCTTCTTTTTTATTACAGCTAATATCTTTTTAAGTGAAATATAACCGGAGTATTATTGTAGATGAATGGCTCTGTAATCTAAATCTGGTCTATCAGGATAATAAATTGCCATTTCGTTGGGAAATACTAAACCTGGATCGTATACATAAAACCGTGCTTAAAAGGGGATGAGGGCATGAAAATATAAACTATAATCAATGTCCCTAGTCTATTTTCTCATCTGGAAATCGAGTGGGCTACATTAGATGATCGCTAAAGTCCCTTCTAGCTCTAAAAATCCTGTAACTCTGCAACTGTATTTTATTGGCAATTTTCTAATATATAATTTTTTTTTCAATTGCTATAGACATCTTTGGCATTTTGGGTGCAGAAACACAATTGCCTAAAGGCAATTCCGCGTTGGTTTCCTAGTCACCACTTCTCAATTGGTCCTTCCTGTTTTAAGCTGGAAAGAATGGTTATAATCATTCCATGACCCCATCACAGCTTAATCACAGCAATCAGTGACCTGCCCTGTTCTTCATCCAAAATGCCAGGTGGCCCAAGACGAATCATGTGATCCCCACTCAAGATAGCCACTTGGAAGTTTACTTTGTCACAGACCATCCCTTAAATCCTTCCTTTCATTTCCTTTGTGTCTGAATTCCAGCTTGTGATGACGCTTGGATGCAGTCTTCTGTATAACCCCAAGTTGAGCTCTTGGGAATCATACTTCAAAGATGACTGCTCCACTAAGTAAAAAGGATTACACAGCTGGCCAGATAGGGGCTCAGCAATGTGGAGATAGAGACCAGGAATGTCTTTCCCTCATCCTTCCTTATGGTCCTGCCTCTTTTCAACTTCACTCTGGGTACAGAGCTCTCCCCAATCCTTTACCTTTCTCCTGTACAGAGAATTAAAAGTAAATGTCAAGGCAAAAGGGCACTACGGTATATTTAAAAGAACAGCGGCTTTAGAATCAGAGAACATAGAGTCAGAGAACTTACTATCTGTATGATTTCAACTTCTTCGGGCCTCAAGTTTCCTTATCTAAAATGAGAAGGTTGGAATTATTTGTTGTTGAGTTGTACCCAACTCTTTATGACCCATTTGGGGTTTTCTTGGCACAGACACTGGAGTAGTTTGCCATTTTTTTTTCTCCTGCTCATTTCACAATAAAGAAACTAAGGCAAACAGAGTTAAGTGACTTGCCCAGGGTCACACAGCTAGTAAGTGTCTGAGGCTAGATTTGAATTCAGGAAGATGAATCTTCCTGACTCCAAGACTGGCCCTCTAGCCACTGTGCCACCCAATTCGATGCCCTCTAAGGTTTCTTACAGCTCTGAATCTATGATCCTATGACTTTCCATGCTTAAAAGCCAGGGCTGGTTCTGGTTGTATTTTGTCAGTAGCTACAACCTGTAGAAGCATCCCCATGGAGTCATTATCTTCCTCTGAACATCTGTGCTGTGAAACATCTTTCCAACTCTTATCTTGTTCCTATGAAATCATTACAAATGAACTTTCTTAAGTGGACCCAAGGAATCTGGTGGGTTCTGGAGCTTGGGCCTATGATAGATAGAGACAGCATGGTATAGAATTAGAGTTCTCTTTCTAGAGATAGAGTTCTGAACTTCTATACAGGAAGACCTAAACTTAAAAGCTGTCTCAAAACATATCAACTTGTGACTTCAGGCAAGTAAATTAATGTTCCCAACCCCCAGTTTCTTTACCTGTAAAAATCTGTAAAACCTGTAAAAATCTCACAGGATTGTTGTAAATATCAAATGAGATAATATATGCAAAGCAGTTCACAATCCATAATGTATGATGAAAAAAATGTATTATTATTTTTAAAGTTGGAAAGGACCTCTGCAGCCATCTAACAACACCCTCCTTTTACATATGAGGAAACTGAGGCTCGGGGAAGTCAACGACTTACCTGAGGTCACACAAGTAGTAAAGGGCAGAACGAGGGTCAAATCTTGGTCCTCTGATGCCAGATCCAGTATTCTTTCCATGCAACACCAACTCACTCATTTTATAGAGGAAAAACCTTTGGTTCAGAAAGTAAAATGATTTGCCCAAAATCACTCAACTACATAGTAGTAAAACTAGGATTCAAATACAGGTCCCCTGACTCCTAGCTCAAGACTCTTACTACTGCAACAGAACAGAAATCCCGTAAATGAAAGCATTTGTCGAAGTCTCTACCACTCTTAACCCTCATCTCAAAAGTCCTTTTAGAGCCCCAAGTGGAATACCCATCATAAAAAGCAGCCCTCTTTTACAATTTTAGCAAGTGTTTTGTGGGTACCAAGAGACACCAAGGGGTACCGGGTCTGCTACCGCCATAAAGCTGTTATCTATTTTGGGAAAGCTCAGGAAGGCCAAGGACTGAGGCTAAACTGCACTTACAACAAACAGCTTTAACTTGCCTGATTTCCAAACCTCGTTCCACAGTATGGGCCATAGATGTGTCACAATATCTCAAATGCACTGTTACTGTGGCTTCGAGAAGGGTAATGAAATAGGAATCAACAAGTTGATCCTTACCAAGGCAAGCCCCAAAGCCAAGATCTGGTGGAATTATCTTCCTTCAAGAGCATTCAGTTAGTCACATCTTTGCTTGAACAAGGCCCTTAGAAAGTAAGCTGGGGGCAGCTAGGTTGCATAGTAGATAGAACACCAGCCGTGGAGTCAGGAGGACCTGGGTCCAAATCTAGCCTCAGACACATAACACTTACTAGCTGTGTGACTCTGGGCAAGACACTTAACCCCAACTGCCTTGCCAAAAAAAAAAAAAAGTAATCTGAGGAATTATTTTTAAACAGACTTTGTTTTCTAAAGTTGATACTGTGTGTTATTCACGTGAAACAGCCTGATGTTTGGAACATTTTTCTCAAAATTAAAAAAAAATTAAACCAGTAATTTGAAAAGGAAAAAAAAAGAAAGGAGGGTGAAGATGGGTCATCTTTGAGAGAAAACAACAAAATGGAGCAGATTTACCAAGCCCAATTTTTCCTGGCACAAGGAAGGAGAGGGATGGTTTTCTTCTCTTCCTGCCTCCTTCTCCCCTGCTGCAGAAAATACAGGAAGCAGATGAGATCTGAAACAGTATAGACCACAGGAGTCTGTAACCTAGCAACGATATCTACACAGCATCAGAGGGTGTCAATTTAGGCTCCTCCTCTCTCCTGTTGAAGTGACTTATCTTTAGGTAGTGGCTTTTTGCTTCAGGTCCCTTGAAAGGCCATAGATTTGTGACAAAAAATTAAAAAAATAAGGTTTCTTCTCACAGTTTTTTAAAAGTCTAACAAATACTTTAAATGCCAAATGTCTGTTACCTTGATTATTGATGTAAAACCAATGGGTACAAAGTCTGGCGCAGGGATATTAACGATGTTTATGAGTTAGTCTAGAGGGAGGTAGGCAAATATTTCTAGGACTGTGTATTACTATCCCATTGAGGAAACCAGAAGCCTGCAATCGTTTATCAGAGTTCCAAGGGGGCAATGAAAATGTGTTATCATGCCCATATAAAAGTTGTAGGTTTGCTTTTGAATTCAGGTCAGAGGAGCAGATATTTAGTACTGGAAGAGACCTTAAAGGTCATCGAGTCCAATGTCTTATTTTATAGATGAGGAAAGAAATAAATGACTTGCCCAGAATCCCACAGTAAATAAGAGACAGAGCTGGGATTTGAACACAACTTTACTCCAGATCCAGGGTTCTATCAGCTGCCTTTCACAAGTCGCAGCTTTAAGTCTCTCAAAATAAATCATTTTCCCCCTGACTGTTGGTCAGAAGCTTTCTCAGACTAGCTTACTTCAATTTAAATCAGTTCAATGCAACAAATAATTTCTGAGCATCTACTCCAATAAAGGTCCTAAACTGGGCACTGAGGTGCGGGGCGGCGGGGCCAGAAACAAAGAGCTAAAAGTTCTCTGGGCTCTTGAGGAGCTCATGATCTAGTGAAGGAGCTGACACACATGTAAGAATACATGTCACAATACAAAGTACACGAAAGACAGCAGAGCATGATGGGTAGAGAGTCAACCCCAAAGTCCAGAATACATAGATTTAAGTCCCACTCTCATCTGCCACATGATGGTTGTCTGTCCTTGGGCAAGTCATTCAATCTCTGTGCCCAGAGAACTCTCTAGTCTAAAATTAAATAGCAGAAAAGGGGCTGAGCTGCATTGGTAGAAGAAATCCCTCTCTGGGAACTCCCTATACAGGTAAAATTCACAAGTCTAGGGATAAAGAGATGGACAGGCAGGTAACAGATAGATAGATAGATAGATAGATAGATAGATAGATAGATAGATAGATAGATAGAGATAGATGATAGATAGAGATGGATGGATAGATAGACAGACAGGTAGACTGACAGGTAGAGAGTTGGATCGATCGATAGATAAATAGATGGATAGATAGGTAAGTAGATAGACAAACACACATATATACATATGTGTATGTGTGTATACATATATGTATGTATACACACACATGCGCACACACAAAGTAGAATGTGCTAAGTGCATAAGAGACAATCACTGGAGTCACTAAGCTTTATAACTTAGGAGGGTCTCTCAAATGCTATGAGAATCTAGCTTAAGGTATAAGAGAATCATAAAATCACAGATCTAGAGTTTAAAGGGACCTCAGAATACATCTAGTCTAACTTGTACACTTTATAGATGAGGAAATTGAGGCCCAGGGAAATTAAATGACTCATCCAAGGTCACACAGGTTGTGAGTATAAGAGATGGGATTTGAAACCAGGGCCTCTCACTACAGAGCCAATGTTCTTTCCATTTTATGAGAAAGTCAAATTTGAGGTATTCCTTGAAGGATGGGTTATGTTTCAACCAGGAGAAAAGGCACTTCAGGCACAGGGAAACAGTAAGAACAAAGGCACTCAAGTGGGAGAATACACGACATATGTGGGTAGCAGTGAATCATTCAGTTTGGCTGAAATTTAGAATATATAAAGGAGTGTGGCATGAGACAAGCTTAGAAAGATTAAATGGGAGCCTTGAATTCCAGGCTCAATTAATCAGTCAAGCAACAAGCATGTATTAAACCCCTAATATGTTCCCAGTATTGCTTTAGACAATAGGGATACCAAAGCCAAAAAGAGAAAAAGAAAGTAGCTTGGATTAAAAGGGTTTGGACTTTATTTGGTAGGAAATTAGGAAAACACCCAAGGCTTTGGAATAGTGAAGGTGATATAGAACCATGTCTACATTAAAACAATGATTTGTCATTGATGGGTAAAATAGAGAGGGAAATTCTCAAGCTTTTCAAACAAGATTCTTTCCACCTCCCTGTTTTAATGGAAAACCTGGCTTTTCCCTAAGAATACCACATCCCTGGAAGCCCTCTGTATTATTGATCACCCCTGCTACCCCACCTCCCAACTCACATAGCCAAGGAGTAGTGAACATACTCCATACTCCCCATCACTATTCCAGGCCACCACTCAGTAAACTTGCCTTCAGTATGTTTGCATTACTCTCTCTCTCTCTCTCTCTGTCCAACCTTGTGAACATCTACTGACCTTGAGGTCACTCTCCCAGCTTTTTAAATTACTTTAGGCTCTAGTTAATAGTCTTTCTCAATACCTTATCTCTTGCCATCCTCCTTGGGGCTTTCAGTAATTCATGCTGACAATCCCCTAGTAACATGACATTTCAATACCTCAACTCATCAGACTCCTTCTCCCTCCATCTTCAGCCACATGACACTTCACTGTGCCTTTTAATCAGATCACTCTAAAAATCCAGAACATTGAAATTTGACTCTCTAACCACAAACTCCATGAACAGAATTACAAAATCCTGAACTGGGAATTTGGACTTGAAGAGTTTTTAGAGGTTTTTGGAAAAGTCAACCCAGTATCCCTTCTGTCCCTCCCCCACCAATGTGCTCATACACAGACTGTTGTGGACAGGGCACATAGCAAGTTGGCCAGTAAGGCTGAAGCATAGAGTACATGAAGCAGATTATGTTAACTCAGTTTAGAAAGTTATGCTGCAGTAAGGTTGTGAAGGATTTAAAATGTCAAAGAGTAATTTACATTTTATCCTAAAGGCAATTGGGAAACACAATAGCTTCTGGAGTTATATGGACAGAGGCTGGCTTTAGGAACATTTGGCAGCTGAGTGAAGAATGGATTGAAGAGAGGGAAGCAGGGAAACCAATTAGGAGGTTATTTCTGTAATCCAGGAGAGAGGTACTGAACTGATGCAAAATAAAGTGAGCAGAAGAAGCAGAACATTGTAGGCAGTAATAGCAATAATGTAATGATGATCAACTATGAAAGACTTAGCTACTCTGACCAATACAGCAATCCAAGACAACTCCAAAAATGAAAAATCGCTATCTACATCCAGAGAAAGGACTGATGCACTCTGAGTGCAGACTGAAGCATATTTTTTTACTTAAATTTTCTTGCTTTTTTTCTTTGTAACATGACTGATATAGAAATATGTTTTGCATAACTTCACATATATAATTGATATCATATTGCTTACCTTCTCAATGGGTGGGGAAGGGGCTGGAGGAAGGGAGAGAAGTGGGAACTCAAAAAATTTTTAAATGAGTGTTAAATAAAATATAATTATTTTTTTAAAATAAAATAAGGTGTAATTTTTTTTAAAGAAAGGATGTGATCTCTTAGCTCCCCTCCTATCCCTCTCACTGTATACTTTATGCACCTCATTCCTGGCTCTTGTTTATCTTTATTTTTTTCCTGAGGTAATCAGGTTTAAGTGACTTGCCCAGAGTCACAAAGCTAGGAAGTATCTGAGGTGGGATTTGAACTCAAATCCTCCGGACCCATTTTCTATCCATTGTGCCACATAGCTGCCCCTCCTACTCATCTTTCTAAACCCCGTAATTTGGATATTTCCCAAAAGCATTTCCCTGAACCACTTCTCTTTTCTTTCTACATTCTTTCCCATAGCAATCTCATTAACTCCTATGGATTCAGCTCCCATCTTTATACAGTGGTCTCCAAAATCCCTGTGTCCAGTTCTGACTTCTAGAATTCAGACCACTATCCCTGTTTGTCCCTAAAACATCTTCACCTTGAAGTCCCATTGGTACCTTAAACTGAACATGTCTCAAACCAAACTCATTAACTTTCCATCTAAACCTGCTGCTCCTTCAGCCTTTACTATTTCTATTTGGTATCATTAACACACATTATTTTATATCCCTTCATCGTCTCTCCCTATTCCAGCCCCTCCTCTGCTCAGCAGCTTAGGGAGCAGGAAGAGGGAAAAGAACCATTATAGGATACAGAGAAGGAATAATGAGAACTATAGGAGGAGAACCCAGAAGGTAGTGTCAGAAAAACAGAAAAGCTGCTCAGAATGGGGTACAGTTGAGAGAAATTTAGAGAGAGTATCAAGAAGGAATGGACAGCTAGGTGAATGGAGAGAGCACTGGGTTTAGAATCAGAAAGACTCATCTTCGTGAGTTCAAATCCAGCCTCAAACATTACTAGCTGTGTGACCCTGGGCAAGTCATTTCATCTTGTTTGCCTCAGTTTCCTCATCTGTAAAATGAGCTGGAGTAGTAAATGGCAAACCACTCCAATGTCTTTGCTGAGAAAACCCCAGAATAAGGACATGAAGAGTCAGACATGATTGAACAGCAATGATAATCAAGAAGGAAGGGATGTTCAATAGTGTTAAATGTTTCAGAAAGGGCAAGTAGAAGAACTGAGAGAAACCACTAGCTTTGGTGATTAGGGAGGTATTAGAAGAGGAAATAAGGAAGGGAAAGAATTATATATATATATATATATATATATATATATATATGCATAAAATTAGATTTTAGGAATACTTGAATTGAAAGGCATTCAACTGTGCTGGAAAGGTAGCAGAAGTCTGCAACTGCTCATACTTTTTGGCTATATTGGCGATTTCCTTGGCTGTTTAACTAGCTTCAAAATGCTCTTTTGCCTCTGGTAAGTCATTTGGCAGAGAGCGCTGAGAGATCTGGAACACCTAGTTTGTAAAGAACCTCAGGGGCAGGGAGTTGGGGTAATGATTAGAGTTTGGCAAGAGATTTAGGCTTGTGGTCAGAATGATTGAGGAGCTGATGAAAACAGAAATAGAATGCGCATGGCTCACAGGATCATAGAACCAGAACTAGAAGAGAACTCAGAAGCCACGTTGTCTAACTACTTCATTCTACAGATAAGGAAACTGAGATGGGGAGGGCAAGTGTCATACCAGGAGTAAGCCCAGGGTCACACAGGTGGTAAGCATCCAAGGCAGAACCAAGGTCATCTAAATCCAGACCCACAGCTCTTTCTACTTAACCAAATAGCTTGAGGGGTGCTCAGGTATGCATTCTAGGTAGTCTGTGAATGAATGGAGATGTGGATCCCCACAGTGTCAGGTTTGCCCCTGGCATGCACCTTGATTTTAGCCCCTGTAGAGTTAGGAACCCCCAATTTGTGCAGCTAGACAGTGAGATTGTGTTTCTGATGCTCATGGTGCCTTCCCCATGGAGCAAGTCCAATATTCCGGGAACTGATGAAAGAACCTTATCAAGTATAGAATACCATAATGGCTCAACATTGTTCTGAGTCCCCATCATGGTCTCCATGCAGGAAAAGCAAGCACCAGGTTGTGGGGAGGGAAGGAGTTGAAGCAGCATGAAATACAAAACTGGACACCGGGCTTTGAATGTGACCAAGTAGTGAGTTTGTATGTAAGACGTAGAGCAGAGATACAAACACGTTCTGAGGTATGGACCAGGGGAGGCCAGCCTCACAAAGGCTTCCTGACAGTGGTTTTTATTTTTTTGTTTGTTTTTTTTGCCAGAAATAAAATGAACAGCAATAATATCTCACTAAAGGAAAGCTTGGCAGAGATACCGTCTTCCAGCTGGCTAAGGCAGTGTACGTATGTCCCAAAGAACCAATGCATATTTGTCCTCTTGCTCCTATACCATTCATAACTGTTACTGCAAGTAGCACGATGAGGCAATGGGAATGTGTCACAACATTTCACAGCAGAGGCTATTACCTCAGCAAAGGGAAGGAACAGCAGCCCAAAAATGAAGTTGGGGTAAATGTACTCTGATTAACAACTAGGTATTCTGGGACTTGCCAGGCACGAAATGAGGCACATTTTCTGCAGGCACTCACCTGTTTGGGATGACAATTATTGCCTTTATTTCATTAGACTCAATGTGTTCGTATCTTACTTGCAGTAGAATAAACAAGGATGGGTGGGGAATTGGGATGGTTCTGGACACAACTCAGAATGGGGCACAATTCAGAGTATGAAGCGATTTCAGAGGTCACTTAGTCTAACTTAATAAATATTAGTTCAAAAAACAACAACAAATATTTGTTTTCTTTGCTTCCCTTCCCCCTTATTAAATATCCCACTAAAAATCTGGGGGTAAACTATAACATTCCTCATATCTTTCCATTCCTGGAAACTCTCTCTGCATTTCAGTTCTTCATCCACAAAACATTTTCTTTTCTAAGATCATCAGCCCTAACATAGAGGGGTCCTCCTTCACTCTACTTGATGTTCTTAACACTGTTCATGAGCCCCGTTCCCCTTCCAACACTCAAAATCCTTGGTCCTAGAAGCAGGCATAGAAATACTGAGTTAGATAATTAGCTAAAAGTTTGGACTTTTCGAAGTAGCCTCATGATATTTGCTTCTAATCTCCCAGAATTTACATAATGTAAGGAATAGTAAGGATACCAAGTTGTACCTATCCCAGAGATGAGAAATCCTGCCAAGGACTGGAAGCCTCATTCTAACAAATCAATCCTACCTCTTGAAGGGTTACTATCACAAGATTCATTTTTCTAAGCCTGAACAGAGACTGACTCTTTCACCATTGCCTAAAAAGTTGGCCTTGACAGGGTTAACACCTTGACGGCCAAATACCACATAGGAGGTGATGATGGGTCAGAACATGCTAATTAGACAGACTGAAAGGTCCAGGGATCTGCAGGTGGAACAGGTGGAAATGTAACTAATAATCATGAAAGGCTAATTATCTTTAACTACCAATTGGCCACCAGGTGTTCTGAGCCACGTAAAAGAAAAGGTTGAGAGCATGACAGCTGGTGATGTGATAGAAACCAGGGTGATTTGACTTCATTGCAGAACTTAGAAGAATACAATATAGCTTGATTTGGGCAATTGGTGCGTTTCTGAAAAAGTTTCAGCAAACTGAGCTTTGGTAATTGGGATCATAGTCCTAAATGCCCTGGTTTACAAAGCCGGTTATTTAAAGAAACCCTATGGTGAAGGTATGGGGTATGTTCATTCACTCAAATATTTAATTGAATGTTTGATATGAGCAAGACACTGGAGTCATTCTCTTGGCTTAATGGTGTTTCTTGTGAGATAATTAAGTGTTTCCCCTGCTGGGTTCCACGAGCTAAGGAAGTCAATGTACCAGAAAGGGAACAGTGGCCCTATTACTAAATAGGGTAGGGATATCTGTGAGGTGTGATTCTTCAAACCAGAAGCATCTCCTCAGGGGAGTGGATGAAATTCTCAGCACTACACCATCATTCCTCTAGATTTAGACTTTTTGCTTCTCCAACAGTATCCAACTGCAAATATCCTCTCAGACAGATTATCTGTTAATTTATTATCATCCACTAATAGGGCAGTTAGATGGCACAGTGGATAGAACACTAGGCTTGGAATCAGGAAGACTCATCTTTGTGAGTTCAAATCTGGCCTCAGAAACTTCCTAGTTGTGTGACCTTGAGCAGGTCACTTAACTCTGTCTTGCCTCAGTTCCTCATCTGTAAAATGAGTTAAAGAAGGAAATTGCAAACCATTCTAGTATCTTTACAGAGAAAACACTAAATACGGTCTCAAAGAGTTGGACACAATTAAACAATGACAACAAATATCTGACTAGGGCTATTTATTCATCAGAATGATGAAATCATTCAAAGAGTACAGGGTCTTAGACCATCAAGTTTTAGCATGGGAAGTCTCCTTTCTCTAGCGAAATTCTCCCCTAATGTTTCATGGTATGATGAGTTCATGATGCCTAAACCAGAGGATAATAAGCTCTAGCCAGTTCTTCCAACCTAGAAAAAATATCACCAGGCCAAGTGATAGACTAGCTGATGTCAGAGAAACCAAGCACCAGAAAGGTTGATGGAGGAATGATTATTTTTTTTTACCATGGGAAACAAGCATTGATTAAGTACCCACTGTGTACCAAAGTGCCTCTATAAATATTACCTCATCTAATCCTCACAACCCTGGGAGGTGTTATTATTATACCCATTTTACAGAGGGGGAAAGTGAGACAGACAGATTAAGTAACCTTCTCAGGGTCACACACCAAGTAAATATTGAAGACTGAGATTTGAATTTAGGGCTTCCTGACTTCAAGCATAGATAACCAACTGTCTGCTAAGGTATAGAGAAGTTGTGATAAACATTGATGGAGGGAATAATAACTTATGAAACCATAGACCTTTTGAAGTATTGAACTCTAGATAAAGACAATCTAGCCCACCAGTCCCAGACGAGTGCTAGCAAATGACAACATACTTTTAAGTTTAATCTCCATTATTAATATTACTCCAGGGCAGCCTGGAGTCAGGAAGACCCGAGTTCAAATCTGCCCTCAGACACTTACTAGCTGTGTGACCCTGGACAAGTCACTTAAGCCTGTTTGCCTCAGTTTCCTCATCTGTAAAATGAGGCAGAGAAAGAAATGGTGAACTACTCTGGTATCTTTGCCAAGAAAACCCCAAACAAGGGCAAAGAGAGTCAAACACGAGTAAACAACAGCAGTATTTCTCCGTCGCTTTCCTAAGTCTAGATTCTAGAACAATTAACAAAACAATAAACCAAGCCTTGTCTGTAGCATTCGTTGATTCCAAAGTGTACATGACTGCACAGAAAATTTAACGATCAGCTCTCTCAAGTTCATAAGAGCTGCTTCTGGCACATCCCTGAGCAGTTCTCAAACTTTTTGGTTCTCAAAAACCCCTTTAGAATATTGAAAGTTTTTTCGGGGCGGCTAGGTGACTCAGTGAATAGAGCACCAGCCCTGGAGTCGGGGGACCTGAGTTCAAATCTGACCTCAGATGCATCATACTAGCTATGTGACCCTGGGCAAGTCACTTAACCCCAATTGCCTAAAAAAAAAAATGTAAAGAGTTGGAACAGGCTGCTTGGCAAAGATATTTTGATCTTGACAGCGTAATGCAATAAATAAATAAATGAAATGACTTCCTAATGCAATAGGAAGAGGACTGTAATCCAGATTCTGCATACTTCCTCTGCAAGCCGGTTTCTTCATCTGCGAAAATAAAGATTTGGGGTAGCTAGGTGACATAGTGGATAGAGCACTGGCCCTGAAGTCAGGAAGACCTGAGTTCAAATGTGACCTCAGACATTTATTAGCTATGTGACCTGAGATAAGTCACTTAACACCTATGGCCTTTAAAAACAATGAGATGATATTACCCGTGATACCTAACTCAGAGGGTTATTGTAAAGCACTTTGTAACCTTTAAGATCTGTTCCAAGGCTATGCTGACCTTGGGCACATTGTTTCATCTCCCTGGGCCTTTCTCCTTTTCTCTACAACATGAGAAGATTTGATTATCCGGCTCTGAAGCCAGTGATCCAGACTCAGGTCCAGCGTGCTTTGCACTCTGCCACAGCTGCCTCCTAAGCAGGAGAGATGGCAATGTGGGGAAGCCTCTGCCCAGAACCAACCTCCCTCATTCCATTTAACAAAATATGTCGAATTGGCTCTGTGGCTTGACCTCATGTCATGGTGGGTGCTGGTGTCTGTGTCAGAGCCAGGATGGGGAGTCCTGCCTACCCGCTTCCATTAGGAACGCAAGGGAAAACCGAACCAAGAAGTCCAGGGCAGGCCCCTCAGAACAGGCTACTTGATGAAGACATTCAAATCTTTGCCTTCCTACATCCGCCCTCAGCATTCAGCTCCCTGCTCACAATAAGCAGATGTATTTCCCCCAGTGGATTCTCCTGCAGTCCTCACACAGCTGCAAGTCTTCAGATTCAATGCTCTGTCGTGCCTTTGGTTGCTTCCAGCTAGCATATTCCTTATCACTTTCCCCGGCCCACTCCCTTCAGAAGGCTCAAGTTCAGAAATGGCAGAATCATTAAACATTATATGCTGAAGAGAATTGAGGCAGCTGGTGGCACAACAGATAAAGTGGTGAACTTGGGGTAAGGAAGACCTGAGTTCAAATCCTGCCTTAGGCGCTTACTAGCTATGTGACCCTGGACAAGTCACTTAACCCTGTTTGCCTCACTTTCCTCATATGTAAAATGAGCTGGAAAAGGAAATGGCAAACCACTCCAGTATCTTTGCTAAGAAAACCCCTCATGGGGTCAGGAAAAGGTGGACACAACTGAAACAACTAAACAAAGCTGTGTGATCCTGGGCAAGTCATTTAACCTCTATCTGCCTCAGATTCCTCAACTGTAAAATGGGGGTCATAATAGCACCTACCTCGCAGGATTGTTGTGAGGATCAAATCAATCAAGATAATTTGTAAAGTGCTAAACACAATGATTTGCACCTTGTAGGCATTTAATAAATACTAGTAGAGGTTTTTTGTTTTTTCTTTTGGAGATACAGAATGACGTGGAAAGTGAGCCAGATGACCAGCTATGTAAGCTCTCTGAGTCTCAGTTTCCTTTTCTGCAAAATAAGGGAAAAGATCATTCTTATAGTACCTACCTCTCAATATTAGTGTGTGAGAAATGACTGCTACCTCAATTCTCTAAAGTTTTTGACTGTTCTTTATGATACTTGTTGGCTACCTGCCTCATGCCACTATTTAGCCTTAGATAGTTTACCACCCATTTGGATAGGTATTCCCAAGCAGCGAGCCTTCAAGCACTATACAAATATGCTGTAACCTTTGGCCCAGGGCTTTGCAAGGACTCTGGACTCAGACAGACAAGATCCAGTCCTGGGGCCTGACCCAAAGAGGATCAATTTCTCTTTGGCTCACTGTCCCCATCCAAACATTTCATTTTGAGGAAATCAACAAAATAAAAATTAAGAATAGCTTCTTTCTTGGTTTACATGATCACATAGGTATAACCTATATTAGGAGGCAACTCATGGCTTGGCAGATAGAGGACTGGGCCTAGAGTCAGGAAGACTTGAGTTCAAATCCAG
The DNA here is from genome assembly GCF_003287225.1 of Phascolarctos cinereus. Classification (NCBI taxonomy): domain Eukaryota; kingdom Metazoa; phylum Chordata; class Mammalia; order Diprotodontia; family Phascolarctidae; genus Phascolarctos; species Phascolarctos cinereus. The sequence continues at coordinate 546,826,024 of NW_027555847.1, read as the reverse complement.
CCTCAGACACTTCCTAGCTATATGACCAGGGGCAAGTCACTTAACTCTGCCTGACAAAATAGCTCTATTGAATCTACTAGAGAAGGAAATGGTGAATCACTCCAGAAGCTTTGCCATGAAAATCCCAAATGGGGTCACAAAGGGGCAGAAACAACCGAACAACAACAACCTTACAGCAAATTGCTTACATCTCAGGGAGGAGGCAGGGAAAACATTTGAAACTCAAAACTAAAAATAAAAACAAATGTGAAAAGTTGTTTCTAAGTGCAACTGGGGAAAAAATAAAACATTATTTTTTAAAAAGAATACCTAATTTCTGCATTTTACACATGAGAGAACTGAGGTTCAAAGATGAAATAGCTTTCACACTTAGTAACAGAGGCCAGATCTCCTGATGGCAAGTCTGGTATTTCTTCTGCTGGATACCCCATGGATGACGTCTATTTGCGCACATGCAAAAACAAACGGGCATAGCATCGTTTAATTCTTTAATTCCTACAGGCTTCATCTGTTACAGTAGGCAGAGCTCGAGTAGTAGATTTTCCCTGACATTGAAAAATAGCACCACCACGGGTCACATTTAAGATGTTGCATGTGTGTGTTTGTGTAGATGTATTACAGAGAAAGAGGTAACTGAAAATGAAGCTGACAAGTCGGACCCAGAGGGGTGGGAACCAGGGCCATTGTGCTTATCAAAGTCCAATCACTTACGACTACCAATGAAGGCAAGAGTTGATCATACTGTCATTTTGTATTCTGTCATTGAAAATTCAATCCAGGGCCCTGGACCTGGTCTCTCATCTAAAGAATGTTTCTCTCTCTTGGCCTGTATGTTTTGCTGACACGGCAGGAGGTGGCCCAAATCTGTTTATCTGCCTTGTCTCAAGCCATGACAAGAACATAAAGATAGTGCAGCCGGCCTTCTGAACAGTGTGATCAGTTCCCTGACCTTCTGCTTTTCAGCTCAAGGAAGAAGAAAAACTGTTCCCTCCACACTACCTCCTGTAAGGAAACAGAAGAAGCCGGGGCTGAGTTTTGTGAGAGTAGCCCAGGGGTCTCAATGAACCAGGAAAAAAGTGAGATATGTCTATCAAGAGGCAGCTAGGCTTGTCAAAGTGTATTGATCATAAGAGTGTGTTTGCAGACGAAGACTTAAAGAAGGCTTCTCTAAATTATATGATTTGAGTTTCTGTGTGCTGTACCAAGTGTTGGCAAGGAGAAAAGAAAACTCTGTCTGCAGGGGGGTGTTTCATTTTCAATTACATCAAGTGAGAAAAGTGCCCAGAAATAGCATTTTGAAATTAATAACCAGTTTCAAGGGAACAGATTTGTTTCATGGTTTCTTATTAAAGAATACATTCATTTACAGACCTTTATTAAATGCCTGCCATGTACCCAGGATTCTGCCCTAGGACACACACAAGAAATAGAAGACAAAGTGCCTAAACTCAAGGACATGAGTGGTGCATAGCTGAAATAATCAGAGAACAATACAGGGAAATAACCAATAAAGGTTGTATTTCAGGCAAGAAGGGTTCTGTGTACCACGCCGTCTTTGAGCACCAGTTCCTAGGTCCACACATTCTTGAAGGGAGCTAATGAGTACATTGGACCCTGGGAGAGAGAAAGAGGCAGGTTACCCGTAGAGCCAGCACAGTGACAGAAAGTGAGAAAGGCCCATGAACCTCCAGACCTTGTTCCTGGGATTTTCTAGCTTGTCTCTCCGTCTCAAACACTTTAATTGCTAGAGAAATACGGAACCCCACCAAATACACACACACACACACACACACACACACACACACACACACACACGCACATACACCCTTCCCTTCAAAATCTTAATTCTTTGATTAACCATTTCAACTTTATACTGTCAGCCCTTGCATCCTTCACCCTAATGCCCTATCATGGCTCATTCTTTCCTTCTTTTTTAAGGTTTGCAAAGCATTTTACATATATATGTATACACACACATATATATATGTATACACACATATATATATATATACATATATAAATATAATCTCATCTCAACCTCACAATAATCATATAAAGTAGGTGTTCTTTTTATTTCCTTTATACAGACAATTGGGAAAACTGAGGGTCAGAAAGATTAAGTGACTTGCCCTGAGTCAGATAGTATCTGAAAGAAGATCAAAACTCCCTTCTCATTCCTTTCCAGACCCCAAAACTGTATTACTACCATCATCCACCTTCTCTGCTCCCATGCCACTGAATTCTGCTGGAGGAAGTCATCAACCATGCTGACTGGGTTGGTTCATTGCAAACTGATGTCATTGAATCTGAACTAAAATGTCACTGCTATACACAAATGCTATTAATTTTCTCTGATCAGCAGTCACACTTCCCATAGCAGCTGTTTCAAACTTTCTCCATTGTTCCCAAGCTATCCACATCACCACCTCCATGTGTCCTTCCTAGTAGATGACCTCACCTCATACTTGACTGAAAAGATGGAGGCCATCTGTCCTTTCCCTCCTGACTTACAAACTTCCATTACCTCTGGGTCATTTCCCCAATCTCTTTTCCTTTGCTCCAGCTTCAGAAGATGAGGTGGCCCTTTTCCTTTCCATTACCCACACCTCTACTTTTGCCCTTGATCCCATCCTATCACATGCCCTGCAGTAGATTATACCTCTAATCATCCTCTCCATAATTTTTCACTTTTCCTTTATCCACTCAGCATTTCTCTGCTGCCTTCTGACGTGCCAAGATCTCTCCCATGCTTTAAATAAAAAACCCTCCACTATCTTAACCATCTCTTACACCTATTATACTATATCTCTGACTTCACTTAGAACAGGGGTGGAAAACCTGCAGCCTCAAGGCCACATGTGACCCTCTAGGTCCTCAAGTGCAGCCCTTTGACTGAACCCAAACTTCACAAACCTCCCCTTCGTAAAAGGATTTGTCCTATAAAATTTGCACTCAGTCAAAAAGCCACACCCAAGGACTTATCAAGTCATGTGTGGCCTCAAGGCTGCAGGTTCCCCACCCCTGACTTAGAAACTCCTAGGAAATGGCCTTCTTCACCCTTTGCCTCGACTTGCCCTTTGCTCACTCACTTCTTAACCTCTAGCTTCCACCCTCATTGTTGACCAAAACATCTTTCTCGAAGGATCTATTCATTCTTTTATTGTTAAATCCAATGGCCTTTTATCATTCCTCCTTTTTCTTGACCTCTCTGCTGTATTTGACACTCACTGACTACTCCCTTCTTCAGAATGATTTCCCCTTCTTGGGTGTGAATGACACTGCTTTGTCATGGTTCTTTCCTGTATGTAGGATCCTTCTCACATTCTTTTGATATATCGTCATTCATTTCCCACCTTGTATGTGTAGGTTTACCACCAGACTCGCTCCTGGACCCTCTTCTCTAAACTTTCTAGTGATCTAATCAGTTCCTATAGGTTCAACTATAATCTCTAAGCAGATGAATCCCATAATTACATGTCCAGTCATCTTTTTCCTAAGTCTCACATCACCAACAACCCGATATTTCATAGGCATCTCAAACTCAAAATGTCCAAAATATAATTCATTGTCTTTCCCTCCAAAATCACCCTCCTCCCAGCTTCTTATTTCTGTAGATGGTAACACCATGTATAAAGTACTTTGCAGATCTTAAAGTAACACATAAATGCTAGCTATCATTATTAAAAATAATTTTGGGTCACCCAGGCTCTCAACCTAGGAGTCATCCTCTTCTCTTCACCTCAACCTCCCCATATTCAATCATCCACCATGTCCTGGTAATTCCACCTCCTCAACCTTTTTCACATCCATCCCTTTCTCTATTCACATCAGAAATCTTTTTTTGGGAGCCAAGACAGCAGAGTACAGACAGCAACCCAGCTGAACTCTCCCAATATTCCTCTCCAAACAATTTAAAAATAGCTCATCAAATCAAATTTGCGGCAGAGCCAACAAAAAGCCGGAGTGAGCCATTTTCACAGCAGGAGGTCAGCAGAAGTCTGTGACACAGAGATGGGTGCTGTCTCAGAGTGCACGCAGCAGCTGTGGGTCTTGCAGGAGGCCACATAGCAGCTTTGGGAGCTCTCAGCCCAGAGATGGTAAATGGGTCGGACAACTGGTCAAAAAGAGATTACAGGGGACCCTTTGCTGGCACTAGGTGCAGCTGGCAATTATTTGCCCACACACAGCTGCAAGGGACTAGGGGCCTTTCTTGGGTAAAGACCAGAGGGCAGACCAAGAGAGTAATGCCCAAACCTCTCTCCAGGCCATACCATTTTGGAGACACCAAAAACTTACAGACCTCAGAACTGGCTCTGAAAACAGTAGCCTGAAAAAACCTGAAGTTTGGGATAGTGCCTCCCCACCCTCAAGTAAGCAGAGCCCAAATTTTGGAGTCTGAAGTTCAAAGTCAAGAAATAGGCTAGGAAAATGAGCAAATAACGACAACAACAAAAGAACTTGCCAGTACTACAAGACTGAGATATAAACTCAGAAGAAGACAACAATGTGAAAATAGCTTAAAGCAAAGCCTCCAAGAAAAATCCTAATTTGGACCCAAGTCCGACAAGAATTCCTAGAACAGTTAAAGAAAAAGATAAGAGTGACAGAGGAAAAATTGGGAAAAGAAATTAAAGTGATTCAAAAAAGAGAAGTATAAAAAAGTAAACATGGAAGAATAATCATAAGAGACTCAATAAAGTTAAATTGTTTACATTCCTATATGGGAAGGTGATACATGTAGCTCCTAAGAATTTTATCATTATTGGGGCAGTTAGAAGGAGTCTACATAGACAGAAGGGAGGAGTATGAGTTGATTATGTTGGGATGACCTAAAAAAAAAGAAAAAAGAAAATAAAGGGGTGAGAAAGAGAAATGCACTGGGAGAAGAGGAAAGTGAGAGGTAGAATGGGGAAATTTTTTCACATAAAAGAGGCACACAAGAAAGAATTTTTGTAGTGGAGGGGAATATGGGGGGTTATGTATGTATGTATGTATGTATATACACACATATACATTGAATGTGTACATATGCATATATGTACACATGTGTGTATACACATATATCCTGCATGTGTGTATAACAACATATATACCTATATGTACATGTGTGTATACATATATACTGAATGTGTGTATATACATATGTGTGTGTGTATATATATACACACACACACACACACACACACACACGTTCAGTTGGGTATAGAAATCTATCTTATCCAACAGGCAAGTAGGAGAGGAAGAGCTTAAGAGACATGGAGATGGGGTGATAAAAGGGAAGGAGCATTAGGGGAGGCAGTGTTTAGAAGCAAAACAGATTTTTGAGGAGAGATAGGATACAAAGAGAGAAAGAAGGATAAACAGAAGAATATAGGATAGAGGGAAATACACATTAATCATAACCGAATGTGAATGTTATGGGCTCATCCATAAAATTGAATCAGATAGTAGAATGGATTAGAAACCAGAATCTATCAATATACTATTTAAAAGAGACTTAATTGAAACAGAAAGCCACACATAGAGTTAAAATAAAATAAAAATAAATTTTAAAAAAAACCAGCTGAAGTAAGAAAAGGCAGGGTTAGCAATCATGATTTCAGACAAAGCAAAAGCAAAAATAAACTTAATTAAAAGAAATTATCAGGGAAGCTACATTTTGCTAAAGGATCTCATAGGCAATGAAGTAACATCAAAAATGTTTGCAGTAAATTTCTCTGATAATGGCCTCATTTCTCAAATTATAGGGGACAGAGTCAAATTTATAAAAATAAGAAGATCATTGTACACAGTAACAGCAATGTTATAATGATGATCAACTCTGAAAGACTTGACTACTCTGATTAATAATAATCTAAGACAGTTCCAAAGGACTCATGATGAAGCAATGCAATCCACTTCTAAAGAGAGAATTAAGAACATTGAGAGCAAATTGAAGTATAATTTTCTTGCTTTTATTTAGGTTTTTTTTGGGGGGGGGAGCAATATAGCTAATCTGGAAATAGGTTTTGCAAGATTTCACAAGTATAATTGATATAATTTTGATTGTCTTTTCAATAAGTAGGGGGAGTGATAGGAGGGAAGAAGAGAATTTGGAACTCAATTTTAAAAGAAAAGAATGTTAAAAATAATATTTGTTAAAGAAAAGAATCCTTGTTCATACCCTTATCACCTCTTCCCTGGACATCTGCAATAGTTTCCTAAACTATTCTCCCTGCATCCTTTCTCCTCTTGAACTCATCTTGCACATAACTATTAAAGATATATTCCTAAAGTGCTATATACCTCTTTCAGAGCTGCTCTTAATTCTGTATCTATCCTGTGTATTATAACCATCTTCTATGATGCCTCCCAAATCACATTTTCAGGATTCAGGATTAGTGGCTATAATCCCATAGGACTGAACAGATAGAAGCTGAGTCACAGACCCTAAGAGATCCAAAGTCAGTTTCCAATCACCAGACCTGCAAGGAGGAAAAGATACTCTGAATCTCCGTTTGATTTCTGTTCCTGTTCAATGACTCAGTCAACTCTTCCAGAATCTAGAGCTGGAAGGAATATCAGGGGTCATCCAGTATCACCAGGAACCCCTTCTTCAACATAGCTGATGAATAGTCATATTGAAAACATCTAATGAAAGGAAACCCACTACCTCTTGAGGCAACCAATTCTACTTTTGAACACCCTACTGGAGGAAATATTCCCTGACATCAGGACTAAATTTACTTCTTTGCAACTTCTATCCACATTTCCTTGTTCTTCGCTCTAGAACCAAGCAGAACAAGTTGAATCCCCACTACATGACAACACTTTAAATAGTCAAAAAACAGTTCTCATAATCTCTTCAAGTCTTCTCTTCTCCAAACTAAATATACCCAGTTCTTCAGCCAAACTTCACATGGCATAAATTCAAGGCCCTTCGCCAGTGGGGTTGCCTTCCTCTGAACAATCTTTGGTTTACCAATGTCCTTCTTAAAATGGGATTCCTAGAACTGAACACAATAGATTTATTCAGATGTGGTGTGACCAGATGTGCTGGTAACTATTTAACAATCGGCTCTCTGAACATACAAGACACACTTTTAAATTTAATCTTAATTTAATTTATTAAATTAAATTAATTTTATTTAGTTTATTAAATTTAATTATTAACATTTCTCCATTACTTTCTCAAGTCTAGACAATCAACAAAACAATAAATTCAGCCATAATTTCTAGTTTGCTAATTTCCAAAGTGTAAATGCTCACACTGAAAAGTTATGAGCTGGCTCTATACACTACTGGTTGTGACCAAGTTAGAGTTCCCTCTGACATTACCTGCCATTTGCACTGTATAGATGTTGTTGAATGTTGTCTCTTCCATTAAAATGTGAGCTCTTTGAGGGCAAGGATGGTATTTTTGCCTTTCTTTACATCTTTAGTGCTTAACACAGTACCTAGCTTACAGTAAGCACTTAATACATGCTTGTTGACTGACTGACTGAGTACAGAAGGATTATCATTTCCTTAGTTCTGATACCATGCCTCCCTTCATATAACCTAAGGTAAAATGTCTTGGTCCTAAAGAATAAAATAAACTTAGTTTCTCATATCCAGCTCTTCTCTGCTCAGTTACGTTTTGCAGTAACAAGAAGGAAACCTGACTCTTTTTTCCCCCACTTCCGCCGATCTCTTTCTCTGTCCTTCCCATTCCCTGTACTTCATTTTTGAAATGCTTTCCCCCAAACAACAGTCACAGCCACCTTATCTTTGAGGGATGGTATATCATCCCTGTTAGGGTAATAGTAAGCATCAGAAACAAGGACACATTGATTCCCAACGAAAGCCTCCCTAAGGAGGAAAAAAACCCAGCCACATAAAAACATACTAAAATCTCATTTCAAGCTTGCCAGAGCTCCAGAGCCCTTTGGTGACAGACGTGTAGAAACTGCTAGTCTTAGCATTTCCCAGGTGGCTTATACTACTGGATTTAAGAGGGAGGAGGAAAGGGGAAGTACCATCCCCTCACAGAAATCTGCATAGCCTCCCCTTTCTTCACATATTCTGTAATCTGTGGCAGATTTACAGCTGGCTGACTGCTTGACTGCTCCTTAAGAGTGACCTGGCTTCCAGAAGAAATGCATCCCCACAGACTCCTACACAATCTAAATCCACCAATCCTCTTCCCAATTGTCTGTCTCGAAGATCCCACCAGTGATTTCCACTCAGAGAAAGCAAAGGCAAAGGTTCCTTCTGAAGACAGGCAGCATTCCCTCATGAGAGATTAGGACCAACTTTATCAGTAAAAATGAAATTTTGTCTTAAATAATTTGGCCCTTCAGCAGACAATCTTCAAAGGCTGCATTTATCTCCCTGTGCAGGTTCTAAACATGAAAAAAAAAAGCCTCTGAGGAGCTAGAGGGTCAAATACCATCAGGATTGCCTCAGAACCTTTATCCTTTTAAGAGATTTGCACTAAATTCCATGAAGCTTTACTGTGTGAAGAACCGAGCAGGCTGAGACCTATGTGGCTTCAGGGGACATCATGGTAACTAATACACTGGAGAAATGCAAATATTAGGTAACATTAGGGATCTGTAAGAGCACTCTTTACAAGATCAGAGGACTGGCCCAGGCAATGCTATATCTAGTTTCTGATGCCTGATTTAGCATTCATTAGATGATCTCTAAAATCTCTTCTTGCCTTAATATTCTGTGATTCTAAATATATATACTATACTATACTATACTATACTATACTATACTATACTATACTATACTATACTATACTATACTATACTATACTATACTATAACATGTACATTGAAAGGCAACAAAATTTAATGTGAGGCATGTGTCATGGACCACTTTGGCAGTCTGGCTTAAGCCTTTGTACCTCTTTTCAGAGTAACAGTCTGCATAAAATACATAGGATTACAAAAGAAATCAATCATATTTAAATACAAGATGTTATTAAAATATTTTTAAAAATAAGTTCATGAACTGACCGTCTCACCCTCCCCTCCCCACGCCGCACTAAACTCCACATCTCCTCCAGGATCAAATATAAAATTGTTTTGTATTCAAAGTGCTCCATATTGCCCATCCCCAACCTTTCAGGTCTTACACCTTACACTCACATACACATACTAACTGATCCAGGGACAATAGTCTCCTTGCTCTTCCTCAAACATTCCATCTCTCAGCTCCAGGCATTTTCTCTGGCTGTTTCCCATGCCTGGAATGCTCTTCCATTTCATCTATCTCTAACTCCTCACTTCCCTGACTTCCTTCCACTCCCAGCTAAAATCTCACCTTCTATAGGAAATCTTTCCTGATTCCTCTTAATTCTAGTGCATTCCCTCTGTTGATTATTTCCATTTTTCTTGTATATAACTTGTTTGTACAAAGTTGTCTGTATGTCATCTTCCCCATTTGAATACATGCTCCTTGAAAGCAGGGACTGTCTTTTGCCTTTCTTTGTACTTCCAGAGTTTAAAATATGCCAGGCACATAGTAGGTACTTAATAAATACTTGGTGACTGACTAACTAGGTTAATAAGTTGCTAATCTTTATTGGATAAAACCTTGCACGTGAAGTGAGGAAGACCAACTTTTGAATCTCACTTCACATACTTTCTCTCTAGATCTGGGAATGTATGTAAGTCACCTAATGTTTCTAATCTTTGGTTTCCTCATCTGTAAACTGGGGATAATAGCAGCACCTGTCTCACAGAGTTGTTAAGAGAATATATGAGTGTTAAGAGAATGTAAGAAAGCCTTAAAGAAGGCTTTACAAACCTTAAAGTGTTATGTAAAAGTAAGCAGTTGTTAATAAATGACGTTAACCCCCAGTGGCATACACTGGGAGATTGAAAAATGAATCATAATAACAATGATAACAAACACTTATTAAATTCCACATCAGTTTTATTCTGTCCTCACTCCCTTATTGTGGCACAAGGCAACCAGCTTCCAGAAGGCTAAATGAACACAGGCTCTGTCAGGCTCCACCAAGCTGTAAAATCTTTAAGGATGATCCCAGAAACAGAGTATGTCTGTTATTTGACAACCAACATAGCTAAATGTGGGGTATATGCGGTGTTCAAGGAGAACCAGCACCTCGGGTATGAGGGCTTACTGAGTCCTTTACAGGTCTGCTCATCCATCTTTGGTGCCCAGCTTTCACCCAGCTTTTAACCTATGGCTCCAGGAAGCTATAGCATGCACAGCAGCCACACCCTGGTAAAAACCATCTCAGCAGACAGGCTAAACCAGGTTGAGAGTAAGTGACAGATCTGAAAACCTGTTGATGAGTTAAGGGGATGTCTATCCCAAACATGTAAAGACTTCCGCCCAAGTCTGAATAGATGAGAACAATTTGTTTCAACAGTCATGAAGGCAACTGAAGCAGATATTGTGGAGTGCTTAGAGCTTGGTCAGACGTGGAAGACACCAAGGTCATTCACTGCATCTTGGGCCATCGCCATACTGGATGCCACTGGACTTCGATGACTCCGGAAGAAAGAGTGAAGCTGATGACATTGGGCAACTCTGTCTCACTTAAATCTAATTCACACACAAGTGTGTATATCATTGGTCCTCTTTGAAAACAAAGGAGAAAAAACCAACACTTAAGTGCAAAGAGCCTCCTTACCAGCTGGTCAGTCACTAGGTGATAGATTCTTTGGTGATGGCAAAAAAACAGAATAAAAGAACAAAATGGCACGAGGTCCTGTGTGCTCTTTGCAGTCGTCACAGTGATCACTGCTGACTAATGGAAAAGGACACAAAAAAATGCTAAGAATCGCACAACTTTGAGACCATCTACAAACAGTATAACTGTTTGTACATGAGAAGACTTTGTCCAACATCCACTGAATGAGTTGATGTAATAATAGAGGAAATAAACAACATCTGTAAGTCCATTACTGAGTACCTTTGACTCAAATGTCTCCCTGGCTTTTGCTTCACTTAATATTGATCATCAGAAGATTGCTTGAACAGTCATCTCTGCAGATGTATCTAGTTAGGAGTTGACATAATATGAACATACGTACTTATTTCATTCTTCCAAGTCAAATGTTTTCGTGCTTTTTTGTAATCAAACAGTACAGTGGGTCCTTGACTTCTCTACACATTTCCATTGGTTTTATCACTACACATACAGTCTGTTTCAGAGAATCATCTGCAAAACCTCATCTGTTCTCATGTCTTTTAGCAACCTTTATAGATCATACTCAAAGATTTTATGGAGATGAAAAAGCAAGCAGATAGGTTAGTCAGAAGACTGATGTATAATTGGTAACCTTTTAAAAAATATTTATGCCCTCCATGATTTTTTTTTATTATTTTGATATCTTCTCTTTGTAATCTCTTGGAAATTGGTATTCAAATGCCATCAAATTTGTGTTGCTTCCAGCATAGATTTCTTCTGCATACTTAGATCCCACAACTCTTCTGCAACTTCAGCCTCTCCACTTCCCCCTTCTTCACTTGGTGCTTCTGGTATTGTGGTATTCAAGTTCAGATGTGGTGGCTTCACTGCTGTAAATGATGAAAATGTGTTGATAGAGAAGAACAAGTATGTTTCCATTTGTTATCTTCCTTCCAGTTTCATCTCTAAGTGTTCTTGGGATCACACAGCCTAGTTGGGAAAATGGAACATGGAGAATATCAAACTATATCACCAAAGGACAGGGGCAAGGGGGAGAGGGGAAGTGGAGTAGGGAGAAGGAGGAATTGGCTATACCCATCAATTTCGTACCTACTGGGTACAGTGCACCCTGTTGGACACTGGTGGCGATAAGGATATAAGGATGTAAGACATAGTTCCTGGAACCAGAGAGTTTCTGGTCTAGAAGACTGACTAAAAACCCGATTAAAAACAATAACTTTATGCAACTTTGTGTGTGTGCATGTGCACATGTGTGTATATGTGTGAGTGTGTGTGTGTGTGTGTGTGTCTGTGTCTGTGTCTTTGTGTTCTGGATGGTAATTCATCCATAGTTAAATAAAATATATATTTATTTGTAATTAGGAAACAAATTGCTATGTGATAAATGGAGAAGAAAAACATCTAGGTTTCATATCCTGAGGGTTCACTTAAAAAAAAACAAAACCCTGTCTTTTTACATAGGATATCTCCAGGCAGTATGGAATGATGGAGAGGGAGGCAGTCTTAGAGTGAGAAAACCTGGGGTTCAAATCCTTCTTCTGCAATATACTAGCTATGGGACTCTGGACAACTCACTTAACCTCTGTCATACTCCCAGGAAGCTTTCTAAATCTTAGTTATGGAGATGTTAACTGAGGAAGTTCCCACTTCATGAAATCACAGGTCTGTATATGGCTGTGTGTTTATTTACATGTATATGTATTTCTATGATATATTTTATATGTATGTTTTATGTGTGTAGATAGATATATACACATATACACACATTTATGTTGTGTGTACATACACACACACAGAGATCTAGGAAGTTCAAAGTACTTTCTAACAGTCACCTGTCTATCTTGAAACAACCCTCTGAAAAACCTGGAAAGACTTACATGAACTGATGCAAAGTGAAGTGAGCAGAACCAGGAGAACATTGTACACAGTAACAACAACACTGTGTGATGATCAACTATGATTGACTTAGCCCTTCTCAGAAATACAATGATCTAAGACAAGTCCAAAAGACTCATGATGGAAAATGCTAACCACATGCAGAAAAGAACTATAGAGTCTGAATACAGATTGAAGCATACTGTTTTTACTTTATTTTTTTCATGGTTTTCTTCCTTTTTTAAACTATAATTTTTTTTAAACTGCTTCTTCTTTCACAACATGACTAATATGGAAATAAGTTTTACATGACTACACATATATAAACCTGTATCAATTTGCTTACCATCTTAAGGAGGGTGGGAGAAAATTTAGAACTCAAAATTTTATTTTAAATGGATGTTAAAATTGTCTTTACATGTAATTGGAAAAAATGAAATGCTACTAAAAGAAAAGAAACAACTCTCTGAGAAAGGAAGTCCATGTGGATGGCAGAGTAATTTGTAGAATCTTTGAATTGAAAGGTAGGTCAGAAACCATATAGTTAGGGGCAACTAGATGGTGCAGTGGATACAGTACTGGCCCTGGAGTCAGGAGGACCTGAGTTCAAATCTGGGCTCAGACACATAACACTCACTAGTTGTGTGACTCTGGGCAAGTCACTCAACCCCAATTGCCTCACCAAAAGAAAGAAAGAAACTGTGTAGTTCAGTCCATACCTTAACAAGAATCCCATCTAATTTGTCTAATAAGCTTTTTGCTTAAGGCCTTTAGGGAAGAGATATCAGAGGAACCCCCTTACTGCCTCAGGCAGCCCCTTTTACCTATGGATAGCTCCGGTTATTAAGAATTTTTTCTTGACTTGAAGTATAAATTTAACTCTTTGTAACTTTCACCCATTGTTTTCCATTCTGCCCTCTGGAGGCTGAGCAGACCAAGTCTAATCCATTTTCCCATAAGGTAGCTATCAAATACTTGAAGACCTCTCTTGTCTCCTCTAAATCTTCTCTTCCCTAGACTAAACATCCCCACTTCTTTCATCCAATCCCCATGGGTCTGATCTCAAGGCACGTCACCATCCCAGTTATCCTTCTCTGGACACTTTAACTCACTCATAGTCTTTCACATCCTATGGGAATACAGCTATGACAGAGAGTTAGCCTTAAAACAAACAAAAAAAATTTAATCTATCCACGTTTTAAAAACTTCCCTACAGGAATAGTGAAGACAACACCTGCGCACAATAGCAATGGTCACTTCTCCAAGAGCAGGTGTGTGAAATAAACCAACTTTCTGCATCTTTAATCATATTTAATTAGAGCCTGTGAAATGTGAAAGGGATAGCAGTTGCTATGACTGCATCTAGTGGTAATTACCATGTCAATCCTTTCCAGTCTGACTTACTGCCAATTTTAGAGCCCATAGAAAGTGAGAAGCAAAAATAGAAGTTGGAGCAGTCACCAAAAACGCATTTTGTTGTCCATAGTGAAATACAACATGAAGCCACCTAGCTCATCGCACACATTTCTATATTCCCAGGTATTCTTACTTACCAAATCATATAATTTCATCTTGTTTGATTGAGGCTCACAGGAAATAAGAGTATTGTCTTTGGAGAGAAATGTTTAAATTCTGGAAATGATCACATTGTATTCCTGACCGAGTGCCACTTTTGTACAATTGACTTGATTCAGAAACTTGAGTCTGAAAAAATCAATTGCAAGCAGGAACTGTTGCTACCTTTGTACCTTTGTATTTGTTCAGCTTCACAGGTGACTCCTCCTCATCCAGAGAGGGGGACGAGGATGGGCAGAAGGTTCTAAGCCCCAGCCTGGGTTAAGCGATAATTAAAAGGGAAGGGGAAAAGTTTTAGCTCTAATCAATCAACAAGCATTGACTAAGCTGTGCTGGGCACTGTGCAAAGCACTGGAGACACAAAGGAAAAAGTGAAAGGGCCTACCCTCAAGGAGCTTACATTCAATCAAGCTCTAGATCAAGTAAGTAGCAAGTAGCAAGGAGAGATAAGGGGTGGAAAGAAGAAACCTAGAGCACGAATTTTTTATCTAGGGTCTGTGAACTTATATATATACACACATATCCATATGTAATTTTTATATATATTTTATATGTATGTGTATATTTCATGATAATTGTTTTTCTTTATAATCCTATGGTTTTTAATTTATGCATTTAAGAACAGTACATAGAAGAGGTCCAATAGGCTTCAATAGATTGTCAAAGGCATCCATGACACAAAAAATACTAAGAACCCTTGGCCTACATACCAATCAAACTACAAAAAAAATTATGTTCTAGAGCTAGAAAAAATAATAACAAAATTCATCTGGAAGAACAAAAGGTCCAGAATATCAAGCTTCAATCATCAAAACTACTTGTTACTGTCTAAGAAATAGAGTGGTGAATCAGTGAAATAGGTTAGATACACTAGACATGATAGTCAATAACTATAGTAATCTACTCTCTGATAAACCTAAAGACTCCAGCTTCTGGATAAGAACTCACTATTTGACAAAAGCTGTTGGGAAAACTGGAAAACAGTATGGTAGAAACTAGGCATAAACCAACATTTTATACCACATACCAAGATAAGGTCAAAATGGGTACTACACGATTTAGAGAGAAAGAGTTAAACTACAAACAAATTAGGAGAGCAAGGAATAGTTTGTCAGATCTACGGAGAAGGAAAGAATTTATGACTAAACAAGAGATAGAGAACATTATGAAATGAAAAATGGATAATTTTGATTACATTAAATTTAAAAGGTTTTGCACAAACGAAGCCAATGCGAACACGATTAGAAGGGAAAGCAGAAAGCTGGGAAACAATTTTTATAGCCAGTGTCTCTGATAAAAGCCTTATTTCTAAAATATATAGAGAACTGAGTCAAATTTATAAGAATACAAATCATTCCCAATTGATAAATGGTCAAAGGATATGAACAGGCAGTTTTCAGATGAAGAAATTAAAACTATCTATAGTCATATAAAAAAATGCTCTAAATCACTATTGATCAGAGAAACACAAATAAAAACAGCTCTGAGGTACCACATCACACCTATCAGATTGACTAACATGACAAAATAGGAAAATGATACATATTGGAGATGTGGGAAAACTGGAGCACTAATGCATTGTTGGTGGAGTTGTGAACTAATCTAACCATTTTGGAGAGCGATTTGGAACTATACCCAAAGGGCAACCAAACTATGCATACCCTTTGATCCAGCAATACCATATAAATATAAAAATGGGAAAAGGACCCACGAATAGAAAAATATTTATAGGAGCTCTTTTTGTGGTCTCAAAGAATTGGAAATTGAGGGGGTACCCATCAATTGGGGAATGGCTGAACAAGTTGTGGTATATCAATGCAATGGAATACTATTGTTCCATAAGAAATGATGAGCAGGCAGATTTCAGAAAAAACTGGAAAGACTTGCATGAACTGATGCCGAGTGGAGTAAGCAGAACCAGGAGAACACTGTACACAGTAACAACAATATTATGTGATAACCAGCTTTGATACACTTAGCTCTTCTCAGCAATGCAATGATCTGAGACAATTCCAAAAGACTCATGAAGGAAAATGCTATCTACATACAGAGAAGAACTATGGAGTCTGGAAGCAGATAGAAGCATATTATTTTCTCTTTTGTTTTTTCTTTCTCATGGTTTTCCCCTTTTGTTCTGATTCTTCTTATACATAATCTTCTTAATATAATCATACATATATAGCCTATATCCGATTGCATGCTGTCTTGGAAAAGGGGGGGGGAGGGAAAGGAAGGGATGAAAAATTTAGAACTCAAAATCTTATAAAAGTGAGTGTTTAAAATGAAAAATATATTAATTAATTAAAAAAAACCCTTGGCCTAGAGCTTTATCACTTTATTGCAATTGAGTACCCCACCAGCATACTGACAATATATTTAGCTTTCCTCTTGCCATAAATATTATTTTCACTTAATTTATGAACAAATAGTCACTTTTCCAAATTTAGTATTGAGTCATTCCCATTCATTCATTCAAGAAGCATTTGTTTGTGCTATAAGAAATGACAGATATGATGAATACAGATAAGCATGGAAAGACTTGCATAAACTGAAGCAAAGTGAAATAAACAGAGTCAAAAAAAGCAACATATACAATGATGACAGCAATGTAAATGAAAACAACTACCACAAAACAACAGAACTTAATATTGGAAAATTATAAAGAATAAGGTTGGCTTCAAAGAACAGATATGAAAAGACATCTCTCTTTCACAGAGGCGGGGCATTCAGAGATGGGGAACATTGTATATACTGTCAATTTTTTCAATGTATTGATCAGTTTTCTGGGTGGGGTTATCTTCATCCTATTTTTTTCTTTTTTTAAACAATTGTTACAAGAGAAGGTTCTCTGGAATGGGGAGAAAGGGATGAATACAAGGAGAAACTTGAGAGAATGTAAAAACAAAAGATTTGGGGGCAGCTAGGTGGTGTAGTGGATACAGCACTGGCCCTGAAGTCAGGAAGACCTGAGTTCAAATCTGACCTCACATCAAACACTTCACTCTTTCTAGCTGTGTGACCCTGGGCAAGTCACTTAACCCCAATTGCCTAAACACACACACACACACACACACACAGATATGCACACATACACACAGAGAAAACAAAAGATTTCATTAAAAATTTATTTTTAAAAAAAAGAAAATAAATGTTGCAAAATTATAAAGAATGATCCCAAAGAAGATCTATAAGAAGACAACTTCCTCCACACACATTCCTTTGCAAAAGTATAAAAGGCTCTGTTTTTGTGGAATGTTGCCTAAGTTGGATATTTTTTTCAATATTAATTGGTTTTGCTGGATTTTTTCCCCTATTTTTTTTTTTTTTCCTTTTTCATAAAATTTTTTGTTATGAGAGCTTGGAGAAGGAAGGGAGCATAAGGGATGAAGGATGAAATATAAGTAATGTAAAAACAAAAGATATTGATACAAATCTATTATTTTTTAAGAAAACAAAAAAATTTACTAAGCATGTACTATGTTTCAAGCATTGAATTATGGGCTAGGAATACAGAGACAAAAGGAGCTATATTCTACCAGGAGAAATAACATGTACACCTATAAGTAAATACAAAATACAGAGTATGCCAAAATTCTTAAGAGCGTTAATTACCTTAAACTTCACTAAGGCTTTTGAAACACCATATATGCAAAGTGAATAGAAATTTGCACATAATTTAGGGCACTAACAACTAGAGGGGCAGAAACTACATATAGAGGCAGATAGATGAGCTGTGAAATAAAAATTGAAATCTTGAAATAAAAAAAAATAGGCTAGGATTCTAAGAGACAAAGGTGAGGATGGAATGTGTTCCAGGCATGAGGGACAGTCTATGCAAAGGTATGGAGCTAGAAAATGGAATGCCTTGTTCAAGGAACAGTGCAAGTAGTCCAGTTTGACTGGAACACATAGTACATGAAGGAGAATAATATGCACTAAGCCGGGAAAGGTAAACTAAAGATTGTGAAGGGTGAAATGTTTGGCTTCTGACCTTATCATTCAAATGTAACTTCCCTCTCCAAGATTACCAATGATCTTTTAATTGCCAGATGACTGGTCTTTTCTCAGTCCTCATCCTTGTTGACCTCGCTGCTGCATGTGACATTTGGCCATCCTCTCCTCCTGGATGCTGTCTCCTCTTTAGGGTTCTATGAGTCTGCTCCTGGTTCTTTTGCTGCCTCTGTCTGACTGCTCCTTCCTAGTGTCCTTTGCTGGATCTTTCTCAGTATCATGCCCATTAACCATGGGTGTCTCCAAGTCTCTCACTTGATTCTTCTTTTCCCTCTATACTATCATATTTCATTCATTCATTCAATAAACAGAGGGAAGGCTTCCTGTAGGAGGTGGGATTTTAGTTGGGATTTAAAGGAAGCCAGGGAGGTCAGGAGGCAGAGCAGAGGAGAGACAGCATTCCAGGGATGGAGGACAGCAAGGGAAAATTCTGGGAACTAAGAGATGAAGTGTCTTATTCATGGAACAGCCAGGCCAGTGTCACTGGATTGTGTTGGGGAGTAATATGTAAGAAGATGGGAAAGACAAGAGGGGGCTAGATTATGAAGAGCTTTGAATATTAAACAGAGCATTTTGTATTTGTACCTAGAGACAATAGAAAGCCACTGGAATTTATCGGGGGGGGGAGTGGGTTGGTGATATAATCAGACTTGCATTTTAGGAAAATCACTTTAGTGGCTAAATGGAGAATGAATGGGAGTGGAGAGAAATTTGAAGCAGGCTGACTCACCAGCAGGCTATTGCAGTAATGGAGGTGTGAGATGATGAGGATCTGCATCAGACCGTGGCAGTGTCAGAGGAAAGAAGGCAGAGTATTCAGGAAATATTTGGTGATCTCATCAGGGTTCAATTATCATCTTTATGCAAATGACTCTCAGATCTATGCATACAGTCTTAATCTCTCTCCTGCTATCCAGTCTCACAAAAAATCAACTCAACAAGCATTTTATTAAGTGCTTATATACTAAGCACTATATGCTAAGCCCCAGGGATATAATCGAAAGGAAAAACTGTCTCTACCCACAAAGAGCTTATATTCTAATTATCTGATGCATTGCCACCTGCCTTTTGAACATCTTGAATTTGATGACCCATAGGCATTTCATACTCATTTCCAAAACAAAATTTGTTATATTTCTCTTCAAACCTCTCCTTCTTCTAAACTTCCTTATTACTGTCAAGGGCGCCAGTACCCTCCCAGAAACTCAAACTCAAAACCTCGGCGTTATTCTTGAGTCGTCACTCTTTCTCTCCAGTACCTTACTGTAAAATTTGGGTTAATATTATACAATACTATACATATATTTTATGAATTTCTGAGTTTCTAAACTTTTTCTGTGTCATCTGCTGTCCTTTGTGTGTGTCTTCTGCAGCTTCCGCAAAACTCCCCCAAAAATTCCCATTTAATTTCTTATGCTGACCCTGCAATATATAGAAACTGTAATGGGGAATGTCACAATGTGGAAGGGGAAACTGTATAGAGATACAGACAGAGAGATATATAAATAGAGATACAGCTATGTAGATATATAGATATCTGTAGAGATAGAGATATATGGACACATATAGAGGTAGATAAACATAGACATAGATTTTGATAGATGGATAGATAGATTCAATTTCTACCTCTCTTTCAATTCCAGGTCATCCAAGTTTTCCTCACTTGACTTCAATCTCATGATGGTAGGAGCAATGTCTTTTATTTCCTTACATTCCCCTAAGAGGCCTAACATGATTATATAGCACAGAGTAAATAAATATTGATTTTTTTAAATCTCCAAATTCCTTTAATTATCTTTAAAAACAAAGGCTTAAATGACTGGAAACAGACAATGTGTGGTCATTCCAGTATTAACACTTCTTAAGACTGAAAACTATATTAGACTTTTTAAATCTTATAAAATACTCTGAGCTAATTCTATATTGGTCTGCACAAACTGCCTATTCTCTTCTCTAGTATGATTTTCGCCTCCTCAGGGGACTCTGAGTGGTCCCTTCCTGTTTAATTGTGTGATACTGAGAATCAACATCAAAGCAGGCCTGACATTTCTCTGTCAGTCAATGTTTTCCACATATCCTGTGCTCTTTCTTGGGCCTTTCCTTCCCTGTGTTTATTGTTAGCAGGCCTCAAGGGCCTTACTCTGAAAATTCCCTATTACAGGCCAATAAAAGGAAGTAGAGTGAGGCACTTCTGTTATTTAAGAATCATCAGATAAGTTTTTGATGAACTCTAAGCAACTCTGAGTATGTAATGATTTCCTCTAAGGGCCAGCTATGGGATTTCCACACAAATTCCCTTTCCCCTTTTTCTTTTATTAGGCCTGGTGAGTTTTGCAGCCTGTTTCCAGATGGTCTGAAGTTTCTGAGCAGATGACTTGGCCCACAGGGCTGGCAAGGGCATTCTTTAAAATCCGTACTAACTACTGAGGCATCTGCTGTCCTCACACCTCAGCAAATCATGTCAAGATGAAAAATGTCTTTGTGTATTTTGAGTGTGGCATGATGGATTATGTTCCAGGCTCCTTTTGCTTAAAGGGAGATAACTGGGGAGACCACACTGGCTTCCAGGAAGACATACCCTAATTTCCAGTCTGAGTCTAAAAATGGTCCAGATTCTTCTTGACCCACTCATTCCACTGCTCTCCCAGAGGCCACTGTATTCCAAGCCTGATCCCAAGGCAACCCTCAGGCTGCAAATATGATCTGAGGCAGAACCAGACTGGACTGGGTATTCTGTAGTCTCTAGAAGTATGTTGTTATTGTACAGTTGGTACAGTTATGCCCAACTCTTCATAGCCCCATTTGGGGTTTTCTTGCCAAAGATACTGGAGTGGTTTGCCATTTCCTTCCCCAGCTCATTTTATAGATGAGGAACTGAGGCAAACAGGGTTAAGTGACTTGCTCAGGGTCACACAGCTAGTAAGTGCCTAAGGCCAGATTTGAATAAAGAAAGATGAGTCTTCCTGGCTTCAGGACCTGTCTTCTATCTACTGTGACACCTGCTTATCTCTAGAAATATAACCTGACCTATAAGATTCCCAGGTGATTAATTAGGACATTTCGGGGAATGTTACAGAAATTTACATGGTCCCTTCATTGGCCCTAGGTGGATAAATCCTCAGGAGTGCTATTCTGAGATCTAATTCTCCCCTAAAGATTACTGAAGGCCAAGGCAGTCCCATCAATGGTGACCTATGCTGAACTGCAGCAGAACCTTCTACACCTCTCTTTTTCAATAGGCAACATCTATAAGTAGAAGATTTTTGTCTTATATATCTAGGAGAGGATCCATTACTATCATAGGGTAATTAGTGCTCTACCCCAGGGCAAAAGCAAACAGGGAGGCATACTGCCTCTTCTGTGGCTACCATCACCTTGCCTTGTTCATGGCTCTCTACAACATTCAGCAGCATCAGAATAGCCAGTCCCAGACTGCACTCAGGGTTCCATCACAATGGTGCTCCTTCTCCATAGTTATTCTTTTTCCCCTCCCCCATATCTCACGGGGGGGGGGGAGCAGGTTCTTGGTGAGGGGGCTGCCCTCCTCTCAGTGCAGCTATACTTACAGTTGGACTACCCTCTCTGCCCTAACTCCCAAAGGATTACAAATTATACAGCTGCTTAATAAAGGCATGGTAACCACTTCTTTAGAGCTAGCAGAAGGTTTAAAGACTGTGGCCCCTTGTATTTGACAATGTTCCTCCTTTTTGTGGTCACTTTTCTCTAAAATACACCAGAAACCGTGAGTTTTCGCTTCAATGCATGAAATTAGACGTATCAACCAAGTAGTAAATAAATATCAGTTACCATAAAGAGCAGAATTTTCAGTGTTAAATCACGTATATTTATAAAAAGCAATCTTTGTGTCTTTTGCTGTACACAGTCATAATCCAGTAGACTGTGAGCTCCCCAATGGCAGGAGCTGTCCTTTGCCTCTTTTTGTTTCTCCAGCACTTAGCACAATGCCTGGCATATTGCTGTTGTTGTTCACTCTTTTCAGGCATGTCCAACTCTTCATGACCCCATGTGGGGTTTCCTTGGCAAGGATACTAGAGTGGTTTGCCACTTCCTTCTCTAGCTCATTTTCCAGATGAGGAAACTTATACAAATATGGTTAAATGACTCACCCAGGGTCACATAGCTAGCTAAGCATCTGAGGCCTGATTTGGACTCAGTCTTCCTGAGTTAAGGTCAGTACTCTATTCACTGCGCCGTCTAGCCTGGCACACAGTAGACACTACACAAATGTTTATTGACTGACATACTATGTCCAATGCACTAGGTCGGCACCTGCCTATCTCTCATTCTGGCTTTACTCCTCTCATCTGCGTGCATCTCACCACCAGTGGAGTTCTGAGCAGAATCACAAAATAGAAGAGTTAGAAGGGACTCCAGTGCCCATCTCATCAAGCCTATTGCCAAAAGAATTCCCCACTACAATATATCCACTAAGTGGTCAACCAACCCCTATTTGAAGATCTCCAAGGAAGAAGTTCCCACTTTTCAAAGCCCTTTATCCAAGAAGTATTGAGAGGTCTGGACTGTTTCTTTCATCTTCAACAAATGACTGGGGAGGACACTTATACATGTACTGAACTATCCAGAAGTATGTCAACTATTATCAGGGTCTACTTCTGCCCATCAACATCTTTAATACTTCAAAAGATCTGTGTTTTCCTCGGTGTGAACGAGTCCCTGAGTCAATGCAGATCACAGACCCTCTACACCTTGCTCTAGTCCAAAAATTCATCACCTGGTATCAAACCTGTGTGATGAGTGTCTCCAAACTGTCCTGGGATGGCAAATGCCCAGTCCCTCACCAGGCCTGCATTCACAGCCTGTTCAGCTTAGTAGAACTTCTCATCCTTCAAGAACACTGCCATGAGCCACATGACTTAGATTTTAGCAGAGGCTGTCAATCAACATCTCTTAGGAAACTAGGAAATGTCATTCAGTATTCATTATAAATAAGGGAGTGCTGGAGCAAACATCACCTCCTAGTCTTCTCCTGCCTGGGGATGCCCTAAGGATGATGGGTGTTTCCACCCTCTCCTTTTCATGCTCCAATTCTTTGCCATGGAGTCATAGATTCAGAACTGGGATAATATGTCGCTTTAGCTTGAATCAGTGCCATGCAATGATGAGCTCAGTTCATGTGATCATAGTATCGTAGATTCAGAGCTTGAAAGGACCAGAGAGTCCATGTGGTCCAACTCTCACATTTTAAAGATGAGGAAACTGAGGCCCAGGTCGGTAAAGTGACTTGCCTGTGATCACACAGATAGTAAGTGGCAGACACTCCTATGTCCTTTAACTCCAGACCTAGCTGTGCTCTCAGGGATGTTAGCCACAAGAAAAGAGACTGCTAGAATGGCCTACTCTGACAATTTGATTGTGGGTACAATTTAAAGTATAGAAACTCTGGGCTACAGTGTCCTAAGTGGTTTGGGTCCTTGCTGCCTAGCAAATTGCCTCCCTCCCTATGTGCGGTAATAGCCATTAAGATCAGTCCGAGTGCCCCGCTGACAGATCCCAGCATCCATCAGCATGGAACAAGAGGAAAGGCATTTTCTGAGGACGGCTCCCAGCCTGCTGTGGTCTGGCAGAGAGCCAGTCTGCTAACTGGGGGGGGGCATAGTGCAGACCTGGATTTTAAGCCTGGTGTGCTATTGATTTCAATATGCCTGTCATTACTGTACATTACTGGGGCTGAAAGTATGGGTATGTGGGTGGCTGGGGGAGGGGAAGGGTCATAACAGAATTCTGAGTTAGAATCACAATATGTTAGAGTCACAAGGAACCACAGAGGGGCATTTATTCCCAACTCCTCATTTTGGTAAGAAGGAAACCGAGACTGAAAAGGGAATAATGACTCACTCGAAATCACACAGCTAGTTAGTGTCATAGGCAGGCCTTGAACCAGACCCCTTAAGTCCTATTCTGGTAGTCTTTCTACTACATCATGCTGGTTAGCCATGCTAGCACCTGAGTTGGACAAAGCAATCAGACTCAGTAATGTCACTGCTTATTAGCAGTTTCAGGGAAGCTCTGAATGGGGAATGAAGTTAAAACTCATGGCTAACAGGAAATTTTGATATTCTCTGGAATGAAATCCACTCCACTGTGCATTATTATGCACAATGGAGAGTTTGCTATTATGCAATTTTCAAAAACAAAACACCTCGCCCTATACTGGGCTCTACAACCTCTAGAGGTTATCTTCCTTTCCACCCAGAGCTACTTGTTTGATCTAATCCTAAACCAAATTAAGTATGTTTTTTGTCCCCACCCGCAAAAATCTCTTTTGATGCAATGACAACAGTCATTGGGTCCCTTCCAGCTGAATATCCTTACCCTGTAGCCTTTTTATTCTCTAATTGTGCAAGCAGCAATAAAAGAAGAGCTTTCCCATGCATCCTTCCTTTCCACTAACTGAACTCCGAAAGTGGGAAGTGTCATGAACATGTGCCAGTCTCTATCATCCTCTGAGAGCAGGAGTTCTTAACCTGGGATCTGCGAACTTGTTTTCAGGTTTTGATATTTATGTTTCAATTGGTTTCTTTGTAATCTTATGTATGGTATTTTATACCTACACTAGCATTATTCATTATGAAACATTTCCTGGCACTGTTGATAAAGCACTGGGCCTGGAGTCAGGAAGACCTGAGTCCAAATTTTACCTCTGCTACTTACTAGGTGTGTGGTCCTGAGCAAGGCACTTAACCTCTGCCTCAGTTTCCAAAACTGTAAAATGGGGATAATATAATCCCTACCTCACAGGTTGTTCAGAGGATCAAATGAGATGATATTTATAAAGCCTTTAGCAAAATATCTGCACATTGTAGCCACTGTATAAATGCTTATTCCCTTCCCTTCCCTTCCCTTATTCTAGGAAGGGATCCCTTGGCTTCACCAGATTGTAGAAGGGGTCAATGAAATCAAAAAAAAGTTAAGGACTCCTACCTTAAAGGGTTTTGCTAAATGTTTTCAGGAAATGTCCTTGGTAAGGTTTGTTTGAGTTTTTATTGAGAAGTGTCTGCTGTATTAAAATACAATATATTAATAATTTTTTAAAAATTTTAGATTAAAATTTTTATTTTTTGTGGTAGCAAAGGACTGGAAACAAAATAAATGGCCATCAATTGGAGAATGGCTGAGCAAATTGTGGTATGTAAATTACTACACCATGAGAAATGAGAACTATGAGAATATAGAGAAACATAAGAAGACGTATGAACAAATGCAGAAAGAAGTAAACAGAACTAGAAAAAACAATATACATGATCACTACAGCAATGTAAAAGGAAAGAACACCAACAAAAAAAGAGATGAAATGAAACTGAACACTGGAATTGTAATAACCAGGCTTGGCCCTAAAGAAGCATTGAGTAAATGCACTTCCCTCCTTTCTTTGCAGAGGTGGGAGACTATGAATATGAAATATCATATGTACTGTCAGACTCAGCTAATGTGCTGTTGAGCGTTGCTAAGCTTTTTTTTTTCTTTTTCCTATTCATTCTTTGTTATGTGGGATGGTTTTCAGAGTAGGAGAAGGGAGATAGATTCAGAAATAAAGGTGATGTGAAGACAAAAGATATCAATAAAACCATTTTGAAAGATAGGGTAGCCTTTCCACTGGCTCTGCCATATTCCAATAAATTGCCAAAATGACAAACACTAAAGGAAAAAGGAGAGGGATACAATACGTGTTTTCTAGGCCGTCTTGAAAAGAAGGTGCTGTTCTTTTACGTATATGTGAATATATATAAGAAGGGTGATTTTGTAGATATCAAGGGTATGGGCATAGTTCCCCAGGGAATGCCCCACAAATGTTAAAATGGCAAGACTGGATGGGTATATAATGTTACTCAACATGCTATATGCATTGTTCTCATCAAACAGGTAAAGGACAAGATTCTAGCCAAGAGAATTAATGTGCATATTGAGCATGTTAAGCATGCTAAGAGCAGAGATAGCTTCCTGAAGTGGGTAAAGGAAAATGATCAGAAGAAGGAGGAAATCAAAGAAAAAGGCACCTCGGTTCATCTGAAATGCCAGCCTGCTCTACCCAGAGAAGCACACTTTGTGAGAAGCAGTAGCAAGGAACCTGAGCTGATGGAACTGATCCCCTACGAATTCATGGCACAAATGACTGTCAAAATTAATTAATTAATAGATAAATAAACAAATGAATAAAAGATTCTTGGATTACGAAAAAAAAGATAATACAGCTTTCAGGTCATCTGAAAATTCATCATCAATAAATCCAGATGAAGTAAGAGCAAATCATCCCTTTCACACTGAGCTTTTCCTAGAAGTGGTTGTTTACTAAATAGAGTGGAAGGAAAGGATGAATTCAGTGTTCTCCCTCTCTGTTTTACTTTACGTGGTCATCTTTCTTAGCATATAACATATTCCCCTTAACATGATATTTTGTGGTATAACTTGTGTTTTTAAATTTTCTTTTATATTTTCCCCATCACACATCTCCCTCCGGTTGTCTTTTTTTTTGATACTTTTCCTTTCCCATCTTCCCTTTGTTCCCAATTTGAAGATTTTGCTCAGTTTGAACTTCAATTCAATAAACTTTTTTTGGGGGGCCGGGGGTTAGGCAATGGGGTTAAGTGACTTGCCCAGGGTCACACAGCTAGTGTTATGTGTCTGAGGCCGGATTTGAACTCAGGTCCTCCTGAATAGGGCCGATGCGCTATCCACTGGGCCACCTAGCTGCCCCTCAACAAACATTCATTGAACACCTACTAAGTACTGTATTAGATGCCAGAGAGACAAAGGTGAAATTAGTAATAGCTATCATTTAAATAGTGCTTACCATGTTGTCAAGAGTTTCCATGCAACTTAAAATCTCTCTAAGATCTAAAGAAAATACAAACATTGCATGTTTTCTGCTTAGTCTCTTACTAACATGTTACTGTGATGATAGCTTTCTGATGGTAAAGAATGTCTATGGGGGCAGCTAGGTGGCACGGTAGTGCTGGCCCTGGAGTGAACCTGAGTTCAAATCCAGTCTCAGTCACTTGGCACTTAACAGCTGTGTGACCCTGGCCAAGTCACTTAACCCCAATTGCCTCGACAAAAAAAAAAGTCTATGAAACTATATAATAGTCTTCTTTACAATTGAAAGTCTTTTTTTTTCCTAACAATAAAATATCTCCCAAATCTACTGGTGCGACTTCAAAATGCAACAAAATTTTCTTCGAATAAGAGGTCTTGGTTTTATGCCTTCCAGCTCACATGATTCTTTTTTCTATAGTACAAAAATAATGGAAGGGATAGAGCCTTGAGATGAAAACAACCAACCAAACAAAAAAAAGGACAACCCAGAGATTACAGGGTCAGAATTTTGCTGAGTGGTGCATTTTTTAAAAGAAAATATTTTCTGTAAAAGTTTCTAAGAATGACAATAACTATACATATTTTCATCGTGGCAATGATTGCTTTTCTAACGTAAAATTATTATTATTGGGGAAAAGTGAAGATAAAGTAGAGAGAGATGGATAGATAGTACTTACTATGTGCCAGGCACCATCCTAAGCTCTTTACAATTATTATCTCGTTTGATCTGCACAACACTCTGGGAAGTAGGTGCTATTATTATCCACATTGTACAGTTGATGAAACTGAGGCAAACAGATTAAGTGACTTGCCCAGGGTCACACAGCTAGTAAATGTCTGAGGCTGGTTCTGAGCTCGAGTCTTCCTGACTCCAAATCCAGATGTCTATCCGCCAAGCCACCTAGCTACCCTCAGGGAGGTTACAATCTAGCATAGGGATGAGAGGTCTACACAACTGGGCAGAAAGAACCAGGACCATCAGAGGAGCCTTACCCCTTGCCATCCTCCTTGGTTGGGCTGTTGGCTAGTAAGATTTGAATGACATGGGAGCCAATTGTTTCTGGCATCTGCTATGCCACTGTTTCGTAAGATCCTCCAGGCCTTACTGATGGGGATGGGATCTGAATCCATAAAAGGAAAAGACCATGTCTTTGGGATCTGGATCCCATAAAAGGAAAAGTCCTGGACTTTCCCACAAAGAGGCCACAATCATATCAACTGGACTTTTGTTATCACCTAAACCCAATTTTCTAATTCTCTGTTACCCTTAACCTAGCCTAGCCCTCCATTGTCTTACCTCTCTCTGGCCCCTGGCCACTTCCCACCCTTAATCCTATCTAGGCTCCATTCTCCCTAAGCCATTGTGGTCCAGGTCCCTGTCCTGTTACCTCACAGTCACCCCAGTTTACTGGCCACTCCCATCTAGATCCTCCTTAGACCCCTCCTCCAGTCATCCCAGACTACTTGGCCACTCCTAGATCCCTCCCACAGTCTTTCTGTCCATCTGGCCTCCATTAAGGTGCTCAGATTCTTAAAATCTGGCCCTCTTGGATTAGGGATACAAACGCTTAGATTCCTTGAGTCTGGCCGATATAGTGGATCTTTAATAAACCTTGTCTTTGGCTGAAAGAAGGCTTGAGTCGAATTCATTTGGGCAGGCCTCACGTGTCCCAGTACCCCTAAACCTCTAAGCCTCAACACTACCATCTGCCTTGTCTCTGTACCTGAAGTCCCTGGATCCTGCCATTTAACTTACCACAGCACCCTGCATTCTTTTTTGGGGTAAGACACAGTTACAATGTGAGTTCCTTGGAAGCTGGGAATAGCTGGTCTTTTCTGTTGGTATTCACAGCACTTATAGCACAGGGCTTAGCACAGAGAAAGCACTTAACAAATCCTTCCCCCCACCCCCACTCCCACCCACCCCCATTCATTTAATAGATCCAATAGCCTGGCATGAGAGATTAGGAGCCTGAGGGATAACTTTTAGCTGGGAACCAGGGAAAGTTTGATAGAGCACATGATCCCCAAGTATTTTGGCAGATGGAGATGAGGTTCCCTTCCAGGCTTACAGGAACAGTATAGACAAAGCTATAAATATGGACGAAGACCAGACAAGATAAAAGAATTGCAAGTAATCTGGAGTTCAAAGTGCATTGGGAAATTAGATCTTGTGAGAGTTCTATGGAGGCACTTTTGAGGGAACTTCTCATGCCAAGAACTAAAAAGAAAACAAACTAACACTTTTTCCATATTTTTCAAAAGATTAACTCAGCCTTGATTCTATCTTTTAGCAGAACTATAACAGATTTGATTGTTTGGGTGCTTTTCACCAAGTCTCTGAAATAGTTTTATCTTTTTCATCCAGTCTTTCAATTTCCATATAAAGATCAAATTAACAGTATCTAAAATGAAACTTTGCACATTAATCTTTTTTTTCCCCCTCATTCTTTATTCAATTGAGCTTTGGGCACATGCAGTGAGACTCTGCCACCTACAGGCCTGAGGGAGACTTGCAACCATCACAGAATGTTAAAGGTGGGGGGAGAGGGGGGACCCAAATTTTAAAGGGCACATTTTCATTTTGAATTTGAATCTGAGAATGTTACATGTAAAATTAATGGAGAGAAAAATTAGCTCCTTGACTTTGAATTGAAAACTGGTTATTTTCCATTGTCTGCCCAATAATTGCAGACAAAATTAGCAAAAGTAATTTGTTGCCCAAGTCAAAAAAGCCCTACTAAGAAATCTTTGTGGTGCTGTTACAATAACAATGTTTTAAATCCAACCTCAGACACTTGACTTACTAGCTGTGTGACCCTGGGCAAGTCACTTAACCCCAATTACCTAAGCAAAAACAAACAAAAACAACAACAATAGCATTTTGCTGAGCTTTTGGTGCACCAGCTTCCATTAGTTTTGATTCTTATTCTTATAGAATCTCATTGTGAAACCATTTCCTACAATAAATACAGAGCACTTTTCATTAACTTGGCAGTTTTTGGCTGGCTGTCATAGCTATTTGTTTCAAAGTTGCTGGATCAAGTTGAAAATGGGGAAAGATACTGTGAAGATTGCATAAGAAGGAAGGAACCTATGTGGACCAGAACCATAAAAATATGAATAATTGCAAACATCAGTAAACACATATATAATTGAAAGCCCATACTGTGTATTTAATATATCATATCATCATATCTCCAACCATCTGCTTACTTCTTAATAGATTAGAAATGCTTATAAACTGTTATTAAATTCCAGGAATGGAAATTAATTCTCAGATGCCACTAGCAAGAGAAACTAAAGAAACTCATTCATAATACAAAAAAAAAAAAAGCAAATCCTCTTTCACATGACTCTAGCCAACACTGAATTTTTTTTAACTGGCAGCCAAAATGAACCTTCCTAATTTGGCGAATGCAGCAGGAGCACACCAGAATCAATATTTGCTTGTGGGAATATGGAACTAGGTTGGGCAGACTGAGCAGCGCACATGAAGTTTCAAAGCCTCCTTGGGAAATTGTGGTGATTTGGGTCAGCTGCAGAAAAGCGGCAGCCTGAAGGGCCTCTGCAGTATTCATTAGCCCTCTGTGGCATTACTATTTTGCAATCTTCTTATACTAAAGTATTCAGCACCTAAAAAGGGACTAAGTATATGAATGGGAAGTGGTTTATAAGCATGGCTTTTGGCAATGTAGTTCTAGCTATTGTACATAAATTCTGTCGGAGGATTTTATACCATGTTGAATTACTTTTTAAATATACAACAAATACACAATAAATCAACAAGCACTTTCTTCAGTGCCTACTGCGGTCAAACTTGGTGCTAAGAGAATAGAAAGACTCCCTCAAGGAGTTTGCATTCTAATGGAAAGAAAATATGCAAATACGTAGATAACTACAAGATACATGCACATAATAATAGGTAGCATTTATGTAGTGCCCTAAAGCTATACACATATCATATAATATGTTCACATATAAAAGTCTTTTGCAAATAATCTGATTTTATCACCTTGGGTTGAAGCTGCTACTATTTTCCCTATATTACAGATGAAGAAACTAAGGCTTACATTTTTTAAAGTTCCTTACCCAGGACCCTAGCAATTCAGAGGCAAGATTTTAATTCAGATATTCCTGATTCCAAGTCCAATAATCTAGCCTCTGCTCCACCCAACAGTCCACCAAGGTTTACAACAAAAGATAACTTTGGAAAGGAAAGCACTAGTAGCTGTGGGGACCAGGAAAGGCCCCCAGCAATAGGCCCTGCTTGAGCTGTGTCTCAAAGGAAGCCAGGAATTCTAGGAAGCAGAGGTGTGAAAGGAAAATATTCCAGGCTTGAGGGGCAGAAAATGCAAAGGCACAGAGGGAAATAGAGCAACTCTGGACCCTAGGAAATATAGAATAATATAAAGTCTTAATACAATTTTCTTTTTTTTTTTTCTTTTTTTTTTTGGTAAGGCAATTGGAGTTAAGTGACTTGCCCGGAGTCACACAGCTAGTGAGTGTTATGTGTCTGAGGCTGGATTTGAATTCAGATCCTCCTGACTTCAGGGCCAGTACCCTAGCTGCCCCCTTAATCCAATTTTAAGCTAAGAATTCTGGGTCACCCTGACATGATAACACTAAAAGGTAGGATGGGGTCAAGTTGTAAAGACATTGAAATACCAACCAAAGGAATTTATATTTGATCCTAGAGGTAATAGGGAGCCATTGGAGTTTAGTTAGTAAAGGAGTGACATGATCAGACCTATGCTTTAGGGAAGCAATTTGGGTTGCTGTGTGACAGATTAATTAGAGTGAGAATACCCAACAGGAGACTATTATAATAGTCCCAGTGAGAGCTTATGAAGACCTAAATTAGAATGGGGTCTGTATCAATGGAGAGAAGAGGACATATTTGGGAGAAATTATGGAGAACTAACAAGTTTTGGCAACTGATTAGTTAAGAGTACAGATTAGCTAAGTGACAGTAAGTTGTCAAGAATGATAGACACTGAGACTGTGCACCTGTGCACCTGAGAAGGCGGGTTAGAGAAGATCAGGAGAGGGCTGGGCTGGGGGGATGAGAATAGGTTCTATTTTGGCTGCACTATGTTTGAGATGCCTACAGGAAACGCAGTTCAAAACATCCAATAGGCAACTGGTCATGAGAAATTTTGTTGTCATTGAGTAATTTCAGTCTTGTGCGACTCTTTATGACCCCATTTGGGGTTTTCTTGGCAGAGATACTGGCATGGTTTGCCATTTCCTTCTCCAGCTCATTTTGCAAAATGAGGAAACTGAGGCTAACAGGGTTAGGTGACTTGCCCAGGGTCACATAGCTATTAAGTGTCTGAAGCCAGATTTGAACTTAGGAAGATGAGTCTTCCTGAATGTAGGCCTGGCACTCTATCCACTGCACTACGTAGCTTCTTGTAAGGAGAGGCTAGGATCAGATATTTAGATTTGGGATTCTTCTGCGTAGAGATGACAAACTCATGGGCACTGATGAGGTCATCAAGCGAGATAGTACAAAGGGAAAAGAGAAGAGAGTCACAGAATTTCAGAATCCAAACGAATCCAAATCCATGCATAGAAAAGGACTTCTACCCACTATAAAATCCCTGATTAGTGGTTCATCCAGCCTGTGTGAAAACACCTTCCCTGAGGAGAAGCTGCCACTTCCAGAGACAGAGCATTCCACTTTTGGATACTACTAATTTTAAGCAGATTTTCCTGAAAAGCTTAAATTTGCCTCTTTGTGACTCCCAACCATTGTTTCTGCCTAGTTCTGCCTCTTGGATCAAATGCTTTTACTTTCAGTCTTTTTTTTTTCTTTCAGTGATGTCAGTCCCTTAGTGACATCACTTGGAGTTTTCTTGGCAAAGATACTGGAGTGCTTTCCCGTTTCCTTCTCCAGCTCATTTTACAGATGAGGAAACTAAGGCAAACAAGGTTAAATGACTTGACCAGGGTCACACAGCTAGGAACTTTCTGAGGCTATATTTGAACTCAAGAAGATGAGTCTTCCTGACTCCAGGCCAGGTACTCTATCCACTGCAACACCCAGATGCCTTTTGGATCAAATAAAACAAGTCTAATCATCCTTCTTGTGACAGCTTTCAAATACTCAAACAAACTATCATACCACCACCTCTGGAGTCTTCTCCAGGGTAAACATCCCCAATTCTTTCCATTCATCTCCATATGACATGGATTCAAAGCCCTTCACCATCCTGGTTTCCATCTCCTGGGTGGATGCCTGAAATGCGGTCCTCAGAACTAAATACAACAATCTAAATGTGGTCTGACCAGCATGGAGTACATCAGAATTATCACCAACTTGGTCCTGAAAGCTATGCCTTAATGCTGCCCAAAATTTCATTAGTCTTTTGGCCTGCCACGCCACACTGCTGACTCATAATGAAACAGCAGTCCACTAAGATCTCCAAGATCTTTTGGAGACAAATTGTCATTGACCTCTCCTACCTTGTATTTGTGAGGCTGATTTTTTTTAACCTAAATGTAAGACTTTTTGTTTATTCTTATTGTATTTTTATCTTATTAGATCTTGGTATGTTAGCAGCTGCAATTACTCTTTATAAATGACAAGTGGGCAATCCTTTCCTATAAGACTCTCCCAGAAAGTGGATATCTTCCAAATCTGCTTGAAATTGCTTTAAGTAATCATAAATGGTCCATACAAAATTGCAAAGAGTCATTCATAGGGATTCAGAAAATACAGCAAGTCCTGAATATTTATGTAGAGAGGCCCCACATGTAATGAGGCCTATGTGTTATAAGAGCTATCCCCCGCATGTGGCATGGGGGTATCTTTATGTGGCTCAAAGAGAGGCTGAATAGACATCTCTAACCTCTTCTCCCCCCTACCCTTCTTCAGAGGAGATTTTCTTTCCAGAAGGAAAAGTAGGAGGTTGAGGAGGGTAGAGCAAGGGTGAGGAATCTGTGGCTTTGAGACCACAGGTTCCCTACTACTGGAGTAGAGGCTTGACCACTCTGCTGTCCTCCAAGAAGTGGGATGGGGGAGGGCTGGGCTAGAAAGAATGATATCTATCTTCTCTTTTAAATATTATTAGTCTAAGGCAGACCTGCACAACATACAGCCTTCAGGCCACTTGTGGCCCGCCAAAGGATTTTGGGTGGTCCACAAAAAATGTAGGATTGCCACTGCACACTCTCTCCTGTTTGCCATGTGACCTATTTGTCTCTAATCTAACCTATCTGCAACCCAAAGAAGATTAGCCCATTTTAATTTTGGCCCCTATCCTCTGTCGAGTTGTGCACATCTGGACTAAAGCATATGATTAGGTTCAAGTTGGCTTTTGATCACTGTTTCATTCTTGAGGAGGAAGCAGGACTCCAAGCTTTCTATCCAAGGCTTGACTCCTTTCCCACCAAATACCACTTTCCCTCTGAACGTACATAGCCACTAGCCAAGAAAACCCATTTATCCAAATAGACCAAAGAGGCCAAAGGACTAGTGAAATATTGGGCAACATTAAAAGTGATATAGCTTCCAGGACCAAGTTGGTGATGATCCTGATGTACCCCAAGCTGGTCAGACCACATTTAGATTGTTGCATTTAGTTCTGAGGACTACTTTTTAAGTAGCAAAACAGAAATCAGAGATGGTATTCATATAAGAATGTATAGCAGACAATACAGAGTGACAGAGCTCTCCCATTGAAAGTGAGGAAACTCAGCTCAACCAAGAGAGAAAGTCCTTGATCTTACCCAGGCAGAAGCTCCCTACAGTCTCTAGGGTAGCAAGCTGGAGATAAAGGCCCGATGGAGACTCTGAGCTCTTAGATGGCTTCATCCACCTTCCCTCTCAAAGCTGGAAGCCAGAAGCAGCCAAAGGGACAGCCAGACCTGATGCAACTCAATTTGAAGAAGATTAAAGAAGCTAGAACTCTCTCCCTGTTGCCAGCTCCACCCTATCCCTCACACAGGGCAGGACATTCATCTTTACCAATGAGGAGAAAGTCTCCTACCAAAGAACTTTGGGATTGGGGTTGCATGTATTTAGGATTTACTTCAAAGAAGAAAGCCCTTCAGAATTTTCCAATTGAATGAAAAATACTAAAGGGGATTCACTTTGAAGTAAAGATTAGTATGTGGGAAAAGGTAAAGAACCAGGCCCAGAGCTTTCATGGGAGCACTGGGGGACCTGTCAAATGGTTTCCCTTTCCTTACCATATTATAAATATCCTTGTAGGTAAATAGTGGTGAGAAAGAAAAAGGAATTTTGGAGGAGAGTGGAGGACGGAAGAATGGAAGAAGAATAGTCACAAGCATGGAATTTACTGATTGTCCAGACATGCCAAGTAAACCTCTAGTTTCTCAGGAGACTAGTTGCTGTCCTATCTGAGACATACCACCCATTAATCTATTAGCAATTTCCTGACTAAGAAAAGGCTATTCCTCCCTGATGTGATAAGTACTTGCCACCTATTAGCAGGCAGGACTAGGGAAACTCAGCTAAAGCAGACAGAAGGAAATGGGTCCATGGGCTGGTCTATGCCCATTTGTTCCTTAGTTCTTTCACCCCACTGGTTTTTCAGTAATCATGCAAAACAACTACCCAGATCATCTCATGTAATTGGATAAAATAGAACCCACACTTCCCAAAGAGAGTCACCCAAATCAGGCTAAGAAATCAGCCCAAATAGTAAGTAGAGACCTTCCTCATGCTGAGATGCTATATACCTGATTTCCAACAGCAGCTACATGAATGAAGTCAGAGTATCTTGATGTTATAGTAGGGTGACTTAACTCCTCACACCCCATGGGACCAAAGCTGGGGATAGTGCCCATCTAGGAATCAGGAAAGGAAAAAAAAGCTTTCCTGGTGGGTCTACAAAGGATATATAGTTCAGGAGAGATGAGAGAAGAATGAGTTTCTAAAGATACAAAGGGAAACCATTTAAATGAGGAAGAAAGATGAGATTTGTTTGAAGGGACCAATATGGATGCCCAGGGAACCATCTCAAAATCTTAAAAGAAACATGCAGAAGATGGAAACAAGGACAAGTAACAGAAGTTGAACACGAGTGTGATATCGTCCCAAAAAAAAAAGTGTCAAGAATACTGGACTGAGAATTTCAAGGGAAGATTAGGAATTTTAACTATATTGGGAGAAAACATATAAAAGAAGAGATAAGACTTTTGATTGGGGAAGATGGGATAATGATAACCGAGAACAGAAAGAAGCTGCTAATTTCTCACTTTACATAAGTTTTCTCTGTTAAGAAGAATGGCTTTTGTAGTAGAGATGATAGAACAAAAATGACTAAAGGAGTTGACACCCAGGATAAGTAGGAGACAGTCTGAGGTCACCCAATTGGCCTTGATGAATTTAAGTCATCTGGCTCAGATGAACTATGTCCTTTAATAAGAACTAACAAATACAAATACTAAGCCACAGTCAGTCATATATGAAAGATCATGAAAAACAGCAAAGGTACCATAAGATTGGAGAAGAGTAAATGCTATCCTGATTTAAAAAAAAAAAAGTAAATGGAATAGAGTTCTAAATGATAGAAAAATGAACTTGACTTTGGACTCTTAGGAAAATTCTAGACTGGATCATTAAAGAGATGCCTAGAAAATATATAAAAAGAGAAGCAGTGCTCACAAAGAACCAGAATAGCTTCATCAAGAACAGTTCAAAAAAAAATTTAAAAAAAAAACAGTTCACACTAGACGAAACACATTTCCTTTTTTTAAAAAAACTAGAATAGGATTTCTATACTAGTAGAGGGCAATGCTATGGATATATTTTACCTAGATTTCGATAAAGTGCCTCACATTATTCTTTGAAGAAGATTGAGAATATGGATTTGATAATATTAGAGTTAGATGGATTCAGACCTCTTTGGATTGCCAGACTCCAAGAACTGTAAATGTTTCCATGTGAATGTAATTGGTTGGTTGTTGATGCAGTCAACCTATATTAGTCTTGAAGAGGACCAAAATGACATCACTATGTTGGGGTCAAGGCACAGTGTGTCCAACTATAGCTTATCAGACAAATATGAATTCAGAAGCTCTATCATAGGTTGGGCACAAATAGTCCACATGAACATTTGGAGTTGAGATATCTCTAAATTTGTGGATCTCACATTTCCTTTGAGTTACTGCAATTCTGCTTTGCTCTTAGAACACAGCACCTTCTTTTATGTGGGCACACCATGCTGGCCAGTCCTGTGCCAGTATCTCCCATGTCTCACAATTGAATGTGGCAGATTTTCAGTAAAGTACCCAGGATTCTGTGGTTGGCTCTATACTGTTTAATAATGTTAGTAACATGAATAAAGGCATAGATGGCATATTTATCAAAATTGCTGATAACACAAAGCTAGTAGGGGTAGCTATCCTGAATCAAGATCCAAAAGGATCTCAAAGGGCTAAAATACTGGTCTGGATTCACTAAGATGAAATTCAGTAGAGATAAATATAAAGTCTTACAATGGGGGACAAAAAAATCTACTTTGCAAGTATAAGATCAGGAAGGCATTGTTTGATAACAGTTGTTCCAAAAAAGATCTGGCGGTTTTTAACAGACTGCAAGCTTAATATGAGCTAGCCATGTGATGTGACAGCCAAAAAAGCTAGTATAATATTGGACTGCATCAAGAGAGGCATAAATTCCAGAAATGAAGTAGTGAAGAGTCTCACTGTACTTTCTCTGTCCTCATGCTTCAACTGGAGTATTGTGTTCAATTTTGTAAGCTACAATTTAAGAACTTTTATAAACTGAAGAGTATTTGGACTAGGGCAACTATGATTATTAAAGGGCCTTGAGTCTAAGTGATGTGAATCTCATTCTGAAATTCCTAATAGCTGTGTGACCATGGACAAATCATTTAAGCTCTCTGAGCCTCATGTTCCTCATCTATAGATATGCCATCTATAGATGAGGATCAATTAAAGGAACTGGGAATGTTTAGCTTGCAAAAGAGAAGAATGGGAGGGCGGGATGCCAATAATAGCTGGCTTTCTGTTTGACCGTAGCAGAACCAAAAGCAATGGCTAGGAATTGCTAAGAAGAAAATTTAGACCAGATTTCTGGAAAATTTTCCTAAAAATTAGAGGTGTCCAAGAGTGGA
This sequence comes from Phascolarctos cinereus, assembly GCF_003287225.1. Taxonomy (NCBI): domain Eukaryota; kingdom Metazoa; phylum Chordata; class Mammalia; order Diprotodontia; family Phascolarctidae; genus Phascolarctos; species Phascolarctos cinereus. The sequence continues at coordinate 546,787,939 of NW_027555847.1, read as the reverse complement.
ATGGCTTCTCTTGAGAAGCAGTAAGTTCCCCTTTGTTGTAGGTCTTCAAGTAGAAGCTGGACAAACACTCATGAAGTATGTTGTAATGGGAATTCCTTTCCAGTATGGTTTGGACTAGATGGCCGATGAGGTCCCTTCTATCTCCAAAGTCTATGATTCTGTAATTCTGAGAAGACATCTGGGCACCATAGAATGGTAAGTGAATCAGAATTCATAATGAGTTTTCTAGCACATGTGCTCAATGAATGTTTGTTAGGGGTCTCGATGAAGATGCTAAGTCCCCAAACTGCCACTTACTTGCCATGTGATCTTAGACAAGTGACTTTTAACCTCTTGGAAGCTTCAATTCCTTCATCTATAAAAACTACATAAGAATATTTGTAGTACCTACATCATAATATGCACAAAGTGCTTTGTAAATTTTAAGTGCCATGTGAATGTTATTATTATTATAATTGATTGCTCCTGGCATGCTCCAGGTGGTTATGCCCTTCTAATTCTTGGCAGTATGATATAGGGGAAATAGAGGCATGGGCAGCACATTAGATTACGGTGTGCACCTGAGGAATTTCATTATTTTTTCTAAGTGTAATCACGTATTGAACACTCAGGCATAAAGGACATTACTTGTATCATCAAACTAAAGAAATCTAAACTTAACCAAATATAAATTAAAAGCTTTATTAACAACTGAATATTACTTTAAAAATACAAACTTGAAAAATGAAAAGCAAAATGCCATAAAATCTTTGGAAACATTAGTGTATGCTTGGTCATACCTGGAACTTTCTGTATGAATAGAAAGAGCATTCAATTTACAGTAAGACAACTTGAGTTTGGGTCTGATACCTGATAGCTGTGTGACTATGGGCAAATCATTGAATCCTCTGAGTCTCAAGGTCCTTACCTATAAAATACAGGTATGGCATAAGGGAGACACATTTTAAGCTTTAAAGCACTAAAGAAATAATGTGTTATTATTTGCTTGTCTCCTTTTTCAAAGATTTCTATACTCACACACAAACACAAACTTTACTGCTTTCCCTCAAATCTTCCTAGGAACTCTATGTCCTATCCTGGAAAAAAAAAGGATTATAAGATAATAAATCTAGAATTGAAAGAAACTTCAAAGACCATCTAGTCCACTCCCTTCTTTAGCCTAAGGTCACACAGATAGAAGGCAGCAGAGGTGCAGTTTGAAGTATTATCTTTGTCCTTCAGGGCTAGCACCTTCACCATCCTCAGACATTGTGTGGAGAAAGGAACAGCCAAGTCAAGTTCCTCAAATGTGCTGAGAGAAACAATGTCCCTGGACTCAACAGAGGAAGAAAAGAGAAGTGAAGAGAAGAGAAGAGAAGAGAAGAGAAGAGAAGAGAAGAGAAGAGAAGAGAAGAGAAGAGAAGAGAAGAGAAGAGAAGAGAAGAGAAGAGAAGAGAAGAGAAGAGAAGAGAAGAGAAGAGAAGAGAAGAGAAGAGACGAGAAAAAGGAAAAAAGGTCCATGTTGCCCCAAAAGTTTCTTTTCACGTCTGTGAAAAAACAGTGATAACTAACCCTGGAGTCATAGTAAGCAAACTTCATCGCAGACCACACAGAGGGAGGAATGAAACAAGGGACTGGCAATGTAAGGGTGCTTTTCTGCAAGGGAAATTAAGAAGTAGCAAGGGAGTGAGAGGCAAAAACATTATAAGGAGTCCCATTTAGAGAGAAATATGGCTTCAAAGGGATAGGTTTCAGCAGGACTTAGGGATAACAGATGTGGTAAGTATCTGGGATTGCTTTTGGAAGAGGTTACATTTCATGAAAAGCGGCCATTTGTGATTGAAGTGATAGCCAGAGGGATGGGATAAAACTGGGATTTATTAAATCAGTATAGGGGAGGGGTGGTGATGTTGACACATCTTAAGTAGGAGCTCTATGCTGGGAGGAACCTAAGCAATCTTTGAATCCAGCCCTTAATTTTACCCAGGCCTTATTTCTAGAAGGCCCATAAAGAGGAAGTGACTTACTAAAGAGCAAATTAGCAGCAGTTGTTACACCACATTGCCTCCTCTTTCCCAGTCATTTTACAGCAGGAACTTACACTGAAGGCAGCGTGATCATGGAGGACTTTGGCATCAGCTGGACTAGTGGTTGGCAGTTTTGCACACTTCGGGAAAGGGAATGCTTGATTGTTTCAAGGGATCCCAACGTGATGACCATTATTATTGCACATTTTTGAGCTTGACTCCAGCCTAATTACATCCTTTTTTTTCCCTACCAAATCATAGTTAACAAAAGCAAGGTTAGAAGAATGTGTTTCATTTGAATTCACAGTGACTGCAATTATTTAGTATGTGACCCCCTTCTGGTAGACCCCTTCACAAAGGCATGTGCAACCAGAGGCTTCTGGCTAATTCCTGGGACTCCTCTCTCCTCCATAGGTTGAGGATTTTATTGAAGAGGATTGCCCACTTAGCAGGAAGTGCCTGCCACTCGATGGATCTTAGAGAGAAAGGAAATTTCTGCAAAAACACCCATTCTTCATCTCTTTTGAATGTTTGTTTTGGGACTCCAGACATAAGTATATGCAAAACAAATAAAAACAAAAAATAATTTTGGGAGAGAAAAGTATTAGCAGCTAGGGGGGCAGGGGGCATGTTTAGCCAAGGCTTCATGTAGAAAGTGGTGAAATGGGTTAAATTTTGAAGGGAACTAGAGCTTCTAAGATGTTGAGGTGAGAAGCAATTGCACTTTAGGCAGGAAGGACAGCCCGTCTAAGGACAAAGAGAGTAGAGCTGTGTAAGCAATAGCAAGAAGGCCAGTCTGACCGGTTCATAGAGGGCCCAAAGGGGCATAAGGTAAAATGAGACCACAAAGGAAGGTTTGGGACAGGTTGTGAAGGACTTTAAATGTCAAAGACATGTGTTTATATTTGATCCCAGAGGCAATAAGGGACCACTGGAGTTTACTAAGTAGAGGAGTATGACATGGTCAGTCACTAGGAAGCAGATGGGAAAGAAGACAGTAAGGAGATAACCCCAAACCAAGAATAAATGGTAGAGAAGTTGAAGAGGTAGAGAAGTTGACTTGGGAGAAGTTACCAATCTCTACTCATAAGCTATTCAGTTAAGACACAATATATACTGGTCGTAAGACCAGTATAAAATATATACTACTCGGTTAAGAGACAAGTAAAGGGCTAAAAGACCTCCTTAATAGGCTGATCTTTCCCCTGGAAAGTGGTCATCTACCCAGAAACTAGTGTGGCTCTGGAAAGGACCAAGGAATGGTCAATATGGTGTCTGCTGCCCAATGACTCCAGAAGAAATGCCAGGAGAAGAACAGAGGTCTGTACACAACGTTCTTAGATCTGACCCAAGCCTTTGATACTGTCAGTTGTGAGAGCCTGAGGAAGATCGCAGCAAAATTTGGTTGCTTGGAGAAGTTCATCAGTATTTTACGTCAGGTCCATGATGGCATGCTTGCACAGGCTCTAGATAATGGGTGATGTTCTTATACTTTCCAGTCATCAGTGGAATGAAGCAGCTCTGTGAGCTTACTCTCATGCTTTTTAGCATGATGTTTTCAGTGATACTGTCAGATGCCTTCAACAAGGATGAAAATGGCATCAAGGTCAGCAACCATGCTGACAGTAAACTATTTAACTTACAAGCCAAGTAGAGGTTCATGATTTTTTGTTCACAGATCATCGTGCATTAATGCAACTTATGAAGCTGAGATGCAATAAAGTATGGATCGATTCTCTGCCACTTGTGTTAATTTGGGTTTGACAGTTAACACCAAGAAAGCAGAGGTTCTCCATCACCCAGCACCACACTATCCATATGTGGAACCATCAGTTACAGCAAATGGAGAATTTTGAATGCTCTGGATAAGTTCACTTACCTTGGCAGTATACTTTCCAGGGATGTCCATGCATTCATTGCTAGAGCTAGCTCAGTGTTTGGGAGGCTCTGCATGAAAGTGGGAGAGAATAGGTATTAGGCTGCCTACCAAACAATGTCTATAGAGCTATTGGGCTGACTTCATTGCTGTATGTCTGTGAAGCCTGGACAGTATCCCAGTGACATGCAAAGAAACTGAATCACTTCCATTTGAATTGTCTTAGAAAGATTCTGAAGATTACCTAGCAAAATAGTATATGGGCCACTGAAGTCCTTTCTTGAGCTGAACTGCTAAGCATTCAAACTCTACTCCAGAGAGTGCAACTCTGATGAGCTGACCACGTTGTTCAAATGCCAAGCATACATTTGCCTAAAAGATTATTTTTACCCCAAAGAGTAACATCAACTGTCACAAGCCCAAAAACAGTTCTTGGAAGAACTGAAAAAGGAATTCAAAAGCCAAATAAGAGAAATTAAGGAAAAATTAGGGGAAAAAAATAAAAGCAATCCAAGAAAACCGTGAAAAGAAAGTTCAACAATTGGAAAAAGAGGTCCAAAATCTTAAGGAAGAAAATAACTCAGGGGCAGCTAGGCAGCATGGTGGACAGAGCACCAGCCCTGGAGTCAAGAGGACTTGAGTTCAAATCCAGGCTTAGATACATAACACTCACTAGCTGTGTGACTCTGGGCATGCCACTTAATCCCAATTGCCTTACCAAAAAAAAGGAAGAAAAAAAAAAGAAAAAAGAAAACAACTCCTTGAAAATTAGAATTGGGCAAGAGGAATTGAATGACATTATAAGACACCAAGAAATAATAAAAGTAGGAAATATCTAAGAGAATCTGAAATATCCTATTAGACAAACAGCTGATCCAGAGAATAGCTCAAGGAGAGACATTATAAGAATTGTTGGAGTACCTGAAAGTTATGATCAAAAAAAAGAATTTGGATATAATGTTACAAGAAATTATTAAGGAAAATTGCCCTGAAGTTCTAGAATAAGAGGGTAAAGTAGAAATTTTAAAAATCTACCACTCACCACCTGAAAGAAATCCCAAGAGGAAAACTTATAAGAATGTCTTAGCCAAGTTTCAAAAGTCCTAGGTTAAGGAGAAAATATTGCAAGCAGCAAGAAAAAAACAATTTTAAAACTGTGGAAATATAGTCAGGATTTCACAAGACCTAGCAGTTTCTACTCCCCCATCAATTGGGGAATGGCTGAGCAAGTTGTGTGTATGGTTGTGATGGAATATTACTGTGCTATAAGAAATTATGAGCTCAATGATCTTAGAAAGGCGTGGAAAAGCAGGAAATGATGAAGAGCAAAGTGAGCAGAACCAAGAGAATGTTGTATACAGTAACAGCAATATTGTTTTAAGAATGACTGAGCAACTAAGTCATTTAACTATTATAAATACACAAATTAAAAATAAAGGACATGTGAAGAAAGATGCTAATCTACATCTAGAGAAAGAACTGATAAATAGAATAATTTTATATATACATATGTATATGTATATATACACATATACCTATTTGTGTCTAATGGTATCCATCTCTAGGATGGGAGCAGGGGAGAAAAAAAGGGGAAAAAAAGAAATTTACATGATACTTTGTTGTATATTTGGAGGGAATGGCAAGTTGTACATGGTAGATTTGCAGTTTCATGTGCTATCATCTTTTTTTATTGTTATAGAAATGCTTGTTTTGTTCTGTGAATTAAAAATAAAATAATTTTTTTAAAAAGACTGTTTTACAGAGAATTTCACACGCAACAAGTGCTCACATGGAGGTCAGAAGAAGGGATACAAGGACACTCTCAAGGTCTCTTTGAAGAACTTTGGTATCAATTGTGAGGCTTGGGAGATATTGATATATAACTGCCCAGTATAGCTGCCCACATCAAAGAAGGCACTATGCTCAATGAGCAAAACAGAATAGTAACAGCTCAAAAGAAGTGTGAGATGCACAAATTTAGAGACATCTCCACTCTAAATGTTCATGTGGACTATTTGTACCTGACCTGTGGGAGAGCCTTCTGAGCGGCGTACTAAACTTGCATTGATCGGCCACAGTCAAACACACCATGCCTTCACCCCAAGATAGTGATGTCATTTTGGCCCTCTTCAAGCACAAGGACAACAACCAATGGTCTGGAGGAGCCTGGGTTGGCAGGGCATATTGTAGGGAAAGACAAAATAAAGCATTTATTAGATAATGCATTTATTAAGAGCGTACTATGTGCCAGGCACCACACTAAGCAATGGGAATGCACATGCAAGCAAAAGGAAAGATATTCTCTGCGTTCATGGAGCTGATGTTCTGCATAGAGGCATCTGGGTTCCATAGTAGGCAGAGCACCAGACCTGAAGTCTGGAAGACCTGAATTCAAATCTAGCTTTACTAGCTTTGTGATCATAGACAAGTCATTAAATCTCTATCTGCCTTGGTTTCTTCATATGTAAAATGGGACTAATAATAGCCCTTACTCGCAGGGTTGTTATGAGAATAAAATGAGATAATATTTATAAAAGACTTTGCAAAATTTGAAACACCATATAAATGTGAGTTATTATTATTAAGGGGGTGAGACAACACATAAAAGGGAAGTGAAAAGGAAGAGAGGAGGGAGAAAGCAGGTAGTTTGAAGAGTGTCTTAGCTGGGTTAGAGGTGAATATGGCTGGCATGGATGCCTTCACAAATGGGGTTCCAAAGAGGAACTCACTAATCAGAGGAAGAGGCCAGAAGAACAGAGGTATTACCAGCATGAGAAGGTCACTGGGGCTGAGGTAGAAAAGTATTCTCCAGAGTGGTCGACTCTAGCAGTTTCTCACATGCTTTGTCTTCATATGGGCAAACCATTGTCCAACCCCACCCCTATCCCCCTCCCCAAGGAGAATTGTCTTGACTTCATGTTTAGCATTTTTCTGTGAAGTGAAATAAAACCTGATATTCAACCTGCCCTGAGTGTTTGCATGGGAGCTGAGGGCTCTTTACCTTTTCTAGAAACCTCCACATAGGCCAAATTCTGATGTTTCCCTGTGGAAAAGCTGGTTAGGGGCACTAGTTAAAGACAGTGATTATTAAGACATACTCCAGGGGCAGCAAGGAGGCACAGTGGATAGAGCAACAGGCCTGGAGTCAGGAGGACCTCAGTTCAAATCCAGCCTCAGATACTTGACACTTACTAGCTGTGTGACCCTGGGCAAGTCACTTAACCCCTTTTGCATAGCAAAAAAAAAAAAAGGCATACTCCAAATTGAGCCCAGTCAATAAATGTAGAGCTCCAGTCCTGGGAGACAATGTATTATTATTTTTCAATCTATGAAGATGTTATTACTAGTAAAATATAGATTCTTTTTTTTTTAATTTTGAATTCTTAGGAGTTTTTCTGTCAAATAGGAGAAATTTATAATACAGCTGACATCATGTGGGGGCCACAACATATTTAGATATTAATAAGAGGTCCTTTTATTTGAAAGGATTAGGAGCCACTGAATTAGGGGGTGAATAGTCACTTTCCTCCTGGCTCCTTTGAAGTCAGCTGCCCTACTGCACCTAACGTGGGATTTTACTTAGAAAAATTCCATTTCTGGACAGCTCTCCTAGAATACATCTGTTGCTTAAAGCCATGTAAAACTGTACACCACACCAAATCCTGACTTTCCCCAACTGCCGTTTTCTGACTCAGGGTACACCTACCTACTTGACCCAGGGAACATCAAAGTTAATCATAGAGGAAGCCTGGGAATTTGGCCTTGAGCCGAGAGATCTTGTGAGGGGGTGGTGACGTCACTGCGTTACTCATTCACACTCAGAAACACCAACCACAATTACAGCAGTCACCAAAAGCCAGAAAGACAACCCTTGAGGTCATGTTCTCTGGGGGGACAGTCTCTTTGGCTGCAAATAGTAGAGGAGGCACTTTTCTTCAGGCCTTCCTTTTTTTTAACCTCAAAAAAACTGGGAGACTCAGGAGAGACAGAGCTGATTGAGGGAACTGGCTTCATTTGGATAGGAAGATATGGGCTCCAGATATGGTTGCTCCAACTTCTTTCCCAAGGCTTGGTGATACACCAGAATCTACCTTTTCAGATTTCCCCAGGCCATGGCCCTTCCCAAACAGAGGCTCCATCTGTCTAGACCCCATCCTGTAGAGCTGTAGTTTCTGCCTGTTATAACAATGGCTAAGAACTGGGTTGAGTCCTAATTGCCTTACTCTAAAATCAAGTACTTTACTATGAAGAAATATCAAAGGAACTTAGAAGTGAGCTAATTCTATTACTCTACAGCCAGTTAAGCAGTCCTTCTAAGTGGAAAAGGAAAGAAGGAAATGAGAATTAATTAAGGACCTACTATGTGCCAGGCACTGTGATAAGTGCTTTACAAATATTATGTAATCATCACAGGTGTTATTGTTATTTCCATTCTACAGATGAGGAAATTGAGGCAAAGAAAGGTTAAGTGACTTGCTAAGTAAGGGTCACACAGCTAATAAGTGTCTGAGGCCAGATGCGAACTCAGGTCTTCCTGACACCAGACAGAGGACTCTAAACACTGCCCTAATTGTTAATACTAGATAGTATTAATCATCTGATTTCATCTAATCTGATTACTTATTACTTTCTAACTGAAAAGAATATGCATACCCTCTTTTATGGGAAAGTCAGCTCTGCTTTGACACCCACTCTACAATCTGAAATAAGAAAGTGAATAGTTCCTCCAGACCTTTCTTTTCTTTTCTTTTTTTGGCAAGGCAATTAGAATTAAATGACTTGCCCAGGGTCACACAGCTAGTAAGTGTCTTAACTAGTAAGTGTCAAGTGTCTGGTCTGAAACTAACTGTGATTCCAGGACTGAAAATGAAAAATACTACCCACCCTCTGATAAAGAAGTGATGGGTTCAAGATGCAGAATGAAACATACAAAGAGCTTCCATTCTACTAGAAGACTTAATATGTACACAGATAAGTATATTATATATACTATATCTATTTATATCTATATATTTATCTATATATATATAACATATCTATTTATATACACATATGTATTTATATTATTACACTTATACAATATGTATTTATATTGTTATGTTTATATACATGTATTTACATATATATGTACATACACAGATGTGTATAAAGTTATATATATATGTATATACACGTTGTATACTTATGTAAAGGTAATACATAGTGATTTCAGGGCAAGGAGAAAGTACTAAGAACTAGGGAGATCAAGAAGGGCTTCCCTTCTGCAGGAGAAGGCACTTAAGCTGATCCTTGAAAGGAGAAAGAGATTCTCAGAGGAAGCTGTTCAGACTCTTCGTGATTCCATTTAGGGTTTTCTTAGAAGAGATACTGGAATGGTTTGCTATTTCCTTCTCCAGCTTATTTTATAGATGAGAAAACTGAGGCAAACAGAGTTAAGTGACTTGTCCAGTGTCACCCAGACTTCCCCCAGGAAGAGGTGAAAAAGGATAGCACTCCAGGCATGGAAGGGGGTGGGGTTGAACCTTTGCAAAGGCATAGAGGTAGGAGATGCTATTTCATGTAAGGCAGCTGGGTGTCACAATGCCTGGAGCACCCAGCCTGGAGTCAGGAGGATTCATCTTGGCCTCAAACACTTACTAGCTGTGTGATCTTGGGTATGTGAATTAACCCTGTTTGCCTTAGTTTCTTCAACTGTAAAATGAGCTGGAGAAGGAAATAGCAAACCACCCTAGTATCTTTGCCAAGAAAACCCTAAATGGGGTCATGAAGAGTCAGACACAACTGAAATAACTGAACAAGACAACATATATGAAATCCACTGTTCATCTTTTAAAGGCCTTCACAATACGACCCCTTCCTACCTGCCTTTTCTATCTTGATCACCTTCCACATATTCTACCTTGCTGTTCCTTGAACCTGACACTCCATCTCCTGACTTGATCTCTTTTCCCCCATGCCTAGAATGTTCTCCCTCCATACCTCAGCCTTCCTTCAAGACTCACCGGAACCCACTTTTCTGCAAGAGGCCTTTTTTAGTGGTCTCCTGTTGTGCTCCCCAACTTCTCCTCCTGCCCCCAACTGCCAGTGCCTAGCCTTTGGGATTACATGCCAATTTACATAGGTATATCTTGTATGTGCATAGAGTTTTACACATTATTTCCTGATTAGAGTATGAGTTCTGTGAGGGCAAGGACTACTTTTGCCTGTCTTCATAGCCTGAATTTAGCACAGTGCCTAAATACATATTAAGTACTAAAATGCTCATTGAATAACTGACAAAAAAAAAAAAACTTCAAAGGCAATCTAGTCCCTCCCCTCATTTTACAGTTGAAGAAACTGAGGCCAAGGAAGGCTAAGTGACTTGACCAAAATAACAGAGACTGTAAGCATCATTTGAACCCAGGCCATCAGGTTTGAGATCTCTACCCATAGCATTTAACTCAATGCCTAGCACAGAGCTAGGGTTTAATCAATACCTGTTGACTTTGCTTGAAATATATTATATTGTAATGAGCAGCATTTTTACTTACCCAAACAGAGAAGGATTGAACAGCTACAATTCCATCAACATGGTCATTTAGTGGTCCCTTATTTCTCCCCCATTAGACTGAAAGCTCCCTGAAGGCAGGGACAATCTTTGCCTTTCCTTGCTTCCCCATCACTTCTCACAGTACCTGGCACACAGCATGTAATTAATAAATGATTATTTTCTAAGAGTGGGCATCAGCTGCCCATGGCATACTGGAGCTACAGATTTCAGGCTTTCTTAGCATTGACAAGACAAAACAGAATATATGAGTGGGGGTAACAACCAAACTGGCAAAGGAGGAGTTCTTAACTACTATTAAGTTGTCTCATTCTCGACAAACCTTTCCCTAATTATCTTAAAGTCACTGTTCCCTTGCCTTTGTAAACTGAGATAGCTGTTAATATTCCTTGGAGATCAGCAGGCTCTGCTGGGTCACAGGTGACCATCATAGTCTTTCCTAGCATTTTATAACTTCTATCTTCTCCAATGTCCTGACTTTATTCTTTATTTGCTCTCTCATTTGTCTCAGCAAATTAAACAGAGGTAAAGTCGGAGGTAAGTTCTATTGTTCTGCATTGCTGGATTCTCCTCTTATCTGCAATGTCATTTCGGGCTTCAGATAGGCCCCCATTTTGCTCTCCTCCTGGATATAGTTCTTCTTTAGCACCCCAAATGTGAATTGTTTTTAGACCACTGTTCTCTATCCTTAAACTCCCTCCCCACTCCTACCACCACACACACAGTTACCCAACCATCTACCTCCCTCCTACATCTGGGCTTTTTCCCCCGTTTGTGCTGAGTGAAATATCTCCAGATGTGAAATTCTTCTCTTTCCCTTCGGTTTTATTGACACAAAAGCACATGTGTGTTCTTGTTGATGGATGTTGTATTTTATCACATTAATATGTTCCTGTCACCTGTATATTGCCTCATGGAGGCCAGTTTGTATTTTTTAAGAGGTTTTCATGAGGTCAAGGGCTCTGGGAAGACCTCCAACAGTCAATCCAACCTTTTTCACCGAGCTTACTCACCGTGTGTGGAATGCACAACTTGCTTAACAGCTGGTGTTACTCTTTTAAAAAAGAGCCTCCCACTCTGCTGATGGTAGTTTCCATCAGCAGTGTGCCTGGTGGTGCCATCACCCTGGGGGTTTGGGGAAAGACAGCATTACCCAACACATTCTCTGCACAGGAAATCAAATTCCCTTCTGATAACAGGGGCCTCTGTGCTGAAAGAAATTCAGTGGGTACCCAGGCACTGGTTACATCGTACTGCAATGAGAGTGGGGAAAGTGCTAACTGGGAGGTGAGAAGGTAGTCAAGGAGATGGAAAAAAAAGACCAGACAACTTCCATAAAGTCAGACAGACATTTTCATGTCCTCAAGCCTGACAAGAAAGACAGGGTACTGCTGCTCCCTGTCCTGTCTCCTAAGAATCCAAATTATTCCCACAGGTCACAAAATAGATTTCTGACTTACCTCTGGGTATTTCTGGACTTTCCCTGATTTCCTGTTGGGGTAGTCATAGTAGAGAGGGGGATAGAAATAGCAGAAATATTCTTCAGTATGCCTAGATCACCAATATTCATTAGAGTTACCAAGGAATGATGAACTAGGAAAGGAAGTCAAGAAGTGAAAATAGTCTAAGAACCAATATGCAGAAGTTTATCACCGTAAAGGGAGTATAAGTCAAAGAATTATGAAATTTAGAGCTGAAAGGTACCTTCAAAAGGTTGGTCTAGTGGTCCAATCCCTGAGGGCCTTCAAGGCATTTCATCCAACCACCTCATATATAATTGAGAAAATTGAGGTCCACAGTGATTAAGTAACTTACCCAAATTCACAGGTAGTAATGGCAGAGTCACAATTTGAACCCATGTCATCTGGCTCATCTTCCATCATATCACCTTCATTTTTGTTGTTGTTCTTCAGTTGTTTCAGTCGTATCTGCCTCTTCATGACCCCATTTGGGGTTTTCTTGGCAAAGATACTGGAGTAATTTGCCATTTCCTTCTCCAGCTCATTTTATAAATGAAGAAACTGAGGCAAATAGGGTTGAGTGACTTGCCCAGGGTCACACAGCTAGCAAGTGCCTGAGACCACATTTGAACTCCAGAAGATGAGTCTTCCTGATTCCAAGCCTGGCACTCTAACCATTTCACCACTGAGGCCTAGGGGTATGGAGTGACCATCGACTTCCTCCACTGTTATACGATCATAAATACAGACCTAGAAGGGGCCTTACCATCAAGTTCAACCCTCTTGTTTAACAGGCGAGGAAACTGAGGCACAGAATAGTTAAGTGATTTGCCATAGATCACATAGATAGTAAGTATACCAGGTAGGATTTGAAATTCAATTCAATAAACATTTGTTAAGTGCCTACTATGATACTAGAATAATTAATGATAATGACCAGCATGTGATCTCATTTTATCCTCACAACAACCCTGGGAGGGAATTGCTACTATTATCCCCATTTTACAAATGAGGAAACTGAGGCAGACTTGCCCAGGGTCACACAGCTAGTAGGTATCTGATACTGGATTCGACCTCAGTTCTTCCTGACTCTAGGTCCAGGCTCTAACCAATAGACCAATACTGACCCTCAGGTTACTGCCAACTCGTCCTAGCCTCTCAACTTCCTGGTCACCAGAACAGCTAAAGAAGAGAATTAAGGGTGACATAAGACCTGACAAAGCAAAAATGAAGGAATTCCTATAGAAGAGTCAGCTTCAGCTTGAAGAGGTACAGGTAGATTTTTTCAGCATCTCTACCTTTCCTACTTTTTTACCCGTATGGGTAGATCATAATAATAGCGCACATTTATAGAGCATTTTAAAGTTTGCAAAGCACCCACATATTATCTCATTAGATCTTCACAACAGCCCTATGAGGTAGATGCTATTATTTGTCCCATTTTACAGGTGAGGAAAACTAAGGCACATAGAGATTAAGTGTCTTGCCTAAGATTGCACAGTTAAATTGTCTAAGAAAGGATTACAAGTCCACATCTCCACACACTGTTCCACCTAGCACAGATCCTCACCCTGTCCCCACCCCCCCACAACACACACACACACACACACACACACACACACACACACACACACACACACAGATCTACTACTACACACTAAGCTATTAATAAGTTACTGTTGATTGATTTCAAGCAAGTTACCGTTGATTGGTTCAAACTTATATAAAGGTTGGCTATTATTAGTTATTTTTATTAATTGATCAAAGATCAATTGAAGTATTAGCTCCCATGAAAGACATTGGGATCGTCAAAAACATTACTACTATACAACCCCAGAGCAACCCAGGAACATTTGAGATTTCAATCCTTGAAGGCATTTGGTGGCTCAGTGGTTAGAGTGCTATGCCTCTGATTTGTAAGACCTGAGTTTAAATCCAGTTTCAGATGCTTACTAGCTGAATGACACTTGGTAAGTCATTTAATTTTTGTGTGCCTCAGTTTCCTCAATGGTAAAATGGAGATAATAATAACATCTACTTCCCAGGGTTGTTGTGAGGATCAAATGAAATCATATTTGTAACTATAACAACCAAAAAAAAAAAAAGCTTAGCATAGTGCCTGGCACACAGTGGGTGTAAATGCTTGTTACCTTCTTTCTCCCCATTCCCTCCCCACCCCTCTCTGCCCAAGCAGAAAATCCCCTCCTTCATAACACCTCCACCTTTCTTCTCCAAGCAAGTACCCCTTTCACAAACGGTTTTTGTTGTTCTGGATTTGATACAGCAGGCCCTTCCAAGAGGAATCTGATTCATGTGACCCTCTCCATTTTAATCTGTGGTGACAACTTTGGGCCCCAAACACACCAAAGACCAAGAAGATTCCAATACCAGCCTTAGAGATTTAACTAAAGGTTTTAAATGATTAACCACCAACTGTTCCCTTAGGATAATCCTCTCTAATTAGCCTATATTGAGTCTCAGATGACTGCCTTTTTTTTCCCCTTTTCGCTCTTGTTCCCAGGGATAGATAACAAACTTGTCCCATCTCACCTGCTTCCTGCAGTGGTCTTAAACCTCCATTGTACCCACAGGTTCTGGTCTTCTGTAAGGGTTTATCTGTTAGACCTTACTTCCCTCCTCCTCTGATTCAATGGGACTTACATCAAAGAGTATGCATTTGGAGTCAATATTCTCAATCATAACTCACATTTATATAGCATCTTACAAAGTACTTCTAATAAAAAAAAAATATCTCTGAAGCCCCTTCACTGTGATAGGCCTTTGGTAAGAAAGAAAGAAAGAAAGAAAGAAAGAAAGAAAGAAAGAAAGAAAGAAAGAAAGAAAGAAAGAAAGAAAGAGAGAAAAAGAGAGAGAAAGAGAGAAAGAAAAAGACAGGGAGAGAGAGGAAGAAAAAGAGAGGGAGGGAGAGAGAAAGAAATAGAGAGAGAAAAAAAGAGGGAATGAGAAAGAGAAAAAGAGAGGGAGAGAGAAAGAGGGAGCAAGAAAGAGAAAAAGAGAGGGAGAGAGAAAGAGAAAAAGAGAGGGAGAAAGAAAAAGAGAGGGAGAAAGAAAGAGAAAAAGAGAGGGAGAGAGAAAGAGAAAAAGAGAGGGAGAAAGAAAAAGAGAGGGAGAAAGAAAGAGAAAAAGAGGAGGGAAAAAGAAAGAGAGGGAGAAAGAAAAAGAGCAAAGAAAGAAAGGAAAGAAGGAAGGAAGGGAGAGAGAAAAAAAGAAAAGAAATGGTCCCTACCCTCAGGTAGTTAACATTCTGCTCAGGGCACTGACATGTTTAGAGCAGTGGCAGATGTGCTCATGAACCCCAAAGAGAGCAATATGATAGATGTTCTTCCCCTGAGTAGAAGGGCCAATAAGAATGTCACAAAGCAACTCACCTTCCACTCAGAAAAAGGCAATGTTCAGCCTCTCCAGGATGTCAGCACAGCTAGGTCCTGCTTACTCAGACCTCTGACCATATGCACACACATAAGTAAACATAGAATAATTTTGCAGGAGGGGGATACCCTAGAAGCTTGGAGACTAACATAAAGGCCTTACCTAGAAAGTAACACATGAAGAAGCTTCCTTGAAGGAAACTAGTGATTCCAAGAGGCAGAGGTGAGGAAAGAAAGCATGCCAAGTGTTTGTGGGATAGAGGTTGGCTGAAGTCAGATTGCAAAGGTCTTTAAAGGGCAGACAAAGAAGTATGTAGGCACTGAAGCTTTTTGACCAGAGGAATGAGATGGTCATAGCTGTTCCATAGGAACATTAACCTGGTAATTGTACAAAGGACGGTTTGAAAACGAGCGAGACTAGAAGGAAACCTGTTTGAAAGATATTGCAATATTCCTTATTAAGCAGGTTATATGAGTTTTAGACTAGTATTATCATTCCCATTGCACAGATTAAGAAACTGATTTATCCATAATGACATAGCTTTGTTCAGTCATTCTCAACTCTCTGTGACCCCATTTAGGGTTTTCTTGACAAAGATCCTGGAGTGGTTTGCTATTTCCTTTTCCAACTCATTTTACAGGTAAGGAAACTGAGGTAAACAGGGTTAAGTGATTTGCTCAGGGTCACACAACTAGTAAGTGTCAGAGGCTGGATTTGAACTCAGGAAGATGAGTCTTCCTGACTCTAGGCCTAGTGCTCTATCCACTGGGTCACTTAGCAGCCCATACATAGCTTTGTAAGTATCCAAGGCAGGATTCAAACCCTGGTCTTCTGACTGCATGTCAATTGCTCTTTCTAACATGCCAGTCTTCCTCTCCCACTATGTGGCCTTTGCTTTGTGTAAAGTAACTTAATATGGACATAATCTCTAGCCCCTGGGAAGAAAATCATATGCAGAAATCACTCTGTAGTCAACTCTTATTTGTTCAGTGAACCCATTGGTCAATACACTATCCAGTCCTCAGTTTTAGTTGCTCTGTTGACAATAACTTCTTATACTTTTACTAGAGGTGGACAAAAAGAAGTGGATGAGGGAAGTCCAATCAGTCCCTAAATTAGTTACTTGCCAATCCTGGAAAGGGCATCTACATGGCACAGTAGATAGAGCACCAGGCCTGGAGTCAGGAAGTCTCATCTTTCTGAGTTCAAATCCAGCCTCAGACATTAACCCTGTTTGCCTCAGTTTCCTCATTTGTAAAATGAGCTAGAGAAGGAAATGGCAAACTGCTCTAGTATCTTGGATAAGAAAACCCTAGATGGGGTCATGAAGGATCTGACACAACTGAACAACAAATTACTATTAACAGGCCACCCCCTCAGTGTGATTCAAGTATTGGGTTAATTGTGAAGTCAAATGGTACATCTGGAAAGCCAGGATAACTTAGTGGCCCAAACACTTGCCTTATTGACTTACGAAAGGAGGGAAATTGATTAAGAATTGATTAAGCACCTACTATGGGCCAGGCACAGTGCTAAGAACTTTTACAAATATTATCTCATTTGATCCTTACAACAATCCTGAGAGGTAATCATCATCATCATCATTTGTATAGCACCTAATATGTGCCAGAAACTGTGCTAAGTGTGTTACAATTATTATCTCATTCGATCTTTTTTTTTTACATTTTACAACTGAGGAAACTGAGGCAGCCAGCAGTTAAATGACTTGCCCAGGGTTGCACAGCTAGTAAGTACCTGAGGCCAGATTTAAATACAGTTCATCTGCAAAATGAGCTGGTTCACCAACTCAATGGCAAACCAGTCTAGTATGTTTGCCAAGAACACCCCAAACACACTTACTAGCTGTGCGACCCTGGGTAAGTCACTTAACCCCATTGCCTAGCCCAAAAAAAAATTTTGAAAAGAGCACCCAAAATGGGGTCACAAAGTCTGACATGACTGAAACAACTGAAGGACAATTTCCTGACTTCAGGCCCAGAGTTCAGTCCACTGTCCCACCTATTATGATTTCAATAAACTATCTGGAGGCCAATATAGCAGAGGGACCTGGAAGTGGGAGATTTCTGTATGAAATAGAAAGTGAAGGGGACAGGTAGTAAGAGTATGCCAACATGGAAGGAGAGCTATTGCCACATGCTCTAAAGAAAAAAAATCTCCTAAAAGGACTGTCATGACACAGCTCCCATTAGCATGTTCCCCACCAACCCCATTGATTGTATATTAGTGTTAACTCTAGCACACATCCAAATGTTGGCTTGGCCAATTACTGTCTTTGTGGACGCTTAGGTAACTCACTTAACCTCTCTCCCCGCAGTTTCCTCATCTGTAAAATGAAGGAATTGGATTATCAGGGGTGGGAAACCTCTGGATTACATGATCTCTAAGGTCTGTTCCAAATCTATGATCTTATGATATAGAAAGAGAATGCAGCTGGAGAAGATCGGTTATCTTTGAATGGATTTGCATTTGAATGATCTGCATGGATCAGATGACCCATTCAATTTAGTGATTGAGAAGTCAAATTAACAAATCATATGAGAGGCTACTATAATCACAGCCAGCTCTGTGCTAGGCATGAGCCAGGAAGAGGAAGAAACAGACCATGTAAAGCAAGGTTCCTGCTGTCAGGCAGCTGACAATCTAATTAGAGAGATAGACAAAGATAACTCACAATTCGAGGCAGGGCTTCCAATGACAAGAGGTAAAGAATTAGCACAGCGTTGTGGTTCTAAGTATTAAGGGAGTTTAAAGAAAAGAGAGAGTGCACACTTAAGGCCAGAAGTCTTCTGAGAAGAGGCAGATCAGAGCTTGCTCTTGAAGAATGGGTAGGATTTAAATAAAGAAGAGGGGAGGGGAAGGGAAG
The DNA here is from genome assembly GCF_003287225.1 of Phascolarctos cinereus. Classification (NCBI taxonomy): domain Eukaryota; kingdom Metazoa; phylum Chordata; class Mammalia; order Diprotodontia; family Phascolarctidae; genus Phascolarctos; species Phascolarctos cinereus. The sequence goes on along the minus strand of NW_027555847.1, from coordinate 546,769,776 downwards.
AAGAGAGGAGGAAAGGGGAAGGGAGGGAATTCCATGCAAAAGCAACCGTATGCACAAATGCACAGAACTAAGAAAGCACATGATAGGTGCAGATGACAATGACTTTACCAATGGGGCTAGCATGAAGGGATCCTGTAAGGGGAATTATAAGGGAAAAAAAGGATTAGGGAAAGATTGTGAACAATCTTGAATTCCTGGCTTAAGAGTTTTTACTTTATCTTGTAGGGCAGCTAGGTGGTGCAGTTGATAGATCACCAGGCCTGGAATCAGGAGGGCTCATCTTACAGAGTCTAAATCTGGCCTCATATACTTAACTAGTTGTGTGACCCTGGGCAAGTCATTTTAACCTTGTTTGCCTCAGTTTCCTCATCCGTAAAATGAGCTGGAGAAGGAAATGGCGAACTACTCCACTATCTTTTGCCAAGAAAACCCCAAATGGGGTCATGAAGAGTCGGATACAACTGAATAACAAATCAACAAGAATGAGTGATGATGTTCTATAGCAGATAGAAAGTCGGCCTTGGAGTCAGCATGACTTGAGTTCAACTCCTGCTTCTGTCACACACCAACTGTGTAACTCTGGGCAAATCCCAAATCTTCTCAGGGCCCCAGACAACCATCTAAGACTATAAACTGAGAAAAAAGTGGCTGACCTCCATCTATAGCTGAAATTCCTCACCAGAAGTTCCCAAAGCTAATGAAATCACAGATCCAATTTTAACAAATAAATCGGTAGAATTATGAGGCCGGGGTGGGGGAGGAAGAGGGAGAAAGAGAGAAGCTACCCAAATATTCCATGCAAAGCATGAAATAATTTCCTTTTTCTTGTACCCAGAAGCTTTATTTATTTTATGAATATAAAGTTGCCCTGCCATTATAATTGATCCCTCATGCTTGGCTCAACAGTAACTAGTTAAGGTGGTTGCTTAATGACAAAACAGCTGACATTCTCCTAGGAGAGCGTAGTATTGTTGGGGGCAGGGGGGCGGGGCAGGAGGAGAAGGTAGTTATGTTTTTTAGCCAGAGGCCCATTATATAAAGTGGTAAAAATCATCATCATCATCATCATCATGCTTGGTAAATAAAGGAGTTATTTTAGTTATGAGGGCAGAATTTCTAGGAAATCAATCCCTTTAGGACTAACAGCATTGGAAGTGATGTGCTCTGTGATGGCCAGGGTCTGCTGGGGAGTAAAACACAGGGTGGTTCTGGAAAACCTTAAAAAATCTCTTTCTGAAACATCTGTTGCCACAGGGGTCACGGAATCTGAGTCTGCCAAGGATCTGGGTTAACTCACTCTCCAGATTTTTTTTTTTTGGTGTTTGCTCCCTTTTCAAGAGATAAGAACACATTTGCAAAGCTTGGCCTGAGCCTTTTTTGAGCTTTTATTTCACTCCTGTTAAGTCTTTCAAGTGACCTGCAACCTGTTGGCGGCTCTTTACCTTGGGGAGTTTAGGACTGGGGCAAATTAATAATAATAATAATAATAATAGTGGCGGTCGCTTAAGGGACCAGAATAGGCGCCAGCCCTAGACAATGTGCCAGAGGAGGTGTTCATTTCCTTACCTACTAGCAGCCTCCCTAAATCACCATCCAACAGCCTGGTCCAAAGCAGTGCACAGTCCTTCTAGGTATAGAACCAGGGCGGCTAGATAGATAACTTTCTCACTAGCATGCTGTCCTACTGACTGAACCAGGAGTCTAGGAGATCTGGGTCTCAATCCTGCCTCAGTATTAAATAGTTATGTGACTCTAAGCAAGTCATTTTCTCAGTTTCCTTAACTGAAAGTGGGAGAGGGAAAGGGTTGAACTCTAAGATCTTTAAATCCCTTCCAACCCTGAATTTGTGATTCTGTGACACCATCCTCCCCAGCTCAAAATCATTGATGAAAGTCTAGGAGAAATACCACAACCTCCTCTTCCCCTGCCCTGAGAAGAAAAGAGAAAATGATGTTTGCCCTGGGTAACAAAGGTCATTTACTTAACCAGCCCTAATTAGTCCACCCCTAGAGACTTTTTAAAATCTCAGTTCAGGGTTTTTTACTTATTGCTTTTATGAAATACAAAAGATGAGAAAAATGATTGGGGTAAATGGATTGCTTGTCCTTAGAAAAGCTTCCTATTCCAGATGGGAGGAGAAGGTTGGGGCTGATAAAGGTGGGCAGGCACAGCTGGAGCTCAGCAAGATGCAGAGGGACCAGCAGGTGAAGGAACAGGCAATCTCTGTTACCTTTCCCTTCCCCTCCCTCCCTCCCTCTCTCTGCTCTATTATCCTAAGAGCATTCACAGGAAAGCAAGTCACTATAGACCTGAATGTAACTGGTGAAGACAGGCTGGCCCACAGAAGGGGAGTGTAGACTCAGGACCCTCTAGGCCAAACAGCAACTATTCTCTGCAGTACAGATTTCAGGCTGGAGAGACAGAAGGGGAATGTGTCCAGCAAATATAAAAGCTGTTGCTAGTACTCTATCAGGAAGACCTCAAGAGAAAAGAAGTACAGTTATCCCTTCCACATCACTACTTTCCCCATCTCGGTTTCAATATATAGTCGGTCAGCATAAGAGATTAAATGGGAATTTTGAGGGAGTTTTGTGGAAATCTCAGACAACACACAAAGGCCAGCAGATAACACAGAGCCAATGAACAAATACTTAACCCAAATTTTTACAATAAGGTATTGTAGACACCCCATAAAAGAAAAAGAAAAAGTTCAGACTTCTTCTCTGGTATGGAGGGAGGGTCAAAAAATTGTACACAGATGTTCCATATTGGGGGTGCCAAGACCCTACTCCCCCCAGATATGGAAGGGATAACTGTAACGTGGTACGGTACACTTGATCCAAAGCCCAAGAGAACTTGGATAGTTAGTAAATCAGTCAACATTTATTAAGCGCCTACTATATGCTAAGCACCTACTAAGCCCTGGGGACACAAAGCCAAAAAGAATCCCTTCTCTCAAGGCTCTCACAGACTGATGGGTGAGACAACATACAAGCAACTAGGTGCAATAATCTGTAGACAGGATAAATAAGAAATAATCAATAGAGAAAAAGCGTTAGCATAAAGAAGAATTGGGGAAAGCTTGGTTTAGAAAGTAGGATGTTAGCTAGGACCTGAAAGAACCCCTGGAAATCAAGAAGCAAAAATGAAAAATGAGAATATTCCAAGCATAGAAGAAAGCCAGAGACAATGATCTCTCCAGGCTCAGTTTTTTCATATGTAAAATGATAGGGTTGGGCTAAAATGATCTTGAAGATTACTTCTAGCTCTAAATCCTATGATCCTCAGTTTTTAAGTCTTATTTTTAAAATGAGATTGTTGTGTATATTTTCCTCAGTAGAATAGCTTTTAAAAGAATCATGACCTAAGAAATGTTATTAGAATAACATTTTAAAATCCACTTCTATCCGTTTTTCCATTGTTCCTACGAGGCCCAGAGACTAGTCATCATAATAAATTTAAATAATGCCTTTGACAGTTTCCATTTAATAGGATCTTCCTGTAAAGAACATTCAGGGTTCCCATGATCTTACAGGGGACAAGGTGAGAGTCATAATGTTTACAGAAGACACTGTATCATGAGTTGATGGCAGAATATCACTGTTTTTGATTGCCAACCTCGATCTTGAATTCTGAGACTTTTACAGATGGTTGTTCGTCCATTTAGGTGATTTTAGGAGGCCTTTGGAAAAACTTTTAAATTATAGTTTTGTTTTGTTTTGTTCCTAAAAGAAAGCTCTAATGGAACCTGGAGAGAAGGAAGAAGAGATATTCGTGAGTCTTTACCCTAAAACTTAGGGAATAACTGTTTCTTTCTGCTTGTTTGAGTAACACAAGGAAACAGGAAGCATGCAAGAGGCAGACATTTAGTCGCATTCGTACAGATGAAGGTGCAATGAGTTCATCAGACTTGACTCATCTTGGTCAGAAGAAAAAATGTCAAGCATTTGGCTTTTGAACAAGACTGAACTACCTGAGATTTCTTAAAGCAGCTGTAGCCTTGCCCAGCTCTTGCCCTGTGTATCCGTTCTGACACATTTCACATGAACGCTATGCTTCCTTAATTATTTTGCAATTATTTTCTCAGTCCAAATTAGGTTTTGGAAAAACAAGATACAGGCATTGTGGGGATGGAGGAGTGTCCTATATTCCACAGGAAAGCAGATATAATGCTAGTGATTAGGAAAATTACAAGGATTAGGGGAAAGGGGGGAAGGATCCAAATCAGGACCCAAGTGATTATAGACCAGAGACCAGGCCAAGTTGGGAACTAGAAATTCTTAGCAGCATCAAAATCCAAGAGACTGAGATAGCAATGAGAAAGCAAAGGCCACAGCTAAAATCTAAAGCCAAGTGTTCTGCAGGGAATAAGGTGGCACACCGCCAGGAGGGTTGGCAAACTTTAATTCGATTCAACCAACATTTATTGCTGTGCATTATGCCAGGCACTGGATATACAAAGATAAAAACACAAAAAAAGTCTCTCCCTCCAAAAAGCTTACATTCTGTATATGTATAGCCTATATCAGATTGTGCTCCATCTTGGAGAGGGAGGTAGGGAGGGAGGTGGAGAAAAATTTTAAACTCAAAAGCTTATGGAAGTGATTGTTGATAAATCAAAATAAATTAATAAAGTTAAAAAACAAAATAAATAAATCCTAAAAAAAAAAAAAGCTTACATTTTGCTGGGGGAGTACAATTTGCAATCAAACATGTAAAACCAAGATATTTTGAGTAGGGAGAGCACACTAACAATTACAGGGGTCATTGAGATGAAGAATGGGGGGGCAGCTAGATAACACAGTGGATAGAGCACTGGCCCTGGAGTCAGGAGGACCTGAGTTCAAATCCAACCTCAAGAAACCTGACGCTTACTAACTGTGTGGCCCTGGGCAAGTCACTTAACTCCAGTTACCCCCCACACACACACACACACACTCACACACTCACACAAAGAAATGAAGAATGTGAAGGTACTTGGTAAAATATAAATGCCTGTTCAAATTCAGTATTACAATAATAATTATAACCTGTGGCCCCAAATTCCAGCTTTTCATTTCCTTAGACCAGGTCTATTTTAGGGATGGCCCACAAATCCCTCTCTTTGGCTTGTGCTATCTTCACCTGTTAGGGTTTTCCCTGGAAAGGTCAGAACGTGGTGCCTGTTCAGTCTAGTCCTGATGAAGCACAAAGTCTGGGTTGGCTCCTCCATGATTCTCCATGTTGTTCCTCGACTTTGGTTGCGACTTGGCCCCGGGAAGTCAGCCTCATTGAGCAGCTCTTCTCTCTACCATATAACCCACAGTGACTATTCTAGAACTTCTCTGTCCTCAAGCCTTCTATGCCACCTCATCCCACTGCATCTCAGTGGAAGATTCAAAGTCTACATCCCTGAGAATATCAAGGCCATGTCTCCCCCAAGCTCCTCTTCTTCCCTCTTTTATTTCAGCCTCTTTCTAGATGATGCACCATTCTCATCTTTTACTCCATTCTCTGAAGAGGTTGCCTTGTCAAAGCCAATCTCTTTACTGAAAGAATCTAGGTGATACAGTGAATAGAATGCAAGGCCTGGAGTCAAGAAAACCTGATTTCAAATCCAGACTGAGACACTTACTAGCGGTATCTCTGGGCAAATCACTTAAACTCTGTTTGCCTCAGGTTCCCTAAAATGAAGATAAGAATAGTACCTACCTCCCAGGGTTGTTGTGACAATAAAATGAGATAATATTTGTAAAGTACTTAGTGCCTAGTACATAGTAGGTGCTTAATAAATGCTTGTTTCCTTCCTTCTAACACACCCTGGATTTTCTTTACCACAATGGTCAATACAAAATCATTCACATAACAGCATTTCCTAAATTTATCAGAAATTGACTCATTTGCTCCCACCTACAGTTTAAACTCTGGGAAACTCTCCAAATATATCTCTTGTCTTCTTTCCCAATAAGAAACTTATCTCCTTTCTAACTTTACATGACCTGAGAGGAAAACATATTTATTACAGTTTGAGAGTATATTTATTTTTCTTGGCCTCGGTCTCCTTATCTACAAATGATGGGTTGACCTCTAAGTTCCTTCTAGTTCTTAATCTATGATCCAATGACTGACTCAACCCATTGTAGAATTTTGTTATGATAGCTTGGCCCACTTGTGCACCTAGAAAATGCTTTTTTGTAGTAATAATAATATTTATATCTAACATTCATATAGTGTTTACAATGTGCCAGACACTGTGCTAAGTTCTTTACAATTATTATCTCAGTTGATACTCGTAACAACTCTGGGAAGTAGGTGTTATTATTATCCCCATTTTACAGTTGAGGAAACTGATGTAAATGGAGTTAAGTGACTTACTCAGGGTCACACAGCTAGTAAGTGTCTGAGGCCAGATTTGAACTCAAGTCTTCTAGAGTCCAGGCCCTGCATTCTATCCACAGCTCCACCTAGAGGCCCCAAAGTTTTATGCAAACTATGCATTCCATTCTCATTTTTTCCTTACCTTCACCCCAAATACCGTGGTTCCTATAGTCAATGACTACTTGTGAGGGTTGGAGTGACCCAAGGTGACCATCCTGTAGGCTATCAAAATAGCATACAAACAAGAGATTGACTTGCTTCCTTGGGGAAAGCTTTAATGGAACTCACCTTTGCCCCAAATATACTTCCAAGCTTACTTATTCCTGTTGAGGGTACTACCATACAACTTGGGTTTCATTTTTAACTCTTCACTCTCCCTCACCCCACATATCCTACCAGTTACCAAATCTTGTCAATTCTACCTCCACAACACGTCTTATGTATACCCCCTTTTATCTACTCATGTACCACTGCCCTAGTTCAGGTCTTCATCACTTCTCTTTTTCATATTTCCATAACATAATATAATAAAAAAGATGAGTGCACATGAAACTGCAAATCTATTATGTACAGCTTGCTATTCCTTTTAAATATATAATGAAGTTATCATTTACATTTCTTTTTTTTCTTTTTTTTCTTCCCATCCTCCCCATCCCTGTCCCAAATAGGTATATGTGTGTGTGTGTGTGTGTGTAGATGTGTGTGTATATATGTATATGTGTGTATATATATATATATATATATATATATATGTAAAATGCAATGACCTCCTGATTGTTCTCCTGATTCAAATCTCTTCGAGCTATAATCCAACCTCCATGTAACTGCCAAAGTGATTTTCCTAACATGCTGCTCTGACCATATCACATCCTACTTGATAAACTCCAGTGGCTCCCTAGGACATAAAGGACCAAATATAAACTCCTCCGGCTGGCATTTGAAACACTTCACAATCTGTCCCTTTCCTATCTTTCTAGGTGACTTTGCACAGCCCTCCCTCACTTAAATCCAATTCAGTTGCAAGGCATGGCATCACCTTCCTGATGTCATGGTCCTCTTCGAGAATGACAACAGTTCTCTTATACCTTACTCCCCATCCATGGACTCTAGTCCAGGCATTCTGACCTATTCACTGTTCCTTACACTCAGTGTTCCATCTTTCACCTCTGTGCCTCCACACTGGCTGGCCCCCATTCCTAGAAGGCTCTCACTAATCAGCTCTACCCCTTAGAATCCTTGACTTCCTTCAGAAGTCTCCTCAAGCAGTAAGCTCCACCTCTCCAGCAGCTGTGAATGCCTTCCCTCTGGGGTTACCTCATATTTACCTTATAAGTATCACGTAAATACTTATGGACAATGTGTATAAACCTGTGACTTGATGGGAATAGATATTTTGAATATAACTCAGGCATGTGGGCTTTGGGCTTAGCTATGACAAAGTAGAGGCTGCAAAGGTAGGGGCTTCCTTTAAGACTCAGATCAAATGCTGCTTCCTCCAGGACAACCTTTCCTATCTGTCCCCACCCAATCTCAACTTCTAGCATCATCTTCTCCAAGATTACCTTCCATCTATCCTTATGTATCTTCTATGCACTGTTTAATATAAGTTGTCTCCCCCATTTCAATATAAGCTCCTTGAGGACAGGGATGTGTCTTTCTTTGTTCTTCTAGAGCTTAGCACAGTGCCTGGCACATAATAAGTGCTTGTTGATTAATTGGCCCATAGTAAGCACTTAATAAATGCTTTTTCATTCATTCATTAAGTTTTGCATCTAAGAGGGAAGTTGAAAGTATCCTTCAGCGCCTGAAGTGTCATTCATTCATTCCACAGGGTGCCTATTCCAATGGGGAGAAAGCATTTATTGTTGTTCATCATTCTGGAAGAGGACCAATGACATCAGGATGGTGATGTCTTGACTTGCAAGTGAATTAGATTTAAGTGAGGCAGGCCTGTGCAAAGCCAACAGGAGCCATCGGAGTCCAGTAGCAAGATATACATCAGGACAACTGGCAATGGTCCTCAGATTCAGTGGGAGACCTTGGCCTTTTAAAGCTAAGGTTTTTCCCAGGTCTCAGTTTATCTGAGGCAACACCCATTCCATAGTGAAAATCTAGTCAAGAACTGAGGCAAAAGATGACCTAGTTTGCCTTTTCAAAGGAATCAATCTGGGAGAGGAGGACTCTCAGAATTTCTTCTCCAGATTGCAGTATGCTGGTCACAACCAAGAGGATGATGTCTTTTGATCAGGGGAAAATGGTGATGCAGTGTGTAGGATACTTTCAAGAACACCTTGGCTCAGACCAAAGAAGCTGCCTGGAGTTAAAGATTCATGAACTACTTGTCCTAGGACAGTAACACTAAGGAATCTTCTACTGGTTAAAGGGCCTACTACTGGAAGCCAGGGCCACTGTCCTGACTTGAACCAAATTCCAGCTTTCACTTTCCTCATAGTTGTAAATGCCCTTGAGAGCATAGTCAACTCCACCAAGGTCAGCTCCTATTGTATTTATCCTTCTGAAAGGCTCTGCAGTTTTATCTGAGCAAACAGAATATATATACTTAAAAGACTTAAGAACATTTTTAAAGTAATATAAAACAGGTACATATTAACTTAATGTAAATGGAGCAACAAGATACTGAGAGACTAAATAACCAATTGGATTGGGGTGAATGAATCCGAGTTTTCAAATGTAGCATTGCTCTGACACTGAAAAGCCTGGGAATAGCTAGTAAGAATAAAAAGATTATTTTAATCCCTCTGCAAATCTGTTTTAAATTCTCAAATCACTGCTGACGTCTGCAAAGTATGCTCATTGATTTAGTCTTGTAAGAAGTGAGACTCTTAGGGTCTGTCATAAAAACATTTCAAGGGGTCATAGTCTTGGATGGAGTAATGAGGACATCATAGCTCTAAATTATAAGGATCCAGCCTCTAATGAATATTTTGCCTTGCCCCAAGTAATCAGCATCAAGAAATCAGACAGACACACCTAAATGGTACCTTTCCCTTCTCTAAAAAGTCAGATTTGGACCCAAAGTCAGTGGGTCTGTGTTTATTTTTAAATCTGTGTCCAGAACTTGCTTTTGTTTTGTTTCTATCATTATTCTTTGACCACCACACATTAAGGGCTGCAAGTCTCTTATTTTGATAAGAGGATTGGAAGAATGTATTTTTTGCTGAAGGTGCCTGTGAGCATTTGTTGCACAGCTCCCTTTTGGTAAAGCAGGGACAGATTACTCCATTGAGAAAATAAAAGAAATCCTGGTCATTTGGAAGCTTGAGATACCCCAAGTGCTCTGGTCAGCTCTCCACACATCATCCAATGCCTATTTGTTGCCTTTGTCTCTTTTCCGGCCCCATTTGGAATGTGTTTCTTTTTGTTTGTTTGTTTGAGGTTTTTTGTTTTGGTTTGTTTTGGTTTGTTTTGGTTTTTTTGGTGAGGTCATTGGGGCTAAGTGACTTGCCCAGGATCACACAGCTAGTAAGTGTCAAGTGTCTGAGGTCACATTTGAACTCAGGTCCTCCTGACTCCAAGGCCAGAGCTCTATCCACTGTGCCACCTAGCTGTCCTCAACAAACATTTATCAAGTGCAGTGGATGAAGCACTATGCCTAGAGTAAGGAAGACCTGAGTTCAAATCCTGCCTCAGACACTTATTATGTGACCCTGGGCAAGTCATTTAACCCACCTATTTGCTCAGTTCTTCATCTGTAAAATGGGGGCACACCGGAGAAGGAAATGGCAAATAACTCCAGGATCTTCGCCTAGGAAAACCCCAAGAACTTAGTCCTCGGGGTCACATAGAGTCGGACACAACTGAATGATTGAACATCAGCAAAATGTGTTTGCTCTACCTGCTTCAAGTTCGTTCTGAGGGTACCACTTTGCTGCCACTGCTCCCTGGCCTCTGGACTTCACTATTCACAGACTCCTCATCCTCGTGGCTTTCCTATACCTTCTCAAAAAAGTAGTAGTAATAGTAGTAGTAGTAGTAGTGGTAATAGTAGTAGTAGTAGTAGTAGTAGTAGTAGTAGTAGTAACAGTAGTAGTAGTAGTAGTAGTGGTAATAGTAGTAGTAGTAGTAGTAGTAGTAGTAGTAGTAGTAGTAGTAGTAGTAGTAGTAGTAGTGGTGGTGGTGGTGGTAGTAGTAGTAGTAATAGTAGTAGTAGTAGTAGTAGTTGTTGTTGTTGTTGTTGTAGTAGCTAATATTTATATAGTACCTACTAAGGTACCTACTAAGTGCTTACAAAGATGATCTCATTTAATCTTCACAACAACCCTGGGAGGCAGGTGTGATCATTTTCCCCATTTTACAAGTGAGGAAACTAAGGCAAAGAGTGTGAAGTGACTTGCCCAGGGTCACACAGATGTTAAGTGTCTAAAGCCATATTTGAACTCAGGTCTTCCTGACTCTGGGCCCAGCACTCTATCCACTGCACCACCTAGCTGCCTCTACTGAATAGTTGTGTCATCCGATCAAAGTCTGAGGGGAAATGAACTAACTCCTTGCTCTCCTCCAGTGAACACTCATGCTTTTGGCAAAAAAACAACATGATGTGTTGTAAAGAGTAATGGATTTGCAGTCAGTAGACCTGGGTTCAAATCCTGGCTTGCGAGGTATACCACCACTGGCAAGTCTCCTGGTTTCCTCAAGGAAACCAAACCAAACCAAAGTTTCCTCACCTATGAAATGAAAAGATTGAATTAAATTACGACTAAGATTCCTTCTACCTCTGGATCTATGTCCTGATGGCCCTGGGTAGTGTTGTAGTATATTTCTCCATCAGACATGTCTATTATATGTGAGATATGTGTACTTGTCTGTATGTATGTGTGAAATAGTTATAAGATATCCCAAGTGGGCCTTACGTAGCATGGATTTATGGATAGCTCTGAAGATATCTTACTCAGGGAGACGACAGTTCCATCATTGCGGGGAGTAGAAGGATGGGCTTCTGGTTCCTATACTTCTTTACTTCTTTATCTTCAAGAGGGGTATTGGGCTTGGAGTTATAACCATTACACATCAGATATTTGCAGTCCAGGGGTCTGATTCTTTGGGGGAGGGACCGTGCAGGGGTTTCAGGATAAAAGACTCCTTCCCTGGTCACTCCCAGACCTGGGAGGGAGGAGGGTAACAGCTTAATCTTAGTCAATTTAGTTCCCCAACCGGCTCTTATAACACAAAAGACAATCATGTCTCCCTACACATAGAAGGAACCACCAAACCCACCTGGGTAGAGAGGTGGCTACATATGCATTTGTGTAATCTATAAATATTCTACAAAAATCTATAGGATCATTTTAATAATATAATCTATAAATTTATATAAATCATGTGTTATATGACTTTTACACACATATATGTATATGTGTGTATGTATGTATGCATAACAATGTGTCAAGATATGGAAAAAAGAGAGGGAAACTGAAGGATCTTCAGTTTCCTCAGTATGGATGCACCTACCAATAACACAGATTAGAACCTTCCATGCTTTTTCTCCTTATACAATTCTTACTTATATTCTCCCATAAATCTTCCATTGAGAATCAACCCAACTCTCCAGATGTCATCTTCTTCTTTCAGTATCTCAGTGCTACAAATGTACCGCAGAGATATTCTATTGTCTTTCATTCTCCATACCCAACTGGCCACATCTTCATTCACTCATATATATATCTTCCTTTTTCACTCATATGTATCTTCCTTTATATATAGCCCCTTTTTGGCCAGCATTTCTGATCTATAGACCAGCACCAATTGTTGGCAAATGTTTACCCATCCACAAAAGTTTTATTGCCAAAGGTCCTTACTTCTTAAAGTCTATAAACTTAAAGTGCTTCCTCTTGATGGACAAAAGGAATTACACCCTAATTTAATGTGGTCAGTTTTAGCAAGCTGCAACCCTCAATTAATTTATTGGATAGAAGTGGATAGAAGCCACACACCTCGGAGAGAGGCTGTCATGTCCACACATGTGCCATAGACTTCATTTCTGTTTACAGTTACCAGGGACCTGGCAGTAGGAGAAGTTCATTTTTAGTGGCATCGAGGAAGTTATTTCAATGATTGTTGTCTTGGGTTTGAAGTTTCTTCAGTGCATTTTTCTGAACAATCAATGATTTTTAAATGAATGGGAATAATGCAAGGGAAGTTGTTTGGTTGACCATAAAAATTGCAATGAACCAAATATCTCAAATCTAACTACCCTTGAAGTGCTGGGAAAACTGGAAAACAAGAAGACACAAACTAGGTATAGACCAACATCTCACACCATATACCAAGATATGGTGCATGATGTGGATATAAAAGATGACACCATAAGTAAATTAGAAGAACAAGGAATAGTCTACCTGTCAGATCTATGAGGAGAAGAATTCATGACCAAACAAGAATAGAGAGCATTACAAAATGTAAAACAGATCATTTTGATTATATTAAATTAAAAAGCTTTTGTACAAACAAAACCAATGCAACCATGATTAGAAGTAAAGCAGAAAGCTAGGAAACAATCTTTACAGAAAGTGTCTCTGACAAAGACCTCATTTCTCAAATATATAGAATACTGAGTCAAATTTATAAGAATAGGGGGCAGCTAGGTGGTGCAATAGATAGAGCACCAGCACTCAAATCAGGAGGACCTGAGTTCAAATCTGGCCTCAGACCAAACACTTGACACTTACTACCTGTGTGACCCTGGGCAAGTCACTTAACCCCAATTGCCTAAAAAAAAAAATTATAAGAATACAAGCCATTTCCCAATCAATAAATGGTCAAAGGATATGAACAGGTAGTTTTCAGATGAAGAAATCAAAGCTGTATGTAGGCATATGAAGAAGTGCTCTAAATCACTATTGATTAGAGAAATGCAAATTAAAACAACTGTGAGATACCACCTCATAACTATCAGATTGGCAAACATGACAAAACAGGAAAATGATCAGTGTTGGAGAAAACATGGGAAAATTGGGACACTGAAGCACTGTTGGTGGAGTTGTGAACTGATCCAACCATTCTGGAGGGCAATTTGGAACTATGCCCAAAGGACTATAAAACTGTGCATACCCTTTGATCCAGCAATATCATTACTAGGTCTATATCCCATTGAGATCATAAAAAAGGAAAAAGGACCTACATGTATAAAAATATTTATAATAGCCCTTTTCATGGTGGCAAAATATTGAAAATTGAGGGGATGCCCACCAATTGGGGAATGGCTAAACAAGCTATGGTATATGAATGCAGTGGAATGCTATTGTGCAATAAGAAATGATGAGCACGCAGATTTCAGAAAATCCTGGAAATACTTGCATGAACTGACACCAAGTAAAACGAGCAGAACCAGGAAAACATTGCACATAGTATCAGCAAAATGGTATGATGATCAACTATGAATGACTCAGATCTCTTCTCAGCAACCCAATGATCCAAGACAAACACAAAGGACTCACAAAGGAAAATGCTATCCATTTCCAGATAAAGAACTGATGGATTCTGAATGCAGATAGAAGCATTTTTTTCCACTTACTTTATTCTTTCTCACGGTTTTTTTTAATCTGTCTCTTCTTTCACAACTGTGACTAATATGGAAATTTTTTTACATGATAATACATGAATAGACTATGTTAAACTGCCTACCGGAGGGAGGGAGAAAATTTGTAACTCAACATCTTGTCTCAGTCTAAGTCTCAGTTTTCTCATCTGCAAAACAGAGGTAATAATAATAGCATCTATCTCCCAAGGCTGTTGTGACAATCAAATGAGATAATAATTATAAAGTGCTTTGCAATTCTCAAAGCACCAAATAAATGCTAGTTCATATTATTGTTGCTATAATAATTATGAGGTATAACTTGTTTGTTTATCATTTGCTATTGTTCAGTCATGTCTAACCCTCTAGGGCCCCATTTGGGATTTTCTTGACAAAGATACTATAATGATTTGCCATTTCCTTCTCCAGCTCATTTGTAGAGATGAGGAAACTGAAGCAAACAGGGTTAAGTGACTTACCCAGGGTCACAAAGGAAGTATCTGAGGTCAGATTTGAATTTAGGAAGATGAGTCTTCCTGAATGCAGACCCAACAGTCTACCCACTGGGCCACCTAGCTGTCCAGGTTCATTGTTTGACCTGGATCAGAGGAAAGCCCATCAAAACCGCAGAGCACCATTCATGAGAATATATTATTAGCTAAAGGAATTAGTGCAGCAGAGGGTTTTTTTTTTAAAAATCAAACATTTAGAATTTTCAAATAAATTTATTTTTTAAAAAATTAAAATATCTTGAAATAATTGCTACCATTCTTACAAAAGGTGTTTATTAGTTGAAAAACCACACGCAAAGGTTTTATTTTGAATTGTTTTTTGATTTGCTATTAGCAAGAAGCCATTTTGACCCTAATAAAATCAAAGCAAAGAAATCAGTCAGTGTCTCATCCTGCTCTGTGCTTTAAATCTGTAACAGCTTTAAATCCAAGGGCAGAAAAACTAGTGAATAACAGCCTATGATCACACTGATTGACTTGAATTTCTACCATTGCATTATTGTCCATGTATCAACATAATTTCTTGATGTGGATTTATGTTATTTTTATGTCAAAATGAATTCATAAAAAAATTTAATTTGTTTAAGTATTGAAGAATTTAATACACATATATTAGATGTTTATGACCCTTTATTGATCTTCAGAGTAAAATATAGATATTTAATTATTCCATTGTAGATCAGGAAACACTGCTTTATATATATATACTGTCATGCAAAGTCACACCCTCATACACCCACCCATCTTCCAATTGTCCTTGGAGTTGCCTGTAATTATAAATCTGTGATCTTCAGTGTTCAAAGCCATACAACATCACCAGGAGAATATGTATTTGAGAAACTGTGGCATGCTTTCAGTGGCCCCAGTGCAAAAGTATGTATCTTTTTAGCACCCATATTTTAAAAACAGTACACACTCTTGTGTGTCAGTGGTAATTACAATTGATGTCTGCATGTATGCTTACATTGGTTTTTACAGGGTATCATAGATTTAGAGCTAGCAGGAACATTAGAAGTTTAGTCCAACTCATTCTTTATACACATGAAGAAACTGAGGCACCTGAGAGTGAAAGGGCTTGCTCAGGGTCACATAGGTGGTAAGCTTCAGAGCTGGCATTCCAACCCAGGATCTCTGACTCCAAATTCAGTGCTGTAGGATACACCATAACACATGTGGTTTATCCCATTTTCCTCATGACTAAGCAAGTTGCTTAGACTGTAAAACCCTTTAAGGAAAGGGTAATATCTACTTTTTACTTTGTCTCTCCCCACAATGCCCAATAGAGTGTTCACTGTGGGCAATTTCAAAATGTATGCCTTCAAGCCTTCCAACTTTATAAAAAATCTCCCAAAGGAAAAGTAGCCTCTCAGTGCCAAGGACCAGGAGCCAACAGTGTGAGGTGGGGAAGGGGAGGCTCTGGGTAATAGAGTTCTGGCACAGAGTCATTAATCCCGCAGTGGGCTGCTTTCTGCACTGACCACAGCTATCAGAGCAGTAATAGCTGCCAGTTAGGAATACCAAGTTAACTGTGGAAGTTCATACAATGGGCATAGAACCAGAATGGGCTGTCTAAAAGAGGGCTCCTTTCAGAGGGAAAGAGGAAATGGAGAAGAAAGTGGAAAGAAAATTAAAAGGCTAAATACCACCAAAGAGATAATTTTGGAGAAGATTAATGGGGGCACACAGAAAATTTTTAAAGGAACAAAAGGAAGCAGTTCATAGTGAATGCTGTGTGTGTGTGTGTGTGTGTGTGTGTGTGTGTGTGTGTGTGTGTGTGTGTAAAACATAGGGGCACCTAGGTGGCACAATGGGTAGTGCACCAGGCCTGGAATCAGGAAGACCTGAGTTCAAGTCAGGCCTCAGACACTTACTAGCTGTGTGACCCTGGACAAGTCACTCATTCCTGTTTGCCTCAGTTTCCTCATCTGTAAAATGAGCGGGAGGAAGAAATGGCAAACTCCTCTAGCATCTTTGCCAAAAGAAAAAAATGGGGTCACAAAGAATCGGACATCTCTGAAACAACCAAACGACAACATATATAAACATTATTTAAATATGTATATATGTATGCATGGGTATATATATGTGTGTGTATCATAAATATTTTTTAAACCCTTTCTTTCATATTCTATACCACAGTAGCTTGCTTAATGTTTTCCAGTCCTCCAAAGGGCAGCTAGTTGGCCTAGAGTGCCAGGTCTGGAGTCAGGAAAACTCATCTCTCTTGAGTTCAACACTTACCAGCCCTGTGACCCTGGGCAAGTCACTAGGTTTCCTCATCTGTAAAATAAAGTGGAGAAGGAAATGGCAAACCACTCCAGTATCTTTGTCAAGAAAACCCCAAGTGGGGTCACTAGTGTTGGACATGACTGAAACAACTGAACAACAATCCTCCAAATAACAGCTGAGAGATGTCTGCAGCTGGAAGCTGAATGGAGTTTCACTGGTTTTAGTCAAAAGATTCACACAAGTGAATGCAAATATCTTAGAGCTCAGGTTCTGTTAACATTTCCCAGGAGGACTAGTCAGTGGATGTTGTTGGAATAACAGTGTTACAGCCTTTTTTTGTCTGCGGGCATGAATGAAGGCCATGGTTGTCATTTCTCCTCCTTCTCACATGCACAAGGGCCAACTTGATTTAGAATCGTTCCAGCCTGCCGCACTTGACAATTTTGCTCAGGGGGCTGGGTGAGGGGGCGGTAGTTCTACTGAATTGCTCGTGGCTTTAAAAAGAAAACCATTTAAAAAGAAGAGGATTACCCAGAACTGAGCCCTTGCTTGTTGCCCTGTTTACACCCATGCCTCTTGAATTTAAAAACAGAGCAAATAAACTACCACCACAACGTTTGGTGGGTACCTCAACTCATATTCAGAATCTGTTGGTTTTAAGTTAACTTCTTTTTCCTTCTTTTTCTTTCACTGTATTTTCCAGAGACAATGGTCTATAGAAGTTAATTTTACAGGAAGTTGCACTGTTAATGAGGGAAAGCCTATTTCTTTCACTTCTGTCTCTCAATAGAGATTGATCTTTTAATGGCCACATTACTGTCCTGCTGGTGACATCATGAAGGACACAGGGTCAGGAGTAAGTAACCTCCTGGCCTGCTGTCCAGAAGTTTGTTTCAAATGATCACAATTCTAGAGCAAAATTCAAATAACATAGATGTCAGAGGCCAATATTTTTGTGCCAACAATATCAATGATATAAGACATCTCATAAAGTGATTGTACTTTACCAGAAATTATTAAGAATCCCAGGATTTCATACAGAATTTGCATAAATTTTCCTCCTATCTTTAAGGAAATGAACTATTGGAGTATCTTTCTAAATACTCTCTTATTCTGTGATGTTCAGTCATTTAGCCATGTCAGACTCTTTGTGACCCCATTTGGGGTTTTCTTGGCAAAGATACTGGAGCAGTTTGCTATTTCCTTTTCCAAACTCATTTTACAGATGAGGAAACTGAGGCAAACAGGGTTAAGTGATTTGCCCAAGAGTGGATACAGTGCAGTGCCTAGAGTCAGGAAGACCTATCTTCTTGTTCAAATCTGGCCTCAGACATTTACTAGCTGTGTGATATAGATGGATAGATAGATAGATAGATAGATAGATAGATAGATAGATAGATAGATAGATAGACAGACAGACAGACAGATAGATGGTTAGATAGATATTATATCTACACTCTTATGGGGCATAAGGGGATTAAGAGTTATTCAGGGAGGACCTTGGACAAGTCATTTAATTTCTTTCAACCTGAATTTTCTCATCTATAAAATGGGGAGGTTGAGTTCCAGGGGTGGGGAACCTTGCAGCCTCAAGGCCACATATGGCCCTCTAGATCCTCAAGTGTGACCCTTTGACTGAATCCAAACTTTACAGAACAAATCTCCTTAATAAAAGGATTTGTTCTGTAAAACTTGGACTCAGTCAAAAGGCTTCACTCGAGGACTTAGAAAGCCACAGGTTCCACTCCTCTCCTAGGTGGTTAATAAGGTTTCTACTTTCCTCCCCTAAATCTAGGAACCTCGTTGTTATGGCTTAAAGTCTTGAACATAGTTGGAGTTTGATAAATGTATGATAAACTTGATTTGGAAGTCTCGTATCACCATACCACTTAAAAGGCCCCTCTTCATAGGTAGCCCAGATAAATGGAAGCCTGGTTGGCCTTTTAGAATCTGACCCTTCAACCTCTGGGTCTCAAGACTTTCAGGGACTCCATGGGTCAACTTCATCGGTGAGGGTCAACTCATAGAACAAGCTACCTCTCCTAGGCTAAGCTTATCAGCACCATGATGCTGACTGAAGCCTTGACACCACATCCCTCAACTTCCTTTCTCCTGTGATTAAAGGACTGGGGGGTGAAGTACCAAACTTCTCCCAACGCCTTCCTTTACAGAGAGCCAAAACTGGATTTTTAGGCTCACTTCACTCTGCATCTACTGCTTGGCATGATTTCGACGCTATGGAACCCCCTGCTTTGCCCCTCTTCCCCTTTCCTGCCTCCTTTTGTATATTGTCTCTCTCCCCTTTAGACTATAAGCTTCCTGAGGGCAGGGACTATCTTTCTTTTTCTTATTTTCATCCCCAGCACTTAGCATAGTGTTTGGCACATAACTGGCACTCAGTGTTGATTGGATTGAGTGAGGTTATACTGTGAGAATAAGTTAATCTCAGAGAGGAGCCATTTTGGGGAGAGGAGGCAGGCAGGAAAGAATGGAAAGGCCTTCGGGAGGTAGGATGTGAGCTGAATCCTGAAGGAAGCCGTGGAAGCCAGGAGGCAGGGATGAGGAGAGAGAACATGATATGGTTGAATACAGCCATATCACCATAAAAGGATAAATCACTAACTTCTGGGCAAAGAGCATAGATTTGAGGAATGAGGCATAAAAAAAATGAAAAATAAAATAAAAAATAAAAAATAATTAGAGATAGGGGAGGAAACATCTAACTAAGGAGGCTTACACAGAGAGATAGCCCAAGTATGAGAAAAAGAGGTCACTGGGTAGCCAAAGGATAAAGGTTCAGTTAGGTGCCTTGGGGACTTTTAAGAGGAAGTATCAGACACTTACTAGCTGTGTGACCCTAGGCAAGTCATTGGGTTTCCTCATTTGTAAAATGAGCTGGAGAAGAAAGCGGCAAACCACTCCAGTATCTTTGCCAAGAAAACCCCAAATAAGGTCACTCTAAGAGTCAGACATTACTGAACAGCAACGACAAAATCCAAATGGTCAGAAGGGAAGTGAGAGGATGCTGAAGACAACAGCGTTGCCTGTAAGCAACTCTTGTTGAGAGGGGTTGGCTAGGAACTGCCAGCTGGGAACTGGTTGAGATGGCATTACAAAGGAGTGGGAGAGTCCCCACTGGAGTTCTTTGTCTTGATGTAGAAAGTTTAGCCTGCCTATTAGAGGAGTGGTGGATTTCCTACCTAGACTTCCTCAAAATGGCTACACTCTGGGTCACAGATCCTGCAGCAATCCAAAGGAGGCACCACAATCTTTCAACAAAGTGGATATTTGTTTTGGTTCCTCCATCACAACACAATTATGCCATTAGGTGGACTAGGCTGACTCACAGGCGCATGCCTTGCCCAGAGGGCAGCTCTGGCTATGTTCCTGCATGCCTACTATCTTTCAAACAATGTTCTGATGGGTCATTCTTTGATGTTGGTAAGTTATGCTGGCTAGCACACTCAGTGACTTCAAGAGTGGCAGAGAAGCAATCATGGCAGCTACACTTTGGTTCACCTATAGTGCCAAGCCAGGAAGAATGACTGGATTGCTGTAACAGAACCGGTTAGCAGTAGAAAAAAAATAGTTATTAAAACAGATGGTTATTTTAAATGGTGTAATTATGAAAAACCAACCACAGTGTGATTCCACACACAGAAATGCCTGGGAAATTATTGAAAAATTCTTAGTTTTTGAACTGTATGGGGGAACATGTTTTTCTCTCTTAGTTTATTTTGATTGATGGGCAGGAAGATCAACCCTATTGAGTGAGCTTTCCGGCTGTAGCATTATTATAATTAGTCAGGTAATCAGCATCCATGATCAACAAGATGGCAAAAACAAGATAATCAAAGGAGAGGAAAGAACTTGGCTGAGTTTCCCTAAAGGAGAATCACAGAACTTCAAACCCAGCCAGGCCCTTCAGCCTGAGGGCAGCTCCTCCCAATATTAATAAGCAAGAGCAGGAGAGATAGGCCAGCCGTCTTTCAAAGACTGCAGTAGTATTATAATGTTTTTTAGCAACATCCATGAAAACACTTTAAAATTCTACTTTCAACTAGTAACTGAGAGTTGCTAGGGGAGGTGAGTGGGGCCTAAGAGGAAAGCAGGTAACTGCTGGGAGGATCATGGCTTAAATAAATGATGGGGTATAACCCAGAAATGAAGAAAAAACAAATCACTGAAAAGCTTACAAGTCTGCTAAACCAACCCATAATTAAGCTTTACTCGGCTGTGATCTCATTGTTAAGAACACCCTTCCACTAGCGAATGTCATGCATCTTGTCTGCCTCTTTCTGTAAATCCTCCATAGGGGCTCTCCCCCAGCGTACAGCACTTGGGCTGTCCACCTGTCCCTTCTCATTTTCACTGCCTTGTCAGTCTAGCACACAGAGACTGTGTTAGTGCCTTAACGGTTTCTTAACCCAAAGCAATGAAGTGGGCATTTCAGACACGTCAAACTGAGAAGCAAAATATTTATAATGATGATGATGATGACATGCATTTATATAACACTTTGAGGTTTGCAAAGTGTTTCACACAGGTATAATCTCATTTGATTCTCATAACAACCCTGGGAGGTAGCTGCTATTATTATCCATATTTTACAGCTGAAGAAACTGAAGCAAACTGAGGCTGAGTGGCTTGCCCAGGGTCGCAAAGCTAGTAAATGTCTGAGGAAGGATTTCAACTTGGTTCTGGTTAACTCCCACCAGGTCACAAGTTGCCTCTTATTTTTCTTTTATTTGTGTTTTGGATTTTTTTTATATTTTTATATTTTTGAGGAGTCTTTTTGAACCCTGTCAAATTTCTTTACAGAGTGAAGAACATGTAGTGGTATACGTGTGATTTTTGACTGAGAAGAAAATAGTGTAACGTATAACCTATATAACATTGCCATCCTGGGGCGGGTGGAGGTGAGGGAAGGAAGGAGAAAAATTTGGAACTCACTGTCTTTCAAAAAATGAATATTGAAAACTGTCTTTATGTGTAATTGGAAAAATGAAATACTAAATTTTTTAAAAAAGAAAAACAAGATAATTTTTTAAAAGGTGTACAGAGCAGTTTTTTGTGTGCATATTCCCTCTCAAACAGCCTTCTGGAGGGCTCTGATGAGAGAGGGAGCAGAAGGATGGGTCAGGTCAGCTGTGCATTGCTGCTAGTAGAAAAAAGGACACACCCACCCTGTGCATTCCTAA
This sequence comes from Phascolarctos cinereus, assembly GCF_003287225.1. Lineage (NCBI taxonomy): Eukaryota > Metazoa > Chordata > Mammalia > Diprotodontia > Phascolarctidae > Phascolarctos > Phascolarctos cinereus. Next base: position 546,747,943 of record NW_027555847.1, on the reverse strand, counting down.
GAAGAATGGCCAAGCCCTGGGTTTGACCCTGCCTTCTCCCTGTCTACCCTGTTACTTGACCACAACCCAAGTAGTAGCAAAGGTATCTATTAAGCAATATTACTAATGTGATGTTTATGATGAGTAGAATATAGTTTTTTATTTGTCCCAAGCTAAAAGTTGATTGGGCAACAACTGCTAATTCTCTGAGACTATTTATCTTAGACTTGCAGACATAGATGGATGTTACCTTATCTTTGTGGATATCCCCACCAATGTGTCCAATACATCCTATCCATGTCTTCTCATTCTGTGCAGATCTTATCCCAGACCTCCTTTAAGTCCTCCACAGTGGGTCCACCCAATGTGCTGGAATCCTTCTGCTCTATCTCTTGATATTTCATGGATACCAAAAAATCACATGGACAATCCATGAGGATAACTGTCCTTCCATCTATATGAATTTAAGAAAGGCAACATTGGAGCAGTCCTGGAAGTCAGTGCTGGAGGGGCTGCAGAAATGCAGGCACGTTAATATATTGTTGGTGGAGCTTGGTGTTACTCCAACCATTCCAGAAAATAATTTGGAATTATGCCTTTAAAAAAACAGACTAAATGTCCACACACCCTTTGACCCACCCTTTGACACGCCTCTGGTCCCAGAGGTCTCATAGACATGAAAATATGCACAGCAGCACTTTTTTGTAGCAGCAAAGAACTGGAAACAAAGTAGATGTTCCCTAGGGAATTGATAAAAAAAAAATTGTGATATACGATGGAATATTACTGTGCCATAAAAATTATGAAGAATTCAGAGAAGCATGGAAGATTGTCTATGAACTGATGTAGAGTAAATAAGAACCAGGAAAACATTATATACAGACTACAAGGTAAACAGATTGAATGGATGGAAAGACAAAAGAATTTAAAAAATTGATGTTTATGGCTTATATGGAAGTGCTTTATATGACTTTACATGTATAATACATCATATTATAATATGATATATATAATATATCATAATATATCATATTCCTTACCTCTCAAAGGGTAGGAGAGGGGCAGGAGGGAGGGAGAGAATTTGGAACTCAAAATGTTAAAAAATGAATATTGAAAAATTTATGTGTAATTGGGAAATATTTAACAAAATAAAAAATATTTTTAAATTGTTTTTATTATATGTCAGGCACATTGTTAAGCACTAGAGATACAAAATTTTTTTAAAGAGACCAACCCAGCCCTCAAGGGACTTACATTCCAGTAGAGGAAGATAATACATGTAAGGAGAAGTAAGCAAGGAAGAGAGTTTTGCTATGACAGAGGTGGAAAATGGGTGGTGGTATACGATATGCATATGGCAGCAGGCAGATGGTAAGATGGCTGGCTGGATCATTGGATGGCTGGGTGCAATATGAAGAAGCATAGTCTGGGGGAGAGGAGAGGAGAGAGAAGAAGGGAGAGGACAGGAAAGGGGAAGGGAGGAGAGGAGAGAGAAACTGAACATTGTGCAGTTATAATGACCAACCTTGGCCCTAGAGAAAAGATGAGAAAATATATTCTCTCCCTTCTTTGCAAAAGTGTCAGGACTATGGATGTGAAACATTGCATATTCTATCAGACTTAGCTGAGGTATTTTTTTAACCAACTTTTACTTTTTCATTCTTTATTATAGCTCTGGATAGAAGAGAGGGAAAAGATACATTTGGAAATAAAAGTGATATAAAAAATAAAATTTTTTTTCTTTTTAAAAAAATATTTATTTTAGTTTTCAACATTCACTTTTATAAGATTTTGAGTTTTAAATTTTCTCCCCCTTCTTCCCCAAGATGGCATGCAATCTGATATGTCATACATATACAATCATATTAAACATATTTCCACATTAGTCATGTTATCAATATTTTTAATAAAAAAGTTTGGATTAATGTAAAATGTATCAAAATCATAGATGGAATTAGATTCATTATTTTTGCTTTGAATGATGAGCAAAGGTTTCATTAGATAGGTAATACTACCTAAGAGATCAGCAAATAGAACTGGTAACCAATATGTGCTGAGAGGTGGCTTGAAAGAGTAGAAAGAACACTGGTTCTGAGGTCTTCTCCCAGTTCTGCTGCTTATTAGCTGTGGGACCTAGGGCAAGTCACAACTTCTCTGGGCCTCATTTGCTTATCTGTAAAATGAGAGTTGGCCTTTATAACCTCTAAGATCCCTTGTAACTCTAAATCCCTAATCCTAATGTCTTGAACATATATGTATTAGTATCTTTCAAATGTATATAAATGCTATTGTGAATAATAAAATACCAATCTATTTTATTCAAAAGTGTTACTGTATTCATAATAGCTTTTCATCATTATGTTATTTTCCCAATTAATATATTTTGTTGTTCAGTTGTTTTTCAGTCCTGTTCTACTCTTCATGACCACATTTGGGGTTTTCTTGGCAAAGATACTGGAGTGGTTTGCCATTTCCTCCTCCAATCTATATACTCATAATGTTATTAAGAGAGAGGGGGAAATCTTCACAATATTTTGATATTTAAAAGAGTCATTCAGGGCAGCTAGTGGTGCAGTAGATGGAGCTCCAGCCTTGGAGTCAGGAGAACCCGAGTTCAGATATGACCTCAGATACTTGACACTTACTAGCTGTGTGACCCTGGGCAAATCACTTAAACCCACTGCCTAGCCAAAAAAAAAAAAAGAAGAGTCTCTCATACCCCAAAAGGTTGAGAATCATTGGTCTATGATCCCAATATAAATCATACTTCATCACTTTGCAAAAAATAAAAAATAATAATAACCTCCTTAAGGCATAGATCCAGCCAACTCCTGCTCAAATGTCTTAGTCCTAGTGAATTGAACACCAATTTATGAAATTATGAAATGGGGGCAGGCATACCCAATTTTTTGGGTACTTGTGGGAAAAGACCATGATGGCAGTGGGAAACAGGGCCATAATCACTCTTTAATAACCACAGAGGGCATGGAGGAAAACACCACAAAAAGTACAGATACAGGCAGTAAAACAGGTGTGGAGGCAGTTAGGGGATGGGATGGCAGTGAAGGAAGGCAGGCAGCTTGAGGAAGAGGACAGAGAGGGGAAGAGACAGACAGTATTGCTCACATACCCACAGATCAGAGTTGGAAGCGCTTGGCATTATGGACCTTATAGAGACGGAGTCCTGGGGGTGGGGGGAGTGCTTGGGGGTAAGCAGAAGTTTGAGGTCTCATTTTCATAGGGTTTGGGGGAAGAATAGACTAACTCAAGGGTGGGGAACCTGTGACCTCGAGGCCACATGTGGTCCTCTAGGTCCTCAAGTGTGGCCCTTTGACTAAATCCAAACTTCATAGATACCCTTAATAAAAGGATTTGTTCTGTAAAACTTGGACTCAGTCAAAAGGCCACACCCAAGGACCTAAGAGGCCACATGTGGCCTTGAGGTCACAGGTTCCCTACCCCTAGACTAACTCTTATCTGTTCCATCTTAAGATTAGTTATTAACAAATTCAAATCATTTCAAAGTTGTCAGTAAAAATTTGAAGTTTACACATCAACATATCATCTCAAAATTATCAGCATCATTTGGTGATCTGAAGGTCTTTACTGAGGAGGTCTGATTTTGTCTGAGATTTAAACATCATAGGACTGAAAGGCCCAGAGACCAAAGCCTAGATGGCTTGCCCAATTCAGGACATATAACAAGCATGTGATTTTTTGGTTACCATATGATAATTTGTCAATTTGTACATAATTTCTAAATTATGCTCCTTTGATCTTTGGTATGGTTTGTACATGACTTCCTGGTCTGGCTGCTTATAAATTTACTATATTGATTGGAGGTGGGGGGGGGTGGCGGTGGTCACAGGGGCCAGAACAAGATAAAATTTTAACTCACCTAGAATCTCAGAATTGGAAGGAAATCCAGAGGCAATGCTCAAACAGGAATCTCTGAGTAGTCATCCATCCAGTCTTCACTTGAAGACATCTAGTAGAAAGGGAACTTATGACCTTCTAATGCACCCCATTCCAATTTAGGATAGTTTTATTTTGGGGAAAATTTTCCATATATTCTTCATAATTCTACCCCTTTGTAACTTCCAATAAGGTTATTTGTTCTGCCCTTTACGGTGAAGCAAAACAAATCTAATCCCTCTGGCAAAAGACAGACCTTCAAGTACTTGAAGAGAGTGTCCTCTTCGCCAGGCCAGACATAACTATCTCATGTAACACAGTCTCTTATCCCTTCATTAACCTTTTTGAGATTCCAGTGTCTCACCATTGTTTACTGAATAATGCTTAAACTCCTCAGCCATCGTTTTCAGACTCATTGTATATTGCTTCTTTGCAGGTAGTCTGAAACACCTCCCCACCCCTCAAAAAAAGCATAGTTACAATGTTTTGTACCTCATCTGGTTGTACACCCTCAGATCTTTGTGCGTAATGTCTCTCCCTCTCCCTGGAAAACTGGAATGGTATCATCCAATAGCTCTACCTTATGAAATCCTTCCATTCCTTCAAGGTCCAACCAGGGTGTCATCTGCTCCACGAAGTATTCCCTGATTCCCTGAATGACAAATGCTACCAAAACTCTTATACCACTCTGTTTGGATAGGCACTTTTCATATTATAGTTTGCATTATAGTTATGTATATCCATACTTGTTTTATTCACCCACCCTCACCCTCTCGATTAAGTTAGAAATTCCATGAAATTTTTGTTGTTGTTCAGTCATTTTCAGTCTTATCCAAATCTCTGTGACCCTATTTGGGTTTTCTTGGCAAAGATACTGGAGTGGTTTGCCATTTCCTTCTCCATCTCATTTTACAGATAAGGAAACTGAGGTAAAAAAGGTTAAGTGACTTGCCCAGGTCACAGCTAATACACGTCTGAGGCCAGATTTGAACTCAGGAAGATGAGTCTTTCTACCCCAACTGTCTCGTTCCATTTTTGCATCTCTCCCCAAAACACTATAGTAATTTTTATTGCATATAATTATTTAATAAATGCTTAACTGAATTGAATCTCTAAGATCCCTTTCAATTATAACAATTATTGATATAGAAGAATGGTTATTTATAAGAGAGTCATTGGAAGAAAGTGTCTTCACCTTGAAGTCAAAAGAGACTTAGGTTTGAACCTTGTTTCTAACATTTATTGACTGATAATCCTGTGACTTAACCTCTCTGAGCCTCAGTTTTCTCATCTACAAAATGGGTGTAATAATACTTGCACTGCCTAGCTCACAGGTAGGTAAAGAAAGTTCTTCATAAATTTTAAAAGTGCTTAAAAATATAAGCTATTATTATTATTACCTAAGATGGCCTACTTGTGGGTTTCATTGAGAAACTTCAGCACAGGAAACTTGAGTGTATATTGAGTTGAAGAGAAAAATCATTCATAGTATGGATACAAAGATTCTCTATCTTTATAGGTCAATTTGGTCGACTAAAAATAGTTGCACTGAACGTTAACAGGCTTTTTTCCATCTTAGCATTACTATAGACCTTGCATCTCATGGATAACAGCAGAATTCTCCAAGAAACTTTTCCCCCAAAGTTGAAAACATATCGTTTGATTAATAATAATAATTGACATGCATATAGCACTTTCAGGTTTGCAATGTAAGTTAGCTTAACATAAGTTAGTTAACGTAAGTTATCTCATTTGGTGCTCACAACAACCCTGTGAGGTAGGTATTATTATCCTCATTTTATAGATAAGAAAATCAATGCTCAGAGAGATTACATTTTTTGTCCATGGTTAGATAACACAGGGTAGTGGATGAAAAGATGCACTCATGTTCAGTAAGGCCCGAGTTCAAGTCTCACCTCTGACACACACTGAATGTGTGACCCTGAATATATCACTGAGCCACTCAGTGCTCCCAAGCTACTCTCAAAGACTGACAAGTTACAGAGAAGATGCTGATCTGCATTGATGAAGGCAATGTTCTCACCTGGGAGTTCCCTCTACCTATGAAATTACAGGTGTAGTCCTTTATCCCACTACATACCTAGTAAATATTAGAGATGGAATGACTTCCAGCCCAGTGGTCTCCAAACATTCTTGAATATACATGCCTATCAACAAAACAAGTTTGAGCACATGATCCATATATACACACACACTCATATACATATATATCATACATATACACATATACCTACATACACATGTTATAAATCATATACATATGCCACAGCACTAATAAATGTACATAGCATAAATTATACAGAGTTTAAAATAAAGATAAGATGAATGAATGAAAAGGTATTTGTGCTTGCTCTGGGCAAAGGGGAGACAGCAGGTCTAGGAGGTTTCAGCTGCAACTCAGAGGAAAAGCCCCATGCTCCTCAGGGCATATGGGCAAAGCAGATACCAATGCATGGTGTTTAATGTTATTGCCACTGATCAAACCATATCCATTTCTGATACTGAGCCATTTGACAGTGCCAAGATCTGTACAGGATGGTGAGCACTTTCTCTTCTGGGTCTTTAGAAGCTGTGGCTGATGAGGAGGCTATGGCTTCCTCTTAAGAGATGACTCCTTGGGTAATGACTGCTAGGGTGGGGAGAGGGGCCTGGAGGCTGATGCCATTCTGCCATTCCAGGGGTTCTGGGGCTCAGGGTCCTGGGCTGTCTCCATTGTGATCTGAGGAGAGGTAGAGATTGAAATGGGGGCAGGAGTTTGATTCACTTGATATATACCACCTCCTGTCTCTCCCTTTGGGGCACCTGCTGCTTCATCTAAGCTAGCTTGCCTGCCCTGTCACTGGCAAATGGTTGGCAGTACATGGGGATGGCTGGAAGCACAGAGATTGCTCCCTTGGACAGTGGCTGTGGGAAGAAGGTTCTGTGGCCGGGTAACACTGCTATTATAAGGGCTCTTAGGTTTACTTTGTCATCAGTGGCAGTTAACCTATGCTCCACAGGGGTTGCTTACTTCAATAATGACTACAGGGGCCAGAGTAGAAGCAGGGTCCCTGCTCTTCCAGAGGCTGTTAGGTTCAGGGTACTGGGGCTGTCTCCATCATGGTCTAAGAGAGAGAAGTGACCAAAGTGGTAGCAGGGACTTGACTTATTTTAAAAATATTATTTTATTAATGGTACAAAAAACTTTTGCTCTCACTAAAATAGTATTATTCATAATGATATTTTAGTGAAAGCAATGGGATTGAATAGGCTTTGTTGTTTTTGGAAGTTATGGTTTAACACTTTATGACACAATGATTCAAAGGTCTGGTTCTAGTTCAGTTTATTTCCATGCTGGGTTTCAAGAGTTGTCATACATAGCTGAAAAAAATGCTTACTTCACCAAAGTAGGTCAATCTAAATCAAAGAAGTATACCATGGACTGACTTAGTAAATCATGATGTTCATTTTTCAATCCCATCCTACCGATTATGCAAAAGTTTTGGCCAAGATCCAGCTTGAACATTTCTATCTTCCTTGATGTCAGTTGTAGCGTTGTGCTTACAAACCATTCATAAAGTGTTGCATTTTTATTTGCATATTTATTTTTGCATTATTTATTGTTGCATATTTATTTTTAACAAATATTCTCAAAACTCACCAAAATGTTTTTCTTGGAACATTTGGAAACAAATTAGAAAATTCTGTTTCCAAGTTTTTACATGTACAGATATGAGTTTTTACAGGTGGTCCATATCATTTTCAGCAACCCAGAAAGGAAAGAGTAAATATCCAGAAGGAAAAGACAATCAACAGCATTAGATATTGCAGAGAGATAAGGATAGATGAGAACTTAAAAAAAAAAAAAGAGCATCAGATTTGTCAATTAAGACATCATTTGTGGACAAACCACAGTTCCAAAGAACTCAAGAAGAATCATGCTATCTGCTTCCAGATGGACCTCTGATGGACTCAGTAGAGATCAAAGTATATTTTCTTCTCTTTTTCCTTTTTCTTTCTTTCATCCTTTCTTGCTTTCTCTTTGAAATATGGCTAATGCAGGAATTTGTTTCACATGACAATAGATACTTGCAATTTGTTTAGTTTTTCTTGCCTTCTCAGTCAGAGGAAGAAAAGAAGGGAGAGAATTCAGAACTGAAAAGAAAATTAAGTTAAACTTTAAAAAATAAAAAGTACTTTTAAAAAATTCATTGGTAACTTTGAAGAGAACATTTTCAGCTGAGTGAGGAGAAAAAGATAGCAAGGTAGAGAACCTGGGAGGCTGCCAAGATAGCAATGTTCTCAATAGGCAGAGAGAAGGAAGATCAGAAGAGGAATGGGTTTGGGGAGAAAGATAATGACAAGAGATCTTCAATGATGTGTATACATTGCATGTAGATTGTAACCTATGAATGTCTGTTCATCCTGTGTTACCCACTCTGTCCCTTATGAAAATGAAAAAGGGGGTGGGCATGGATCTTATTCACTAGCCACTCTTGTGGTGTGCAAAGCCTGCCCCACTGAGGACCATCTGCCCCCTCCATGAGGTGATCTAGGAGACAGGGTGTGGGTACACTGACAAGAAGAAGGGATCTCAAAGGCACCTGCGTAGGTTCTGCAGATCTACTTCGAAGGACCAAAAACATCGAACAGAAGATTGGGAGAGACTGGGAGCTTGCATGGCCAATGGAAATCAGCTGCAGATATGATGGGGTGTTGAATGATAATGGTGGATAGGGTGATGTAGTTGGTTGGAGACAGACCCTCAGTTAGGCTGCTTGGAGAAAGTGGGATGCAACCCATCTTCCCATCCTTTAATTGGTCACCCCCGGGTCTCAGGAGGTGCTCGACCCCTACTTTGCAGACCCTTGCTCTACACCAGATGTGCTTCCTGGGGCTTGTTGATCTAGCCTGGATCTTTGGCAGTATTGAACAGGATGTGGCCAGGTTGATGCATTGATTTCACCTCATCGGCTTAGGCTCCTATACATTTGTCCTCTTTCTGTAGGGGGAGATGGAATCAGGTTCCTGGGAAAGAAACACTACTGAGGCAGATATGAGGAGAAGGGCTCAAGGCACCTGAGGTTGGGGTAGAACCTGGAAGAAGTCCTCTCTTCTCATGGAAAATCCAGCAAATTGTGCAATTCTTTTCAAAGACTGAAGTACCTTGGAAAAAGCAGCTGGGAGTCATACCATGCCAGCAACTAGCTATACTGCTGACAGCTGACTGAACTTATCTCCTATGAAATCATGTCCATGTATTTTTCAAGAAGTCAGTGAAAACATTTTTCAAATGACTTTTTCCCCCTCTCTCTGTTTTAAATGCTGATCTGGAGACATCATTCTAAGCTGAAAGTGATCCTAGGGACAAGTGCTATTGTGTTTTATATTCTAGGCCTCTATTTTGTTTGCAATTTGAATAAACCCTTCAGGCCTTTTTTGTATGAAAATCTGAGAGCTCTTAGGTTATGCTTGGCTGGCTACCCATCAGCTTCCTATGTGAGGACATGTAGCTACTCTGAACTGATAAGCTGGGCCCCAAAGTCCAACTCTATGGGGCTTCTTTAAAAGACGCTGTAACCTCAGCTTGGAGTGCTTCCAATCAGTCCAGTGGGCTTCATGCAGAATCACATTTGTGGGAGATGCTGGGGAGCAGATGGGAACAATGATTCCCATATGATTCTGGAATGCAGGCAAATTCTTCAGTTCTGGGTAACGATGTGTGGCTTCTAAAGGGCTTTGGAGACAAAGTCAGACAAATGAACTGCCTCGTCAATTAGGCCAGGGATGGGCTATAGGCCCTCCACTCTTAAGACAGTATCTTAGAAAGAGAAAAATGATCAGGGTTTGAATTCGTGAGGAGCAAAAAAAGAGGAAAGAAAGAAGATACAGACACTAGGTCAGAAATGATTGAACAAAAGCTTCATTATACTTTATATTTGCTTAAGCTTCCATTCTCCCCTTCCTCCTCCTCAGCCCTCTCCAGAAAGATATCTGAAGGCATTACAAAGGAAATAGCACTCTAATACAAGGAATACAGTAATGCTTTCATATCATCCAAATGAAAACATATCTGAAAGACTGTTTATTTTCACAAGGAAAATACATCAAGAACAGATGTTCCACCAGAAGGGGGGGGGGGCGGGGAAAGCCTGTATTTTTCTTTATTTAGAAAGATCCTGTCTTTATAAATTTAGAGGCTTGGGACCTAATTCATTTTAAAAATGGATTCTTTTAATAAAAAAGCATATGTAGGACAAGGTTTTTAAGCTCTACCAAACAATGGGTTATAGATGTGCTACCCTAAACAGAATTGACTGCATAAGACAATCCACATTTTTATAAAGGGTCACAAAGGGAGAGACAATATGCTTTCAGCATGTAAGCTTCCCTAAGCAGCAAGGGATGGTCTTCAAAAACTGAAGCACAGCCTTTCCTCCTATCCATGACTCTTGGGACATTGCTGCCAAGGCATAAAAGTTCAGCCTAAATTTAGCAACTGCAAATTGACATTCCTAAAATGATACCTTCCCTACACTGTGCATGGTTAGCCATGGTTTTTTTTTTTTTTTTTTTTTTTGTTTTTTTTTACAGGAAGGGGAAGACAGAGACAGGGAAAAAGAGGGAGAGAGAGAAGGAAAACCTTTCAGCAACAGTATTCAGTACCATCCCTTACCCCCACCTTTATGATAGCAGTTATGGGAGCATATGAAAGCTAGCTTATACCAGTGAAGAAGTAGATTCTTCTACTCCCTTTGGTTCTTTTCCCATTGGCAGCTGTATCCACCCGCCCATACACACACACACACACACTCTCCCTGTCCCTGCCATTGTCTCATCACAATCCCATTGCTCCTTGAGACAAAAGTCCCTTGGGAAACCAGGACACAAACGGCATAATTTCAATCCAATCCAAACCCAAAAAGCATTTATTAAACATCTGCTAAGTGCTAGGCACTTTGCTAGACTCTAGGAATATAAAGACCCAAAAAGAAGGGGAAAAAAAGACAGTGTCTGCCTTTATAGAATATATATCACAATCATTTAATTGGCATGGTGTTCAGTTTCGTAGTCCATTCTTGCCTAAATATGAATTCTTTTCTTCTTTTGTTAGTTGAGAGGTAGCTGTGTCATAGTAGGGAGAGCACTAGACTTGGGGTCAGAATTCGAGCAAATTTTTTCTTGTCTTTGAGCCTCAGTTTCCTCATCTGAAAAAATGGGGATAATTAACCTGTATTACCCAATTCACAGAGTTGTTAGGAGCATCAGATGAGATAAAGAGCTTCCTAAACCCCACTGCTGCTACAGAAACATACATTTTTAAAACCTCAACCTTGAGGTTGGAGTCCTGCCCTATGGCATAGTAGAAAGAATACTAGAATTAGAGTCAGGAAAGACCTAGGTTCAAATTCTGACTTCTGATGCTTATTAACTGTGTAAACATAGGCAAGAGGCTTAGTTTTGCTGAGCCTCAGTTTCCTCATTTGTAAAAATTAAGATATTTATACGAGTGGTACCAATTTCTCATTATCCATAAAGCATCCATAAAAACGTCAATTATTATTCTCTTCAATAGGAGGAGATGGGATCAGCTGTAGGGCAAAAAGACACAGAGAGGTACCTGACCATTGGATTCTGTGGACAGTAGTCTGAGGTATCTAGAGGAGAGAGAGGTTCTAGTTGCCAAGTTTAGCCAAGCTTCTCCAGAGAAGCCTCCTGGATGGCAGCTTCCAGCTGAGCACCTCTGAAATAACAGGTCAGGGCTGTGCCAAGGTCATTGGGTAATTAATGGATTTACATAATTTTCTTTAAGCTAAAGTTAACCTTGTTTGTGCTTTGATTCCATTTTCAGAAAGCTAATTTCTTCCTTTGTTTTCTTTTTTCTTCTTCAGTATTAGCAGTTAAAAGGACAGAGGTGGAACATTGTGGGGTAGACCAATAATCCCTTTTACTGGAGACTGAGGCTGGTGGGTCTCTAGCTCAAGAGTTCTGAACTGCTGTGGGCTAAGCTTATCAGACATTTAGCATTAATAAGATGATCCTTGGAAATGGGTGGGTCACCCACACATTTAGACCACTTAGGTTGCTTAAGGAGTGGCAGAACCAGCCCATCAGGAAAGAAAGTACTTTAGTGCTTTAAAAAACCTATTAAGTGCAATCCCACCAATTCAACAAGCAATTGTTAAACATTTATCATGTAAACAAAGCCTTGTGCTAGGGACTGGAGGTTGAAAGAAAACAAACAAACAAAAAATCTCTGCCCTCAAGGGCCTTATATTATACTTGTTAGACATACTTCACCAAAAGATAAACTGGCAAAGAATAATTTGAAGAGAGGGGGTGCTAGGTGGCTCAATAGGTAGAGCACTGGAAGTCAGAGGACCTGAGTTCTAATCCAGCTTCCAATGCTTACTAGCTGTTGTGACCCTGGGCAAGTCACTTAACCCTGTTTGCCTTAGTTTCCTCACCTGTAAAATGAGCTGGAGAAGGAAATGGCAAACCATTCCAGTATCTTTGCCAAGAAAACCCTAAATGGGGTCACGGAGAGTCAGACATGACTGAAATAACTCAGTCATTTCAACAACAGCAGTGTGAGGAGACAGGAGAAAGCACTAATTACTAGGAAGATCAGGAAGATCTGAAACATCTTCCCATATGAGATGAGCACATGAGCTAAGCCTTGAAGGAAGCTAGGAATTCTAAAAAGCAAAGATGAGAAGGCAATGTGTTCTAGGCAGTCTAGAGGCATGGAGATGGGACATGGATTGCCAAGTTTGGCGAAGAGCAAACAAGCCAATTTGTCTAGAACTTAGCCTGGACCCATATTTCAAGTGACTTTGCACTTTATCCTATTAGACATAGGATCTCTTGAAGGTTCTTAAGTGTGGAAGTGACATAGTCAGACCTAAGCTTTAAGTCTGTGTGAAGGATGGATTGGAAAGGGGAGAGACTGGAATCTGGGAGGGAGTCCATTTAGGAGGTTGTTGCAATAGACTATTGCACTAACCATGTGAGTGGAGAGTAGTACAAATTTTTTTAAATGTGATGCATTATGGAGTAATAGGTAGAGTCCTTGGAGTAAGAAATACAATATTTGAATAAATTCAAATATTTACTAGCTATGTCTTGCTTACATTCTTTGAGGCAACTCTCTAGGATATTGATTAAATCATAGACTGGTTGTTTTCTGCTATTGATAGAAATAATTCTCTACTTGAATATAATCAAATGGTTTCCTGCAGGTCTTTCTCTTCCATATGACACTCTGAAACCTTTTACTGGCTTTAAAAATCCCAGTTTCTACAATTTTCAGAACACCAGCAACTTTTTTATTGGTTGGTGAATGTTTCCTTGAAGCACAGTATTTCACTCATGGCATCTCAACCAATATTCTCATCATGAGAAATAAAAGATTTGACCACAAGTTGCTGAGCCTCCTGACTTCAACCAAAGTAGAATGTTCAACCAAATGGAATGTTTCTTTGTGGTTGGATCGCACCACAGGCAGTGCTGCTTGGAAGGGGATTTAAGGGTTGAAATAACAGCTCCATTGGACTATCTCAATCCGTGTCCTGTCAGTCCTGATTTACACAAGCTCATTTACTTTCCTTCACCCTCATCCCACCCTCATGTATCACCATGAGAACATTAGACTGAATGATAAATCCCTTGAAGTGGTCAAATGTACTCATATTGGTGCAATTTGAAGTTATGATTATGTAGAATATGGTCATTGGTTCCAGTCCAATGGAAAAAGTACAGTATGAATTCGAATAATTAGACCAGTTCAGGGGATATTATTTGCACTAATTGGGCAGCTGGGTGTCTCAATGGTTTGAGCTCTGGGCCTGAGGACCAAAAGATATTTTGCACACTAAGAATTTCTTTTCCTTTTAAATTACAGGTGAGTGGCTTAAGGAGAAGCAGAAACACACAGAGGAAAGAACACTACATTTAGCCAGGTGACCCTGGGCAAGTCACTTAATTTCTGTTTATTTCAGTTTCCTCAACTGTAAAACGAGGATGTTAACAGTAGCACCTGATCTTGAAGAGTTTGTGAAGATCAAATGAGGTTCTATTTGTAAAGCACTTAGCACAATAGTACACCCTGTCTGCCTCTGTTTTCTCATCTGTAAAATGAGCTGGAGGAGGAAATGGCAAGCCATCCCAGCGTCTTTACCAAGAAAACTCCAAGTGGGGTCACAAAGAGTAGAACACAAGTGAAGTGACCGAACAGTAATGGACCTACATGAATGTTTATTCTCTTCCCTTCCCTAACCTCAGTCCTAATCCCCTTTGGTTTGAAACACAGACCCCATTGCCAGCAGGTTTTTCTAGTTAAATGGACTTCTGTCTTTCCAGAATAGTAAGAGTTGACATGTAGCTTTGAGATATACACATTCCTTTACATGTGAGGAAGTTGTGGAGTGTTTGATAGAAAACTGGTCTTTGAAGCAGGAAGACTTGGAATCTAACTGTGTGAAGGTGGTTCGGTCACTGAAACTCTCCAATAGGAAGAGTTCACCAGTACAAACCCCTCCCTGCCGAACAACTACCCTAACTTACAGGTGAGGAAACTGAGGCTGAGAGAGGTTTGGTGATTTGCCCATTGTCGCAGAACTAAGTAACCTTTTGGGAAGAATTCAATTAAATGAGGCAGAGTGTGGCAGTTGGAGAATGAGTGGGCCTTGAAATCCAGGAAGACCCTTGTTAAAGTTCTGCCTCGGACACATACTGCCTAAGTGATACTGAACAAGTCATCTGTCCTCTTAAGGATTTCTATAAATTACAGAAAAGGTGCTAGTCTCAACTGACAGAGTAGTTTCTTTAAGTAGGATTGTCATTGTAGTTGTTGAGTCATTCAACAGTATCCAATTCTTCAAAATCCTGTGGACTATACTGGTTTTCTTAGCAAAGATACTGGAGTGGTTTGCCATTTCCTTCTCCAGAAGAGGTAATAGAGTATAGGGTAATGAAATAGGATTACCTTATACCAAAGAAATGCCCAGTATAGACAGCCTCTATCCCTAACACTTGTGGCTTTCTGTAGGCCAGGGAGTATAGAAGATTAACAGCTGGTAGCATTCAATCTACTTCCACTCAACCACCTATTTCTCTCCCTACAATCTTTTGTCCCAATATACAGGGGGTCTCAGAAGTCTTGGTGTAGTTGTAAGGTAGTAAAACCTACAACTATGCTAAGACTTTGGGGACACTTTGAATTTGCACTCCTATGGAAACCAAAGGTTCTCAAAATCTAAATTATCAGAGATTTAGAACTAGAAGGCTCTAAAAAACTATCTAGTCTAACCCCAATTTCACAGTTGAGGTAAATGATATTTGGAGAAGTGAAGTCATTAATAGTAAATTGCATTAAAAACATTTTTTAATTAAAAAAAAAAAGCAAATTGCAGAAACAGAGTTCAAACTGGCTCCAGTGTTCTTTCCTCTGTGTTTCTGCTTCTCCTTAAGCCACTCATCCGCAATTTAAAAGGAAAAGAAATTCTTAGTGTGCAAAATATCTTTTGGTCTTTTGTAAATAACTTCCTTCTTCTGATTGTGGTGTTTTCCTTTGCACAGTCAGGAGTTATTAAAACAAGGAAAGAATGCTAATCATCAATCTAGCATGTATCTAATTTAGCCACTGATGACTGTGTGACTATCACTAAGTCACTCCCAGAGATATCTCTGATGAAGCTGTGTGACCCTGGGCAAGTCATTTAACCTCTGTTTGCCTCCTCTTAAATCAAGTTTCTGTCTTAGGCTCATGAAAGTTACCAAGTACAGGTATATCTTGTTTTACTGCACT
Organism: Phascolarctos cinereus; assembly: GCF_003287225.1. Classification (NCBI taxonomy): domain Eukaryota; kingdom Metazoa; phylum Chordata; class Mammalia; order Diprotodontia; family Phascolarctidae; genus Phascolarctos; species Phascolarctos cinereus. The sequence continues at coordinate 546,732,240 of NW_027555847.1, read as the reverse complement.
TGATTGAAAATTTCATTTTTTACAAATTGAATGTTTGCGGCAACCCAGGTCAAACAAGTTTAATGGTACTATTTTTCCAACAGAATGTGTTCACATTGCATCTCTGCATCACATTTTTGGTAATTATCACGATTTTCAACCCTTTTCATTAGGTGTGTGTTATTGATATTCCTATTGTAACCGTTTTGGGGCACCATGAACCACACTTTCAAACTTAGTCAATAAATGCTGTGTGTGTTCTGACTGCTCCACCAACCAGCTGTTCCTCTGTCTCTTTCTCCCTATCTATTCCCTGAGACACTACAATATTGAAATTAGGCCATTTAACAACCCTACAATGGCCTCTAAATGTTCAAATGAAAGGAAAAGTTAATTAATACAGAAAACATCATTGTTGCCTTATTTTAAGAATTTGCCACAGTTACCCCAGCCTTCAGAAGCCACCACCCGGATCAGTTAGCAGCCATCAGCATAGAGGCAAGACCCTCCACCAGCAAAAAGATTACAACTCAATGACAGCTCAGGTGATGGTTAGCATTTTTTAGCAAGAAAATATTTTTAAATTAAGGTATGTACATGTTTTTAGACATATTTAGACTACTGCACACTTAATAGACTATAGTATAGGGTAAACATAACTTTTACATGCACTGGGAAACCAAAAATTTCATGTGACTCACTTTTTTTTTGCAATATTCATTTTATTGCAGTGGTCTGGAACCAAACACACGATATCTCTGTATAATGGTTGTTCAGTACTCATATGTTCACATGTTCCATCACTCTTCATTTCCCACTCCTCCCGACCTCCTGGTTTGAGTTGTGAGTGATTAGAAGGAAAATATCAAAGGCAACCATAAAAATAAATACCATGTATTAATTTGCACTTGCCATCATAGGTTCTTTGTTTCTTTTTGTTCTGCTTTTAATGTATATTTTTGTCATAAAGCTGTGTGCCCTTAATTAGATTGTGGAGCTCTTTGGGGTGTTTGTCTTCAGCTTCCTGTATGTTTCCTATGGCTCTCCAGACAGTGCTCCGTACCCAGTCAGTGGTGGTGACTGCTACAATTGATGATGAGGGCATTGGTTGTCAAGTTCCCAACATTATCAGCAAGCAAATAGGAAAGTTAAGCTAGTTTAATTAAGCAGAAATAGATAGGGAGAAAATATATATATATATCTCTCGATGTGTGCATACATACATATATACATATATACATACATACATACATACATATATACATATGTATATATGTATATGTCAATCATTCAAGGAAGATTAAATCATTGAATGGAATCGTTCAAGGCATTCAAGATGCCTTTGCTATGAGCTGGCCTCTAACCCTTGATGTCCTACCATTACCACCATTGATTCAGATCCCAGTTCTTCTAGGACTTGATAGATGGTTTTTAAGTGTTATTGCAACCAAAAATTTGTCAGCTTGGTAATGAGCTTCTCCAAAGTTAGACATATGCAATCTGTTGATGGACCATAATCAAAGACTTTCCAATTTAGTATGAACTGCCAAAGCTTCTGTTCCATTGAGCTAGCGTCAATAGCTTTTTAAAAGGTACAAAATCACCTCTGTGTCATGATAACATATTGGAGTAGGAATTTATTAAGAAGATCCATATCCTGTTCTATAAATTATATTTATATAAGGTATAGAAATATATTTTGGAAGGGCAGAGCCAAAATGGCAAAATAGCAAGGATAAGTACAAAGTTTCCTCACTTTCCTCTAAAAAACTCCTCCAAATAAATTTAGAAAACAGAATTCTGATGGGAAAAATTCCAGAAAAAAAGTCACAGTGAGTCATTTTTCCAGCCTATATTGGCACAGGGAGATAGACAGAAATCTGTGGACATGTGAGACCCAGTTTGGCCAGGAATGCACTATGAGGAGCATTCCAGCAAGGACAGAGGCTGTGTACCTAGGCAAGGTGGGGTCCCAAATCTAGCACAGAAGGGCCTAAACTTGTGTAGAGCACAAGAATAGGTGCCAACTGGTAGCTCTCTTGTTCACTAGCTAGGTTCCAGTTCACAGATTTAGGGCAGACTGAGGAAATGACCTGCATCTAAGGCTGATGTTCTGGACTAGGGAACAGTCTCAGGACCTAGGCTGTGTTCAGAAGTAAGCAATGATGTAGCTCAGACCCAGGAGCAAAGTAGGGTCTCAATTCCAGTTTCTAGGCCAGTCTGAAGCCTGCAGAGTAATAATTCCAGACCAGAGGGAAGCCTACAGTTTTGTTCCTCTAAAGCATCAGAGCTTCCCACCTGGCTGATAGTTGCTGAGCATGGCAGCAGTCTGCTGTTACTCAAACCCAAATACAAAGGAGGTGCAGAGCTCGGTCCGGGGGGGCAACAATCAGACTTCAACCTTGATCAGACCACTTTGGGAGCACTGAAAACTTACAAATCCCCAACCTCAGCTGTCCCTGAGTTACTAGAAAGCACAATAATCAATACCTCCAAGAAAGCAGCAACAGAACTAGCCCAGATCTTCTCTCCAGGAATGTGCAGAACCCAGCCTAATATAAAATTCAAAGTCAGGAAGTAGGCTAGGTGATCCAGCAATAGCACTTCTAGGGCTATATCCCAAAGAGATCAAACAAACGGGAAAAGGACCCACATGTACAAAAATATTCATAGCAGCTCTTTTCGTGGTGACAAAGAATTGGAAATTGAGAGGATGCCCATCAATTGGGGAATGGCTGAGCAAGTTGTGGTATATGAATGTAATGGAATACTATTGTGCTATAAGAAATGATGAACAGGCTGACTTCAGAAAAACCTGGAAAGACTTATATGGTCTGATGCTGAGTGAAGTGAGCAGAACCAAGAGCACTTTGTACACAATAACAGCCACGTTATGCAGTGACTAAGATTGTTAAACTGACCCCTTCTCAGCATTACAAGGATCTAAGACATCTCCAGAGGCCTCAGGATGGAAAATGCTGCCCACATCCAAAGAAAGAACTGTGGAAGTCGAATCGCTATCACTTATTTTTACCTTCTGTTGAGTTTTGTTTCATCTTTCTGATGGTTCCTCCTATTTAATTTTTACTTGCAACTTCAATAATGTGAAAATATGTTTAATGGGTATGTTAAAAAAAAAAGATTGTAATGGAATGGATGCACCTACAAAGCAAAAAAAAAAAGTAGGCTGGGAGAATGAGGAGTTAAAAAAAGAATCTCACCTTTAAAAGATTTTATAATGACAGGGATACTCAAGACACAGACCCAGACCCAGACCCAGAAGAGAACGATTCCAAAACATCCACAAGCAAACCTTCAAATAAAAACACAGCTTAAGCACAAACTCAACTAGAATTCCTAGAAGAGATGAAGCAAGAGGGCTTGTTTTCAGGAGTTGAAAAATAGTTTTTTTTAAGTTAAATGAGGTATCGCTTGCCATCTCAAAGGGTAAGGGAGAAGTGGGAGGGAAGGAGATAATTTAGAACTCAAAATTATCAAAAATGAATTCTAAAAAATATTTACATATAATTGGGAAATATTTAAAGAAATAAAATTTTAAAATTGAAAATAAATTAAAGGAGACTACTAGAGGAAAAATTGGAAAAGGAATGAGAGCACAAAAGAAAGAATCAAAAAAAGAACAAAAGCAAAAGAATTAACAGCTTGGTACAAGAGGTACAAAACCTTGCCCAAGTAACAAACTCCCTGAAAATCAGAATGGATCAAATAGAAACCAATAGCTCTGTGAAGCAACAAGAAATACTAAAATAAAATCATATGACTTTTAAAAATAGAAGGAAAAAAAAGTGAGGTATCAGCAAAACAACTGACCTGGAAACCAGAATGAGGAGAAAAATATTAAGAATCACTGGACTACCTAAAATCCAAAAAGAGTCTGGATATCATATTTCAAGAAATCTTAAAAAGAAAATGGCACAGATCTCTTAGAACTGATGGGCAAAGTAGAAACAAGGAATCCACAGGTCACTTTCTGAAAGAAACCTCAACGTTAAAACTCCTACAAACATTCCAGCTAAAATCCAGCAATATTGCAAGTGGCCAGAAAGAAAGAATTCAAGTACCAGGGAGCAATAGTCAGGATCAAGCACAATTTATCAGCCACCATGATAGAGGCAGTGAAGTGGCAGAGTGTAGACAGTACTGGATCTAGAGTCAGGAAGACTTGAGTTTAAATCCAGCCTCAGACACTTACTAGTAGTGTGACCCTGGGTAAGTCACTTAATTTCTGTCTCCTACAGTTCTCAAAACTATAAAAGGGAGATAATAATGGGTCCTACTTACCAGGGTTGTTGTAAAAACAGAATGAGATAATATTTGAATGCCTGGTACATAGTTGGTACTTAATAAATGCTTATTTCCTTCCTTCCTACCACTATGAAGGACAGAAGAATTTGGAATATGATTTCCAGAAGGCAAGAATAACTTATCCAGCAAAACTAAGTATAATCCTATGAGGGTGGAGGGTGAGGGGGAAATTGACCTATAATGAAATAGAGGACTTCCAAACATTCCTGATGAAATAGCAGAACAACATAGAAATTTTGACATTCAAATACATGAGGTGAGAGAATATAAAAGATAAACATCGACAATCATAAAGGGCTAAATGAAGATAAAAAGCTTATACTCTAATGTAGGGAGATGATACATGTGGTCAAAGAAAGAGTTTAATTAAACAAAAGGCCTAGGAATGGTCCTGTTATGTCTTGATGATGTTAGCAGAAGAATGGAAAGAGAGGGGAAGAGAAATACACTGGGAAGGAAGGGAAAGAAAGGTCAGAGAAAATGATCTCACATTATCAGGGTGTCCAAATAGAAGTCTATACAAAGAAGAAGGGGGGGGGAAGGAGAGAGCAGCTAATGCTTGGATCTCAATCTCATCAGAACTGGTCAAAGGTGGGAAGAATATACACACAGTAAAGCGAGTATAGAAATACATTTTACTCAACAGAAATAAGAGGGAAATGCCCTTCCATTTGGAAGTGGTAGAACCACCTTCCCCTTGAGAGTATTCCTAGAACTCCGAGGGGAAGATGGAGTCAGCCAAACTAGGGACCACCCTTCTAGTGAGCATAAGGTTTTTCTCTTCCTTTCACTTCCACTTTATGGGGGGGGGGGAATATGCACAGTCAAGAAAAACAAATTCTCTCAGAGAATATGTGTGTGTGTGTGTGTGTGTGTGTGTATAAACACATACATACATCATATATGAGAGAGTGTGTGTGTGTGTCTCATGTCTCCATGATGGATAGCGTATTTTATTATCAGTCCTCTGGAATCATGAGTAGTTACAGCATTGATCATTACTGTTTCAAATTTTTATTTTTACAGTGTTGTAAAATTTGTTCTCCTGGTTCTGTTCATTTCCTTCATCATCAGTTTATCTGTTGTCCCTCTGCAGGGGACTTCATTCTGGGAAGCTAGAGCTGACATTAATGCCTCTGTAGACTAAGGAGGGGGCAGCTAGGTGGTACAGTGGATAGAGTACCAGGCTTAGAGCCAGTTCAAATCCTACTTCAGACACTTGCTAGCTATGTGACCCTGAGCAAGTCACTTAACACTATTTACCTCAGTTTCTTCATCTATAAAATGAGCTGGAGAAGGAAATGGCAAACTACTCCAGTATCTCTGCTAAGAAAACCTCAAAAGGGGTCACAAAGAGTTGGACATGATTAAACAATAACAAACTAAGGAGGAAGGAAAGTTAAAGGTTCCTGTTTTAAATCTCCAATTGCCCATTGGATATCTTGAACTGTATGTCTTGTGGACATCTGAATTACAGAATGTCCAAACTGAACTCATTATTTTTCCTCCCAATCCCTCCCATCATCCTAAGTTCTCCTTAATAGGGTGGGGAGGTTGTTACAGATATGAAATATCCCATGCATTTGCACACAAAGTTACTGTATTATTAGTTTATTTAGCTATTTTACTTTGTTATGAAAGATCTCTCAAAAAGTGAGAGTAATTTGTAAATGTAAAAAAACACACATCAATAAAGCTTTTTTTAATTAAAAAATACAAAAAGGAAAAAGACATGCCTTCAAAACTTTCTTATACCTTCAAAATATATACTTTTGTACTATTTTACTATATTTACTATATACTATTTACTGTACTATGTCACATATAATATTTACTATATTTATTTATATCAGTTATACTTTTCTTATACCTCTTTGGCAAACAATGCTTTCAGGACCTATCAGAGCCCTGAACATTCTGCAAACCTTAATTATTTTCTGAACAATGCTATTAGTTCTGTAGAATTATTAAAGAAAGCCCTTAGACATTTTTAAAGGCTTCCAGGTAACTCCAGTCTGCAATGGTCTCTTTTCTGAATTTGTGGCACTTACCATTGCTTGGTGGTCTCAGTCTATGTTTGTTTTGCATTTATAACACTACTATCTAAACACATCACAAAGCTTCATTCAACTGATTATATATTTATATATTTATCTCACAAGGGGACAGAGAGCAGCATAACATTCCTGGCAGATGGGGAAGGTACTGCTGAGAAGCCAAGTAGGGCTCATGGATTGCAGGTTTGAGATTTGATCAGTCATTTGATAGTCACTTAATATTGTCTTATAATTTGTCTTATGTATGAAATTGTTAATGACATCCCCCCTGATATCATAAATAGGTTCTGAAGAAAGAAAAAAAAACTCTTTGTAAGTTGAAACAACATTGCATGGGACGATATTTCCAAAGAAACAATGTTTCTGCATATATTGTAATCAATGGGGAGAGAATAAGTAAACCGATAACTCGATAGAATTAAGACTTAGGGTATGGTGAAATCATGGGAAGGATATCTATATCAGGACAGCGAAAGGAAGACTAAGACATCTGGGTGAGGGACCAGGTTGGGCTGGGTTAGAGGCCAAGAAGAAATCAGCCATGCTACCCACATCATGTTTAGAGAATAACGAGGGAAGACAAGGAAGCAAAGGAGTAAATAAGCATTTATTTAGAGCACCTACTGTGTGCCAGATACTGTGCTAAGGTTTTTACAAATATTGCCTCATTTGATCCTCACAACAGCCCTGGGAGGCAGGTTCCATCATTAGTCACATTTTACCACTGAGGAAACTGAAACTGACCATTGTTAACATCCTGTATCTCTTCTGCCCCTTGTGGCTAAACTCGAAAAGGCTGTTTACAATCCGTACCTTTGTTTTCTCTCCTCTCACTCTCTTCTTAACCCCTTACCATCTGACTCTGATCTTCTCATTCCATTGACACTGCTCTCTGCAGCTACCAATATCTCTGTTACCAAATTCGATCTGAGGACTGTTCTCAGTCCTCATTATTCTAGAATGTTCTGCAGCCTTTGACGCTTTTGATCACTCTCTCCTCCTTGATATTCTCTCCTCTCCAGCTTTTCCCAACACCACTCTCTCTTGGTTCTCCTCCTGCTTATCTGACCTTCGCTTCAGTCTTCTTGGCTGGATCCTTCTCCAGGCCCTCTTCTCTTCCCCCCTCTATATGTGATCTCATCAATTCCCATGAATTGAATTATCATCTCCATGCTGATGGTTCCCAAATATACCTATCTTGTCCTAACCTCTCTGCTGACCTCCAGTCTTACATTTTCAACTTTCCTTCAGACATCTCAAACTGGATGTCTAGCAGACATCTAACTAAGAGCATTATCCTTCCTGTTAAATCCTCCCCCCTGCTCCTAAATTCCCTATTTCTATAGGGGGCAACTCCATCCTCCCAGTCCCTCAGGCTCACAACCTAGGTGTCATCCTTTACTCTTCACTAACGCTCCTCTTTTCCCCCACCTCAATATCTGATCTGTTGCCAAGGCCTGTCAATATCACCTTTACCACATCTCTCCAATACTCTTCCTTTTCTCCTCTGGTGTAGACCCTCATCACTTCATATTTGGTCTGTTGCCATACCCTATTGGTGGGTCTGCCTGCCTCAAGTCTCTCCCTGCTCTGATCCATCTTCTATTCAACTAACAGAGTGATTTTCCTAAAGCACAAGTCTGAACATGTCACACACACAAACACACACACACACATTCACTCATTTACTCATTCAATAAACTCCAATGGCTCCATATTGCCTCTAGAATCAGATACAAATTTTCTTTTGGCATTCAAAACTCTTTCTAACCTATCCCTTCCTAGTCCCTCCCCTCTCTCCACCTTTCCAGTCATCTTATTACCTTACTCTCTGCTCTATTCTCCTCAGTCCAGTGACACTGGCCTCCTCAAACAAGACGCTGACTCTCTCAGCATTCTCTCGAGCTGTCCTCTATGCCTGGAATGTTCTTCCTCCTCAGCTCTACTTATTAGCTCCCCTGGCTTTCTTTAAATCACAGCTAAAATCCCATCTTCTACAGGAAGACTTTGTTAACCCTTCTAAATTCCAGTGCTATTGCTCTGTTAGTTATTTCCTATTTGACCTGTATATAGACTGTTTATACATATCTGTTTGCTTGTTGTATCCCCATTAGATAGTGAGCTTCTTGAGGGCAGAGACTATTTGCCTCTTTTTGTATCTTCAGAATATAGCACAATACCTGGCACATAGTAGGTACTTAGTAAATGTTATTGATTGACAGATTAAGCAACTTACCCAGAGTGATGAAATTTCAACTCAGGTCTTCCTAATTCTTGGCTCTGTACTCTATCCAGTGTAAGACCTGGATGCATCATAATTAATCAAATTACAAGCTTTGAACTCAATATCTACTATCTTATCCTAATGAGGTTTGCCTTAAGGTCAAAGAAAGCATATTTTCCATTAGATGTGATGGATCTGGCTTGCTTTTCTTGTGATATTTCCCTGGCGTTGTATTTTCTCACAGATGAAACAATAAAATCAATGGTACACTCAGATCTGTTCATGGTTATGAGGCAATAAATCAGCACTTACTATGAGAACTGTCACTAGGCACGGAGAAATATCCTAGCTAAGTGATACATGAATCATAATTTCCTAAATTTGGCCCTTTTCAAAGTGCAGTATTCTTGGGATTCTAAAAAATTCCTCATGAAACCTGAGAGTTGACTCTCACATACTAAGGATCATATTTCTGGAAAAATGAGACATAATCACCCCCAGAGTGTTTGAGACAATGGAAACTCAAAACTCATATTATATCTTTTCTTTTCTTTTTAAAGACAAGGGGTTAAAGAATTAAAGTCTATCATTAGGAAAGCTTTTACAATGGTTTTAATTCTCTCCATCTCAACTTGAATTGCTCTGGAATGCTTCTTAAGAGACCTCATATTATTCTCACTGTGATGTAGCAGATAAACATGATGGACTTAGGGTCAAAAGACTGGGTTTAAATCTCATGTCTGATATTTACTGGTCGTGTGATTGGGGACAAGTCACAATTTCTCTGATCCTGTTTCCTTATCTGTAAAAATGAGAAAATTGGACTAGATGATTTCTGATGGACTTCAATGACTCAAGGAGAGAGCGAGGGTGATGACTTTACTCAGCTCTGCCTCACTTAAATCCAATTCACAGGAAAACCAAGATGCCACTCCGCTAATGTCATTGGTCCTCTTTGAGAACAAAGGATGAACAACAACAATGTCATACCAATTCTAAATTCACAATAGATCCACTTCTTCACTTCTCATTCCACCCCACCCCACCCTACCCCCACAAGCCCAAAGGCAGAGACAGGTATTAAGATGGGGATGGGGGGAAAGAAAGTTGGAGGACATGGTCAAGATTGGTGAGTGGAGAATCATTTGTTTCTTTTTATCTCCTCCAACTCTGCTTTCAAGATGATAGAGTGGCAGGCTGGACAGTTTACTACCATGCACTGCTCCATAATAGAGCATTTCATGAACTCTAATGTTACTTTCTAGTTTCTGTTAGTCTTGCGATGTTCTTGTGGGACCAATTCAGCATTGTCCTTTCACTTATTTTTTTCTGCAATCACTGTTATTGTTTAGACTCTAAATGTGGAGGAGAGATGGTACTCCTCACTACTCAACATCAGCTTTCTCTCTCTCTCTTCTTCAAGAGGCTTCATATTTGTGGTTTCACTTTTTGCAACCACTATGTGAATTAAGTTTCCCTAAGCCAGTCATGAATTGTTAAATTTTGTTCCAATACAACATTTCGTGTTCATGTTCGTTTATTGGTTGTTCATTTAACATTTCTTACTTGCTAACTTGTCAGGCATTGTAGGTACTATCAAAACAAATAAAATATGGACCATTTAGAAATGAGCTTTCACTTGGAAGAATTCTACCTTCAGCAGTTCTACATAGAACACATCAGAGAGGGGGTGAGGAGAAAGGCTCATGAATATGAATATTCTCTAAAGATGGAATTAGGGCAATTAGGTGGATAGAGTACCAGACCTGGAGTCAGGAAGACTCATCTTCCTGGTTCAAATCTAGCCTCAGACACTCACTAGCTTTGTGACCCTGGACAAGTCACTTAACCCTGTTTGCCTCAGGTTCCTCATCCATAAAAATGAGCTGGAGGAGGAAATAGAAAACCATTCCTGTATCTTTGCCAAGGGAACTCTAAATGGGGTCACGAGGAATTGGACACAACTGAGCAGCAACAAAAGATAGAATTGCAGGAGTGCTTCGGAGAGAGGTTATTCCTTACACCCTGTAAAAATTCACTATTAAGGAAATCCTCTCCCTCTGGGAGCCCAGTCCCCAAACTCTCAAACTTAAGAACTCTAGAACCCTGGATTGTTATTTCTGATGACAGTGATGTTGATAACAAAAGCTGTCTTTTATATGGCACTTTAAAGTTCAAAAAACGTTCTCCATGTTAATTCATTTGATCCACAAAACAGCACAATAAGGTAAATGCTATTATTATTCCCATCTTATAGAAGAGGAAACTGAGGTTGAGAACAGCTAAATGACTTGACTTACTAGTAGTTAAGTATCTGGGCTAGGATTCAAAATCAAGTCTTCCTGACTCCAAATCCAGCCCTTTATCTACTGTGCCACCCAGATACTTCCTTACCTTATTAAGAAGGTAATTTCCAAAGCTTGAAACATCCACTCTCAGGATTGCTAGTTGATGTCTGAGCTATGCCCAGAAAAAGAAACAGAAATGCAGAAGAAGAATGCCAGGAACTTTGCCTGGGCATGTGCTCTCCACATGATTCTCCTGAACATCACCAGTCCATAAGGGGAGTATGGATACAGAGAAATCCTTTCCCCTCTACCATTCTTGCTGCCTTCTGATCTAAAAATGCAAGGGGAAAGAGGGGGGAGGGGCAGAAAAGAAATGAGCAGCTTTATAGACTACAAGCCTTGGGGACAAGGAACAGGGAGTGCTTCTCTGACAGGAATCTGTCTATTGCCAATTATCTTGGAAGCAACCCCAATCAGAAAAGTTCCTTGTTCCCTAACAGTTAGGTGGTACAGTAGGTAGAGGTCTGAGCCTGAAGACAGGAAGTTCTGAGTTCAAATACAGCCTCAGACACTTACTAGCTATGTGACCCTAGGCAAGTCACTTGACCACAGTTTCCTTATCTGGAAAATGGGGATAGTAATAGCATCCACCTCCCAGTGTTGTTGTGAGGATCAAATGAGATAATAGTTGAAAATTGCTTGGCACATAGTAAGCACTATATAAACATTAGCTGTTATTATAAAAAGGGAAAAGAAACTATCTGCTCAAAAATATTTATAGCAGCTCTTTTTGTGGTGGCAAAGAATTGGAAATCAAGGGGATGTCCATCAACTGAGGAATGGCTGAATAAGCTACAGTATATGATTATGATGATTATGATTATTGAAATGGTAAGCAGGATGGTTTCAGAAAAATCCGGGAAGACATATGAACTCATGCAAAGTGAAGTGAGCAGAACCAGGAGAACATCATTCACAGTAGCAGTGATATTATTGTAAAGATGCATCAGCTGTGAAAGACTTAGCTACTCTGATCAAGACAATGATCCAAGACAATTCCTAAGAACCCAAAATGAAAAATGCTGTCTGCCTCCCGAGAGAGAATTGATGAACTCAATGCAAATTGAAGCCTCTTTTTACTCTATTTTTATTGTTTTACTTTGTTTATGTTTTCTTTTCTTTCTTTTTCCTTCGGTGAGGCAATTGGGGTTAAGTGACTTGCCCAGGGTCACACAGCTAGTAAGTATCACGTGTCTGAAACCAGATTTGAACTCAGGTCCTCCTGACTCCTGGGCCCTTGCTCTATCCCCTGTGCCACCTAGCTACCCCTCATTTATGTTTTCTTTTGCAACATGGGTAATGTGGAAATACATCTCACAAGACTTCACATGTATAATTGATATCAAATTGGAAAGCGGCTTCTCTCATCACCCTCATTTGACTACCAAATGGATAAATTACTTTCCAAAGTCTAAGAAAGACATTTTTAGAGTTGTATTAAGAATTCACACTCTTAAGTACCATTTTGTTCTACTGGCTCAGCAATAGACAAAGGAAGATAGCTAAATCATTCTGGAAAACTTACCTGGAAATTTTTTAACACCTACAAGCAGGATATCCTAAAGTTTTACAACTATTCTCATTCCCAAGACAGAGGCCAAAATCATGACCACACACATCAAGGGGAGCAGGCTTTAAAATCTCCTGACCTTCTAGGCTCTTTGGCATGAATAAAAGAGCAACATAGATCCTGAGATGAAAGGGACCTCAGAAGCTGTCTATCCAATCACTTCATTTCACTGAAAAGGAAACTGAAACTCATTAACTAAGATGGTTAAATGAACTTTAGTTTCATTGGTACTAGTCCCTAATATCTAGCAATTTGGGGTAGGGGGTGGGGGGGTAGAGAATACAGTTGGTTGGAGTTCAACCAGTGAGGTTGCCTACAGGGTCCGGCCCTTGTCCCACCCCCAAGCACACAGACAAGTTGAGTCCAAAAGAGACTTGAGCCTGAGGGTACCAGCTACTTAGCCAGGAATGTCTTTGTTCTATGTTTTAAAGAGCTTAGAATCTCTTCTAGGAGTTATTGGTTTACTGAACCCATTTTGGGTTTTCTTGGCAAGATAATGGAGTGGTTTCCCATTTCTTTCTCCAACTCATTTTACAGATGAGGAAACTGAGGCAAACAGGGTTAAGGGACTTGTCCAGGGTTACCCAGCCAATAGGTGTCAGGCTGAATTTGAACTTGGCTCTTCCTGACTCCAAACCCAGTGCTCTATCCACTGCACCACCTTGCCTCCCCTTCTTTAGGTAGGGTATCTTGCTTTATCCCTGTGTTGCCAGGTAGGCAGACCTATAGGTAAAAGTGAACTCAGAGGCCCTTAATCAGACCAACACCCTTATTTTATAGATGAGAAAATATAGGCCCCTGGAGCTCACACAAGTATAAACACAGGAATCACACAAGTAGCAAACTTAAGAGGTAGGCTCTCTGATCCTAGAGCCAGTGCATTCTCCAGTGAACCACAATGCTATTATTGATCCCATTTTTAAAAGATAAGTAGAAGAAGTGAAATAATTTACCTCAGGTCACACAGCAAATTAGCAGCAGAGTCAGGATCAGAACCTGCCTCCTGCCTCATAATCCAGTGTATTTTCCACTATGCCTTATTCAAAACTTTTAAAAGAATTCATTTATTTAAACCATCAAAAATAATATCAGACTTATGATATTCAAACCAAAAGGCTTATTTATGAATTTGTATAGCCAATCAGTAAAGGCTGGGGGCAGAGAGAGGGAATGATATCATGAGTACTAATAGAACATTTTTTTCTCCAATTTTATCTTTTCCAAAGAAATTAACTCAGGATTATAGATTAAGAGCTGGAAGGGGCCTTCAAAGTCATGGAGTCCAAACTCATCATTTTGCAGATGAGGAAATTGAGAATTTGAGGCCCATAGATGGCAACAGGCAGAGCCCAGATTTAGCTCAGGCCCTCTGATTCCATTGAAATTTTTAAACCAGAATAGTTTTTTGCCACAGCAAGGGTGGACTGAGGCTATTTTTCTTGATTCAACTTTATTTGGAATCCATAGAAAGATGTCTTTTAAGATAGATCTACATAAATAGGAGCTGCCCAGGTTACCATGTCTTTGCAATTCCAAAGAAATCTAGGGAAGAGGCCAAAACTAGTATTGGTTACTGCCTGCTTTCACAGGGTAGACAAGTGACAGATTCCTGCATTTCCCATTCTTTATCACTGGACTTGAGGATTTAGAGGCAAAATAAATCAACAAAGATTTTGCACATTTGACATGTTCCACAGGAATCTGCAAGATCAGTTTTTTACAGGAGAGAAAAGTTAGGAACTCTGGTTACTGAAATTGTGTGGGAGCACAGAGTGGTAAGCAATGGGAAAAGGAGTTTGTTTACTTTTCATTAAAAAGTTTGAAGGCGGGTTCAGTTAATCAAACTCTTGACCACCAGCTTAACAGCCTAACTCTCCCTTCTGTCTAACAACCCAAGGAGCCTGGCGGGGTGAAAGGATCATTGTATTATGTGGGAAGGAAGGTAGAGAGACATTCAGGTCCTTTCTCGAACCTCGAACCCGGCGGTAGAACTCTGCCCCCTTACCCTCTACCACTCTTACCCAGATTCTCAGGCTCAGGCTTGGCAGAAGTTCCCCCAAATCAACTCAACTCAGTCCCTGGCCCTGGTTGTCAGGTAATACACTCAAGATTCAATGCCAGAGCCATCCCAGATACCAAATGAGACCCAGTCCCCATTCCACAGCCTGTGACAGAGTCAGCTTTATAAAACAATAAGAGTTAACATTTATGTAGCTATTGGAGGTCTACAAAGTGGTTTTATACATATCATCTCATTTGATCTTCATAAGAAGTCACATGATAAAGACTATTATTATAGTCCCATTTTGCAGATGAGGCATTTCAGGCAGGCATAGAGTAAGTGACCTGCCTAGGGTTATACAGCTATTAGGTGTCTGAGGCAGAATTTGAACTTGGGTCTTCCTGATTCCAAGTGAAGCACTCTGTCTACTACAACATCTAGCTGCATATGAACCTAGAGTCAAGAGGATTCCTCTTTCAGAGTTCAAATTTGGCCTCAGGCATTCTCTAGATATGTCACCCTAGGCAACTTACTTAACCCTGTTTGCCTCATCTGTAAAATGAGCTGGAGAAGGAAAGGGCAAACCACCCCAGTGTCTTTGCCAAGAAAACTCCAAAAGGGATCACGAAGAGTCAGTCACAACCAAAAAATGACTAAAAAACAACCTTTTTTGGTCAAAGACCCTTTGTTAGGTGGTGAAGTGTATGGATCCTAAGAATCATGTTTTTAAATGCATAAAATAAAAGATATAGGATGGCAAAAGAAATAAATTCCCCCTCCTCCATGTTTACAGACCCTCTGAACACAGATTGGTTAAGAGCCCTGATACAGTGAAAAGAATATTAGCCTGGGGATCCAGAGATCCGCATCCTAGCTGCAGATTCAAGCTCTAATTGTGACCTTAGGTAAGTCACTTCTTAGTCACTTGGGTTTCCATTTCCTTGTCTATAAAATGAACACTAGGGTTAGATTAGATGATACCTACCAGCTCCAATATTCTATGATTCTAGGCTCTCTCTGTATATTGTCTATACCTCTGGGATCTAAAAAGTTCTCTAGACTCCTGCGCTCAACAAAATCACATCAGTTGTGGCACCTTCTTGGGCTTTGGTGACTTTAGGCTTCAATCTGATCACTTCCTAAGCTGCCATGGCACCTACTAAGGCAGATTTGTGCAGGGTCATACAGAGCTGGAACAAAAACACTCCTCGCAAAGTCTCCATTTAAAGAAAGCTCACAGACCAACCAACTCTCCATTTCCCACACTAACCACACTCCCACCATGCCCCTTCTGCCCACAGTGAGAGAAGAAGACACAACATTCTAGACCAAACCATAGGCATTACCCTCTGTCTGCCCTCCCCCCACCTCCAGCAGACAGAACAATAGAGCTCATTGCTGAATCCTTTTCTACCTGACACCATTTTTTGTCAGAAGAAAGCAATGAAGTAAACCCTTCTACCCTAGGAAGGAAGGAAGGGAGGAGAATAAGTCCACTAGCACAGAGACCCCAAGTGAACAGACAGACCATCCTGTGTCTCTGTATTCGCCCTCCAGATGATCGAGGCTAGCTAAATCATCTCGAAACCCTCTTTGATTTGGGGAAGACATGGAGGAACCTATAAAATTCAAGATAAACTGCTGAGCAGGTTTGGAGGAAAGGATATCTTCTTTGGAGGGGAAAATTCAAGGGAAAATATTTAAAACGAAAGAAATACAGCAAGGAGGGTAATAAGAAAAAGGTAAAAAGTCAGCACAAAATGAGAACAAAGAAATGATCATAAAAATAGGTATAGTAAGAGCTCATATTTATGTTTACTTGACACAAGGGTAGGTTTGCTTTTTAAAATTGGAGGAGGGGGGAGTCTGTGGGAGGGAGATGTGAGCAATATTGGTGCTTGTCAAGTACAGAATAACAAAAAGGATTTTTTTAATAGCTCATACTTTTATAGAGGTTTAGGGTTGTGAAGTGTCTTCCTCCCAACAACCTATGAGGTCAGTGCCATAGGAAATAAGAGTTGAACGAATAAACAGAGGTCTCAAAGAATGAGGTAAGAAAATTGGACGTAGATAGGTGGCTCACTGGATAAAGCTGTGGGCCTGGAGTCAGGAAGACCTGAGTTTAAATCTGGCCTCAGCTACTTACTTAGTGGGCAAGTCATTAAACTGTTGTTTGCCTGTTTCCTCATCTGTACAAATTAGGATAATAATAGTACCTACGTCCCAGGATCAAATGAGATAATATTTGTAAAGTACTTAGCACAGGATCTGACATATAGTAGGCACTGCATAAATATTAGGCAATTGGGGTTAAGTGAGTTGCCCAGAGTCACACAGCTAGTAAGTGGCAAATGTTTGGTATGAAGCCGGATTTGAACTCAAGTCCTCCCGGCTTCAGGGCTGGTGCTGTAACCACTGTGCCACCTAACTGCCCCTTCATTTGAGTCTTCTTGGCAAAGATACTGGGATGGTTTGACATTTCCTTCTCCATCTCATTTTACAGATGAGGAAACTGAGGTAAACAGGGTTAAGTGACTTGCCCAGGGTCATACAGCTAGTAAGTATCAAGTGTTTGGTCTGGGGTTGGATTTGAACTCAGGTCCTCCTGACTTCAGGGCTGCTGGTCTATCCACTGTGCCACCTAGCTGCCCCGTCCTCCTATTATTCTTGTCTGGCTAATTCCCAATCTTGGGTCACCTCCACCACCCATCTTCTCCAAAACTCCTTAGCCCATGAGGCACTACAGGAGGAGGGCATAAAACCCAGCTCACCTTCACAAGATCTGACCTCAGCTAGTCTCTCACTACTAGCCAGCATGGCTTTATCAAGACCTCAGCATTGGGGCAGCTAGGTGGTGCAGTGGATAGAGCACCAGCCCTGGAGTCAGGCAGTCCTGAGAGCAAATCCAGCCTTAGACACTTATTAGCTGTGTGACCCTGGGTATGTCACTTAACCCTGATTGCTTCCAAAATTTAAAAAAAAAGATCTTATGATTCCAGACTAAGGTGGTTCCTTTTTTGGCAGCCTTATTAGACTAAAAGATCAGGGGAAAGCCAACATAGCGTATATACCAGAATTTCAGGAAAACATTTGGCAAAAACTCTTATTATGCGCCTTTGGACAATACAGTAAGAAATGAGCTAAATGATGGTATAGTATGGTGAATATGAAACTGTTTGAATGAGCACACCCAGAAAGTAATGATTTAACTAACTGGAGAGATGTTTCTAGGGGAGTATCTCCAGGGTTTTTCCTGGGCCTTGTTCTGCTTAATGTTTTTATCAAGATGAAGGCATAGTAGGCATGCTTATCAAATTTGCTGACAACACAAAACAGGGATGGATATCCTATACATTAAATAAGAGAACTGAGATCCAAAACAATTTTGACAGTCTAGAATAATGCTAAGAAGATGAAATGTAAGGAAATAAATGCAAAATCTTACTTTTGGTTTAAAAAAAATTACCTGGCAATATAAGATGAGTAAGACCTAGTTAGGAAACATGAGTTTAGAGGTTGGAAATTTCACCGTGAGTCAACTTTGTAACATGGTAGCCAAATAGTCAGTATCCTTGTGGGTGACATTGATTGAGGCACAGAATCCAGAATAAGGAAGAGGGTGATGGTCCTTTTGTCTTCTTTCTCAACACAGCACACCTGGAATATTGTCTTCAGTTCTGGCCACTACATTGTAGGACATTGACAATTTTGAGCACTTCTGGAGAAGAAGCCAAGGATAACCTAGAAAAGAGGAGTTAAAGGGAGACATAAGGGAGACATGATTGTATTCTTCAAATCGTCAAGAAGCTGCTCCAAGTAAGAATATCAGGTTTGTTCTGCTTGGCCTCAGAGGTCAAAGCTAGGAACTATGGGTGCAAGTTATGATGAAACAGATTTTAGATCAATGTAATGAAAAAATTCCTCACAGCTGGAGCTGTCCAGAAGGTGAATGAATTGACTTAGGTGGTAGTGAGTTCCCCAACATTGGAGATCTTTAAGTAGAGGCTAGATGACCATTTGTCAAGGATGTGGTACAAGAGATTATTGCTCAGAGATGAGTTGCACTAACTTCAAAGATTCCTTCCAATTCTGAGGTTGTCTCTCAATAGATGACTTGGGGCAGCTAGGTTGCACAGTGGATAGAGTACTGGCCCTGAAATCAGGAGGACCTGAGTTCAAGTTTGGCCTCAGACCAAATGCTGGACACTTACTAGCTGTGTGACCCTGGGCAAGTCACTTAACCCCAATTGCCAAAAAAAAAAAAGCAACCAGATGATATATTTCAGTTTTACTGAGAAGATTAAGGCTATCATAAGCTCTCTCATTTCTCAGCTCCCACATCTCAAAACCTTATTTTCTGTGTCCTCCTCTAATCTCTCCTCCTTTGCTCCACTCTCAGAGGAAGATACTTACTTCTTGTTAAGGGGCTAACCAAGCTAACACTGCTGCCTATGCCCTTGCTTTTCTCATCTTGTCAGGAAGAAAAATTGCTTCATTGTGCCTTCCCTCCCATCTTTAATCTCTCCCCATTTCTGTTGCGATTTCTGAGCCACCGTTAGTCATTTCTGAAAGATCATGGACAATGGGAAAGGTCTTGCAAGAGTGTAGAGGACAGAAGTCACAATTTTCTTTCTTTTTTCTTTCTTTTTTTCTCTTTTTTAATAGTATTTTATTTTTTCCAATTACATGTAAACACAATTTTCAATATTCATTTTTTAATAAAATTTTGAGTTCCAAATTTTCTCCCTCCTTCCCTTCCCAATCCCCTCCCTAGGATGATGAATGATTTGATACAGATTATATATGTGCAATCACGTAAAATCTATTTCCATATTAGTCATGTTGTGAAAGAAAAAACACTGAAAAAAATACGGTTTGCAAAAGGAAAAAAACACACATACAAAATAAAGTGAAAAAAATATGCTTTGAACTGCATACTGACTTAATCAGTTCTTTCTCTGGGTATGGATAGCATTTTCTATCATGAGTCTTTTGGGATTGTCTTGGATCATTGTATTGCTGAGGAGAGCTAAGTCAATCAAAGTTGATCATTGTACAATGTTGCTGCTATTGGGAAGTCACAATTAAAAAAAAAAGAAAGAAAAGAAAAAGAGTCCAGACTGCCAACTATGATAGGCCAGTGAATTTGTCTTCATTTTTATCAAAACTCTAAAATATATTATTAAAAGGATAATTAATTAACATCTAGAAAAGGAAGCAGTGACTACAAAGAACTGTCAAGATTTCAGTAAGAACAGGTTATGGCAAACTAACCTCATTTCTTTTTTCTTTTATAACAGGGTTATTAGCCCGGTAGATGTAGGGAATACAGTAGTTATAATTTACCTAGATTTAACAAAGCATTAGATAAAGTGTCATGAAATCCTTGCAGATTAGATGAAGAGATATTAGCTAAATGACAGTCCACTTATGTATAATCATAACTGCTTGATTGACTGTTCCCAAAGAATAATCATTAATTGATGTAAATTTGGAGATAGAGTGCCTCAGAGATCTGTCATTTGCCGCCCCCCCCAATTAAAAAAACAATCAATGCCTTAGATAAAGCTGTAGAGAGCATACTTATACAATTTTCAAATGGCATAAATTTGACAAGCATACCTAATACATTGGCTCTAAAAATACCTTAATATATTTAAATAAGGGATTAATTATAATATAATATATAATAACATATTGTTCAGTCATTTCAGACTCTTTGTGACCCCATTTGGAGTTTTCTCGGCAAAGATACTGGAATGGTTTGTCATTTACTTCTTCAGCTTATTTTACAGATGAGGAAACTGAGGCAAATGGGTCACACAAACTTGCCCAGGATCACACAGCTAATATCAGAGGCTGAATTAGAACTCAGGGAAATGAGTCTTCCTGACTCTTGGCCCAGAACTCTATCTTTTGCACCATCTAACAGCCCCATAATAATATATAAGGGACCAAATATAAAATGAAATTTAATAGGGATTACTGTAAAGTAGGCTTGGATCAAAGAAACAAAACCCCCAAAACCTTCACAAATCAGGTTGGGAGATATGTAACTAGGATAATTCTTAGAGAAAGGATCTGAGGGTTTCAGTGGACTGCAAGCTCAATATAAACTGCTAGTACTTCCCTGAACATGACAGTTCATCTCCCGTCTCAACACCTTTGCACTTGCACAGGTTGTCCCTGATGCCTGGAATAAGCTCCTTCCACCTCTCCACCATTGTTCAGTTCAATTCATTCAATAAACATGGATTAAGCAAGTTTCAGGCACTGTGCTAAGCACTTGGAATACAAAAAAAGGCAAAAGACAGCCTCTGCCCTCAAAATGCTTAGAATCCTTGGCTTCCTTCTAAGCTCAGCTCAGGTGCCAACTTTTACAGGAAGGCTTTCTTAATTCCTTGCCTCCCATCCCTAGAGCTTTTTCCCTTTTCAAATTTCCTTGTATTTGCTTACCTGTATAGGTTATATTCCCCCAGTAGAATGTAAGTTCAGGGGTTATTTTGATTTTTTGTGACTATATCCCCAGGACCTAACATAGTGCCTTGCTCATAGTAGGTGTTTAATAATGTTTGTTGAATGACTGAATAAATGAGGCTAAATCTTTAACCCAGTCATTGATAAAAACCTTAAAAAGAATGGAGCTCTCTGGGTCATTCCATTAGACATTTCCCTTTGGAGGCAGAGTGGCACAAGAGTGGAAAGAACCCTATATTTGCAATCAAAGGACATGGGTTCAGATCTCAGCTCTGCTCCTGACTACATGTGTGACCCTGGGCAAGAGAATTACGTCTCTTTAGGCCAGGGGTTCTTAATTTTTCTTGTTTGTTTGTTTCACTAACTCCTTTGGCAGAATGCTGAAACCTATGGATCCCTCTTTAAGATTATGTTTTTAGATGAATAAAATAAATGCATAGAATTTAAAAGGCAGGCAATTATATTGAAATACAGGTATCAAAGTGTTAAATAATTTTTTTTAAAAAACCCAACAATCGCAGGATAAGAAACCTTGCTTTAGGCTTATCATATTGCCAGAATATATTGGATTTTTGCTTCTTTACCTCATCTCCAGGGTCCTATCAATCATAGCCTTTTGGGGAGAGGGGGAAGGGCAGACATGATATCATCTATGTAGGAAGCACCAAGTAAGGAAATACCTACTGATACAGATCAGAGCCTTATAGAGTTGTTTTGGGCAACTGTATGAGTTAAGGTTAAGTGACTTGAGAGGTCAAGTGAGTTGTCCAGAGTCACACAGCTAGTATGTGTTAGAGGCTACACTTGAGCCAGACTGTTTTGACTCCAAGGCTGGCTTTTTAGCATTTCTGTCCTAATTGCACAATTAAAGGGTCCTGGCTGGGAAAGACTCCTCCTTGTAGATGCCATGAATATAAATTACTAGCTGAGACTTGAACAGGACTCCTTAGGGCTTCATGCCCACAGCTGGGCGGACTCTATACAAAAACAGTCTGCCTAGTAACTCAGGTGATTCTGCTTAACTTTAGTTTAACTGGAAACACTCTTTGCATAGCCTAGTAGCAGCAGAGTGGAGAAAATAGTTAACGTGTCCTGGCATGATTAGCTTGTCTTCCCAAGAAGTCTTGGGCCTCCTACAACACTAGGTAAACGTAGGCTGAGAAAAAGAGCAGAGAAAAAAAACCAAGCCAACATAGGCCAAGTCTGTATGCATTTCTCCATCTGGCAAGCTGGCTCTACCTTAGCAAAACCTGATATTTTATGAGGTCTCTTGGTCCCTCTGTGGCATTAATGCAGATGAGAGAAAAGGTGGGCCGATCGAAGAGAATGCTGTCTCAGGTAGAGAAGAGATTTTGCATGATAAAAGTCTGCATCCCCTAGGACTAGTGCTTCTCCTCACATTATTTTCCTAATCCTCTTGAAAATGACCTGCCCCTTGCTTTGGAAAGATAATTTAGCCCCTGGACTCGCCTTCTGGATTTTGGTCTTTGGTGAATTCTTTTTCCTTGATTCTGGTGCTACACTGTTTACCCTTTTGGATTTCACCCTTTCCCACCTAGGCAGGGTATCTTCCTCCAGACTTTTTGATTGCTCTCAATCACAAGTTGGTCCTGTTCCTGGGGCTGGGGAGTTAACAAGATCTTCCAGGTTATAGCATCCCCCTACTTCTCCAGCTTATATCATACTCTTTCCTTCCACATGCTGTACATTCCAAATGATTTAGAATATTTTCCATTTCCTTCACATGCCCCATTCTTCTTTGCTTCAATGCATTTGCTCACATTGTTTCACATGCCACACTTTCTTCCATACCCTTTAAAGCTCAGCCCAAATTCTGTCTCCTCCAGGAAGGCTTCCCTGATATCCGTAGCAGCAATGACCTTTCCCCCATTATCTAATACACAGTACTTTGCTTGCACCTTTTTCATGTATTCATCATGTATTATAGTTATTGATATATGTGTGTCATATTTCCTGAAAGATTTGAACTTCCATGATTGTCTTATCTAACTTTGTATTTTCCTGATGTGTGGTCTATGGGGTGTTCAGGGAGGACCAGCACTCTGGTATGTGGGCTTGCTGAGCCCTTTTCAGGGCTGCTCATCTACCTTTGGTGT
Organism: Phascolarctos cinereus; assembly: GCF_003287225.1. Lineage (NCBI taxonomy): Eukaryota > Metazoa > Chordata > Mammalia > Diprotodontia > Phascolarctidae > Phascolarctos > Phascolarctos cinereus. Next base: position 546,709,140 of record NW_027555847.1, on the reverse strand, counting down.
CCACCTGTCACTCAACTCTCACCTGTGGCTCCAAGAAGCATGCATGGTGGCCACACCTCAAAAATCTTCTCAGCAGATGGGCTAAGGATAACCTATAGGCCTCAGACCCATTGGTGAGTTAGGGGAATGTCTACCCCAAGGATGTGAAGACTTCCCCATGTGGAATGGGTAGATGACAATTTGTTCCAATGGCCATGAATGTGGCTGAAGTAGGCACTGTAGTAGGCAGAGGTAGGGAATCCATGGCCTCGAGGCCATGTGTGGCCTTCTAGACTGTGTCCAAGTTTTACAGAACAAATTCTTTCATTAAGGGGATTTGTTCTTTGAAATTTGAATTCAGTGAAAGGGCCTCACTTGAAAACCTAGAGAACCACATATGCCCTCGAGGTCACCCCACCCCTGGCTTAGAGCTTGGGTCAGACATGGAAGTTGCCAAGATCATAGACTACATCCTGGCCTGTTACCGGTCACCTTGACTTTTGTGTTGCCACTGGACTTCAGTGACTCTGGAAGGGTAAGGCTGATGGATTTTGTGCAACTCTGCCTCACTTAAACCCAATTCATGAGCAAATCAAGACATCACCCCATGATGTCACTGATCCTCTTCAAAAATGAAAGATCGACAACATTTTCCTAATGTAATATTCTGCATATGGTTGATGCCTTGAAAAAATGTGTATTGAATTGAATCGAATATCTGTTGTTAAACCCTAAAGATGCCTAATCAGAGATACTCTTGCCCCTAGTTTGGCCATAGACAATACATTTTCAAATTTACCTGATCAAGAATTTCTTTTGTGATAGGAAGAAGTATCTCCTTCCCTCCTTCTTTGCAGAGCTGGGAGGCTATGAGTATGAAACATTGTATATAATGCCAAACTTTTTCAATCTATTGGTTACTTTTGTTGAACAGACTTTTCCCCCTCTTTTTGTTATAAGGAAGGTTTGTGGGAGGGGAGGTAAGGAAGAGTGGAGAGACCCATATGGAGAAATGTAAGCAATGTTGAGGCAGCTAGGTGGCGAAGTGGATAGAGCACCAGCCCTGAAGTCAGGAGTTCAAATTCGGCTTCAGACCAAACACTTGACACTTACTAGCTGTGTGACCTTGGGCAAGTCACTTAACCCCAATTGCCTTAAAAAAAAATGTAGGCAACATAAAAACAAAAGATATCAATAAAATATGATTTAAAAAAGAATTGACTTTTCAGGTGTTGGGAAAGAAGAGGGCAAATAAAGAAAGGAAGCAGCAATACTTACGATGAAGCTGCATCAGGGCTCAATGGGAGTCCAAGCTGGTTTTATTGAATTGGAATTTGGTCACTTAATTATATACTATTTCCTGCCCAAGGCACTAGGAGCAGAGCTGGGTGCTGGGGTCTTTGTTCCAGACATAGATGAGGGAATATTTGCAGTAGTTCCCTCACTTAACATTCCTAAGGAATCTTAGAGATTTTCCAACTCCCTTATTTTACAGAAGTGGAAAGTAGGAGTCCAAAATGTTGTCTGAGGTTACCTAAACGTGAGTGGCAGAATTCAGATTTGAACCCAGGATGTCCTTGCCAAAGTTTGGGAGGCTTGTAATCTGTGCCAGTGGAAGGAGTACCTACAGGGGTGAAATCATGTGTCTTTTGAAATACTGAAGTAACCTACCAAAGAACAATACTCACGAGAGTTTATAGAACATTTTTAACATTTTTAGAGCACTTTACATATGTGATTTCAGCTGGCTTTCACAACCTAGGAGATAGGTGATGTTATGATCCCCATTTTACATATGAGAATACTGAGGCAGAGAGAGGTTGAATAACTTGCCCAAGGTCACATTATAAATGTCTGAGATCAAATTTGAACTCAGGTCTTCCTGCCTAAATTTATAACAGTATCTACTATGCCACTTAACTGCATGTAAAATATTTCTATTATCTACGAGAAACCCGGCACTGTGCTGAACACTGAGGTCTTTGGGAACACAGCCTGGTTGGGAAGATAACACGTAGATTTGTGAATGAATAACTATTGTAACATTATGAAGCTGTATATACTATGTGGGTTTAATGAAGGATACTTTTTTTTTTTGCTGGAGAAATTCAGAGTAGGGAAAGAGAACCTCAGGCTGGGGTGGTCTAGGAAGGTTTCTTGGAAAGAAGCTGTAGGTGGACAAAGCTTGGCTCAGCAAAAACAACCTTAAAATAGTGTTCATTTGACTTCCCTTACAGTAGATGGAGCTGGGGGCAGGGAGGAGAGTCTAGGTTTGCTACTCAGTCCTTGCCAGTTTTTCAGATTGAGGTTTGTACAGCAAGAAAAAAGTGACCAGTGGATTTTGCCTAGAGGGGTTATTAGATCGATGCCGGAAGTTGCACTGAGCACAGGCTTATTTAGAGACATGGCTTGGTGGGTGTCTCCAGCCTCCCTCACATTCAATACACTCTATCTGGAAGTCAGGACTGGATGGAAACAAGAGGCTAGGCTATACAATCCTTTCTTGGTCCTATGAATTAAAACTCAGGAGAATGTAAGCCCCTTGAGGGCAAAGACTAATTTTTTTTTGGCTTTGTTTAGGCAAATCAGCCACTACCTTCTACAAGAAGACTTTTCTGATTCTCCTGAGTGTCATCCCTTCTCTGTAATTATTCTGTATTTTATGCATATATAGGGTGTCCCAAAAGTCTTAGTGCAGTTTCAATATCTTAAAAACTGCCCTAAGATGACAGTATTGAAATATAAAAGCTTTAAATTGCACTAAGACTTTTGGAACACCCTGTATAGGCATATAGGTACATACACATACATGGAGAGAAACAATGGTTTAGTAGCTAGAGCTGACCTTGAAACCAGGAAGCTGTGGGTGTTTAAGCCCTGCATCTGACACATACTGGCTAGGTGACCCTGGGCAAGTCACTGCAACTCCTAGTACTCTAGGCAACTGTCTAGGAGTAGAGTTTGCAGAGAAGGTGTAGACCTGCATTAGTAGAACCTGAAAATCATAGGACTGGTCTTTATTCCTATGTACTTATATAAATACATGTTGTCTCCTTAATAGAATATAAACATAGAACAGTGGATAGAGCACTGGCCCTGGAGTCTTGGAGGACCTGAATTCAAATGTGGCCTCAGACATTTACTACCTGTGTGACCCTGGGTAAGTCATTTAACCCAGATTGCCTCCCCCCCCCCAAATAAACTTCCTTAGAGTAGGGACTGTTTCATTCTTTATGGTCTGCATTTCCAGTGCCTGGCACATAGTAGGGGCCTAATTAATATTCATTGAATTGAATTGAATTGATTGCTTCCCTTGTGTGTAGCTGTGTATTAGGTGCTAGGGGGCAGGGGGAGTGTGAGGAGGGGAGAGGAGACACTGGGAAACTTATGCTATAGTCCTTATCTATGCTCTGTGAGTTTGCAATCTCACTGGGAAAACAATACACACACTTGAAAAGTTACATAGCAATACCAGGCAGCTTCTGTTTAAGAGCCAAAGGAATGATGCAGATTGTAGCTTCTTGGATCCCAGAAGAACAAAGTGTTACAGTCCCCCACTCAAAGTCAGGAATACATTTATACCATTGAAGGAAGAGGTGAGAATCCAGACTGTTTTCAAATCTTTCAGAAATGGAGATTCTATAATCTGTTCTGCAAGATTTATCCCCATGATTTACAATCCATGTTTAAAAGTTCTTCATTTGTTGTTGTTATTGAGTTATTTTAGTCATATCTGACAATTTGTGACCCCTTTTGGGGTTTTCTTGGCAAAGATACTAGAGTAGTATGCCATTTCCTTCTCCAGCTCATTTTTCTAGATGAGGAAACTGAGGCTAACAGGGTGAAGTGACTTGCCCAGGGTCACACAGCTTAGTCAGTGTCTGAGGCCAGATTTGAACCCAGGTCTTCTGGATTCCAGGCTTTATCTACTAGCTGCCTGTAGTCAGGAAGACATGGAGTCAAATCTTCCTTCAAACACTAACTGTGGGATGCTGTGAAAGTGACTTAACCTCAGCAGGCTTCAGTGTCCTTACTTCCCTATGCCATGATGCCTTCATCCTTCTCCTTCTCCCAATGACATCAATGACCCTGGCCTCCTGGCTGTTCCACAAACATGACGCTGTCTCTCTACTCTGGGTATTTTCTCTGTCTGTCCCTCCCGCCTCAAGTGCTCTCCTTCCTCATCTCTGACTATTGGCTTCCCTGGCTTCCTTTAGGTCCCAACTACTTCAGATAGGTTTTCCCAACCTCTCTTAACTCTAAAGCCTTCCCTCTATTAATTGTTTCTTATTAATCCTGGGGACAGCTAGGTGGCATAGTGGATAGAGTTTGGAGTCAGGAAGATCTGAGTTCAAATCCAGCTTACATACTTACTGGCTGAGTGAGTCACTTAACCCTGTTAGCCTCGGTTTCCGAATCTGTAAAATTAGCTGGAAAAGGAAATGGCAAATCACTCCTGTATCTTTGCCAAGAAAACCCCCAAAAGGGTCACAGAGTCAGACAGAACTGAAATGACAAAAATAACAACAAAAATTTATCCTACATGCAGCTTGTCTGTATTGGTTTGTTTACTTGTTGTCTCCATTAGATTTCAAGCTCTTGGATGGCAGGGACTGTTTTTTGCCTATTTTTGTACCCCAGTGCTTATGCCTGGCACATAGTAGGTGCTTAATAAATGCTTATTGCCTGACTGACTCTGTCTCTAGATCCCTGAGATTTTATGGATGAGCTTTCAAAGCCTCATCTTGCCAACAGCCATCTTCTTTCAAGTGTCCCCCATTAGAATGTAAGCTTGTTAGTTCCCCTCTCCCTCCAAAAAAAGAAGTTTAAAAAAAAATACTGTAAGCTTCTTGAGGGCAAGGACTGTCTTGCTTGCTTTTACTTTTATCTTCAGTGCTTAGAACAGGGCCTGGCACATAGTAAACACTTAATAAATACTATCTCTCTCTAAAAAGCGGAGAAGTCACCTTGCCAACAAAGGTCTGTATAGTCAAAGCCATGGTTTTTTCAGAAGTAATAAATGGCTGTGAGAGTTGGACTGTAAGGAAACTGAATGCTGAAGAATTGGTGCTTTCAAATTGTGGTGCTGGAGAAGACTTTTGAGAGTCTCTTGGACAGCAAGGAGATCAAATCAGTCAATTACTTACAGAAATTAATTCAGGCTATTCACTGGGAGGTCAAATACTAAAGCTGAAGCTTAAATACTTTGGCCGCATAATGAGATGATACTCATTGGAAAACACCCTGATGTTGGGAAAGATTGAAGGCAAAAGGAAAAGGGGACAGCAGAGGATGAGATGGCTTGATAGCATCATGGAAACAATGAACATGAACTTGGACAGACTTCAAGAGATAGTGCAGGACAGAAGGGCCTGGTGCACTATAGTCCATGGGAAGATATGACTTGGATTGGATATGACTGAACAAGAACATCTCACTCTGTCTCTGTCTCTCTGTCTCTGTCTGCCTGTTCATCTCTCTCTGTCTCTGTCAAATAAGGGGGTTGAACTTAACCTCTAAAGCACCTGCTAGCTCTAAATCTATGATCCTAAGACAATAATACATGCACTTCTTACTTTACAAGGTTATTTTGAGGAAAGCATTTCATAATTAGGAAGTTAGTGCTGGGCACAGTGCTAACAGCTGGGAATAGCATTATGAGCTGAAAAATAGTCCTTTCCCTTAGAGTTTATACTCTAATGCAACAACACAACAATTTTGGGAAACTGGAAAGCAGAAGGATTTCTAGGCATAATAGAAAAAGTCCATAATAAAGCCTGGAGAGTAATGAGCATGTCTTTTGTCTAAGGACTAGCCTTGATAAATTCCAGGATGGCCATCATGAAGGTTATGAACAGCATTGTAATCTTCATCAGAGGAAAGTGGGACTTCACTGGAAAAAAAAATAGATGCTTAAAGTATAGAAGAAATAAAAGCAAATATTAGGGGCAGCTAGGTGGAGCAGTGGATAGAGCTCTGACCTTGCAATCAGGAAGACCAGGCTTCAAATCTAGTTTCAGACACAGAACACGAACTAGCTGTGTGATCCTGGGCAAGTTACTTAACCCCAATTGCCTCACCAGAAAAGCAAAAAAAAAAAAAAGCAAATATTTTATCATTACCATTTATGTTCAGAGCTGTCTTTCCAGTATTGCCTCAGGCCCTGAGCTTTCTTGGGGGTGATTTCAGAGAAGACTCTAAGTCTTTCTTCTCCCAAATCCTAAACTCCTAGAAAATGAAACAAAACAAAACAAACTCCCCTTTCTTTGTGTGTACTGTGCTTAGCACTGCGCCTGCCATATAACAGGCACTTAATAAATACTTGTTGACTGACTGACTGGACTTACAAGTATCAAGTTCCCCTACTTGGACTTCATTTCTTTAGTTTGATGTAGTGATATAGTGGAAAGAGGCCTAAACTTGGAATTAGAATCCTTGACTCAGACCTCAGTGTGGCTACTTACTAGCTGTGTATCCTTGGCCACATCAATACACTTCTCAGAGGCTTCATTTCTCCTCATCTTTAAACAAAGGGGTTTGACTAGATGATTTCTTCGGTTGCTTTCCAGGTCAATGTCAACCGGAGGCCAGTTCAGCTGAACTCTGGGCTTACTCATTCATCCTTTGTTTCAAAGAGGACCAATGACATCATGGGGTGATGTCTTGACTTGCACTGGAACTGGATTTAAGTGAGGCAGAGTTGCCCAGAGTCATCTGCCTCACTCTTTCTTCCAGACTCATCAAAGTCCAGTGGTAAGACAAAAGTCAAGACGCAGTGGGTGACCTTGGCAGACAATAAATGAAACAAAGGAAAGGGAAAGGCTGGAAATATAGGGCTCTATTTGTTTGCCCGAGCTCCCTTTGCCTTGATTAGCCCACAAAATGGAGGGGGGAAGGGGCACTGTAGGATGGATATAGAAAGTAGGGCACTGGGTTGTGGGAGGTCTCCCTTCTCCCCTATCTAACTTTTCTTTGATGGCCAGGGATGCAGTGGATGACCTTGGTATCTTCAATGTCTGACCACAGTACCTGCTTCAGCCATCTTCATGGCCCTTAGAACAAATTGTTCTTATTTATCCATTCCAACGGGGAAGTCTTCATGTGCTTCTTGAAGCCCCTCATCCCCACCCCCAGCTCCTGTCCCCAACTTACCAACAAGTGTGAGGCCTGTTGGTTAGTTTAGTCTGTCTGCTGAGAAGGTTTTGCTGTGGTGTGGCCACTGTGTATGCTACAACTTCTTGGAGCCACAGGTGAGAGCTGGGTGACAGGTGGACACCAATGGTGGATGAGTAGCCCTGAAAAGGGCTCAGCAAACCCTCACACCAGAGGTGCTAGTCCTCTCTGAACACCCCATACACCTTTGAGAATACAAAGAAGAAAAAGGAAATAATCCTTGTGCACAGGGAACTTGCAAGTTACTGGGGGTTACAAGTACAGGAATAAATCAATCTGCAGTAACTAGAGGAGGGGGAGGATCCACAGGTATGGCGGAGCCAGTTCTAACCCACTGAGGAAAGCATCTTGGAAATCTGCAAATGTTACAAATCAGGGCTTCATTTATTTTTTTTCTTAACTGTCCAGACTTAAAATGATGAAGAAAATGTTAATAAGGCAGATTAAATATAGAAGTTAGGTCATGGGTACATTTCTTTTGGAAATCCAGTTGTTAAACATCTACCAGCATACTCCTGGCTAACAACTGGGGAGGTGGAAAGATTTCATGGAAGAAGTGGCCCCTGAGCTCACCTGGGTAGGCAGGTAGGTAGGTGGCATGGAGGACCGAGCGCCAGACTTGGAGCCAGGAAGATCTGGGTTCAATTTCTGCCTTAGATCCTTACTAGTCGTGTGACCCCAAGCAAGTCATTTAACATCTCTCACCCTTAGTCTCCTCATCTCTAAAATGGAATCAGTTGTGAAGATTAAATATCTGTAAAGCATTTTTTTACAAACTTTAAATCGCTATGTAAATGTTAGTGATTATTATTATTGTTGGAAGATTCTGGAATGATTTGCTATTTCCTGCTCCAGCTCATTTTAAGATGAGAAAACTGAGGCAAACAGGGTTAACTGACTTGCCCCGGGTAACACAGCTAGAGTCTTGAGGCCGAATTTTAACTCAGTGTCAACTGGATTCCAGGCCCGGACCTCTATGCACTGCACCCCCTAGTTGCTCCTAGGCTCGGCTACAGGGGCATATATAAACCAGATTCCCCCCACCCCACTCCACCTCCCTCTAGCAGACAGGGGTTGGGAGTTCGGCAGCGGTAAAATCTCTCTGTAATCCATTCTCGGGGAGGTTTTGAGACACCAAAAACTTCGTGAATGGAATTTGTTTAGTATTCAGGGCCTGAGCCAGAAAGGAACAATGACATTTCTGCAGATCATCCAAAGATTTTCACTCCCCCTCCCACTCTGCCCCGTTCCCCGCGATTTTATCTATTCTTGACTTTACAAGTTTAAGAAATTCTTAAATAGGGAATGCATTTTTCTCTTTTGCTTCTCCCCCCCCCCCCGGTTTTCATTGCTATGCTTCGCTTAAATAATTACCCAAGGGAGCAGCAAAAACAAAAAAAAAACAAAACCCAAAACGCCCAAAAAACCCCACCCCAACAGCAACCAAAAAACAAAACAAAACAAAAATAATAATTCTTTAGAAGGGGTTGACGAAAGGAAACAAAAGCCCAGTAGACACTAGAATCTCGCGGGGTCGCTAAAGCCAGGAAGCTTGGCCACGATAGGTGTTCCATGGTGCGGTGCAAATTTCACTGGCTAGAAAACCCGGTTTGCAGTTTCCAGAGCTTTGTGTGGCTTTGCCTCGCGTTCAGGAATTTCGCCACTGAATTGCTGACAACAGAGCGCGTCCTCTGCCGGCGAGGAGCCTGCTAAGGCAGCGGTATCAGCAGCCGCCGCAGCAGCAAACTTCCAGACTCCAGAGAAATGGAATGATGAAGGGGAGGAGAGAAAGGGGGGCGGGGTCTCCAGTGAGGCGGAGCAATACGTGCAGGCGTCTTCCCTCCTAGCTTCTCTTCCCATTGAGTCACGGCGCGCTGTGAGCCCTGTTCGGGCGATTTTTACCTACTGAAGCCTGGGGAGAGCGGAGAGACTGAGGCGAGCGTTCCAATTAGAACGCTGGGGCAAAGAAGAGACTTCTCTCGGGGCTGCAGTGTTCCAAAGAAAGATAAAATCGCCTGTAGTCGGGGGACCAGCCACAGGCAGGGGGAGGGGGGCGCTTTCCCACAGAAGGATAAGCTTTTTGTAGCCCTTGTTGAACAAGGGCGAAGAATAGAGATAACTGGGACCGAAAAAATGAATCGGAGTTTTAATAAATCTCAGAGTCTGCGGTTTTTCGATTGCAACGCAGTGGAAGTCAAGAGTAAGGTAAGCAAGGCTGAATGCCAGCCCCCAGTCCTGATCCAGCCTTCTCTCCCTCTTTCTCTCTTGCAAATGAATGGAGATTCTTTGGCGTTTTGTGACTTTAGGAAAGTGGGAGGCGAGAGAATTATTAGTGACAACTTTTTTTGCGCTCTTTTGATGTTTCTGAGATCAAGTAACAGGTCCACCTTTCCCCTCCCGGGTTGTGCTGGGGAATCCGAGGAATGTGCGACCTCCTCTGCAACCGCGATGGGGATTGAGGGACCCCCTCTGCAACCCAGACAGTGAGGGAGAAGTTTTGTTGCAGTGTATTCCTGTGTTTGGGGTTCGCTGTTCTCAGATTCCAGCAGTCCCAGTGTAATCAGCCAGAGTAGTAGATTTCCTATCTATCCTCTGTCTTCCTTGTAGAGTTAAAAGCTTGGATTTCCAACTGGGGGGGGAGATTCCCGTTAGATCTAAGCGCGTCCGTAGTGCAGGGGAAACTATGGAAAAAATGTTACTGCTGCCGACCCACTCAATTTAAATTTGCTCTTTTGTTTAGTCGGACTGAGAAGCAACCCGAGACGCTAAGGAGGCTGCTAGAGAGGAGGGCGGCATTTCTTGGGCTAACCATCGTTTTGGGGGTTGGGCTGACAGTCTTAGAGCTTATTGGAGATTAGGATCAATGGAATGGAAGATTTGGGGGTCGGGGACGGGAAGGACCCCCTCCTACAGGCTTCAGGGGGAGAAATGTTTCCAGATAGAAGGAATTCGACACCCCTTCACTTTTTCCCTCTCCATCTCCCGTCCCAAGTCTGCCCTCCTGGCTCCCTGCTTTCCTCTCTGCCCCCCACCCCCCGCTAGATGCTTGCGCCCCTGGCTGGGGCAGTTTACTGAACGCTTCTCGCGGATCCCAACTAGTGAGTCAGTCTCGCCTGCCTGCCTGCACTGAACCCAGCTTGCTTCTGAGAGCTTGTTTAAACTTGTTTGTTTTGTGTGTGGGGTGTGTGTGTGTGTGTGTGTGTGTGTGTGTGTGTGTGTGTGTGTGTGTGTGTGTGTGTGTGTGTGTGTGTGTGTGTAATCGTCTGATGTGATCTGCCGAATTTTCTTTCCTGTGGGGGAAGGTTCTCTTCCCTTCCTTGCTTTCATCTGCAGACACGCTTGTCTGTGTCGGGTCATTATCTCCTAGAGACTCCGTGTGGGCTCCTCTGGACCCGGAGGCTCTTTGGGGGTGGGGATAGGGGAAGGCGGCGGGGAACATTGAAGGTTTGCTTCTCTGCGTCTTTGGAGACTGTTGCACTCGGATGGTCCTCGACTTCTCTGTTGTTCCTGGAAACTAGCCGAAGCTGTTGAAGCTTCCTCACATAGTGGGGAACCCTCGGGACTGTAAACCCCGCAAGTCACTACAGCTTCGGCCGGCCGGGGTTCGCAAAGCTCAACTAGCAGAAGGCGCTGCAGGGGCCGAGGAGGAGTGGAGAACCCTTGGCTGGGATGCCCAAGGCCAGCCCTTTAGGTGTTGGTAGCGTTAGAGCTCGATCTAGATTCGAGAGAGTCTTGAACCCATCCCACCCCCACGATTCAGTTCACATCTTCAGAGGGGGAAATTGTTGCTGAAGAGCCTGGGCCCCAGCTCCCGAATTCTGGAACTGCAGGAGGTAGACAAACGTTCGACATTCAGCAACAGGCATTACACATTTATTCTCTTTCATTCTGCTGTAGAAGCAAGATTGTCAGGAGGAAGCTGGATGCAATCTTCTCCAACCCTCCTTTAAAGTAAACTGTGCTTTCTTCGGTTGCAAATTCTGTCATTCCCCCCTTCCACCTCTTCTGGAACTATCCACATAAAATCTACTAAGCCAGTTCTGAGTTAAGTGGAGGCAGTAACAGTACGGTCTAAAATAGTTTAGTTTCTTGAAGGCAGGTGAGTGGGTGCTGACTTCTCCAGGGAGATCAGAAGTAAATGAAAGGCCCAAAACAAGTAACCTGCAGGATTTCTTAGAAGCTAGAGCTTTATTACTAATCAGAGAAGGGTTTGACTCTAACCCTTTTAATTAAGGGGATTTGTTCTGTGAAGTTTGGATTCAGTCAAAGGGCCGAACTTGAGGACCTACCTAGAAGGCCACATGTGGCCTAGAGGCCCCAGGTTCCCCACCTCTGGGTTAGAGTGATTTGCCCCATCCCTTCAACTATCACCTCTATACAGATGACAGAGCTCTCACTTCTCTATCACACTGCAGAAAGACATCTCTACTGCTTAGGGGACATCTTTACCAGGTTTTCTTGCCAGCACCTGGAACTCAGTGGGTCTAAAACTGAGCTGTTTATCTTTTCCCTAAACTTTCTGATGTCACTATTTTTGCCACCAATACCACTGTTCACCTAGACTCCCATCTTAGAAATCCTGCTGTTATCTTCTGCTCCTTCCTGTCCTTGGCCTCTCAGTTACCAGTTCTTATCAATCGCGCCTCAGCAGCATCTCTTACATCTGACCCCTCTTCTCTGTTCCTGATGCCACTTCTTCATTATCACCAGCCTGAACTGTTGCAGTAGTTTAACAAGTATTCTTTCCTTACCTTCTATCCTTTTTCAGCCCATCCTTCCTAAAGCATAAAGCTGTTCGTATCACGTCTCTGGCCAAAAACCTGTAGTGTCCTATTGGTTACTGAGTAGTTTACATGCTGAAACTTGTAAGCCTGGCATTTGACGTCTTCCACAACCTGGCACCATACTATCTTTCCAGCCTTATTTCATATGGCTCTTTTTTATTTCCTCTATGAGCCACCCAAACTGGACTCCTTGTTCATATACATGTTCTGTACCTTTCCAATTCCCTGTCTTCTCTGCATCCTTCCAAGCCCAGTTCAAATATCACCTCTTCTAGGGAACCTTCCCTAATCTCTCCCTCCCTTCTCTTCCACGAGCACTTTGCAAGGTCTCTTAACTTGTTGTTATTGTTGTTCATTTGTTTCAGTCATGCCTGACTCTTTGTGACCCCATTTAGGGTTTTCTTGGCAAAGATACTGAAGCGATTTGCGATTTCCTTCACCAGCTAATTTTTCAGATGAGGAAACTGAGGCAAACCAGATTAGGTGACTTGCTCAGGGTTACAAAGTCTTTCGGACTCCAAGCCCTGCACTCTATCCACTTTGCCACCTAGCTGCTCAACTATTATTTGTATTATAGTTACTTGTATGTGTGTAACATGTTCTCTCTGAGCATAGTAGTTGGCTAATAAATGTTTAGGTTTAGGATGAGAGATAGGATCAGAGATCCAGAGCTGGGAGGGGCCTCAAAGACCATCTAGTCCAATACCATTATTTTATAGGTGAGGAAATTAAAGCCAGAGGAGGTTAATTGATTTACCCAAGGTCACACAGATAGTAAGCATCAGATGCAGAATTTGAATCCAGGTGCTTTGAATCCAAAGTCAGTGCTTTTTCACCTGTCTACGCTATTTCTCTAGGGCAGCTAGGTAGCACAGTGGATAGAGTGCTGAGCCTGAAATCAGGAAGATTCATCTTCCTGAGTTCAAATCTGACCTTAGACCCTACCTAGCTGGGTGACCCTGGGCAAATCAATTTAACCCTGTTTGCCTCAGTTTCCTCATCTGTTGAAAAGAGCTGGAGAAGGAAGTGACAAAGCAGTCCGGTATCTTTGCCAAGAAAACCCCAAATAGGGTCACAATGAGTGAGACATAACTGAAACGACTGAACAACAAATGCTCTTTCTTACATAGGGGTTCTCTAGAACCTGGATATAAGGAGGCAGTGTGGTGTAATTGGATTTGGAATCAGAGAACCTGGATTTCAATCACAACCCTGCTGCTTACTACTGGAGCATTTTCCTCATCTATGAGGGGGTGGGACTAGATGATCTCTAAGATTCCTTCTGTCTCTAGAACCCAAGATCCCAAGTTGGAATGCAGTACTCATCTCTGTACCTTGAAGCATGGGAAACAGGAGGCACCCAGGGGAAGGAACAGGGAAAGAGGCAGGTAAAAGATAGTTGGTAAATATTCCTAGGCTTTTCATGGAACACATATCTTCATCTTCTTAGAAGCTTGTTTCCCAGGGCTTTTTAAAGTTGGCTTTACTTGGGGACTTTGGAAGGAGGTGGGGGCTGAAGGCAGAGATTGCTCACTAATCTATGTATGTATGTATATATAATCACATAATAGATGTGAGAAGTGACTTAGTATTCCTGTAGATGGTCTTGGATGGCCTTAGTGCTGAGTCCAAAGAACTGTTAATACTCTCAATAGAGTAAAAAAGTGGAGAAGTATGATTTTACTCTTTATACTGCCTCTGCCTTTTAATCTTTATTAGTTCTTATTAGCAATTATTAATTATTACATGCCAGAGCCTGTGCTGCGTGCTAGAGATATAAATACAATGAATGAAACAATCCCAGCTCACAAGTAGTTTGCATTCTAATGGGGGAAGAACATGTACATGTATGAGTATAATCACTGAAAAAACTAATTTTAACTCTGATTTTTCTATACTTGTTGTTGCTTGTTTATGGCATTTCACAGTCACTTGCACATAGTAGACTCCTAATGCCCATTGGTTGTACTTGCTTGGCCTGTTAGTTAATTTCAGTTGTGTTTTTTGTTATCTGAAAACCCAAATACAGTCATGACAACAATAATACACATTTATATAATACTTCACAGTATATAAAACTTGGCTCTGTGCAATAGGTTGTTCAAGCAGTATTTTTTCCATTTTCAATGGATCTCCTCACCCTCCCACTTCCTAGGTAGTTAACTGATTTGCCTCATATTTACACAGCAGTGTCATAACCAGAATTTGAACCCAGGTCCTTTTGGATGCTGTTGCCTTTGGTGTCCTGTCTAGAGCTGCATTTAAGGAGTTCATGGCTTTTTGTGGATTTCTTTTTATTTTGTTCCTATAAACAGTGAATGGAAAGTCTGATAGCTGCTCTACATCATTCCAGAATGCCCACCACTGACTGTTCACTAACAGTGGGTCGTACTTCTAGTACCAGGTGTTAAAATAATCAGACCACTCTTGTTGTATGTTACCAGGCTCAAGTATTGCCAATTTTCTCCTATCTTGAAAGAAACAAACCTCTTATATCCCACACTTGGGGACCAATTCTGCTCTTGTCACTTCTTTCCTAATAAATCTACTTATTTGGGGCTCTGCCTTGCTAGATCCAAAGAAAGTCTGCATAAATAATATCTGATAGTATTTGTGGGTCAGAGCATAGATTTTTAAGCCACTCCAGGCTATGGTGCTGTTCTTATTTCCAAATGTTTTGAATGAACAATGACCTTTTTTTCCTAGGAATATTCATCTTGAAGTATTTGGCATGTATTCTCTGAAAATGGGTCAGTGGGTACACTAGTATATCATGCTTCAGGACTGGGACTAAGCAGGCCACTTGGCAGGCTCTAAGGGACAGTAGGATGTTAAGAATTTCATCGAAGTGTTTTATCCTGGTACTCAAGATTTCTTTATCTTTCTGGCTTTGGTTTTTGGCAGTAGTGGCCCCATATGCTCCAGCTCTCCACACAGTCAGTCACACATCCCTTCCACACTATGTTTCACAGCTTCTCTTGAAATGGTGGTTGAGTAAAACAGCTCTTCTCCATCAGGTAGTGGCTTTCCTTGCGTCATCAAGGGCTGGTTCAGAGCTGTCCCAACATGGTTAGACTCACCTGAAAGTGTAAATGATACCCCTTTTAACATTTTGGGGTGTGTGTGTGTGACAGAGACAGGTTTGGTTACTAGATTTGGGAAGTAGCATCTAGACAAGAATCTTATCAGGTAATTGGTAGAGCCCATCAGCTGGGTTGGAAATAGCATTCCCTCCCCTATGATCCTCAGAATACTGTGCCTCATTTGTCTTGTCTTCCTTGGCTTATAATAGTAATAGTAATATTAGTAATATATAATAATATGTATATATATATATAATATATAATAGTAGTAGTAGTAGCACTAGTAGTAGTAGTAGTAGTAGTAGTAGTAGTAGTAGTAGTAGTAACAATGTTTAGTCATTTTCAGTTGTGTCTGACTCTTTGTGACCTCTTTTGGTGTTTTCTTAGCAAAGATACTGGGGCATTTTGCCATTTGCTTTGCCAGTTCATTTTACAGATGAGGAAACTGAGGCAAACAAGGATAAGTAACTTGCCTATGATTACACAGCTAGTAAATATATGAGGCCTGGTTTGAACTCAGGTCTTTTCTGACTCCGGGCCCTGAACTCTATCCACTGGACCACCTAGTTGTTCAATAATAACAATAGCTAGCATTTATGTAGAACTTTTAAGTTTGCAATGGATTTTACAAATGTTTTTTCATTTGATCCTCACACCTGTGAGGTAAGTGCTGTTATTCCAGTTTCACAGCTGGGGAAGTCACAGAGAGCAGTTAAGTGACTTGCCCAAGGTCACAATAGCTAGGAAGTGCCTGTGGCAAGATTTGAACTTGCTAAAGTCTAGGGCTCTATCCGCTACATGTGGACAAATCTGCTCATGATGATGATGGAATTTCTTGAGTTGCAAAGAGTGCTGGATTGGGAGTCAGGATAGTGGGCTCTGCAGTTTATTATCTTGAGCACATCATTTGACTTTGGATTTCAGTTTCCTGATCTTATAAAATTAGAAGGTTGGACTAACTTATATCTGAATCCCCTTCTGGCTCTAAATCTATGTAAAGAATCTAAAGTCCAGTGAGCTTACTAGAGCCAAGGAGAAGGATTTCATTTCTAGAAATTTTTTTTGTTTCTTTTTTTGAAAGAATAATTTTATTTTTTCTCAATTATATGTAAAACAGTTTTGTAATTAATTTCTTTTTAGTTTTCAGCATTCACTTCCATAAGCTTTTGAGTTTTAAATTTTCTCCCCCTCCCTCTTCTCCTCCAAGATGGCATGCAATCTGATATAAGCACATTTTTCACATTAGTCATGATGTAAAGAAGATAAAACAGTTTTAAACATTCTTTTTTTATATAATTTTTGAGCTCCAAATTCCTTCCCTCCCTTCCCTTCCCCCTCCTTGAGAAGGCAAGCACTTTGGGATAAATTATACATATGAAGTCATGCAAAACATTTCCACATTAGCCATATTGAAAAAGAGAACACAAACCCCCCCCCCAAAAAGAAAGAAAAATGAAGTAAAAAAAGTATGCTTCAATCTGCTTTCATACTCCACTTCTTTCTCTGGAGGTGAGACAGCATTTTTCATCACAAATCCTTTGGAATTGTCTTGGATTATTTTATTCCTGTGAATATAAGTCATTCACAGTTGATCATCATACAGTATTGCTCTTAATGTGTACAATGACCTCCTGACTTTGCTCACTTCACTTTTTATCAGTTCTTATAAGTCTTCCCAGGTTTTTTCTGAAATCATCCTGCCTGTCATTTCTTATAGCACAATAGAATTCCATCACAATCACATAATTGTTCAGTCATTCCCCAGCTGGTGGGCACCTCTTCAATTTCTAATTTTTTGCACAAAAAAGCTGCTATAAATATCTTTCTGTATATGGGTCCTTTCCCCTTTTTTGGGGGGGGGTCTCTTTGGGATATACTTCTAGTAGTGGTATTGCTGGGTCAGAGTATGCACTTTTATAGCCCTTTGGACATAGTTCCAAATGGCTCTCCAGAATGGTTGGATCAGTTCATAACTCCACCAACAGTGCATTATTGTCCCAATTTTCCCACATCCTCTCCAACATTTTTCTTTTCTGTTGTTTTAATTTGTATTTCTCTAATCAAAAGTGATTTAGAGCATTTTTTCACATGGCTAGATAGGTTTGATTTCTTCTTCTGAACAACTTCTAGATTTTAGCAGAGGGGCTTGAGAAGTAAGTGGGGCAGCTCCCTCTTGCTAAGCTTATTTAGTGGTCTTTTACCTCTTAGACTTTTCCCACTACACTCCCCCCCCCACTTATGTGTAATGTTCCACATCTTAGTGTTACACTTCTCTACTGAGAAGATTGTGTTTCTTCATCTCTTTCCTGGAAATTGTGTTGGTTGCTGCCTTTTAATCTGACTTTAGTCTTTCGGTGTTTTAATTTACATTATTGTAGTCATGGTGAATGGTGTACTCCCAGTTTTGCTTTTCTTGATCTGTATCAATTCATACAAGTTTGCTTTGGGTTGAGGAACTGTCTGGAAAAGTGCTTTGTTTATTATCATAGTACGTTACATGCATTTAAGCTGTTGCTAGTATCATCACCATATCAATAACTGTTAATATCCGACCGAGGCTGGTGGGGTGAGCTGTTGGTTGCACTCCTAAAAATATTAACACCGATCTCTCTATGCTGCAGTTTCCCCTTTTGTAAAATGAAGGTGCTAGACTAAATGCCTGATCCCTTTCAGCTGAATGCTGTGATCCTACAACCATGAACTTGACAATTTAAGATTTAAGATACAGAGCCAGGATTTCCTGTCTGGAGCTCTGTCTGTCTGTCTGTCTGTCTGGACCTGGGTCCCTTGAGAGACTCCAGAAGATGGGTTATATTAAGGTTACCTAGTCATTGAGAATGACTGGTTCAGTCTTTGGAAGGAGAAGATGTATGTTTTTTGGACCTACTGGTTAAGAGTTTGCTTTTTTTTTTCTCTTTTCCTTTGGACCCTGCTAGAGGGGATTCTTGCTGGACAGCATAGAAAGAGAGGATGAATATATTGTAGCTATTCTCCAAACTCCAGTCCTTCCCCTTAGTTTTAGCTCCTTATCTGCATTCTGAGGGCCTCCGTGCCAAAGAGAACTTGAAGGATAATTTGAATGGTTAGTTACTTTTTTGCTAAAGGAACAAGTCAAAACTAACAAAAAATGAGAAGCCTGCCCATAGACAGCTAGTCTTACCTCCATTTTCACAGAAATGGACATGTTGAAAGTCACAACTGGAAGTTTTCTTCATCTGTAAAATAAGTAAGTTGAATTAGATCTTCTCTAAGGTGCCTCCAGTTTTAAATCCAATGTTTTAAAAGGATTTGATTTCTAATTCTATAAATGTCCCTATTGCACTGCTAATTTAGCTCTAAGGCCTTTTCCTTTACTAGATTGCCAGGAGGGCAGGGATTGTGGCTTATCTAAGCTTTATATATCCTCTAGCACCTTGCACAGTGAGTTAAGTATCCTGCTTCTACCAGGTTTGAATGCCAAACGTACATTTGCCTAAAATACAATTTTACAGAGAACTAAACAAAGCAAGTGCTCACACAGAGGTTAGAAGTGATACAAGGACACTCTCAAGGTCTCTCTGAAGAACTTTGGTATTGATTGTGAGACATGGGAGACATTGGCAAAGGCGTGACTGCATCAGAGAAGGTGCTGTGCTCCATGAGCAAAGCAGAATTGAAGTAGCTCAAAGGAAACATGAGATGAACAAATTTAGAGCCCTCTCCTTCCCAAACGTCCGTACAAATTATTTGTGTTTGACCTGTGGTAGAGAGCTTTCCGAGCCCCACAGCCACACTGTACCTTGATTCCCAACATTGTGTTTTCATTTTGAACCTCTTCAAGTAAGAAGGACAACAACAAGGTGCTTAATTAATGTTTGTGGAATTAAAGTATCCACAAATGTAAAAAACAGGGACACTAAGGCTTATTTCTCAGATAATGGTAACAATTCAACAGATTTATCTTCTGTTTTGAGCTTGTTAGGGAGAAGGAATATTAAGAATGGAAATCCAATTTGGTCATGAATATGAGGTTAGACAATTCAAAATACTGCTACTCTTTTTTTTTCTTTTTCTTTCTTTCAAAAATCTCCTTTTACCATACAGCTAAAGACTGGGGGGAAGTGGAGGGAGGGAGAGAAATCTTATGTCCCCAAGTGAAAGATCTTACCCACATCCACAATTGGGAATATATTTAGAGCCACAGACCCCAGAAGGGAGTGTAAGCATCTGGTAAGACCTATCATCATCACTAGACTTCCAGTTAGTCGCTCTTATTTAGTCTCTAGCATCTGGAATGGGTGATTCTGTCTTAGGCTGGTTTGGTGGCAGGGTAAAATATCTTTTCCCCTCTGGGTAAGTCCTTACCACATATGGTTTCCAGAAACTACTCTCCAGTTCTCCAGTGGGACCCCCCCCTCTCTCTCTCTCCTCCCTCTTCTCCCCCACATCTCTTTGTCTCTGTCTGTCTCAACTGTTTAGTCTACCTTACAAGCACACAAAAGTACTATAATACTAGAGACAGTAAAGAATGCAGTATTTTGATACTTTAATTTTTTAGTTAACAAAATTCTATTTTCTCTTGCTCCTACCTTATCCTCCCCCCAAAAAAAAATGGGAAAAGAAAAAAAAAAGACCACAACCTTCATAACAAATATGCATAGGTATGCCATATCCAAGAAAGACATGTCTTAATTTGTACTCTGAGTCTTTCCCCTCTCTGTCAGAAGGTGGATAATGGCATGTGTCATCATGGTTCCTCTGGAATCCTTCCTGATTAGAGCTCTTAAGTCTTTCAGAGTTCTCTTTACCATGTTGCAGTTATTGTATAAATTGTTCTGGTTCTGCTCCCTGTTCTCTGAAACGCAGTGGTTCTTAAAGAAAAATTGTAGAGACAATTTCTGCACCTTAGATGATTTAACACCTCTTGGGAAAAAAAAGAATTTATCAAGTAACTAGCTTAAAATAAGGGAGAGACAATCAGCTTAAACAGAAATACCCTACTGTGATATTTTGGAACTGCTAGTTTGAACTGATATCAAACTCAGTTGCATGAAAGGTCAAATACATCAATTTACTTATCTTCATCTCTTCCAGTGGAGACACCTCCTGAACAATTCATTTCCTTTGTAGTGTTCCCTCTCCCCTCCCCCGCCCTATTTTTTTTCCTCCTTTTTTTGATTCAGAAACAATTATGGATTAGAGAGGCAGCTTAATTTAGGGGCAAGGGCACGGAATTTGGAGTCAGTGGACCTGAGTTTGAATCCTGACTCTTCTACTGACCACCTGTACAATTTTCAAGATTTATAAGATTTTCCTCATTTGTAAAAATGAAAGTGTTGGATTAGATCTGGGGTTCTTAACGTTCTTGTGTGTGTCCTGGGCCCCTTTGGCAGTCTCGTGAAGCGTATAGACTCCTTCTCAGAATAATGCTTTTAAATGCATAAAATAGAATACATAAAATTACAAAGCAAGCCAGTAATATAGTTATCAGTCTTTTTCTTAAAGACACCAGATTAAGGTGTCCTAGACTAGATAATATCTGAGGTCCCTTCCAGATCTTCTAAAGGACATTTTCTGCTTTCAGTAGGAAGAGTAAATAGCAACTGTCATTTTAGGCATTTTATAAATGCCTGTTGATTGGTTGAGAAACTTTTGAAAGTATTTTTAGAGAACTTTAAGTAAGATGGTTCCTTTAATCATTGGTAATGTGGCTACTACTGTTGCTCAGATAGAGTTCTCCAACTCCTCATAATGCAGAATTATAGAACGAGCATGTTTTAGGGGTCATCTAGGCCAGCCCACTGCTTCCAGGCATATTCCACACCTAAGCCACCTAGAACAGGTTGTACGTTGTCTATCCTGTTTTTAGAGATCACTGGGGTTGGCTGTTCCTTAACCTGGCTTGTGAATTAAATTGGATTTGTAGATGACCCTTTCTCTAAGTCCTCTAACCTAATCTCTTGCGGCTCTTTGATAATCTGTATATCTTGTTATATGGAAATTTCTTAATGATTTAGCTTTGATTCCTCTTTCTTGATACCCAAATAGAATCATTCACCTAGGCTTTTCCTATAGTCTTCCTTTATACTTTCTCTTCCATCCATTCTTCTCTCTTTCACTACTATCAATCAACCAATCAATCTATTAAACATTTACTGTGTGCTAAGTACTGAGAATACAAAAATAGTCAA
Source organism: Phascolarctos cinereus (assembly GCF_003287225.1). NCBI lineage: Eukaryota > Metazoa > Chordata > Mammalia > Diprotodontia > Phascolarctidae > Phascolarctos > Phascolarctos cinereus. The sequence continues at coordinate 546,687,951 of NW_027555847.1, read as the reverse complement.
AAAACAGTCCCTGAGCTCTAGGAGCTCACTATCTAAATGGGGGAGACAATATGCAAACAAGCTATATACAGGATAAATAGCAAATAATTAACAGAGAGAAAGCACAAGAATTATGAGGGGCTGAGAAAAGCTTACTATAAAAGATAGGATTTTAGTTCATACTTAAAGGAAGCCAGAGAAGTCAGTAGGTGGAGTTGAGGAGGGAGAGGAGGCAGGTTCAACCAGAGAAAATGACTGGAGGTGAAAGATGGAATGACTTGTTCCTGGAAAATCCAGAAGGCCAGGGTTGCAAGATGGAAGAGTACATGTCTGGAGTAAGGTGTAGGAAGACTGGAAAGGTAGAGGAGAAGGGGAAGTAGGTTTGTAGAATTTTAAATTCCAAACACCAGATTTTATATTTTATCTTTGAGGCAATAGGGAACCATTAGAGTTTATTTTTATTTTCTTTTGCTTTTTGGTGAGACAATCAGGGTTAAGTGACTTGCCCAGGGTCACACAGCTAGTAAGTGTCAAGTGTCTGACCTGAGATCACATTTGAACTCAGGTCCTCCTGACTCTAGTACCAGTGCTCTATCCACTGTACCACCTAGTTGCCCCACCATTAGAGTTTATTGACTAGGGGAGTGACTTTGTCACTGTACCACCTAGTTGCCCCACCATTAGAGTTTATTGACTAGGGGAGTGACTTTGTCAGACCTGTGCTTTAGGAAAATCACTTTGGTGGCTGAAGAGAGGATAAATTAGAGTGGGGACAGACTGGAGGCAGGTAGACCCACCGGCAGGATGTTGCAATAGTGCACACGTCAGGTGATGAGGGCCTGCACCTGAGGAGAGGAGGGTGTATTGGAGATATGTTGCAAAGGTGTAATGGACAGATCTTGACAATAGATTGGATATGGGGTGTGGTGAGAGATAATGAGGAGACAAAGATGACGCCTGGGTTGTGAGCCTGAAGGCCTGGGAAGATGGTGTTGCCTTCTGCGATAACAGAGAAGGGAGGGAGGGAGAGGTTGGGAGGAAAGATAGAATTCGGTTTTGGACATGTTTAGTTTAAGATGTCTCCTGGACATCCAGGTCGAGGTGTCTGAAAGGCAGTTAGAGATGTGAGGTTGGAAGTCAGCAGAGAGGTTGGGGCTGGATAGATACTTTAACTTTACTGTTCGTCACCTCTGCACTATTGGAGTATCTCCCTAATGGCCTCCCAGCTCTTAGTCTCTGCCAACTTCAATCCATTATGTGTATTACAAGCATATCCCTCCACTACCAAAAACTCTTTAGAGGATCAAGTCCTAATTCCTTAGTTTGGCATTCAAGTTCTTCCACAACTTGGCCCCACCCTAACTTTTCAGCTCTCTTCCTATTTAAACCCTTCTCTTGAATCAAGTTGGTCTGACCTCTGTCCTCTAGAACAAATTAAAAAAAAATTTTTTTGTTTTTAGATAATTGGGCTTAAGTGACTTGCCCAAGGTCACACAGCTGGTACGAGTCAAGGGTTTGGTTTGAGTTCAAATTTGAACTCAGGCCCTCCTGACTTCAGGGCTGGTGCTCTATCTACTGAAACCTAGCTGCCCCTAGAACAAATTTTAAACATTGCTGCCCTTTCACACCCCATTTTCCCACCTGAAATGCCTTCCCTACCTCCCTTTTCCTGTTGAAATCCCATTTATCCTTCAATTTCCAGTTCAATCCCATCTCCACTGACTTAAAAAAAAAGAATGTTTTATTTTATTTTTTCTCAATTACATTCATTTTTAAAAAATATTTTTTGAGTTCCAAATTCCCTCCTTTTCTTCTCCCCTCCTTGAGAAGGTAAGCACTTTGATATAGATTATACATATGAGGTCATGCAAAACATGTTTCCATATTAACCATATTGCAAAAAAGAACACAAACCAAAAAAAACCAACCCAAGAAAAATAATGAAAGTTTTTAAACAGTATGCTTTGATCCTCATGCAAACTCTATCAGTCAGTTCTTTTTGGGGCAGCTAGGTGGCGCAGTGGATAGAACACCAGCCCTGAAGTCAGGAGGACCTGAGTTCAAATCCGGCCTCAGACCAAACACTTGGCTCTTAACTAGCTGTGTGACCCTGGGCAAGTCACTTAACCCCAATTGCCTAAAAAAATTAAAAAAAAAAGAAATAACACTTTTTTGTGAATACCTATACCAATTTACTGTGGAACAGGGAAGCATTATAGTAAAAGAGCAGTGGTAGACTGTAAACTCCCTGAAGTCAGGAACCATCTCTCCCCCTCTCTTTGTATTCTCAGTGTCTTGCACAGTGCCTGTAACATTGTAAACACTTAATAAATGCTTGTCAGCCAAGTAAATGAGCATTCATTAATTACCTCTTGGGTACCAGGCACTACTTTCTAAATCCTTCATTTTACAGATGAGGCCTGGAGAGATTAATTGATTTACCCCACATTTATACACTTGGCAAATATCAAATGTGGAATTTAAAGCCAAGTCTCCTAAATCCAAAGTTAATAAGTTCCCCACTGTGCCATGATCCGCCTGAAAATCACTTTTATCCTTATGCTCCCAATGCCTTGCATATAGTGGGTACTTAATAAATGTTCACTGACTTGAGGCTACTTCATCTTTTAGAGCCTCAATTTCCTAATCTGTAAATTGGGGAAAGGGAACATTCCACTTCCTCATAGGGCAATAAACCCCCAAAGCACTATCTAGAATATGAGTCATCACAGTTTTGAACAACAAATAGGGCTCCACATTCTTCTGCTGCGGGTTATTGGTGGGCAGCTTTGCTAGAAGCCAGGTTGCAATTGTTGGTTTGAAGAGATTTAACTTATTTTCAAAATGAAAACCACTCTTGGTACTTTGTACTCTTATTTTGCAATTCATTTTTTAATTAAAAATAATTTTAGCAGGAAACTAATTTTTATCTATAAAAAGGTAATTTATATTCTTAAACTTAAATATTATGTTTCTTCTCTCAGTCATCTCTGTCACAATAAAATCAATGGATTTTGTGAAATAAACATAAAAATAACATATATAAAAATTAGAAGATATCCAAACCAAGTACCTTTCATAATAATGAATGAGAATTATAAATGAAATAAAGAATAGAGAACATCATTAAAAGATGTACAATTTTGTACAAATTTATATAAAATTTAAAAGATTCTGCATAAATAAAATAAATATGTCAAAATTAGAAAGGAAATGGTAGAATGGTAATATTTGCAACAAATAGCACTGATAAAAGTCTAATATCCACAGTATATAGGTTTGACACACACATAAAATACCAAGAACTATTTCCAATAGATAAATTGTCAAAAAGATATGAACAGTTTACAAATTGTAAACTCCAAGTGATCCCATGAAGATGTGCAGCAAATCATGAATAGTAAGAGGAATACAAATTAAAAACAACTTTGAAACTTCACTTCATTACAAACTGGCAAAGATGAGAAAAGATGGGAAGTCAGTGTTGGGGGTGAGGCCATGGGAAGAATTAGAGAATTTCAGAGTTGGAGGGAACTTTTAGGGGCCAACCTAGTTCAACTCCTTTTCAAAAACAGTTACCCATTGTTGCTGACGCAGCTACTGTTTGAAGACTTCCAAGGAGAAGGAACCCATTACCTATTGAGGAAGTCCATTCCACATATGGACAGGGAAACTGATACCTTCTCTGCTGGTAGATTTGTGAAGTCCAATTGTTCTGTGTTTCACTTTGTAATTATGAAAAGAAAAGACTATCCAGTCCATATACTCTCTGACCTAGAAATCCCGCTGTGAGGATTATTCCCTAAGGAGGTTTAAGACAAAAATAGAGGTCCAATGCACATATATGCACGCATGCACACACATGCACGCACATTCATAATTATTCTGCTTGCGCTATCAAAGAACTGGAAACAGTGCCCATCAATTAGAGAGTAGCTGAAAAGAAAAGTCTATGATATAGGAGTGTAATGAAATTTTATTGTTCAGTAAGAAAGGATGAATATAAGGAATTTAGAGAAACATGGCTCAAATTTGTATGAATTGTGGCACGGTGAAATTAGCAGAAGCAAATGAACAAAATACATAACTACAATGATGTAAATGAACAGAATTCACTAAAAGGAAGTGGAACACTGAATACTGGAAAAAACAAAGATTCTGGAAGAGAGATAATAAAACCTACCTCCTCCCTATGTCAGAGAAATGAGGGGCTGGTAGAACATAATATATATATTGCTAGGCAAGGTTTCTATGACATGAAGACAAAAGACATCAACGAAACATTTAAAGTAAAAATAAAATAAAGTCAGTAGGAAACATTGAACCTGATATATAAAAATTTTGATTTATGGCTTTCAAGAACACAACTATTTTGAAAAGTGAGATGGGTCTGTGTTTCATTTCACTTTAAAGAACTTGATCCTGATAACAATAATCTGCAATTCATGGAACTCAGCCCAGTTCTCTTAAACCAGAACACTTCCCTTTATAGTCAAGAAATGTTCCAGGTATCCCCCAGATAGAAATGCTTAATTTTTGTGGTTCGACAGATGGAAATGTGAGACTTGCCCTCATTAAGATACATTGTTTACTTAGAATAGGTCAGTTGCTAGGGGCAGCTAGGTGGTGCAGTGGATAAAGCACCTGGCCTGGAGTCAGGAGGACTGGAGTTCAAATCTGGCCTCAGACACTTGACACTTACTAGCTGTGTGACCCTGGGCAAGTCACTTAACCCCATTGCCTAGCAAAAAAGAAAAGAAAAGGATAGGTCAGTTGCCTAGCAATGTGTATCATGAGCCCTCTCCTCATCTTCAATTTAGATATAAACTCTCCTATAATCTAATACGTTTGATTTGGGATAAATCTCATTTTGAAAATATCAGTAAGTGAAGAATGCAAGCAGGTGAACTGAGGTGAGGCTGCATGAAGGACCAGCATAGGCTGCTTCCGTAAGCACTTCGCTGCCAACTTGGTCTTTGGAGGAGTAACACAGGACAGTGTTCCTACATGTAGCCTTCAGGATTGCCTGTTAAACCTTTAACATCTTTATGGATGAGTTGGACTTGTCTCACCTTGAAGTAGGAATACAGACAACCCACTTTAGACTAAAATGCCGTTATTCTGTATTAGGGAACCATCATTTCTTCTCTTTACGAAATGCAGCCTCATTTTCTTACATCAAAGCATTTGTTAATTGAAAGTATCATTATAAACCAGCAAGATAATTTCCTAGGCCTGGGTTCCACCCAGATTGAGAAGATTTTTTGAGGAATGGTTCTTCATCTTTCTCCTTCATTGTTTCTTCTTCCTCTTTCTATTCTTTTAATGTAGTCCTCCCTTAAGGTTCTGTCTTTAGACCTTTTCTTTCCCTTCATCTCTTGCCCTTTTCATCCTTACTTCTTCCCCACCACTTCATCACTACTACAGTGTTGTCTCTCAAATCAATATCTTTAATCCTCACCTCTCTCCTGAGTTCCAGATGGAATTGGGGAAAGAACTGGGTACATTTAGCCTGGAAAAGAGAAGTGTAGGGAAGAGGAGGCATGATAATTATGTTCAGGTAATTCAAAGGCTATCATATGGGAGAGGGATTAGATTCCTTCTGCCTGTCCCAGAAAATGGAAGTAGGAAGATGCAAATTTAGGTTTGATATAAAGAAAAATTTCCTAATGACTAGAGGTACCCAAAGGTAGACTAGGTTGCTTTTAACAGAGGTACCCTAGAGGTAGTGGGGTCCCCATCAATGATGTCTTCCAAAAATTCTGGACACTTGTCAGATATATCACAGAGGGGATAGATTCTTGTTTAGGTACAGGTTGAACTAGCTGGACTTTGAAGTTCCTTCCAACTCTTCATCTTGGGCATTGAGTGACATCTTAAGCTCAATACATCCCAAACCAAACTTTTTTTATCTTTGTACTTAAACCTGTAGCCCCTCCTTAATTCCCTGTGTCTGTTAATGGAACTACCATTCTCCTAGTTACCTAAATTTGAAATCTTAGTGTCAACTTTGACTCTCTTCACTGCCCTTCACCTTTCACATACAGTGTACCCCATCCATTTTACTTTCACAGCCTCTCCCAAAATGGTTGCCCTGACACTGCCAAGACATTAATTCAAATCCTCTTTATCTCTCAGTTGCAATAGCCTCACAACAACCCTTCAAGGTAGGTGCTGTTGTTACCTCCATTTTATATTTGAGAACACTGAGGCAAAGAGGTTAAGTGACTTGCCCAGGGTCACACAGCTAGTAAGTGTCTGAGGATAACTTTTTTGTTTTGTCTGTTCTGTTTGAGAAAAGAATTCCTCAAATACTTCTCTTTTGTTGATAGTCTTTTTCATTGATGGTTAGGATTGGCTTATAAGGATTGCTTTTTGGAATAGCTTAATCTATCTTTTCTGATCCCCCCCCCTCCACCCTTGCAGAGTAATCCTGGGTTATTCAAATTGAGGTTCCTTCATAGCTGAATACCTTTCTCCTGATTTGCTTGGAAAATTTGTGGCTTGGCATTACAATTCCAAAATTTAATCTCAAGAGTTTCACACATGGGGTTTTCTCTGGTTATCTATGGATTTGTTCAGTTAGTACTTTGTCATCTATATTGTCATCATTTTTGTGTTATTTCCTGAAGTATGATATTCAATTAAAATTATTTTTTCTGGGAGATCTATTATCCTAATATACTGTCTTCAAGATAGATGGATTTGGGGTGCGTATAATTCATGTGTTCTTTCTAAGGTTTGGGTTTTTTTCCACCAAATTTTCTTTTATGAATGTATTTTTAATTTGTAAGTCTTATTCTCCTGCCCCCTCCTCACCCCAGCCTCTTTTATATTTGCTAAGTTTTCTACTCTGCTGTTTGTCTTCATTAATTCTGCTTTGAGCTTTCTGATTTCTGCCCTAATTTCTATCCTAATTTTTAAAAAAAAGTTTTATTTTTCTTTTGACCCACCCCATGATCAATGGAGAGTCCACACGGCTTTCTTTTTCTTTGGCAGTTTTTGGTTTATTTTCTTTCATAGTATAATACTTGTTCACTGTGTTAAGACCTTTTTAAAGATCTATAGTAATCTTTCTTTCTTCCCTTCCCTCCACTCCCCTCTCCTCTCCTCTCCTTTCCTTTCCTTTCCTTCTATGAATTTTTCTGCTAGGGAATTAGGCTTGTAGCCAGCCATTCTTTATTGGGCATTTTTGCCTTTCAGGCTCTCTTGAATTCTCACTCTTTTCTCTCCTTATTCATGGGCCTCTCCCCTCTTCATTGCTATGTTGAACACCTTTTTTCCTGCTTGGATCCCTAAGGCTGGGGGATTCGGGGGGTCCCATTGATTCCCTGTCCAGAACAGACTCTGATTGGAGACTAGGTTACATTTTCTAGTTCCCTTTCCATTTTGCAGGGGAAGCCACTTTGTTTTTAGCAAGTTCTATGATAGTTTCCCTCCCACTCACCCCACCTTAACCTCTAAAGGATATAATCCTTTGCACTCCTTTTCCTTTGCGTGACTAGGCAGAATAGATGTCAGTGTCCTTCAACTTTTTGGGGTTGGGAAGTGGGGAGGGATTTTCACAGTAAGTCACTGTTATGGGAGAACCATACTGTCAAATCCTGAAACACAAGCCTATGAAGTTATTTGCTGACTATCTGATGAGCTGGGGAAAGTTAATAGAAACTCATAAGTATTTAAGTTCTCTGATGTCATTTCATGAAGCTCATGCAATGTTTCTGTCTTATCTTGTGATTCAGCTTTCATTGCCATATAGTTGTTGTATACTTCCATTTTGTTAGGTTTTTAGGTTGGGAAGTTATGGGGAAATTGACCACTCTGTGTGATCTTGCCTATTAACGTGATTCTTTCTATAACAAGTCACTTTATCACCCTGAACCTTGGGTTCCTCAAAGGAGAGAATCCTTAAGTACCCTTCCAATTCTGATTCCATGGTTTGTGAGGAGACTATTTACTCTTTAAGATTCTTCCTACCTCTGAAATACTTATGATTCAGTGAAAATTGGCCAATAGTTAATATATCTACTCACCTGTGTTCAAGCTCCCTGAAATATCCTTTAAACCCAATCCATTCTGTTGCCTATGATATATTGGAAAGTGTCCAGGTTGGGTCATCAAGCAAGGCAAAGAAACTCTATTACAGAAATAGATTTGCTGATGAGCTCTCTGAGGAATTGGAATGGTCATTTCATCTCAGGTGAGGAGAGCTCTTTTTACATTTTATTTTATTATTCTACTTCGTTGTGATCTGACATCTACAATACTTTTTTTGGCCCTTTTTCACCTTTGTTAATACGTGGATTATCAGTTTAGCTTCGGTGAAGAATGGAATGTCCCATCTTTATTGCCTAAATAGCTTAAATTCTCTCTAAAGGAGTTCTATGAATATTTCTCTGATGAGATGATAGCTAAAATTCCTTTGGATTCTGTCACATAATTAATTGATAGGTGTGCAGGCAAGGTGCAAGCCCTATGACAGATACAAAAGAAGGCCAGCAATTAAAGGAAATTGCCTGACCTGAGCAGTGCTGGCAAATGCCCTAAGTATTTAGGGTATCTAGAATGTGTCATATGCACAAAGCTCATATCTTTTGGCTACTGATGGTAGACAAAAAACAAGGGCATGTGACCCCAGGATGCATATTCTCAAGTCACTGAATGCCTAGCCAGGGATCATTAGTGACAAGAGGGCATACCGCAGAGGTGTAATCAACCTCAAACTCTGGAGTCCAAGGCCTCAGAGGGGAATCCCTTCTACTATCCTGAAAGACTCAAGATACAACCAAGATCCTAGAATCTTCTTGAATTGAGCTATTTCCTAGTGTACAGGGAAGAGATGCTTATAGTTCTATAGTGACATTGTGCAGGTATTCCATGTAGATCCTGACTCTGCACAAAGGTTCCTCCCATTCATTCCAAAGATACTTACTGGGCAGCCACCATATGTAAAGTGCCATGCTAGGAGCTACAGGATATCAAGACATGAATACAATACAGTCCATGCATACATACATACACACACACACACACACACATATATATATATGTATACACACATATTCGTGTGTGTATGTATGTGTGTATATGCATATATGCATATATATACAGTTTATATATGACCTAGTAAGGGAATTACCACACAGGTTAGAATCTAAAAGTTCAGTGAGAAGTACAGAGGTGTCATTTCTAGTTGGGAAGTAAGGAGGATATCATGGAGGAGATGACATTTGAGCTGGGCCTTAAAGGTTGGGTGGGATTTCATTGGGTTAAGGTAGTGAAAGAGGGCATTCCATTTTAAAGAATGTTGCATTGATAACTCTTTTAAAGAATCATTGCACCCATTGTCCACCACTTCTCTGTTGACAGGCAGGAGACATGCTGTCAATCAAATCTACCGAACAAAAGACTGATCACTGCAGGGATTTAAATTCTGAAGTCTCTTAGTGTTGCTCTCCTTTACATTGTTAGTATACTATGTTGTTGAGTCGTTTCAGTTGTGTCCGACTCTTTGTGATCCTATTTGGGGTTTCCTTGCACAGATACTAAAGTGGTTTGCCATTTCCTTCTCCAGTTCATTTTTACAGATGAGGAAACTGAGGCAAACAGGGATATGTGACTTGCCCAGGGTCACAAAGCCTGTAAGTGCCTGAGGCTGGATTTGAACTCAGGAAGATGAGTCTTCCAGACTCTAGGCCCAGCATTCTATCCACTATGCCACACAATGACTTATTATACCATAGTCATTGTGTAAATTATTCTACTTATTTTTCTGTGCCTCAATTTAGATATCTTTTCAAGTTTCCTTGTATTATCATTTCTTAGGTTGTAATAATATTTCATTGCATCCACCTACCACAGTTTGTTCAGCCGTTTCCCAATTGATAGGCATCCACTTTCTTTCCAGTTATTTGACATTACAAAAAAGTGCTGCTATAAATATTTTTGTATTTATGGGAACTTTCTCATCTTCCTTTGACCTTAGGGTTTATGAGTCATAGTGGTATTATTGGGTCAGAGATCATGTAAAATTTAGCAACCTTTTTTAGTACAGGGTAATTCTAAACTGTTTTCTACAATGGACAGACCAATTCACAGCCCTCATATATATATATATATATATATATGTATATATATATATATATATATATACATATATATATATATATATATTGACAGTGAGAAAAGCACTGACTCAGTTTCAAGGATTAGATTCAAATCCTGCTTCTGACATTTACAGCCATCATGACCTTGGACAAGTCACTTAACTTTGGGGCTCAATTTCATCATCTGAAAAAATAAAGGCTTTGGAATTGTTGGCTTCTTTCCCGCTCTGTTATTTGTGGTCCTCGGAGTACAAAGGTGTAATGTGACAAATGGATGGCAATGATGTTTAGACTACTCTTTTTTTTTTTAGGCAATTAGGGTTAAGTGACTTGCCCAGAGTCACATAGCTAGTAAGTGTCAAATGTTTGGTCTGAGGCTGGATTTGAACTTAGGTCTTCCTGACTTCAGGGCCAGTGCTCTATCCACTGTGCCACCTAGCTGCCTCCTAGACTACTCTTTTAAGAAGTTTGTTGGTGACGGAAAGACTAGAGGGAGGACAATAGTTTATGAGAATATCAGGATCTGCAGAAGAATCTCCATTGGTAAAGAGGAAGATTTAAATAAGTTTATATGACAGAAGATGGAGGAGGTAATAACTGATGAAGATCTGATTGCTAGTTTCCCAAATCTGGGCCACTTGGGTCATTGGCCTAAAAGAATGTACTTGTAGAATTTCATTTGGAAAGGACTTCAAAGATCACGTAAGCTCAACTCATGTTTGAACAAGAATCTGCTCCGCTTATCCTAACACAGCAGCTATTGAAGACTTTAAGGGATAATGAACTCATTACTACATCCTTAGGCAGCCCTTTCTACTTTTGGACAATTCTCACTATTTTCCTTTGCTTTAAGCCTGAGAACCTAAAAGAAGCAAGTCTCATGGTAAATCTATTCATTTTCAAAATGGGATGAATTGAGATATGCTTCTAAAAGCCTTTAAATGAGAGGCCATGGAATAGAACAAACACAGGACTGGGACATCTGGGTATAGATACTTCCTATCAAACTTAGTAGCAGTGACTAAGGATATATCACTTAAATTCTGATCCTCATTTTCCTATCTATAAAATAGGAATGGTATTACCTATATTACTGTCTCTCAGGGTTATTAAAAAGAATGTACTTTACAAAATGTAAAGCCTTGAATCAATATTATTTTTAATAAACCTGGACAAGATACAAGAAACAGCTGTGATTTTTCCCTTGAAAAATGAAAGAATTCCCAACTTATTCCCATTGTGGTCTGCCCCAGAGTAATGTGTGTGCATGCCACAAAGGGGCCGGTTGCCTACGAGACTATTTCCTGAATACTGTCTTGGGCAGGTCCCCTTGGCTTTGCCATTTGGTTAAGAGAGTATCCAATTAATCATTCCATCTCTGATTTTTAAATAAGTGTGGTGAAAGAGAGAGACTCCCATGGACAGCGCCTGAGTTGGCGAACTGGTTTTATTCTTTTAGAGGATTCAAGATTAGAGTATGACTCAGTTGGATGAGATTATGCTCCTAGACCTCTGCAGTTTTAAGGCTAGAACTCCCAGGCTTTCCTCAGGTTGTGTTTCTTTTCTGGAAAAGGGCCCATTTCCTAAAGCCTGACCATGTCAGTCCCCGCTCGAAAAGCTTCAGTGGTTTATTATTGCCTCTAAGATACTGTACAAACTCCTGCTAAGCATTTAAAACCCTTCACAGTGAGTCTCCAGCCTACCCTTCCAGGCTGATTCCATGTTCCAGTAAGACATTTCATCTCTGCCTCCATACCTTTGACCAGGTGGTTTCACCACATTTGGAAAGCTCTGCTCACATTTGCTTTTTGGAATTTCTATCTTCCCCAGCAGGGTGATCTCAAGTGCACCTGCTTTAAGAGGCCTTTCCTAAACCCTCCACTCACTGGTGCCTCCTAATCATGTTGTATTTTATTTTGTATATATATGCTGGCATAGTGGATAGGGAGCTGGACTTGGAGTCAGGAGGACCTGTGTTCAAGTCTGACATCTGACCCATCCTGGCTGTATGACCGTTGGAAGGTCATTTAACCTTTCATTCCTCCTTTCAGAATCAAAATTGCAGTAAGGGTGCCAACTTGCATTGATAGAAGGCATTTCCTCTATGCCAGTTAAATGCCAAGTCTAGTCCTATCCCCTCTCTCTTATTTACTTAACTGTGAAAGTGTCATATCCCCTCAAGAACATGTAAGTTCTTTGAAGGTAGGGACTGTGTCATACTTTAATGTTTGTTGTATCCCCTGCACTTAGAACAGTGCTGATCACAACATAAGTACTTAAGTGGTTTTTAATTCATTCATGCTAGAGGTCTATCCTTAGCCTGGAAGCCTTTCACACTCTGGATCCAGTCTGCCTTTAATAACAACAAGGACAACAGTTGTAACTTTATATGGAGATCTAAGGTTTGCAAAACACTTTGATCAGGGCAATCTAGTGAGGTAGGTAGTACAAGTATTATTTCCCCCATTTTACAGATCAAGAAACTAAGGCTCTGAGAGGTTTGTGACTTGTCTGGAGTCCCAAAGCTAGTGACTGAGGCAGGATTTACATCCTTACCTCTTTCTATTCATATCTCCCTTAGTTCCCACAACAAATTCTTTGCTTCCGCTAAATTAGTCTGCTTGCTGGTTTTCTGAGCAAGGCTTGCGCTTTACTACCCATAAGCCTTTGCTCATGCCATTTGTTTGCTGGGAATGCCCTCTTGCTTTACTTTCTCCATCTCCCATCTGGCCCTGCAAAAATACCATTTCCTCTGTAAAACATTCCCTGATCCTTTTAATGTGAAGGGAGTGATCTGTCCCTGATCATAGAACACTTGGTCCTAGATATCTAACTAGAACATAAAAGCTTCTTGAAGGTAGGGATGTATTCAGTCTGCATCTCTTTAGGTCCTATCACAGTGCCTTGTGTGGGTAAAAGGAATGATCAGGGGACCAAAGGGGTCATGATATTCTGCGCAAGACTCATAGGATTCATGCAAGTGGATTCTATGTGAATTCCAGTATTGTGGTGGATTACACAGGTACCATCTTGGTGACAGAGACTATCAGAAGCCTCTGAAGGGGTGGGGGCCAGAGGTGTAGAAATGGGCAGGAATACCAAATTTATGCCTCCACCCAATTGACCATTGATTCACAACCTTAGTAGCACTCATGTCTCCAGGAACTATGGGCTGCAATAGAGACTGCATAACCAAAAATAAACTGGCTGCAGGGGACAGTTTGCTCTTTAGATTGTATTTCTTTCTTAGCAGTGTTTGTGTCCCTGGTTTGTTTTACTTAACATGAGACAGTATCAGTCACTAGGTCTGCTGCCTCTGACTTCCCCTATTGTCACTAGGGAAGAATGAGGATTAAAGACAACTTGTTTCTTCATCCAGGCTAGGGTGGAAATGGTCAATACAATATAATCCAACCCCAAATAATCCAATAAACATTTAAGTACTCTTGGAGGATAGAGCCCTTTGCTATGGGAGGAATGAGATCCAAAGTTTAGATAAGACTGGGTCCCCTGCAGAATTTGTTGACTGGTCAGAGGATATGACATGTACACACACATACACACATGCATTTATACTTGAAAGGATCTGTGATCAAATAAGAAAATAAAGTGTTTTAACTTTAAGTGCTACATAAATGTTAGCTGCTATTGTTATGAATGATTATGTCAACAAAATCCCCACACATCCATGCTCTCCCCAACAGAGCAGACATTCATGTCATCTCATCCTGGGCCATTGTCCCCACCACTTCCCCCTTCCTAATTCTATCAAGCCAGGTAGTACAGTAGATAGCCTGCTGGTTTTTGGAGGCAGAGGAACTGTTTGAATCCTGGCTTTGCCCCTCACTCACTACCTTCAAGGAGAGATTCTTTAACCTTCCTGAACCTCCATTTCCTCACCTCTAAAATGAAGGAGTTGGACCAGATGACCTCTAAGACTCTTTCCACTTCTAAATCCTTGATTTGTGGTCCCCTTATGTCTCCTCAGTCCAAGCTGGCAGCAGGCATCCTTTTGGATATTTGGCTCTTTCTGTTCCTTTTATGTCTGGATAAGGGCTTTAGCATGAGTACTGTGTGGGTTTGGAGAAAGAAAAGAGGAGGGAGAGAGCACATTCTTTTCATTTAAAAAAAATGTACATGTAGTAGTGAGCGTAGGTCATATTTTATCTTGGCTTCCTGACCATTTTCCATTGTAAGCTAAACTCCATCTCCTTGACTTTAGTGTCTCTAGGGAGCTCCATTTGTAGCATTGGATTAAGTTGTACTTACTTGCTCATACTTTGCCTTGCCAATGTTATTCTCTTGTTAGGGATGTGTGTGCTCTTCTCCCAATGAAGTCCCCTACTAACCTCTTGTGGGAAGGACTAAGGTTTTCCTTTTGTTATGTTTTTCAGTACCTCCACAGCACCAAGGACAGTGCTCAACATTGATTAAGCACATAGGAACTGGCTAGGTGACTTTAACCATCATTGATTAAGCATCTACTATTATGTATAGGACTCTATTAGATGCTGAATGGATATGATCCTACACTCATGGAGTTTACATTCTACTAGGAAGTCATGCTATATTCACAACTTGTCACCTAAATTCATAGAGAATGGTGCAAGCAAAATATTTTGTGAGCTGGGCAGGAAAGGTGAGAGGAGAAATTTCATTGCCAATGGGGATAATTAGAGGCTTTGTGGAAAGGTGGCATTTTATCTGGGTGTCAAAGGATATGGGTTCTTCATGAAATAGAAGATCGAGAGCTGAAAGAGACATTGGAATTCAATAGGTGGAAATGGATTTAGAGAAACCTAGGGAACAGCAGAAACCAACATTGCTTCCTCTGAGTATCAGAAAAATATTTTTGGGAGGCTTAGGGGTAAATATATGGCACTACGTGCCCTAAGTCTCTTAAGCAAGGGATTTAGTCCTGTACAATTGAATTGAGTCAGCTTGGAAGGCAATTGTAGCCAGAATAATTTATTTAGCACTTTTTTGTTTCTCTATTTTATTCTTTATTTTTTTTAAATACAGCTTTGGAAGTGATTGGTGTGGAAGGTCACAGCAGCCCCTTGGACATCCCTAAGTAGGCATTAATTACATCTAAGGTATAAATAAAATCACTGTGAGGAAAAAAGGACTCATTTGGATTGTAAAGTCATTTGATTCAACCCCCCCCCACACACAACTCTGATGCGGTAAGATTTATATGATCTAAAATCAATTTCTTCATCTCTTTGTGCCAAAGGGCATAACAGAGGCTAAGAAAATGCAGCAAAAATTATTGTGTTGTGGCTGAGTATTTAACAGAACCTTATTTCTAGGTCCCATTCCCCTTAAGCCCCCAGAGACCAGAGAAGCCAAGGTCCTGGCCTGACCAGTGAAGTGTCACATAGCTCCTCAGCCCAGGAGATCCTTGGGAGACTGCCCCAGGCAACTTTGAACCCTTGGTGTTAGTTTGCTTGAGCCAAAGTTTGATGGGCTCTTCTCATATGCCCAGGGGATAGACAAAAATCAGTCTCTATAGGATTATGTGGTGTGTGGGAGGGGGCGGGGTGAGGGGAAGAAGGGGCCACAGATTATAAAGCTGTGCTTCTCTCACTAGGTATCCTATTCTAAGTGTCTTTGGAGTCTGTTACCACTGATATGCCTTGCTTTCTACTGTGGTTTTTGCTTCCAAACCTCTCCTTTCTCAGCAGTATCAAAAGTATAAGCAGAGTTGACTAGGGAATTAGGAGGTGAGATAAGCTGGTTAAGAAATAGAGAGAGATTAATCAGTCAACAAACATTTATCAAACTTAGCTTGATTCGTGCACCCTCTATTTTATGGAGAACTCACACTAGACAAGCGCTCACATGGTGGTCCGAAGAAGCGATATAGGGACACTCTCAAGGTCTCTGTTTCTTAGGTGTAACATGAGACACACTGGCACAGGACTGCTCAGAATGCCTGGTTCCCTGGATAGTACCATTGGGGAAGATTTCTAAATGAAATCCAGTCCTGCAGTATAGCTGCCTCCGCCTGAGAATCCCCTTTAAATGATCCAAGTCCGTGACTGCAGGCCCCCTGGGCAGCCCCCCTGCTTCGGACTGACCCAGGTGGTCACTTAACAAAACTGGGCTATCCACCGGAAAAAACGGGCACATTCTCAAAAGGTACTGCTGCATCCTGCACACAGAAATAGTTCCCAACTTCACCTAAGGGAGCCATCAAAAGATTCTGCTTTTAGAGAACAAGAATAAACAATAATGATGGTGTCAAACCCAGGAGATATTAGGCGAGGTATATCCAACTCCCCTCCCTTACTGCAGGTACAGAGAGAAAATGTTCTTTTCTTCAATCCATTAAATGCATAAATGAAAGTAATATGCTGTTTTCACTGGCACAGGTTCAAGGTCAAACCACTGATAGTCTAAGATAGTCTAAGTCATGCTCAAAAGAAAGGCAAGATGCACAGATTTAGAGAATTCACCCCAAATGTTCACATGGACTATTTGTGCCTGACCTGTGGTAGAGCATTCCGAGCTCATATTGGTCCAATCAGCCACAGTTGACACACTGTAACTTGACTCTAACATAGTGATGTCACTTTGGTCCTCTTTGAGAAAGGACAACTAACCACTACCATGTGCCAAGTAGACATGCAGCTAAGTGAGCAACCATGTATCTTGCTACTGATACAGTCTATTCCCTGTCAGACTTCCCAAGTTCTGTAGTGTATCACAATTTATAGTTGAGATTTAGAGAAGGGAGCCTTGATCAAGGAATGGGGGTGTGGGGGTATGGGAATCTATTCTTCTACCACTCCTGACCACTACTTACCACCTGTGTGTCTATGGACTAGTCCCTTCACATCACTGAACTTTTTTCCTCCTCTGTAAAGGAGGAAAGAGCCCATAACTAAGGTAGAACAGCCAAGGTTTTGCTCCAAGGCACCAAATTTCGAGGTCTGTGTTGACAACACTTGAAGTATTTCAGCATCATAGAAATCGTGGAGCTTAGCATATTAAGATAGCATGAGTAATTAATTAGTTCAAACCAGAAGCTACCAAGTGGTGGACTAAGTTCCTATCTGGCCATGCCAGATTTCCTTCAAATATCTGAGTTCTCCATAGCTCCCTAAACAAAGTAAGTATGAATTTTCTACCTCTTGTCTACACACACACACAAATGACTTCATTTATAGAGTGATTTCTTTGTATTTCCTCTCATGGTATGATTTGAAGTCAATGAATGAATTGGAGACAGGCCAGAGTAAAAGTGAATTCAGATGTCCACAGTTTTCATTACTCTTAAGAGTTATATAGAAAAAAGTGAGAGCTGGCTATTTAAGGTTGTTTTTGTTTTTATAGGTTGCATATAAAAACTTGTTGATTATCACTCTGGCCTTATTATGTCAGTTTATTTTAACCACTCCACAAACATATACTTTAACCTGGAGGTTTTAAAAGGTGCCTTTTGAATTGCAACTGTAATCACAGTAGTATATAGCATAGATTTGAAAACACACTTTTCTGCTGACTTTTTGAAAACCCAAAGCAAGTGACTGGTATAAATTATATTTGTTACCCAATATTCCATTAATTTTTTTTAAAAAAACATTTTAAATAGTGAAGCAGCACTATAATTCTGAATTCTTTAAAAGTTTGAAAACTAAATATTTAAGGATTTGTTTTGGAAATATTGAAAGAGGAGAAGAGTGCTCTATTTAGGAAGAGTTTTAGAAATTTTACTCTTCTATATCTTGTTGCTTCTAGAATCTGTTTTCTAACTTCCTTAAAAATATCTGTTGTTTCCTTAGCATTTACACTGTGAGCTGCCACAGTAATTTAGATTCCTATTATCTCATGCCTGAAGTTTTATTAAAATGGATTCCCATTTGGTTTCAGTAGATTAGAGCTCAGGTCCAACCTACTCATTTTACAGATGGCCCTGGGGAGAGGAAGGAGAAGTGAAGAGAATCAACATCAATATAGCACCTACTATGTGCCAGACTTTGTGCTAAGTTCCTCCTCATTTTTAAAATAATCATTCTCATTTGATCCAATAACCCTGTGAGGTAGGTGCTATCATTATCATCCCTGTTATACAGTTGAGGAAACTGAGGCAAACAGAGGTTAAGTGACTTGCCCAGGGTCAGACAGCTTCAAAGCTCCCAAAGCATAATTTGAATTTAGTTTTTCTGATTCCAGGTCCAGAATTCTACCTACTATGCTAATAATTGCCCAGAGAGATTTCATGAGTTTTTAAAGTGTCACTTGGGTTGTATCATTCCTTTCATTTAAAAACTTTCAATAGCTTCCCATTATCCCACTGAATAACAACCAGTCTCTTTGGCCTGGCCTCATTACCTATTACTTCTCTACATGGAGTCAGCCAGTTTAGAGTACATGCTATTCTACAGACATAAATCGTACTTTCCTGTCGCCATGCTCTTGGTTCATATTGTTTTCTTTAACTAGAACCCTCTTTTTGGCCTTACCTTGCCACCTTCATGTCTTCAAATTCTTTCTATCCTTCAAAGCCCTGATTATTAAATGTTCCCTCCACCATGATACTTTCTCTCGTTCTCTCTTCTCTCTGGACACCAGTGACACTTATTTGTACCACTTATGTAATCTCTTGTATTATGGTAGTTATCTGTACATGCATGTTCCCTTCTTTTACTGTATTATAAACTCCTTAGGAACAGGCACTATGTTATCTGACTCCTCTTTCTCCCAGGATTCTGCATATGTTAGTTAATCAGTAAATACTGAATAAGTGATTTAGAAGAGTGGTTTGCAACTTTTTTGACCATTTAGCCCTATCACTACAGAATTTTTTGACCCCAAAAATGTATGTATTTACTTATTTATAAATTATATACATTTGTTGTTCAGTTGTTTCAGTCATACATATCCTACTCTTTGTAACCCCAACTGAGATTTTCTTGACGAAGATACTGCAGTGGTTTGCCATTTTCTTCTCCAGCTTATTTTCCAGATGAGGAATCTGAGGCAAACAGGGTTAAGTGAGGTGCCCAGGGTCACACAGCTGGTAAATGTCTGAGGCTGGATTTGAACTCAGGTCTTCTTGATGTCAAGCCTGGCACTCTATCCACTGTGCCACCTAGCTGCCAGGCACCTAGGGTTTAGTAAATGCTTTTTATTAAATGCTGACTTTTCCTATAGGCTACAGGGAACCACTGAAAGTTTTTGCTGAGGAATAACATGAGGAAGATTGCACTGGCAGCTGTGTGAAGGCTGTGTTAGAGAGGGAGGAGATACTGGAGGTGGGAAGTTCAGGGAGGAGGTTCTTACAAAACTAGGGTCAAGGTAGTTTGAACAGAGAGGAGGGGACAGTTTTGACAGATTGTAGTAGGAGTAACAGAACTTGGTAATGGATTGGATATGGAAAGTGAGGGCAAGGAGGAGTCAAAGAAGACTAGAATTTTGGGTAACTGGGTTGATGTCAAATGTCTGTTATTTGCCATTTGTCATTTGATGCTGTTAACAGTTTGGAGGTGGAGGCAAAGGTTAGTAGGAAACACTATTAATTCTGCCTCTGATGCTAATTTAAAGTACTGGTGGGACAGCCAGATGGAGATACCTAAACACTTGGGTTGGGTTTTTAATGGGAGCTCAAGGGAGAGACTGGGGCTAGATACAGTAGAGTCATCTTCATGGAATTCATAATTTGTAACCATGGGAGAGGAAGAGATTTTTAACGGAGAAAATATAGAGGGAAAGAAAGAACCAAGGGCATTTATTTTTTGAGTCACCTACGCTTAAAGGACAGGAGAATTCAGTCAAAAGACATTTATTAAGCACTTGCTATGCCAGAAACTGGGGCAACTAGATGGTGCAGTGAATAAGGCCAGCCCTAGAGTCAGAAGGACCTGAATTCAAATCTAGCCTCTGATACTTACTAGCTGTGTGACTCAGGGTAAGTCACTTAATCCTGTTTGCCTTATTTCCTCATTTGTAAAATAAGCTGCAGAAGAAAATGGCAAAAGTCTTTGCCAAGAAATCCCAAACAGGGGCATGGAGAGTCTGACATGACTGAAATGACTCGAAGACAGCAAAAACAACATGTGCACAGGTGACTGTAAAATATATACACAAATAGAAAGATTTTTTTTAACAAAGAGGCCATGGGAGAGGACTCAGGAGGAATCAGGAAAGACTCCTTATAAGAGGCAGATAGGGGCTCCAAAATGTGGAGGATAATCATTATGTCAAGTCCGGCAAACAAGCTGTGCAACGCTATGGAGGTGAAAGATGGCGTGTTCTGTACAGATAAAAGAGAACAATTTAGTTAAAGTGTGTTAGGGGATTAATGTGTGTTCAGCTAAGAGAGATGTGCTGGAACTGGGCTTTAAATTCCTACGAGAGGAATGAACTTTCAAAGGGAGATTGCTGAGTGGTGGCAGCAGAGAACAAAGCCTGTTGGGGAGCAAGGAGTCCTTTGAGGGCTTTCTTTTTTGGGGGGGTGGGATTTCTTTAGGCAATTGGGGTTAAGTGACTTGCCCAGGGTCACACAGCTAGTAAGTGTCAAGTGTTTGGTCTGAGGCCGCATTTGAACTCAGATCCTCCTGACTTCATTGCGCCACCTAGCTGCCCCTGAGTCCACTGTTTTTCAAAGAGGACCAATGCAGCAGAGGAACATCTCACTTTTGTGAGGGTGTCAGGACATATGGTGTCTTCAGGGGAAAGCCAGGTTTCAGTTGGTTCCCTGATTGGTCCTACTGATGCTTGAGATGTGGCTGAGGGGGACAAGCTGGTATAAAGGGGGTGTGGAAGTACCTTTAAGTCAAGAGTTCTTAATCTGGGCTTTGATGTATTCATTTCAGGGAATCTGTGAACTTGTATGCAAAAAATTTACTTCTTTTCACTAACTTGTAACTGAAATTTAGCACTTTTTTGAATTATGAATGTAGGCAACAACCTATTCTGGTAGCTCCACCAGGCTGGCAAAGGAGTCTATGATATCACACAATAAACATTTATTAAGTACCTACTTAGCCAGGCATTGTGTTAAGCCCTAGGATACAAATTGGAAAAAGACAGCCCTTGCCTCCTTAATAGGAAAAGACTACACATGAAAGGAAGCTGGAAAAGGATGGGGGCAGGGGAAGAGAAGACACCAGGGGGTGCCTGGCTCAGGGGAATCTTGTTCTTTGAAGCTGAAATCAGGCAGAGCTGCCATGAAGAGTTGAGTGACCTGGAGGTTGGATTTCTGTCCTCTTTTGCTGTTGTTCAGTTGTTTGACCCCATTTGGGGTTTTCTTGGCAAAGATACTAGAGTGGTTTGCCATTTCCTTCTCCAGCTCATTTTACAGATGAGGAAACTGAGGCAAAAAGGCTTAAGTGATTTGCCCAAGGTCACCCAAGCTAGCAAGTGTCTGAGGCCAGATTTTAACTCATGAAGGTGAGTCTTCCTGATATCCAGCCCAGGGCTCTATCCACTCCACCACCTAGCTGCCCCATGTGTTGATAGGCCACACATTTCCTATGAAGGTCTCCCTCTCATCAATGAATGTATAATATTCATAGGAGATTGAGCCCAAAGTTTATGAGGAAAATGTTCTGTTCTTTAGTTATATTACTATTTAATTAAAAGCTCTTGTTATTAAAAAAAAAAAGGAATAGTTCCACTTGTCTGAAAAGTCCTTAGAACAAAAGATGTGTTGTTTTTGTTCCCTCCCCCCCCCCCCCCCGCCCCGTGCTGATATTTCTCCACCTTCTCTGTTCAATCCGAATTTGATAAGTAGGTAAGCTTCCTTTGCTTCACTTCCTAGTTGAGTCAGTAGGTCTAAACGAGGTCCTTTTGTTTATAATGAGGGGAGGTCCTGCTAGAGAGCCCAATCTGTTCTAGTGTTTATTATGTTGTCGTTAAGACCACATCAGCTTTTGTCTTTTTTTTTTTAATTAGGAGATTGACATTTAACAATGTAATCTAAAAAAGACACTGCCTTTGTCCATGTAAATTTTAAGGCTTTGTCCTTCCGAGCTGAGGGAAAGAGATGGGTGAGGATATTACTGTAAGTGTAAAAGACACTCTGCCTCACCCAATTTTTAAGCCACAGTTCTATTTACAAATAGAACTTGAGGGCCTACTGTGTGCCAGACACTGGTGCATTGTGTATGAAGCTAATTTATACACCGACCACATGGATTGGCATTTTGTTCCAGTTTATGTCTGTGGCTAATAAGTAAATACGGAATTGTTCTTTGTGGCTTCTGGAGTTATTCTTGTAACTCTGTCCTCACCTTGCTTCAATGTCTCAGTTTATCTGTGTTTGTCTATCTCTGTGTGTCTCTGTCTCTGTCCCTTTTTGTGTCTGCTTCCCCTACTCTCCCAGTCTCTTTTCTCTTCTCTCTTCTCTCTTTCTTTCTCTCTCTCTCTCTCTCTCTCTCCTGTCTGTCCACATCTGCCCTGCCTACCTCTGCCAGCCCACCTTACTTCTTCCTGCGCCCATGTAATCTGTTGTAGAATTTTTTTTGAGGAACACATATTGGTCAGAGGCATTGAGGCTCTGTGCTAATTTTCTATTCTGTTTATTTTGTTAGAATCTTAGCTTTATGGCCAAACTGAAAGATGACCTCAGGTCATCTTAGAAACAATTTTCCTGCTGGGGCAGAGTTTGGTTGTAGAAGGCTGTCTGCTGCTGACTCCTAGAGCTGCCAAACCCCATCCACCCTGGCTTTGGAATCCTACCACAAAACAGCATATACCATCCAGTCAGCCAGGCATCAAGAGAAACAGTATTAGTTGGCATCCTCTTCCAGGCTGCCTTCCCTAAATCCTCTCCTAATTCTCCTGCAGCCAAGTAGAAGTCTCTTAAGGATCCTTAAACTGGAGGATAATTCCACTTTAGAGTCACACCTCTGATCCAGCCTCAGAGCCAGCTGTGGATGTGAAGGAGGGTGTCCTCCAGCCAGTGGCCCGTCTACCTCCACCCTGTAGTTCTATGACAGAGAGTGTGATGACGGGCATTTCTTTTTTGTTCTAATTATTTCTATTTTGATATTTGTCAGAATGAAATTTGCTAGTGTTGCCAAAGATGGGGGGAAGATGAATCCTTCTGTGATTTGGGGGATGAAGAACAATGATCACTTCATTTTATTATGTTCACATGTATTTTTAAAACCAGGAAAAGACTTCTGAGATTAGTAGTAGAGGCCTACTCAAAATGCCGGAGTTGAATTCTTCTACCTGGAGATTTTTGTTTTCTCTTGGCTGGAAATAATGATAAAAAATAATACCTTTTCATTCCCCACATCCCTTTTTTGGATGGTGTTAGCCATAGATACTGCTTGGTTGGAACTTCTTTGAGACTATATTAAGCTTTATGTCAGCTATGGTTTCTTTAGCTAACAGAGGGCACAGATTAAGTAAGCAAGGTGACACAAATTTTGTTTATGAATTCTCTCTGTAGCCCTTGAAGAAAATTATTTGACCTTCATTAAATAAACTGATTTGCTGGTAGATAAGAGAAGGGAAAAACTGAGTTGAATCTTATGGGGTTGGTGACAGTGTAAAGGAGGAGGAAAACAAATAAGTCATTAATATTAGTAATGTTATTTTTTAGCCAGATGAAGTTAACTAATGGTTACTAGTCCCCAGAAGTGGCTTGCATTTCTGCACTGCTAGAAGAGATCTAGAGGGGCAGCTAGGTGCTGCAGGGCATAGAGCACCGGCCCTGAAGTCAGGAGGACCTGAGTTCAAATGCGGGCTCAGACCAAACACTTGACACTTACTAGCTGTGTGACCCTGGACAAGTCACTTAACCCCAATTGTCTAAAAAGCAAAAAAAAAAAAGGAAAAAAAATAGAAGAGATCTAGAATGATACAGCTCAGGTTGAACATATAAACAGTATAAAATGTACAGTATAAACATACAGGTTTGAAAGTTTTAATCATTATGATATGAGTTAAAGACAAAACCTGGTAGGTTTTTTTCTTGGGGGAGGGGAGGAAATTGTAGAAACCAGGGACTTTTTCCATCAGAGGAGAGTAATAACATCTCATAAATCTAAGAACCACTAAAAACTGACAGATAAATAGATGAGCATGAACCTGAGATTGACAATTTGGGTTGAGGTTGGGGGAATATGTAAGATGGAAACATTTTGAGTAAATTCAAGAAACATCCTAAAAGTATGTAAGGCACTGTTCTAGGTGCTAAGGGCACAAAGGTGGAAAATGACCCAAAGCTCCTGATTCTAGAGCCCTCATTCATATGGTCATGGGCAAGTCATTTAATTTCTTTATGTCTCAACATTCTCATCTGTAAAGTGGAAATAATATCTTTAGTGCCTGTCTCATGGGATTGTTGTGAGGATCAAATGATATGAGATAAAAGCACTTTAAAAATTGTGAAAGTTAAAAAGTCAGTTCTCTGGTTTTCTCTCTTTTTTTTTCATCTGTAAAATGAGGTTGACAATATCAAGAAATTTCAGGAAGGAAGGTGCTAATTACTGGGAAGATCAGGAAAGACTTTGAGTAAGACTCGGTACCTGATCATGTTTTGAAGAAAGCTAAGTATTCTAGAGGGCAGTTGGGTGGCATACTGGATAGAGCACCAGGCTTGGAGCCAAGAAGATCTGAATTCAAATCCAGCCTCAGACACTTAATAGCTATGTGGCCCTGGGCAAGTCACTTAACCCCTATTTGCCTCAGTTCCACATTAGTAAAATGGGGACACACTGAAAAAGGAAATGGCAGTGGTTTGCCAAGAAAACCCCATGGACAAAGGTCCACACGGTCACAGAGTCAAGCACTGAATGACTAAACAACAAAGAGGTATTTTAGAAACATAGTGAGGAAGGAATTAATTTCATATCTGGAAGATTACTAGTGTAGGATGCGTACACACATATGTGCCATTTATAGCAAACAGCTAATAGGTGTGTGTGTGTGAGAGAGAGAGAGAGAGAGAGAGAGAGAGAGAGAGAGAGAGAGAGAGAGAGAATATGAATACATTATGGGAAGGTTAGGTGGGAACCTTACTGTGAAGAGCTTTAAATTCCAGGCTGAGGATCTTTCTTGAATTTTTGGGTGTAGGAGGGTAATATGGTCAATTCTGTATTTTGGGAATATTCATTCACTTGGCTGTTCTGTGGAGGACTGGAGAGAGGAGAGACTGGATGGAGTCAGGGAGACCAATTAGGAAGCTATCAGAGGTAGGCCAGGAAAGAGGCGATGAGGTCATGTATGAATCAGGTAGTGACTGTGTTAAAGCTGAAGGGGAGAGATTCCAGAGATGTGGAATTAAGTTCTATGAGACTTGGCAACTGGCTGGATATGGAGATTGAAGAATGTGAAAAAATTAAGGGTGACTCTCCCTCGGCTTCAAACCTGAGTGATAGGATTGCTATATCACCCACAGAAATGGAGGCATGTGGAAGAGGAATGAACCTGTGGGAAATGTAAGAGGTTCCATTTTGGATTGTTGAGATGGAGATGAAGTCCATCTGACAGCAATCTGGAGACTAAAGTTGAGGGGAGAGATGAAGTTTAAGGATAAAGATTTAGGAGTCTGTTAGCATGGACTTAAACTCTGATGAGATTAAACATTTAGAAAGTAATTTAGGCCACCTTAGGCTGGGCTCTGTGCTAGACCCTGAGGCTACAAAGACAAAAAGAGGTGACTGGCATATAAGTAAATAGGAGGTGTGTACAAAGTCAATATGTGGTGCTTAGTGGAGGGGGAGGTGGGGGGACCCTTTGCCCTCTAGGGAATCTAGAAAGTGCCTGAGCTGAGTTTTTAAAACAATTTAGGGATTCTAATAGAGGTGACAAAGGAGTGTATTTCAGATGAGAGGGAGGACTGTCTGGGCAAAAGCATGGAAATGGGGAATTGTAATATCCTGTCTGAAATAGAGCAAGTTCGAGCGGACTTTTGAATGCATTTTGGGAAGCAATGTGTAATAAATCTGGAAAGATAGACTGGAGACAGATTGTGAAGGGCTTTAGATTCCAGAGGATTTTGCATTTTATTCTAGAGGCAATACAAAACCTAGGGAGAGACTGCAAGTGATAGAAGGGAATAGAGTCTTCTTGAATTTCAATTTTTGCTTCTTCTCTTTCCTCCCACAACCAGTTACCTGGTTGTCTTAAGTATTTCCGACTTATTCTGTATATAGCTTATTTATATACAGTTTTCCCTTCCACATTAGGGGATAATCCATGTAAAATTTTTTGTCCTCCCTTTGAACCAAAGAAGAAGCTTTAATTTTTTCTTTTTCTTTTTCTTTCATGGGGTGTTTATAGTACCTTATTATAAATTTTGGTTGATATTATGTAACACTATACATATATTTCATGCATTTCTGAAATTCTAAGCTTTTTCTGTGTCATCTGCTGGCCTTCCCTTGTTGTCTGTGGCTTCCACAAAACTCCCCCACAATTCCGATTTAATTTCTTATGGTGACCCTCAATACATCAAAACCACAATGGGGAAAATAGAGATGTGGAAGGGATAACTGTCTATTTGCTTGTCTCCTCCATTAAATCGTGAACTCCACGGGGGCAGACGCTGCCTTTTGCTTCCCTTTGTGTCCCAAGCACCTAGTATACTTTGTGACACATAACTACTTAAAAAATATTTGTTGACTGACTGATCCTAAAAATAATAGGGATCCACAAGAGTTTTTTGAGTAGGTGGAGAGGGTTGAGAGAACATTCCAGGCATAGGAACAGCTTGAGCAAAAGCAGAGAAGGAAGCAAGTATATGATATGCTGGAGTGGGGTAGAGATAGTTCAGACCAGTTTGGCTAGAGCCAGAGTGAATGGGTAGGAGCAATATGAGCTAAGACTAGGAAGGTAGGGTGGGACAAGATGATAGAGGGCATTGAAAGCCAAGCAGAGAAGTCTGACTTTACTTCAGTAGCAATAGGAACATACTGAAGTTGTTTTTTTTTTTAAAGTAAAGGCATAAGAAAAATTAAGTTAAAGGCATAACATGAAAAAAAAAGGCATAACAGAAAAAATTCTGGCAATGGTATAAAAGATTTGGGGGAGGCCACTGGAGTGGAGGCAGGAAGATGTTAGAATGTTATTATAATAGTTTAGGCAGGTGATAATGAGGGCCTAAACCAGGGTGGTGCCATTGGGAACTGAACAGAGAGAAGAGATGGAGAGGTGGCATCAATAGAACTTGGTGACTGGTTGTGGGAGGAGAAGGAAGAGGCAAAAATTATTCTAAGGTTCGGAGCCTTTGGTCCTTAGTAAAATAATAATACCACATCAGAAAAGGGGAGGCTCAGATTATGGGCTCAGTTTTGAGCTTGAGGTGTGGATAGTACAACCAGAGGGAGGAATTTAGGAGGTGTCTGGAAACTAGAGACTGGGACTCAGGTCTAGATTAAAGATAACAATGTGGGAATCATCTGCCTGGAGTTGATAAGCTCTGGGAGTAGATGAAAAGGCCTAGTGCTAGAGGGATTGACTGGGGGCATGGGGAGGGGAGTGGTTGCTGGATTTACCAATTCCAATCCCAAAACACCTTGTTTAGTCTGGGATGATTTTAGATGATAAGACTACAGATTTAGAGCAGAAGGAGACCTTAGAAGGAGACCTAATCCTAGGAGTATAGATTTAGAACTAGATGGTATCTTAGAAGTCATCGAATCCAGTCTCCTCCTCATTTTAAAGATGAGCAAACAAGGTCCCACAGCTAATAAGTATCCAAGCTGAAATTTGTACCCACTACACATTGAGCACTCTCTTTCCACTCTGTAGTCCTGCCTGTGGCCCAACACTTTCATTTTTACAGTTGATGCTTAAGAGGTATTATTTTTTTCCTTTTAAATTAAATTTTATTTGTTTTATTCTGAAATTAAGAACCAAAAAAATTTCCATATGCAAAGTAGAACGGAAAAAAGGATTATATATGAAACCGTGAATGTCCAGTAACTTCTTATTAAAAAAAAAAACAAAAACAAACCTATATATTAAATTCAACATAGTTTTAAAGCTGTCCTGCTTGTCTCTTTCCTTCTGAATTTATTTCTGTTCTCTGCATTAAAAAAAAAGTTTCAACAGCCCATTTTTTTTGGGGGGGGGGAATGGTGGTTAGGTGACTTGCCCAGAGTCACACAGTTAGTGTTATGTGTCTGAGGCTGCATTTGAACTCGGGTCCTCCAGACTCCAGGGCCAATGCTCTATCCACTGCACCACCTAGCTGCCCCCAAAACCCATTTTTTAAGGGAAAAAAAGGCACATTGAATTGTGGAAAAGATTCTGCAATGGCACTCTTGGGTTCTAGTTTAGGCCCTGCCATTGAATGGTCTATGACATGCCGGACCCAATCCTTGATTTATCAAATGGAGAGTTTGAACTAGGTGGTCTCAAGTAGACCTTCAAATTCTGCCACAGTGTGATTCTATTAAAAGAATTTCTAGTTGCTACAGCCCACAGAGGCCTGGAATAGGAGTTGTTGAGATTCCCCACAGGGCAGATTCATATGACGGTAAGTTTAAATAGAGTCCCTGCCATTTTTAGAGAAACAAGTTAGGACTTGGAGAAGGAAGCATTCAAAAATATATCCTTTGCAATGTTTGAGATGAAAATAGGGAATAATGATATTCTCTTATTGACAGAAAAGGTTTTCTAGGTTAATGAGGCGACTGCTAAATTCAAGTTGGGTTCACATAAATAACTTTGGGAGTGTACAGAGATGGAAGAGAGGAAATAGAATATTTGCTGTGCCTGACATTCAAAAGAGCAACATTATTTTGGGTGGCAGTGAGGAAGGAATAGTCTCTTCAGCTAAAATGGTTTGATTGGGGGTGGGAGCGGAAGAAGGAGGACGGGAAGAACAGACCAAAGGGAGGGATGTAGCAAGGGGGCAGGTACAAGTTCTGCCCTGTTCAGTGAGTGCTTGCCCTCTGCCCTCCTTACCAATTATCCCACAAACACTGAAGGACGAACCAGGGGCCAGAAAAGCTTGCTCCACCTGTTAGATGGGTTGAGGTGTCATATCCTGTGTTTTCTCTGGAGGAATTAGACTGAGAATGAGGCTTCCTCTTAGCCTCCAGTCGTTATCCCAGTTTGCAGCATAGGCAGGAATATCCATGGCTGCTGGTCTGTGATTCTTTGCGTTTTCCTTTCCTTTTCCTATGGCATTTTGGGCATTTATGGAAAGCTGAACTGCTGTCCTCCCAGTTATTTTACAAGAGTATCTTCGACCTTCCTCTATGCTCATACCACTTGGTGTTGTTCAAGTGGATAAACATTTATTAAGTGTTTACTGTGCGCAAGGCACTGGTAATACTATATTTGAAAAGAAAAAAACCAACTAAATAGTTCTAGCCCTTGAGGTGTTTATATTCTACTGGATTCTCAGATTCCCACTGCTTATCATGATGACTTTTTAACACAGATTACACCTATGATTTTACTGGTGTAGGCACCAAATGAGATAACATGCAAAGCACTTTGTAAACTTCTAGTTATTATTATTACCCTTAATAATAATAATAATAATAATAATAATAATTAGAGGCAGCTAGATGGCTCAGTGGATAGAGCTGTGGGCCTGGAATGAGGAAGTTGTTCAGTCCCTTTAAGTGTCAAGTGTTTGGTCTGAGGCCAGATTTGGACTCAGGGCCTCCTGACTTCAGGGCCAGTGCTCCATCCACCTAGCTGTCCCTTCAGTCCCTTTTTAGTTATATCCAATTTTTTGTGACCCCATTTTTGGGTTTTCTTGGCAAAGATAATTGAGTGGTTTGTCATTTCCTTTTCCAGTTCATTTTACAGATGAGGAAACTGAGGCATACAGAGTAAAGTGACTTGTCCAGGGTCACACAGTCTTATCAGTCTTTCTGATTCCAAATCCAGTGTTCTATCCACTTTGCCAGCCAGCTGTGTGACTGACCTTAGACACATCCTCACTCACTGTGTGACCCTGGGCAAATCACAACTTCTGTTCGTCTTAACCCACTGGATAAGGACATGGCAAAACACTTCAGTATCTTTCCCAAGAAAACCCCACGAACAGATGGTCCACAGGGTTACACAAGAGTTGGACATGACTGAACAACAAATTCCTGGTGTGGAAATTTCCTCCACTGACAGAGAACTGCAATTCCTTAACTTTATAATCTTATAAGTTGTCTGGAAGCTCTGAGCAGTGACTTGCCCGGGATCACGCAGCTAGTATGTGTCAGAGGCCAGATTTGAATCCACTTCTGTACTCCATCCACTGTGCCATACTGCATCTCGGGGTTGACCCATTTCTTAATAATTTCCTGCTGGAAGTTAATAGTGGAAAACAACAGCCTCTCTTGCTGTGCAATCTGAAGATAAAGTCCTTCACACGAGCACCTCGAATGCTTTTCTCTCCCTACCTCTTGAAGGGATCACACTCTCAACAGTATCTTTGACATCTTGGTGTGCTATTTTGAAAGGAAGTGGGGTTTTTTGTTCCGACAAACTTTACCTTTGACCCAAAACAAAACAAAACAACAATCATTTAAATTTTGGAACATTTGGTGCATAGTTTTCTGAAACGTCTTGTTAGCAGGAATCAGAAAGAGTGAGACTGACCAGCATTGTTTCTTGTTGCTTTTCTAGCTTGATCAGCAACTTAGGCAGCCAGGTTGAGGCTTCTGTTTGTGACCTCAATACATTTCTGATCGTAGACGGTTTACACCAGGGACTGCTCTGAAATAATTCCAGAACTTGAACCTGCAGATGCAGCTGCCTGTTTCCTTGGTTCCTTTTGGGGGCATTTCCTAAACATAGGGCAGTCCATAATAACATCTGCTGTGGTGAAAATTTAACTTAAGATGAGTTTTATTAGTGCTGAAATTTGGCTAAAGGCCTCCTGTTGCCCCATTCCAAAGGGACAGCTCCCTTTAGGTTAGCAGGTAGGGGAAGGATTGGGGAGAGTCAAGGGGCTATATAAGGCAGATTTTGAACGAGTTAAATTACCTTTAGCCAACCTGGACCACGGACAATAATGCACATCTGCATGTGAACCCTAGACCTCATTATGGATGCATTGCCTTTGTCTGCACATAATGGGAATCAGTTTCCTCATTTGTAAAAGGAGGGGACTGGCTGACATTCCATGAGTCTATTTTATATGTATATGAGTGTGTTTTGTAATGCATTATTCTACAGATGCAAGTTATTACTATTTTTATGGTCGTTACACAATCAACTGAAATCCCACTTTTGCCTTATCTTGGAAGAGAGGTGATCCTGGCTTCTTAAAAAAAATAATCTTTCCTTTTTACATCACCTTCACATATCTAAAGGTACCCTTCCCATGTGCCCTTATTAAAAAAAAATTAAGTTTAAAAACCCACTTTAGCAAAAAACAAGCCAACACAGCATCTGATTGTGACAATATATGCAGCGCTTGACACCCCAAATCCCCTACCTTTGCAAAGAGAGGAGACCCTGGCTTCTGGAAAGCTGTACTAGCTTCTTGGACAGGTCTTGTGACTATGTATGTATGTTCTGAGGATCAATCAGTCCATCAACAAGCGTTCTATGTGAGGAATGATGATGAGCTAGCTACGTTGGAAGAAGTTCATTACCATGTTGGTGACAGAAAAGGTGGTCTCTGGACTATCACCTGCGTCCTAGAGTACTTTACAAATATTATCTCATTTGGTCCTTACAACAACCCTGGGAAGTGCTGTTATTATCTCCATTTTACAAGTGAGGAAACTGAGGCTGGGAGACGTTCAGTAACTTGCCTAGGGTTACCAGCTAGGAAGTTGCCTGAGGCTGGACTTGGAACTCAAATCTTCCTAATTCCAGGTCTAGAGCTATGCTACCTAGCTTCCATATCCTTGAAGTATGGCACTGACTAGGCTACTACTTGATGCTGTAATAATTGGACTCCATCCAAGGGAATTCAGCGTCTGTGACAGTGAACATCCACCCAGCCAAACCCTAAACTGGGGTCAGTGTATGCATCTGCTAGGTCAACCTAGTTAGGAAGGGAAAGACTAACATTTTGCATAGCAAATTACTACTATGCCAGTAAATAAGGCTTCATTAAACTTGCTTTTAAATGCATGTTAGTAATGTACTGTCTCTCTTGCATAGATAGATAGCTGTGCCCCAAGAACATAGATTCTTTCCATGCCTTCCTGTACCTCTGAAAAACAGAGGATAATAGCAAGCACAAACCAGATGGCAGCTGAGTGGTACAGTGGATAGAGTGCTGCGCCTGGAGTCAAGAAGACCTGAGTTTGGGGTAGCTAGGTAGCGCAGTGGATAGAGCTCTGGCCTTGAAGTAAGGAGGACCTGCGTTCAAATCTGGACTCAGACACTTGACACTAGCTGTGTGACCCTGGGCAAGTCACTTACCTCCAATTGCCTCACCAAAAAGCACAAAACAAACAAACAAAAAGCAGCAACAACAAAACACAAACAAGACCTGAGTTCATATGTGACCTCAGACACCTACTAGCTGTGTCTGCCACCATTTTCCCAACTATAAAATGGGGATTATAACACCAACTACCTTGCAGAGTTGTGAAGATCAAATGGGATAATACTGGTAAAGAGGGTAACACAGTGCCTGGCCCATAGTAGGTGCCATGTAAATGCTTATTCTGTTCCCATCACATGTCCACTCACTTACTGCCTACTCACCGTCTTCTCTTTCTTATTGTAGTTTGGGGCCGAGTTTCGAAGATTTTCTTTGGACCGTTATAAACCTGGGAAGTTTGAAGACTTCTACAAGCTTATCCTTCACATCCATCACATCTCCAACATGGATGTGATGATTGGGTATGCCGATGTGCACGGTGACCTGCTGCCCATCAATAACGATGACAACTTCTTCAAGGCTGTCTCCAGTGCAAACCCACTGCTCAGAATCTTCATCCAAAGACAAGGTATCATAAATTCTTCACTCTCATATTATGGCTTCTATTTTCTCCACTTTCTCAAGGTTTCATGTTGCCTTTTCTGTTCCATTGTAGTTTGTGAAAATTAGGAGCTGTAGAAATTAAGATCATGTGGTATGGCATTTAATTAGTTTGATAGAGGAGTTGAAAAGGATTCTGTTTCAAGTAGGATTGTAATTTCTGAGTTTTGGAGAAGAGTTCTGAGTTCCTGGGGAGAGAAATATAATAATTATATTTTTTAGTATTTAATTAGAAGCAAATGAATTCAGTAAAGAAAAGGCAGCAGTCAGCACCTTAAAAATGTAGCTGAAGAACAGTAGCATGTATTTTCCATCATTTTTTTCAGAGTTGGAAAAAAAATGTTAGCTCTAAATTATAACTTTGGTTAATTTTGAACTGAAGCCCAGCATGGTTATAAGTAACAACATAATACCATTATACTTAAAATAATTATTAATGGAGGTTAGTGGCTAAAAAGAGGGTTGAGTTAAAAAGAGGATGATATTCCTGCATGCTCTACAATTGCCTCATCTTGGAGCCTTCTAGTCACTTCTTGGTAGCATATTTGTATTTTTCCCTTTTGTGAACTGGAAATGATCTCTTTCTACCAAAATAATATACCTGCTGAAGAACTGCCCTCAGAAAAAAACTTGATCTTAACCCTGTGTTTGGCGTCTTAGTAAGAAGCAGGTGTGATAATGCTTCATTTACGTAGCATCTTTGAGAAATATTCTTCCTAATTTAAATTTCCAAGTAAATGAAGCTTACTCCTTTAAAAAAAACCTTTTTTTTTTTTGCTTTTTGGTGAGGTAGTCAGGGTTAAGTGACTTGTCCAGGGTCACACAGCTAGTAAGTGTCAAGTGTCTGAGGCCGAATTTGAACTCAGGTCATCCTGACTCCAAGGGCCAAAACTCTATCTGTTGTACTACTTATCTGACTGCCCCCAAAAAAAACCTTTTAAAAATCATTTTGGTTGGAACTCTGTCTAAAGTAGGTTATAAACTCTTCCCTGCCTTCTTAAACAGAGCATAGGGGGATGGTCAGGGATGAGGAATGGACTTGTCATTCCACTGGTATAGGGAGCTCCCATAAGGTAACGCATTCCCTTTACCAATGTAGGTCAGTACCTTCTCTGCTACTTAAAGGCTTAGAAAGTTTTCTGCAATAGAAGTGTCAAATATATAGCCCACAATACTCTTGTGTGTGGCCTGAACCAGATTAAAATGAAGTTCTTATCTGATGTTAACATGTTGATACAGTAATACAAAAAGAAATATATATATATAAATGTGTGTGGTTTTCTAAGTCAACATGCAACCTGCAGGGATCCATGTGTGCAGCGTAGTTGCCTCTGTTTCTATTATGAGTTTGATGTGTTCAGTCGTATCCAGGTCTTCATGACCCTATTTGAGGTTTTCTTGGAAAAGATACTGGAGTACTTTACCATTTCCTTCTCTGGCTCATTTTACAGATGAGGAAACTGAGGCAAACAGGGTTAAGTGACTTGCCCAGGATAGCTTAGCTAGTAAGTGTCTGAGGCGAAATTTGAACTCAGGAAGATGAGTTTTCCTGACTCTAGGCCTGACACTCTATCCACTGAGCCACCCAGCTGCCCATTTTGAGTACAGTACCATGGGGATAGAGCACCAAGAAGTTAGAAGAGTTATTAAGGGTCCTATAGCCAGTATTCATCAGAAATATGGCTTGAACTCAGATCTTCCTGGCTTAAAGGATAGTTCTCTATCCACTGTCCCAGCAGTTTTCAAACTTTTTGGTTCCAGATCCCCTTTATACTCTTAAATTATCAAGTCCCATCCCCCTAAAAGCTTTTATCTCTCTGTTAGAGCTATCCTTATTTACTGTATTAGACGTTAAAATGTCTTTGTGTTATTATGAAAATAGTTTTGACCTCATGGACCCCTAGGGGTCCCCAGCCACACTTTGAGAAACACTGTACTATGTTAAGCTACTAAAATTTAGTCTTTACATAATGACTCTGATCTCTATTACGACCATCGTTGGACTGTCCTATTATACAGTGACATCCATAAGAGCTGTTGAGATGTAGTGTGTTTTTTCCTTCACCAAATGGCCTAAGACTATTGCTTTTTCAATTCTTTTGTCTGATGTTATAGAGTTTAGTCTCCTTCATTCTGGGGCTGTCAGCAATAGATTTGTCTGCTTCTAGCAACAATTCGATCACCTTTTAATTTACTGTTCTTTCTGTGGGCTAAGGAATCCTCACTTTGTTAGAATAGAGCATAAGGTAATAATAGATACATTTTAAATGAGGGCCTAAATAGAATACATCAACTTTGAAGTATATGGTTGCCACATCTGTGTTACTTATTCAGAGAGAGGCCTTTTTTTTTTTTTTGCATCTTGCTTGACTGGGCTGTGTTCCAGAAACAGCTGAAGTTGCCAAAACTGTGACCTCCTAATAAGCAAAATGTTGTTTTGTCTGTGATGTGCCCTACCTCTCTGAATACAACCAGGCCTGTCTCATGTAGATTGTGAAGTTTGCTGTTCATGAGGCATATGTTGGAATGAGGAATTGTGTTGGGTGTCAAGCAAATCCTAAGAATAATGCAAGTAGTTACTATTGCATTATATAGCAAATCCTAAGAATAATGCAAGTGGTTACCAGACTTGAACCTGTGTAGTTGCAGAAAGTTTCGTGGAGTCATCAGGACCAGGAATCAGAAAACAGGCTTGATATCAGGAAAAACTTCCTAAAAATTTTTGTTGTTGTTGTTCAATTGTTTCAGTTGTGTCTCCATTTGGGGTTTTCTTGGCAAAGATACTGAAAGTTTGCCCTTTAATCCTTTTGGACATTTTACAGATGAGGAACTGAAGCAAACAGGGTTAAGTAACTTGCCCAGAATCACTTAGCTTGTAAGTGTCTGAAGCCAGATTGGAGCTCAGGAAGATGAGTCTTCCTGACTCCAGGCCGGGCACTCCATCTACCGAGCCATCTAGCTGCATCTTCCCTAAAAATAAGAATTATTATTCATAAGTAGAATGGGCTGCCTTAGAAAATAGTGGCTTCTTCCTCATAGGAGGTCTTCCAGCAGAAGCTTGATGACTACTTACTGATTGTGTTATAGTTAGGATTTCTTTCCAGGTAAGGGACTGGATGGTCACGGAGGTCCTGTCCCATATTAAAATTCTGTGA
The DNA here is from genome assembly GCF_003287225.1 of Phascolarctos cinereus. Lineage (NCBI taxonomy): Eukaryota > Metazoa > Chordata > Mammalia > Diprotodontia > Phascolarctidae > Phascolarctos > Phascolarctos cinereus. Next base: position 546,651,838 of record NW_027555847.1, on the reverse strand, counting down.
TTCTATGAAAGAAGGAGGTCTGGCCTTTTGATGTATGTTATTTGTGTGACTGTGGGCAAGTCCCAAGAGGATGTCTCAGTTTCCTCATCTGTAAAATGGGGCAACAATCATTGTACAATCTTCCTTACAGGACTGTTGTGAGGAAAGGCTTTGATGTTTCCCGTGATTGCTGGGTGGAGGAATGAGAAGTCATATTCTTGCCTCGGTTGTGACCAGTTCATTTAAGATAGGTTCTCTGATATCACAGATCTGTTGTTCGTGATGAATTTAAATATTCTGCTTACGAGTAAAGAATTACAGAACCTCAAAGCTGGAAGAAATCTCAGTGGGCATCTGGTCCACTGGCAACTGAGACTCAGACAAGTGGCTGGCAATGTGGTACAATGGAAATGGGCATGTTTGATTTGGAGTCAGAGGTCCTGGGTTCAAATCCCAGCTCTTCTGCTTACTACCTGTGTGACTGTGGGTAAGAAGCCTAATTTCTCTGAGTCTCACTCTTCATCTGTAAAGTGAGGGCCTTGGACTCGATGTTGTCCAGGGTTCCTGTGAGCTCTAAACTTCTGATCTTAAATGACTGATTCAGAGTCCCATGGCAAAGTTGGGACTTGAATTCAAGTCTCCTGATCCCTACTCAGACTTGCAGCTTCATTCTCAGTTCTTCCTGAACAACAGCAGGGCACAGATAAACAGGAATCTACAGAGGATCCTCAGAGTTCTCTTTTTAACTTATTATTTTAACCTCCCTTGCTGCCATAGCTACAAATCAGCAGATTTGGTATGTCCTCTCCTCTTCCTGTCCCGCCCTGGATTGCAGGTGTTAATGAGCAATAAAACAGCCAAAAACAGGAATTAGCAGGAGCACTGGATAACTGAATGCTGGCTTCATGTCAGACTCCCAGGATCACACCAGTGAGTAACAGTTGCAAGTGGGAATGTTAACTTCATGATAATGATTATAATAGCTGGCTTTTCTATAGTGCTTTAAGATTTGCAAAGCACTTTACGTATATTAATTCATTTGATCATCAAAACAACCCTGAGAAGTGGGTACTATTATTGTCCCCATTTTATAGATGAGGAAACTGAGGCTGAGAGGTGTTAAAATGACTTGCCCAGGTCCACGTAACTAGTAAGTGTCTGAGGCCAGATTTGAACTCTGGTCTTCCTGATTCCAGGTCACTCTGGGCTATCTAATTGTCTCATGATCAGTGGCGACTGAAGGATGAGTGGGGATGAGAGGATTGGGTTACGAGGTATAGGATTCCAAACTTTAGCTCTGCTAAAGACATACCAAAGACATGGAAAACAGGATACTATGGGGGTTTTTGTCTGAATTTTCCTGGAACTGCTTAATGTATGGAAAATGGCAAGTTTAAAACACATCAGTGTTTCTCATCTTTATAATTTTTAGTAAATTATGGAGCTTCTGGATTTCTCTTGCCCTTCTCTTGAGCTATCACTACATTTTTTCTTATTTAATATTTTATTTTTTCCCAATCACATGTAAAAATAATTTTAACATTCTTTTTTTTCTTCAGATTTTGAGTTCCACATTCTCTCCCTCTCTCTCCCCTCCCTCACTCATTAAGAACACAAGTAATTTGACATAGATTATACATGTATCACTACATTTTTAATAAGAACTGGGGCAATCATGTGTAGCCTCTTAAGAAATATTCGTGATGCCATAGTGTAGAAGCCTAGCCTGATAGGAAGAACCTGGATTCAAATACCGCCACAGATATAAACTTTCTCTATGACCCTGGGCAAATCATTTAACTTCTCAGTGTGTCAGCCAACTCTAAGACCCTAAGTTACAGATGGTAGCTTGACTATCTACACACATGCACACACACACACACACACACACATATACATACATACGCACACACTCTACTATATATTGTATATGCTAGGTTCTGGAGAGGGAACTTTTATTATGTTGACAGAGAAATTCTTTTTGCCTCTTTAAAAAGACCTGGCCTGGCCTGAATGCCTGGCAGGCTGTTTTCATTTTTACTGAAGCTGAGGTGAATACAGGAAGCTTTGGGTCTGTGTTTGTAATTGGGAATGTATTAGTTTTGGATTAGGTGTGTGTTGTTGTTTTCAGTCATCCTTTTTCAAAAACATTTGCAGGGAAGTTTTGAACTCTGTATTTTTTTCTACTTATTCTCATTGTACCCCCACCTCCAAAATAACACCATAAATTGTACATTTGGGGGTCAGAACTTTTTAGTCCTTCTTTTTCTGGCATGAAGCCAGACTGGTGACATCACTCCTTTCCCTCCTCATTGTTGTCCTCAGTCCTCCCTTCTTCATCTGTTAGCTCCTGATGGCTGCTGGGCAAGGCATAGTGCTTGTGTCCCTAGATTTGTGGAAACTGGAGTGACCCTATCTGGCTTACACTAGCACTGGGGCATTTGATGTGTAAAAGATAGGAGAAACCCTTCTCTTGCCCCATCATTTCCTGTCTCTATTTAGGAGTTTGATTTTGGTTCACTTTGTCACTTATGTTGTTCTTGGGTAGCATAAATAACTAATGCCATCTAATGCTTTTCCATTACTTCTTAGCAATGCAATTCAAGTTCCAACAGAGAGGCGAGAGGGAGGGAGGGAGGGAGGGAGGAGAGAGAGAGAGAGAGAGAGAGAGAGAGAGAGAGAGAGAGAGAGAGAGAGAGAGAGAGAGAGAGAGAGAGAGAGAGAGAGAAAGAATGAATCTACAATAGTACCTTACTTGGATTGTAAAATCCCAGACTTTTCCTCTGGCCCCTCCTCCTCCAGAAAGATGCAGCAAGTTTTGGAAGATGATCCCAGCAAGAGAAAGGAGGACTGAGACTAGTTATTGTGAAAGATATTTATCAAACTCTTTCTATTTTTAGCACACTAAACAGGAAAAAGAAACAGTAACTTCACATTTATTTTTCTTTATCCAATAAATACTCCACATGCCAAAAAATAACACAGATGTAAGACCACAGAGTTTAACTATGAGGCCATGAGGCATTTTCCTTTGCTAGTCAGTCCCTGGCTAAGAAGTAGAGGAGAGCGAGCTCTTTGGCTAACTGGCTTAGGACACTAACCTTTCCAAGGTCTATCCAATGAACATGGTCCTTCTTTTGAGACTGTGATGGATACTTGGTTGTACTACATAAGTTTTAGTCTGGTGAGAAACTCAATTTTTTTTTCTTTTACAGGGCACATAAAATATTGTGCATATTTAGCTGTTAATTATTCTTGGTGTTTTGACATTCTTTGGGTTCTATAATGTAAAAATGGGGGGAACCTCAAACTTGGATTTGGAAGGAGCTATCATTCGTTTCCACAATTTAGTCAGCCTTTCATCATCATCATCATCATCACCAGTACCCCTACCACTACCACTGCCACTACCACCATCAACATCTATGTAGCAGTTTAAGGTTTGCAAAGCACTATACATACATTTTCTCACCTGATCCTCTCGACAACCCTGTCAAGTAGTTGCTATTTGCAAATCAGCAAACTGAGACTCAGAAAAGTTATGATTTGTATGGTCCCTGAGGGAGGATTCCAACATAGGTCCCTTCTGACTTCAAGACTGGCATTCTTTCTAATCCAGACATTTATTAATCTGCTCCAAGGGTTTGTGCTGGACTGGGCCTTGAGGATACAAAGTCGAGGGGAAAAATACCCCCTGCCCTTGAGAAACCTACATTCTACATTCCCTGTGGTGTAAAAGACTCACTTCTGACTTCTTGGATAAAAGGAAGAGATTTCAGTTCTTTAATACATAAGATGGAATGATTTAGAATTTGGTCTGAAAGGTGGAATTTTGATGCAGTTGATGTTTAAATAAAAAGTTACTTTTTCAAAGTTGTTTCATATATCACGGTCTTTTCCCAATTCCTGCCTCCTTTGAACCCCACCTTATAACAAAGAAAAACAGTTAAAACCAATTGACAAAATGGATCCATCACACACACACACACACACACACACACACACGCACACACCCTCTCTTATAACTGTAGTTCCTTATCTTTCTACCAGTAGGAGGCAAGTGTGTTTTATCATTTCTTCTCAGGACCAAGATGAAGCATGGTTCATAGTCTTCATTTCTTCACAGAACCCATTTTAAAGCTGAGTACTGAGAGAAAATAGATTTCCCTCCTACTCCCAGCTTCTTTTCCTGTCTGTCTTTATTTCTCCCCTTCTTTGCCTTTATTATCTGTTTATTTTCCTGTAATCCTGTACCATACTGACTTCATACTTGTGTTTATTACGAGAGGATGAAGACCTCCCTGGAGGTTTCTGTAATAATAATGATAATAGCTGCCATTTACATGGCATTTTAAGGTTTACAAATCCTTTCCTCTCAGGATGCTGTGACCTAGATAGTACAAGTATTATTATCCCTGTTTTACAAATGAAGAGCCTTAGGGTTTGAGGACCTTGCCCTTAATCACTGCTAGAAAGAACCAAAGCCAAGATTCTAACCTCAGTCCAACACAACCTCCATCATACCAGACTTCCTCCTGTCTGGCTCCTCCTTCATCTACCTCTGATCATTGTTGCTTTTTTTTGGGGGGGGCGCTTTGTTTTTCCTTTCTTCCTTAAGCCAAATTTGAGAGAGGAAGAGGGAGAAAAAGAGGAGTTGGAGGAGGCTGGACACCCAGCATCCATGCATATCACACATGGTATCTTTGGGTTAATTGAAAGAGCAAACTTGGAATGCCAGGGGGAGGTGACATGGTTTAGTCAAGACAATGTGCAATTGGAAGTCCAAGGACCCTGGGGGATTTCCACAGCATCCTTTCCACCTTTCTTGGCTTTGTTTTCTGCCTTTTAAAAAATAACTTTGTTGGGCTGGATGAGTGGTATCAAACTCAGATAGCATCAGGGACCACTAAACTATACATAAAGATTTTAATGTAATATTATTTGTTTTATTATATTTTTATTAGAGCAGCCTGGTAGCTCAGTGGATAGTCAGGAAGACCTGAGTTCAAATGTGGCCTCATACACTTATTAGCTGTGTGACCCTAGGCAAGCCACTCAACCCCTCTTGCCTTAGTTCCTCATCTATAAAATGAGCTTGAGAAGGAAATAGGAAACCACTCTAGTGTCTTTGCCAAGAAAACCCTAAATGGGGTCACAAAGAGTCAGACGTGACAAAAAGGACTGAACAACAAAAATATTTTAATTTTGTTAAACATTTCCTAACTATAATTTGTTCTGGTTGGGACCCACACTCTGGGGCCTGCATGTTTAACACTTCTGGCCTAGCTGACCTTCAAGGTCCTCTCTAGCTCCAAGCCTATGATGTTTTGAGCGCCATCATCCAGGTTAGAGAGTTGTCTTTGTCCCAGAACACTGTTTCTTTAATTGCCACACAATCCTGAAAATTGTGTATATTTGTGTGTATGTATTTTGGGGGGAGTATGTTTGTTCTATGGGATTTTTATGTTTTTTTAAGAATTTAAAAAAACCCCAAACAATTATTGCTTGATGTTGTACCGTGGGAGCTTGGAGAATAGAACAAAATGCTCCGATCTGAGATCACCCCTGGAGTGGGAGCAGGAGCTGGAGCTGGTGGGAGGATAAGGAGAGAGAATGTGCTCATCTAGTTCAGCAGAACATATGAACAACAACAAAGAAACAGCCTGTCAGATCCCCCAGAAGCTCCTTCTAAAAGCCCTCTCTGGGTTTTTTAGGGAGATTAGTACAAAAGGGTATCCTCAGTAAGTACTTTTTTGAGGTGTCTCATAGATAACTCTTCAGAGGCAGGGTTTTTAATTTAGAACACACACACACACACACACACACACACACAAATTCTAAAAGTATTTGTGCAGTTTTAAGCCTTTTGGGACACCCTGTGTGTGTATATATATATATATATATACAGCTTTTGAAGAGGAGTCTCAGTATGGAAAAAAAATGAGCCTTGAATCTACCCTTTTAAAATAATGTAATCTGTCTTGTTATTCCTAAACCGACAACAAGAAGGAAGTGGTTTTGTTTTGTTTGTTTTGTTTTTTAGGCAATAGAGGTTAAGTGACTTGCCCAGGGTCACACAGCTAGTAAAATGTCAAGTGTCTGGTCTGAGGCTGGATTTGATCTGCGGTCCTCCTGACTCCAGGGCCAATGCTCTATCCACTATGCTCTTTAGATCTGTCTCTCAATTCTGAAAATGCTTAATTTTGTTCCCTCAGATAGGTAATCAAAGGATATCTGGAAACAGTTCTTTAAAAGAATTGCAAATCATTAATCAAATGAAAGACTGTTTTAAATCACTAGTAAGAGAAATGTATATCAAAATAACCTTGAGGTTTCACCTCACACCCAACAAATTGGTAAAGATGACAAAAGATGGAAATTGTAATGTTAGAGGGACTTTGGAAATTTGGACACATTAGTATGCTATTGATGGAGCTGTGAATGGCTGCAGCCATTCTGGAAAGCAGTTTGGAATTATACAAAGAAAGTGACTAAAATAAATGTCCATGCCCTTTGAACTAATGATTCCACTAGTAGGCATATATCCCAATGAGGTTATTTGATAATAGAAAGAATGGTCCAATATTCATCAAAAATATTTATAGCTGTACCTTTTGTGGAAGCAAAGAACTGAAACAAAGTAGATGCCCATGACTAATCCAGTCTTGGTACATTAACATAGTTGTATATTGCTGTGCTGTAAAAAATGAATGCAGTGAAGTATGAGAAGATATGAACAGATGCAAAGTGAAGTAGGCAGAACCAGGAAAACAATATAGATAGTAACGACAACAACGTAAATGGGAAGAACGATAGCATTTAATCAAAGCTGCGTGCTGTGAAATTGTAACAGCCAAGTTTGTCCCCAAAGAAGAGTTGACAAGGCACATCACTCTCTCCTTTGCAGAAATGGAGGATTGTAGGAGTGGGACAGGACAGATAATGTTAAACTTTTTCAACGTGTTGATTAGTTTTGCTTTTTTTTTTCCCCTCTCTTTTTTCTTTTTTGTTACGTAGGATTGGTCCTTGGGAGGGGGAAGGTGAGTGGGGAAGGAAGTTCATTTGGAAATGTATGTGATGTAAAAACAAAAGGTCAACAGAATTTATTTTAAAAAATAGTTTTGACTTGAAAGTCAACCTGAGAGCCATTTACTGGCTTAAAGAGGAATTTCAAGCTGATCCAACTGATTTGTCACACTCATTGTCTTGTCTGTGTGTCTACTGAAAATTACAAGACTGCAAATCAGTGAGAGGCTCCTCTTCTGAGACCTTGACCTTTTACCTGGAGGTCTGAGTAAGACTAAATTATACCCACCACAGACTATTATTGGGGGACACCCCCTCCAATAATCTTTATTCATTGCTAACCAAAGTATTGCGCAGCAGAGAAAAATTTTTAGTGAGGTAAAATTGACTATCCACTGTTGCTTAGCCCAGTTTTACTTTGAAGTCCTTTTTGCAGTGGGCTAATCTTTTGGATTTATAGTTTTCGAAAGGTAATGGCAAAGAAGCCCAGACCTGATAGCCAAACACTGAGGCCTGTTTTTTTGTGTTTTCCCTTTTATGTCTAAGCAGATAATCCCCGGCAGCAGTGGTCATTTGTCAGGGAGTCTGTGCTCGGCAGGAGAACTTGTCTTTGAAACAAAATCTTTTTTAAACAAAAAGAGAGCTCCCTTTTCAGATAGTGCACCAGAGCTATATTTCTAAATTCCCAGGGTGGGTGGTAGATTAAGCATAATTGGCCTTCTTTTCAAGAGAGAGGGTTCCTGCCCAACCAAAGATTCTTCAGCAATCTGGAATAGCCCTGCTCCTATAAACACTACACCCATCCCTGTGTGGGAATGGTTTTACCATCTGGAATGTGCATCATTCAAAGGGACAAGCTGCCAGGCTTCCTTCATCAGAGCGTAACAGGTATTTTAATGCTCTAACGGAGAGGGGCAGGACCTATCTGGTCTGCCCAGGTGTCATGGGTTGTCTGTGAATGATTTTTTTCCCTCCCAGAGGACAAGCCTTGTTAGAGACTCTTTAGTTTGAGAGATGTCTGCATGGGCTATGTGGTCTTGGGGCTAGGCACGAATACAGATTTGGCTGCTTTAGGGATTGTTGCTTTTGCCTTCATGTACTTGGTATATATCTTCTCTGGTCCAAGTTGTTTAAAAGTTGCCTGCTCCTTTATACATCTTGAAGGCAGGGGGTTATTTTTCACCTTTCTTTTTTAATTTTTTTTAGGCAATTGGGGTTAAGTGACTTGCCCAGGGTCACACAGCTAGTAAGTGTCAAGTGTTTGGTCTGAGGTCAAATTTGAACTCAAGTCCTCCTGACTTCAGGGCCAGTGCTCTATCCACTTCGCCACCTAGCTGCACTAATTTTTTGCCTTTCTTTGTGTCCTCACTGCTCAGCATAATGCCTGGTACATGTGAGCACTTATTGCTTGCTGACTAACAAAAGGAATGTGTAGACAACTGTCTTGATAATGTTCCATTTGTTTAAGGATCTTGCCTGCCCAGGTCTGCTTTTCCACATCAGGCAGTCTACAGTACTAAGGCTGAAGAGGCTCCTCTTTATAATTCATTTGTCTGAATAAAACTCCTTACCCTTAGCATTTAAGGTCTCAACCCCTACCTTCCTTTCCATCCTTATTTTCATACTCTATTTCCTAAACACTACATTTCAGCCAAATAGATTCTCAGCTAACTACTTCCCAATCTTCTCCTGCCTTCTTGAATTCATACAGACCATCATAGAGACCCATTTCTTTCTTTCTTTTTTTTTTTTTGGTAATAGCATTTTTTTTCCAGTTATATGTAAAGACAACTTTTAGTATTCATTTTTACAAGATTTTGAATTCCAAATTTTCTTCCCTCCCCTCCTTTCTTACTAAAATGGCAAGCATTGGATATAGGTTATATATGTACAATCAGGTAAAACATATGTCCATATTAGTCACAGTTGTGAAAGAAGAAACGGACCAAAAGAAAGAAAAAAAACCACATACACGAAAAGTTAAAATAGTATGCTTCGATGTGCATGCAGACTCTTATCAGTTCCTTCTCTGGATGTGGATAGCATTTTTCACCACAAATCCTTTGGAATTGTCTTGGATCACTGTATTTCTGAGAAGAGCTTAGTCAATCATAGTTGATCATCACACAATGTTGCTGTTACTGTGTACAATGTTCTCCTGGTTCTGCTCACTTTACTTTGCATCAGTTCATGTAAGTCTCTGAAGGTGTTCTGAAATCTGCCTATATACCACAACTCGTTCAGCCATTCCCCAATTGACAGCCATCCCCTCAATTTCCAAATTTTTGCTACCACGAAAAGAGCTGCTACAAATATTTTTGTACATGTGGGTCCTTTTCCTTTTTTTTTTATGATCTCTTTGGGATATAGACCTAGTAGTGGTATTGCTGGATCAAAAGGTATGTACAGTTTGGTTGCTCTTTGGGCATAGTTCCAAATTGCTCATGGAGACCCCTTTCTAAGGGTCTCTCTAAGGAGACACTCACTTTATGGGGCTTCCAACTGTATTGTTCCTTTTAGTTTAACTCCACCCAGGATCTGCTTGTTCAGATAGCCCTTCTGATTGCCCTAGGTGAAAAGGCTCTTTAGCTCTTCAGATTTTTAATGGATCCCTCTCACTTTTCCTTGAGCACACTGGCATTTATGTAGCACTTTCAGGTTTGCAAAAAGCTTTAACAAATATTATTTCTAGAATACTACTGTACTATAAGAAATGATGAGCAGTTCAATTTTAGAAAGACATGGAAAGACTTGGATGAAATAGTGGAGAGTGAAATGAACAGAACCTAGAGAATGATGTATATGGTAATAGCAATATTGTTCAAAGAACAATTGTGAACAACTAAGTTATTCTAAGTATTATAAATATTCAAATCAACTACAAAGGACCTATGAAGAAAGATGCTATCTACCTCCAGACAAAGAACTGGTAAATAGAAGTATTCATAGTACAATTGTATGGGCACGCATGCATACACACACACACACACACACCCCTGTAACAAATGGGGGCCTTCTTTACTGCAGGGTAGAGAGGGAGGGATATAATTCTGAACTTAATAAGTAACAAAAAAAGTAAAATTAAATTTAAAAACATTTTATATTTTGAAATATAAAATTTTTTAAATCCTTAAAAAAAATCCAAATATCTCATTTGATCCTTACAGCAACTCTAGGTGCTATTATCCTCTTTTACAGATGAGGAAACCGAGATGAATAGGATAAGTGACTTCATCTTACATCTAGTGTCTGAGACTGCATTTGAACTCAGGTTTTCTTTTTTTTTTTTAATAGGATGAAAATGTTTATGTCAAATTAAAAGTATGACATCCACTCAAAATTATCTGTTGTTAAAGTGCATTTGCAAAAGAAGAAATTCTATTTAAATTTTTTAAAATTACGTATTTTATTTTTAAAATTTTATTCATTTATTGCTCAATGCTCTATCCATTTATCTGCGTATATGCCATTTCAGATATTGAAGACAGCTATGATGCCCTTACCCACTCCCTACATTTCTCTCTTCTCTAGGCTACGCATCCACAGTTTCTTCCAGCTGATCCTCATATGACATAATCTCAAGGTCCTTCATCATCCTCCTTATTCTTGTCTGAATGTTCCAGAGTATTGATGTCTTTCCTTAAGGTTCACAGTAGGCACTTAATCTTTGTGTAATTGATTTCCACATGCATAAGGACACTTCATGTTGATAGGGTCTAGACTTCACCTTAGCCACCTAACTTCTAGTGGTTGAGCAGAGCAGTAGGGGCAGATGGCTTGCTTATATTAATCGTCAGTGGGATTCCCTTACAAGATGAGGTGCTCAGTCATTTTGCACTGCAGCAACTATGTGGGAATTCCCTTCAGAGCAAAACACTCTTCCCCTCCCACCCCCTGAGCCTTTCTTTATATGTGTACTACAGGTTCTGGGCTGTGGTCATATCCTTTCCCCATAATACAGAGCTAGACTACAGTGACTAGAATGTCATGTGTTCTATAGAGACCCCCATGCTGAGTATGGAGTTCCATAACAGAGGTCAAGCAAAGCCTGGTTTCTTCTGTAGAGCTTAGTTGTCTGAATTATAAAGGGTTTTCTCCTATTCCTCCTTCCTGGTAGATGACCAAACATGGAGCTCAACCTTTTAAGTTATCTCAAAATTACCCTTATTATTTTTGAAGTTCACAGAATCTGATGCAGGAAACTTCCCCCTCCCCATCTTCATTTTTTAAATAAATGTGGTAGAAGTGATGTGGACTAGAAGTGGAAAAAACCTCATTGTTTCTAACTTTTCATTCCACAAAAGACTAGGCTAACAATGAACAACCATATTTGTGTTTATCTGAGACAGGGCAGTGGCTGTGATGCAAAATCATTGATTTACCTTTAGCTTAGAACATTTGCAAATGTGCTGTTGAATTGAACTATAGAACTAATAATCCCTGAGGACCAGGCCAACTTAGATCTGGTACTGATGTTGTACCAATATATCATGACAATGCAATTGGTGCTCAACTAAAAACCTAGCCTACCTCTTTCTTTCCCTCCTTCTTCCTCTCTTTTTCTCTCCTTCCTTCCCACCCTCCCTCTCCCTCTCTCTCTGAATGTATCGCTCTCTCTTTGTTTCCCCCTCTTTCTCTTTTCCCTCTCTCAGGTTCAGCAAGCTCTTTCTGTAAAGGGCCAGATAATACTTAGCCTTTGCCAACCAAGAGTAAAAATACACATGGCACTCAATGCTGTTAAGTAGTCACTGCTTCACCGAGATTTGGTAATATGTCAAACAGCAACTTGAAGCAGTAGTTGATGTCACAGCTACTCAATTCTGCCCTTGTGCAAAAGCGGCCATATGAATGTAGCTGTGTTTCATTAATTTTTTTTTTAATGTAAAAACCATTCTTAACACGGAGGCCATGCCGCTTGTAGGCCATAATTTGCCAACCCCTGATATGGACCATCCTTGAGTCTCCCTTTACAATCTTGAGGGTTTTTAAAAATTCTTTTCTTTATCAACCTCCCACCCCAAATCTGGTCAGTCTTCAAGTATTTGTTCATCCTCTAAACTAGCTCTTGGATTTGCTACCTCAGTTTTGTTTCCATGGCTACCACTCCACTTTAGGCCCAACCTTCAGAATATCACTCCTGAATTATTCAAGGAGCTGCCTCCTCTCTCTCTCTCTCTCTGGCCAACCTGTACTTCACTGTTAGAAAAATCGTGTTCAATTACATAGTACTCCCCCGCTCCAGAACTCCTCTGGCTCCCCATATCCAAAGTAAAACTAACATTTGTATTCTTCCATCATCTTAAGGGACTAGATAACGAAAGATTTTAATTGGAAATCCAATTGGCACAAATTAAATGCTACATAAAGTGCTGGGGCCTGAAGTCAGGAAGACTCACTTCCTAAGTTCAAATCTGGCCTCAGCCACTTATTAGCTATGTGATCTTGGGCAAGTTACTTAACGATGTTTGCCTTAGTTTCCTCATCTGTAAAATGAGCTGGAGAAGGAAATGGCAAACCACTGCAGTATCTTTGCCAAGAAAACTCCACAAGGAGTCACAGAGAGTGGGACACTGAAAAATGACAGTTGACTGTTTCATATTGCATTTGCAGTTTAGAATCATAGAATCCCAAAGTCTAAAGATACCTTATTGTAGTTTATCTGCTATAATCTCCCAGCCAGTGAATGAACCAATTATGTATTAAGTGCTTAGACATTCCAAAAACTGTTAGGTACAAAGCTTCTAAATTCAAAAGTGAGACAGTATCTGCCCTCAGGGGACAAGCATCTAATAGAGGAAAAACAACACATATACGAAAGAGGTCTCCAAGGAAGCCAGGGCACTCCAGGATAGCAATTGGTGCCATAAGGCAATGGGTTTTCACATTCTTTCCAGAAGCAGTGTTAATATTAATTTGATTATGGTTCCTAGAGAAAGAAGTAGGGGGCTGGTGGGGAGGAAGGGATACATGCATAGCAGCTGGTGAGGTTGTAGGATGGCTTGGTGAACCTGGGGCCTCGAGGCCACATGTGGCCCTATAGGTTCTCAAGTTTGACCCTTTGGCTGAATCAGATTTGTTCTGTGAAGTCTGGATTCAGCTGAGGGTCACACTTGAGGACCCAGAAGTCCACATGTGGCCTCAAGGCCCCAGGTTCCCCACCCCTGTTAGCCACTCCGAGTTTCTTCAATCATTCTTTGCATGGGATCATTTCAAGACTTCCAACCATCCTGGTCACCCTTGTCTGGGTTGGACATTGTGGTACCCAGAGAACACAATATTATGTATCATGACCAGAGCAAACAGTGGGCATCCTTTGATCTAGACACTTAAAAAAATGCTACTAGCTTCTCTAGTTATCACATTGTACTGTTGATTTACATTGAGTTTAGAGTCCACTGAACTCCCTAAGCCTTTTTCATATATCTGTCTAACCTTATTGTAATCCCTTATGGTTGGTCTCTCCTCCTCAAATCTTTCTTCACTCCAGTCTGTCAAATTAATCTTCCTAAAGCAAGCTAGGTGGTGCAGTGGATAGAGTACTGGGCCTGGAGTCAGGAAAAATCATCTTCCTGAGTTCAAATTTGGCCTTAGACACTTACTAGCTAAGTGACCTTAGGCAAATCACTTAACCCTATTTGCCTCAGTTCCTCATCTGTAAAATGAGCTGGAAAAGGAAATGGCAAACCACTCCAGTATCTTTGCCAAGAAAACCAAATCACAAAGAGTTAGACATGACTGAAAAAATGACTCAACAACAATATAGATCATGTTGTCCTTTCCCTTACGCCCCACCCCCCCACCCCCCTCCACCATTCAATAGACTCCAGTGGCTCCTTATTATCTATTATCTATATTATCAAATATAAAGACCTCTGTTGAGCTTTATAATGTGGCCCTCATCTTCTATCTTCTTACACCTTACTCCCTTGACCTGGTGACACTGGCCTACTTGCAGTTTCTCACATGTGACACTATCTACTGACCATTTTCACTGCCGTTCCCCAAGACTGGAATTCTCTCCCCATTTCTGAGCCCTGACTTCTTTCAGATCTCAGCTAAAAGCTCACCTTCTGTGAGAAGACTTTCCCAATTCCCTTTAATACTGGTAGCTTCCCTCTGAAGGTGATCTCCAATTTGACCTCTTTGTATCTTGTTTGCACATGGTTGTTTGCATATGGCTCCCCCCTCTGCCATTTTACTCTGAGTTTCTTGAGAGCAGGAACTGTTCTATTAGTTTTTTGCCCTTTGTATCCCCTGCACTTCATGTAATGCCTGGCACTTAGTAGGTCCATACTAAATGCTTGTTGACCAGCCGTATATCCTCTATTTTATAATTGTTGTTGGTTTTGTTTTTTTTTTCTTGACTCAGTTTCAAACTTTAAACAGATTTCTATTGTAAACCATGTGTGGCACACTCAACAATCAAAGTGCTCAAATACGAAAGGGGCAAAATGTCTTCCACTATCGTGTTTCACTTGGTTATAGTCATCCCATTTTCCCAGCTCTTCAGAATCTTTGGGGATCCTGTTTCTGTTAGCCATGGTTATTAGCCGTTCTTCCCAGCTCCAACTCATCAGCAGAGCTGACAAGCATGCCCTGGCTTTTCCTGCAGATTGTTGTTAAAGAGGCTGAAATGTAAAGCCCATACCAAATTCCCTGGTTCTCTGGGATGAACCCTTAACATTAGAAAACTATGTGGAGGGAGGGGGATGTGGTCTTACATAGGTTTGGCTTGGTGCTGAAGGGAGCAATGGCTACAGGGTGAAGGTTAGTCTGGGAAGTGATTTGCCTGAACTTATTTGAAGCCCTAAATCAGGGGAATTTCCACCCTGAAAATTTTTCTCCCTTTGCTAGAAAAATGTAAACAAGATATTGATTTCCCCTTCTATACTAGATTTTTTCCTGTTTCTGATCTACATTGCTGTAGTTTCCATTCTCTGCTGATAGAAAATGATACAGCATGGAGACCATAATAGAGCACGTCTGACATCATCTGTGGCACGTTCCATCTGGATCCCAGGGGTCCTCATAAACCCATAGCCTCTCAGTGATGTTGACCCAGAGGTGGGCAGAAAGATAGGGTACAGGAACCTAACTTGAATTTGGAGTAGTTTACTTCCAAGCCCTTGTTGGGAAGTACAAGTCAAAATCGTTTTTAAAAAGTTAATTATTTACCCATGAACACACACACCTTCAGAATGTCAAGCCTGCATATTTGTCAGTTGCACATCTAAAATCAAGTTGTTGGGTGTTTGACTTTTAGAAAGGCAACTAGCTAATAAATACTTATTACTTTTGGTGCTTCTATTTTCCCTCCTTTCCTACATAACTAGTGGTGGCTCTGCTTGTATTAACAGGGTACATTGCAGCCATCTTTGGGCAGTTGTTATGTCCTGTGTTACTCAACCCTGCTTCCCTCCCCACCCCCATCCCCTACACAACACTCTACTCTGAAAGCCCTGGTGATACAGTGCGTAGTGTGCTATGTTAGATTCCACGTACAGAGTTCAAATTCATCCTTTGACACTTAGTGGCTGGGTGACTGAGCAAATCACTTAACCTCTGTTTGCCCCACTTTCTTCAACTGTTAAATGGAAATAAATGGGTTGTTATGAGGATCAAATTAAAAAATATTTGTGAAAAGCATGTAGCACAGTGTCTGGTACACAGTAGGCTGTACCTCTCCCCAAACCAATACAAATGATAAGAAATAATCATTCACTGGCAGATTCAATAAGAAATAGCACACTTATGCCACTTAAATTGGAGTAGTTAAGCAATTATCCTTCTTGGCATTTAGTTCCAATGTAAAAACTACCTTCAGCATTTGGGGAGACACTCCTCCAGATATTTTGATTACAAGTGCTGAGAATGTTCAAGTTAAATGTCTTCAGAAAAAAGCACCACCCAGAAGCTTGGTGCCCATTCAGAACATGTTCAGGCACTTTTTCAACAGTGACTCAGGGAGACTGTCAGTCACCATCAAGTAATCTTCATAGATTGCTGTTCTTTCTTAGTTCTGAGTATTTTTTGGAGTGGGTTAGCTCTCTGAAATGAGGGTTTTCCTTCAAGCAGAGACTTAGTGGTCATCTTCAGAGATATGTTTAAAGGGGGTTCTTATTCTGGGTGAGAAGCTCTAAGATTTGATAATTCTGTAAATGACAACCAAAACAAGTTTAGGCACAAGTCTGATAATAATACTACAGGTGAAAAGTCACTAAAAGCTTTTAAAATAGCTCCAGAAAAATAAAATTTGCCCCCGTATGTACAATACATCTTTTTTATACTTAAAAAAAGACATTATGAAGTTCAGTAGGAACATTTCAGTATTACAAAGAAAGGAAAATATGTAAAGAAAAAATAGGATTGTTTATGAATTGTGAGCTTTTGTTTTTGAACACATTAGCAAAAACATACACATACAACTTTTTTTTGCTTGTCTTTATCCTTTTCTGAACTTATGCTCTTTTCTGTGTATTTTTTAAATGTTTCATTGATATTTCTCCTCCTCCCATCATTAATCCACCCACTTACTTGCCTACCCCTTTCTCTTCCTCCCTAAATAGAAGCCATTCTTTATAACAAAGAAGTACAGCCAATCCAAACAAATGCACACATTGAGAGTTTCTGACAGTGTAGGTCTCATTCTGCAACTCTGGTCCATCACCTCTTTGCCAAGAGTGGGGAAGCAGGCTTCCTCATGTCTTGTGGTGTTCTGGATGGTGACCATCACTGGTTAGCTTCTTTGAAAGATTATTTTCATTTACATCATTGTTATCATATAAATTGCTCTGGTTGTACTCATTTCACTCTCCATCAGTTCATACAAGTCTTCTCAGGTTCCTCTGAATCTGTGCCTTTCACCATTTTTTATAGCACAGTAATATTGTTACTTTTACATACTGTTATTGGTTTAGTCATTACCCAATTGGTGGACATGCACATTTGTTTTCAGTTCTTTGAAATACAAGAAGTGCTAGCATAAATAATTTTATCCATGTGGGTCCTTTAAGAGTACACACAACCCACCTTTCTTCCTTGATCTCTGAGCCTCCCCTTACCAATAACAAACCACCAACAGGCAAGCAATGGAATCTTTATGCCACTTCAGCTCATTGGACCTAAAAGGTCATGAGCCTATGGTTCCTTCCCTATAGTTAATAATCTGTGGAAGTGCTCTGTTGAGAGCATGCTGGGAGATGTCAAGTATGAGATAATTGATGGAAATATTGGAGGAATGTACTTCTCGGTATGAATCTAGGTTCACAGGTCTTTGGAACATTTCAGAACAGTCTAATTAAGAATAATATAAACATTTAGGGAATTATTAAAAAAATTTTTTTCAATTTTTAATTCTACAAATCTTTGACTATTATTTTAACAATAATTAAAAATAAACCCTGCACACTGACATGGGTGGTTGTCCAACTCCAAGCCTACAAAATAGGATTGATTCTTTGACATGGAACACATTTAATGAGAGAAGGCCTGAGTAGAGAGTTCAAGGCTTTGATGATCATAGATAAAGAGCAGGAAGGGACCTCAGGTCATCTAGAAATGAGGAAATCATTTCTTTATAGTACATGTGTGTCAATATTTAGAGCTGTAAGGAATGGTAGAGGTCTTCTAGTGTGGCCCCCTCATTTTGCAGTTGGGAAAACTGAGGGATGTGCCTAGGGTCACAGAGGTGCTAAGTTCCAGAGTGGGATTTGAACTATTATCCTCTGATTTCTCTAAATCTAGCACCTCTTCCTCTACATCATGAATCATGAATCAACCTCCTGGTTCTCCACTGAGCTTTCCTGACTTCTTCCACTGGCTTTGAGAACTCCCTATTGGCATTTTGGGGTTAGGATTGAACTTCAGTTAAATCATTTGTATGGTTAACAGTGACTTTGAACATTGAAAACCCTACGTGTGCAGTGTTCAAAGCCATTGATTAGCAAGTTTGGATGGGTACTGTGCACTTGGTCAGTTTTTAGGTGCTGTGGCTTAGGAATTGACTTTTTGTCAGCACTACTGACAAAACCCATATGGCTTTGTGCAACGTAATTTGACTAAAACAATTATGTGGAGAAATAATGCCTCTTCTAAGTCACCCAAAGAAATGGGTATATATGCTGCTCTAAAATATATGTTTAAATCAATGGCAACATGTTTATTCTATATTAACTTAGTTTTATAGCCTGAAAGATAAAATCTTAAAATTTTATTATTGCTATAGATTTGTTGGTAGGAGAAGAATCTTCTGTTTCAAAAGAAATGTGTGTCAGGCCCATTTATGTGGAGCAGATAGGTTCAGAGGGATCTCACAAATTCAAACTCCCTGCCGCCTGAGTAAAGGACTGCAGTACTGTGGCATAGAATTTATGTGTTTTTGCTAAAATGCTCTGGGGAAACAGATGGGGGTTCTCAATCTGTCAAGCTGCTGTTGTGGGCATTGAGTATGTTTTGAGCAACAAGTCCTTTCCCATTGCCCCCAGGTCAGTGAAAAGGCTTCCTCTAGGCCACAGCAGCCCAAAGAACAAAACTGGGTGGGGAGGGGAAGGAGCAGAGAACCTGAGAAGACCTCCTAAGTAAGCATTTTTGAAGTCAGCACTGTGATATGTATGGTGTGAATGGCTTTGCATGAAAGGGAAGCCTCTTCCAGCCTTTGGGGCTGTGGCTTTTTGGGGGGAAGAGAAGGAGGAGGGAAATGGGAGGAGGGAAACTAATTTGCACAGTTGTTTTGGGATCATGTGTTGGAGGACTGGGAGGAGGGAAACCAATTTGCACAGTTGTTTTGGGATCATGTGTTGGAGGACTGGGGCACAGCGAAAGTGCTTTCAGCAGCAAATACTAAGGAAAGAAAACCATTTGGCTGTCCAAACCCAACATTGTTTGTAAAAGAAACTTTCTGCTTGTGCTAGCAGAGTGGGGGGGGGGGTCAACCACCCTCTTGTTTGTGAGTGCTTGGATGAATGTTTGTTGTAGGAAAGACTCCTGGGGGAGGTGTTGGCTTACACAGCTCTGCAGCAGGTGGGAAGTGGCCAGGTGGTGACCTGTTGGTGCTACCAGCCACCTTCATGGTTTTGTTTAAGAGCCTGTCTATTGAATGTAGAGCAATTGTTTGTCTAATTCATTGGCCTTCACTAGAATTTTCCCATACCACTATGGGTCTTATTTTCTTCCTCTGTAAAATGATAAGGTTGAACTAGAATAGATGATCTCCAAGGTCCCTTCTAGCCCAAAATCCTATGATTGATTAATGAGGCAATGACAATTTTTCACATACATTCTCTTCAGAGAGATGACATGTATACATATCAGTGCATAAAATTTATACACACACATAAGGTAATGATCAAGATGTACGACAC
This sequence comes from Phascolarctos cinereus, assembly GCF_003287225.1. NCBI lineage: Eukaryota > Metazoa > Chordata > Mammalia > Diprotodontia > Phascolarctidae > Phascolarctos > Phascolarctos cinereus. The sequence goes on along the minus strand of NW_027555847.1, from coordinate 546,632,474 downwards.
TTAGGGCCACAGGCAACTGCAAATAATGCAGTTTCCATATGTGCCTTCCTAGACCATGCAATCTGTTGGGACTGCATTCTCAAATGCTTAAGGTCTTTTTGCAAGCTGACATTCAGTTAACAGAACAACTATTTTGTATTCTTTATCAAAGACCAAGATGAAAATAAATTGCATCCCTACATATAACTGATTTGTACTGTGTACCAACATGAATCTGCTTTCAATTTCCAGGCCAAATTACAAGGCCCATAGCATATCAGGCAGAGTTATTGACTACTGACAATGCTACTGAAGGACAAGGCACTCTTATACATGTAGGGTAGCATGTTAACTATACCCTCCAAAAGGTGTTATACAGTTGAAAAACAAAATCTACCCTTACGTTTGGCTGGTGTTTTTTTTTCTTTTTTTTAAGGAATGAATTGTGCATAGGGAGGTAGGTTAAAAATTTGTTTTATAGACAAGGCAGTCAGTCCATTAGTATATGCAAGCTGAATGTAACCAAAACAAAATCTCTATCATCCCTCTCATCTTCTTTTCTTTGTTTTTTCCCAGATTTAATACCCTCTCCCCCATTAAGTTCTCCTTGAACCCCTCTGTAGCAATGTCCTTTTCATATTTTTCCTTCTTTTTAGCAAGCTTCTCTTGTTGAGGGTCTTGTTATCGGCAGCAGGGCCATCATCATTCCCCAGTTCTCCTGACTCTTTTGGTCACTTCTCCAGTAGAAAGGTCAGGATATTTCCCTTTGGTTTTTGAAAAGTACTCAGAACAGAAAAGGGGGGAGAAAAAAGGCCAGAGAGGCCTCTTTGGTGCACTGGAATTCTTGAATTTCTTTCCACAAAGCTTATGAACTTTGGACTTGTCTTCAAAGTTTCCTTTTTCTTTAGCAGGCCTTGCCTTCTGCCTTGTTGAGCATCTTTTGGGAAGTTCTTAGAAGTTCCCAGGAACATCTAGGTACTAGGTACTGCTTCTGGTACTCCCTGGCAAGTTTTACAAAAAAATTTGGCCCCAGTGGAGCCTCTTTGCTCCTGTTTTGTTAGTTTCCCTAAGTGCCACACAATGCCCACATGGCTCTTAATTACACTGGCACTATCTTAATGAATTACAATCTCAAATGCTGTTGAAGTAAATGGAATTCCTTAGTGTTGCTTCTCAATTTTTCTTTTCACCCATCTGCTATTATTGACCCAGATTTCCTACCTCAGAGGTAGTATAATGGATATGAGGAAGACACACACACATACTGTGGGGTTTTAAGAAGTAAATCTAGCTAGCTAGATGGCCAAATATAACATTTATTAAATGTTTACCACGTAGTAGGCATTTTGCTAAGTGCTGGGGATACTGATAAAAGCAAAGCAAGACAAGCCTTACCTTCAGGGAGCTTACATTGTCCACATATATCTTCCCCCCATTAGAATGCATTGTCTCCACGTCTCCTTGGAGACAGGGAGAGGAAGGTAACTTGTCATGGACAGTGCAGCTGGTGAGTAGGAGCCTGACAGAATCAAGGTGAGTGTAAAGTGTAGTATGTCTGGGGTCTTACCTAAAATGGTGATCCCCGGAAGGGAGTTACCAGTGAGGTGAGAAGGGCCTCAGGGTGGAAGTTGCCCATGGTGGCTGTGGAGAACAATAGACAATTTCCTGGGAGTGGAGGTGATTGGGTCAGGAGTATAAGTATGTGACTGTATTTGTGCTTTGCAAATCTTGGCTGGGGATCCAGTCATGCATTTCCTGTACACATCATGGTATTATGGGATGTTATGAGAGCTACACCTCATAAGTGTGGGTGGTTTCAGCAGATTATTCAGGTGGACTGAAAACAGATGCCAAAGATGTGGTTCCTCCATGTTGAGGAGCCAGAAACCATCTCTAGCAATCTGTCAGTATAGAGTAGAAGTTATACAAAATAACCATACCCATTGCCTCAATAATTAATTCCATTGCTTGGACTATACCCTGAGAGTGTTAGTAAAAGCAACAGAAGTTATTTCTCCAAAGACTTTTATGGCAGCATTATTCATAATTGAAAAAACAAAAAATAAAGTCTGGAAGCAATCTAACTGTCCAACAACAGGGGAATGGTTAAATAAATTGCAGAATATTTAATGGAATCTTCTAATTTAATTATCAGCAACCAGCATTAAGAATGTAAAGAACTCTGGAATGGCCTTTCATGAAATAATGCAAAATGGACAAATCAGAACCAGAAGAATAGAGCACATACTAATTATGACCATAAAAGAGAAAAAGTGAGTGAGAATGAATTAATGAATGAATAAACAAAGAATCCTGATTGAGTCTTAGAGGGGGTAAGAGGAAAAGTGCTTACTGATGACTTGTGCCCTGAAATTCATTCATTTATAAATAATTGAAAATAAAGTTTAATTGATTGTTTTGTTTATTAGTTTTAAGTTTATAATGTACCATTTTAAAAAAAGAAAAAAGAAACTGTCTTCAGCACACCTAGAGTCCCAGCACAAATGGAAGGAATGAATACCACTGTTGGAAGGGACCTCAGCAGCCACTGAGTCTAATCTATATCTGAAAAATAATTCCCTCTGCCACATACCTGCTGTTGCTCGAAGACTTCAATAGTGGGAGTGGGAAGGGGATGAGAGGGAACAGGGTGCTGGAACCTGCCAACTTCTGAAGCAGCACCTTCTACTTTGAGACAACTATAATTGCTTTTTCCACCACTTAACAGTATTTGATTTTTTCCAATTACTTGTAAAGATAGTTTTCAACACTTTGAGTTCCCAATTCTTTTCTCCCTTCCTCCCACCCCTCCCCACTCCCCAAGATGGCAGACAGTTATAATTGTTAAGGAGTTAATTTGTACAAAGCATTTTGCAAACTTTAAAGCACTATATCAATATTATCTTAAACTCATTTGCTAATCTCATTAGGAAGATCTGGTGCTATAAGGATCTGGAGTTACTGGAGTAACTCAGATCCATAAAAACTACATACAGTTTTGTGGGAACAAGGGTCCCCTTTGGTGACCCTCTAGGACATCCGCTATCAGTTCCATGTCCCTCAGTCTCTTGGAGGAAGTTCATGCCAACTTGGTCTATAGAAAGCATACTGTCCACCTTCATGTTTCTTACAAAAGGTGGTGGGCTTAACTTCTCGTTTATTTGTTTAGTACAATCTTCCCTTTGTTGGAAAAACATGCAGTTAGTCTCCAAGTATAGGGTTCCTAATTAAAAGTCCCTGAACAGTGAAGAGTCACTTACCTCCGGTAGATATGTAGCTGTTGCTCTGACTCATTTCATACCTTGCCATTTATGAAATGGAGTTGATAACTTTTTTATCAGGTCAATTTCAGAGATCATCATTTGCCTAAATGGTTGATGGGAGGGTGCCATAGGTGTGCAGAGGGTCATCTTGAAGAGAGAATAACCTGCTCAGACCTTACACTTTGAGCCTGACTACTTCTGCTCTCTGCTAATTACTTTTGGGTTTTTTTCCCCTCTGTTTTAGAAATGGAGCAGAACAAAAATGAGGCAATAGGTTGCCTCCCACTCCGAACCTTAGGGTGTGCTGTTAATGTCTCCCTCCAGAATCATGATTCCATTCATTCCTTGGTGTTTTTGTGGATTGCAGAACATCAGGCTGACAGATTAGAAACTGGAGTCTGTCCTATTTAGCAAGGAGCTATTGGCCACAGAGCCCTAAGAACTATGTGGGAATTTTCATCTGAGACCATTTTCTGACACTGCTTGAGAGGTGGCGGGGAAAGAACTAGAGGAAATCTGGGTATCCTTTGGGTCAGGGGTGAGATATCTAGGTGGCTACAGTGCTGGGTCTGGAGTCAAGAAGACTGAACTCAAATCCAGATACTTATTAACTATGTGACCCTGGGCAAGTCACTTCACTGTCTGCCTCAGTTTCCCCATCTTCAGAACAGGGATAATAATAAACATCTACCTCCCAAGGCTGTGAGGATCAAATAAGATAATATTTGTAAAGTGCTTTGCAAGCCTTAAAGCACTATGTAACTGTCAGCTATTATGATGATGATAATTATTATTACTTTTTTATTTTAATTGGGATAATCATAACGGATCTCAGCTACAGCATTGCAAGTGAGGGTTATTATCATTTGTACTGCTTAGCTCACAGGGATGCTGTCTGATAACTGCTAAATATGGGAGCTGCTTTCATAATAACGATGACAGTAATAAAGAAAGCTTCCTGCATCAGGCCTGTGGGCCAGAGATTCTCCACCCTGGCTTAAAGGGTACATGTTAATTCCTCTGGTTCTTTTCCCAGAGTTGTTGTGAGGATTAAATGAGCTAATGTGTTTTGTCAAGCACTTTGCAAGCTTTAAAGGGTTACAGATGTGCACGTTGCTATTGTTATCCTCACTTTATAGATGAGGAAGCTGAGGCTTACAACGGTTAAGTGACCTGCTGATAGTCACACATCAAGTAAGTGGCAGGGTCAGGGCTTCAGCCCAGGTCTTTGGGTCCTGCTTTTTATCCCAACCACTCATCAACAAATGCTTTCACATGTCAGTTATTCCAACAGCGAGCTGTAGGCCCCATGCCTTACAGAGGGTTTTCCTCATTTTGGTCAGTGCCCCACTCTGAGATAGCATGTCCAGAAAGAAGAAGACACTGGGACAGTCGCCAGAGCACATTCACACTAGCTGGCTTTGAATCTGGGTTAGGGCTGGAGGTTTGTGGATGAGGCCCATGCTTCTTGGAGGCTGGTGATAGTATCATGGGTATGAGTAGAGAAATGCCTTGTGAGAGGCAGCTTGAGGTCCTAGATTAGGAATCAGAGGGGGGCAGTGTGGAAGAGTAGAAAGAACTCTAGCTTTGAATCTGATACAGCCCTGAATAACCTTTTAGAAGGTACTTAACCTCACTGGCCCTAATTCCTAGAGTGCTGGTCCTGGAGTCAGGAAGACTTGAGTTCAAATTTAACTTCAGATACTTACTAGCTATGTGACCCTGGGCAAGTCACTTAACCTTGTTTGCCTCAATTTCCTCATCTGTAAAATGGCAAACCATTCTAGTATCTTTGCCAAGAAAACCCCAAATGGAGTCATGAAGAGTAAGATATGACTGAAAAAAGGAAAGCCTACAGGGCCCTTAAGGTCACCTGAGGAAAACTGTCTCCATGGCCTTTCTCCTTTCACTTTTATTCTGCCTCTCTCTCCTTTAACTGGCTATAATATTAAATTGAAATATATTTTCTATTTTTGTTGTTGTTTTTTGATAAAATGTTTCCTATTCTTTAAAGTGGTTCAGTTGAATGTTGTTTCTTGCGCTCAAAAAAAAATTCTTCGGCCAGCTAGGTAGCACAGTAGATCGAGCTCTGGCCTTCAAGTCAGGAGGACCTGAGTTCAAATCCGGCCTCAGACACTTGACACTTATTAGCTGTGTGACCCTGGGCAAGTCACTTAACCCTGACTGCCTCGCCAAAAAAAAAAAATTCTTAACGTCTGCTGTAACTTTTTTACTTGTATAGTAGTATTTGTATACATGTATAGTAAATTTACTCAATTGATTAGTTTCTGTGAGTCACTAGACTTCAATGAAATAATTTTTCCCTTTCCCAACTTAAGTAAGCACCTTATTGCATAACCCTGTGTAGCACTTAGCTTCCTTTTGATTATTGAGGGAGCTAAAGTTAAGGGTACACTGACCTATTAATTTACTTTGAAGTTCCTCTGATCACTTGGAATTATAACCATGGGAAGGCTGCTTGACCTTTCTTCACTTCAGGTTTTTCCTCTGTAAAATATGTATAAGAACACCTATAGGACTTGCTTCACTGAAGAGTTGTAAGGCTAAAATGAGACAGTGTCTACAAGGTATCTTTGCACACCTTAAAGCACTGTATAAATATCAGTTATTATTTTAATTAGAGTTTATAGGATCCAACCACTTCATTTTTAAGAGGTGATGAAACTCAAGGCCCCAAGAGAGAAAGCAAATTGCCCAAATGTTATACAAGTAATAAACAGTAGCGTGGGAGTTAAGCCCAGACCATCAGCTTCCACTCTACTTACTGCAGGGTGCTTAACACTCATATGATACCATCAGTAGAGATTTACACAGAACTACAAATGGAACACCAGATTAGACTGGGCAACTAAATATGCTGAATCCTGCAGAGAAACCAATGAACTTCCAGTCTGACCTTGAGCAAATCTTCACCTGCCTATGCCTTAATTTCTTCAACTGTAAAATAAGGGAGATGCAAGATCCTATAATTTTCTAGTAAGTCACAAGAGGATTAAAAATCAGTGTTATTGGAGGGAGTCCCTACTTCCACTAGGGCTTTTTTTCCCCCCAAATGGAACCAGAGTTCTGGTGAGAAACTTGCTGGAATTTGCCCCAGAAATGGTCCAGTTTGAGCCAGTACTAGTAGCAGTCTTACTTATTTTTTAAAATGAGCTAAAAAACTAAAATATTCTGTAACCCAACATTTCATTTGGCCTGAGTCCCTAATCATCTAAAACTAATCTGTATCTGGGAGTGACTCCCTCTCTCCTTTTGATAGGCACCCCAGCCTGGAATCTCTCCTTCATCTCTCTGCTTCCTGACATTCTTAGCTTCTTTGTAAGTTTCATCTGAAATCTCACAGGAAGTCTTTCCTGATCCCCCTTAATGCTAGTTCCTTCCCTTTATTGATTATTTCCAATTTCTTCCATCTATATCTTGTATGTATGTGGTTTTCTGTATATTATCTCCCTATTAAGAACAGGGGGATGATAGAGAGGAAGGCACATTGGGAAAGGAGGTAATCAGAAGTAAATACTTCTGAGGAGGGATGGGGTCAAAAGAAAGAATAGAATAAATGGGAAGGCAGGATAGGATTAAGGGAAATAGAGTTAGTTTTTCACAACATGTCTACTATGGACATGTTTTGCATAACTGCACATGTACAACCTATATGGAGTTGCTTGCCTTTTCAATGATGGTGGGTGGGGAGGGAGCAAGACAGAAAATTTGAAACCTAAAGTTTTAAAAACATATGTTTAAAAAATGTTTTCACATGCTACTGGGAAATAAGAAATATAGGAAATGGGGTACAGAAGTCTGTCCTGCCCTACAGGAAAATAGAAGGGGAAGGGGATAAAAGAAGGGGAGAGAGATAGAAGAGAGGACAGACTAGGGGAAGGGATATTCAGAATGCATGACATCTTGGGGTGGGGGGAGGAGGGAGATGGGGTGAAAATTTGGAACTCAAACACTTGTGGAAGTGAATATTGAAAACTAAAAATAAATTTATATTAAAAAAATAAAAATAAAAAAACTAATCTCTGGGTAAAAAAAAAAATATATTATCTCCCTATTAAACTCTGAGTTCCCTGAAAGCAGGGATTGTCTTTTTCCTTTCTTTGTATCCCCGGTGCTTAGCACAGTGCTCAATACGTGGTAGGTGCTTAATAGATGTTTATTGGCTGATTAGATGACTTTTGGGGGTCATGGACACTTTCTTGGGCAGTCTGTGAAGCCTATGAGCCCATTCTCCAAATAATATTTTGTGGAGAACATTCATGATGGAAAGAAAGGATAAATTTCAGCTAGAGGATAATGAAAATAAAGATGTACATTTTTTTCTTATCCAAGTTCATAGGCCTCCTGAAATCTACCTGTGGACCCCTTGAAAGTGTGTGTGCCCCAGATTAAGAACAACTACTATCTATAAGGTAGGTGCTATAGGAAGGACAAATGACTTAGTTGGACGCCTGTCAAAAGATTTTGCCAAGGTGAAGTGCCCATCTTAATATTATCATTCACTTGTTGTTCAGTTGTGTCCAATGACCTATAGACCATAGTGTCCATGGGATTTTCTTGGCAAAGATACTGAAGTGTTTTGCTGTTTCCTTCTTCAGTGAATTAAGGCAAACAAAGGTTAAGTGATTTGACGAGGGTCACACAGTAAGTATCTGAGTCTGGATTTGAACTCAGATCTTCTTGACTCCAGGTCCAGTGTTCTGTCCACTGAGGCATCTAGCTGTCCCTATTATTCATTTTTGTTGTTCTTCAGTGGTTTTGGTTGTGTTCAACTCCTCCTGACCCTATTTGTGGTTTTCTTGACAGAGATACCAGAGTAGTTTGCCATTCCTTCTCCAGTTCATTTTACAGATGAGGTAACTGAGGCAAACAGGGTTAAATGACTTGTCCAGTGTCATGTGGCTAGTGTCTGAGGCCAAAACTGGACTCAGGAAAATGAGTCTTCCTGACTCCAGGCCTGGCACCTCTCTCCACGGAGACACCCAGCTGCCCTACCATTCATCATTCACTACCAGTTGCAAAAAAGTCTAACTCCAATATGTGGAAAGAGATTAAAAATTTGCAATCAGCCCGAAGCTAAACTTTCAGGAACTTCTGCCATTTGTTACTAAAAGAGAACCTATATTAGTAATGTACTTGAAAGAAGCTATAGTTGTTAGTGGCCTTCTGTATGGCCTTGGAAAAAAATGAAATATTCCCATAAGAATTTTTCCCTTTGACATTTTTCTTGTTGCTCACTGTGAGATCCAATGACTGCTCCTGCTAGCCTCTCTCCTTGGATGCTGTTTGCAATAGCCCTTCAGCTTGAATTTTCCTTGACTCAGCTAATAAGAAAAGCAGTATGGATTAGCTTGCCTTGTGGGGAAGAAGACTATGTTCTGAGGCTTGATGCTGGCAACTCTATCATCATGAAGCTTTGAAAGTAACTTGGTGCCAGTTAGCAATTGGTGAATCTGTAGGACCCTTGTTGAAAACTCCTTGGGTGCCTTTATTCAGTTTTTGTTTGGTTTGGGTTTTGGGGGGGGGGGTTGCAAAGAAAAGTTGAGGGGGGAGGTAGGGAAAAGCAATCCTTTCTTTCTGGTGGGTTGGCTAAGCCTGCACTGTTGAATCTTGTCCATGAGAACTGTTGAAGGTGGTCTGCTCTAAATACGGGGGTTCCCTGCCAATGGTTATTTTCAGTTGTTTCAATTACAGTCGTCTTCTTGGGTAACCGCTGTCCTGTCATGTAAATACAGGCTGGATCATAGCAGTCAAGCTGCTGGAGCCAAATTGGGGTGGGGGTAAAGGGGAGGAGGGTGAGATGGTGGTAATGGATGACGAGGGTGCAGCCCTTTCCCCTTTCCCGGCATCCTGGGATACTTTCCTTCCCCACAGATCCATGGGAATGATGAGGGCTTTAAATGTGAGCAGCAGCAGCAGCAGCAGGAAGTTTAACTTGGAAGAGGCAGCTCTGGAGACAGGGTGGTGGTTAGCCTTTTAAATATTGTCTCTGAGGGAAAATATGAGCACAGCTAACGCTGAGGTTGCCTTGTACTGTACTGCCCTGATTGGCTTGGCTGGCTTAAATCCTGGTCCAGCCATATCCTCTAAGCATGCAAATAAACTTGTCCTTATGTTCAGTTATATTGAAGAAGGTAAAGAGTTTGCTAATATAGAACATTCTTTTGCCTCTCCAAAGTCTTTTGGTCACTAATCTATAGAGACACATTGTTGTTTTTTTTTATTGCTTGCTTTCACTATCCTCTTCCATTTAGACACGTTTGTTTTTTGGTTTTTGCTTTTTGGTGAGGCAGTCAGAGTTAATTAAGTGACTTGCCCAGGGTCGCACAGCTAGTAAGTGTCATGTCAAGTGTCTGAGGCCGTAAACACATGTTTTAAGGAGAGCTCCTTCCTGAAGCCAAAAGATGCCATTAACATTATCTAAATATGTATTACTTAAAAACCTTCCTTAGTTCTTCCTTTAGGACGTTAGTCCTACACCATATGCCTCACCATAGTGTGGAAATGGTTCCCAGAGGCTATTACAAAAGAGGGTAAGCTCCAAGAAGTCCTACCAAGTTAGAAAGGCTTTGAGGACGAGAGTCTTAGGGGACGGTGCAGTGTACCAGCTTAGAACTAGCCTTGATCAGCTTAATGATGCCTATCAACAGGTTGGCAGTGAACTTTTCAGCCATAGTAATTCTCAAGGACCATTTCACCTCTGACACTACCTGTGTGACCACAAGCATGGCACTTAACCTACCCAAACCTCAGTTCCTTCATCTGTAAAAAGAAAGGTTGGAACTAAATGGCTTTTGAGGATCCTCTAGCTGTATATCTTTGATCCTACAATTTGCTAGTGAGTTGCAGAAGGTAGTAGTTTGTATTAGGGGAGGGACCACTTACTACCCGCACTGATGAAATCATAGTTCCATGAAGTATTGAAGAAGTAAATGACTTGAAAATTAAAGAATTTCCCTCACCCAGCATACTGCCCTAAAGATACTGTACACGTATAAGTTATGAGTGTACTCCATCCTGTAATGGGTGAATGACTTTAGTTCTTTTCTCCTTCCTCATACCATATATAGAATCTGAACAAGACTGTGGAAAGAAGTGGGGGAAAAAATGGAAGGAGGAGATGATCTGAAAAGTTGATTTGATGAGAGTTAAGCCTGAGTTTGGTTTAACATTACTCCTTTTTGACATCTGCACACTATTGGTTCTCATTAGTTACCTAAGTTAGGCTTTAAATCCAAATTTGGCCTTTCAGAGTTAGAAATGGAACCAATTTTAACTCTCTAGTCTGTTGACTAGGATGTTTCCTGTCTAATATTTATTTCTAGGATAGCCAAGTTACATAACACCCACCCTAGAGTTTCTTAGTTTGGAGTGATCGGTTTACAATTCCTTTCATCTCTACCAGCTCCCAACCCACCTGCAGCCACCTTACATTCTGAGCCATGATTGGTTGCCAGGAACCCTGGAGGTTGTGAACTGTAGTTCAGAATTTCAGATTTTTAGTTCTAAAGAGTTAGCCCTTACCTCTAGACTCTTGAACTGCCAAGATCTCAGTGGTGTGCCGATTTAAAGAGGAACTGAGAGAAAGGAGAAAAATCCCAGTATTAGACTTCAGGAAAATCTGTCTTGAAGAAAAAAGAGCATCTGGTTTTATTCTTCATTTAATTAGGATTTACATTTGGATAGGGTGGAACCTCAAATGCTGAAGATTGGTAATCAATAAATACTTGACTTAACTCTTCTATAATCACAACGTACATTAATAGAGGCCTTTAAAGTTTCCAAAGCACTTTCCACACAATCTTATGAAGTAAGTTACTCGAGTATTATTATCTGTGTTTTATAAATGGGGAAACTGAGACTCAGAAAAGTTCATCGACTTGCCTGTAGTTAAAAAGCTAGTAAGCCTTGTACCTAGGACTCGAACTTGGGTCTCCTAACTCAGAGGTCACTGCTCTTTCAGTTACAATCATTTTCTTGGGTAATCACAGTGATGTCATGTAAATTTAGGCTGAATCACAACAACCAAGCTCTTGGAGCTAAACTGGGATGGAAGTTCTCTACCCCACACCACACTTCCTTTTCCAGACCCTTTGGGGGCAGGGCCCCATTGGCCATACATAGCCTAATAAACAATAGGAGTCACTTGAACTTTATGACAAGGAGATATTGAGTGGTCTCTGTTGTGTTGCTTGCATTTTGGGAAGTAGTATTTAGCTTTGAATAGTGTCCTAAAAACAGATGTTTCTATCTCATGGAGGAATGACACAAGGGTCATTCAACTTCTTGGCCTAGGACTAGAGGATTTTATTTAAACTCCTGTTAAAATAGATTAGTATAGTACAGAGTTATGAATATCGGAACAAGAACAATAAAGCGGCTCTAATGGGATATGTCAGTAAGAAGTGCCATTCTTCTGTGATACAATTCTGGGGGAGGTGGTCAGTTCCCGGCTGGTTAGAAACCTTCACAGGATGCCAGGAGTTGGGGAGGTATCTTGGGAATTGCAAATGTGTCCCGAGCTGTTGTTTCCTGGATTCCAAAAGAACATCTCATTTGTGAGGTTTCCTTGCTATGGGGAAACCTGGGGTAGTCAGCTCCCAAATCATTGCTTTTGCTGGTTGCCCTGAGTGATTTGTTGAGTTTGTATTGCTGTTCCTGTTGCACAAGTGAAGTGGACTCATATCACCCCAATGTTCATAAGAGGCAGAAGGGAGACAGGGTGTTACATAATTATCCTTGAAACATTTTATTTGCACTCCCCTCATCAGTAGTCACCTGGGCCCTGTTGAGTGACTCAAAATTAAGAGTATTTCAATTATTATTGAATTGGTAGCAAGGCAGTCTGAATCATCAACCAATCAACCATCAAACATTTATTCAACACTTTAACTATGTCCTTGGGATTGTACTGGGGATACAGAGCAAAAGCAAACCCAGTGTCTGCCTTCAAGGAACTTAAATTTTAATTGATGAGATGACCTACATAACCCAATACATAGAATAAAATTACAGAGTAGGTGGAAGGTAATGGGATGGCTTTGGGAAGGGGGATGAGAATGACCAGGAAAGGGCTCCCAGAGAGAGGTGGCACTTCAATCATTAAGCAAGTGATTCCAAGAATCTTGAGTTGGGAGGGAGAGCATTCCACAGAGATTGAGAGAGCATGGGGTTAGAGCAGAATGGTAGTTTGTCCAAAGCTAGTTCAGCCTTTTCATTTTGTCTCTCTGTGACCTTAATCACCTGAGGTGGATGTCATTTGGCAGCTCCTGGAGGATTGACATTTAGGCAGACTCATCACAATGGGGCATTTTTTCAGTGATTTCGTTTGGCCTTAGGAAGGAACTGCTTCTCCTGAGGTAGAAAGTGGAGGGAGGAACAGGTGGAGGAGTTGTTAGCTAATGACAGACAACTTATTTGTGGCAACTGGCTGTGAAGTTTTATTAAGTCCACACTGGCTAAATACTTGTCTTCATACCAGCCAGGCCCTCCTGGTTAGTGAGTATGTTGGGGTTTGGGGGAGGACCCCACATTCCTTTCATATTGAAATCCAGGCAGGTCCCAGCATGAGGAAACCCGATGTGCCAAGACTTCAGTCCAACTAGCCTGGGTGATGCTACTCATGGGCCCTCAGGGAGTAGGAGATGTGTAAACAAAATTTTGTCACCAAGGTCAAAGTGGTGGCCTGAATGGCAGAGAACTTTTCTGGTAGAAATATCCAAAAGGGCTTTGAAGAGCAAAAGACATGCGTGGTAGAGGGTCTTAGTAGCCCAAGATTTGTTAGAGAAGGGGGGAACTCACCAAGACCAAGATGCCAAACACATCTAGTTATTTCCTCCACCTCTTTAAAAGTAATTCTATAGGTCAGAAAGTTTGTGAGAGACTGGAGAGTGTGCCATCTTTCCCGTCTTTTTGAAGATCACTATAACTTTATTTTTAGGCAATTGGGGTTAAGTGACTTGCCCAGAGTTACACATCTAGTAGGCATCAAGTGTTTGGTCTGAGGCTGGATTTGAACACTATAACTTTTAGAGAACAAGAAAAGTTTTTTTTCCTGTTTTTTCAATATCTAGATTTGGGATTCCAAAAAAAAAACTGAACTGGAAGGAATAGCATCTTCTTGCAAAACAGAATATTTGAAAGAGGAAACTCATCTCAAGCCCTTTGCTATTTGTATATGAGGGTGTAGCACATTCAAGGCAGGAAAGAGTATTCGATGGCTTTGAGACATAAGATCACTTTAAATGCATTGGGAATCTTTTTAATATGTTTCAAGGCAAAGAATTCTTAAGAATAATCAGGCTCCAGGCTGGTGGAATATATACAGTTAACTTTTAACTATAGCTAAAGTGTGAATGGTCATTTACCGTTACTGCTTTCATTCAAAATAATTTGGAAGTCATTTCTTAATGGGTTAGAAATAACTTCACCCCTCCTCCAGGCTCCTCTGTAGTTATCTAATAACTCCTTTTAGAATGGTGAACTTGTTTGATCCTGCTTTCTATATAATCAAAGGGAGTTATTTATCTCAGCAAAGTGAATAACACTGGTATGTTTGAATTTGTTTATTGATGGAGGTGAGTTACTCATGACTTATGCATGACAAATAACCTCCAGTGGATGGCAGGAAAAACAGATCTAAAAAGTGTTTTGTTTTTTCCTGTGATCCAGAAAATAAGAATTCGTATTTTAAAGGGACTAACTAAATTCAAGTGCATAAAACCTGGCCAAAAAAATCCAACAACTTTAGAGAAATAATATGGATGTTAATTTCAATCAGTAGGAAATGATGGTTTATAATACCTCACCATCTTTATTGGTGTTCCAGTAATAATAATTATAATAATAATAATTAATAACTAAGGCAATAGGGAGCACAGTGGGTATCCACTGTGTTGGACCTGGAGTCGAGAAGAGTTCAAATCCTGCCTCAGATACTTATTAGCTATGTAACCTTGGGCAAGTCATTTAACTTCTGTCTACCTCAGTTTCCTATAGATCAAAACAGATTTTAAAAAGAAAAAGAATAGTAGATGGTGCAGTATAAAAGCTGCAAAATTTTTAACCATTTACTGAATGCCTGGAAAGGCCAGAAATATATACCAGAAGCTCACTGTCCTTCATCAATCAACTAATAGCAAATAATCATAAACCCCAAAATATCCTTGGGACAGCAACATATAAACTGTATTGAAACTGTACCATAATCACTTGCCCATAATTGCCCAGATATCACATTGACCCACAAAAACTGGAGAAACTTTTAAAATAAATGCTGCCATGATATGTAGCAGGTTCAAATTACATGGAATGAAAATTACCAAATATAGAGACCCAAATGAAGAAACCCAATCCAGTTGCGAATAGGATGAAATCTATATTATCTCCATCATCTTCTCTGCTTCCAGAGCTGTGGATGCTTTTAACGAGCATGCACAGAATTCAGTTACAAAAGGCATTCATTCTGTATACTTGGAAACAGTACCCTGAACATTAAATGTGTAAGAATTAGATTTTTTTTTCTATGTGAACTCTATTAAATATAAGATTTGAATGAGAACAATAAAAGCGATTTATATACAGCATGTCCCAAAAATCTTTTAATGATTTCATAAACAGAGTTTTGGGACACCCTCTAAAGTACTTCAAAGTAGGCAAAATTACACTGTCATTTTAAATTCACAGCAACCCTTGTTGATCTTTTTTTTTTTTTTGGATGAGGGCCCTGAAGCTTTAGATAGGTTAAGTGATTATTTGTTCATGGTCACATGGTAAATAAAAGAAACAAGATTCAACCCCAGCTTCCTGACTGCAAGTCTAGATGTCTGTCCCTTAAACCCTGATGCCTGTCAAATTGCACAAATGCTAATAAACTACTTTCTTTAGAACAAAGTTTCCCAAACCTTGCTGATCCTTATAATGTGGTTAGAGTTTGGTCATCTGAGGAAATTATGATGCTAGGCATATTTTCCTCTTCTAAATATTAAATGTGAGATACATATGTATCCCAGAATAATATTACAATCATTTTATACAAAAGCAAATTCATTTTTCTCTTCTTTGCTTCTTCTCTACCTGTACACTTTAACCCTTGGTATAAGAAGGTAAATATTGATAACAGAAATTTTATGGCACATAATATTATTCTCTAATATTGAATCTGAAATAAGCTAGGTGGCCCAGTGGAGAAAGCACTGGGAGTCAGGAGGAGCTGAGTTCAAATGCAGCCACAAACACTTGATTCTGTGCAAGTCACATAACCTATTGGCCTCAGTTTCTTCATCTGTAAAATGGGGAAAATAATAGTACAACCCCCCCCCAAGGTTTTTATAGGGATCAAAAAGGAAAATATTTGTAAGTGCTTCTTAGCTCAGTGCTTGGCAATAATAACTAATATATAAATTTTGTTGTTATTTCTTCAGGTGAAGTCAAAACCCTCAGGAATTCTAGCTTTTAGGAATTAGAACCAGGAAAATGACCTGTAATCTAGACTTGTGAGCATGAAATAGTTCAATAAGTTATTTTTATGTTTTATATTTTATGGAGCTTGATTATGGCTTGTTTATATTGAAGGTCTGTCTAGATACTTTTCCTTTCCCCACCCCTAGCCTAAGCAAGAACCAGTCAGTCGTGCTACTCCATTTAAGTATAGCTAGCTTGTGAGAAAGACAAAAGAAAAATTCTGGTTGAGTCTGATGGGTTTTCTTTTTTTTTTATTCCTTCCTAGCTTTATAAGCCTTCCACTCCTGCTGTGACAAATAAATTGTGATCTGATCATAGTTTGTGGCTTTGATCACTGTGTCCATTTCCGTTAACATTTATATAGACTTTAGCCTTATCTCAGATTCTTTCAGTCATTTTTCAGTTGGGTCCAAGTCCTTATGACCCCATTTGGATTTTCCTGACAAAGATACTGTAGTAGTTTGCCTTTTCCTGCTCCAGCTCATTTTACAGATGAGTAACTGAGGCATAAGTGGCTTGCTGGGGTCATATAGCTAGTAAGTGTCTGAAGCCAGATTTGAACTCAGGAAGCTAAGTCCTTCTGGCTGCAGGTCCAGCACTCTATCCACTTCACTACCTAGCTGCCCCCTTATCTCAGGTATGGTGCATCAAAGCAGACCAGCTAGTGGTTATTATGAATTGAGTTACATGCTTACTGATGTGCTGAGATTGGGAGAATGGATGACAGAGTAGATCTAAATCAAAAGAACTGCATTTGCTTCACTCTTCTTATATAATATATGGGATCCCTGGGCCATGGAGGCAACACAGTATAACAGAAAGAATACTTGTTTGGCATCAGAGGACCCAAGTTCAAATTCTGTGTCTGCTGCTTACTACCTAGGTAATCATGGCAGGTCTTTTGGGACCTACGTTTCCTCATCTGCAAAATGAGGGGGGTTGGACTAGATAATCGCTAAGGCCTCCTCTAGCCCCAAATCCACAATGCTTTTTCCTATCAAGGTCAAAGTGTTTCTGACCTAGTTTAGAGTAAATTCAGTTTGGGGAAGTAAGTTGTGCCCAGAGGAGCAGAGGCCCCCAAACTCTACAGCATAGCTGACAACCCCTAACCCCCAGGGGGAGGCAAGTAAAGGTTGTGGAAGGGGAAGGGGAGTAAAGCAGTCCCCAAGAGATAAGTAGGATTCTCTGGCATGGTGTGGGGCCAGCAAAAGACCAAGAGGAATGAAACAACCACAAGGAGGACCTACATGCCTTAAATATTAGCTCCCTGGTACCAAGACTCAGTTCTTCTGCCCTAGGTACAGGGCATTTATATACAAATCTATACAATATTGTATGGTTTGCCTTTCATTCTTGTAGAATATGAGGAAGGTTATGCCATGACTTGCAAGTGAATTGGATTTAAGTGAGGGAGAGCTGTGCAGTCACCAGCCTCACTTTCTCCTCCAGAGCCATCTGGGTCCAGTGGCAAGATACAGATCAGGACGACTAGAAATGGCCCCTGATATAGTGGGAAACTTGGGCTAAGGTCTTTCCCAGGTCTCAGTTTCTCTGAGGCAGCATCCATTCTGTGATTAAGGTTAGGTTACCTAGTTTAAAAAAAAAAATCAATCGGGGGTGGGGGGGGAAGACCCTCAGGGTTTCTGGACAAAACAGAAACAATCGCTGTTTACAGTCACTTGGAGCCACGAACCCGAACAGTGACTGAGTAAGGCTTCCCTCCCTCCTTCTGTCCACATAGGGAATCATATACAATACACAAATATGGTGGGAGAAGACCATCATGGGGGTTATCACATCTAGAGTGATACATTGTACTAAATTTGTACCTATATCCTTCTGACTTCTCCCTATTGCATTGTCTTCCATCTACAAATGGAGATAATTTTACTTGTCAATTGCCTGCCTGAAAAAGGTGCTATTAGGGGTAATGAGATAATGTTTGCAAATTACTGGGAGCTTGGAGGAAGAAAGGCTCCATGTGTATATGTAATATCATTAAAACTAACAGTAATTAACAGGTTTGTTTTGTCTTTCTTTCCTTCTGCCTTGGATTGAAAATGAAAAGTCAGAATTTAACTTCAGGATCAACTTTATTAGAGAACCTCTCTAATTGTCACTCCTTTAATCTGCTAACCCTGTAATTCTCATACCTCCTGTCCCCATCCCAACATTTTTTTTTTATTGGAAGGCAATGGCAACCTTGTCAGAGCTCTGCTGAGCAGGATTCATTGTGAAAGGATAGATGCTACCTAGAGAGTAAAAAATCTGAAAGTACAGAATTCCATAGGCTTTCTACAATGTCACATTTTGTCATGGTTCATGATATAATGTTTTCAATTAAAGCAAAACCAGATGGCTTTTGTCTAAGTAAATCAATAAATTATGTGGGGTCACTGTGTCTTTAACTGTTATAATCCTAAAGCACTGGAGAAGGAGATGCCCAAAGAAGAATTATTAGAGGCAAAGATGGAGCCATCAATCAATTAACCAGCATTAATTAAGCACCTACTTTATGCTCAAGTACTGTGGTAGGTATACAAAGACAGATTCCTAAATGTCTAGACAATTCCTGCCTTTGAGAGGTTTATTATATTCAGGGGTGGCCAAATATTTAACAACCAGCTTTTACACACACACACACACACACACACACACACACACTTTTAAGTTCAATTTGAACCATTAATATTTTGTCCATCATTTTCTTAAGTCTAGTTTAGACAATCAATCAGACAATAAAGCAAGCTCTGTTTTGTGGTGTTTGCCAGTTTCTGAGGTTTAAATGCTCATATTGAAAATTTAACATTTGGCTTTCCAGCCTGTAAGAATTGAGCCCAGCATATCACCTGCAAGGGGAAATAATTAATTTGAAGGTACTAGAAGACTGGAAAATCAGAAAAGGCTTCTAGTAGAAAATGGTCCTTCAGCTGGGTCTTAAAGGAAACTTGGGATTCTCAGAGGATAGAGTTGATCGAGAAAGTACATTTCAGGTCTGGGGCACAGCCATTTCAAAGGCCTGGAGATGAGAATCCCTGGACAAACTGAATCCCAGTTTCTCTAGCTAACATAGTTGTCTTTCCAAATCAAAGGCTAAAACAAAAGGGTTGTCTCCTGGTGTTATTCCTCTTCTCAAGTCAGGAATCTGCAGTTTCTCTGATTTGATAAACCTTTACTATTTGCCTTGGGGGAGGGGGGCTTTGCTTGTAAATTTGAATAAATTCAGGAAAATGAATCCCACCTTCCAACTGGAGATTTTTCATTCAATTTTGAGGCAGTTGCTTGTCAAACAATTTAATACCTATCAGGCAAGAATGCTAAAAGGCAAAAATTGGGGGGTGGGATGTTATTAGAAATGATTTCTATATATGGTGGACAGACTGGGAAGGCTGCCGGGGGAGGGGGGGTGCTGAGAAGTAGCCGGAATTTTACGAGTTTCTAGGATTCTAAAGGACGAGACACTAGAGTACTGTGAGCCCTGCACAAAGCTGTCTGTGATTTAGTGTTTCTGTCTTCTTTCTGTGATAGATGAGAATGGCTACTTGGGTGGGGGGAATGTTTTTCTTTGGTTTGCAAAGAAAAAAGGACCATTTCAATTGCCATGTATATGAGTTACAGGTTAAAAATCTGCAAATCCTTTTAGAACTATTGATTTGCACTTGGATAGTTGAATGTTAGCCCACTTAACTCATTTACTCTAGCTTGTGATGACAAGGGTATTTTCCTCAAAGATTCTGACTTGGGTGACTCTAACTTCCCACATGCCTGAACTTACTGGAGATTGCTTATTCCCTCTTCCCCTCTCCCTAGAGCTACTGCCCTCTTCCTTATGTACGATGTAAAGGCTGACCTTGATAAAACCATCTCCACATGAGAATGGAAGTTCTATTGAAACCCGAAGGAAGGCTTGCAGAAACAAATGACTGGCTTCTCTCAACCTTCACAAAGGATTTCCTTGTGATTCATAGCATGGAGACAAAAAGTTGAAACAGGGTGATAGAAGTGGGAAACCAATCTCAAGTATCATTTGGTGATGCTCTTGGATTTCTTTGTGTGAGGTGACTATAGGCAATGTGTATCTAAAGGAATGGAGGTTTGTGGGGGTAGGGAAGTTACCCTTTCTAGAGAACTAGTCAGAGTCTCCAGGGCCCACAATTGGTGGCCACAACTAGGCAGCAAAATGGAGAGTGCTGGGCCTAGAATTAGGAAGACCTGAATTAAATCTAGCCTTAGAAACTTAATAGTTCTGTCTGCACCTACCTTACTGGGATCAAATGTGCGGATCAAATGAAATAATAGCTGTAAAGGTCTTAGTACAGTGTCTGACATGTTGTTGACATCCGACTCTGTGACCCATTGGGGTTTTCTTGGCAAAGATGCTGCCATTTACTGGAGTGCTTTACCATTTCCTTCTCCAGCTCATTTTACAGATGAAGAAACGGAGGCAAACAGAGTTAAGCGACTTGCCCTGGCTACAGCTAGTAAGTGTCTGAGAGCAGATTTGAACTCAGGAATATGAGTCTTCATGACTTCAGGCCCTGCACTCTATCCACTGTGCCAACTAACTGCCCCGCCTAACACAGTTGGTGCCTAATAAATGCTTATTCTATTCCCTCCTCTTTTGATTGTGTGGCATGTGTGTTCAGTTATGACTATCATTTATTTTGTATGCTCTTCAGTCACAAATCCATTCACAGAGGGATCAGGCTGTTCAGTTTATAAAAATACTGTGATTATGAGTCATCTTGTAGAATAACTTGGGAAGGTGAGGGTGGAGAATTCTGCTAATGGTCCTATTTTTATAAAGAACTTGGGTGGGTATGGGGGGAAAAGGACATAGAACTACCAAGAGTTTGCCAGGTTCTGTACATCAGGTTTTTGTGAAAATTGGTTGCTACCTGCAATACCTATTCCATGGCGTTGTTTTAAGGAAAGCACTTTACGTACTGTACTGTGATGTACATAAAGTGATACTGTTCCCATTTTACCGATTTGAGGTGCTAGTTGGCTAAGGGGAACCTTAGCCATTCATAACTTTTGAAGTTGACATTGAGAAAAACAATCACATCCCTCAGTCACTCTCAAGAGCCAGGTTATTTATTGGACTAAATGAGTCTCATTGTTTAGTAATTTTTCGGTCATGTTTGACCCTTCCGGACTGTCTTTGGGGTTTTCTTGGCAAAGATACTGGAGTGTTTTGCCATTTCCTTCTCCATCTCATTTTACAGATGAGGAAACTGAGGCAAATAGGGTTAAATGACTTGCCCAAGGTCACATAGCTAATAAGTGTCTGAGGATATATTTGAACTCAGGAAGGTGAGTCTTCCAGACTCTAGGCCCAGCACTCTATGCACTGGGCCACCTCAGCTGCCCAAGTGGGTCCCTACAATAGTACATCTTGTTTTTATGAGAAGAGTAAGAGTCAGACACTTTCCATGGTCAGAGAAGGTGATAGGAAAGTTATTCTTGAATACTTAAGGAAAACAGAAAATTTTAAGAGTTTGTCCAGGCAGCCTCTGGAGTTGGTAGGGGAAGAAGATAAGGACAACAGTATCAGAGTTGAAACACAGATTTCCTAAAATGCCATACAAGGAAAAAGCCAACATCTTTTTAACCTGCCATTTTGGAATGATACTTTTTTTTAAAGACTTAATTGCAAAATTAAATGGGCCTCGCTACTTAAATTCTTTGGACAAACACTGGATGCCTCATTTGTGCAAGGCACTGTCCTAACAACCAAGACCCAACTTCTACGCCCAAAGAACTGTCACATAGGGAAATAAGGCATGTAAACAAACAGGTTTAATGCATTGTAGAATGTCAATGTCCTAAATGCCACATGAGACATATAAAGGAAATAAATGCTGCTTGGGCATTGAGAAATATAGGCCCCCTTTCTGGTGGGGAGTGCAGATCATGTAAGGCTTCATGGAGGAAGAGTCAGAGTTACTTCTTGAAGGAGGAGGAAGTTTTCAAAGGGTGGAGATTCAGCGTTTGGAGGAGGGTGGATGCCCATTAGAGTGAAGGGAGGCAAGAAAGCATGTTCTTGTTTGGATTAATAGTGAGAAACACTGGGCACATACAGGGGAATACTGAAAGAGAAAGCAGAAAAGGTAGGTTGGAACCACATGACAGAAGGCCTTGAATCCAAGCATAAGGAGTTCAGACTTTATTCAGTATATAATTGGGAACCATTGAAGATTTTTAAGCAAAACTATAACTGAGTAGAGCTGTGCTTTATAGAGAGATTAGGAAAGATCTGGAGATTTTAAAGGTAATGCAGTCCTGAACTAAGATAGGAGCATAGATTATATTTTGGGGCAGCTAGGTGGCATAGTAGATAACAGTGCCGGACCTGGAATCTGAAAGACCTGAGTTCAAATCCAGCCTGGGACACACTTCCTTATTATTGGTGTGAGCCTAGGGAGGTCACTTAATCCTGTTTGCCTCAGTTTCCTCATCTGTAAAATGGGCTGGAGAAGGAAATGGCAAACCACTCCAGTATCTTTGCCTAGAAAATCCCAAATGGGATCCGGAAGAGTAGGACTAGACTGAAGGACTGAATAACAACATAGATTATAACAAGAATTGCTTGCATATACATAATATTTGAAGTTTTGCAAAGCACTTTACATATATTATCTCACCTGATAATAAGGAGGAGAGAACCCTAAGGAAAACAGGATAAGCAAGACTTGACCTTTGATTAAGAGGAGGGGGTAATACTAAAGAAATTTCTATGCACAAGTGAAACAATAGCTATTTGTTACTATTTTTGGCTTGAAAAGCAAAAAAAAAAAAAAAGGTAAAAAACCTGCATTACCTTTTATACCTGGGATAGTGCTGTGGTGGGTAACACAGATAATCATTATACTCATTTCATAGGTGTGCAAACTGGGGCCCAGAGGGGTTAAACCCAAGGTCACAGTAAAGTCAGATGTTGCCTCAGGTAGTCTCATTCTTAATCAGTACTATTTTCATCACACCTTACTGTCTTCTGAGACAGTTTTCTCCCAGGAAACAGGGTGAGAAGTAGCTAACACACTTGTCTTACTCTCAGACAAGTGGCTCAGAACATTTTGTCACTAGTTGCTGTCTAGAAAAGTGTCAATGGCCTGGGGGACTGGACTGTGTCTACCTCTTCTAGATGGAACACTATTTGAGTTGATTCTGGTTCTTGCTGTTTCTTTCCTTCTTGGGCTCTGGTGGGATTGGATTTGTGATAAGACCATGACTCATGCATGGCAATGTGCTTTTTAAGAGAAGTCACATGGCAAGGGAGGTAGGCTCCCTCCAGGAAGTGGCACTGGTGACCTGCCGCAGGCTTATCTGTGCCTATGACTCTACCTTGGGTTATGAAATACACAGCATGGCACCCTTCAGACTCAGAGTGGGTGGGGTCAGGTATGGGGGAAGTAAGGTAAGGACAACTTCTCATTCCTCTAGCCAAATCCACTCTTTTCATTTCCTCCTATTCAGTCATCTTATGATCTTTGCTATTCAAATCTTTTTTTTTAAGTTATGAGGTAGTCTAGCCAGGTTGACTGCAGCTTTGCAGAAGTGGGTCAATCAAGACCCCTTGACCTAAGGGTGTGCTGGAGTCAGCTCATTTGGCTCACTTATTAAATTTTCAGTGTGAGAATTTACTACTTAGAAATATGCAAATTCTGCAGATCAGGGCTTGATTTATTATTTTGTGGATTATCTAAATTTAAGAAAATGACCTTAAAGCTTAAAAATGTGTCATGGGCTCCCCTTTCCACCTCTAGAACTAGTTGTTAAACATTTCCCAGCATACTGCTACCTCAGCTAACACCCCCCAGACCCCCATGGAAGAGCTATTACCTTGATATTTATTCTGACTGTGGGTGTAGATTCTAAGCCCACATAGTGCCTGATGACTGACTGGCCTTAAGCAAAGAATCCCTCTCTCCCATATCCCATCATCTGAAATGACAATTAGGTAGCTGGCTTAGCTACCTAAATCAAAGCAGGAACTTGATTTTCTGAACAGCTATGGAGATTAGCAGTTTTCTTATTCATTTGCTCATATATCTCATGATAAAAAAAAATCAATTTTTCTCCCACTGCTACATTTCTTATGCTAATTGTTAAGTGCTCAAATGTGCACACATGCTTGTGCCTATCATGCAGGTGCCTGGGTATAATATATTTGTGTATTATTTGAAGCATGCATTAGCCTTCTCAATATTTTCAGTTGGGATGGGGAGTATAAAATTTGATAATGCATTGATATGTTATATTTGTATCACATTTTATAAGGAAGCAGTGTAATATGGTGCAAAGTGTTGGATCTAGAGCAGGGGTGGGGAACCTGCAGCCTTGAAGCCACCTGTGGTTTTCTAGGTCCTTGGGTGCGACCTTTTGACTGAGTCCAAGTTTTACAGAACAAATCCTTTTATGAAGGCCACGTGCAGCCTGAGGCCTCAGGTTCTCCACCCCTGCTCTAGAGTCAAGAACTGATTTCAACGGTTCTGATACTTAACAGCTGTGTGGTGCTGGTCAAAATCAGTTTCTCTGAGCTTAGTTTTTTTGTAAAATAGGCTGCCAGCTGTAGTACCTGACTCATGGAGTTTAAGGAAAGGAACACCACCACGTCCACACAGGGTCATGGATTTAGCCCCTCCTTGTCCAAACTTAACAGTCAACTGTACTGGAACTGAGTAGAATTTCAAACATATCCTCTGACTGAAAACTGCAATATAACCTGTAGAGTTTATTAACAACATACACAGTGCTGGTGAAGCAGTCACGTAGTAGAATACAGGGAGACATATGTTTCTATCTCACTGGTAACCTTGCATCCATCTTGGTCTGGTTCTGGAAAATAAAACCACATGGGTAACTCAGTCTACGAAATTTGCCTTATCTAGACTGTAGACCAATTAAGAGTTGACTTAGGCTATTAGGGGCTATACAGGTTTTTTTTTTTTACTGGGGTAGTCAAAGGGCACTGGACAGACTCCTGAAAACAACTCTGAATACACTAAATACCTTTGCATACCTCTGCTGCCCTGCCTGGTTTCACCTCCATGGAATAGGATGTCCATCCCTTGATTAACACCACCTCCCTCAGCCTCCTCCCCTCTGTCTGGAGCCTTTCTTTCTGTAGAGGGTGGAAACTACTCTCAGCTCACTTCATTTTGCATCTGCTGCTACTCTGCCTGGTTTCAACTGCACAGAACAAGATACCTCCTCCCCCCTTCCTGACTTCGTTTGTGCGTTGACTTTCCCTTTAGATTGTAAGCTTATTGAGGGCAGGGACAGTCTTTTTTTTATTAATTGTATCCCTAGTACTTAGCACAGTGCCCACCTGGCACACAGTAGGTGCTTAATGAATGTTTATTGGATTGGATTATGAGTGGATTAAATAAGGATAAACACAGTAGAATTCCTTAAATGAAAGATGGTTTTTACATGTAATTGGAAAAAAAAATACTATTTAAAAGGAAAAAGAAATCCTTAAATGTCAGGAACACCCACTCTTTGATTTAGAAGTCATTCTGGGATTTCTTATCTACAAGTCTCTGACCTCCCTTCTTCTGAGTGCATGCCCCTCCTCCCCACTTTTGTTTGGGGGAGAATATCTGCTCTACCTAACTTACCTCAGGGAATAAATGTTCTTATTGTAATAATTAATATTTTGTTATCTCATCCAATCATCATGACAACCCTAAGAGATAGGCAAGGCAGAGACTATTATGCTTGTCTTAGAGATGAGGAGACTGCTTAATTGATGTTCTGGATGCCACACAACTAAGTTGTAAGCAAAGCAGGAGCTCAAACTCAGATCTTTGATATTGTAACCCAGACAGTGTTCTTGTCCCTCCATTGGAGGATAGGCTTGTTCCTAATTTAGCAATTCTTAACTTGGAGTTTTTGAGCTTAAAAATACACACACACACACACGTTTCCTTCGTAATATTGTATGTTTTATTTTATGCTTTTAAAAATATTATAAGAAGAGATCTGGCTTCACGAGATTGCCAGATGGGTCCATCATTGAACATGTCACAAAGGCACCCAGAGGTGGTAGGGTCTATGCTGGTGAGCACTAGGTCTAAACTGCTGAAAGCATTAGCACTCTTGACATAGATGCCCCTTTATATATCTTATCCAGATCACCATCCATCCTCAGCTGAATTCCAAGAGAGTTTCCACTACACCTGACTGCACATCCCTGTCCCCTAGGGCCATCTGGCTCTGGAAGTAGCCAAGTCTCATGGACCAAGTCTTATTATAAGAGGCTCTATACCCATAGTTCCTGTTGCCTGTCCCTGCGGTGAATCATATGGATGGAATACCCTAAAAGCAGTGTGTTCCCCTCTTTGGTAACCTCACTAGCTTCCTTTAAGTCCCAACTAACTACAGCCTTCCTCAATGCCTCTTAATTCTGGTTTCTTCCCTCTGATAATTATTTCTTATTTGTCCTGCATATATCTTGCTTTGTACATACTTGTTTGCATATTATTGTTTCCCTCATTATATTATAAGCTTCTTGATGGCAAGGATTGTCTTTTGCATCATTTTGTATCCCCAAAGCTTAGCACAGGAACGTTTTATTGTTGTTGAGTTGTTTTAGTCATGTCCCACTCTTTCGCAACTCCATTTGGGGTTTCCTTGGCAAAGATACTGGAGTGGTTTGCCATTTTCTTCTCCAGCTCGTTTTACAGATAAGGAAACTGAGGCAAACAGGGTTAAGCGACTTGTTCAGTATCACACAGCTAATAAGTGTCTGAGGCCAGATTTGAACTCAGAAGACTTCCTGACTTCAGGCCCAGTACATCATCCATTGCACCACCTACCTGCCCAGAATCTGACACATAGTAGGTGCTTAATATTGATTAATTGATTGGGGAAGGAAGATTGCTCTGTCTCCAGGTAGATAAGAATATTAGAAACTTGTCCTATAGTTTTATAAATTCAAGAATCATTGATCAAGAGAATCTCAGATTTGAAAGGACCACAGAAATCATCTGGTCATGTCCATACCTGAATAAAAAGCCCCTCTGCAACATCTCTAGTAGGTAGTCTTCCAGTCTCTGCCTGAAGAGTGGCATCAAGAAAAGCAAGCTAGGCTGGGAGTTAGGAAGACCGGAGTCCTGCCTTAAGATGCTGAATAGGTGTGTGATCCTGAGCAAGTTACCTGCTGTCTCTCAGTCTCAGTTTCCTTACCCTTAAAATGAGGGGAGGGGACTCAATGGCCTCCCTGATCCCTTCCACATCTAGATCTTTGATCCCAAGTCTGATAAGGAAGGTCATCTTCTGTATAGCTCCCAGAGTATCATTCTGTGTGTGCCATGCTTTCTTGCCAATCAATGCATATATCCTAGACCCAATTCTCTTTTTCAGTCTAAGGCGTCTTCTACATCTTTCAATAAGCACTTACTTGTATTGCTTTTCAACATCTTCATCTATTACAAAGCAAACTGTTCTTGGGGAAAGGTTGTCCAGCAGAACTTCCTTACTGCTCACCTGTCCCAGACCACAATTTTACCTTGACCTAGGCTGGAAATGATTTTTAGTTTGGCAGGTTGTTTTTTTAATGGCCCATAATTGATGTTTTCTTTGGCTCAATGATGCTCAATTCTAAAAGAAAAAAAAAAGGAGGCTTGTCATCTCTTTCTGAGCCTTTAGAAAACTCCTATCACATCATTTCCTTCAAGCTTACCTATGCACACCTTTGCATATCACACTAGTACTTGTAAAATACAGGTTGGATATCAGGGTTTTAAGTGTGTGGTTTTTTTTTCCAACAGTCAGTCTAAGCTTGTCACCTTATGAGAACAAATATTTTAACTGCAGCCCAGGTGTGTAGGTTTTGGCTTAGCTATGATAAAGGAGAGGCTAGAAAGGTATATTGGTTTCCTTTAAAAATCAGTTCATCTACCACCTTCTCTAGTATGCCTTTTCTGGTGCTGCCAAATGCTAGAACTTTCCCTGTTAAGGTAACCTTCCATCTATTCCATTCCATCTATAAAAGTACATATACTGATTTATATATGATGTTTACCCCATTATATTTATTATATTTTTATATTTTATTTATTTATTATATTTTTATTAGTTGTTTTCTGTCTTGAGGTTTTTGTTTGTTTTTTGTTTTCTGAATTGTATCTTAAGAGCTCAGTGCCTGGCATATAGCAGGTGCTTAATAAATGCTTGTTGACTGATTTATATGAGAAAATGAGGATGTTGACCTGTAGGTAAGCCCTTTTGCATAATTTGGCTCAGACCTAAGATTTAAACAACTGATTGTGGCTGCCATTAAGATAGAGCTATACTTAATTTTACTAAAACTCATACAAATAATATCAGTCTCATCATTCACAATGGTCAAAATCACAGCTTTCTTGAGTGAGGTTGGTAGTTCAGTGGAGATATCAAGGGGAAAAAAATATTTTGTGCTATGAACAGGGCCCTTTGGTGCAGGGGACAAGACCTAGCAGGTGTCTGGAAACAGGTAACCAACTTTGAATGCTCCTGGGGCATACCTTAAGTTATTGGCCTAGGGCTTGGTACTTACTGTAGTAGTTACTGTGGGATCCAGATGAGGGTATTGAGGAAGCACCTTTAAACTGCCTTGCTAGCCACCCTTCCCAGGCTCCTCCAAAAAAAAAAAAAGCCATACCAGACAACGGCCCTGGTACAGTGGCCCCATCAAAGAATCCCCATCCTGCTCCTACATGCTCCCGCTTGTCCCAAGTGCCTGTCTGTCACCACCCACTGCTGCCTGGCCCTTACTTCTGGGAAACTCCCCAAAGCATGAAGGACTGGAGTCAAAGGGCCCACTCTCTTCACACTCTTTCCTCAGACATGGGGATTGTGGGAGATTGTATCACCAAGAAGTGATCTCACATCCTTAAATACCTAGCACAGAGGGGCAGAGGTAATGATAGCCTGCAAACAGTAATTCCCATCTCTGTTCCATTTTTGGCTTTAAGCCAGACCTTTAATGTTACTTTTACATATGGGATTTTGAGAGGAGTAGGGAGTGAAGAGGCTGATAAAATGAAATGAGTGATGCAAAGCTGGAGTCAATTAACACTCCCTCCTTTCCTCCCTCATCTTTCTCTTCCTTCCTCCTTCTCTTCTTGTATCCCTCTCTCCCCCTCCTTATTTTCCTACCTTTTTCCCTTTCTCTCTCTTTCTCTCCCTCCTTCTCTCCTATTCTTTCCCTCTCTCTCTGTTCTTTTACCTCATATTTCACTTTTCCTTCCCTCTCTTTTCTTTTTTTCCCTTTTCTTTTCTTGCTTTATTCTATTATTTTTCTTTTATTGAAGTGTTTGGCACGTGACAAAAAAGTCTACTTTATCCCCCACTTTTACCTGCCACTGCTACATTAGGAGGTGTAATGAAGTTGTCCTGTATTTGTTTCTCTTTGATCCTATCATTGATTTAAAGTCTTTGGAAGCTGACAGTGCAAATTCTAGTACTGTTCTGCAGAGGTTATGCGAAATGAGCCTGTTTTCATGGTGGGCTTTCTCAGAGGAGTCCTGCTGGCCAGGAGATGTGCCTAAAATACTGACATACCCAGTGTTTGAAAGATGGGTGCCCTCTTGGAATTGTGACTGGGTTGTATGGCCTGTGGCCTGGGCTGATACACTGAGCCTACCTCCTAGGATTCATTACAGACCCCCATGCTTGCCTTGTATTAACAAGTTCTGTGGGTAATTAACATTCATTAAGTGCCAGAAGCAAAGGCAGAACTCTTGAGAGGTATGGCCATGCTGTTGAAAAACAGGACCTTAAAAAGGGCAGCAGAACTCTGGCATTTGGAGAGTACTCTCAAACGGGCATGTTTCATGAACAGAAATGGTGCCCCTGGTTGAGGCAGGCTACACAACGGTTGATCTCTTTGAAGGCGGTTACACGTTGCTGTCTGGTTGTATTTATTTACCCCAGATCTATAGCATGCCCCAGTTTTCCTTCTCCTCCCCCTCAGGTAAGTATGCTTTCCCTCAGTATGTCCGGCATCCCAGGTTTGCCTTTAAAGTTTTCCCTTCCAGAGGCTGGCTGGACTGCTTGCCTTGGTTCCTCAAGTGATCCAGTAGCTGCAGTTCAAATATTGGCCAGTGAGCCATAACTCATTATTGCCAGAACACCAGGACCATGAAATAGACATTTTAATTGGTGGCTTGTTGATACCAGTGTTAATGGGGGTGTGAGCGCATCAGGAAAAAGGAAATCAGATGGTACATTGTGTGTCTCTTCCCTGCTTGCCATCAAGCACCTGCAGATATCTCCTGAATCTCCCATTTTGTTCTGGTTGAGTTGTTTCAGCCCATTTTGTGGTTTTCTTGGCAAAGATACGGGAATGGATTGCTTGTTTCACAGATGAGGAAACTGAGGCAAACAGGATTAAGTGACTTGTCCAGGGTCACACAGCTGGGAAGTGTCTGAGGCCAGGTCTGAACTCATGAAGATGAGTGTCCAGTGCTCTGTTGGCTTCACCACCTAACTGCTTGTGGGATAGTACGTGCAAAATGAAACTTAGTATGCCACTCTACTTAAATCCATCTCTCCTCCAAATTTCCCCATTTCTGTTTAAGTTGCCACCATCTTTCTAGTCACCCAGGGTCACCATCTCAGAATCATCTGACTCTTTCCTCTGTTTTAGTCAAGACTTTTTGATTCTTCTCTCATCCATCCCCTTTTTTCCACTCATACAAGACACTTTCTAGTTCAGGTCTTCACTTTCTCTCCCCTGATTTCTTGATAATAGTTTCTTAATTAGTTTCCTTATTTCCAGTCTCCTCATCTCCCCCAATCTATCCTCTAAAGAGCA
Organism: Phascolarctos cinereus; assembly: GCF_003287225.1. Lineage (NCBI taxonomy): Eukaryota > Metazoa > Chordata > Mammalia > Diprotodontia > Phascolarctidae > Phascolarctos > Phascolarctos cinereus. The sequence continues at coordinate 546,601,940 of NW_027555847.1, read as the reverse complement.
ACCAAAATAATTTCCCAAAGGCAGAGATCTGACCGTGTCATTCCCCAGCTCAAAAGTCTTCAATGGCTCCCCATTCATTCATTGCCTCTAAAATAAAATGAAAACTCTCCAGCATTTAAGATCTTTCACAGTCTGTCTTCTGCCTACCTTTCTAACCTTATTTCGGAGTTCACAACCTCTATACTCCAGCCAAACTAAACTACTAGCTGTTCCCCTAGTAGACACTAGATAGACACTTTCCCCAGGCACTTCTTCCCCAAGCCTGGAATGCATTTTGTCCTCATTTCTGCTTTTCAGATTCCTTGTCTTCCCTCCAGGCTTTATTCAGGTGCCTTCTCCATGAAGCCTACCTTGCTTCTGCCTGTTAATGTCCCTTCCTCCTCAATTACCCGTGTATTGTTGCTTGTATGTGCCCTTTGAGGACAAGATCTGTTTCATTTTAGTCTCTTATCCCTAGAGCCTAGAAAAGCACCTTGGCCATAATAGGCTTTTAAGAAAGGTTTTTGAAATTGAATTAATTTTGGGTTTTCCCTTTCTCATGGTCTGGTAGACATATGCTATAAATCCTTCCTCCTGTAGCTGTGCTGATCCCAGGTTACTCTTTTTGAATTGACATTGGGAAATTTCAAAGAGAATCAATTTAATATGTCAAAGAACAAGTGTTTTTTTTATTTTATGCTTGAGTTCCCCTGATGCACCAGGGGCTATGAAGAAACATACACAAGAATAACTCCCAACCACCCACCCATGCCCCTGCCCAAATCATTTTTCAGTCTAAGAAAACTAGCTGTTTTTATTGGGAGCATAGAAAAGGATGAATACACAGAAAATACTAAGCATTTCTTTCTCTACTAGTCCCAATAAAAACCAATTATATCAGCCTTAGGTTCAGTTATTGCTGTGAACTCATTTGACCTTGAAAGCTAGAGGCCCCGGGGTTAAAATTGGAGCCCCAACACTTATCAGTTGTGTGACCTGGGCAAGTCACTTAATCTCTTCTAGCCTCAGTTTTTTCCAAGCGTAAATGGGGGTAATAATGTTGATTGTAATAATAAACTGACAGGGCTGTTATGGGAAACGTACTTTGCAAACCATAAAGTTCTATAAAAATGTGAGTTGATTATCACTATTACTAGTAATAGTGATAATCATAATCACCATTGTGAAGAATGTAGATCAACAGTTTTTAAAAGAATTTGAATCCAATGAAATATTCAGTGCTAAAATAACATTACTCTAACATTCTATAAAGCGCGTTACATATCAGCTGACACAGGGGTCATTTGATTTAAGCATTTTGGCCATAGCTGTTGTGTGCATTTATTTTGCTTGATTGTGTTTATTTGTCACAGGAGGGAAGGTTGGAGGGTTGGGGGCAGGAGTAGGGACTAATGATAGGGATCACCCCCCCAAAAAAAAAGAGGAAGAAAGAAAGAAAAGCATCACTGTTTGGAGCACATTGAAAATTCATAGAAGAAAACAGAAGAAAGTTGAGGAGAGAAGCTAGACAGTTTTGAAACTAGCATGTTGCATTTATTATGTTCTTTTAAAAAAAATTCAAGTATATGTAAGGGATTAATTTCATACACAGTCTTTCTAGTCTTCTGTGCATATGGAAATTTAAAAAAAAATTCTAAATAGTATTTTATTCCAATTACATGTAAAGACAAATTTTAACATTCTTTTTATGAGATTTTGAGCTCCAAATTTCTCTTGCTCTCCTCCCTCCTCCTTAAGATGGTGTGCATGTGGAAATTTCATGTCTGATGTTTGTCATGTATAGAATAACAACAAAATCTTTTTTTAAAAAAAAGAAAGAATCTGAGGATCTGGGCTCAAAGAATCATAGAATGCTGAAGCCAAAAAGGACCTTTGAGATCATCTTAATCTAACCTGTTCATTTATAGATGAATAAATTTGAGGCTCCAAGAGAATAAGGAATTTGGTGGCTATACCTCTCCCATGAGCATTATTTTCTTTATTTTTACCTCCAGTTTCACCCTATTAAAAGAGGTAGTTATTCAATGCTCTGGCATTTCCTCCTCTTTTCATCTGATTTTTGGGTAATTTCACCACCACATAAAGCAGAATGAGGAGGTAAAATTGAAACCAGATCTATCATTGCAGGTCTAACAAATTCTGATCATAGAAAAGGCTTAAGGGGTTATGGTTGTTGATGTTTAAATTTTGGACCTCAAACAAAATGGAGATGGCCTCTCTCCCCACCCCTCTGTCCCCAAGAAGAGCCTCAACACTTATGGTAGAAGGAGAAAAGATTCTTTGACTCCTGGAGAACCCCATCACCATAGGGGATACTTGGGTGGTAGCTTTGCCTATGCTTATAGGTTATTAGAGTATTTTATTTATTTATGTTTTTCTCCCTTCTTTTAGCATGGATAAGTCACAGTTGGCAGTCCCATCCACTTTTAATTACACACTGTCATTTATCACTACACTGTTGTGGATCAGGTTCTAGACTCTGATGTTATCATCGCCTGCTTTGCTTACTAACTCCTCTGCTGACATTACCACCAGCTCTTGTTTACTCAATACTTCCAGCGGAGCCTGTGGCCAAGCAGGAGGTTGAAAGAGTCCCACTAAGGACTCCATTTAATGAGGGAAAAGACAACTTTGCTTAGACTTGTGCTTTGCATTATTCTGAGGGGTGGTGCTGTCCATTCCTAGCATGTTGTAGGAAAAGGGAAAGTGGATGGGAGAGCATCAAGGGTAAAATGTGAGCTCAAGGTCCTCTGATTCTTTCTGCTTTTAATTTTGTTGTTTGTTTCTCTGCTTGACAAACATCAAATATGAACATTTACATGTACACTGAAGAACAGAAAAAGAAGATTGTACATGAATCAGATTGAATTGTACATTCACCTTCAATTTTTATTCTATTTTTTCATTTTATTATTTATAAAGAATTTAAATTCTTTAAAGAATACAATAAATTCAGCATGTTAGTTTCAATGCTGTTCATTTGTTTGTCTGCTTTTGAACCTTCTATGCATTTTTTAAATGCTACAATGCCCTTCTTTTCTCATTTTTTTGGGGGGTAGAATATTCCTATCACTAACCTCCTCAGCAATTTATTAGTATGCCTCTTCTCCCACAGCCCTTGTAACAACTGTCATCTCTGCCATCTGATGGTAAACTTAATTTTCATTACTCATATTATTAATTAACTAGAACATTTTTTCAAATGGCTGTTGATAGCTTGGACTCCTTCTTTTGCTAATTATCTTGTTCATATCTCTTGACCATTTATCTATTGGAAAATGTCTCTTATTCTTATACATTTAAATCAGTTCTTTATACATATTCTTATCATAGTCTTACAGCAAATTTTTTTTTTACTAATTAACTCTTTCCTTTTAATTTCAACTGCATTTTTTTGTTTGTGCAGAAACCTTTCCATTTTTAGTAATAAAATTAGCTATAATATATAGTAGCTGCAACGTAGTTCGCATTTATGTAATACTTTAAAGTTTGCAACATGCTTTACAAATAGTACTTCATTTTTTCTTCACAACAACCCTGAGACATAGGTGTTACTAGTAATCCTAATTTTATTAAGGAGGATACTGGTAGATGGATTTTGGCCCAGGGTCACACAGCCAATAAATGGCTGTGGCAGAATTTGAAGTCAGATCTTCCCCACTTCAGGTCCATTGAGCCATCTAGACACATCTCTGCCCCCTTTATCTTCTGGAATCTTCCCTGTCGCTTCTTTGGCAGTGATCTTGCCTTATCTATAGTTGGGAAAGGAATCTCCTTCCTTGTTCCTCTACTTTGTTTATACCATATTTTAGGCTTTATTTTTCACATTCTTCCTGACATCGTCTTTTTTTCCCCCTCTTACAACATAAAGTCTTTAAACGGTAGTGACTCTCTTGTTTCATCTTTGTACCCATAGCACCAATCACAATAACTTGTCCTTTTGATTATTATTTCAGTTGTATCCGCTTCTTTGTGACCCTTTTAGGGTTTTCTTAGCAGAGATAATGGAGTGGTTTGCCATTTCCTTCTCCAGCCCATTTTACAGATGAGGAAACTGAGGCAAACAGTTAAGCCATTTGCCCAGGGTCACACAATTAGTAAGTATCTGAGGCGGATTTGAACTCAGGGAGATGAGGCTTTCTGACACCAGGCCCTATACCCTATCCACTGTGCCACCTAGCTGCGGTAACTTGTCCATAGCATACTATTAATATGTTTGTTGAATTGAATTGAAATAATCAACATGTATTGTTAAACCAAACATAAATGATTTTGCATTATGTGCTTTTTCTGGATTATCCAAATTGTTGCTCCCAATAATAGTACAGATGATAATTATAACTCATTCATGTAATCTTTACAGTAAGCAAAGTTCCTTTCCTTAAAACAACTTTGTGGAGGTGTTATGTTCCTCATCTTGCAAAGAGGGAAATGAAGGCCAAGAGAATGTGTATATCTGATCCATAGCCACAAAGGTAGCAAGTGTCACAGACTGGACTCAAATTCAGGCGTGTTAACTCCAAAGACAGTATCAGTGGCACCACACCATCCTTTTCTCTCTAGCTTTATATCTTGTATATAGTGGTTTGCTTGAGCCCATTCATACCAGGGAGAGGAAAGGGATTGTTAAATTATCAACGTGACTATTTACACCTCAGAAATTAGCAAACAATAAAAATCAAGACAGTTTACTTTGTTGACTGTCTAGGCTTGAGAAAGCAATAGATAACATAATATGCACATTAAAATTAAGTTTTGGTGAATTTTTTGAGAGCCGGTTGTTAAATATTTACCAACACATTCCTTTGTATTCCTGTGCAGTGAAGGCTGAGTAACAGTAGCACTTAGAGCTGATTTGCAGTCTGGGCTAGAGATGAGATTCTAGAACATGATCCATAGAAGAGGAACGGGGCTTTTTCTTTCTGGCATCTCTGCAGGGGCCCTTCAAACCCAGCTCCCGGCCCCTGGCAGTCCCCCGTGGGAGCTCAGCAGCCATCACAGGTGCTCACCCACTCCAGCGTGCACGTCAGGGTTTTCCCTGAGCTGGGCTGAGTGGGAGGGAAAGCATGTCCCTGCACTTTTGGGGCATGTGCCGTTCAGTTGCTGAGGGAATGATTTCATCCTTTCTTGGTCTTGCCGTGTGGCTGAGGCTTGCTTCACTGGAGACACACCTGAGCGATTTCAGCTTGTGGGGATTACTGAAGAAAAATGTTCCCCTCTAGTTGTAATTAAAAAAAAAAGCTTCAGTCATTCTTCTAAGACTTTCTTTTTCCTTTAAAGGCGCAGTGTATCATACAGGGAAGTGACTATAGACAGGAAGGCCCTGGAGCCCTTGGTTATCCCATGGTTTTTGTGCTGCTCTCAGAAGCTGGTAATTCTGGATACAGGCAAGCTCCTAAAGCCTAATGAGCACTTCCTCTCTTGTCCTGGAGGATTAATCATTAATGGGCCTATTGAAGAAGGAGAAACCATCCAATACAGTCTTACCAAGGAAGCACCCTAGCTCTCTTGGACAGTGGGATTTAAGTTGGTCTATAACAAGTTTGGTTTTTTCCTCTTAAAAAGATACACAAAGTCCAGTCATCCTTACCGCCAAAATGGATGAGGCTAGAAGTTGTAGGGTTGCGTACAAAACTGCTCCTGCCCAATCCATGGCAATTATTGACTCTGGCAGACAGACACTGAGCTGATCGCTAATACCGTTGTTTTAATGTTCCAGGAACAAGATGTTCAGATCATTTCATTCCTTCCTTCCTTTCTTCCTTCCTTCCTTCCTTCCTTCCTTCCTTCCTTCCTTCCTTCCTTCCTTCCCTCTCTCTCTCTCTCCCTTCCTTCCTCCCTCCCTTTTCTCTCTTTTATTCTCTCCCTGAAAGAGGAGCTAGCTACATGACACCATGAAGAGGTCTGGAATAGACAGTAGATTTTTATACACATGTAATGCATATATAATATGTGTGTGTGTGTGTGTACAATACATATATGTGTCTACACATACACATGCATGTATATCTATATGAACAGGTGTACTTATATACACATTATATTATCTATATAGCTATACCTTGTTTTTAAGCTTAGTTTTGGAGGGATTCAGGTAGGAAGGAGTTAAGTCCTTTCCCCCTTTACAGTCTGGGGGAGGTGGTGGTGGCAGAGGAGAGAGGTATGAGGCTCACAGAAAAAGAAAAAGAGAGTGTTTTCCAATGTGGATTTGCAGGTAGCCAGGATTGAGGGCCAGGACCTGCTTTTCCCATGAAAGTTAGTATGGATTTGGGAGTGGGAGCAGTTCCAAAAAAATCCAAAGCTAAAAGTATACAGCTCTTTTCTCAGGTGGAGTACAGGAGACTGGCAGTGACAAGGGATGTGGCTGAAGCATGTCTACTCAGTTACTGGGCAAGGATTTATTGAATCAATTCCTAAAAGTTCATGTTTACAGAAGGGTTTTGGGGGGCGGGGTTTGAGGCAGTTGGGGTTAAGTGACTTGCCCAGGGTCACACAGCCAGTAAGTGTCAAATGTCTGGTCTGAGGCTGGATTTGAACTCAGGTCCTCCTGACTCTAGACTGGGTGGGTGCTCTATGCACTGTGCCACCTAGCTGCCCCTACAGAAGGTTTTTAAATGATGAGTCTTAGTATTCTCTGCTTCCTTTTCTATCACTGAGCCACCATTATTGCAGAAGCATCACTGGGCCAGCCACTCATGTTTGAGGCCCATTTTTCATTCTTTGTTTCAAGGGTGCCATCAGAAAAAAAATCATGAAGTGGGGAGAAAGCATAGCAAGAGTTAACCACTGGATAGCCATTGACTAGCGCAAAGTAGAGCAGTCTAGAGAAAGGAAGAAAAGCTTCTTAGGACTACCCTCACTCCATCGCAGATTTATGGAAGGAGATGGAAGTGAACAAGTCATGGATGGTTGCAGCTGCACAGTGGGTTCCTCTGAATTGTTTGAGGAAGTACCCACATCAGTGACATCAGAGAGTCACCAAATCCAGAAGTGCCTAGAATGATTGACTCTACCTACAATAACAGGCACTGGTTTGGAGCAGTACTCAGAAGTTCTTTGAGGCAGGACCTACAGTGATTTTTACAGCTTGTTTATCTCTTTTAATTATATCCCGGACAACAGTGGACTTCAATGTTATTGGGAAACTCTGGATCTTTTGGGCAAGATCTATGCCTAACTGCTGGCTTCATCTGAAGGAGCAAAGTGGAAGCCAGAGCTAGGAGGAAAGGAGAAGTGTAGCCCAGGCTAATTTGCCAAGGGGATGATGTCCCCTTTCTGCCTGGGTTAAGAGGTGAGAATCATCACTGATAATGGGCTTAAATCAGCAGTGGCTACAGAGAAGAGTTCCATTTTGTTTTACCAAAACTTTGGCTCTCCTTAGGCCTACCACAGTGCTCTGCACACAGTAGGTACTTAACTTTTTTTTTTCCAATTGAATGTATTGGGTGTTCTTGACAGGAATAATACTGTGACTTTTTCAAAGCCTGAAGCAAAATTTTGGGGAGTTGAAAGACAACTGATAGAAAAAGAGAAGATGTATATTTTTCAAAGTATAGACTAACTTTTTAGAGCTGTTTGTAACTAGCTCAACTTCTGAAGTTGATTCACAAAAAAAAAAAGTGAGCTTTTCTAAAACTTATAGGGCCCAGAGAGGCTTGGTTGACCATTACTGCTTGAGCCCCTTGGGGATTCGGGAGGGATGGGTCTCCCAAATTGAGGAACAGTTCCTAAGAAGTCAATAGCTTTCTTAACCAATCCTTTTTTTTTCCCAATTCCTTTTCTTCTCCATAATTCCCCACAAAAGTCTCCTACTACCTAACCTTCCTGCAAAAGAATCCTCAAATGTTTCCCTATGATCATTTAAAGCCTGTTGTTGATCTCTAAAGATGTCGTTAACACTGGTTGAAATCTGAAGTATGAGCTAAGAAAAGAAATAATGTCCTAAAATGAGCCTGAGTCATCAATCATGAATCTGTATTCACTAAATTTATTCCTAAAGGAAAATTTCATTTTGACTGTATTTTTTCCCTGAAACAGCTAACTCGGTGAGGAGAGGCAGTTAACTGTCTGATTTGACAAATGGCTGCTATTTAGTGATGGCTTTGCTAAGGGAAAAACGAATTTGTCCTTTTGCAAGGTCCCTAAAGATTTTGATGATAAAATCTTCCAAGGTCCCCTGAAGCTCTCAGAGTGAGGAGTTCCCAATCTCTGTGGAGGCAAGGAGGTCATGGGATGTGATGGATGGAAAAGAGCTTTGGTCCTGGCAGGAGATCTGGGTTCTACTCCTCTTTCTCCCACTAGCTAACCTTTGTGTATACTTTAGACAAGTTGTTTAACCTCTTGATAAGTCTTGGTATTAGCTAAGTGGCCCAGTGGGTAGAGAACCTGACTTAGAGTTCACTTCCTAGCTATGTAACCCGGGGCCAATCACTCCATCCCTCCTTAGCCATGGCTTCCTCATTTATAATGTGAGAATAATGATAGCACTTATTTCAGTGTTGTTATGAGAGCTAAATGAGATTGCATGTGTAAAATCATTTGCAAACAAGAAAGCACCCTGTAAATGGTTCTTCCTCCTCCCCCTTCTCTTCTGAAATGAGTGGGTGGGGAGGATGGCTTTCTGGGGAGGGATACATTTATAAATAAAGGTGATGTAAAAACAAAAGACAGAAATGAAAAAAAAAATTTTTTTAAAGGAGCAGGTTAAACTACAGAATTTTGAAGGGTCCCCCAGTGGTAAATTCTTTAATTTAAAAAAAGCTTTTAACTAGATTTAAAACATTTTATTCAAAAGATGTGTCATAGAAGGAAGAGCGCTGGGGTTGAATCCTGGCTGTAATACTTAATTATGTGATCTTGGATGTGTAAGAACTTTTTTGAGTCTTAGTATCTTTATTACACTTGCACTGTGTACAAGCTGTTGTGAGGAAGGTGTTCCTAAACCTTGAAAATGAGCTACCTTCCTTTACATTATATTGTATATGTGTGTATGTATAGGTTATGGAGTGTTCCAAAAGGGTTAGTGCATTTTTTATGTTGGGCGAGAGGGGAGGGAATAATATACCACTAATATCCAGTTCGGATTTTGTGATCAAATACAACTATAAAGTTTTAGACTTCTTACCTAGCCCACAATCGCACTGACTTTTGTTTTTTACGTTTAGTTACCTTTTGCTGTGGATGTTAAATACATGCAGTTAGAGTTGGACTTTGCCATTTTTTCCATGTTAAGGTATTAATTGATTCTTTCCTTATAGCTGTTGGCAACATACCTTAAAGTTTTCCTGAGACTAAGGGGAAAAAAAGCCTCCTTGCTTACTCTAAGGACCAAATTTGACCGATAGAGTTAGGGACAGATTAATTAGTATTAATGAAAATACTTAGTCCCACTGAGACGTTACCATTAAATGCTTTAAACTCTTCCAGGACAATATGAACAAAGGGAGAACTTTCCATACGAAATTTAAAAATTAGTCCATTTCTCTGCTCACTTCTGTTTTTTACCTGCCTTTTTCATTCCAGTCCTCAGAGTACCGCTAGCTCAAAGATTCTTAATACTTGTCACATGAAACTGAAATTCAATTGCAAGGACCTCCTTGATTCCTGTACTCATCTGCCCTTCAACTCTCCTGTCTTCATTGTTTCCTTTTCCCTTTGCCCCTTTCTGCAGGACCTTCTTCGATGCTATTCCTTTATTAGTAATTCAACACCTTCTCCCCTCATTCACTAGGGTGCAGTGGAAACAGCTCTGAGCCAGGAATCAGGAGATCTGGATTCAGTACTGCTTCTCTATTACCTTGGGCAAGTCGCCTCTCTGGGGATGTTTCTTTACATGTAGTAAGAACGAGAGATTAGATGATCGCTCAGATTTCTTCCAATTTCGATAGTCTAGTGAGAATTTGCCTCCCTCAGAGTTGGATAATTTATCCCCTACACTATAGTAAAGGAGAAACATGTGCTTTAAAGTCTGCCTCTCATAAGGCTCAAATTTTAAATCCCTGTGTTGGCACAGGCAAGCAGTTGCATTCTCGAATCTGGTAATAGGCTGGACTTGGCCAGCCCTATTGGCCCTACTCCTTGAGGCCAACCAGTTCTATGGCTCAAAAAGCAGAAGCAGTCATTACCTCAATTCAGTTTGACCCAACCACCATTTATGAAGCATCCACTGTGTACACGTAGAGACAATGGTCTAGATGGGCAGCTGTTCTTAGAAAGAGAAGACCAATTCAAGTCCTGAACATATGAACCTGGGCACTGAAGCTCTCAATGGCCCAGGTAACTCTCTTAAGTTACAGACCCAATTGCAGATCTGTATCAGTGGAGGGAGCGTGTACCTTCTCCCTCATCCCACCCCCACCCCCCTACAAAATGTCTGAGGCACTGTGCTAGGTATTGGGGATATATATCACAAGAGTAATGTCTTGATTTGCCAGTGAATTGGATTTGAGTGAGGTGGAGTTGCACAAAGTCACCGACCTCACTCTCTCCTCCAGTCATCAAAGTCCAGTGACAGAAAGGCAAAAATCAAGACATCTGATAATGGCCCAGGATGCAGTGTGTGACCTCAGCAGTGAAAAAATGAAACCAAGGAAAAGGGAAAGGCTGGAAATAGCTCTACAACATGACAAAACAGGAAAATGATAAATGTTGGAGAAGAGGTGGGAAAATTGGAACACTAATATGTTGTTGGTGGAGTTGTGAAATGATCCAACCATTTTGGAGAACAATTTGAAACTATGCCTAAAGGGCTACAAAAATGTGCATACCCTTTGATCCAGTAATAGCACTTCTAGGACTATATCCCAAAGAGATCAAACAAATGGGAAAAGGACCACATGTACAAAAATATTCATAGCAGCACTTTTTGTGGTGGCAAAGAATTGGAAATTGAGAGGATGCCCATCAACTGGGGAATGGCTGAGCAAGTTGTGGTATATGAATGTAATGGAATATTATTGTGCTATAAGAAATGATGACAGGCTGACTTCAGAAAAACCTGGAAAGACTTATATGGTCTGATGCTGAGTGAAGTGAGCAGAACCAAGAGGACTTTGTACACAATAACAGCCACGCTTTGCGATGACTAATATTGTTAAACTGAACCCTTCTCAGCATTACAAGGATCTAAGACATCTCCAGAGGCCTCGGGATGGAAAATGCTGTCCACATCCAAAGAAAGAACTATGGAAGTCGAATCACTGCCACTTATTTTTACCTTCTGTTGAGTTTTGTTTCATCTTTCTGATGGCTCCTTCTATTGGTTTTAATTTTTACTTACAACTTCACTAATGTGAAAATATGTTTAATAGGAATGTAAATGTAAAGCCTATATCAGATTGTGTGCTGTCTTGGGGAGGGTGGGGGGGAGGAAGGGGGAGAAAAATTTTCAACTCAAAAGCATATGGAAGTGATTGTTGATAAATTAGTAAATTTTTTTTAAAAAAAGGAAATAGAGGGCTCTACATGTTTGCCCAAGCTCCCTTTGCCTTGATTAGCACACAAAATGGAGGGGGAGGGGGCAATGTAAGATGGATACAGACAGTAGAGCATGGGATTGCAGGAGGGCTCCTCTCTGCCCCATCTTAACTTTTCTTAAGAGACCCAGAATTGCATTTTGTACCCACTAATTGGGGTTTGTGTGTGTGGTGTGTATCTCACCATACAATAGTAAAGACTTTGACCCCACTGGCCTACTTGTGATGTTAAAGACTCTTACTAAATCTTGGAAAATGTTGCAGTTAAATACAGCTTGATGTCAGCAAAAAGTCCAAGATCTGCCCAAAATGTCAGCATGAAGTCCTGTCGGGGAGAAGGCTGAAAGAATGTCAGGGTTGGCGCTGTTTTTTTAATTGCTTTCTGCAGGGCTCATTGTTTTGAAGTTTATAGTCATTCCTAACTATCTGGCCAAAATCTTCTACTGAGTTGTAAGCTTTGTAAAGCTCTCACTTGATATCTTTGCCTACTTGATTAGTGCCTAATAATGCAGTGCTATTTACATATAATCAGTATGTGTTGCTGACTGATTAAGAATAGTACAACTTCAAAAGTTTTTTTCTTTTTGTTCAAACAAACCTCTATTCATTATCTCCCATTGAGGGGTGACTTGGTCTAACAAAAAAAAAATCACTGAAGGATTTAGGATAAGAAGACCTACTCTGTCATTTATTTACTAGCTGATATGACCTTCAACATGTGATTTAACCTCTCTGAGTCTCAGTTTCCTCGTCTCTAAAATGAAGATAATGATAATGTATTCTACCTACTTCACAGAACCCCTCTGTTAATTACTCCCTATTTATCTCGTGTGGGGGGGTGGGGTGGGGGGTGTAGCTTGCTTTGTTTTTTATATGTTTGTTAATTTGTTGTCTCCCCCATTAGATTATAAACTGTTTGAGGACAGGGACTCTTTGTATCCCCAGTAGCACAGTGCCTGGCACACAGCAGGTGCTTAATAAATGTTTATTGATTGATTCTTCATGACAGAAAAGGAAAAAGTTGAAAGCTAAAAAGATTTGCCAAGTCAGACATATAATAGGGATAAATGATGACAAGAGAACCAGAATTAAAACAAGGACTGATTTTTTGGGGGGGAGAGGGAGGCAATCGGAGTTAAGCGACTTGCCATGGGTCACCCAGCTAGTAAGTGTGTGAGGTCAGATTTGAACTCATGTCCTCCTGACTCCAGGCCCAGAGCTCTATCCAGTGTGCCACATAGCTGCCCCAAGGGCTGACTTTCTTTAGTTGTTTGACAATTTAAGTTTTTCCCACTTAATTCCTTTGCTTGTACACAGTCTTCTCTCCCATCTCTGATACTCCCTTTCCCTTCATTTCCTCACTTCTCCCCCCTCTCCCTCCCCCAAGTTACTTTTCCTTGTTCCATTTCTTGTGTCAGCATTAAGAATCCTATTTTTCCTCCATGCCAAAATCTCTTCTCTTCCTGCAGAAAGCCACCAGTCTCCAAGGCAGAATCCAAAAATAAGTATACAACCCTATTCTTTGCCTCCTATATTAGTGGAAATAAAATATTGTTTAAGAATTACCCAACAAAATAGCACTTAGATGAAAACTACTGTCTTATGCTTTTCTTTGGTGAAAGCAAGCTTGTTATTAGGCACCCTAAGCTTCCCAATCCCTCCCAAATCTCTCATAAAGAAGGTTTATTTTGAAAGAACATGTTTGGAAGTTAAAGGGAAGAAAAGGGTCAAGGACTAGTAATCTCACTAATGAGCTATTCTCTCAAAATAAACCCATGAGAAAGCATGTGTGTGTTCTTCTTACTCTTCCCAGATAGCCATGTCTTTCTTTTTGATAAGCTGATCAAAGTTATCTTTCCCCTTCCTTCTCTCAAATTCAGAGGTTATAAAACATTCCAGTTTTCCTGCATCTGGGATTTCTATATGGTACCTGTGAAAACTATTCTGCCTCCACCTCCACGACTCTCTCCTCATGTTTGTTCACCTTAGTAAGAACAACTAAGCAAAGAAGATGAATTATTTTCTTAATTACTATATATCAACTGCCTCATATATGTTATTCTGTGCAGGATATCAGGAATAAGACAGGTTAGATCCCTCTCAAGATTGGAAGGGAGTTCACCAAACTTAAACACTTCATTTTACAGATAGATAGATATAGATCGATAGATAGATCGATAGATAGATCGATAGATTAGATCTATCTATCGATCTATCTATCGATCTATCTATCTATATATATATATGCCAAGATTTGTAGAGCTTTCTGGTAGGAGTAAGGAGAATACATATGCTTTCTCAAGTTAACACAGCTACTTCATGTCATAGCTTGGACTAGCTAGGGACCAGATTCCCTGGTTCCATTTTACAAGTCATCTCTTTTCTGCAAGACCCTTGGGGGAGTTGAACCATTTTCCCACATCCCTAGATTTTGGTCACACCCGTCCTTATTTCCAGGGTTGGAAACAAGCATCTGAACCCTCCACAATTTACTATTTCCTTAGAAATGAGATTGTCGGGGCCACTAGGTGGTGTACTGGATAGACCTCCAGTCTTAGAGTCAGGAGGACCTGAGTTCAAATCCGACCTTGGACACTTGGCACTTACTAGCTGTGTGACCCTGGGCAAGTCACTTAATCCTGATTGCCTTACCAAAAAAAAAAAAGAAAAGAAAAGAAAAGAAAAAAGAAATCAGATTGTCAGTCAACAGACATATGTGTTAAGCATCTCCTTACTGTGTGCCAAGCACTGTGGTAGGTGCTGGAAATACAAAAACAAAAATTAAATACTCCGTGGAGCTTGCATTCTTTTGGAGAGGCAAGATATAAATGCACTGTATATCAATACATACAGAATAGGCACAAAATAAACACAAAGTAAATTGATAGTGGGGGCTAGGATTAGTACTTGGGGTGTGGGGAGGGGGGTGGAGACTTGTCGAAGGCAGTTGAGTGCTAGATCTGAGCAACCACTGTATAAATATTGTTGTAGTATAGCCTGTGTTCAAATTCTTGCCGTGGAGGACCACTCCAGTATCTTTGTCAAGAAAATCCCATGACCCAAAACAAGTGAACAACAATGGCAATTGTTATATAATTGTTATATAACCTGAGATCAGAGCCCATTTGCATAGGATTCTCCTAATTGATTGGTGAATGTTCTGCCCTTGCATGAGCAATGTTACCAGCTCTTCTACATGTCACCTTCTTCCCAAAGTCCCTTTAAGGATCTTGTCTTGAAGGAGAATCTGGGACCACCCTGAGTCCTTTCTCTAGAAGGTGGAAGCCAGAAGGCCCAGATCTCTCTTCTCTCATGCTCTTGGCAGGGAGATTTCAGTCATCATTCTCCCTCATTTCGGTGAGTCATATGGAAGTGGGCTTTGAGCCACAGTTACTTATACTGCCTTCATTATAGACTTATTTTAGGAATGATTAAATGAGATGTGCAAAGTGCTTCATACAGTGTCTGGTACATAGTAGACACTATGTAAATGTTTATTCCTTTCCTCTTCCATTTATAGTAGAGCTAATCAATGGAAGACTTAAAGATTCACTTTGAAAAGATGTCCCTAGATTAATAAGTCAACAGCTAAATCCTGTTCATAGGTTCCACTTTAATGAAGAAAATGTAGAATGAAATATCCATTGAACAATCAATCTGAAGGAATGGGTTTCAAACTTTTTGATCCATGGATCATCATGAATATGCCATTTCATTCGTGTCCAACTCTTTGTGAATCCATTTGGGGTTTCTTGGCAAAGATACTGGAGTGGTTTGCTATTCCCTTTTCCAGCTCGAAGATGCAGAAACTGAGGTTAAGTGATTTGCCCAGAGTCACAAAGCTGGTTAAGTGTTTGAGGCTGGATTTGAATTCCTCATTCCATGCCTTCTGGCCCCAGGGCTGGTACTCTATCCACTGTGCCACCTTGAAGCCCCTTGAATCAAAAGATTCCTTGAACTCCTCGACCTTCATTTACATACTGCTAGACACAAGAAAATATCTTCACCAAAATTAATGGGAAAATTGGCCTTGTTTTTAAGGAGATACTAGTGAGGTGATGTCTGTCTTTTGTTAATTACATTTATTTAGCTAATCCTCCATTCCCTACTACCCTCCACCCTTAAAAATAAAAAAGTAAGCATAGATGAGTCGGAGTGATTAGTTGGTTAAGGAAGATGGGGAATTATGCTGGTGAGTTGGTCTTAGCTTTTGCAATAAAAGAAATTCCTGCAACCAAGATCTTTTGCGGGGAGGGGTGGGGAAGGGGGAGCCCTCGGTGAGACAGGGAGGAAGAAGAGACACTATCTCTGAAGACCTGGTCAGAGGAGTCCAAAACTGCTCTTACAGCAGGATCTCTTTTTCCTCTTCAGCTACTGTGACCAGGCCATCAGAATGATTTCTACTGCTCCTAATCTGTCAGTGGGAAATTCAGACACAAATAACATCTTTCTCATAATTAGGGGAAGGAAAAACAACACAACAGGAAATATCATCAGTAAATTATTCTTGCCTTTAGCCAAAAAAAGAAAAAAAGCCATTTTTGCATAATAAAAATGACAAAAATACAACTGTGGAACATCAAGAGTGACTTTTCCCACTATTAATCATCTTGAGACCACACATTTGAGAACCAGGGACCAAATGTAGCTATAGTTCGCTTCAAAATTCAGGCATATAGGCAACTGAGGGGAATGGACACTTTAGCTAGTCCACAGACAGTAGCTGCTGTACCCCAAATTCAGATGATGGATGTTAGTAGCAGATAAAGTACTGGACTTGGAGTCAGAAAGACCTGGGTTCAGACCCCATCCCTGACACTAGCCATGTAACAATGGGCAAGTCACTTCATCTCTCTAAGCTTCAGTTTCCTCCTCTGTAAAATGGGGGTGATGATACTTTTCATACCAACCTTAGAGATCTGTTGTGACACTGAAATTAAATAATGTCTGTAAAGTGCTTTGCAAACTTTAAAACAGAGCTATACCTAGGGAGAGCTGGGTGAACAGAGCTTTGCTGACCCACCTTTCCCCTATTATTGTCCCTGAAGCTAATTTACTTGAGCTGGGCATGGGTGAGGTTTGCCCCAGAGGACAGCCTACCCTAGTAGTGTATATCTATCTATATGGGGATATACCTATAGCTATAATGATATAGCTATCTTACCTGTTTCAAAGATGACACATGACCTTCCCTTTAACTAGAGATTTTTTTAAATAGTCCTGTTATTATTGATGGATATATCTCTTCCCAGTGTTTGATTAGGGAATTAAATTAAATTAGTGTTTGGATAAATATTCTGACACTTTCTGTTGGAGAGGGTGCCAGTCAATCAACAAGCATTAATTACATCCCTACTAAGTGCTAGGCACTATGCTAGATCCTGAGGACACAAGTACGAAGAATAAAATAATCTCTACCTTCAAGAAGAGCAGCTAGGTGGCATAGTGGATAGAGAGACAGGCCTAGACTCAGGAAGACTCATCTTCTTGTGTTCAAAGCTGGCGTCAGACACTTATTAGCTATGACCCTGGGAAAGTCACTTAACCCATTAGCTTTGGTTTTCCTACCTGTAAAATAAGCTGGAAAAGGAAATGGGAAACCACTCCAGTATCTTTGTCAAAAAAAACCCAAATGGGGTCATGAAGAGTCAGACATGGCTGAAAATGACTGAACAACAGCACGCAAGAAGCTTATATTCTAATGAAAGAGGCAAGTACATGTATAAATAAACATGTACAGCATAAAAACATATGAATGTGCAGTGTATGGTTTATAAATTCCCTACCCTAACTGAATTTGCCCCAGATACAAGCATTTCCAGCTTATGTCTGTTTTGACATGCTATATAAATGTCAGTTGTTATTTTGACCTAATCCCTCAAGGTTTTTTTGTTTTGTTTTGTTTTTTAAATCAGTGATTTCCTTTCATTGGGGAGTGGGAGGGATGGAGAGGAGGCAGTATTTCTCCACTGTAGCTAGGAAAATATCTCTGATCATCCACCCTAGCCCACGTCATAAATAGCAGTAAACAAAATAACTATGGTGAGGAAATGTGCTCCAAGTAGCCCAGCTCAGGTTGCTGATTGGCGGTTCTCTTCCTGGGGAGGCAAAAGCATTACGTTTGGTTAAGGCATGAAGCCAAACTTTCAAATGCCTCTGAAAACCTTTGCTCCAGCTTGTGGAAAGTAGCCCATAGTCTCTTGGAATACGACTTGAACTGCCAAACATCATATGCCTGGAGGATTGTCTTGATGGAGGCACCTTGTTCCATTCTGTCTTTCAGTGCACTGATTTGGACTTGAGAATTTGCTCATTTGCCCATGAGTTTTGTTAGCATGCCATTTCCCTTCAGGCCAGAATATAGTCTTTATCCAATCCTAACTGGCAGCATGGTTGCTCCTAAAAAAGATTAGGTCTTCCCCAATGGGGATTGCCCGTTCATGTTTTTGTATTTTGTATTCTGTTCTTTGGAGAGTCCCTGCACCTATTCTCATCCCATCACTATAGTGTACCACATTGGCTAGTGAAATCTCAAGGTTTAGATTCACTCTTCTTTTGTGGCCCTTGGAAACCTCATTCGTGAAGTAACAACAAAATCTTGAAAAGGAACTGGCTCGTGTGCAGTTGGAAGCCCAGCTAGTGGTGAGACTGTCTGTAGAATGGCTGGTTCAGCTAAGTGGAGAGAACACTGGATCTGGGTTGAGTTCTGATTGTTCTGCTCCCTGGATTATCTTAGGCCTCTTACCTCACCGTTCTAGGCCTTAGTTTTCTTACTTGTAAAATGAGGGCATTAGGCTAGGAACAAGGAAAATAGTGCTATCATTAACAGAAATATGGAGGTCAAGAGGAGGAGATCCGATTTAGCCTTGTGGGGCCTGAAGATATCCAGGTGAAAACATGATATTAGAAGCCATTCTCCAACTGATAAATGGCCCAAGGATATGAAAAGGCAGTTCTCAAGGAAAGAATTCTAAGTTTTCTATAACTGCATGAAAAATGATAGACTTAGCTCTTCTCAGCAATGCAAGGATCTAACTCCAAAAGACTCATGACAGAAAATGCTATCCACATCCAGAGAAAGAACTTTAGAGTCAGAATGCAGATGGAAGTATTCTTTTTGCTCTCCTTTTCTTTTGTTGTTTTGTTTTGTTTTGTTTCTTCTTTCTTGTGGTTCCTCCCATTAGTTCTAATTCTTCTTCATATCATGACTAATGTGAAAATATGTGGTTCGTTTATTGGCAGTTGGGGTTGTTTGGCCCAGGGTCACACAGCTAGTAAGTGTCAAGTGTTTGGTCTGAGGCTGGATTTGAACTCAGGTACTCTTGTCTTCAGGGCCAGTGCTCTATCCACTGCACCACCTAGCTGCCCCCTTGAAAATATGTTTAATATGAATGTGTAAGTAAAGCCTATATCAGATTACATGCCATCCTGGGGAGGGAGGGGGAGAAAATTGAAAACTCAAAATCTTATGGAAGTGAAAGTTGAAAACTAAAAATAAATTACTTATTTAAAAATGTTACAAATAACTAATAATTGGAAAAAATGCCAATTAAAGCAACTCTAAGGTTCCACTTCACACCCATTAGATCAGCAAAGTTAACAAAAAATGGAAAATGACACATAGGAGGGATTGCAGAAAAACAGGCATATTTAACTTACTCTTGTAGAGCTACAAATTGGTAATTCTGGAAAGCAATTAGGAACCATACCCAAAAAACTACTAGACTCTGTACTTTTTGACCTAGCAATATTGCTACTAATCCTATAGACCTCAAAGAGATAAAATAAAAAGGAAGAAGCACTTAATATGTGCAAAAGTATTTTAATAGCTCTTTTTGTGATGGAATAGAACTGGAGACTAAGGGCATGCCTATCAGTTGGTGAAGTGCTTAACAAATTATGGTATAGGAATACAATGGAATACTACTATACTGTTAGAAAGGATGAAGAGGGGATAGTTTCAAAGAAACCTGGGAAGACTTGTATGGGTTGCTATGGCATGAAATGCACAGAACCAAAAAGAGTTTATAGTATAAAAATAAACTTGGAAAAACTCAAAACTCTAATTCATTGACCAACCATGATTCCAACTGATGATGAAGAATGTTACGTACCTCCTGATGGAGAAGTAATGCACTAAATATATAGAAAGAGACATTAATTTTTGGACTTGACCAAGGTAAGAATTTGTTTTCTTGACCATGAACATCTATTACAAAGGTTTCCTAAAAATCAGGGTGGGAGAGGGAGGAAAATAATGCTTGGGGGCAGCTAGGTGGCACAACCGGTAGAAATCCAACTTTGGAGTCAGGAGGGCCTGAGTTCAAATTTGGCATCAGACACTTGACACTTACTAGCTGTGTGACGCTGGGCAAATCACTTAACCTTGATTGCCTCACCAAAAAGCAAAAAAAAAAATTACTCTTTGACCCAGCAATAGCATTTCTAGGGCTGTATCTCAAAGAGATCATACAAATGGGAAAAGGACCCACATGTATGAAAATATTTATAGCAGCTCTTTTCATGGTGGCAAAGAATTGGAAATTGAAGGGATGCCCATCAATTGGGGAATGGCTGAATAAATTATGGTATACGAATGTAATGGAATAGTATTGTGCTATAAGAAATGATGAGCAGGCAGACTTCAGAAAAATCTGGAAAGACTTGTATGTACTGATGCTGAGTGAATTGAGCAGAACCAGGAGAACTCTGTACACAGTGACAGCCACATTGTGCAATGACTAACTTTGATAGACTTAGTCCTTCTCGGCAATGCAAGGATCTAAGACATCTCCAGTCTCATGATGGAAAATGCTCTCCACATCCAGAGCTGTAGTTTAAATGCAGATCGAAGGATACTATTTGCTCTCTTTTTTCCTTCTGTTTTGTTTCCTCTTTCTTGTGGTTCCTCCTGTTGGTTCTACTTCTTCCTTACAACATCACTAATGTGAAAATATGTTTAATAGGAATGTATATGTATAGCCTATATCAGATTGCACACCATCTTGGGGAGGGAGGGGGAGAAAAATTTAAAACTCAAAAGTTTATGGAAGTGATTATTGATCACTCAAAATAAATTAATAAAAATAAATTTTAAAAAATACTTGTTAGGTGAACAAACAAAACTTAATTTAAAAAATAAACAAAAATAAGATACTAGAGAAATATGGTACTCAGGATAGATATTTATTGGTAATCCTTTGTTTTATGTTTATAAATTGACCTAGGGATGTAGATATGATCTGCAGGAGAGAGTGGCAGTAGAGCAGTGGTTCTTAACTTGAGTCCATGAATTTTTCTAATATTTTGATAACTCTGTTTTGATATAATTGGTTTCCTTTGCAGTCTTACATATTTTAAAAACATCATTCTGAAAAGGCTTCACCAGACTGCCTAAAGGGACTATGACACAAGAAATGTTAAAGAAGCTCTGGAGTACAGGAAAGGGAAGAGAAGAGAGCTGGGTACAAAACCTAATTAGTCTCATTTGACCAGCAAAAGATTGGTGAGGAAAATTATTTTCCCACAGTCTCTTAGTGAGCTCATCTACTACTATATCTCTTTAACTATGATTTCTGAAGCAGCGATACCAACATCTCTATCCCCAGCCTCTACTTGTCTCCTGAACTTCAAACCTGTGTTTCCAGCTGCCAAATCAACATCTCTACTTGAGTGTCCTATTGGTACCTCAAACTTAATGTGTCCAAAATTATACTCATTTTGATTCCTTGTGAGTCTGTTCTTTCTTCTGACTATGGTATCACTATCCACCTAGTGACCCAAATTCAAAGCCTTGGAATCATCTTTGACTCCTTCCTCATCCTTCATCCAACCAGTTGCCAAGTCTTGTCAACTCTGGTACCAAAACCATCCCTATTGTTTTCTTCACTTTCACTACTGTGTCCTGAGGGCAGAACCTTACTACTTCTTCAGTTTAATCACAGTGATTCTCTAACTGGTGAGCCAGTCTTTAAAATGTTCATAAGAGTAAACCCGTGTGTAGAAAGGTGCTGTATATGTTTCCCAAGATCTTGAGTCTAGCATATTTTGAACAGAGGGTCAGATATGATATTTTAAGTGAATATGGAATTTCTAGCATTCCTATTGTAAACAAAGAATCCTTTTGTTTACAACCCGCCCTTTGTCCCAAGTCTGCCTCGGAAGACTTCTTCCCTCAGTTGGTGTTTTAAATAAGGTCATTGATTTTCTGATTATCCATTTAAAGTCCTTGCTTAAGTCTTGAGACTGAATTGTATATAAACCAAAAAAGAGAAAAACTTGGTCCATACTGAAATTGTCACAGTAAATTATAAACCCTTAGCCTTCAAGGTTTTGGGTTTTTTTTTCCCAGTTGAAGGAAACTCAGTAGTCCTTTTTCAGGTCAAATTCTCCTTGATATTTGCAGTATTTGAAACCATTGAATACCTCCTCCCCCACCCAACACACACACACACACACACACACACACACACACACACACACACACACACACACACCCCTTCTTAGAACTCTTTCTCATGTTCTGCTTCTTTGACATTGAATTATTCTTATTTTCCTCCTATTTCTCTGAATGCTTTTTATGTCCTTGGTAGGCTCCTGTTCTTACCTTCTTACCTATGCACAGTGCCTATGGTTCAGTCTCTTCCCCTTCTTTCCATTCACACAACCTTAGTCCTAGTTCAGTCTTCTTTTTCTCCCTACAGGGTTGTTAGAAGCAGTAGCTTCCTCACTGACCTTCCTGCCTCTAGCCTCTTGAGAAATCTTGCTCGTTAATGTCAGATGCATCTTCATAAAACAGAGTCCTGGATTCTCAGACTTGGTACGGAACTCAGAGGCCCTCCAAAAACCTTCAGAGGTTTCCCATTACGTACAGCATGGGCCAGTAGCATTGAAAAAGCTATCTGCCAAAATGGGGAACCGCTTCCACAACTCCCTTCCTTTTGGGGAGCCTCAGAGACGAAGCTGTTGGCTGGTGGCTGTATCCTCTAGTAGCAGGCAAAAAATTGTTACAGCCACAATCAGCCCTGGGGTTTGTTGTGAAGAAAGCACTTTGTAAACTTTCCAGGAGTGGGACAGAAACTGTGATTATATCAGTAACAGAGAACTCTCAGTTAAAGAAACTCCTATTTGTGCCAGTTAGCACCTTCTCTGCAATTTATAGTTTAGCAAACAGCCTAGAGCACGGAGAGATTAAGTGCCCTAAGGGTCACATAGCTAGTATATGAATGGAATCAGAACTTGAACACAGGTCTTCCAACTCTAGGGCAAGCTCACTCATCCCTTAAAAGGATTTCTGTAGGGGCAGCTAGGTGGTACAATGGATAGAGCACCAGCCCTGGAGTCAGGAGAACCTGAGTTCAAATTTGGCCTCAGAGACTTAACTAGCTGTGTGACCCTGGGCAAGTCATTTAACCCCAACTGCCTCCCAAAAAAAGCCCCCCATAAAAGGGAATTCTATACATATGAACTGTCATCTTCATTCAGTTACCTCTTGTGCCCTCTAGAGAATATCTGCTGTAAATCACCTATCTACCTCCATTTAAATCTAGATCATCCTGACCCCAAGGATGGGAGGGAGGAGGTTTGATCCTATGCAATATATAAAATGAAATGATCTAGGAGGTTAGAAGACAGAGATCATTAGGAAAGCATTTTCTTACTATCTGAATGCTACTTAAAATCCTGACTCCATCTCTGAGATTTGTTTCAGTCAGACTCATAGAGGGCAGAAAATAATCTTATCCTTACCCTGGTTGAGAGTAATGCTTCCTACTTTACCTTGCTCATTCTTCTTCCTTTCAGCCACCAGGTTCATTTGAGTTCCTTTTTCCATTAGAAAAGCCCTTTAGGAAAACTTGAGCATTTGGTCCATCTTCCAAAGAACAGGTGGTCAAATTACACGGACCGTTCTTGTATGAAAATCAACATCTTAGTAAACCCAGAAATATCTCCACCCCTGGAATCCTGACCAAGGGCACAGCTGAGGGGAGGATGGATGGTAGAGGGCCAGGAGGTGCTGTGGTAAAGCCTGCTCTTGTCTTGTTCAGTAGGTCATGAGAAGGTCTCAGCCATCATATACTTGTAGATATATTTATATTCTGAATTAAGATATCAAATAGGATGCACACACAGTCTTCCCTAATCACTGAAGCATAGAACTAGAGTATCCTTTCCCCATTTCCCAGGTATTTCTGAGCTTTTGGCCTTTGCCACCATTTTCTATTCACTGAGGAGAGCCTAGAACAAAACTCCTCAGCTTGAGGCCCATGTAATCTGGTTAAGTCAAGAAGCTTACGATGTCCAGTCGCTAGGCTAACTGGTAGGAATACAAATACAATCCCTGCTCTCACAGAGCTTACAGAGGGGCATGCTGGCAAAGGATGGCTGGCTTGGGCCCTTCCCCAAAATGAAGGCTCTGGGGAGAACTGACCAGTAGGAGGAAAGGGCTGAAGGGGCAGCTGAAGCATGGTGGCAAAGTCTGGAAAAGCAGTAGAGCTGGGAGAGGAAGCCACAACCTGCCTTAATTCTTGCAACGTATTCCTCTGCCTTGACTACAGTCTAAGAATGATGTACCTGGAGTCAGGAGAACTGGGTTTGAATCATACTCCAGGTATTTAGTGTGATGCAGTGAAGGATTCTGGGCTTGGTTCCAGTTCTACCCCTGACACAAGCTTTGTGACCCTGGGCAAATGACTCGGATTCCCTGAGCCTCAGTTTCCTCTGCTGTGATAGAAAGGGGTTGCACTAGGTGTTCTCTACAGTCCTTTCCAGGTCTAAATCCACAATCCTCCGAATGTCACAAAACAAC
The DNA here is from genome assembly GCF_003287225.1 of Phascolarctos cinereus. Lineage (NCBI taxonomy): Eukaryota > Metazoa > Chordata > Mammalia > Diprotodontia > Phascolarctidae > Phascolarctos > Phascolarctos cinereus. The sequence continues at coordinate 546,577,658 of NW_027555847.1, read as the reverse complement.
TTCATAGAACTTCACTTTTCCCATCTGTAAAGTAGGAAGAATGATACCCGCACTCAGGTCTCACAGAGTTGATGAGGAAAGCACTTTGTAAACCTTCAAGTGTCATATAAATGAGTTGTTATTCCTATTCCCCAACATACCCCATGTTCTCTGACTGTCAGAGCGTTACTCACTTTGTGCCATTTGCCCATCATGCCTGGCCCCTCTCCGCTTCTTCCATTTGTTAAACTTATGATCCTTTTTCAAGAGCCATGCCAAGGCATCATGGAATCTTTCCAAATCTTCCTCCCTTCCAGAATCTAAATGTGATCAATTAGTTAAGAACTTTTTAAAATTTATTTTTATTTTTTTCTCATTACACATAAACAAAAATTTTTAGCATTCATTTTTTTTTCAATTGTGAGTTCCAAATTCTCTCCCTCCCTCCCCTCACCCCTCCTTGAAAAGGCAAGCAATTTGATATAGATTAGACATGATTGACACACATTTATCAAGTATCTATAATATTCAAGGCTCTGTGCTAGGCTATAGGGGATACAAATACAGTGAATTAAAAATCCTTATTAAAAAGAAGCTGATCTCTTCCTCCTGGATTCCTGCAGTATTTTATTTATACCTTTCTTAGGACACTAGGTGGTGCAATGGAAGGTGGGCTGGGACTAAAGTCAGGAAGATATGAGTTGAAATCCAGCCTTAAAGACTTGCTAGCTGGGTGACCCTGGGCAAGTCACTTAACCTATGTTTTCTTCAGTTTCCTCATCAGGAAAAATGGAGATAATCATAGCACCTACCTATCAGAGTTGTTGTGAGGGTCAAACGAGATAATTGTAAATCACTTAGCACAGTACTTGGTACATAGTAAATGCTATATAAATATTAACTATTTATTATTATTACTCATATTCTATCCTACATTATAGTATGTGCTTTTTGTCTTACAATGAGATGGTAAGCTTCTTGAGAGTAGGGACCATGTCTTAATTGTGTCTTGCACCTAGCTGGCATCCAGTGTTGGTTCAATTGAAGGTGTCCAGATTTTCAAGATAGCCTCCTCTTGGCAAACATTATTGAACACATCTTTGAGGAACTTCAGGGTTATTAAATCTGTTATCATTATATTATAGGCAACTAGGCTCCAGGCCTGGAGTCAGGAAGACCTATATTCAAGTCTGGCCTCTGCCACTTACTAGCTGTATGTCCCTATGCAAGTCACTTAACCCTGTTTAACTTAGTTTTCTCATCTGTAAAATGAGCTGGAGAATGAAATGGCAAATCACTCCAGTATCCTTGGCAGGAAAACCACTAGTAGGATCATAGTATCTATCACTCAGTGTCTCTCACTGATTTTGTGTTTATGAGTTAGGGCCCCAGGTGGAGGAGAAGATGTAGGACAAAGGAAAGGGAGCTTTGGGAAGGGAGTGTGAAGTTTTCTAGGAGGTTTTGGTGAAGGAGGAAATGAAATGACCAGTGTGAATTCCTGTTTTGTTTTTTCTTATATGATGTGTTTTGTTTTTCTAGTTAGTGGCAGGCTTTTAAAATGTTTATATTTCCGGTCTCTTAAAAAAGAAAGAAAGAAAGAAAACCAGCCTTGCTTAGACTTGTTTTTTGGCCAAATTGCTGTAGTCCTGGAATATTTAGTATGTGTGTCTGCATGTTTGTTGAAGTGCGTGGAGGGAAGGTATCGGGTCTTAATTATAGTTGAACATGCTGAGGCTGGAAGAGTTGTTTTAACATGGGCATGTTGATCTGACAGGATTAAAATAATCTCATGTGAACATTTCTGGTGTTCCCTTTGTGCCTGTGACATCCTGGCTTTAGAGGGGAGAATGAAGGATGCTTATGAAAGATAACAGCTCCCATTTATACTGATAGCACTTTATAGTTGTACGACATGCTTGTCCTCACAGCAACCCTGCTAAGTGGGTTGTAATGAGATTGAGAGGGTCCAGCTCCCATCCTTTTGTATTCAAACAAAGTGATGTTTTCTAGGGATCCTGGTAAAGTACAATGGTACTCTGGTTTTCTGATACAGAAATGAAGTGGACACATGAATAATCCCATGCCAAGTTCTCTTCATATTGTTTTGGAAGCAGCTAATTAATCCTCCAGTGCCATTGAGGGAAACTGGTTTACTGAGTGAAGAACTGAGGCAGACTGGAAGTTTTGTTTTGTTTGTGAGGGGAAAGGACTGGAAGGGGAGGGTTGCTTGAGGGTTTGGGGTGAACTTTTAGAGGAGGTGTGGCCTGCTGTTAGGGCAGTGCAATAGAGGGACAGAAAGCTCCTACCTCCTAAATGTAAGCACTGATCATAGATCTGAGGACTGATTGCTTATAGGCTCTTTTCCTTCCTGAAAACTCTAATCTAGATACGTAAAGAAAGAGAAAAAGTGGGGTAATAACATTTTTAGGCAGCTAGATGGCTCATTGGATAGAGCACTGGGTCTGAAGTTGGGATGACTAGAGGTATCCAGCCTTAGACACTTAAAAGCAGTGTGACCCTGGGCAAGTCACTTAACCTCTGTTTGCCCAATGCACTGGAGAAGGAAATGGCAAACCACTCCAGTATCTTTGCAAGAAAACCCCACGGACTATATGGTCCACAGAGTCAGGAAGAGTCAGACAAGACTGAAAAACAAGAAAAAGAGAAAGGAGAAGCTCAGTAAAAAGATCAGTATAGTTGAGAAAGCATTGGTGAACAAGAAGTCTTAAGCCACCCTCTTTCCTATTAAGGCATCTATATATATACTTGGAGTGAGGACCCAGGAAGTAATTACCAAAGACACAGAAAGCATCCTGGCTAAGACAGTTGACTAATGAGCCTTCCCTCACCTATTCTATATATACCTTATTTGCACATAGTTATTTATATCTTGTCTCCTCCACTAGACTATTATATTCTGGAGGGCAGGCACTGTTTTTATCTCTGTATTCTCAGCACTTAGCAAAGTGCCTAACAGTTAAATCAGTCAATCAAGTATTTATTAACAATCAAGTAGGCGCCAGGCACTGTGGTAATGGAGATACAAAATAAAACAAAAAACAGCCCCTGCCCTCAAGGGACCCACAATCTAGCAGGGGAAGACAGCACATTAAAAGTGGCTGAAAAGGTGAGGGTGCATGATGAAGTCCAGTGGCTAGGTGTTGCAATGGCTGCCCTGATGTGTCCTCCGTAGAGCATCAGGGAGGCAGTCTCCAATGTTCAGCCTCCAAACACTCTCCCGTCAAAGGAAGGGAGGGAAAGGGGCAGGGGTACTGAGGAGGTTGAGGTCCAGAGTGATGGTGTCGCAGAATGATCAGTTTCTGGAGACTGTGATGACTTGTAAGGACTTTTTAAAAATGTTCTTTCTTATTAACGAAATAGGGCAAGTGATTTTCAATTCAGTGAGGATCTCCTAAGTACCTATACTTGTGCTAAGCACAGGTGAACAAAGGTGAAATAAGGCACAAGGAACTTACTCTGTAATGGTGGATAAAAGATATGTAGAGTTAATACAAGGCAGAATGTGCAAAGAAGTGCTCTGAGAAATTTGAAGAGGAGGGGCCGCAGTTCAGATTTTGCGAATTAGGATTCTAATTTCTAATAGCTCTCAAGGAATGAGGGTTATGTCACTGCAGGAAAACCAGGATGAAGTCATTCAATGACAGTCTTACTCTATTTTGTTTTCCTTCCTATACATGTAGGTAAGCCTTCTGCAGAAAGATTTGATACAACACAAAACTTAAAAGATCCTTAAGTTTCTTGCAGCAGTAAACATGGATAACTCTCATTAGAGATCAGCTACTTTAATATGTTGTCCTTATGTGTAGCTGTGATCAGGAGAAATAAAATATTTGGCCACATTTTGTAGGCCCAAATCTTAATGAAATTGAGTTCTCATTAAGTCCATTGACATCAAAAGCTAAAGTGTTTCCTCTTTTGTCCACTTTTGCAGCTTAAGTTGTTTATATATATTCTTTAGGAGGGAAATCATTACATATTCCAAATTCCCATAGGAAGTAAGGAGCTAGTATTATATTAAGAGGTGACTGTTTACAGGGTTGATTTGAATGCATCCTTCCCTTATTTTCTTCATTCCTTCCTACCCTCTTCCTGACTAAGGTTAAGATTTAGAAATGGAAGGAAATGTAAATTTTAGAGATTAGGAAACTGAGGACCAGAGGTTATAAGATTTACTCAAGGTCACCCAAGTAGTAAATGAAGAGCCAGGAGTTGAACCCAGATGCTCTGATTTCAAAATCAATTTACTCTTTCCACTCTACTTTGGCCCTCCTCATTTTCATTCATTTCTTTCTTCTCTCTCTCCTGAGTATACAAAAATCCAAATACCAAGAGCCCCCTAAACACACAGTATCCTTGACAGGGGTAAAATGGCCAAGCAGAGAGAGGGGTCTTTAATGTCCTGAAGCGTACGTGGACACAGGTTCTTTTGGCTAATAGTGAGAGAAATGCGTATCAGATTTATAGACATGGACACATAAGGATTCCTCCCTATCTAGTCTTATGTGTGTTCTATAAAATAGAACAATTTATGGCTAAACTGTAAAAATGATCTGGTTTTGTTGGAGCAAGAAGGGTACTCTAGTAGAGCTTCGTTCAAATAAGAAGGCCTATAATGATATATATTTATCCAAGGAGGGTCAGTTCTGCAAGTCTCCCTTGCTGGGCACCACAAACTATGATGAACTAGGTTTCATTATGTGATCACTGCAAAGTTAAATCACAGATCCCTTTGCCAACTGTTCTAAAGAGGCCCCCATGGGCTTTCTAAAGTACAAAAGTAACATGCAATAACATCTCAATAGAGGTTCATGTCACCGGGCAACGTTTTCTGAAGGCCAGTTTTCACATCTAGAAGACAAGTAAATTGGACTAAGCTCTTTTTCATCTCTGGAATTGTAAGTTGTAAGACAGTACCCCTTCCCCCTTCAGGCCTTACAAAGATCCAAATACCTTTCTCCTGTCTGTCCCCTCACCCCCTTCCCCTTTGATAATAACAACATAACTTATTTATATATCTCCTTAAGGTTTGCAGAGTGCTCTAAATATATTATCTTAGCTGATCCTCATCATTGTTATCCCCATTTGACAAAGAGGTAGTGATTTGCCAGATTTCTCCTGACTAGCACTCTTTCCACTACACCACACCCACATGTAAAGCAGCCAGAGTTCAAGCTAAAGTTATCATTGACATAAATACTGACTTAAATAAGGACTTACAGTGCAAAGTCTTTTAGGAAATCATATTTCAAAGAAATTAAGGGGCTGCCTTGGTTTCTCTGGGTAGGAATGGCCAGGAATCTGAAATATTCCTTGGTTGTGTCATAGTTAATATTTGATTTAATTTAGTTTCACTTAAAGAAGTGATTTCCTTGATCAAGCCTCTTTAGTGGAATGGGGGGGAAAGTGGGGAATGGTGATACAAATACAAAATAAACAAACCACAAAACAAAGCCAGACTCTACTACTACTACTACTACTACTACTACTACTACTACTACTACTACTACTACTACTATTACTACATAGAGGAAGGGAAGGAAAACTGAATGTAAGGTTGGCCCTAAAGAAGAGTTATGAACATAACTCTTTCCCTTCTTAGCAGAGGTGGGGGCACGTGCAATAGGGGTGTGGAATATTACCTAAACCCTCAATTATGCTCGATGTATTGATTGGTTTTACTGAGCTGCCTTTTTTTTCCCCCTCTTTATTTTTTATTCTTTGTTCTAATGGATGGATCCCTGGGTATAATGAATGGTTCTTTCAGGAAGGATTAATGAATTAAAAACCCAGGTTTAAGTCCTGGCATGTAATAAGACCTTGGATAAGTCACTTTCTAAGGTCTGATTGATGTTCTATGCACCTGCAAATTTACCTCTGGGGAAGGATGAAAATTTATCTTGTACCACATAGTTCTATTGCACTTGTTTCGTGGATGGAGCTGTAATTAGATTTTTTTTTAGATAGTTTTGATCCAAAACATTTGAGCAGGGGCCAGAGTGGGGATGCTGCTTAAGCAGCCCCAGAACAGGGGTGCTGGGTATAGCAGCTGCTACTACTGTTGCTTAGGCAAAGAACTCTAGGGATAGGAAGGAGACACAACTCTCAGGGTCAGCATCCTGGGGCAAAAAGTCCTATTCACTCCATGGCAGTTATGGCTCTGGTTGTGGCTAAAGCCCACAACATTGAAACAGGAATATTCCAGGAAGAAAGTTAGTCTGTCTAAAGCCAAATCCATTCCCTTAAAGGATAGAGTTAGTCAGCAAAAATTATTTTGGACAAGGCAGACCCCCACTTATCTGACATGACTGTCTTACCTAGCCCCAATCCCACTGTGCCTTCTCATAATCACATGCCACCTTTCTAAATGTATCCCTTCTCACCCACATCTACACACAGCCATTTGGATCTGGTTTTCAGCCTCACCTGTACCATTATAGATTCATTTCTAGAATTTACATGGAATAATGACTCATGAACACATTTCAGTTGCCTTTCTTGGATCATTCCTTTCCCTTTTGACCAACATCTGAAATAGTCTTGCTCAAGTGAAACACCTCTTAATGTCTGTAGACACCAGGTGTTGAAAAGCACCACAGATGGCTGGACTTAGGCTCAAACTAGGCATTCTTTCTCCAGCTGTTCCTTCTAAAACCTTTCCCTGGTGGTACAAGGTTTCAGAACTTGCAAATAGTTGCAGGGAAAGGAAGAAAGCTGTTGAGAACAAAAGAAACTCATCTTAGCAAAGATAATGTGTTCTCACAAAGCTCTTGACTCTGAATGGATTCTACTTTCACCAAAGGCCTAGCATTTGAATAAGCTTTCATTAAAATAAATGTGGAGGAAATTGCAGTGCTCCTGTTGCTTCTTAGTTAACCTCAGCTTATGAGACAATGGAGATCAAATGGAACTTTAAATAGCATTTCAGGCAGATGCTGCTCCGAAACATTTTGGCATTTAGCAAGAGGATGAAGAGACCTTAGAGGTCATATAGTCCTATACCCTCATTTTACAGATGAGGAAATGAGGCCTTGAGAGGTGATATGGCTTGACTCTTTCCACTGAATAGCACTTTTCCTGGGTGATATCTTGATATCTATTTCTTAAATTCTTCCAAAATAGAAGCAAATTAAAAGTCATTTTGTTTTGTTCTGTTTTTCAGTCTCAGAGTTTGACCTATGTTACAAGTAATCTAATTTTTTTTAAAAAATGGTCCTGGATTCTAAAAATCTGAAGTTTTCTGGTTTCAGTCTTTTGCTTCCTAATAGGATCAAGACACTTTCTCGCCCTCTGCTGGTTCTACATTTTTCTTGTTCAGTCATGTCCGACTCTTCATGACCCCATTTGGGGTTTTTTGGTTGGGTTTTGTTGGGTTTGTTTTTTTTTTTGCAAAGATCCTGGAGTGGTTTGCCATTTCCTTCTCTAGCCCATTTTACAAATGAGGAAACTGAGGCAAACAAGGTTAAGTGACTTGCCCTGGGTCACTACTCAGCTAGTAAGTGTCACATTTGAACTCGGGTCTTCCTGACTCCAGTCCCAGTGTTCTAGCCACTGCCCTGCCTCGCTCCCCAGGTTGTGCTTTACTGGGTGATTTTTCATTTGCAAGCTCTCCCTTTCCTCCACCCAGCTTAGTTTATGGCTTGTGTACTTTTGGGGAACAGGTATTTCGCTCCTGGATGCTGCCAGAAAGGGAGACTGTCACATTTTGATAGTCTTAAAGACAGCTTACAGAGCCAGTGGAAGGAGGATGCTCTCTCAGAAGCAGGCACCTACATAGGTGACTTCATCTTAGGTGATCCGGGCATGAGCAAAGCCTGGTTACACTAACATTTTGGTTACTTTCCTTATTTTCCTTACATTGTGAGGAAAGTGCTTTGTAAGCTGTAAAGTATTATAAAGATGTGCATAATAATAAGCAATTGTTGATTCCTGACCTCTGCCACCTTTGGTGTATGCTGCTTATAGGCAAGGACCCATTTTATTGCTTAAAGCTTAAAATGCTAGAGGGCCTAATCTCTTGTTAAAATTATTAGTGAATCAAAGCGTCCTCCAAGATGGTTTTTTTTTTTCAATTTTTTCAATTTCATTAATTTATTTTTGATTTATCAACAATCACTTCCATATGCTTTTGAGTTGAAAATTTTTCTCCCCTTTCCTCCCCACCACCCTCCCCAAGACAGCACACAATCTGATGTAGGCTTTACATTTACATACCCATTTAATATATTTTCACGTTAGTGAAATTGTAAGTAAAAAATTAAAACCAGTAGGAGGAACCATCAGAAAGATGAAACAAAACTCAACAGAAGGTAAAAATAAGTGATAGCGATTTGACTTCCATAGTTCTTTCTTTGGATGTGGACAGCATTTTCCATCCCAAGGCCTCTGGAGATGTCTTAGATCCTTGTAATGCTGAGAAGGGTTCAGTTTAACAATATTAGTCATCGCAAAACATGGCTGCTATTGTGTACAAAGTGCTCTTCGTTCTGCTCACTTCACTCAGCATCAGACCATATAAGTCTTTCCAGGTTTTTCTGAAGTCAGCCTGTTCATCATTTCTTATAGCACAATAGTATTCCATTACATTCATATACCACAACTTGCTCAGCCATTCCCCAGTTGATGGGCATCCTTTCAATTTCTAATTCTTTGCCACCACAAAAAGAGCTGCTATGAATATCTTTGTACATGTGGGTTCTTTTCCCATTTGTTTGATCTCTTTGGGATATAGCCCTAGAAGTGCTACTGCTGGATCAAAGGGTATGCACACTTTTGTAGCCCTTTAGGCATAGTTCCAAATTGTTCTCCAAAATGGTTAGATCATTTCACAACTCCACCAACAATGTATTAGTGTTCCAATTTTCCCACCTCTTCTCCAACATTTATCATTTTCCTGTTTTGTCATGTTGGCCAATCTGATAGGTGTGATGTGGTACCTCAGAGTTGTTTTGATTTGCATTTCTCTAATCAATAACAATTTAGAGCATTTTTTCATATGACTATAGATGGCTTTAATTTCTTCATTTGAGAACTGTCTGTTCATATCCTTTGACCATTTATCAATTGGGGAATGGCTTGTGTTCTTATAAATTTGTCTTAATTCTCTATATATTTTAGATATGAGGCCTTTATCAGAGAGACTGGTTGTAAAAATTCTTTCCCAATTTTCTACCTTCCCCAAGATGGGTTTTTGAAATAGAAGAATCCAAATAAAATAATGGAAGCCTTCGGTTAATACTTCAGGTGATTAATATAAGGGCTACCTCCCACAAAACAGATCTCAACCATTCTGAAATTTAGAAGGGGTTTGAGAATTGTTGTGGCTAAAAATCTTGCTAACTTGGTGGTGGCTCCCCTAATGACTTTACAGAAACTGTTAGTCACTGACCTAAGAATATGTAATCAGCCTTTCCAGCTTGGTAGTACTGTCTAGAATTTAGGTCCTACAGCCAAAGACTATGAAAATCCAGAGTCACCTCTATGCCACAAATGGAGCTGCATCCCAATCCACTACTCCCTTAAATTTATTGTCATTAAATCTGATATTTTAATCTACTCACTATCATGAGTAGAAATTGAATGAAAGAATGAATTCCTAACCTGAGGCCTTGGTAAAGGATTGTATACATTCAAAGGTTAATACTTAAATGAGAGGAACATGGCATAGTGAATAGAGAGCTGGCCTCCATATCAGGAAGATCTGGGTTCATTCATTTGTCAATGACAAACAACTTTTTTTCTAGATCAGATAATAGTTTTCAAATACCGGAAAAATATTTCCATGATTTTTGTGCTATTCACAATGTAACAGACATGATACATTTTTAAGTTTTATCTGCATTATTAACATTTTCTCCATAACTTTTAAGTCTAGAAACCAGCAAAACAATTGAGCCCTGATTTGTATGGTTTTCAGTTTCTACCATATGAATATTCCCACCAATAAACTATAGTGAAAACACTGAACTTGGAGATGGGTAGATAGATATATGTACATCATTAGATATTATTTCCATCACACAATAGTAATTATCCTCACGAATACAGATAATAGTAAAATGTAGTAAAATAATTAGGAATTGATGAGTTTTAATTCATTTAATTTTAAGTTTATATAATTTAATTTTTTTTAGCTACTTAACAATCAGCTTGAAAAATTTCTGAAAATGTAAATTCCATCCATTTAAAATTCATTTAAAAGTTAACAATCAGATGTGGTAGAGCCAGTATAAATGAGTCAGGTCCAGCACACCCCTGTCTGCGTCTGACATATACTTGCCATGTAACTCCAGTCTAGTTAGTTGGTTTAACCTTTTAGTGCCCCAGGCAACCCACTAAGACTATGAATAGCGGAGCTGGTGCTGACCTACACTGGTAAGAGGGAGTTTCCTCATGGGAAGTTCCCTACACCAGTGAAATCACAGGTCCAATTAAAAAAACAAAAAACTAAACAGAATCTTGGTATAGACTTAAGAGTTCTCCTAGTCCAAACCACAGTTGAACAAGAATTATTTCTATCATGTCCCCAAGTGGTCATTCTCTACTTAACTTTACAGGGAGGGAGATGCACTACTCTTAACTCTGATTGTTAGGAAAGTTTTTCTCTAAACTGGGCCAGAATCTGTTTCCCTTCCACTTCCATCCTCTGCTCTTAGTTCTACCTTTGGGGGAACCAAGGAAAACAAAATCATTCCCTTTTCAGTGTGACAGCTTCAGATATTTGGAAACAGCCATCATGCTCCTCTTCTAAGTCTACAACTTAGGTAATCTTTTCAGAATAAATATCCTCCCTTCCTTCATTCGATCCTACTACAACACGGTCTTTTCACCATCCTAGTTGCTCTTCTCTGGATGTGTATTATCTTGCTCAACAGAGGACCCTAAGAGACAGAGTTGAAGAGTGAATGCATTCCAGGCATGGGGGAATGGCTTGTGCAGATACAAAAGATGGCCTATTTAACAGTCCGGAGAGAAATATAAAATAAGCCTGGAGGCTAGAAATAGCCTGGAACTAGATTGTGGTGGGCTTTACATACCTTGTTAAGGAATTCATATATTATTCTAAAAGCGGTAGGGAGCCACTGATGGCTTTTGAGCAGGAAAATAACATGATCAGACCTGTGCCTAGAAAGATTATTTTGGGATCTGTGTGAAGAATGGATTGGAAAGAGCAGAGACTAAAGCAAGGAGACTAGGTTATTACAATAGTCTAGGGAGGTGGTGATGAGAATCTTATGAGTTGAGGGATGATGGCTGAAAGTTGTGGAAGGAGAATCAACAGCATGTGACAGATGGTTGGATATGGGGTTGGGGTGAGTAAGAAAGAAGAGTTTAACTCTGAGGTTCAAAACTTGACCAATAGGGAAAGGATGGTGGTGCCCTCAACAGAAAGAGGGACAGATGGAGGAAGGGAGAGTTAGGAGAGAAATGATGAGCTTAATTTGAACATAACTGAGTTTCAGGTGTCTACAGCAAGGCAGATGATGGTATTAGAGTTAGGAAAAAAGATAAGGCTAGATTTATAAATTTTAGAAATCACATGAGCAGAAATTATCATTAAGCCTGAGATCACCAAGAGTAGAGAGAGAAGAAAAGGGGACCCAGAGCAGAGCCTTGGAGGGTAGTACCCAGGCTTAGAGGATGGGAGAAGTTGGAGGTGGAGAAGCTCCATTATTGAATATTACTTCATGGTTATTTGTCACTTCAGGTTCCATCAGTAGTCTTTACTGGACCACATTCAAATGTATGACTACCCTGTGATAAAATGAGTTGCTTCATGAGTATCCAGCCTCAATCTTTGCCCCAAGTGTGTTTAAATATTTGACTTATTTTATAATGTGGAGGCATTTGGCAACCTTAATAAAGAAAAGATATAAATTTTTTTTAAATTATGAAATAAGGTAGATTTACTATTGCCCTTCATTCCAGAGTATTCTGAGAGTATCAAAGAGGTAATCTGGCCAATACCTATTAGCTCACTAGCTTCTGTTGGTTCCCACAGAATTAAGCCATTTATGGCCCCTTAGCCACCAACTCAGTCTATCATTTGGTTTAAAAGTTGACTCTCATTCTTTGTGATAAAAGTAAGTGTTTTCAAAGGAAAATACGGAGGATAAGTACAAAAGTATTTATGGCAACTAGATTCATTTCTCCCTACAATTGTGCCAGGTAAAATGAATTATTATTTCAAACATAGTTCCAGATACAAATGCAGAATAAAAGAAAAGGAAAGAGAAAATAATTATTAGTCAGTATGTGCTGCTGTACATCTCATGAAGCCATGATTCAGAGACAGAAAAGTAAGAGATGACAGCCCTGTTAGTTGCCTTTGGGATACAAGAGAGGCACTGATTAGTACTAAATGTGATGAGGCTGTATTTGTTTTTGGTTTTTGTTTTGGTTTGGTTTTTCTGGCAACATTGCCAAGTCCAGAAGACCCAAAGGGGTTTGCTCCAAGAACCTCAGGGGGGCTTATCACTGAGATGTAGGATAGGTGGAGGACCCTATACGCAATATGGTTATAGGTGGTATGGTTTTCCCTCTGCCCTTGTCTCTTCTTGGCTTTCTTACTTAAGATTCCTCCACCTTCTGCAGCATGTGAAAGAAATCAGTCTGTGCTGAGAGTCAGACCAAATTAAGAAATAAGCCAAACTATGACATGATAAAGCTTATTTTAATCTGACCAAGAATACTATATGAAGCTGTTAAAAATGAAGCCCCAGAAACAGCAGAAACATCTGAATATGACACGTGGAAAAAAATCTCAACCTGCTGTTGTCATAATATAGGACCATAGATTACAGCAGGAGGGGGAACATTAGAAGTCATCTAGTCAAATAATCTAGTGTTATAGTATGGAGAAACTGAAGTGTAAAGAGATTAACTTAAGTCACACCTATAGCAAATGACAGAACTAGAATTTGAACCCAAGTCCTTTGGTTCCAAATAGAACACTTTTCCCATTCCACCACTCATTGATACTCATTGCTGGAACCCCTAAATGCTGGTTTGAGGACATGGAATACTTCTAGGATTAAGGCAAGGGGCAATAGATACTATTAAAGTTTTAGTGCAAAATACAGGAAATTCTGCCAGTTTTCATTACAAAACATGTGTCTTTGATACGTACATACTTTCATATCTAATATTTAAAAGGGAAGATATCACTGCATAAACATTTTCTTATGCCCCTTTTTACCTCGTACCAGACAGTTTGGAAAATGTTGGATCAGAAAATGAGATCTGATTAAAGTGTCTCGTGGCAAAAGTTGTATTCATTGAATTTTGGGGTGTTTTCTTTTCCAGAGTCCTGAAAAAGAAGTGTTTTCTATGTTACTTGATACTTACAAGACATTATATAATGTTTAAAAAATAAGTTTTATTGAAGTCTTTCATTTTTAGGGTATAGTCATTTCCAGATGCTTCCCCAACAATATCTCCCCAGGTATTCCTTCCTTCTCCCAACAAATAAGCCCTTCCTGGTTTAAAAAAAGAAATAAAAAATAAAACAGTTAAGCAAATCCCAAAGAACATGACGCTTAACATTGTATGTAACATTCCACATTCTTGGTCTCCCATCTCTCTCCTTCATTTCTTTTGTCCTTATAATTATTTAGCATGTAGCTTTGCATACAGTAATTTTGATAGCTATATAATGTCTCATAAACTCCTGCCCCAATGCTAGATTCCTTGAAATTTGGCAGCTTGTAGCTTCATGTAAAACAAAATTAGACACTTAAAAATAACTGGATATAACTGGATAAAAACAATTGTAATAAAATATACTTCTAATAGGAAACAATTGTATTAGCAAAGCATGTTGTACATAATATAATTTTTAATATTTCTAAGCTGACTTTAAGAGCTATAAAGAATTCTAAGAAAAAAATATATATTTGAAATTTACCTATATCACTCTTTTTTTTTCCTGAAAGGGGGAAAAATATTCTCTCCCCCCAGAGCTTCAAAATTTCTTAATTCTACATCATTGCACACAAGCAAATGGAATGACAGCTGCTGAATTTAAAGCAATCTTTATTTAAAGCCTCTTAATTGTTGTGAGTCTTAGAGAAATAGCCAAAAACTTTAATAGAAGAAACCATTAGCATTATAATAAATCAATTACAAAGTTTTGTTTGTGAATTTAAAGTGACTATATGAACTAAATTACTGTGGAGAGGGAAAGGAAATAAATTAGGAAAAGTCATGAGATACAAAAAATCCAACTCTTTTTTACCCTTCAGTGGTTCCATTAGACAGTTAACCCCATCCCAAGATGGGGTAGCTGGGAGAGCCTTCAGATTGGTTAGATGGCTTTCACTTGCTAGGAATGCAATATCCTGTACTCCTGAGCAAAGGTGGTAGAGCCAAAAAGGAAACATTTTGGACCAGAGATTGTCAAGTCCCTGGGTTCCTGTAAAATTATTCCTATTTGTAACATGGTCTTAATAAAACCATGGTGCCTCTATGAAAGATTTTCCTAACTTGGCTAGTATATTTCTTTTTCTGTTGTAGTTTTCTATTAGTGTTGATGCAAATTAAATTCATTTGCCATCTAACCAGAGCGAGGTAACCAATGTACAAGGGAGGAAATGGAAGCATAGTCACTTGTACATTAAAATAGTATGCTTTATTGCTTATGCTCTACCTAAAAGGCTTTTTGTGGTGCCAAAATGACCCACTTGGTTCCTAGTACAGAAAAAATAATTTGAGATAACTCCAGAAAACAAATTGTTTTGGTATCTCCTGGGCTTTTGATATGCCCTATAGCTTAGCTTCCTCTTTCAAAGAAGTTAAGACAAGTTGGAGAAAATGTGTGATGAATTTCTGCTCTTAAAGCCTTGGGAAGTATCTTTGATATCAACCTTCTTACTGAACTTTAATTCTGGGAGTTTTGCCCCAGGAAAAGAAATGACTAGAAATGTTTCAATGCATGATTTGACATGACTAAGAATGACACAAACTACTTAGGACTAGTCAGGGAAAAGAAGGGTCATCATGAATTGTTGATCAAGATTTCATCTTCATTAAGAAGATTTTGCTCCACCACTCCTGTGGGTTTGGAGTTGATCTGCTCAGTTTAAAGCATTCAAATATTTTAAACAACCTACAGATTTCCCCAGCAGAGGCAACTCAGTCACAGTTGACCATTTGGCTCTCCAACTCCCTCATTTTATGGACGAAGAAAATGAGGCCTACAGAAATTAAGGCATTAGCCCCACAAAACCCATTCTTGTTTAAAGGCTCTTAGTGATCTTCTTTATATAAATGCTCACGAACTATTCCTTTGATAATGTTCTAGAATTTTTTCTGGAAATCAAAGTCAAGGTCAATGGCCTATAGTTTAGACCAGGGGTGGGGAACCTGGGGCCTTGAGGCCACATGTGACCCACCCTCTAGGTCCTCAAGTGCAGCCCTTTGACTGAATCCTAACTTCACAGAAAAAAATCCCCTTCATAAAAGGATTTGTTTTATAAAACTCGGACTCAGTCAAAAGGCCACACCAGAAGGCCACATGTGACCTCAAAGCTGCAGGTTCCTCACCCCTGGTTTAGATACTTTACTGTCTTTACTTTTGGAAAATTAGACCATTCAACTTTCTTCAGCATAAGGCACCTCTCCTGTTCTTTCAGTACCCTGGGAAATAGTTTATCTTCTTTGAACTCATCAAAGGCAGCTGAGTGATCTCTTACCACCTCCTTCCTTATCAAGAGTTTTGACTATCCTATTAGTCATTTCTTGCGCTGTCCTTTCCAGTCCAAAGATCATTATCTTTGGCCACGTAAGTAAATGACAGACACATAGTCTAGGACCTGTCAGAGCTTGTGTTCTGCTGCTGTAGCCTTTGAAAGTCCAAGATCACCTCCACATCCCAGCAGGGGGTCGGAGTGGACTTTGGTAGAGTCCAATCTCAAAGTAAACTGAAATACCTGTAAGCATCCAGTCACACTAGCAACCTAATCTGTGACTCTGATGGGAAAACAGTGAATATGAAGAAAACTAGAAAAGTGCCCAGCCCCCTTACTAAGCAAGCTTATTTAAAACCACATTCATAATCCCATTCCCTATGCTTTTGCCTAACTTACATATCCATGGCTTGGCCACTGAGAGCTAGTCATTAACACCTCCTAGGAATATTGATTGGTGGTCTCATCAGCTCCCTTGGATATCATTATCATCTCTATGCTGATGATTCCCAAACCCGCTTACCCAGCCCTCACCTCCATACCTCCAGTGTCACATCTAACTAGACATCCCGTAGACATCTTAAACTCAATGTCCAAAACTGAAATCATTATCTTTCCTCCTCAAACCCTCCCCTCTTCCTAACTGCCTATTGCTATTGAGGGTACCATCATCCTCACAGACTCTCAGGCTTACAATCTGAAGTGTCATCCTCCACCCCTCACTCTCTCCTCCTATCTAATCAATTGTCACGGCCTGACGATTTTATCTTTGTAACTTCTCTCACATATGTCCCTTCTCTCCTCTGACATGTCCACAACCCTCCTTCAGGCCCTTCTTACCTCACACCTGGACTACTGCAATAGCCTGCTGATTGGTCTGCCTGCTCCAAGTCTCTCTCCACTCAGCTGTCAAATTATCCTTCCTAAAACTCAGGTCTGACCATGTCACCCTCCTGCTTAATAAACTCCAGTGGCACCCTATTAACTTCAGGATCAAATATAAAATCCTCTGCTTTTATTCAAGTACCAGCTAAGTTCTCACCTTCTACAGCAAGCCTTCCCCAATCCCCCTTAATTACAGTGCCTTCTTTCTGTTGATTATTTCCAATTTCTCCTGTACATATCTAGTTGGTACATGGTTTTTTGCATGGCGTCTCCCCCATTAAATGATGAGTGCCTTGAGAACAAGATTTGTCTTTTGTTTTTTCTTTGTATCCCCAGTGCTAAACACAGTGCCTTGCACATAATAGGTGCCTAATGTTTATTGACTGACTGTCAGAATGATCCAGCCTGTAGTGGGTTATCGAGTTTTAGCAAAGTTTTTGAAGGTCCTCAGAGAGTGCAAAGGGTATGTCTCAGTCTGAGGGTTATAGTTATGAGTTTGTCATAGTCTGATCCCTGTAAGTAAGAGTATGAGAAAACACTTCATAATAACAGGTACATTGACAATCTTTGTGTGTTATGTGATCCCTCAGCTCTGCGAAGAAAAGAGCAAAATAAAGTCTTCATGGGCCCAAGTAATTTTAATGTTTGCTGTTATAGGCACAAGAGGGGAAAATGTAGGGGGAAGTCTGTCTGCCATTTAAATGAACTTATTAACATGTTTTCATCCCATTAATTCCAGATCCTTGGTTACCTACATCATTTTTCATCATCTTTGATAAATATGGCAACATTCTTCCCAGAGATTGTAACTGTTAGCCAAGGTCACATTAAATGATTTAAACCACAGTCCTGCCTATACAATATTGGGCCTTAAATTAAGCATGAAAACTAAATATTAATGAGTCATCTATTGATTGTGGGTGAGAATCAGTTCCTGCTGGTTATGGGACCATGTCTATCCAGGCCCATGTGGTACAAGCCAAACCACCAGTCTCCCTCTGTTTGTTTTCATTATTTGAGCTTGGCAGAGTTGAATCTGAGTTCAGTTAACTTGCTTACTTGGTTCTATCACTTATGAAGCTTTTCTTTTGGAAATCAGTCCCATCACAGAAAGCTCCCATTGTGAAAGGAATAAGGCTGACTTTGCACAATGTGACCAGTCTCGTCTCCAACACCATCCCACGATGTGTTGAGCTAACAATGCCGTGTTCATAGGCTGCGTGCTGGTAATGAGTATGTGCTGGGAGCTCTTGGCTAACATTATTATATGGTTAAGTCACTCCTCTTTTCCTGGGGGCTGTGTAGTACAGGGAATATGGTTTCATTAAATAGTCAAAGAACCAACCTCAGGTTAAAAAAAAAAGTTTTCTTAGACATTGAAAAACAGGGAACAAAGAGTTGAGAATGATCATGTTTACTGGAAGAGGGGCATGAGGGAAGCATTAGGTTTAGGGAATATTAGTGATGTTATTTGTCCTTAGTTTCCATAATTTCCCATCTTAGCTGGGAAAAGAATCATGAGGTGTTGGCTATTTCGTATTTTGAGTCAAGTGTCCAGCTGTGATAACCCTACTCCGGAAATCACTGAGTGCAGGCTTTGAGGGCTGCCAGTCCTCTACAGATTGTTTAATGCAACTTGTCCTGACAAGCAGGTGATTTATATGATTCATAGGACAGTTCTACTTTTTTATTTTTCCTGATTTTTAAACAAAAACTCACAGACACAGTACGTGTGACATTCAGGAGGCCTGTATCCAGGGGTTGTCAAGATGTTTCCTTTTTTGAGCAAGTGAAAATTTCAGAGTCCCTGACCAAAGACTAACCTCATTTTAGGTTTCCTCACTAAAAGGAAACATGGCCTTCAGGTTGCCAAAGGAAAGCATGGAGTATGTATTCACAAATTGCTGTTCTCACCTCCACTACTCCTCCAGGGCTTGCTTTGGGTAAGATGTGTGGTACTGGGCAATCTTTGAAGTGGGGATAATGTCGTGCTGTTAGGAAACATTCCTAGTTAAAGACTGCAGTATGCACACTGTTTATGAAGAATTCCAAAGTAAGGTGCCGTCAGAGTATTTGTAACTGTAATTTGTAATAATGTTCATATACCTAGATGGATCAGTGAGTAGCAGTTTTATCAATCTGCGTACTTCCCCCACTAGGCAGGTGGCTGTCCCTCCATGTTTTTATGTGATTCTCATCCATGCCCACCTACAAATCCTCCACAAGGGATCCACCTAGTATAATGGAGGCCAATTCTCTTTTGATATGTCAAAATGTTCCTCTATCGTCTCTCATTCTTATTACATTATTTACTCACTCACTTCTTTCATTGTCATATATGTCCTGGATAATATCTAGCCATCATTGGTAATAGACTGCATACTCCACTGCCTTTTGGACCCATAATACTTTTGATTCTTCTGAGATCATCCAAATAGTATCACTAGAAGAATATTAGTGTTAAAGAGGTGGGGGTTGGATTACTGAAAGCACTGTGCATGTATAATATTCATTGCATTGAACTTAACTACATCAATAAAATAATACATGATTCATAAATTTCTGCTCCAGAGTCTTATGGTGGTGGGGAAGTGACTCTGGGTTCTTAGGGACCATACCAATGGAGTGCTGGCTCTGACAAGTTACTAATGGCAGAATGTGTGCCTGTTGGCCAAGAACCAGACTAAGGTGAGAGAGACTCATCCCTAGACATCTGAACATGAGGGGATGTTTTGGGGGGAGAGGGGTGGGAGTTGGTAAGGAAGCAATAACACTAATGCAGGCTGTCGCCTAAGATAACTCAAGTGTAAAATGGCTGGTTTCTATACCAATCAAATTATGGGTTCTTAAAGGTTTAACGTAACTAACTTTGATGGAGTTGGAACACATTTTACTTTTGTCCCCTATATGCAAACCATGTGTTTGGTGCTTTTAAAAAGGAACCATTTTGGCATTTAGTTATGGAATTTACGTAGGGAATGCCTAAAACATAAAGGGAGAAAGCAGTCGATACAAAAAAGCCACTACCTACTCTTTATTGAGGAAACAAAAGGACATTTGTTGTGGTGAAGGTCAAATGGGAGGAAGAAGCAGACCTCCAATGGCGGGAGGGGACCGCTGTTCCATCATCCTTGTCATGTTATTGGGGTCTACCTGTTTCCATGGAAATTATATATTTTTGCATGTTTGGGGTGAGAGTATTTCCTGGAGGGTAGGAACAGTTTTTTGTCTGTTTTTTTTTTAACCTACTTTCCTAGTGTCTGTAACATAGTCCATTGCTCGAGACACATTTATATCTCTATATATCAGGTGTTTGATAATGGTTTGGATTAGAAAGAGTGGCCAAGTTCCTTGTACTCAACCCTCTGCCTCCAGCTTCTCCTTTCCCCCTAATTATGGCCCCCGATGTGACAAAATGAAGGAAGCCTTAAGAGAATTACACTTCCTCCCTTATTTAAAGCTCTCTCCATTTGTAGAATTCTGGTTCCTCAGGTTCTTGTGCCAAGGGAGATGTCACTCAGAAAATGTGAAAGAGACCGGTTGTACAGGTTTCACACCCCTTTTCACTCTAGTGGGAGGGCAAAAGCCCTTGCTCACAGTTAGGAGAGGTGGAACAATTTAAATCCTTTTAAAAACACATATACACTAACCCCCATCATGATCTTTGGGGATTATTTAACAACAAGGTGTTTCATATACCAATCTTTTCAGCTTAAAATACATTATTAACCATTTTACTTCTACTGATACTTTTGTTCTTCCATCTCTTATGGAAGAATATTGAAGTAGAGGGAAAAGAAGAAAAATATACTTTATTTTAGTGAAAATGTTAAGCAGGTGTGGCAAGTCGGTGGGTGTACATGACTTGCTTCAAAAACATTTCTTCTCCCTTCATTGTTGACTTTTGCTATGAAAATATAGCATGAGATTAAAAATGTGACTTTAGTGGGGGGAAAAAAAGTCCTCCAAAAAACCCTACCCTTGGCAGTCCACACTATTGTCAAAAGGTATTTAGGAAATAATAGTGTGTTCTCATGTAGTAAAACATGTTGGAATCTTTAGAAACTAAAGGTATATCCCCTTTGTTTTTACAGTAATTAGAAGAAACTGACTAATTGAAAATCATTATATAAAAGGATATCATTAAAAAGAAATATAATAGATAAAAAGTATATAACTTATTGTTGTTTCAGTCATGTCCAACTCTGTGATCCCATTTGGGTTTTTCTTGGCAAAAATACTAAAGTGATTTGGCATTTCCTTCTCTAGCTCATTTTACAGATGAGGAAACTGAGACATATAGGGATAACTGACTTGCCCAGAATCACAGAGCTAGTGAGTTAAGTATCTGAGGCAAGATTTGAACTCAGATCCTCCTGACTCCAGGACCAACAGTGGTATGGAAGTAACTTTTAGGCACCCCTCAAAAAAAGAGTCAAATACATTTAAAACTGATTAAATTTTTTTTCTAAATCACAACAGAATACAAATCCATAACAACTCGATACTTCCTTCTTTGTCCCTGTCCTTTATTTCGTTGCTGTCATTGCTTTATTCACCACTGTTCAGAGACAGTACACCATGCTAGGGAGAGAGCTAGCCCCACAGCCAGGAAGAGCTGAGTTCAAATCTTCTCCCAGACATATACTGCCTGTGTAACCTCTCAGTCCTCTGGACAACTCTCCTAAACTATAAGTTGCAGAAAGGATACTGATCTACATTAATAGAACAAGAGTTTTCTCATCCATGAGTTTCTTCTATCAGTCACTGTTGGTCTTATCACTATATGTGCATAATTTCTTTGCATACCATCCTAAGTCAGTTTGTGTTGAGAAAAAGGGTGGCAGAGTGGACGGAGTAGGCCTAAGATTCAGGAAGAACTAGGGCCTACCTCTATGACAAGTTAACAGTGATTCTATGACCCTGGGCAAGTCATTTCACTTCAGTGAAATGTCCCAGCCACATTTCTAAGACTAGTAGGTTGCAGAAGAGTTGCTGATCTGTATTGGTAAAGGAATATTCCTCCCTAAGACCTCCCTTCAATGGCAAAATCATAAATTGAGCCCAAAACAAAGCCAGTTTCATAAAGGGAAGCATTCTTTTTTCCCCCCAACTTTTCCACAATGGAAAAGAAGAGTGGAAAAAGCTGGTTCACTATGCTTACCATAATTCATTGAAAATGGAAAGGAAAAACAGGGCCAGAAACACCAGCATCATGTGCTGATAAATAATAGGGCCAGCACCATGTGCTGATAAACCTGCATATCTTGGACATCTGTGTCCATGGGTGAAGGCAGGATGAGATTAGATGCTATCTCATTTCCTTACTTCTTCATTTGGAAAGATACAGACTTTTCCCCTTTCACTTTAGGACTGCGTGTCTGAATAGTATGACATAGTGCAGTGGTCAGCAAACCATGGCCTGTGGGCCAAATGAAGCCTGCCCCCCTGTTTAAAAACCAACAAAACTTTATTTTAAAATGTAAAAACCATTCTTAGCTCATGATATGTTCAGAAATAGGTGGTGTGCCAACCCCTGAAGTGAGGGAAGACAGTATTTTAGAACTGATTATTGGACTTGGTGCCAAAAAAGACCTGGGTTCGAATGACAGCTCAAGTACTTAACTAGCTGTGTGGTTTCCTCATTTATAAAATGGAGATAACTGCCCTACTTGCAGGGTTATGACGATCAAATGGATATAAAATTCTCTGCAACTTTAAAGTGCAAATGTGAGCTATTATCATTATTTGGGATACCTAAATGCTGAGTGATTTTTCAACATATCACTACACTTACTTGGGAATCCCTTGGGTTTTTTTTAATACTTAATTCATTTTTGTTTTCCTGTTAATTTGAATATTATACAGTATAAGTCCAAATATAGGTCACCCTTCCACTGCCCCCCAAACTGACACAGAAAACCTAAAAACAGCCTATAAGTCAGTTATTTTTCAGTGTGTGTATTTTATAACTATATTTTCCCTTTGAAACAAAATTTTCCTTTCAAAAAAGATCTCATTGGAGGAAGGGTGGCTATGTTCAGACAAATAAGATATTTAACCATTAATCATTCATTCTACAAATATTAAGCTCTTACCACATATAAGTCCTCTCCTGCTTGTCAGTATACGGAGATCTAAGAGTGGCCAACAAGCTATGAAGCGGCCCCTTTCCTCTTCTTACTTGAGAATAACCTAAAGATTCTCTTCACTTTTTCCCCTTCTTTCAGTATAACCTACCTAGCATTAAAGGCCAGGTCAGTGGCAGTCTCTGAGAAGGAGAACAGGATGTTACTTCCTTTTAAGGCTCTATCAATGGCACTCCTTAATCTGCCCCAGGACCAGTTTGTGAGTGATGCCAGGCACCTCCCTCTCTACCTGGAAAGGAAAGTATTTTTCTGTAGTATAGCTGCTGATAGAAGTTTAGAGAAGAGGATCATGAGGGTTCATCTGTGTTGTGAGACTGAAAACTGTTTGAGGTTACAGTTTTTGCCACCTAAGATGTTCCATCTTTCTATCTATCGAAATCTTATTTATGTTTCAAGCCCCACCTCCTCCCTGAAGGCTTCACTGACTGTCCTAACTTACTGGGGATGGTTTCACTTGTGTAACAAATACTGGTCCATTTGGCTCTTATACTGTTTAATATTTCACTTCATTTCTTAAAATTTCATTTATTTATGTGTTCATTCATTCATTCATCTATCTGTTTATTTGTCTATCCATATATCTGTCTTTCTGTCTATTTTTGGGCAGCTTCAGGGGCCTCTTTATCTCACCCTGGCTGAAAGTATGGCCATTCATTCACAGGCCATTCCTACTGATGATTAGTGGGAAAGCTTTGTCCTGATCTATTTTTCACCTGGGCCAGTTCACCCTTCTTAGATAATCTTGCCTTCCTCCTCCTCTTCAGCACCGTCTTGGTGCTAGATTTCATGCAGATTCCCAATCAGCTTAGGGAACTGCATGTCGGAACGCCTGAGCTCAAACAGTCTACCAGCTTCAGTAGGATTACAGATGTTTACTACCTGGCTTCCTGACTGTTTAATTTCATGTACTTATGTTTTATCTTTCAAAAATACTATGTAAGTTCTTTCAGACTCATGGCATCAGATTAATAATGATGCTTTTTATGAAAAAAATTAGGCTTTATATTGGTCAACGTTCAGTACTGGTTTTTTGTTTGTTTGGTTTGGAACTATAATTGACTTCTGGACTGTATTCAAGATTTCTTTGTCAGATTTGGGGGAAAGAGTGACCTAGGTTTGGACCTGTATTATATGCTATTCAAATTAAAAGGAAAACATAATGAAGATCATGAAGTACAAAGATCTTTATACTCTGAAGTTCCCACCAGTATGCACATGGGGCTCAATATTTGTTGAATTGACAGATAAGTCCATTGGATTTTGGAGTCAGTGAATTTGATTCCCCCCCCCTGCTATTTGCTGCATGACCTTGGGCAAGTCATTTCTGTAAAATGACATCTGTGAAACAAGGAATTTGAAGGAGATGATAAATCTAAGTTTTCTTCCCCCTATAAGACATGGTCCCACTTGCAGAAAAATTGTTTGTTTATTTAACCAAAGGATGTTGTCCTTTTAAGTATTTTTGTGTGTGTGCATGATTCAGGTAAAATTATAAATTGCTCTTCCAGTTTTCACTATGGCCACCCTAAGGGAAATTTGATCACCAGTCCTACCCCAAATATCTTTTATATGTGCATAGCTATGTCTTTTAAAAAAAAATCCAGGGAGATATATTGATTTAGATCTATTTGCTGATCATTGATGACATTAATCAAAGTACAATATATGGTTTCAGATTTTAAAGGCCTTTGGTATTTTGCATTTCCTACTAGTTACAAGAAGTCCTGTAATAGGTGCATTGCTAGACTTGGAATAAGGAAGACCAAGGTTCAAATGTATGAACTTTACTAGACATCTGTTTGCACATCTATAAAATAGAGATAGTAAGTTCCGTTATACCTTGTAAGCTCAAATAAGAAATAAAATATAAAATAATAAATAAAAAATGTATTTTAAAGCATTCTGCAGACTTTAAAGTGCTATATTAATTTCTGTTAACAAGTATTCATAACTTTAGAATTGGCAGTAATTAGTTGTTATTTGTTTTCTTTCCAGTCACTTTTGTTTGACTTTTGCTTGATAGTATCAGAGAAGTAATGATTTTTTTATATTTTTACATTTAAGATTAGCTTTCTGGATTGATCAACATTCTGTATTTTGGGGGGGCTAGTAAAAAATGATTTCTCCCCCCCCCAAGGGATCATGACTCAAAATGACAGAGTTATAGATTAAATGTGTAAGAAAGATTTAGAACTTTTAAATTCTGAGTAGAAAGTACTTAGTAAAATGCATATTTTGTGTTCTACTTTCACAATAAATAACAAATATATAAAGTAATATAAATTATAATAAATAACAAAAATAAATGTAGAATCTTCTGATAGCTTATGGATCATGGGCACAGTTGGCGGGGTATGAGGGTCAGTTACTTCAGATGTTTAAATATTAATACAGAGTATCAAAACTAGAGCTAGAAGGTACCTCAGAGACCATCCAATCTACCTCTCTCGTCTAGTTGAGGAAACTGGAGCCCAGGGAGGTTAAACGAGTTGTCCAAAGTCACACGGGTGGTCAGCAAGAGAAATGGGAACTGATCTTTTGACTCCAGAGTCAGTGTTCTGAGGAAGTACAAACGGAAAGCATGGTGTTTTCCTTCTGCTGTGTTTTTATGAGGTTATGGATTGTCTGAATATTAAAATCTGTTTTCACTATTTGCTTTATGATTAATAATTCAGTTGGTGGGGCCCTTTGGCCATCTTCGGTGTTGCAGCACAACATCAAGTCTCTACGTCATCAGTGGATAAGTCAGAACCTGTTTTGTACTCTTCCATTTTCCTAAAAGTAGAAACATAATTCTTCCTAAAAGCCTAATTGTACAGCTTTGACTCAAGATCTAGAACAGCTCTCCCTTGTATCAGTGAAGTCCGAAAAAAGTTTCAGACTCTGGATCATCTCAGCTTCTGCTACTGCTTTCCAAAGGAACCTGAGAAGGATAGTATGGAATATAGTCAGTAGTCCAGTTTTTCAGAAAGATTACACACCTGAACTTGAGAGTTTTGTTTTGGCATGCATGCATGTCCATTATGTGAGAACAGAAACAAATGAATGATTAATTCAGTATATTTTTGTTAGAGCTGACTTGGCCATATGGTGTCATTACACTGTGATCTCTCCCTATGTCATGGTTTCAGAAGGATAAACACAAATGAAAAGGGACGGCATTTGTTTACACATCCAGATGGTGACAAAATGGTAGGTCTTTTATTCTGGAAAGGACTTGAAAGAATAAATTGCATCTTATTTTTAGCAAAGCACATTAGGTGGTTAGAAATACATCATAGCAAAGAATCTACCCGAACTTTATGATGTGGCAGAGAAATGGCTTTTAAAGACCTAAGTAGAAATTAAAGTTAGAACATTTTTAAAATGTCTATGTTAAAAGAGCAGTAGCTGTAAGTAAGTTTCCCTATTTTAATATGTAGCACTGGGCCATTCCTTCAATTTGTATTTGTAGATTGGGTCCCCAGGGGAATAAGGATTCCCATGGCTTTTAGGATATAATGTGAGTTCCAGGTCCTGTAGCTCTCGAACCCCTACCAGCATGCTTCCCTTTTAACAGTCAATCAGTAGGCACAAATGGCTCTTAGTAAAAGCATTTACTGCGATAAAACCAGTAGCTACCAAACATTCCTCCGTAAACCTGGGGCACACTCCTCCAATTATACAGCATCCAAGGAAAGACTAGGCACAAACAGAACAGTGATAGTGAGGCATACTCGTGGAGACTTGTGGCCCAGGGCACTCACAGCTCCGGAACTGCAACCCTCCCAGGCCTTTCTTTGTGTAGGTTTTTCTGAAGCCTAATTCTTAACTGCCAAGACTAGTCCTCCCTTGAGTTCATAGCCAGCTCTCTTCTTTGTTAACGGATGTCAAGCTCTTGGGAGCTGCTTCTGGCCTGAGAGAGATTCCCTGTGTCCTCTAAAAGTGATTCTCCCTCAGGGGCCTTCAGGTTTCTTCTTCTGCTACTGGATCCCAGGCTTGGACTCTCTCAAACTACTAAGAACACTTGGTAGGCTTAGCTATTTTTAGTCCTGCAAAGGCATGGTTAATTTTTGCTTGTCTAATGAAGACTCATCAGGAAGAGGTATTCCTGAAGGGATCACAGGAACACGCTATTAAATTCAATCTCATCTTTTTTTTTCTTTTTTTTTTTTTTTAAAAAGACTGGATCTCCCCATCTCATTCAGGATGGGGAGGGAGAGGGCGGTGCAGGGGCTATTTACAGGCTTTATCCCAGTATTGATTGGTCTGGATGCTTTGATCTGCTATGTTTCTTCCATCCTGCACTGGTTCACCCCTCCTTAGGTAACCTGATGAATGCCTCCTTTGGTTCCAGCACTGTCCTGTAGGCACAGGCATATAAAAGAAATGTAATCCAAAAAGGACTCTCAATTACCTTAAGATGTTTCAGATCATCTTCTGAGAAACTTGAGGATCTTCAATGACTTCATGTAGCTGTGTGCCATGATAGACAAGAGTTCTGGACCTGGAACCACTCAATCAACAAACATTTGTTTTAGCATTTAATATGTGCCAGGCACAGAATGGCCATTCTGCCTGCTGCCATTTCTAATATTATACGGTTCTGGGTTTTTTTCCTATTTGGGGACATTGTGAACAATAAGATTAGAAAGGTACAAGAATGCAGATTTAATGGACTTGGTAGTGGGTGCATTGGTAGAATCATGCCCCATGAGAGGATAGGATAACATTGATACATTGTATTACTGGGGCCAAAGAAGGCATCACTCAATGGACAATGTAATGGTAATACAGTTTTCCATGCCGAGCTAGGCTGGTCTTTCTAGAGCAGGGCTTTTTAAAGCTTTTTCTACTGAAGACCCCTTCAGTGCACATATGGGGTCATGACCCACAGTTTAAGAAGCACTGCATAGCACATGCTATCTATCATAAGGATCGTATTCTAATTCTTTCTAGCTGGGTAAGCTCTGCTAGCTGTTACCTACTACCAGTACAATCTCTAATATACCACCATGATTAATGCTGCAGTATAACAAGGCATCTGAGCAGGACTTCTGTGCAGGTAGTGATTTAGGTAGCTTTATCTATAAGTTCTATGCTTCCTAGGCTTAGGAACAGCAGTTGGGAGGGAGTTGACTAGGGTGAGAAGAAAGAGAGAAACTGAAGTAGTATATTTTAAAGGAATGATTTTTTTTATTGTATTTTGTTATGTAAATAATAATACATTTATGCATAGTATGAATATGATGAATGTAATATGTATAAATAGAATAAATGACTAAAATAAAAAATATTTTAAAAGAATATTACAGATCTATTATCATGATTAAGGCTAATTTTTCATTGTTTAAACAACTCAAACTCTTCAGCCTCATTTACTACTCTACTCCAATGCCTTCTCAGTGATAATCAGTCATGAGTGTCTTCTGTTTTCCAGTTTGCCAAGGACCACTTGCTTATGTGAGAGAAGGTGTAAGATATTCCATCGTCCAGCTCAGGCCAGCTGAATAACTGCCTTCTAGCTCTTTTTCCCATGGTGTAATCACCAACAGGTGTTTATCAGCCCAGTGTTTTGGAGGGAAGGTGGGAACCCTGTTCTCATTACCAGAGCTTCCAGATTTCCCTCACAGCCAACCCCAACTCTCACATCCAGGAAGAGTTCATTCAATGAACTGTCTTTCACAAGTGCTGGAAAACTTGTCAGCTCTGGGGAATACTTATGATTCTTCTTAATAACCTTGTCTTCTGTCTCTGATTGCCCTGCCAAGAATGGGCTGCCAACATGTTGTGACTATACTCTGCCTTGGATTCTTGCTTGTTTGTATATAACAAATATCCTAAAAGTGGTTTGAAATTGCAAATGGGGAAATCTGGGCTCAAAATCAAGTAATTGCATTAATCCCTGGAATCTCACTGTGATGGGTAAAATACCCTCAAGTGAAAAGAAAACTCAACTAAACTTTTGCTTTTAATTTTTAGCACAGGCATTAAAAGCCTATTCTTTTAATAACATTTATCACTAGAATTAGAATTTTGAAAATGTAAATGTGCCGGGACTGCTGTTTGTAGCCAATTCTTTTCCCTCTAAGTTAGCCCAGTGGAAAATATTCAGTGGTAAAAATAACACAGCTTTGACATTCATCCATCCATTCATTCATGCACTCCTTTATTAAGTACCTATGCCAGGTACTGTGGGATACCATAGGCATACAAAGACAAGAAAAATGAAGCAGTGCCTGCCCTCAAGGGTTTGTGTCTCTTTTGTGTGTGTGTGTGTGTGTGTGTGTGTGTGTGTGTGTGCGCACACTCGGGACAATGGAGTGAAGTGACTTGCCCAGAGTCACAAAGCTAGTAAGTGTCAAGTGTCTAAGGTCACATTTGAATTTAGGTCTTTCCGAATTCAGGGCCAGTGCTCTATCCACAGCACCATCTAGCTGCCCCCTGGGTTTACATTTTTTCGAGAGAAACAAGTATCCGTAAACAGTTATGTGATCTTGGGCAAATCAATTAACTATAGTCTAGAAGATTACAAGGAGGGAAAAGAGGGCAGGGTGAACTAAGGCAACAGCTACTAGTCTCAAATGGCTAGAAATAAAATTGGAAGGGTAGGCTGAAGCAGATGGCCTTAAATTCCAGGCCAAGGAGTTTGTATTTTTTAAGCCTGTAGGCAAGGGGCAGCCCATCAGGGTTTTTGGGTAAAAGCATGGCACGATCATATCTATGGATTGGGGAGATAGCTAACACATTGGGTGATGGTCAGGAATCAACAAGATTTTAACAGGTTAGACCATTAGGTTGAGTTGGATTTGTTTTGCAAGATAACTTCTTCCATATAAATCACATATATTACAAGGCAAATTAAAATGTAATGCATTTTAAAAATTGGCTACATTGTAGGTACATACTGTACATCTTTGGAAAGTTACAAGAGGTAAAAATGATCATGAAACTTCAGATCTTGGAGATTTGATATTATTAATGACATCATACCTCATTAGATTAATTTTTTATATAATACTTGGAGACTTATTGTGGCTGCTTTCTTAGTAGAGATGGGCAGAAAACAATGGATTTAAGAGGGGAAGCATGATGGAATACAGCAATTCTTAACCTGGGGTCTGTAAATGTTTTTTAAATGTTTTAATAATAATATTTTAATATAATTGGTTTCCTTTGTATTTTATTTATGCACTTAAATATACATTATTCTAAGAAGAAGTACATAGGTACCTACAAGAGGTCCTGTGTTCCATGACACAAAAGGTGAAGAACCTCTGGTGTGTTAGAAAAAACAGGGTTTGGTTTCAAAGGTGTCAAATTCTCTACCTTGAACAAATCACTTTACCTAGCTCTGGGCCTCAGTTTCTTCATCAGTGAAATGTAGGGGTTGAGCTGCTTGTTCAGTTGTTTCAGTCATATCTGACTCTTCATAGTCCTATTTTAGGGTTTTCTTGGCAAAGACGCTGGAATGGTTTGCCATTTCTTTCTTCAGCTCATTTTATAGATGAGGAAACTGAGGCAAACAGGTTTCAGTGACTTGCTCAGGGACACACAGCTAGTAAATCTCAGGTCACATTTGAACTCATGTCTTCCAGACTAGGTACTCCATCTAGCTGCCCAAGGGGTTGAGCTACATGATCACTAAGGTTCCTTCCAGCTCAAAATATATGATTCTGTTGTACCAATGATATAGGAAGCAGTGTATGACCATAGTGTTGGCTTTGGGAGCTCCTCCCTCTTGTTTTGGGTCCCTTGGTACTGGTAGGAGGACCTCTCTGTTTACTTTAATATTCAATAATGGTGATCTTCAAGGCCAGGGACAATACACACCCCTCTTAATGAGTCATTGGCTTCATTCCCAAGCTGCCTGAAGGGCTGCTCTCCTCTGTGGAAGTGATTCTGTCTTTGAAGTACTTTCCAGAACTGTCAGCTAATGTTCCATGGTTCCCAAAGGAAATAATAAGCCAAGAGCTCTCACACACTGAAAACGTAAGAGTTTAAATTGTTTCTATAGGAGCCTGGTCGCCTGCTTTTCTGAGGAATTCAGCTTGTTTATAGAATCTTATCTGGCTGAGTTTTGGTATTCTGTCTGGCAGCAAGTCCTATGAAAAGCAGCTGTTTAAGCAGGGGTGTGGCTGGTGCTCTTAGTGCCATTTCAGGAGGTTTATAACTTCTTGTTTCTTGTAAATTAAAAGAAATAATATACTTTTTTGACTAGAGCTAGGCCCTAGAGCCGGTCTTAATTCTTTTTAATAACTAGCCACTTAAGAGAATACTCCTACCATATTCCATTGATACTTCTGAATTCCTCTCAAGTGTTTTCTGCCACAATTCCCACCCCCAATCTAAAATAAAATTAATCAATTGTTTGAATTTTATAGAAATAGTTATAAATGAAATAGGTCAGCTTCCTCACAAAGGTCAAATGACAGGACTCTAGGATTCTGTACCTGCAAGGGTTCTGTTAGGTATCCAAGGATTTAAGGGGGTTTCTTTCTCAAGATACTTCATCAAGGTTGAGATTTAGAAGACTGGGGCAAGGAGGAAGGTGCCACATATAAAGAGGAATATCAGAAAAATTGCCAGCATTTGGGGATGGGGGAAGGAGGAAGAAGAAACTGTTTACTAGCCAAGCTTCTCAGTTGGCAAACAGTTTCACCAACCCAAACAAAGTAGATGCCATTAAGAAAAGACCAAGAGAGAACTCCCAACAGAAGCCAGTATGCAAAGTATTTAACTAAATGTGGGTCTTTCTGGCAGCCTGCTCAGCAGCAAACAAGTAGGGATTTTTCATGATGCCCAAAAGTCAGTGACTTGAAGTTGGCAAGAGGTAAAGAAAAGGAAGTGTAGTAGCAGCAAATAATAAGTTAGTAATTAGAAAGCATTTCTGTGTAAGAATTGGGTTGCTAAGTAGGGCATAGGACCACAGAGTTGAAAGCTAGAAAGTGCCATACAGTATTTCTGGTGCAGTCTCTTCATTTTACTGAGGGGTCTCAGAGATCAGGGGACTTGCTCAAGATCACATCAGTAGGAAGTAGCAGAGCCAGGACTCAGACCAGCTTGTGACTTCAAATCCATGGTCAGATTTCTATCCCCAAAACCTTTTTCTGCTCACAGAATTAATTTTCTAATAGAACAAGACTTAAAAAAACATGAAGTTAAAAAGAAAAGGCAATGTGTCTTTTATGTCATCTGTCTTAAAAAAAAACTTTTTCTAATTATGTATAAAAACAATTTTGAGCTTTCATTTAAAAAAAATTTTTGAATTCCAAATATTCTCTCCTCCCCCCTCATGGAAAAGGCAAGCAATTTGATATAGGTTATACTTATGCAGTCACACAAAACCTATTTCCATATTCGTCTTGTGAAAGAAAACAGACAAAAAAAGCAAGAAAAAATTTTTTTAAAGTATGCTTCGATCTGCATTCAGACACCATTAGTTCTGGAGGTGGACAGCACTGTTTATCATGAGTCCTTTGGAATTATCTTGGATCATTGTATTGCTGGGAATAGCTTAAGTCATCCACAGTAGATCTTCATACAGTGTTGCTGTTACTGTGCATAATGTTGTTCTGGTTCTGCTCACTTCACTTTCAAACAGTTCATCTAAGTCTCTCTAGATTTTTTTTTAAGCAACCAGTGTGTCATTTCCTATATCTCAATAGTATTTCATCACAATCATACCACAACTTCTTCTGCCATTCCTCAATTGATGGACATCCCCCTCAATGTCCAATTCTTTGCCACCACAAAAAAAGCCTCTATTTTTGTACACATAAGTCCTTTCCTTTCTTTTTTTTTAAAAATACAGATGTATTGGGATAAAGACCTAGTAGTGGTATTGCCGGGTAAAAGGATATGCATGGTTTTATAGCCCTTTGGGCATAGTTCCAAAGTGCTCTCCAGAATTGTCGGATCAGTTCACAACTCCATCAATTGTATTAATGTGTCCCAATTTTCCCATACCCCCTCCAACATTTGCCACTCTGATAGGTGTGAGGTGGTATCAAGTCTTAAGGATTGGTACAATACTGTGCTTGAGGTCAAAAGACCTGGGTTCAAATACTTGTACTACCTCTTTTACTTTACAAAGAAAGCACTTTGTAAATCTTCAAGCCCTATAGAAATAGTTGTTATCATGTGATCTATGGTTACAGAGACCATTACTAATTTTAATTTCTTTTTGTTGTTTCAGAAGAAGTAGACTACTGTAACTTTGGGACCAGCACATTAACTAGGAAGAAGAAGGTCCTCGTTACCCTTCGTAATGATAACCTCCGCCGGCGTCCTCACCTCAATATCAGCATGCCCATGACTTCCGACCAGTGTCTTCCATCATTGATGTGGACATCCTTCCTGAAACCCACAGGAGGGTCCGGCTGTATCGGCACGGGTGTGAGAAACCACTTGGTTTTTATATTCGTGATGGTACAAGTGTGCGGGTGACACCCCATGGCCTTGAGAAAGTTCCAGGCATCTTCATTTCCCGCATGGTCCCTGGTGGCCTTGCTGAAAGCACAGGGCTACTGGCTGTGAATGATGAAGTCTTAGAAGTGAATGGGATTGAAGTGGCCGGCAAAACCCTTGACCAGGTCACAGACATGATGATTGCCAACAGCCATAATCTTATTATCACCGTTAAACCAGCCAACCAAAGGAACAATATTATCCGTAGCAGCCGGATGTCTGGTAGCTCAGGTCAGTCAACAGACAGTACAGCCAGTCACCATAGCTTGCCTTCTTCCCACGTCCTACAGAACTTCCACCCTGATGAAATGGAGAGTGATGAAGAGACTGATATTGTCATTGAAGGAGCTCTGGAGCCCCAGCATATTTCCAAAACTCCAAGTTTGCCTTCTGGCAGTCTCTCACGGGTCAATGGCACCAATTTCAGCCACAGACTACAGCGGGATCTTACACTTAACAACTCCAGTAGAGAAAGCAATGGCAGTCTCCACAAACTACTAAGTTCCCTAAAATCAGATCCACGTCATAGTCTGGTCATTCCTAGGGGAGGAATTGAGGAGGATGGAACAGTGATCACCCTTTAGTGGTTCTACTGTGTACTCTATATTGTGTGTGTGTGTGATCTGAGAGTGAATCAGAACAGAAATGACTAGAACCACACACACCCAGGACTAAAGGACTTATATTTTTATAAACCTCATAGGTGGAAGGAAAACTGCAAGAGCGTATGATCTCATTGATTATATGCATAAAGGTCACATTGCAAAAACACTGAGGGAAGCATAACACAGAAAGTAGCTATCCCCAATTAAAAATAAGTAGAAACTCAACTGTATATTTCTTTTCTTGTTTGTCTTCAATTTCCTTTTCCTATTTTGCACGGTTCTTTCAAAGGTATAGGTTGGAAAATAGAAATGTTCTGTAATTGTAATGACTTTGCAAATGCATATAAATTATATTTATATTAATGCTTACATGCAAAAACTGGCCCATTTGCAAATCAATACTATCACATCCAAATGTGATAAAAGCCTTATTCAGAGCTTTTAAAATATGAAACTAAGTTGTATTTTTTTAAAAATGAGTTTGAAAACAAATACAACTTCTCAAATTTAATAAGGATATAGTTTACCAACAACATTAAATGGGCAAATCCCCTCTTCTTATTTGCAGATAGGTTTTAAAAGCATATTGGTTTGTGCATCTAGGCACTAACATTACATACAAGGCTTAATTATAAGGAATGAGGCTGAATGTTTTGCAAACATCTGAATCTTAAAAGGTACAGCTAAATATTTTTTAAAAAAAGAAACTTGCTGTCTTTGCTGTTTGCATAAATCAGTCTAATTACATCACAGTAAGTATTGTCAAAGTAGGCACTGGGGGCGGGTGGTAGCTATTGTCCATTACTTTAAAAATTCTGGAGTCCCCTCTTTTGAATAAGGGAATTGATTTTTAGAAACATCCAAAAGTCACTAGGCACATTAACAAGGAAGAAATGGTTTTAAAAAAGAAAGAGGAAAGAACTTGTATATGATTTTTCCCAATGTCTGAAGGCAATTCCAAAAATGTCCATAGTAATGCCAGTGCTTTGGGATAAGTGTGGCCTCCCAAGATGACTATTTTGTAGGACAACAATCATTTGAATATTTTAAGTTCTAAAGTAGATATGAAGCATATATATTTGTTAATACACACACACATACATATACATTTCTATATGTGTGTCTATATACGTATGTATATATAGACATATGAACCTATAAATCAGAATTTATACAGTCAAATGACTGTTGTCTTATGAAGTAGTGTTCTTGGAAGAGGGTGTATACTTATCCCAATAATGCTTCCATTGCTCCATTTCTACAAATTGTTGTGGTATAGCCTTCAGAATGTATATAAATATATATGTATGTAGGTATATAAACATGTTTGTGTACATACACATGTATTTATGTATATGTATAGATATAGTATGTTATATGTATGTATACTGTATCTATATAGACACAAACATATGTTTATACATATGTATGCATATATGAGCAGTCCGTATATTTATACATGCATGTGTGTATAATATTTAGATTGTCTATATATGAGACCATCTATGTATACAAACACATACACATTTACACACATGCACATTCTGTATACATGTACACAAACATATTTATATGGTGCATATGTTTCTTTTGTTTATAAGTTTTTGCAGGTCATATAGAACTTACTGCTTTTTAACAGAGACCAATGTTACCTTGCAAATCCTAATTCCATAGTTTTTATGGCCATTTCCCTTTATTCTTCCAGGAATGTGTTTACATATTAACTAATTTTAAAGATTTCCTAA
Organism: Phascolarctos cinereus; assembly: GCF_003287225.1. Taxonomy (NCBI): domain Eukaryota; kingdom Metazoa; phylum Chordata; class Mammalia; order Diprotodontia; family Phascolarctidae; genus Phascolarctos; species Phascolarctos cinereus. The sequence continues at coordinate 546,542,142 of NW_027555847.1, read as the reverse complement.
TGTTCTAGTTAAATTTTATATGAAATGTATTTTATTGGGGGGGGGACACATCCAACATTTATTCTGTGAGAAATTCATCCAAAATAAATTTTTGTATAAATATGTATGTGTGAAATATTTTTTAAACACTGCAGCAGATGTGGAAAGCTAAGGCTGCTGACTTCATGTTTCCTTTTAGATCAGCACCACTTACTGGTCGATGGAAGTACTGTTTTGAGATACATACATTCATGTATGACATATACTGTATGTTGGAAGGAAAACAGTTGACTTAAAGGGTTTTTAATTGAATGAATTATGTGAAAAAAATAAATTTTTTCCTTTGGAAAATATTTATATAAGACAGAAATTGTGTATTTTTGGTAGTTGTGGTTCTTTTCACCTGTGCTAGTATTTTTGTACACTGTGGGATACCAACAGCTTTAACGAGCTTTTTTGGTCCACAATATGTATGATCCTGCTTTTAGAGATCTAAGGGAAAAGACTCAAGCAAGATGAACATAATACTCCATAATGAAAAATTCAATGGACCTGTTTTTCGGCCCCTCCAGAATGCAAACATGAGTATTACTGAGCGTTAAACTGTTGTCTTTATCATGTGAACCCTAACAGTCATATGCTGAATATTCTGCTGCCTGTTGACTTGCTTGGTTCATTTAGTAATTCGTTCTGTTAGCCAAAGTTAAAAATCTTTTTGTATCAGCCTACTTTTGTTGCCCAAATCAGAAAATGTCAGCTATTAAAAAGGAAAAGAAAACTTACTTGGAAATGTCTTCAATTTTAATAACAAAGTATATTTTTCTACCTTCAGCTACTTGTCATTTTCTTAAAAAAAAAAACTTTGTAGTATTGCTTATTAAAATTTTGGGTTTTGTATGTGGAAGAATAAGTTTTTTTTTCTGTGCTTTTGTAATAAAAATGCATTAATAGAGATTTCCCAGCTACAAGCTAGACAAAGTAAAGAATATTACTGATAATGGAGTTAAATGCCTAAATAATCTCTATTTTGAATGAAGGAAGACAAGAGCCAAGGGGATGAGAAGCATCACAATGTCACACTAATGACATTTAACATTTTATCATTATTAAATGACATTTAATCAGTAGCACTGGTTTTCAGTATTACCATCTATGTTACTTCATGTTTCAGCCTCAGTTTTGTCATTGGTAAAACTACAGAACCATAAAATATTAGAACTTGAAGGCACACGGTTATCAGTGTCAGGCCTTCTTAAACTGTGGGTCGCAACTCCATATGGATTAACCATTTACTGGTCAATGGAAGTACTATTTTGAGATACATACATTCATATATGAGATTCTGTATGTTGGAAGGAAAACAGTTGACCCTAACCCAACCCATAGTTTAAGAAGTTCGCTCAACCCCTTCAGAAAAAAAAAGAAATCCCCTTCATAAGGGACTGGATGAAAAAGTTGGTATTAAGACATCTGTTGGTTCTAAAATTCTGAGCCTGCATCCAAAATCCAAGAACAAATAACATCCAGATTTCTTTGTTTACAACACTACTTTTTTTGCCTAGCAGATTACCTAGGTCAGATTTGTCAAGTATGCACTGGTCTCATGAGTCAAAAAATTCTTTTCCAGTGGCAGGAGATCAAAGGACTTTTAAAATGAAGTTAGAGATTAGGAAGAAATATTTTATGAATCTTTGAGAGAAACTAAAATCTGATGACTGTGGGAAAAGGTAATGTAACTCTCCTTAATCACTAGCTCCTTCTTGCAACCTCTCCATCCTTAAAAAACTTGACCCTACCATCCTTTCAAGCAATCAGCCTATAGATTCCCTCCCTTTCTAAACCAAGCTCCAAAAGGAAAGTAAGAAATATTTAGTGGCACGGTGGATAGAGCGCTGGGTTTAGAATCTGAAAAACTCATCTTCCTGAGTTCAAATCTGTCCTCAGACACTTGTTAGCTGTGTGATCCTAGGCAAGTCAATTAACCCTTTTTGCCTCAGTTCCTCATCTATAAAATGAGCTGGAGAAAGACATGGCAAACCATCCTAGTATCTCTGCCAAGAAAACCCCACAATGGGGTTATGAAAAACTGGACACAACTGAAAAACGACTGAGCAATAGTGCTTACTATGTGCCAGGCATTGTGCTAAACACTTTACAAATATCTCATAAGGTCTTCACAAAAAGTCTGAGAAATAGGTGCTATTGTTATCTGCATTTTACAGTAGAGGAAACTGAGTCAAACAGGTTAAGTGACTTGCCCAGGGTCACACAGCTCATAAGTAAGTCCAGATTTGAACTTAGATCTTCCTGGTTCCAGGCCTAGCCCTATCCACCAGTACACACCCAGCAACTCTAATTACCTCTATTTTATCACTTAACACTCACTTCTAAACCACTTACAATCTAGCTTCTAATTCCCACCACTTGACAGTAATTGTACTCTTTGTTGTCACTAATGATCCCTTCATTGCAAAATCGAATAGCGTTTACCCAGTCTTCATGACTTCTTAACAGTCCTCAGTCCTTCTGGACCTATGTAAATCACCCCTTACTCCTGGATACATAGCTTGATACATGCTTCCACTATCCACTTGATTTCTTTTTCTCAGTATCCTGTGCAAGATCACCCCAATATACAGATATATGCCTAGGCTCTATCCTGGGTCCTTTCCTCTTTCCTCTTTATATTCTCTTAATGATCTCATCAGATTCCATGGAATCAATAATCAGCTCTATGCAAATGACTCCCAAAATATCTGACTTTCATCTCCTTCCTGAGCTCCAGTCCCGTATCTACAATGTCCTGTTTGCCATCTCCTGTATATCCCATAGGCTTCTTTCAGCATGTCCAAGAATTATCTTTTCCCTTAGATGCACTTCTCCCAACTTCCCTATTTCTGCCAAGAGCAACACCATTCTTCTAGTCACCCAGGTTCAGAACCATCCTCAATGCTTCTCTCTCCATTCCCCATATCCCGTGCCTTGCCAAGTCATCAATTCCACATGAATGAACACCTTGAATCTATCCTCTTCTCTATGCGCATACTACAACACCACCCTCATCCAGGCCCTCATTACCTCTTACCTGAATTACTGCAATAGCCTAACTGAGTCCATCATCCACAGAGCTAGCAAATTGATGTTCCTGATTATCACAAGTCTGATTGTGTCAGTACATATAAACTATCTTTCATCTTTTAATTTCCAGTGCCTTCCCTTGTTTGTTAAAGAAAAATGTACACTTCCCCCTCACCTCTAGTTTTCAGAATCCTTTATCTTCATTGTTTCTTGGCCTTTTGGCTAAGATCAAGTTCAGAATCCTTATCTCCCTTGAAAAATCAATTCTTCTGTTACCTTCTCCATGAGACCTTCCTAATTCCTCAGGTTGCTGACACTCTCTCCTTCCTCAAGTGGTAATTTATTAGGTAAAATTATCTTTCATGGAAAATCAGCATTATGAGGTACTTGAGAGCCCATCTGGTTCAACCTAGACCTGAACACTACTACCACATCCTGCCTGGCTTTTATGTGAAGATCTCAAGTAAAGGAAATACCTCTGTGGCTACTCTGGATTGACTTTAAATATTCATGAAGTTGGTTTTTTTTCCCCCAAGCAAAAATGTGGCTTTCTACCTTCTATCCTAGTTCTGAATGCCAAGTAGAATGAGCGTAACTCCTTTTCCACAAGACTTCCATTCAGATGCTTGAAGACAACTATCATGTCTCCCCATAAGTCTCTTTCCCACCTTAAACATTCCTAGTTCCTTACCTGATCTCAAAATCCCTCATTGTAGTCACCTACCTCTAGATACTTCTGCTTGTCAGGTGGTCTGATCAGAGCAGATGACAACAGAAACATAGCATCCCAATGCTAGACATTATACCTCTGGACATGATAGCCCTTCAAATATGTTAAGACAGCTTTATCCTCCATGAACCTTCTCTTCTCCAGCCTAAACCATGCCCAGTTCCTTCAACCAAATTTCCTGCCTTGTGTATCTGAGATGGCTAAATATAATTAGGAGACTGGATATTTCCTGCACTAGAAATCTAAGATTCTTGAATTTATGAATCTCAAGGCAAAGTCTTAAAAATCAAACTTTTAGGTATAATTAATAACAATAACTCAAACTGAGCAGCAGCATAAATTAGTGAATAAAGAACTAGCTTGCAATTAGGAAGACCTGGGTTCAAGTCCTGCCTCTGATGCATGCTAGCTCTACGATGTCCTGTGCACACATAATAGCTATGTTTGTTGTTCAGTCATTTTCAGTCATGCCCCACTCTTTGTGACCCCATTTGGGGTTTTCTTGGCAGAGATTCTAGAATGGTTTGCCATTTTTTTCTCTAGCTCATTTTACAGATAAGGAAACTAATGCAAAAAAAAAATTATCAGATAAGGAAACTAAGGCAAAGAGGGTCAAGTGACTTGCCCAGCATCACACAGCCAGTAAGTATCTGAAGCCAGATTTGAACTCAGGAACAGTCATCTTCCTGACTCCAGGACCGGCACTATGCACTGCACCACCTATTTGCCAATAGCTATGTGACCCTCTAGTTAAGTTATTTGTGCTTTAAAAAACTACAGTGGCAGAAAATTTGCTGATTTGCATTGGTTGGAGTTTATTCACACACAAAAATCAACTCATTTACATTATGCTTTAATGTTTATAAAGCAATTGCCACACTAGTATTATTAGCGACATTTTACAGAGGAAATTTAGGACATTTGGCCAGGATCACAGTGAGTATCTGAGGCAGAAGTCAGGTCCAGGATTCCTGACTCCAGCATGAGCCTGCTGTGCACAATGCCATACTCACCTCTCAGTATCTGTTCTGAAATTCCAATTTAACTTTTAGGTCAACCTACCTAAGGAGAGAGAAAACTAAAGGCAGCTGACAAAGAGAGTTCCCTCAACCACCAGCATTACAGAAATGGATTTTAGGCTGGCATTGTTCCCACTTGCCTATTTGTAGCAGCCTAGTACACAGAAAAGAGAGCTGGGCTGTAAGCCAGGAAGACTTGTGGAATTCCCACTTCTGATCCACAGAAGCAGCATGACCCTAAACACCTCCCACTTGGCTGCACAGGTCTCTTGCACCATCTCCAGCTTCCTTTGGAATGGGGAGAGGTGTTAATAATGAACAAACTCCCACCTGCTTATATCCTATACATCCCAGTGATTCTGAACACATGTAGGTCATCATCGAAACCCCATTCCCCATCCCCTAGGACCCAATTCCTTATCCCCATCTCCTTCAACCTACTTATCCAAAGTCCCAGCCAAATGCTATCTATCCCTTCCACTGTAGGACCTGTACCATACAGTGCCTCTGTACCATAGACAATAAACTGGATTTCATCTTAAATCTTTTCCTTTCCCATTCCTTCCATCTTCTGGCTCTCACTGAGACCCAGCTCCTCCTTAATGATGCTGCCTTCTTGGCTACCCTTTCCAGCACTGGCTGCGCTTTCATACAACCTCTTGACTCAGTGGTCATAGGGAAATTGCCACTTCCAGGTTTTCCTCCTACAACCATCATTCAGTAACCTCTCTTCCTTTAAGGTCTATACAACCCACACGTACCAACCCAATCAAAAATCCTGGTAGCTACAGACCTCCCGGACCCTCTCCTTCCCTTCTCAACGAGTTCAGTATCTGGATTACAATCTTCCTCTCCTCCCCAAATTCTGCCCTCATACTAAGGGGCTTCAACATAAATACTGATACTCCCTCAACCACCCTAACCTCTCAGGTCCTCAACTTGCTTACTCATATCCCATGACCTAATCCTCTATTCTACCTCAATCAAACACAAAAATGGTCATACCCTTGATCTTACTATCAAATGCACCATTTTCACGTTCTTGAACACTAAAATTGCCTTATCTGATCATATTCTACTGAATTTCCATTTCTCTTGCTGACTTCCAATACCAAATCCTGTTTTTCATCCACACAAAGACCTCCAATCCTTTGACTCCTTAGTTCTCTATCAGGTCATCACCCCTGCACTAGCTGCTTCCCTCCTACCTATAAACATACCTATGTCTCCCCTATCCCCCCAAAGCCATCACTAGATACTTCCATTTCCCCTATCATCATCTACATCTCTCTTCCCCTTTGTGGCTAAACTCCTTGAAAAGGCCACCTACAGGGAATGGCTGAACAAATTTTGGTATATGGCTGAACAAACTGTGGTATATGAATGTAATGGAATACTATTGTTCCATAAGAAATGATGAGCAGGCAGATTTCAGAAAAAAAGCCTAGAAAGACTTAACAAGACCTGATGCTGAGTGAAGTGAACAGAACCAGGGGAACATTATACACAGTCATAGCAACACTGTGTGATGACTAACTTTGATAGACTTAGCTCTTCTCAGCAATGCAATGATATAAGACAATTCCAAAAGACTAAAGATGGTAAATGCTATCCACATCCAGAGAAAGAACTATGGAGTCTGAATACAGATTGAAGCACATTATTTTCTCTCTTTTGTGCATGTGTGTGTTTTTTCTTTCTTGTGGTTTTTCCCTTTAGTTCTGATTGTGGAAATATGTTTAATATGAGTGTACATGTATAGCCTATATCAGATTATATGCCGTCTTGGGGAAGGGGAAAGAGGAAAAATTTAGAACTTAAAATCTTATAAAAGTGAATGCGGAAGGCAGCTAGGTGGTGCAGTGGATAGAGCTTCAGCCTTGGAGTCAGGAGGACCTGAGTTCAAATCTAACCTCAGACACTTGACACTTAACTAGCTGTAAGACCCTGGGCAAGTCACTTTACCCCAATTGGCTTACCAAAAAACAAAACCCAAAACCCAGAAAAAGTGAATGTTGAAAACTGAAAATAAATAAATTTTAAAAAGAAAAGAAAATGCTCCCACTTCCTCTCCTCTCACTCTTTTCTTAACTCTCTACAATCTTGCTTCCAGTCTCATCATTCAACCAACACTGCTCTCCAAAGTTAACAAGGATTTAATTGCCAAGTCCAATGGTCTTTTCTTAATCTTCATCCTTCTTGAACTCTCTGCAACTTTTAACATTGTCAATCACCCTCTTGTCCTTAATACTCTCTTCTCTCTAGGTTTTCATGCTCTTTCTTGGTTTTCCTTCTACCTATCTGACCACTCCTCAGTCTCCTTTTCTGTATCTCCATCCAGGTCATGACAACTAACCCTGGGTATCCTACAAGGCTTTATCCTGGGCTCTCTTCTCTTTTCCCTCTATACTCCTTCCCTTGGTGAACTCATCAGATCCCATGGATTTAGTTATCATCTCTATGCTGATGATTCTCAAATCTACTTATCCGGCCTTAACCTCTCTGCTGATCTCCAATCTCACATCTGGGTGAGGTACCATCAATTGCTACAGGTGTGACATTTTGACCGGATATCCAGTTGACCTCTCAAACTCAACATGTTCAAAACATGTTCCCTTAAACTTTACCTACTTCCAAACTTCCTTATTATTGTCAAGGGCACCACCATCCTCCCTGTCATCCAGTGTGTTGAAATTATGTCTTGTTCTGGTCCCCCTGACCACCTCTCCCCCTAGTTAATATTGTAAGTTTATAAAAGTAGTTAGTATGAGGTCATAATTACAGGAAGTAAGATTGTAAAGGGGAACCTAGAAATCACTTACAAACTATCTCATTAATCAGGGGAGCACAGGAGCCGCTAAAACTGTCTTATAAATTAACTAAGGCCCCATGCTGAAACTATGAACTAAATTAGGGGAAGGCAGCTAAGCCTTCATGTAATGGCCCCTCAGTCCTGCTAACTGCCTTTGGTCTCTAATTCTCAGAGAAGCTCCAGACATTCTCAGTAAGACCAGCAAAGCATTGTGCTCACGAACTAAATCTAAGGTGTTGTTAATAAGCATTGAGATGATGTGGATATGTTATTGAACTAAACCTATCATGGTATGGATAAGTGTTAGTCTGTCACCCATCACCAAAACTTTATGAAAATGGGACCCCAAACTCTTGCTTTCCTCTACCTGCTACAGGTCCATGCTGAGTGCTCCCAACTCCCAAGATTACATGAGTGTCCCTCTGTGCCCTTCCTGCTCCCCATTTTTTTCCCTACCACTACCTACCTCCTTTCACCACCCCATCCCCCATCACCACTCCTTTACCCATGCACCCCTTACCCCAGCCTCTGTACTCTCTGTGCCTAATTAAAGTGTGATTGAAGCATTACTCTCCCCTTGCTACCATCATGGTATTTTCTGGTGAGTATCTGGGTATGCCTGTTCTACTTCAACACAGAGGGACTCTCTAGTGGTCCCTTAGTCATAAACTGGGAGCATCACAACTGAGACTAGGCCATTTATAGCCACCTATCTTTGAACAAGCAAGTAGCAATGAATTCATGGGTAGGAAGCAAGGTTGGGTAGCTAATCCTTTTGTCCTCTTCTAGGAGAACCCCCCCCTCCAATTATAAGTCACACAAATTAATTATTCTATAAATTAGTGGGCAATTCACAAAGGCCTAGTAGTTATCCTCAGTTCCTCATTTCCTTTCACACACACCCCCCCATCCAAGCTGCTGCCAAGGCCTGCTGATTTCACTTTTGCAACATCTCTCAAATCTGCCCCCTTCTCTTCTCTGATACTGCCACCATTCTAGTGCAGGCCCTCATCACCTCACACCTGGATTACTGCAGCAGCCTGCTAGTGGGTCTGCCTGCCTTAAGTTTCTCCCCTCTCCAATCTGATGATTAAATCTCCTCAAAAGCCTACAGTGATGTCCTGTTACCTAGCAGCGTGATTGTCTTTGCCAGTGATGAAACTATTCAGCTCCAGGATGGAGCAGGAAGGAAGGGAGGATTAAGAGTTAGCGTTTGTGGGAAGAAGCCTGAGGAGTCAGAATCCCAAGGCACTTGTGCCTGGATGCAGGAATTGCCCCAGGGGAAAAGAACTTGGATAAGGAAGTAGAGAAAAAGAAGAGTCCTGGTCTGCTGTGAGTACAGAACTAAATTTAAACTGTCTGATGTACACTTTCTACTGACAGCATCCCACACAATCTGTTTGGGTTCCAGGGATAACATGTAGGAGAGCAGCTCTACATGGAGGTAGCTGGGAGTCCAGAAATACAGCAGAGAACCTACCTCCAATCGCTGGAGCAGATCTCTGTGCCAGGCATGGAGAGCATACAGAGAAAGACATTTTGACACCTGTGAGGGATAGTTTGCTACTCAAAAATAAGTTTGCCCTGGAAGCTTTTTCCCACATAACACCTTGGGAGGTACAGCAGATTGTGTCTTTCTCTTTATTTGGGTATGGGTGGGGTATAAGAACATTTAATAATGGCTCTAATGCCCAGGTATTTGCTTCTCTTGCTATATAATAATATAATAATAATAATAATAACCTATTTATGTAGCCATTTCCGTTTTCCAAAGTACTTTACAAATATTATCTCATTTTATCCTCATAACAATCCTAGGGGGTAGGTGCTATTATTATTCCCATTTTAGAGATAAGGAAGTTGAGACAGGCAGAAATTAAACGACTTTCCCTGGGTTACACAGATAGTATGTATCTTAGGGAGAATTTGAACTAAGGTCTTCCTGACTCCAGGTCCTTTACTCTATCTACTATACCACCTCTTTGGCCATCTGAGATATCAAGTCAACGAGTAAGCGTTTACTAACTGCCTACCATGCTCCAGGCACTAGGGATCCAAAGAAAAGCAGAAACAACTCCTGCCCTCAAGGACCTTATAATTTCATGGAGAAGACAACATGCAAACAACCACATACAAACAAAATGAAAACAAGACAAATTAGAGATTGTCTCAGAGGTAAGGCACAAGTATTAAGAGGGATCCACCTCATTCATGGTCTGTGAAAAGAGGACTGCGCTAGTCAGGACTCAAGCCATAATTTAAATAAATGACAACTCAAAACAGCTTACACTGAACCTGAGAAGTGGCACAGAGTTCCAGAGCCAGAGTCCTCAGTGGGACTTCAAGGGACTCTTCTTACACAAATAAAGTTCAAACAGGGAGCTGATCCTCAAGATAAGCCTGAGTCTGCTAAGATGATACCTAGCTGCCCTCATTGAGATCAAGTCCTTAAGCCTAGATAAACTACCACCCAGAGTACTAAAGTAACTGGCACATATGACTGCCAAGCTGCTGTTGTGGGTATGTGAAAGACTGGGAAGAATGGAGAGCTGGCACAGGCCTGAGAAGGGCAAATATCCTGATTCAAAAAAGGGAAAAGAGTAGTCTTCAAATTGCAAGCTGGTGAGATTGCCTTCAATTCTTGGCAAAATTCTAAAATATTTTATTAAAGGAATGGTGTGTATTTGGACATAGATGTTACGTGTATTAAGATCCAGCTTGATTTCATCAAGAACAAGTCTTTCAAGACTATCCTTATTTCTTTCTGTATTGACAATGTCACAAAACTGATAAAGGTGAATAACACCATAGGCACCATACACCTACATTTTAATAAAGCATTTGAAAAAACCTTTCTTTTGATGCTTGTGAGGTGTCCAGAAAGTGGTGTGGAGAGCTCGCTGTTGGCAAGATAAAGTGTAAAACTTGCCTATCAGAGCCCAGGTACCCAGGCTTAGAATCCTTGACTGGGGGCTGGGGAGGAGAAATGAGAAACAAAAAGGAATGTTCACAGCCTTTGTTACAAAGTAGGGGGCAGCTAGGTGGCAAGGTGGATAGAGTGCTGGGCCTGGAGTCAGGAAGACCCATCTTCCTGAGTTCAAATCTGACTTCAGACACTTACCAGGGCAAGTCACTTAACCCTGTTTGCCTCAGTTCCCTCATCTGTACAATGAGCTGGAGAAGGAAATGACAAATGAGAAAACCATGCCAATATCTTCACCAAGAAAACTCCAAATGGGGTCATGAAGAGTCATCATCAAACAAAAGCTCGAGCTGATCAAGATGCCCCTAATCAACCACTTACACTTATGATATTTTGCATTACAGTCATTTCTATATGCCATCCCCTACTAGGTCTTAAATTCCATGAGGGTAAGGTCTGAATCTTATCTAAACTTGTGCCTAATAGAATGCTCTCTCCTTAGTAGGCACTTGATATATATTTCAAGTTAAGTTAACAAGTATTTATTAAACACTTACAAAATACTAGCAGAAAGAAACACATTCCCTACCCTCAAGGAGCTTACATTCTAATGGGAGAAGACAACCCATTTCAGGGCATGATAAAGAAAGTCTGGAGAGTCAGGAAGGCAGCCTAGAGAAGAATGTCCAGAGGCCTGGACATCCTCCTTAAAATGTTGGTTCTGGTAGGAATATGCTAATCAAAAGATGAGGCCATAGGGTACAGATAAAGAAGCAGAGACCTACAGCAAGTAGGTGATTTGGCCAAGTCCATGTAGCTAGTATGTACCAGCTGGGCCTTGAATATGGGTCTCCTGACTTCAAGTCAGCTCTCTTTGTTCTTATTTTTAATTTTTATTCCCTTCAAAATTAATCTTGCTTCTGACAATTTTGAGGGGAGAAAAAAAAAACCCAAAGACTGTTTGCCTTAAATTCACTTATCTGCAGTCGGGAGCCAGTAAAATAATGACAGATGCCTGAGATTTACTGGTTCTGTATCTAATTTGTTGTTATATTTTGCAAGTTTGTTGATATCAGCAAGCCTTATTTAGTCCACCAAATTATAAGAATAGTTTAATAGAATAAGTACTACCTAGTGTTTGTATAATGATTTGGGGGCTTAAAGAGAATGTTTATTTTTTTTACCTTTTTTTTAAAGGAAATTGAAAATTGCCTTTTTAAAGGTAAATTACACAGCAGTCTTATTGCTAATACCATCTTGGTTTACTACTTCCTAGCTATAAAGATAATGCTACGGAGTTTGCCTCAGGCTTGGAACATCGTCATTTGAGAGGAGACAGGAAATGTCGAACTCTAATGCCATTCTTCTTCTTCTAAAATGCATAAAGGGAAAAAAAAATGCTAAAAAGCAGCCCTCCCCCCAAAGCAGTATTATTACTGAGCTAGTCATAGTTGCTATCACTTAGTTGTTTTGTTCCGTTAATTTAATAATAAAACTAAAAAAAATAAAAACGTTTCTTATGAATGGGCGGAATAGGTGGCCACCTAGTGGTGTGTTTTCACAAACAATAAGGAAGGCGGCTTAAACCTCTCCTAAATTTGTTCACTGGCTGACTAATATGTTAAAATTCTCCTATTAGAAGTGTATTTCTTTGGCTTAAACTCTCCTCCCTGCACTCTCTACCTTTATTTAAAATGCAATCACTTCTAGGTAGGAAAGTTGATATTTTAATTATACACATTATTGTATTTCAATATAGAGTATATGACCTGGAGGAGTCTGATCAATCAAATCAATGAGCATTTTAAGCAGCTACTGTAGTTATCATTCTATTGCCATTCCCTTCTCAGCTAAACTCCCAGAAAAAGTTGTCTTGCCTCCTTTCCTCATTTTTCGATCCTCAATCCTTTGCAAATTGGCTTCTACCTCACCCCACCCCCACCCCCTATTAAAATGGTTTCTTCAAGATCTTCCATTATCTCTTGCCTGTCAAAGCTGACAGCCTTTTCTCAGTCATCTCATCCTTCTTGCCCTTTTGGACACTTTAAACTAGATGTTTTTGGATGTACCAGAGATATCTCAAACTCAACATGTCTATAGTATAAGAAATTACCAGGCAGTGCCAAATTCCTGGACCATGCAGGAGAACTTTAGAACCACATAGGAGCAAGACTTAAGGATCAGCAAGAGAAAGACCCACAATGTGAAGGAGCCAAACTCGTCCTGATACTTCATTAATACAATGAGTTAATATGGGGTAAACGGGTTCAGGGGGAAATATATAAATATAAAATATAAATTGCTGTCCTCATGGAGCATATATTAGATGAAAGGTATGAGATGAGGAAATACAAGGTCATTTGAGGAAGGAAAGAATACTAACAATTGGGAGAACTGGAGGATGTAAGACCTAAGCTGAGCCTTTAAAAAACATTAGGATTATGATGAGTCAGAGATGAGGAGGGAGTGTACAGACTAGGCATGGAGGAAGGGAAGAGGGCATTCCAGTTAAACTGGCCCACTTAACTTTTGCATAGGCTGTTCCCAATTCGTGGAATGTTCTTCTTCACCTCTGTTTCTTAGAACCCTTACCTCCCTTCAAGGCTCAGCTCAAATACCACCTTCTACAAGGTCATTCCCCGCCCCCCTCCTCCCCCATCATTAATGTTCATATGACCAATCATGATTAAATTACTTTGTATTTATTTGTGTTCTGGAGTTCAGGTCAGAAACTAGGTCTGGAGACACAAATTTTTGTGTCAGCTGAGCAAAGGTGATAATTGAGCCCATGAAACTTGATGAAATAAATCAACAAGGAGAAGAAAAGAAGGCTAAGGACAGACTCTTGGGTGATATCCAAACTTATTCTGTGGGAGAAAATGAACTGGCAAAAGCTCAGAGAAGGAATGGGAAAAAGAACCAGGAGAGAGCTGTGTAATGAAAGTCAAAGAAGGAGAGAGTGGGCTGCTCAAAGGTGTCAAAAAACCGTAGAAGCTGAGACTTCTGGGAGCCAATATGGCAGAGTAAACGGGAAATTGCCTGAACTCTCACAAACTCACCTTCAACAACCATAAAACAGTGCCTCAAAACAAATTCTGGAAAGGCAGAACCAACAAGAAGGCAGGGCGAAACAACTCTCCAGCCTAAGACAACTTGGAAGGTTGGCAGGAAAAGTCTGTCTCACTCAGGTAAAAGAGGAGCACAGTCCAGAGAGGGCAGTATCCTGGCAAGCCAGCAGTAGGGTCGACCTCAGCAAGTCATCAGGAAGCCCTGAAACCCAGTGCAATTAGGGGCAACAAAGCCCTGTGGCACCAGAGCAGCACCACAGCCCCTGTGGGCTCCAGTCCAGCACCAGGCCAATGGCCAGAGGGCCCCCTCCCCCTCATCACAGCCCCATTGCAGCACCAAGTGTACAGTCGGTCCGTCATGGGCCCTCACACAGCACTAGGTCCCCTGTTGCCCCAGCACAACATCAGGTTCTCCCCCAACATCACCTTGGGGCCCCAATACAGCATCAGGCAAGAAGCCAAACAATTGGCCCTGATACCCATGGCCCCAGCATGGCACCAGGTGAACAGCCAGGCCTCCTGTGGGCTCAGGCACAACATCAGGCTAGCACCCAGGGCTTACTGTCCCCAGAACAAGAAGTTTGGAACAGTGGCCCCTCCACCCCAGGAGTGAGCTCAACTTTAAAAGGAACAAAATAGGCTGGGAAAAATGAGAAAAAAACAAAACAAAACAACCAACCAAAAAAAACCAAACAAACAAAAGCCAAAAACCAAAAACCAGAAAAAGAACCCAACCACAGAAAGTTATTACAGTGACAGGGAAGATCAAAACACAAATTCAGAAGAGAACAACAGTGTTAAAATGCCTATATTCAAAGCCTCAAAGACAAATGAGTATTGGTCTCAGGTCTAAAAAGAATTCCTGGAAGAGCTCAAAAAGGACTTTAAAAATCAAATAAGAGTTGGAAGGAAAATTGGGAAAAGAAATGAGAACAATGCAAAAGAATCATGAAAAAAGAGTCAATAGCTTGATAAAGGAAGCACACAAAAAAAATGGAAAAAGATGCACATAAATTTACTGAGAAAACAACTCCTCAAAAAGTAGAATTGGCCAAATGAAAAATGAGGTAAAAAAGTTAACTGAAGAAAATAACTTTAAAATTAGGATTGGACAAGTGGAAGCTAATGATTCTGTGATACATAAAGAATCAATCAATCAAAATCAAAAGAATTAAAAAACAGAAGAAAATATAAAATATTTGTTTGGAAAAACAACTGACCTGGAAAGCAGATCCAGGAAAAATAATTTAAAAATTATTGGACTATTTGAAAGCCATGATCAAAAACAGGACCTGGACATCATACTTTAAGAAATTATCAAGGAAAACTGCCCTGATAATCTAGAACGAGACAGTAAAATAGACATTGAAAGAATCCATGGAGAAAGACAACCCAAAATGAAAACTCCCAGGAAAATTATAGCCAAATTCCAGAATTCCTAGGTCAAAGAGAAAATATTGCAAGTAGCCAGAAAGAAACAATTCAAATATCATAGAGCCACAGTCAGGAATACACAAGATTTAGCAGCTTCTACATTAAAGAACTGGAGGGCATAGAATATGATATTCCAGAAGGCAAAGGAGCGAGGACTACAACCAAGAATCACCTACTCAGCAAAACTGAGCATAACCTTTTAGGGTGAAAAATTATAATTCAATGAAATAGAGTACTTTCAAGCTTTCTTAATGAAAAGACCAGAGCTGAACAAAAATTTGATCTTCAAAAAGACTCAAGAAAAGCATAAAAAGGAAAAAGAAAACATAAGGGATTCAATAACGCTAAACCGTATACATCCCTACATAGGAAGATGATATTTGTAATTCTTAAGACCTGTATCATGATTAGTGAAGTTAGGAGTATACATAGACAGAGGGTGCTGGTATAAGGTGACTTTGGTGGGATGATATAAAAAAAAAATTAAGGGGTGAGAAAGAGTACTACATTGGGAGCTGAAAGGAAGGGACAGGTAAAATGGGATAAATTATCTCATGTGAAGAGTCTCAACCAAAAAAAAAAGAAAAGAAAAAGAAAAGAGGGACAGCTAGGTGGCACAGTGGATAGAGCACCAGACCTGGATTCAGGAGGACCTGAGTTCAAATCCAGCCTCAGACACATAACATTTACTAGCTGTATGACCCTAGGCAAGTCACAACCAAAAAAAAAAAAAAAGAGGCTTGAAAGACCCATTACATTGGAGGAAAAAATGATGGTGGGGGTGGGGCAGTGGGCATCATTTGAACCTTACTCTCATTGGAACTGGCTCAAAGAGGGAATAACACACACAATAATATGGGTTATAGAAATCTATCTCACCCCTAAAGGGAAGTAGGAAGACAAAGGGTTAAGAAAAATGTGGGAGAGACTGACAGAAGAGAGGGCAGATTGAGAAGTGGTGGTCAGAAGCAAAACACTGATGAGGAGAGAAAAGGTGAAAGGAAAAGAAAAGAAAGGAGAAAGATAAACAGGAGGATAAATAGGACAGAGGGAAATAAAATAAGTAATTACAACTGTGAATGTGAATGGGATGAACTCACCCATAAAAAAGAAGCAAATAATACAGTGGATTAAAAACCAGAATCCTACAATATGCTGTCTACAAGAAACACACCTGAAGCAGAGAGACATACAAAGAGTAAAGGTAAGGGGCTAGAGCAGAATCTATTATGTTTCAGCTGAAGTTAAAAAAAAAAGCAGAGGTAGTAATCCTGATCTCAGAGAAAGCAAAAGCAAAAATAGATCAAATTTTAAAAGATAAGGAAGGAAATATATCTTGCTAAAAAGTACCATAGACAACGAAGTAATATCAGTACTAAACATATATGCACCAAATGGTATAGCATCCAAATTCTTAAACAACAAGTTAAGTGAGTTACAGGAGGAAATAGACAGTAAAACTATACTAGTGGGGGACCTCAACTTTCCCATCTCAGAACTAGATAAATCTAAACAAAAAATAAGTAAGAAAGAGGTTAAGGAGGTGAACAGAATTTTAGAAAAGTTAGAAATGATAGATCTATGGAGAAAACTGAACAGGGATTTCTCAGTGGTACATGACACCTACACAAAAATTTACAATGTATTAAGACACAAAAACCTCACAATTAAATGTGGAAAGAAATATTAAATGAATCCTTTTCAGATCATAATACAATAAAAATTACATTTGATAAAGGGCATAGATAGATTAAAAATTAATTGGAAACTAAATAATCGAATCCTAAAGAATGAGTGTGTCAAAGAACAAATCACAGAAACAATCAATAACTTAATTAAAGAGGATGACAGCAATGAGACAACACACCAAAACTTATGGATTGCAGCCAAAGCAATAATTAAAGGAAAATTTATCTAACTCTTACATCAATAAAACAGAGAAAGAACAGATCAATGAACTGGGTACACAACTAAAAAACTAAAAAAAGAACAAATTAAAAATCCTAAATTAAACACCAAATTGGAAATCCTAAAAACCAAAGCTGAGGTTAATAAAAATGAAAGTAAGAAAACCATCAAGCTAATAAATAAGACTAGGAGCTGGTTTTATGGGGGGGGGGGAAGATAAACCATTGATTAATCAGATTTTAAAAAAGAAAGAAGAAAACCAATTTATCAGCATCAAAAATGAAAAGGGAGAATTCACCACCAATGAAGAAAAAATTAAAGCAATTATTAGGTACTATTTTTCCCAATTATAGGCCAATATATATGACAATCTAAGGGAAATGCATTGATATTTACAAAAACATAAACCGCCCATTAAGAGGAGAGAAAACTGAATACTTAAACAACCCCATCTTAGAAAAAGAAATTGAATAAGCTATGAATTCTTATAATAATAAGAATGTAATATTATACTATAATATTAATATAATATATTATAATTAATATAATATAGTTAATATATTATATATTTATTATATAAGTATATAATAATAATAATAATAAGCTATCGACTCCTTAAGAAAAAAAGCCCCAGGGCCAGATGGGTTCACAAATGAATTCCTCCAAATATTTAAAGAACAATTAATTCCAATACTATATAAACTATTTGGAAAAATAGGCAAAGAAGGAGGCCTTTATGACACAAATTCCTTTTATGACACAAATATGGTGCTGATACCTAAACCAGGAAGAGCTAAAACAGAGAAAGAAAACTACAGACCAATCTCCCTAAGAATACTGATGCAAAATTTTTTTTAAAAATACTAACAAGGAGAATACAGCAATAAATCACAAGGATCATACACTATGACCAGGTAGGATTTATATTAGGAATATAAGAATTCAGTATTAGGAAAACTATCAGCATAACGGACCATATCAATAACAAAACCAACAGAAATCATGAAATAATTAATAGTAAGTATCTAAAATCATCAACAATCATTATCTGTAATGGGGATAACTTGAAAGCCTTCTCAATAAGATCAGGGGTGAAACAAGGATGCCATCATCATCACTATTATTCAATATAGTACTAGAAATGTTAGCTACAGCAATAAGAGAAGAAAAAGAAATTGAAGGAATTAGAATAGGGAATGAGAAAACAAAAGTATCACTCTTTGCAGATGATATGATGGCATATTTAGAGAATCAACTAAAAACCTAGTTGAAACAATTAAAACTTTTAGTTGTAGGATATAAAATAAATCCAAATAAATCATCAGCATTTCTATATATTACCAACAAAGCCCAGCAGTAAGAGATAAAAAGGGACATTTCATTTAAAATAACTATAGATAATATAAAATACTTGGGAGTCTGTGTTTGACCTTCATTCTTGAAGAGGACCATGACATCAGGGATATGATGACATCACTTGCAATTGACTTTGATTTGAATGAGAGAGGGCTGTGAAAGGTCACCAGCCTCACTTTCTCCTCCAGAGCTATCTGGGTTCAGTGGCCAGACATTCATCAGGATGACTGGAGATGGAGTCTACCTGCCAAGACAAACCCAGGAACTATATGAATACATTTACAAAACACTTTTCACACAAATACAACTGTAAAAATATCAATTGCTCATGGGTAGGCTGAACCAATATAATAAAAATGACAATTCTACCTAAATTAACTTACTTGTTCAGTGCCATATCAAACTACCAAAAATTATTTTATAGAGCTAGAAAAAATAATAACAAAATTCATCTGGAAGAACAAAAGCTCAAGAATATCAAGGGAATTCATGAAAAAAATGTGAAGGAAGGTAGCCTAGCCATATCAGATCTCAAACTATATTATAAAGTAGCAATCATCAAAACTGTCTGGTATTGGCTAAGAAATAGAGTGGTGAGTCAGTGGAATAGGTTAAGTACACAAGACACAGTAGTAAATGACCACAGCAATCTAGTGTTTGATAAACTGAAAGACCCTAGCTATTTTTTAAAATGTTTTATTAATTTATTTTGATTTATCAACAATCACTTCTATAAGCTTTTGAGTTTTAGATTTTTCTTCCCCTACTTCCCCAAGACAGCACACAAAAAGAGCTGCCATAAATATTTTTGTATATATGGGTCCTTTTCCCATTTTTATGATCTCTTTGAAGACCCCAGCTTTTGGGAGAAAAACCACAAAAACCAAAAAACATTATGGCAAAAACTAGGTATAGACCAACATCTTACACTGTATACCAAGGCAAGGTCAAAATGGGTACATGATTTAGACATACAGGGTGAGACCATAAGGAAATCAGAAGAGCAAGGAACAGTTTACCTGTCAGATATATGGAGAAGGCAACATTATTAGATTTTAAAATGGATAATTTTGTTTATATTAAATTAAAAAGATTTTACATAAACAAAACCAATACAATCAAGATTAGAAAGAAAGCAGAAAGCTAGGAAACAATTTTTATAGTAAATGTCTCCAGTAAAGTCCTCATTTCTCAAACATATAGAGAACTGAGTTAAATTTATAAGAATATAAGTCATTCCCCAACTGATAAATGGTCAAGGGATATGAACAGGCAGTTTTCAGATAAAATCAAAGCTATTTATAGTCATAAAAAATGCACTAAATCACTATTGATTAGAGAAATGCAAATTAAAACAACTCTGAGGTACCACCTCATACCTATCAGATTGGTTGATATGACAGAAAAGGCAAATGATAAATGTTGGAGGGGATGTAGAAAAATTGGGAAACTAATACACTACTGGTGGAGCTGTGAACTATTTCAACCATGCTGGAGAGCAGTTTGAAACTATGCCAAAAGACAATCAAACTGTGCATACCCTTTGATCCAGCAATACTAGGTCTGCATCCCAAAGAGATTAAAAAAGGGGGGGGGGGATAGGACCCATTTATACAAAAGTATTTATAGCAGCTCCTTCTGTGGTGACACAGAATTGGAAATTGAGGGGATGCCCATCAGCTGGGGAATGGCTAAATATGTAATGGAATGTAATGGAATACTATTATGCTATAAAAAATGAAAAGCAGGATGCTTTCAGAAAAACCTGGAAAGACTTTCTTGAATTGATGCAAAATGGAGTGAGCAGAACAAGGAGAACAATGTACACAGTAACAGTTATACTGTAACGATGATCAACTGTGAATGATATAGCTGTTCTCAGCAATACAATGATCCAAAGCAATTCCAAGGGACTCGTGATGAAGAATGCAATCCACCTCCAAAGAAAGAACCAATGGACTCTGAATGCAGATTGAAGGATACTATTTTTCACTTTATATTTTTCATGGTTTTATTTCTTTTGGTCTCTGTCTTCTTTCACAACATGACTAATATGGAAATATGTTTTGCATGATTACACATGTATAACCTATATCAAATTGCTTACCATCTCAGGGACAGATGAGCTGAGGGAGGGAGGATCAAAATTTGGAACTTAAATTTTTATTTTAAAAATTTTTTTAACATGTGTTTTTAAAACTTTGGGTTATAAATTTTCTCCCTTCCTCCCTCCCCACCCACTCTCATTGAAAAGGCAAAAGCATCTCAATAGAGGTTATAGATGTAGATGTGTAGTCATGGAAAACACTTCCGTAGTCATGTTGTGAAAAACGAAGTATATTTCCCTTCATCCTATCCTACCCCCCCATTTATTCTACTCTCTCTTTTTACCCTGTCCCTGTCAGAAGTGTATGCTTCTGATTATCCCCTCCTCCAATCTCCCCTCCCCTCTATCAACCCCCTGCTCTCTTGTCCCCTTCTCCCCCTTATTTTCCTGTAGTGTAAGCTAGATTTCCATATCCCACTGTGTATGTTATTCCCTCCTTAAGCCAAATCCTATGAGAATAAGATTCACTCATTCTGTCTTACCTTCCCCCATTTCCCCTCCACTGTAAAAGCCTTTTCTTGTATGTTTCATGTGAGATAGTTTACCCCATTCTACTCCTTTTCTCCTTCTCCCAGTACAATCCTCTCTCACCCATTAATTTTAATTTTATTTTCCAGATATCACTCTTTCATCTTCAAGTGCCCTATATCGATCGATCTATCAATCTATCTATCCATACATACATACATACATACATACTTTTTTTTCCTCCAACTACCCTAATACTGACAAAAGTCTCATGAGTTACAAATATCATCTTTCCACGCAGGAATGTAAACAGTTCAACCTTGATAAGTCTCTTATGATTTCTCTTTCCTGTTTACCTCTTCCATGTTTCACTTGAGTTTTGTATTTGAAAGTCAAATTTTCTATTCAGTTCTGGTCTTTTCCTCAAGAATGCTTGAAAGTCCCCTATTTCACTGAATGACCATTTTTTACCCTGAAGGATTATCCTCAATTTTGCGGAATATCATACTCCCCCAGTCCCTTAATGTAGAAGCTGCTAAATCTTGTGTTATCCTGCTTGTGTTTCCACAATACTTGAATTATTTCTTTCTGGCTGCCTGAAATATTTTCTCCTTGACCTGGGAATTGTGGAATTTGGCTACAATATTCCTAGGAGTTTTCCTTTGGGGATCTCTTTCAGGAGGTGATTGGTAGATTTTTTTCAATTTCTATTTTGCCCTCTGGTTCTAAAATACCAGGGCAGTTTTCCTTGATAATTTCTTGAAAGATAATGTCTAGGCTCTTTTTTTGATCATGGCTTTCAGATAGTCCAATAATTTTTAAATTGTCTCTCCTGGATCTATTTTCCAGGTCAGTTGTTTTTCCAGTGAGATAGTTCACATTTTCTTCTATTTTTCCATTCTTTTGGATTAGTTTTACAGTGCCTTGATTTCTTGTAAAGTCTCTAGCTTCCAATTGCTCTATTCTAATTTTTAAGGAAGTATTTTCTTCAGTAAGCTTTTGGACTTGCTCTTCCATTTGGCCAATTTTGCTTTTTAGGGCATTCTTCTCATTGGCTTTTTGGACCTCTTTTGCCATTTGGGTTATGCTATTTTTTAAAGTGTTATTTTCTTCAGTATTTTTTGAGGTCTCCTTTAGCATCACTCTCAGTTTTTCCTCTACTTCTCTTACTTGCTTCTCAAAATCTTTTTTCAGCTCTTCCATGGCCTGGGACCAATTCATATTTTTCTTGGAGGCTTTGGATGTAGGAGCTTTGGCTTCGTTGTCTTCTGGTTGTATGTTTTGATCTTCTTTGTCACCAAAGTAAGATAATATAGTCTGACTCTTTTTGCGCTGCTTGCTTGTTCCCAGCCAATTACTTGACTTATAAACTCTTTGTTAAGGTAGGGTTTCTGTTTCCAGTGTGGAGAATGTACTGTCCCAAGCTTCAGGGGTTTTGTGCAGCTGTTTTCAGAGATACTTCTAGGGACCTGTAAATTTTCAGTTCTTCCAAGGTGGTATGATCAAGGGCAAGGTGTTTACTCCTTTCCTGGGCTGTGCTCTGGTCTGAGTGACCACAAGCACTCTTTTCTATCTTGGAACCGTGAGGAGGATTTCCTCTCTATAGCCAGTACAAGCTCCACCATGCCAGTGCTCCTCGTTGCCCCAGGACCACCACTCAGGACTGTGACCCAGATCCAAGCACGGGCAAAGCAATAAAATCCTGCACCAGCAGAGAGATCCCTGCAATCCCCTTCTAATCAGCCACCTGATTCCCCCTCAGTCTGTGGGCTGGAAACTCAGGAGGCAGCCACCGCTCTAGGGCCAACCTCAGGCACTGGAGCTGGCTTCTCTCTCTCACCGCAGAAACAGACTTTTCCCACTGACCTTCTAAGTTGTGTTTGGTGTTCATGGGATAAGAGTTCTGGAAACAGCCACAGCTGCCCACGATTCAGTCCTCTGAGGCCTGCTCCAGGCAGCCTGAGCACCCATGCTGAACTATGCTCCTCTACCAGCCCAGCGTGATAGACCTTTCTGATCAACCATCCAGGTTGTCTTGGGCTGGAAATTTGTTTCACTTTGTCTTTTTGTGGGTTTTGCTGTTTTAGAATTTGTTTAGAGCCATTTTTTATAGGGGTTTGGAGGAGAGCTCAAGCAAGTCACTGCTTTTATTCCACCATCTTGGCTCTACCGCCTTGGAACTTAAATTTTTAAAAAATTAATGCTAAAACTGTCTTTACGTGTAATTGGGAAAATATTTTTTAAAAGATCTGAAAAAAGACTCACGTGGTGCTGAGAAATAGATATACACGTAATAATAATAATAATAATATGTGTGTATTCTTTTGCTGTCTCATTTAGAAGACACTGTAAGTCTTTTAACTCTAGTTTCCCTAAAAATCTGTTAAGTTTCATACTTTCCCTTTTGTTTATCTTTGTTAGACTTACCCAAAACTAAGAGAGGGATAAGGAGGTCCCTGTCACTATTGTGTTACTGTTTCTGTCTTCTTGCAACTCAGATAATATGTCCTTTATAAATTTGAATGTGCAGGCATTTGGAGCATATGGGTTTGTTAATGATAGGTTCATTGTCTATTATTCCTTTTAGCATAATATAGTTTGCTTGTTTATCCCTTTTCATTTTTTAAATATTTGATTTTGCATGGATAGCATGATTGCAAAATTCCTGTTTTTGAGATTCACTTGATACAAAGTCAATTTTTTCCTATTCCCTCCATTTTGTTTTTCATGTCTTTGTTTTTTTAAATGTGTATCTTATAAGCAACAGCTTATATTTAAAAAAATCCAATCTGTCACACCTTTTCATTTTATTGGACTGTTTGATCCATTTGCATTTAAAGTTATGAATTAGGTTTTATATTTTCTTCCATCTCTAATTTTTTTTCAAGTTATTATTTCTCCTTCTTCTGCAAAAACAGTACATGTTCATCCAGTTACTTTACCTTAATCTTTTTTGAGGTAGCCCTGCTTCCACTGGCTCTCTTCCCCTTATCTCTAATCTTCTCTTATTTTTTGTTACCCCTTTCCCTTTGGGAGTTTGTTTATTAGTTCCTTTATATTTACTACTTTTATCTGTTGACATAATTCTTCTCCTTTTTTCCTCTGTTAGCCATGTAGATTTCTCCTTCCTCTCCTTCCTTTCAACTAGTTCTGTTCATTATAGACTATTATAGAATAGAATAGATCCATTACCCCTATCTGGCCTCTCTTTTCTCTGAATTCTTCATGTTTTGGATGAAAACCTCCAAGGTATCTATTCTAGATTCTTCCATTTAGGCAGTTTCTTCCATGATCTTGTGTTCCATGGATTCCCCTTTTCTGTTGTGCCTCACTCCCAGAACAATGCCAATTATTTCAGGTGTCAGAGAGGGCACTACTCCCTGGTACAGCTGCTCCCTCACCACACTACTGATCTATACCTTCCCCTGGTCACCTGTTTTCCCCATTTGCCTCAAAATCTCCTCCACCATTGTATGCCCTGATATCAGTTACCCTCCTTGCCCCAGTTCCAAACACCCTCCCTTCCAAAGCAGGGTGCTAGACTTTTCAAGCACAAAATCCCTCAGGCCACACTCAATGCAAGATCCCTATCTCCCTTCACAATCTCTCCTCATTCATAGGAGTACTTATTAATGCAACTCCCTCCCACCACCAAAGCAAAGCCTCCTTCTTTTCCTCCTTTTTTCAATCCTTTACCATTCCCCTGCTCACTCACTCCCAAGTATGTTTTTTTCTTTAAACACCACAGGGATCATCTTCCCCTCATTGCTAATCCTTGATTTGACCTTAGAACAACACACATTCTTCTCTCCCGAAGTACATAGCCTTTCATACTGTAATGTAGCCACACAAAAAAGCACAGATTCACCTGTATGCAGTCACCAGTTTCTGCCCATAAAGTCCCCGAGCCAGCTCTTTCTTCACTGTTACCCCCATCAAACTTCTGCCTTCTCCTGTCTTCTTGTGTACATTTATAAAGAAGTTTCTTATTCATCTCTTGCTGTCTCTCTCTTGTTGTGGCTATCCTGACCTAATGCATTTATTCATCCTCCCACATTTCTGTTGTTCGGGGTATTAAGAAGCAAATAATCTCTTTATTTCTGGTTTTTTTTTTTAAAGGCAACTGGGGTTAAGTGACTTGCCCAGGGCACACAGCTAGTAAGTGTCAAGTGTTTAGTCTGAGGCCGGATTTGAACTCAGGTCCTTGACTTCAGGGCCAGTGCTCTATCCACTGTGCCACCTAGCTGCCCCCTGGTTTTCTTTCTATGAACATTTCAAATACTTCTTTATCACTGAACATCCATCTTTTCTCATGTATGGTTAAGTTCACATTTGCCATTAGGTCACCCTGGGGTGCATCTTGAACTCCACGGCCATTTAGAATATACTATTATAATTCTTCCTAGGTTTTCTGGTGGGTGCGGAATGATCTTGCACTATATGAATTTCCTTTCCTATATACTAGAAAGTCTTTCTCCTGATCACTTGAAGAACTTCTTGTTTTCGAATTAAATTGATAAATTTGACCACTACTTAACCAATTCATGTCTTGAAGTTTGCAACCTTGGATTTTCTTCTGGAGGTGATCTGTGAATTCTTTCAAATAGTACTTCATTTACTACATTCAGATGCTCTGGGCAGTTCTCCTGTTATTTCTTGCATCATGGGGTTAGGCTTTTGATCCTGTTGTGTTCTTCTGGAAGACCTAACTATGATCCTTATGCTGTCTCTACACATCCTGTTTTTGAGATCAGTAGATTTTGCTTGCATGGTGGGCATATTTTCTTTAATGTTATCATCTTTTGCTTCTTTTCTAGATTGTCCTTCACTTTTGTAAATTTACTTTCCCAACCTACTGCTCTCTTCTGTTTCTTTGGTAAGATATGACATTATGGATTCTAGTTTTTCTATTCTGCCCATTGTTTTTGCTGTACTGGCCACAAATTCTGTTTTTATAATTTTTTTTTTTGCTTTTTAGGCAATTGGGGTTAAATGACTTGCCTAGTGTCACACAGCTAGTTAAGTGTCAAGTGTTTGGTCTGAGGCCGGATTTGAACTCAGGTCCTCCTGACTTCAGGGCCGGTGCTGTATCCACTGCACCAGCTAGCTGCCCGTTTTTATAATTCTCATATCTCTTTTGAACCACTCAGAAACAGTATGTTGTGGTCCTTTTCATCAAGAGTTGTATCATTTTCCTTTGTTTTGCAGTATCTATTCATAAATGCCTGAATTCATTTACTTTATCTAGAGGCCATATTTCCTTCTGCTGTTAACGTTTTACCTGATGATTTATTTATGTTCAAGATCTTTGAATTTTCTTCTTCCTGAGATCTTTGGTAATTTCTTTTATCCCCCCACTAGCTTCCCCTACACACTCTCTCTTCTCTAATTGTGGTTTCTGGGGGATGGGGGAGTGTAGATCTCAAAGATCTCAGCCTCCTCCTACACTGGAAAACTCATGGTTCACCAGCCTACATTTCTACTTCAAGTGACTTTTGAGTGATGAGAAGTGGCCCCACCTACATGCTGTGCTCTTTCCCTATGTCTTAGTGGAAAGCTGCAAAGACAACTCTTATATAAGGTGCTCTGTCTTGGTGTCCATTTCCACTCCCTCTGTTCCTTAGTTCTCAGGCCTAGCCACTGTGGAGCTACCAGCATTTTAGGTGTAGTCCAATAGCCCCAGCCATAGCTGAGAAGTTGCTAATCTGGGTCTTTTTTAATTTTTGTCAAAGGACCTCAGCCAGGTTGTAGAGGGTTTCCAACATACATCTGTGAGGAGAGTTCTAAAACTAATGGAAAAGATCTTGAAGTACTGAAAAAGATAAAGGAAAATCATGGGAATTGAATATTTGTATAGATTTTGCCAGGAGCTAGGAAATATTAATTTCTTACAATTAATGGAAGATTCTCTGGAGAGGCTATGCATACTTAAAGCTCCTCTCACCTTAGCATATACAAATGCTATTCTCTCTCCTCAAATTTTGTTATAGCACTATTAGGATTTTAATGTGGTTCAGTACTTGGCAGGGACATTGGAGTGGTTTGCTATTTCCTTCTCCAGCTTATTTTACAAATGAGGAAACAAGTTAAGTGACTTGCCCAGGGCCACCCTAGTGTGTGAGGCCAGATTTGAACTGAGGAAGATGAGTCTTCCTGACTCCAGGACCAGCAATCCATCTATTTCAGGACCTTATTAGGATCTCTACTTTTATTTAAAATCTCCCTCCCATCACACCTATGTAATATACATCTTAACTCACCTGTTAAGAGTTGTAAACACTTTGAACACAAGGATTGTGCCAATTTTTTTCAGATTTGAATCCATCAGGGCTGTTACAATGCCATGCACATAGCATTTAATCAACTCAGGAAAAGTTTAATTAAACTCAAGAGCTCTTCAACATTCCTGACAGGAAAAATAAACTTCTTCAACACTGCAGGGTGGTGACCAAATAAAATAATTTAGGAATTTCCTGAATTTGAGGGTCAGCTTTGTAATGGTTATCACTCTAGGGGGAAATCTCAGCCCTGACACTTACTAGCTGTATAACCTTCCTTTTTCCAAGTCTGTTTTCTCACCCATGAATAATATTTGCATTACGCTCTCTTAAGACTAGAGTGAGAAAAATAGTTTGTGAACCTAAAATGTTATCCAATCCAATAAACATTTACTGAGCACCGTGCTAAGCAGTGGGGAATACATCTAATAAAAAGAAAAATGAGTGAGGACAACTCACAGTAGATGCAAGTACCGAGCTGAGAGGCCAGTTTCTGCCCTCTATAAAGGAGGAGTTTGGTACTCCAACCTACGTTCGTCTAATCAGAGAACAGAGGCAGTGGAAGAAGGGGGTATCCATCTGGACTAGAGTTAGCAATGTGGTGGTGTTTAGAAGGAACGAGCTTATCCTGGGAGGGTCATCTTGTTTCCAGGTGCTGCAAACCAGGCATGGCAGCAGATGCAAGCCGAGCGAGCTGAAAGTCTAGTTTCCATCCTCTATAAAGGAAGGCACTGGGTGGAAATTAGCGCTCCATTTCTCGGCCCTTCAATCGGAATTGGTGTCCAAATGTAAGCTATGACAGTTATTTCCTTCTCTGGAATTACCTATTGCCGGTGCTAGTGGGCAAGGAAAGGTGAGTGAAAAATTTCCTGCTTACAGACTCTCCACCTCTCGATGCAGACTCACGCACAATAGCTCTTCTTTCCAGTTACTAAGCATTCCTTTGGTCCGACATTATTACTCTCGCGCCATTTATAGCTTTTGGGACGCGTCCAACCTTTGAGCCCAGGTTAGTTTCCCAAAGCCATTCCCTTTGGCCCCTCCCCCAGCACGTGACGCGCAGCAGCTAAGGGAGATGGGGAGGCGGGGGGAGGGGCAGATGGGGCGCCCCGGGCGGTGTCCGAGCTCCCGGTGGGCGTGGCCAACACAGGGAGGCGGGGGAAGGGGATTCCGGCGTGCGCGCCCACGAGAGCCCGCGCTGGAACCGCGGGTGGGCGTGGAGGGGGAGTCGTCGGGGAGGGAGTGGCGCCGCGGGAGCCGGCTGCCGCGAGGCCATGGAGAGGGGTCACGCGGGTCTGGGTCTGGGGTCGCGTGAGGGCTTGGCGCCGGAGGAGGAGCTCGAGCCCCCGGGAGCCGCCTGGAGCGGAGACAGCGGGAACGTGTCCCAGAGCCACAGCAGCGCGTCCGGGCTCTGGGAGGAGGAAGAGGAGGCGGCGGCGGCCGAGGAAGCTGGCGAGCGGGGCGGGCGGCGGCCCAGTCGGGACCGCGGAGTCTCTTGCGACGCCGTCGGCTCGGACCTGCCCCTGCTCCAGCGCGCGGCCGCCGGCTACGCCGCCTACCTGCTGCCGGCTGCCGGGGAGGGAGGCGGCCCCGAGGTGAGCGGGCCCGGGGAGAGAGTCTTTCTCTCTGGGCCTCCCCTCACATCCCGTCCCGGGCTGCCGCCGGACACTGCCCGCGGTCTGTGGGAAGGCCCTCAGCTAGGCTGCGGTCTGTGATCTACCGCGTTAGGGAGGGGCGGCGAGCCCGATTATCCGGCCCCGGATAACATAACCGAGCCTTCCACCTTCCAGCCCTCAGGACGAGTGCTTGCTCTGTGATTGGAAGCCGTACCTGTGGGGATCTGCATCCACAGGGTTTGGCACAGAATAGGCACTTCTGTTAATACCTTTTTGGTTGAGTCAAGTTCATTAATGTTCTTTCGGGGAGAGAGTTGTGTACATAAGTATATACAAGATCAATACAAGGTAGTCTGGGGTGGGTGACGAGATCTGTAAAGGCCTCATCGAGAAGTGGGTAGTTGAGCAGAGCTTTATAGACAAGTAGGCATTCCAAGAGGTGGGGTGAGGTGGAAAAAATAAACATTTTTAAGCGCCTATTATGTGCCAGGCACTGTGTCCCAAAAGTCCTGGTGCAGTTTCAAGCTGTTAAAAGCTTTAAATTGCTCGTATATTTCAGGCAAGGGGAGCAGCATGTGCAAAAGCTCAAAAATGCTAACAGGCAGGTCTGGTTCGTTGGACTTGAGTGCATGAAAGGAAATAACGTATGACAAGCCTGGCAATTTTGAACTACTTCCAATCTCACCTCCTCCGTTTATTCAAAGAGAGGAAGTACACTGTTAAGAGAGCCAATATGAAAAGCATTTCCATTTCTCAGTACTTCAGAGTGCCACCCATGACCCGGCAGAATTTTTAGAGCGACTAGGTCTCCTAATTAAATGTGGTGCTTTTTTTTTTTTTGACTAGGCAATGGGATTAAGTGAAATGTGCATTTCGAAACAGCACTTTAGTAAATAAGTAGGAGAGATGGAAGTGGGAAACTAAAATAAAAGAGGAAAGTGTCACAGGGACTACTAGTGCCTAGTTTTTAACAAGCTGTTTTTGAGTTTATGTACAATTTTATTTTATTGTATTGTTATGGGTAATAAGTTTATAATAAAATATTCCCCCAAAACAGACTTAATAACTAAAAGATGATTGTGCTATTCAGTTAAGCTGTTATGTTTTCCTTTAAATGTTAAGCTAGTCTTCCAATTAAGTACTTTGTAAAATGTTTATACCTTGAGACTGAGAACTGGGGAGGCAAATAGTGGGAGGAATACTGGATTTGGAGAGAGGGTAAGGCTTGAATCTGGACTCTTGTCACTTTATTACCTATGTGACTTTGAACAAGTTCCTTTCAGAGCTTCAGTTTACTATGAAAAATGAGGAAGACACAAGATGACACTTAAGTCGCTTGTCTCTATGATTCACTGAGCATTTTATGGATGTGTATGACTTTGGGACTTAATAGTTGTTGCTACAAAGTGAAGTTAACACTAAACTTTGAATTCTGCCCATTGATTTTTTTTACAAAATATATAAATGCTTGTCTTTGCCCAGATGATTCCCACGTATAGAGACTGAAGACTCAACATTCCTAAATTTACTTGATCCCTTATGAACAAATGCCGCTTGTCAAATCTAGTCAGCAGCTCAGTCAACATGTGTATAACAGAAATCATCACCCTTCCCCCCCCAAATCTCTGTCCTTCAGATTTTATGTCTGTTGAAATAAGATTTATACCATCAACCTCTCAATTTTGCAAAGTCTGTATATATATGTAAGGACACATTTTACATCTGTACCTTTCTCTCAGCTGGACTGTTGTCACAGTTTCCTAATCTTCCTGAGTTCTGAAGATCAAATGAGAACGAAAACCTACATAAAGCCAAAATGTTATATAGATATTAGCTCTCATTTCCAGACTCTCCCATCTCTAATCCATCTTCTATATAGCTGCCAGAATAATTTTTCCAAGGTCTGACCTCTTGCTACGTATGGAATGTATTGATCATAAAATTTGGAACTAGTAGGGAGTAGTTATGAAAGGCATATTGCTAGATTCAAGGGATAAAAAGGCAAATGTATAACAGTGTGTTGTTAGGCAATGTTAGGTAACAACAATATGTTGTTAGGTAACATATAACAATATGTTGTTAGGAAGGGGAAGGGAGGGAATAATAGAGTGGAAGAGACCCTGTAGATCATCTAGTCAACTCTTTCTTTTTGCAGATGAGGAAACCAGGGCCTAGGGAGATAGCAGTTTGCCCAGAATTATATAAGCAATGAATAGCCAGGATTTGAACTTCAAATCCATTCCTCTCTCTACTCAGTTGTTCTTAGTGAACCCAGTCTTTCTTAGAGTCATCTATTCCTAGATGCTCATAAATCAGCTCTTTAATAAAACTCTTGCTGAGGTTTAAGGTCATTTTTTTTGGTTCTGGATCCATAATTTCATCAGTGGAGGAAATTGCTTTCACCGTGGAGTATCAGCAATTCATCCATAACTTACGGTCTTAGAATTCCCATGAATACAAGGTCAAAATTACCTGCCTGTAATTTCTAGAATCTACTAGCTGTTTTTCCTCTCCTATTCATGATTTCTCAAAAGTTACTAACAGTGTTTTTGAGGCGATACCTTGATTCTTGGACTCCTCTAGTATGTAATTTCTTTGGGCCTGGATACTTAGCAAAGTTTGATCCGCTATCATCAGTCATAAGGATAATTTTCCCTTCCTACCATTTGCACTTAGGGTTCCCCCCCAACCCTTTACTAGAAACCCTGCAATAACTTCATTATTACCCATCTGTATCAGTTTCAGATCCTGAATTGTGGTTTTAAACTTGTCAGCTCACCTATCTCTGGTTAGTGCTATTTTGGGGCATCTTACATGTATTCTGCGATGGACTAGAATAGGCTGTGTAATACAGGTCCCCTTTCTTCATTACGCGTCATCACACCCTGCTTTCCACCTTTTGTGCCATGTTTTATTTGCTTTCAGTCTTTTTTAGGCCTTATCTTCTTTGTTGTTGAGTCATTTTTTCAGTTGTGTCCAAGTCTGTGTGACCCCATTTGGGGTTTTATTGGCAAATATGCTAAAGTGGTTTGCTATTTCCTTCTCCAGCCCATTTTACAGATGAGGAACTGAGGCAAACAGGGCTAAGTGACTTGCCCAGGGTCCCACAGCTAGAAAGTATCTGAGGCCAGATTTGAACTCAGAAAGATGAGTCTTCATGATTCCAAGCCCAGTGCTCCCTCTTACATGCATGCAATTTTCCCATGCTTAGAAAAAGACTCTTTTGTCCTCTGAAATATATCCTTTTTAAAGGCCACATCTTTTGTAAGTTTTCTCACTAAAGTAGAGTCCAGTTTGCCTAACAGCCAAGATAAATTTGTATCTACTTATAGCTGTATAGTGAATATCATCAACTAGGCATGCATCTTCTGACACCTCACCTAAGTATCCTTTCAGTTCTGTACAAGCTTGTGTTTTACTCCGTAGCCTCATTGTAGTATTGGTAATGGCCCAACATCAGTAGGCCAGTATGCTTGTAAGCAGAGAGAAAGAGTTTTTGGTCCTTAAAATTTTTGGAATCCTGAAAATCTACTCATTTACCATATCAGAAAGCAATACAATTTAATAAACTGAGAAACATATTAATCAAAAGTTTTGAAAATCAATAGAATGATTATTTTTGCTACTGCCTATATGAAATATAGAACTGGTTTTAATTTCATCAGCATAGTACCCATGATATACCTTAAGATCAGCGTGATGAATGTTCTTTTTTAATCACTTAAGGCACAGAGGGGTTGTGATCTGTCAATGAAAGGTGCTCCACATTAATGAAAGACATAAATTACTTGAAAGAGAGTAACATAGTATTAAAAAATCAGTGTAAATAAATTATGGAAAAATAAGTCATTTTCATTGTATATTCCATCCAGATAAAATCATTTGATGAGAAATTTGCTCCAAAAGTTTATTGATCCTTCAGTAAACTCATGTATGTCAATTGGAAACACATCACAGTTAAACATTCTATTTTTTTGTTACAGATAGAAGCTTTAGACAGGAGTCTTGAAGACCTACTAACTAGAGTTGATGAATTTGTTGGGATGCTAGATATGGTATGTTTTGGCAGAACTCATTTTGCTATTCTTTAAATGTTTAAAAATAAGCACTTGTAGTTAAACAATCATGATGCTCGCAATTTCATTCCATTTTTCAAGGCATTGCTTAGTTCTTTAAGTGCTCTGTTTTTAGTAAAGTTACCCTGTGTTTAATTGATATCTTTCCAGTGGAACATAAACTGCTATAGAGAGCAAGAATTGTCTCTGTTATCTTTGTATCACCAGGACCCAGTACAGTGCCTTACAAAGAGTGGGAAATTAAGCTTTTAAAATGGCATCAAGGAAATATATAAATGGAAAGGAACATGCAGGCCAACCATGTAATAAGAGCAAAGGATAGATAACAACCTGTGTGCTGGACTGGTACTTATATAACACGGAAGAGAAAAGTGTCAGTTCTCCATTTCCACCAGCACATTGGAAGTGTACTCCCTAAGAAGTGCTGCTGTGGTGTCACAGTACGAGGTGTATCGTTAGTGAGGAATGTCCGCACTAACAAAATCACAGATTAACTCAAATAATGGAAACTCAGCATACATATGCAGTCTAGTAATGGTGTTCATATTTTTCTCTAATTAGTATTCTTTATGGTAAAATAAAACCTATCATATATATTTTGTTTTAGATTCGAAGTGACTCCTCACAAGTAGTCAATGAAAGTGTACCTCATATTCACACCAAAGCCACTGAAATGAGCGAGATATATAGAAAGATTGACAAATTGGAGGTGGGTAGTGACTTTTAAAAGTACATATGATACATATTTGAAGGCGGCATCAACTTTCCAATGTTTTACTGATTTATAGGCTTGCATTTTATTGAAAGTTTATTTGTCTGTTTTGTTTTAAAAACTGCTTTTCGTTTATTTATCTTTATGTTGGTACAAACTTGGTCTCAGTTAAGACAACCAGTATATAGCATCAGTACACAACCAGTAATAATCAGTAAACATATTAAAACTTTGACCTATTGGTATAATGAATTATAATAAACTTGAAAGGGGCATTTCATTGTGCTTAGAAACATCACTATCCTAGGACTTATCAAAGATGTATGTTATTCCTACTCTAACAGCAGTTACTTTAAGACAATACTTATAACAAGCAGTATAGGCAGCATATTTATAATTTTAAAAAATGTGTATTGACTGAAAAGACCGGTGGGCAGTTTATAAAGAACAACATCCTAGAGATGTTTATGGTGGGAATAGCCAAATTTGGTGACTGCCTGAAAACAAATGGAAAATAAGATGGTTTTCTACTCTCAGAAAAAGTCATTGAGAAACAATGGGTTTAACTTTTACTAGGTTCTTTATGACATGGTGGCTAAGGGTTTAGAGATCCTAGAAAACAGTAAGATGGGGACAGAAAATAGTTTGGGGCTTAAAAAATATTGAAGATTGATTTTTCTTAATTGGTTAGGAGATAAAATCTCAAAAGCTATACAGTCAAAGTACAAACTCCGAAGTCATCAATACTAGTTTGATTTCACTTGTTTTATGGGTGACTGTTCTTTCTGGGATTTCATTAAAACTAATTTTTAGTAAGAGCCAGAGAAATGTATAGGTGAAATTAGGCGAGACAGGACCTCATTTTGTCATAAAAAAGGTTTTAGCTTTCAAAAATGTTTAACTTAAAATATGAATTAGATACCATAATAAATCAGTGCCACTTATTAAACTGTTCTACCTTTTCTTTTGTCATTCAACATAATATACGACATTTATGTAAATAAGATTGGCAGGCAGGAGAAATTTTGTATTCTTTCATGCAGGCTTATTACTTTCTAACATTTTTATCTTTTGCAGTCACCTGTAGGATTGGGCCACACATATATGATAATACTAAAAAGCCTTCTGGTTTTTTTTTCACATGTTTTTCCTTCCTACCTAGGCCTTTGTTAAAATGATTGGAAATTGTGTGACTAGAATGGAGGAGCAGGTGACAAAAGCAGAAGCAGAACTTGGGACATTCCCCAACACATTAAAGAAACTTTTGCACACAATTAATGTGCCATCCTTCCTTAATGTAAGTTATTAATTTGAGAAATTTGACTTTATTATATATAGTTTTTTTTACAGCCCACAGTAGATTAAATGTACTCAGGGAGCTTCCTTACCACTAGCTAGTTCCTTATGCCAATGAAATGCACTACTGTGAGTGGGAAGAAATTTTTAAAATTTAGAATTAAGTAACTGCGTTGCTTCTCTGGATGAAAAGAGAACATGTGAGAGATGTTTTAAGCTGTGGCAGATAATTTTTTTTAAAGCAAGACCAAAGATAAATCTGAAATTTGAAGAATAACAAACAATTGGAACAAAAGCTTTCTTTAAAAAAAGAGATCCTGTTAATTCTTTCTGTGATATGTATAATTTTTCTTTTTTACAATTGTTTCCAGAAGTCGTATTCTACAAAGCAACAACAAACAGTCTATGAACCTCCTATCCTTTTCAGGACAGAAGACTATTTTCCTTGTTGCAAAGAAGGACCTCAAGCATGATATCGCATAATACAACTACTTAGGAAAAGATTTATATCAAAGGAGAAGTTCTTATCTTGAAGAGATTATTATTATACATATCTACTATTTAGTGTATTTAAGGTTTTGTGTATATTCAACAAGCAGTATTTTAAAACAATATTTTTCATTTTGTGCAGAATGCATAGCTTCCCATGTGTTCCAATTCTAAACAAATCTCTTTAAATGGGGGTGTAAAATGAGTAAACATTTCCTTATAAGTATCAAAATTGCTACTTTCATATTTATACCATCCGTGTGTCAACAGTATTATCTTTTAAGACTTACCTTCACAGGGTCTTAAAGAAAAAACTACTGAAGCATTAAAAAGCATTATTTATTGACATTCTTAATGGCTGACACTCTTCCTATAGTTTATTTTTTTAATGAAATGTAAATTGACCTGAGTTAAGCTTTCTACATTTTGACTGTAAACTATGCAGGACAACTGACTTGTAATTAATTTTGAAAATTATATTGAAACAGCTATAATTTTTACTTTGTAAATGACTGTGTACACAGTTTCACTTATAATTTAAATTCAATTAAAACTGAAGACTTATCTACATAGATTTTCTCTTGAAGTGCTATTGAGCAAGAACATAGGAAACTGTTTTTATAGAAGTTTTATTTTATCTTGGATACAGATTTCCTTTTCCTCAATGGATAACAATAAAATTTAAGAACTTCCATAAAAGGTTGATGTGAAAAAAAATTACACAGTTTAACTCAGCTGATATTTTAGAAAAATCATATAATTCTTTCAAGTCAAAGGATCATAGAAACATTAGAAAATTAGAAAGGACCTTGGAAGTCTGGTCCCTCCAATGAAGAAACAATTGCACTGGGCTTCAAAGTGAAGTCACAAAACCAATTAGTGGAAGATTTTTATGAGTAGGAGAAAAAAACCTGTACTTTCCACCCTGAAGAATAGGCTTTGCATTCTTTTAAAAAAATTTTTTTTGGCTTTGCATTCTTAAAATAAGATTGAAGAGCTAGAAGAAACTAACTCCCTTATAGATAAGGAAACTGAAGCACAGCATTTTTGTGACTTGCTGAAGGCCTTACAAGTAGTAAGTAGCAGAATATTCTAACTCCAAAACCAGTGATATGCTATGTCATACCTTTTCAGTTTACTATCCTGTGATTACAAGATGGATCTCCTTTATAATAGCTAAGAGATGCAGTCCTTTCTGTATAATAGATGTCAGCTTCCATTTCAGAGCTTGTTCTACTTTTCAGTGAAGAGGACAAAGAGGTGAGTGGGTCGATTCTAGTAATTGCAAATGTAACTAGGATGTCTTTAGGACTTTATACTTTTCTAAGTAATTGTTACTGTTTGATACTTTGGCCACTATTCACTATGTCCTCATTTTGTCCTCAGTAAACTTTCTGGCAGTTTAATAAATAAATACATTAATTAATGAGAGCTTTCTATATTAACACAGCATGTTAAAGTTTGCAAAACATTTTGTACACATTGTCCCATTTGAGTCTTTACAAATGAACAGTTAAGTAACTTATCCAGGTTCAAGCAATTTACTCACAATGCTATTTTAGTACATATACGTATATGTCTGTGTGTGTGTGTGTATATGCAGGTTAGACCAGTTCTGGTCAGTGCAGAGTCCTATACCTGGGTTCAGAAAATCAGATGTTTAAGAACAGGTGGAGAAAAGATGGGGCTTACACAATATATCGCATGAAAGAGACCTGGAGGGTTTTAGTAAAAGCTTAGGGAATGAACACTGACCTAGAACCAGAAAAACAAATATATTAAGTTCCTCCACTAAAGTCTAACTTCAGTTTCTCACTGACAGTGCAGGTTTCAAGTAGTTCCTGTTGAGCTCTAAAGACTTCAAGTACACTCTAGAAATGAGTTGTTTTTTTCATCTGAAGACCAGCTAAGTTTGCAGAGGCTTGCCACCAAGTTGGCTAATCAGTAACAAAGGTCTATTAGCCAAAGCATCTCAAAAATTCTAACTCATACAAAGACATGTGAAGATGCCAGCTGCATCAGCAACCACTAGGAAACCAAGCCCACCCTACAATGCAGTTTTGACATGCGCCCTGCTATTGCCCAGCTCCTACCCTCTCCCCCAGCAAGAAAAACTATCCTCCAGGCCTAGACACCATGTTTCTCCCACATATCCTCCTACCACTCACCAAACTGGGGCTCAGCTTTGGCTTAAGCCGTTTCAGTTGTGTCAACTCTTCGTGACCCCTTTTGGGGTTTTCTTGGCAAAGAACTGGAGCAGTTTGCCACTTCCTTCAGTTCATTTTACAGGATGAGTAACTGAGGCAAACAGGGTTAAGTGACTTGCCCAGTGTCACACAGTAAGTGTCTGAGGCCAGATTTGAACTTGGGAAGATGTGTTCCTGACTTCAGGCCCAGCACTATCCACTGCAACTTTGCTTTGGCACTCCACCCTAAGGCTGAGCTATCACTAGTGAGTAAAATTTTACCTAACCCACTATATCTAGTCATGATTCACATGCCATTCAGCACAAGCATGCAGGATGGTATTGATTTGCTTTTTTTAAGGAAGGGGATGAGAGAGATTAAGAGGTTCATATATAATCCTCTTTGTATGGATAGATGTATTTGTCTATGGTGCTCAAAATTTAAAAAAAAAAACAAACAGAAACTCTTTAAAGGTAGGGACTACCTGACTCTTTTATTTGCTTCCTTAGGTCCCAGGGAGTATAGGCAATGTTTAAAGGCTGTCGATTCCCTCAGTGGGAATAATCATATCAATAAAAGCCATAAATACCTACAGTAAGATCATGAGTTGCACTGACAGAAACATGGTTTAGAACGAGATTGTACCCCCATTGTACTGTTCTGTCCAAAGCTAGACAAAATCTGGAGTATTTTGATATTTTGGACACTACATTTTAGGTAAGTCAGAGGCATATTTGGAATGGTAAGGGCACTAAAAAATGCCAGGCAAGAGATCATTTTATGTGTACAGAGTTCTTTCTACCTACCTACAAATCCTTCTTGATTACATCTAATATTCCTTCCACTATGCCATGTTGCCATAAGGATTGGTTGAAGGAACTTGGTTTAGGTGACAGAAGAGAACTTGTAGAGAATGTGACAACTATCTTTAAGTATTTAAATAAGGTTTCATGGGATAAGGGAGTTAAATGTATTCTTGCATTTTTGCCAGGGCCCCAAAGCACCAAGTTGTTTGAGAGGACTATTTGAGCTCAGAAGAAGGAAAACTTACCAGCTACTAAAAGCATAACAAGCTACCTTTCAGAAGTGCTGTGTCTCTATCAGGTCTTCAAGAGAAGGCTGGATGACTACTTGTTAGAGACTTTGTAGATAGGATTATTGGTCATGTATGAATGAGTTTAGGTGACAGATTTCTTTCCAATTCTTAAATTTTATTAGCCTTCCTTCATTATTTATTTGTAATTGTTTACTGGACACCACTAACCATTGTTTTGGGAGATATCTCATGATTTACTAGATGTAATACATTCAGAGAATAAACACTTCATGTGTCTGCAACTTTTTGTGGTGTCAGGAAACAATTTCTCATGGTCTTAGTGATTGGCATAGACTAGAATTAGTTCATCCAAGTCCAGTTGTTTTCATCTGATCAAACAGTGGATATCAAAGTGTTAAGTATTCCTTTCCTTCAAGTTTCTACAACTTTTATATTATCTGCCTCCCAAAAAAGAAAACAGAAAGTGCTTAGGTCATTTGAATTGAAGATTATTTTATGATTAAAATATCTGAAGTTCACTTGGTATAGTGGCTATTACAAGGGTTTAAGAAGTATTTTATTGTACAAAAATTGATCATAACTAGACCAGAACATATTTTTTGGACCATTCAAATAAAATAATGTCTGTAAAGTGCTTTACAAACCTTAAAGTACTATGCTTGCTATTCACTAATTTTTATCTTCTTTCAAGAAAATGTGCATTGCTAAACTCGAAACAATATTGCAAAAATGTTTAAGACTGAAACAGTAAATGTACCAGATAACTGAATTTATGAGGAAAAAAATATGTTCAAACCATCAATTAGTAATTAATGATAATTAAGAAACAGGTGAGTTGTACTTTTATACCAGCTGTGAAGAAAGGGATTAAGCGAATTATAATTTTCCAGCCCAAGAAAACTTAGAAGGTTGGCAGGAAAAGTCTGTTGCTGGGGTGAGAATGGAGCATAGTCCAGCAGGATGCTCTAGCACAGGCTGTGTCCCAGCAAGCCAGCAGCAGGCCGGGGCGGGGGAGGAGGGGGCGGGAGGAGAGGAGTGTGTGACTGAATCAGTAGCACTTTTCTTGAGCCCTCTGCCCACAGAGAGTAAGGGAGTCCGAAGATTACCACAGAGAATAAAGGAGTCAGAAGATTATAGAGGACCCTCTGCTGGCACTGGTGCAAGACGCTGCATTGCCTATATGCAGTTCTCAGTTGCAATCCCTAGTCCATTGTCCCAGGGCAAGAAAGAACAGCTACAGGGAACGGGGGTGGTTCTAGAGCAGAAAGAATGCTTATGGTTGCTCACAGACCACAGCACAGGCCAGAAGATAGTAAACACACCTCTCCTTAGATCATATCATCTTAAAAGAACTGAAAGCTTACAGATCCCCAGAACCATCTCTGAAAACAACAGCCAAAACAAAAACAAAAACAAACAAATCCAGACTAATTACGTGTGCCCTCTCCACCCAGGGAACAGAGACCAACTTTAACATCAAGTTAAAAGTCAAGAAATAGACTGGGGAAATGAGCCAAAAAACAAGAAGAACCTGACCATAGAAAATTACAATAGTGACAGAGTAATCACAGAGGTAGGAGAAAAATTGGGAAAAGAAAGGGTGATATAAGAAAGTCATGAAAAGAGTCAACAGCTTGGTAAAAAAGGCACAAAAAATACTAAAGAAAACAAGATCTTAAACAGAATAGGCTAAATGGCAAAAGGGCACAAAAACCTACCAAAGATAATTCCTTAAAAAAGCAGAATTAAAGATGGACAAAAATTCACTGAAGAAAAGAACTCCTTAAAAAGCAGAATTGGCCAAATGGAAAATGAGGTAAAAAATGTCACTAAAGAAAATCATTCTCAGGGCAGCTAGGTGGTGCAGTGGATACAGCACTGGCCCTGAAGTCAGGAGGACCTGAGTTCAAATCTGGCCTCAGACCAAACACTTGGCACTTACTAGCTGTGTGACCCTGGCAAGTCACTTAACCCCAATTGCCTAAAAAAAAAATCATTCTCTAAAAATTAGAATTGGGCAAATGGAAGCTAATGACTTCATGAGATATCAAGAAACAAACAAAATCAAAAGAATGAAAAAAAAATGTGGAATATCTCATTAGAAAAACAAACGACCTGGAAAATAGATCATGGAAAGAATTACTGGACTACCTGAAAGCCATGATTGATTGATTGATAAACAAACAAACAAACAAACAAATAAAGCCTACCTACCATGTTCCAAGAAATTATCAAGAAAAACTTCCCTGTTATTCTAGAAACAGGATAAAATAGAAACTGGAAGAATCACCAATCACCTCCTGAAAGAGACCTCCAAATGAAAAATCCCCAGGTTTTTTAGCCAAATTTCAGGGTTCCCAGGTCAATGAGAATATATTGCAAGCAGCCAAAAAGAAACAATTCAAACATCTTAGAGCCACAGTCAGGATTACACAAAATTTAGCTTAAGTTAAAGGAACAGAGGGCTTGGAATATAATATTTCAGAAGGCAAAGGAGTTAGGATAATAATCAAGGATCACCTACACAACAAAACTGAGTACAATCTTTCAAGGAAAAGAAAAGGATATTTAATAAAATAGAGGACTTTCAAGTATTCCTTAAGACAAGTGGAATAGAAAAATCTTTAAAATACAACTCTCAAGACAATCATAAAAAAGTAAACAGGAAAGAGAAATCATAAGGGATTCAAAAAGATTAAGTTGTTTATATTCCTACATGGGAAGATACTTGTAACTCTTAAGAACTCAGGGCAATCAGAAGCAGAATACATAGACAAAGAACACAGATGTGAGTTGACTATGATGGGATATTTTAAAAAAATGAAATTAAGGGGCAAGAAAGAGGGATGCACTGGGAGAAGGGGAGGGAGAGGCAGAATAGGGTAAATTATTTGACAAAGTGTAAAAGAGCTTTTACAGTAGAGGAGAAAATGGAGGGTTAGCAGATAATATTTGAACCTTATTCTCATTGAAATTAGCTCAAAAAGGGAATATATACTCATCTGGACATAAAAATGTATCTTATCCTACAGGGAAGTAAAAGAAAGGGGGGATAGAAGAAGTGGAGGGCTGATAGAAGGGATAGTGGATTGGGGAAAACAGAAGCAGAGGATAAATGGGGAAAAATAAGATGGAGGGAAATATCTAGTAATCACAACTGAAAAAGTTCTTACAGCAAGTTTCTCTTATAAAGGCCTCATTTCTCAAATATGTAGAGAACTGGGGGGAACACTGCATACAGTAACAGTAATGATAATCAACTGTGAATGACTTAGCTATTATCAACAATACAAAGAGACAATCCTAAAGGATTTGTGATGAAAAATGCTTCTCCTCCCTCATATATACTGTTTTCCTTTAAGTAAGCTAGTTCCTGGAGAGGAAACATTGTTTTTCATTTTATTTTAGGGTATTTGTATG
This sequence comes from Phascolarctos cinereus, assembly GCF_003287225.1. Taxonomy (NCBI): domain Eukaryota; kingdom Metazoa; phylum Chordata; class Mammalia; order Diprotodontia; family Phascolarctidae; genus Phascolarctos; species Phascolarctos cinereus. The sequence goes on along the minus strand of NW_027555847.1, from coordinate 546,500,129 downwards.
CCCAGTGCTTAATACAATGCTTGGTATATATAAATGCTTAATAAATCCTTATTAGGTTTATTCTAATATTCTATCTTTACTCCAGTATTTATTCTAACCTGCCATTACCTTCTTGGATCCTGTCCTCCAAGATATTAACTAACCCTTATTTAGCTTTCTGTCACCTGCAAATTTGATAAGGCCATCTATACCATTCTTCAAGTACTTATGTCTTTTAGCATAAAACTAGAATCATAATACTAGAGCTGCATCTAGTCCAACCTCATTTTACAGGAAAATAAGCTGGGGTCCAAAGAAGTTGTAACATTTATTTATGGATAACTGCTTAGCAGGGCCTATACTTACTAATACTGAACCATTTTCACTGAATATAAGTTTTTAAAAAGTACAGTTCTTTCAAAGTACTTGAGTATTTTCTCCTAATTTTAGATAGTCCTTTCTGAATATGGTTTTGATGTAATCACAAAAAACAATGTTAGCTGACCATGCTTTTAAATATATGAAATCTAAAAATTGCTATCCTTGGTGCTAGACATATTGGTAACTCACTGCCCAAACACCAATGTTAATTCAGATTCATTGGGCAAACTATCTTTGAAATAAATTTGGGTTTTTCTTCTGGGCTAATTTTTACAAAACCTAATGAAAAATATAGTAATTCTGGCATAAAGTAAAAGCAATTTTATGAATGTAGCTTCCTACCTTCTTGCAGATGAAATTCACCAGCACTGTATACATTATAAAGTTAATTTTAAATCCAAGTATGTTAAATTTAAAGATGTGAATAAAAAATTAACTTATATTAGGGCTTTCTCTCCAGCAGCTGAACACTTTAAAAACTTCTATTCATTTCTATTTCTTCAACAATCTAAAGCTAAAATATTTTTAGAATTACTTTTGAAATGTAATATAACACAAATACTCTGATACATATCTTGTCTTATTTTGATATGTTCTCAAATACCTGATTTTGAGGAAATCTTTTTTTTAGATTCATTAATTTATTTTTAGTTTTCAACATTCACTTTCACAAGATTTTGAATTCCAAATTTTCTCCCCATCTCATCCCTCCCCCGGTCCCAAGAAAGCATGTGTTCTGAAGACCCTTTCCCCTAATCCGTCCTGTTCTATTCCCCCCCCATCCTCTTCCTCTTTCATTTCCCTGTAGAGCAGGATAGATTTCTATACCTCATAGCCTGTATATCTTATTCCCCAGTTGCATGTGAAAACAATTTTTAACACTTGTTTTTAAAACTTTGGGTTCCAAAGTTTCTCCCTCCCTCCCAACCCACCCTCATTGAGAAAGCAAGCAACTTGATACAGGTTATACTTGTGTAATCATGCAAAACACTTCCATAATAGTCATGTTGTGGAAAACTGTATTTCCCTTCATTCTATCCTATCATCCATTTATTCTATTCTCTCTTTTGACCCTGTCCCTCTTCAGAAATGTTTACTTCTGATTATCCCCTCCCCCAATCTGACTTCCCCTCTATCATCCCCCTGCTCTCTTATCCCCTTCCCCATTTTCCAGGAAATCTTTTGTAAGAGGTCCCAGATAATTATTTCACTGAGCAACTCTCGAGTCAAAATGTGTTATCTACTAACCAGCAACCAAAATTTCATGAGAGATTCACCATCACAGGTTATAACAGATAACATTATGCTTTAGCAAGACAAACTAGCTTGACCCTGAAATGAGAGATGTTGTCAAGGGCCCCCAGTTCTCTAAAGGGCTGACTATAACTTGTCCCACACTGATTCAAGAAGAGACCACTCTTGTTCCCAACCACAGGAATGACAAATCCATATCCTACTTGCTACTTGATGTTTTCTACATAATACCTAGTTTCTAGGTCATTGATACTGTCAGTAAACTATCCGTTAGTTTGTTCTATGGCTCTAATTAACTAATATGATGGATTATACAACTACCTTTAGATTGCTTACTTCCTTTTCACAATGGCTATTTAATACCACATAAAAACTTTATCAAATCATACATCAAGGTCATGACATTTTACAATTTGAAGAATGAAAAACATTTCTTTATTTTTAATAGGAAAATATGGAGCTTTAATTCAAAATAGACATTTTGAAAACAATTTATAAAAAAATTTTAAATGGGAAAAGTTCAGCAAGCTTTTTCTTTTAAGTTTACAACAGGAGAGTACATTAAGAATCACAATCCAATTACACAATTGCTTCAAAAGACGCAGTGTAAAGTTGCATGCAGTATTATCCCAAAAATATTATGTAGAAAGTTCCACTGAATAATAGGACCCAAGCTTTCCACAGAGCATTTTAACTCTTCCATCATATGTGTTTTAAGCTCTATTCCTTCAATATGGAGCAACAAGAAACAACATGTCTGTTTTCTTCCCCACCCCCCACCCCTGCCCAGATTTTGAACAATACAAGAGACTTAATGACTGGACTGGCTACTCTGTTACTAGATCCAGCTGATTTAAGTGATTTTAGATTTGTCAAAGATTCTAGCTGATAACCAAAGATCTTTTTATAACCAAAGTGTAACAGAATAAAGACCATATAATTAAACATCAGTACAATGAGATACTATAAACCAAACAGTTGTATCCTTCCATTTTTTCACTGTGAAGGAAATTCCATCACTCTGGTAAATTTTAATATACTAGCTGCTGATCGATAGCCATTAGGCCTAGTTTAATTCTACTAGATGCACTGAAAATCTCATGTAGTCAGCTTGTCACCACTACAGTGACCTGGATATTAATTAATAACCACCAAGTGGTAAAACATCTATATTCCTATTTCCTTATCTTGAAAAAACTTCCCTGTCCCTTTCTGGGCAGTTTCTGAGCAAATTAAGGGGGCAGGGAAAACTCTTCAGGTATTCCAAATTTCTCACTGATTAAAAGGCACTAAAAAGGTATTGCCTTATCTCTCTGCATGGAAAGTAATGTCAAAAAAGGAAAACCTGGATTGAAATGTATTTCTGCTATATAGAGAAGAGTACTGTTTTTAACATATCAACTATATACCACATACCAAATTTTGGATTTGGGCATATATTTCATAAACAAAACTTCTTGATTTCTGTAAAATATAAAAGAAAATAGCACATTCGAAAAATTGTAAATCAGCCACAGTACAAGCATCTATTTTACAAAGGAGAAATTAGCCGAAGTTAATGCAACACACCATCACGGTGCCACATGCATTACTGGATTTTTACTTACCACCACTTGTACTCCTGTCTCTTAAGAAAAAGTTTGCTGTACCATTCACCACTGAAAGAAAACTAGCTACTGGGATGAATGCAAAAATGGGAGAAAAAACAAAAGAAAACAAAAACAATGTGGTTTTGGTTTCTAAATATCTTAACACTACTGGGTAAACAAGCATGTATAAAACATAAGAGATTTAATTTACATGTAATTGGAAAAACAGAATGACCTCCACAAAACAAGAACTATTCATACCGTGTGCCCAGAAATAACTAGACCAGTGTAAGACCACTGTAATTCATGAGGTCATTACACTGTAACTGAAAATCTAAGTGCCCCCCTCCAAAAAAACCTCACTAAATTAAAAACTAGCCTTTTGATTGCTTCATATTTGTGATTTCTTAAACAGCTTTTTCTTTTATAAGGTTTGTGTTTCATACTCAAAGTGTAATCTGTGCTTAACATTTTTCAGTTCTGACATATCAAAGCCCAAAAGCACAGAAGGTTTGTAATTTTTTATTGCTCTTAGGCATGTATATCTTCTCTTCCCAAAAAATGATGCAACATCAATTTTCCACACCCAGAGAAGAGATGATAATAGTTCTATCTCTCTTTTGCTAGGATATGGTCTCTTATGGAAATAATCTTTAAGGAACTGCTTTTTCTCTTCATATGAACGGTCTTCATACTTCTGGGGATTTAGTGCTAGAACGTGAAGAGCATCATCATTTATTAGTGGACCTTCAGTCCTGCTTTCATTCTTTTGTTTTTTAGAAGGCACATTCACTGCTTTTTCAGAAACAGAAGTGATGTCATTATCTATGATAAGAGATTCTTCTTTATCCCTTTGGTCCTCTGCCCCAGAATAAAGATCAGGAAGTTTTCTTTTGACAGGAAAAACAGAATCATGTATATCCCCATTCACTAGTGGAAGTTCTTTTTCGCTAAGACCAGGCTGGATCTGAAGATCCGAACTACTAACTTTAGGAGCACTCCTGCATCTTAACAAATGCACAGTAATTGCAGTCATTGTCATTTTTCCAGTATATACCCCACAGCAATGGATGCACTTGAAAGCGGGAGACTTTAAAAATGTATGTACAGTTGGCATGACATGATGTCTTTCCTTTAAATGCATTTCATATGTTTCTGTGGTCACAAAGGTACCAAGGCAAAAGGGACAGGTACTGACTTGTTTTCCAGGATTGCTGTGGTCCTCAAGAGTCTGTGGCCTCACTTTAATATAGATTGGTACAAGTGTTTTGGAGTACATTCCAGCTAGTATTGCCAAATAGACTTCCCTTTCTCCAAGTTCTTCCTTTGGCAACATGGTAATGAAATCAATATGAGGAAATATTAAGTCACCATTGGCATCATTATCTAACTGGAAACCTCTGTTGCTATAATCCACAGATAATCTCTTCTTTCCAAGGTGAACAGTCCTATTATGATCTGAAAGACTTTTAATATTGTGGAAAGTGCATGGACAGAACAAGCACCCCAAACCATGCATTAATAAATGATGAATAAGTTCTTCCTCTGATATGAAACATTTACAAGAGAGACAGCGAAGAGTTTTCTCTTTCATCCATCTTAAAAATGGTGCACATGCTGCAAGTTTTTCAGGCTCAAGTTTTTCACTGGATCTTGATCCACCATGTTTATGAGCCACTTCCATGTGCACCTGGTAGACATTAGATGGAAAGAGTTCATTGCAAACTGGGCAGGTTTTCCACTGTTTAGCTTGTTTGAGATTGAGAGCCTGGCTTGTTTCTGGAGCAGATGAAGATGCCTGGACAATCATATTTTGAGAAGTGCTTACCACTACTGGAGGAGAGGGTGCACCAGCTGGGGAATGAGATACCTGTGTAGCTGCACTAGACTGCATAAGCTGAATCGGCATCTGTGGTGGTGTAACATTTGCCACACCACCAGGTGGTACAGGTAATGTAACTGAAACGGGTGCTAGCGTATATGTCGGTATCCCATTAACTTGTTTTCCTGTTGGTATTAGCTGTCTAAGGATAGAGCCTGCAGTTAGGAAAGTGGCATTTTGGGAGATACTTGGTCTGACTGGCTGATTTACAGGTAGAACACCTGGTGTAACTGGCTGATTAAGGTGGAGTACTCCAGGTCTCACTGCCTGGCCAACAGGAAGAACTCCTGACATAACAGACTGATTGAGCTGAAGAACCCCTGAAGGTACCGTCTGGCCCATGGGCAGAACACCTGATGGGACTGCTTGGCCCACAGGGAGTACCCCTGATGGGACTGTTTGGCCCATAGAGATCATCCCTGGTGGAACTGCTCGGATGACACCTGATGCAATGGGCTGATTAACAGGAAGCACATTAGGAGGAATGGGTCTATTTATAGGAAGAACTCCAGGTCCAACAGGTCTATTTATGGGTCCAACAGGTTGATTAAGGGGCAAAAGTCCTGGGTGAATATTTTGGTTTATAGGGAGAACCCCTGCTCCAACAGACTTATTGACAGATCCAACTGGTTGGTTTAAGGGAAGAACTGTAGGACTCACAGGCTGATTAAGTGGGAGGCCATGAGAAACAAAGACAGGCTGAGGAACAGATGCCTGAAGGGTAATATTATTCTGGCCCACTGGCAAAGGACTAGATACAAGAGTTACGTGTGACTGGGCAGGAGCAGGGGCATTATGGGTAAGGGTCCCAGAGGCACTTGAGGCCACAGTTACTGCCTGTGACTGTACCAGAGTTTGGTTTTGATTATTCTGTGGCAAGGCAAGCTGAATGCAAGTGGAAGCAGTAGCTGCTAGTGCTGGAGCACTGTTGCTAGTTAAAGGAGACATGGCCATATTTGCAGAAAGTTTAGGAGCAATGTGCATTTGCTTCAGAAGTCCTGTTTTCTTAATATGTTCTGAAATCACAGATCTGAGCCTATTTTCCAGATCTCTGTGTGTATCTGATGTCAAAATATGATACATTAAAGCATCCAGGCTGCTGGCACCTATGTTACATTTTTTACAATAGTACTTATCCAAGGATGGAATCGTACTGGCAGGTGAAGTGTTATCATTTTTCACTTGCTCAGTAATTTCATCAGTTCTCATACCAAAGTAGGAGGTAATCAAGTAATTAAAATGTGCTATTAGTACATGCTTCTTCATGCTGTAGTACAAAGTATTTGTAAAGTGACATTTTAAGCATGTGAAGTTTATCACATCACTCCTGGATGGTTTAGATTCAGCCAAAATATTCATGGTGTAATTCTGCATTTTTCGATGAGAAGAATGAAACATCCGAAAGTGTTTTTCCACGACTTTGGGCTGAGAGGCAAAAACACATTTTGAGCAAGGAACCACCAGCTCTTGGTCAATTTCATCTTCATGGTAACGATGCAAATGATTTTTCAATGAAGAAAGTAGCTTTGTTGAATACTTGCACAGGCTGCAACAGTATGGCTTTGTTCGATATCGCTATTAAAAAAAAAAGTAAAATGCTTTCAGTGAGGGTGAGAAACCTGTTAAAATGACCAGAGCTAACTGTTATAACCACAAATGCAAAGTCACTCAAAGAAGCTACTTCTCTAGTTAGAGCTTTAGAAGAAATTTTTAAAGTAAGGACCTCACTCCAATTTCACAAGACAAGTTTTTTCTTCTTTCCAAATAAACTGTATATATCCTGCATCTGATACCTACACTATATTAACTACTAATGAAGAAAAATAATTATAGCTTTTACATCCAGTTCTTTTAATTACAATGTTACTTCACAAAGTCCTACTCCAATGTCTCATCATGGCAGAGGTGACTCTGGGCTCTCAAAAGTCCATGTTGGCAGAACATAATCTCTGACAGGTTCTACCATGCTCAACAGTAAAATATGGTCGAGGACCACCCTAGCTAAGTACAGAGAAGCTTAACAGTAGCTTGAGTACTTAATGAATTTTGATCATTTCCATGGCAAGCCATGAAAAAATAAAAAATACAAAATGACCATCTAGCCTGTATGATGCATTTCTTTTTCTACTTGTGACTGTGAAAGAGTGGTGGAAAAGGGCAGAGGAAATGAACAATTACACTATCTAGAAGACCATATATAAATATCAACTTAAGGTTTTTTTGTACTGGAAATGTGAGATCCTTGTCCAATGATCAATGAGCAGATATATATAAATCGAATTATATCAATCATGACATCCTCTATCAATGAAACCAAAAGAAAAAATGTCAGAGAAATATGTAACCAGAAAAAATACCATTCATGTAGCAAGAGTAAACAGGCAACTGAGACAAATGATGTGTTCTGCTTATATATACAGTTCATGGACAGAACACAAGGAATGTCATTTTACTTCAAATTTAAACTGTTTCCATTATAATTTATTCAGTCTTTGATACAATAACAAAACCCCTCTGCAATTTTAAGCTGCATTAATAAAAGCATCATGACCAAAATGAAGATTATAATCCTGTTTGATTCTCCTTTGGCAAAAAGATTTTAAGAAGAACACACTGGAATCCTTCTAGAGAATGATGTCTAGGATGGTAAGGGGAATGGAAAAAAAAAAGTAGAGGTGAAACAAAAGCATTCCAGTATATGAAAAGCTGTTACATGGAGAGCTAAATGAAAGCAATGAAACCAAGGAAATAAGAGTGAAGACTTTCAGTTTTGTCCCAGAATCTCCACTAAGGGACCTGGAACATAACAGGCATTTAATAAAGATTTGTTGAATTGAATCAAGGAAGAGTTCTGCTAAAGAAGTTAAGTGACTTGCCCATGGTAACACAGCTAGTTAAGTGTCTGACACTATATCTGAATTCAGTTCTTCCTGACTTTGGACCCAGGGCTCTATCAACAGCACCACCTAGCTGCCTCAAAGAATGAAACAATTCCCACTCTAAAGGAACTTACAGTGTAATGGGGAGACAAGTACATATATGACTCTATATAAAATAAATATAAAGAGAATAAGAAATCAATACAAAGCAATTAGGGACAAGAAGGCATTAGGAACTGGGGGATTAGGAAAGGTTTTATGTAGAAGGTGTTACCTGATGTGTGTCTTGAAGGGAGAAAGGGATTCTGAGAAGAGAAAATGAGCAAAGAGTATATTCTGGCATAGCAAATAGCTTGTGAAAAGTGCCAAAGAAATGGGAGATGAAGTGTTGAGGAGCTGGTTTGGTTAGACTGTAGAATACAAGAAGGATGATAATAAACAACGAGGCAGGAAAAATGGATTGTGACCATATAAAACTAAAACTAAAAAAAAAAAAAAATTATAAAACTAAAGTTTAATATGCTAGGTAGTACAATGGAGAGCGTTGGATTTGGAATTCAGGAAGCCCTAAGTTCAAATCCTGCCTCAGACACTTATTAGGTCTGCTTTTGCTTGACCTTTGCTAAGTCACTTAAACCTCCTCTGATCCTCATTTGTAAACTGGGGATAGATATGGGTGTCATTTGCATTGAGATGATATTTAAACCTATGGGAGCTGAGAATACCATGAGAGTGTAAAGAGAAAATAGAAGAGGCCAGGACAAAGTTAAAGGATGTAATATGGATAACAAGACAGCAAAGGAGACTGAGTAGCTGTCAGAAAAGTAAGAAAAGGACCAAGAGAGATTGGTATCATGAAACATCAGAGGACAGTGTGGTCAACACTGTCAATGCAACAGAGAAATCAAATAGGATGAAGACTGAGAAAAGACCATTAGAATTGGCAAACAAGAGAATGTTGGTAGATCTGGAGAGAAGAGTTTCAATTGAGTGATATTTGAAAACCAGATTGCAACAGTTGAGAAATGAAAGCAAGGAAGTGGGGGCAATGAATATAGACAGCTTTTCTAGTACAGATGAGAAACAGAGCAGAGTACAGGATAACTTGAAGGTAATGTGCTCCTCAAAGAGCTGATGATGAGGAAGACTTAAGCTTACACGAACAAAGCAGGGAGTCAGTAATTGGGGAGAAGTTGAATATAACAACAGAAAGGTTAAATGATTGTGGGAGCAAGCTTTTGGAGAATAGAGAAAGGGATGATGGGATTGGCTTCAATAAAGAGTAGGACCCCAGCCCCCCACCCCCACCATTAGAGCTAAAGGGAAGGGAGGAAAGAATAAGAGATGATGGTGAGGATTTCTGAGATGAAGGGAGGAGGCAAAAAGGGGGCTCACAGGTAAGAGGCTAGGTCTTCAGGAAAAAGTTAAGGGAGGGCACAGGTCTGAAATATATTCTGAGGGAAGTAAAAAGGGGAATCAAAAGGATTACCTTCCTGCAATGATGGCCCAGCTGAAGTTGTTCAACATGAATTTATGGTGTACTTCCATGTGACTTCCTACAACAACACAGGAGCAGCAACAGAAGATAATGGTGGGACTAATTCAGGGCTGGGGTTTAGTATGGGTTAAGCATTGACAGCACAAGGGGGCAAGGGATTCAATAGTTAAGTTTTGGATTGCAGTTGGAAAGGGAAGAAAGTGAAGGAGAAAAGATAAATAGCTTGGACAAAGTGCTGAGCAGAAGGACTGAAGGTAACAATGAAAAGTGACAGGTTTAAAGGGGGTAAGACGAGAAATATGGAATGATAGCGCTTAAGGTAAAAGAGGGGAATGTCAGAATTTTTGATTAAGGAATCAATATATATGGGTAATGGTGAGATTGAGGGCATGACTATCCCTATGTAAAGAAGGTAATATGATTTAAGGAGATTAAGGAACTCAGAGATTAAGGAGTTGGAGGGAATATATCAACATGGATATTAAGTTCCCTACTGCAGGAAGAAGAGAAGACCATAATGAGCCAGTTATTGAACTACTTAAGATGGGAGGGAAAATGACCTGGGTAATATTAGAAATCAACTGATATGAGCTGAAAAGTAAATTTTGATACAGGAAATTTCAAGGGAGAAGAGGTTGTTGAAAAAAGGAAGCAAAAACTAATTCTGGAAACAAACAGCAGTGAGGAGACAGGTAGTATTCTAGGTCTACCTCTAGGAACAGTGAATGTGTGTTTGTGGGGTGGGATGAGGAATAGAGGGACAGACAAATTACATTTAGTTCTTCAGGTCTTAGTGAGCTCAAGTAAATGGAGCAAAATCAAGGTCCAGAATGAAGCAATGTTTGTTCACCATGAAATAAATTCCATAGGGTTCAGTGGTTAGAGGTGGGAAGAGTTCAAGCAGAACAAAGGAAGGGTAGGGTTGAGGAGAATGGGGGAGAAGAGTAAGTGATAGGGGCTTGGGATGGTCAGGAATTAAGTAATACAGAGACTGGCAAACAAAGCTGGTGACAATCTGTTAGCCATAAGGGCAGCAGCAACAGCAGATGAATAATAATACAATCTCCAAGGGATGTTGCCAGCAAGAGCCAAGAGCTAAGAGCCTTGGTTTTACCTCCTGCTCTTCCTTAGGACTGACTTGGGGAAGGAAGGAGGGAGAAAGGAATGAAGGCTGGGAAATGGAGGAATAACATCGCCAAGGTTATCTGATTAATGAAAAATACAGTGGAACTTACTACCCTTACTTATTCTAAAAATGACACTGCAAACCTAGCTTGCTTTAGCTTTGTTTTGCCTGCCCCAACACACTTGAGTTAGAAATAGACTTCTAGTGAAATTAAAATACCTATCTTTTCCAAGTGAAGTATTCCAGGGGTGGGGAACCTGTGGCCCCATGGTCCTCAAATGTGGCCCTTTGACTGAATCCAAACTTCACACAACAAATCCCCTTAATAAAAGAATTTGTTCTGTAAAACTTGGGACCCAGTCAAAAGGCCCACACCCGAGGATCTGGAAGGTCACAGGTTAAATCATTTATATCCCTCATTTTAAAAAATTTCAGAATGCACTCCTATTTTTCCAGTGACTTTCATAACAAAACTTGAGCTACATTCCCAAAGAACAAAACATCAACTGGAAAGTTTTAATACTGTTAAAGAATTATAGTCCTTATCTAGTCATTATAACATAATTTTGCATTGCACTACTTTCCTAAGGTCTCTAAGAGATTACTTGCTTTCAATGAGGCAAAAATTTTTCTCTTGTAATAAGATAATTTGAATGTTTATTATTTCCAAAATTGCTATCCTTATCCATTTGCCTACTAGGTATTTAAAACAAATCGTGTAAGACTATACCACATTTTGCCACTATAAAACAATGAAGTCCAGCCTGAAATTTCAGGTTAAAGAAGACTGACTTCCTTCACTTGATCAGTACTCAAAAATTTATACAGAACAACTATACAGTGCCTTTGGAGTTTCCAAAAGTCTTGGTGCAGTTCTAAGATTTAATAGCTTAATATCAGGGGAAGCCAGGTGGCACAGTGGATAAAGCTCCAGCCTTGGAGTCAGAAAGACCTGAGTTCAAATCCTGCCTCAGACACATGACACTTACTAGCTATGTGACCCTGAGCAAGTCACTTAACCCTGATTGCCTCACCAAAAGAAAAAAAAAGCTTAATATTAAAAACAAAAGCATTAAGAGCTTAGAACTGCATTAAGACTTTTGGAACTGTTTTGTGGGTATAGACTATATTTATTATCAAATGCCAAAAATATATAGTTTTTCTTTTTACTTTGGGAAAAACTTATTACCTCTTCATTCACCAACATTCATTCTGGATACATCTGGATACATCTTCAGAACTACAGATATATACTTATATCTAATTTTTGTTTTAAAAGAAAATTTTAAACTCAACTGTCTAATACATACCTTTCTTTTTCCTGAAGATTCCCAAGGGGAAACATCTCCCCATGACGTATTGTAAAAATATTTCTCTCCAGGGTCATAACCTTTAAGATCCTTTAAAATGGGAAAAGAAAAAAAGGTTAACTAAATTCAAAAACTGAGGAAATAAAATCATACAACTATCTCTGTTGTGATTATCCAAAAAATAGGCCTTAAACCTAGGTCTATAATATGAAGCACATGTAGTTTATTCATATAGAGGCTTTCAACTCAGCCTTATTCACACCTAAACATAATTTTTAAAAGCTTGAATATCTGCAACATTCAACCGCACTGAATTAGAAAGTTGGCAGTCGGGAGGAAGGGTATGAGAGTGTAGTAGATTCTAGAAACAGGTACAAAGACAACAAATAACTGTGAGTAGGGAAGAGGTAGAAAACTATTAAGAAGCAAGGAGAATAACTGAAAAAGCTCAACTGTCTAGGGCTACTTAGTGGAGAACAGTTCTACTTAACTCAAGAGCCCTTAAGAATGTGACACAAAGTTATATTAAAAATGACACTGAGTCATGAAAAAAAAGGATAAATATTCAGCATATTACTTAAAAACCGATAAAACACTGTAAAACCATTTCCAACAAAAATGACTGAAATGAGTATATTTTTAAAACTAAGAGGACAGCCATCAACTTGGGAATGGCTGAACTATGGTATATAAATGTAATGGAATACTATAGTACTGTAAGGAATGATGAAAGACACTGTGTTTCAGACAAACTTGGAAAGACCTATATGAAGTCATGCGGAGTGAAATGAATAGGAGCAGAGCAGGAAGACAATTTATATTATAAAATCAACATTGTATAAATGAAGAATTTTTAAAGACTTGAAAAACTGATCACCACATCAACCATAATTCCAGATGAACAATATGGGAATTTGTTTTGCCTTAACTATAATTCCTTATTACAATTACATGGGTGCCACATTCCTGAATAATACAATATAAATGAAGTGTTATATGTTGTATTGAAAATAAGGTGCAGCAGAAATAATGTTGGATCTGGAGTCAGATGACATGGGTTCAATTCAGGCTCTACCAAGAACATCAATAGTATAACCCCTGGGCACATCACTTCCTCTATCTGGGCTTAAGTTGTAAAATGAGACAACCATATCCCATTCTACATCTACTTATATTGTGTAGTCTGTGGTTGTGTTGTGGTTTGTCCTTTGTTTTCGAAGAGGACCATGACATCAGAAAGACAGGACGATGACGCTATAACTTGCAAGTGTATTGGATTTAAATGAGGGAGGGCTGTGCAAAGCACCAGCCTCACTTTCTCCTTCAGAGGCATCTGGGTCCAATGGCCAGATATAGATCAGGAAAACTGGAACTGGTCCAGCAGATCTACTTATGTGTTTAATGAAACAAAGCAGCACATCAAATGTTTTTTTAGACCAGAATTTCCTAACCTTTTTTGTCCAATGGATCTCTTTGGCAGCCTGCTGAAGCTAATGGATCCTTTTCAGAATGTTTTTCAACGTATAAGATAAAATGCATATGATTATAAAGAAAACCAATTATACTGAAATAGTTATCAAAAAAATATATTTTTTTTAAAAACCAAGTCCTCAGATCCCAAGTAAGAACCACTGTTCTAGACCCTTTAGGTTTGTTCCCCAAGGGGAACCCTCCAGAGTAACATTTTAATGATTAAAAAATTCTAGCTTTATTTTTGCCTAGGATGTATTAAATTAGATAGCTTCTGCCTTTATCATCATAAGAAATTAGATGTCCCATATTTAAAAAAAAATTTATCTTGTTTATTGATGTCTTTTGTTTTTATATCACATTCATTTCCAAATCTTCTGTCTATGTATGTATATATATATATATACACACATATATCTATATATACATCTTCCCCTACCTAGAAAGCCATACCTTTTAGTTAAAACAAAAGGGGGGGGGAGCATCAGTAAAACTAACCACATGTTGAGAGTGTCTGGGTGCCCGGTCTTTTCACACATTTTCCATGAAATTTCTAGGAATTATGATCTCATTTCAATTATGTCTATGTCTCAAAAATAATTGTTTTTATAGCCTATTAATAACAATTTCCATCGTAACCTCAAATAACATGTTAAAATATTTATATTCAAAACATAACAACTGTATACATAAAAGTATATGATTCATAAGAATAGCATCACAAGAAAAAGTTTTGATTTTGTAGCTGTACTTTAATTGACATATAAATAAAAGTCAAGATTCCCTCAAAATAATTAGTCTACTTTCCCTCAACCCACAACTTACAAGATTTTACTTTTTTCTATTTCTTATTTTAGGATTCTAATTTTTCACAAACTTTTTTACTGCTTTCATTACTTTTGGGTCAAGTCAACAGTAGATAAAAAATAATTCATTTCTAAACTACACCAGCTTTGTTATCGATAGCATTTGAACAACTACTAAGCACCAACATGAAAACTTAAACTGATCGCTATATTAATTTAGAGAAGAGTAAAGGTAGATATATGTGGACTATTAACATCATCACTCTCTCCTAGCATAACTCTAGCCATAGGATGGGAACTATGAAGGTCACAACCCAGATTTTAAAAATAGTTTCCAAACATACAAGAGCATAATAGGCTATTTTACCTTTATAATATATAGGTAGCTAAGTATTATTCACAGTATACTTTTTTAGTAACTTCCTAAAATACTGTGAAATTCAGGACTTCACAACTTGGAAATGATTCATGAGTGAAATCAAGATAACTGTTTACATAAGAAAGACAACAAAAACCAAAGACATTTACATTTTTATAAACTGTGGGTATTCAGACTTTATTTTGAGATAACCTGAGTAAACACCTTGAAATATACAATACAGCATAATACAACGTATTTAGAATATTTGTTCTGACTGTAAGATAAATAGACATGCTCTATAGATAAAACAGGTAGACAGAGTTCTCAATGCACAATAGGGATGAAGTGGATTTGAACTCCACCTCAGACACTTAGAAGTCTTCATCTATAAAATCCATATAAAATACCACCTGTAACATTCATGTACCACCCCAAAGGTGGTTCAAATGAGGTTAATGGAATGCTTCATATACCTTAAAAGTTCAATCTGCTCTGCCAACTTAAAATTTTGAGGGCCTAATATATATAAGCGACTATGTTAAGTGCTGGAGATTTAAAGAAAAACTCCTGTAAGAGGCTTATATTTTACTGGGGGTTGCAGGAAGAAGAGATATAAATCCACCCATACCCTGCTAAATATCTAGTTAGGAAGAACACTAACAACTTGAGAAGGTGGAGTTGGTAGAAATTCAGGAAAGGCTGCATAGATGAGGTGGCAACTGAGCTGAGCTCAGAAAAAAGCTAAGTATTTTAAGTGGGTTAGGTGAAAAGGTACATTCCAGGTGTTGGGGACAGCTTATGTAAAGGCAGGTGTGGGGGACAGTGCATTCCAGGTGTGGGGGATAGCTTATGTAAAGATGAGAAGACAGACTACCAACTATTTCTAGACATAATTCCTGCTGGAGAACTGAAAACAGACACCTTACTGATATCAATGACTACAACTGGCCACAACTCACCAAATAACTGTAGCGTACTGTACTGGTTATCCTGGGGCCTTCTCTTATATGGATAGGTTTGTTGTGCCAGTACAATATAATCCATGAAGACAGCACCAAAATAAACAGTCATGTGTTACTGTATGTCACCCACCTTCCCCACCCACTCCAGAAAGTCTGTGTATTGGACTATACTTGGTAGCCATCCCAGGAAGGTGTCACTCACCAGAAAGCTAAGTTTGTGATGACACATTCAATACTGCACATCCAACCAAGACAGAGGATTTTTCCAAGACTCCATCTCATTACTTTGGGGTATGTTTTAAAGCTACACACTTTACAACAGACATGAAAATAGATGCAATTAAGGACTTACGTTGTAAGCAACATGTTAGCCAGGAAAACAAGGATGAAAACCAAATGGTCCCTGCCCTCAAGAAACCAACATTCTTCTGGGTAGAATATAGGCTAACACATATGCAAACAAGAAAAGTTAAAATTTATGTAGCGCTTTGATGTTTGCAAAAGTACTTTACATATCCCATTTGACCCTCACAATAACCCTTTAAGATATGTGCTGTGGGCTCAGATTCTGTGGGCTCTAGATTTTTGATTATAAATCTAGCCAAATGCTCAGATTCTTAAAATCTAGCCAATTAATTAATTAATTAATGTTCAGACTCCTGAAGAGTCTGCCCAATACGACAGATGTTCTAATAAACCTTGTCTTTGGCTGAAAATATCTATATCTATCTATCTATCTATCTATCTATCTATCTATCTATCTATCTATATATGTGCTGTGATTAAGTCCATCCTACAGCTGAAAGCAAGGTACACAGAGGTTAAGTGACTTATCCAAAGTCCCATAGCTACCTGAAGCAGGGTTCAAATTCAGATACTCTTGACACCAAAGGAGTGCTCTATCCAGCTAAATGCTCATTTAACCTTTGTTTGAAGGCCTCTAATAAAGAACAATGCAAGATTCCTTGATAACTGAGGAAGTCTCAAAGCCACTGAAGAATATAAGAATCACTGATATAGGAATCAAATCCAGAATGCATAACCTACTAGAACTGTGAAAAAAGAAGTAGGTAATTGACACCAGCTTGCTTAATAACATAAGTGGAGTGCCAACAGCTTCCAACAAGTCAATCTTGTCAGCCATCCTTTGTTTACCAGCACCCACTGTGCCTCCCCGTAACAGTATCACTTCCTCAAGAAAAAGGCAAAGAACTGCTCACTGCTCAGTGCCTAGGCATATATGATAAGTAAGCCAAGGGAAAGGTAGTCACAGTAGTTAGAACACCCATATGGTTAGTTAACTTCTTAGAAAGGACTTAAAATTTTTTAAAATTTCCTAAACATTAATGAGAACTATAGCCTTCCTAATGCACTTACTAATAATTCTTACCTTCTGTAATCTAGGATTTGGCATAACTGGCACACCATACGTTTTAAATGTTAATAACTAGAAAAATAGGTCAACCTAAAAGTGGATTTCACTTCTGGCAAAAATGGCCTACAGAAATGGGGAATATAAAACTATCCTGCCCTACAGGAAAACTGAAGGGGAAGTGGATAAGAGAAGGGGGAGGAGAAATAGAAGGGAGGGCATACTAGGGGAAGGGGTGTTCAGAAAGCATGCCATCTTGGGGTGGGGGGAGGGACAAGATGGGGAGAAAATTTGGAACTCAAAGTCTTGTGGAAGTGAATGTTGAAAACCAAAAATAAAAATTAATAAGAAAAAATTTTTCTTTAAAAAAAAAAAAAGGCCTAGAATGGGCCTAACTCAGTCCAGTCCAGTCTTTCAAGCTGAGGAGGGAATGAATCGAAACATTTGTGTACCATATAACACAATAAAAAAAAATACACAATTACTAAAAGCAAATGCTGCTCTCCTCTACCCATAACATTTACTAAGGTAACAATGCTGGGTAAGAAAAGTGGGCCAGCAGTGGGAATTGCTTAATTCAAGAAATGTTAAGTCCCACAAAGGCTGGGTTTTATATTCCTAATCTTCCACTCCAAAACAATTCAGAGAATGGATTCCTTGTCTCCTTAAAAGGAACCATCACAGCTTACATATAAAAAAATGTTCCTACCACTAGTAATACAATATTGAAAGATTTCAGGCAAGCATAGCTTCCTGAGAAACCTCTACCAAGAATGAAGAATGCCATATGAAACAAAGATTCAACAAAATCAAAAGAAACAGCAATGAGCTTGTCCATTACACAAAGTGTACCACAAAATGGGTACTGAAGCCAGCATGATTTCCACTCAAGCCACTCCAGATATCTAGGACAAAAGTAGAGAACCTCCTCAAAGATATACACAGGAAACAAGGTCAAGGACAGAGCAGGCAGGTATGAGGGTACCTGAAGAAAAGGACTAAAGCAGAAGGATAAGGCAGTGTGAGGGGACTGGTCCCACCCTTTTCTTTTCAAGAGGAAGGAAAGCGAGGGGGAAAAAAAAGGAAAAAAAATTTTCAAAAGAATGGAAGGGAAAATGCTAATAATAACCACAAGCATGAATGTGATTGGGATGAACTCACCCATAAAACCAAAAAGGATAGGAGAATGGAATAGAAAGAAGAATCCAAAAACATCTCCCTACGTAGGTAGCTTGTCTAATGTAACCTCCCCAGTGAGAAAATGAAATGGATAAGAACTAAGACTGGAATCAAAAGGCCCTCCATAAATCAAAGAACCTCATGAATTCAGCCAACAGTATGTTGACAGAGGAATAAACAAATGTTTGAGTCCTAAAGGTTATTTATGGAAACAGGAGAGTTTATGATGTCAATCCAGGTCATTGCCACTACTGCCATAATCACAGATTATTCTTAAGGAGGCCTGGATACAGATGAATGCAGATATGCAATGAATTGATAGAAGCTGTATCACACACATTGCTGGTTACAAAAATTTAGCACTTTCCAAGTACCTATCAAAGTATAGCCTGGTCAGTTTTCTGAAGAAATCAAAGCTATCAATAATTATTTGGGGGAAAAAAAAAGCTCTACATCATTACAAGTTAGAGAACTGCAAATGTTAATTGAGGTACCACCTCCTGACCATTGGCTAACATAAAACAAAAGGAAAATTACAAATGCAGGAGGTGATGTGGAAAAACAGGTACACAAATGAATAGCTGCTAGAGTTGTGAACTGGTCCAACCATTCCAGAGAATAATTTGGAATTATGACCAAAGGGCTATAAAACTGTGCATATCCTTTGGCCCAGCAAAACCACTTCTGTACCCCTAAGAAATGAAATAAAAATATATAAATGAAAAAGACCCATGTGTACAAAAATACTTACTATAGCAGTCCTTTTTATGATGACAAAGAACCGGAAATTGAGGTGATTCCCATCAACTGGGGAATGATTGAACAAAGCAGTGGTATGTGACTGATGAAATACTATTGTGCTTTAAGAAATGAAGGGAATGAATAGCTAGGTGGCACAGTGGATAGAGCTCTGGTCTTTGAGTCAGGAGGACCTGAGTTTAAATCTGGTCTCAGACACTTGACACTTACTAGCTGTGTGACCCTGGGCAAGTCACTTAACCCTCACTGCTTCACCAAATAGCAAAAAAAAAAAGAACAATTAAAGAAAAATGAAATGAAGGGGATGGTTTTACAAAAACCTAGGAAGACTCATATGAACTGATGCAAAGTAAAGTGAGGAGAAGTAGGAAAACATCGTACACAATACAGTGATATTTAAAGAAAATGAATTATAAAAGACTTAGCTAGTCTTTGGAAAAAATTCCAAAGGTCTCATGAAGAAAAATGCTATCAACCTCCAGAGAGAGAGAAATGGACTCATATTTTTTTCCCCTTTATTTTTCATGTGTTTTTCTTCCCTCGTATCATGACTAACATGGAAATGTTTTGCATGACTTCTTATGTATAATGGGTGTTATATTTATTACCTTCTTAATGAGTGGAGGAAGAGAATTATAAAATGGCAAATAAAACCCAAAATACATGGCCTGATGTCCAGAATAATATAATCAATTCATCATCTTTCACAGACTGACACATAACAAATCCTTGTATTATAAATACAGACCCAAAATATCCTCAAGAAATCAACCAACAAACTATACTGGAATTAAACAACTGCCCACAATTGCCCAATAATAACACTGATACACATTTTTAAGATAAACATTTTTAAAACTCTTACCAAATCCTCAAGACTCCAAGTAGCATTTTTTCCCCCTCAAAAGATCAAGACCAGCAGGAGAAACCAAAATCATGGGGAAATAGGAAGAGGTATATATCATTCTTGTCATCCCGTCTGCTAATGAAGATGTACTAGGACATTAATTCAATTAGAACAAGCAATTATATTTTATCCATCTGTACAACAGTCTGCAAAACATTCAATATAAAAGAAAAGCAGGTGAACAATGTGTCTCAGGACCATTTCTATATAAACTTCACCGAATAAGATGAGAAAAATAACAAAATTAGAAAAGGTGAGAAAAAAGGTAAGTGTATGTAACTTGATCCTCACAACAAAGAGATCGGATGGGTGCTATTATTATATTTGTTTTATACAGAGAGAAGAAATAAATGCTTAGAGTCATGTTCCCATGGTCAAGCAATCAGTAAGTGTCAGAGGTAGTATCAACCCCCCTCCCCACCTCACCCCCACCTCCCCGCAGGCCCATACTCTTTCTCCATACACAGACCACATCAACAATAAAAACTTGTGCAAGAGAAAACAGTATAAAGGATGTCATCAGAGAAATGCTATGAATAGAAAAGAAACAGGATCCATCATGAATCAAAACCATGTTCTCAAATGGTATCCAGAATGTTAGGAGATCTAGAGAAAGGGCCCCACAAGATTTAAGGCAAAATACAGCAGTCTCACACAAGAAGATGACTGGGATGGGTTGTAATCTTCATGAGACGAAAGGTTTATCAAAGTGCATTTTTATGTACCTTTCCACACTATATATAAAAACAATATAATCCTCTACTAATGGATATTCTATTCCCTCCCACCCTCATTATCTTATTCTTGAAATTACCATGAGCTAAGAACTAACCCTTGTTGTTAATGGTGTCTTCCATCTCACTATCAATATATTTAAGGGGCAAGTCACTAAACTTCTTTGGGCCTCAATTACTCCATCTTTAAAATTAGGGTGTTGACCTCTGCAATATTTTCTATCAATAAGTTAACAAGCATTTACTAATCATTTACTATACTTAGCACTGTGCTAAGTATTAGAAAAAGCACAAACAGTCCTGCCCCTTTATGGGGGGACACAACATATACAAACCAGAACATACAACAAGTATGATTATACACACAATTGAGGAATTTTTTTTAGGAACTCAAAACTAGTTATCTTTATTCTGAGACCTTTATATAAGGTAAATTTAATTAATCTGTCAAGGATTATCAGATTTTTCAAACTATACTGAATTCTATCATAGATGTGTTTCAATAAAAGAAAAAAATCACATACTCTCCTACAACTTTGCTACGAGAAGTAGAACTACATAAAGTATAGCTGCATTCCAGGACAGAGCACAGAGAGGGGAGGTATCTTGGAGATTCTACTATCTTTTGGAAAGTTTAATGGTTCCAATCATTGGTGATCTTACCATAACTTTACACATTGTTTCCTCCCTTTAGTATAACGTAAACTTCTTGAAAATAGGGGATGTTTTGCTTTGTCTATGTACATTCAGTGCTTAGCAGTATATTACACATGGTAGGGGCTTCATAAAATGTTTGTTGGACTGGACAAAATAGATACAAGGAAAATATTTGTCACAATGCTTAAAAATCAGCCAGATTAACTATGTTAAAGTTCTATAGGGTTTACCAGAAAAAAATTAAATGTGATTAAGATATGCCTATAAATTGAAAATCTCAGTGGATATGTTTTAAATATTGAAATGTGGTTGTGGTATTGCAAAGCTCCTGTAGCATGACCAAATATTCAAAGTGTCTATATTATATACAAAATTATCTCATTCACTTAACAAAAGTTTATTCTATTACCTACTATAAGTAAATAAAACCCTATTAAAGATATATTAAGGTGAGGAAGACAAGATCATGCCCGGAAAAACCTTTCGGGGGGGGGAAGGGGATCTAGGCAATAGGGTTAAGTGACTTGCCCAGGGTCACACAGCTAGTAAGTGTCAAGTGTCTGAGGCCTCATTTGAAATCAGGTCCTCCTGAATCCAAGGCCAGTGCTCTCTATCCATCGTGCTACCTAGCTGCCCCACCTTACTATCTAATTTGAAAACAATATTTTCCACTCTGCTTCTGTCCCACTCCTCACTAGATTATATAATATCCATAAGTTCAGCTATATGAACAGCTGTGCATACTGTAACCTTTCTACCAACTTAATTATACATGTTAAGGACCTACTATATACGAGGTCCTGTGGAAGTACAGTTCTGGGAAATAAAAATATTAACTACAGTCCTTGCCTTCAAAGAGTATTTAATATGTCTAGGGAACACAAAACAGGGACACAAGTATCTATGAGAAATTAGAATTTGTAAAAAAGCACATTAGGTGTATAAAATTCTATATTATATTTAGGAGAGCTCACTTATGACTAGACCACAGATTTAGAATTGGAAGGGACTTAAAAGGTTATCTAATCCAACTTTCTCATTCTACATGACAAAGTTAAACGATTTACCCACTGCAACATAGGTAAATCACTTGAGCAGGGATTTCAACTCAAGGCCTTAAATTCCAAATCCAGTCATCTTTCCACTTTATCAAGATGCCTTCCACTTTTGGCATAAGAGACAGATTCATGGAAAAGATAACACTAAGCCAGATCTTAGAGGATAAAAAGATTTCAAAACAAGCAATTACAAATGCACATGAATACAGAAATATAAACACACATTCATTCATTCATTCATTACTATTCTGATAGAATGGAGACTGGGTTCTTGAAGAAGAAACAGAAAGACAATGAAAAGTCCAAGGGAAAGCTCTAGTTTCAATTTGGTTTTAGAGTGAAAAATTATGTAAAGGAATAGTGAAGAGATAAAGTTGGTAAAGGCACACTGAAGACAGAATCTAAGGAGGCTTTTGAAGTTAACAGTCATTAACAGAGGGCAATTATCATCACCCAGAAGACTGGCAGAGAAAAAAGGCAAGATAGAGATAAACAGATTCTGATGTGATCTGTGGTGAGAAAATAAGTAGTTTCTTCAGAAATAGTGACTACACTTATTGTCTGAATTGGAGCATTTGGCAGGAAGCTATTAATTACAGAAAACATACACCTGGGGCAAGTAGTGACCATTTAACACAGGAAAAGTCAGACAAGCCTCTCATTAGCTTCTGCTTAGAGGCAGGACATCTAACATTCTCCAAAAGAAAAACAGATGAGTCCTGATTTTTTGTTAACTCTAAGGTTGCCACAAGTCTATCAGCGATGATCAGAACATTTTGCGCGAGATTGAAACCACTTACCCAAATAAAAACTCAGAGGTTTCTCCAGGTAGAAAACAGAAGTTTTATTCTAGCAAATCTCATGTGAGAGTTGGGTATCACCTACTCAGGGAGGACTGGAGTAGGGAGGCAGGATCCAACCAGCAAACAAGCAGTTATATACCCTTAGACAAACAACTCTAAGAAACCCCCCCCCCCACACACACACACACTTGTTTACCTGAATCTCTTTATCCCCATTGGCTGAGGTAAGAGACAAACAACTTTACCCAGGAATTAAGAGATACATTTTACCAAAACAAGCTTGGAAGATAGCAGATTGCCTTATTTGGCAAAGATAAGGCTGGGGTAGTGGTTACAAAACAAGGGAGGGGGTGGGCAGCTGGTACAGGACTTTATTTCCCCCCAAACATAAGATTTACAGGAAAGTGAAACTTAGGCCCAGCTCATGCTAAAGCCTTACTATAGTTTTGGAGCATAGCTTCTATTTTATATGAGAAACTTTTAGTTGTCCTACACAATCTGTTATTTTCTTAGTTTGGATTCCACACATGCTAGAGCATTTCCAAGGCCTTGTTTAACATGATGATCACATGATGACCAATACAACAAGAAACCTAGAAAATATTTCTGGAGATTATGAAATTTTGAACAGGAAACTCAGAAGCTTGGTTAATGTTTTTCAGTCACTGCTAAGGCCTATAAATAAGTGCTTTCAAATTAAAGTGCAGGCATCCATAAAAGAACAATTAGTTAAGAAAAACTGCATAGGATTTGTATATACATAGAGCAGACCCGCACAACATGTGGCCCACGAAAGGAATTTGGGCAGCCTGTTAAAAATATGAAAGATGTAAAAGAAAGTTCATGATGCCGGATGAAATCTTTGAACCAATTATGGCCCATATTTGGATCCAAATGTCATTCATCGAGATAACATAGTACAGAAAAAAACAGAAGACTTGTTAAGCGCAATAGACACAATAACATTTCATAACTTCTCAGGTAAGCAGCCATTTTGACAACAGGCAAGCAGCTAATTCTCAGTAATATAAACAGAACCCAAGATTGTGCCAGTGACACATTTTGATAAGAGCCATAAGTGGGCTCTGCTTTAAAAATGTATTTTAAATGGTCTGGATAAGTCCCATGTAAAAAATATCAATGTTATACTGTGTGATTATACTATGGTTTCTCACTAAGCAGCATAAACTGGAAGCATGCTAAAAAAAAAAATGGGGACCACACTACCACAATTCCCTCTCAACCTGAGCCTGGTCCACAACCCTAAATGTTAAGTTGGATAAGTAGGATAAAAATAACCTCAAATGGTTTTATTAACTTCAACAGCAAGGTCATCTTGAACAGGGCGATCCACAAGCAAAAACTTACTATGTAACCTATCTATTAAGATGTGGGCATAAATGGAAGTGTCGGCCTGAAGTGATTCAAGAAATATAGTTGAGAAGCTTGGCTTAATTACAGAAATAATAGGTCTATACCTCTGAACACAAAGAAGCTACTTGAGTTTGTAATGTCAGAAATACCCAAGGAGCAAGGACAGCCAGGGTGGAATTTCACCTAGTAAATATCTGCGTTGTTACTAACTCACAGGGGCCAGGGCAAAAAACAAGATGTGCTGACAGATTTCAGAATTTCAACAATAGAAGTCAGAGCCAAAAAGGTAAGGAAAACACAACAGAGATGCAGGAAGAAATCTAACTAAGGGACATGTCCTGAAACTAAGGGTCTAGGGCCAGGTGGGAATATCTAGTAATGATTAAAACACTGTAGTAGATACAAAGTCCAAGTAATTTAATATACTGTAAAGGTATAAGCAGAAAAGGAAGAAATACTGCATAAGAAGTTAGGAAATCTGTATAACAAACCAGCAACAAGAAGTCAGAAACAGAACCGGTAGGCTAGAACCTAAACAAGGTGGTCACAACCTGGATCTGCGGTAAAAAATTAGGAAAGGGCAAAAATCTCAAAAGGGTCAGGTCAAACAGAAGGTCATAAAAGGGGTGAATTAAATAGAACAAGTAAATTTTTTATCAGAAAGTTCAGTTAAGTATATGGTCAAGAGACTAGGCAAATGGACAAGAACCAGGATATTCTACTCATTGAAGATCACAAAGTAAGGGTAACAAGACTTTCCTCTTAATTTAAAATGGTAATACCTAAAACAATAAGAAACAACACAATCTAAAAATAATGTGCATATACGTAAAAAAACAGCACTACCAAAGCATTGTCAATAGGACAACAAGCATTAAAGTACGAGGAACAATGAAAAAGCTCTGATACCATCCAGTGATGAGGTTAAATGATAACATTTTGGGCCTCAGTTTCCTCATCTATAAAATTAGGAAGTTGGATTAGATGAGGAAAAAAAGAGATTAAGTGTTTATTAAGTGCCTACTATGTGCCAGGCACTGTGGCAAATATCTCATTTCTTCTCCAATGTCCCTTCTAACTCTACTATGACTCAATAATCTAAAGAATCACAGATAATAAAGTAACACATGGTTAAATATTTTAAAGAAATAAGTTGATAAAATACAACACTCAATCCTATTAAAAACACTTGAAAGCACAGATATAAAGGGATTTTTCCTTAAAATGATAAGAAGCATCTCCCTAAAATCATCAACAAGCACTATGTAATGGGGATAAGCTAGAAACCTTCCCAAGAAGATCAAGAGTGAAACAAGAATGTCCACTGTCAACAATATTATTCAATGTTTTATTACAAATGCTAGTAAAAGAAAAATAAATAGAAGGAATCAGAATGGGCAATGAGGTGATAAAACTCTTTTTGTAGACGATATAGTGTAAGTAAGGTAGATTTTAGTGTGTGTAAGGATTTTGCTATTCCTTTTTAGATAATAGTTCCAGTATTCTAGATATTTTCCACGAATTATGGTTGAAAACAACTTCTACTGTGCAGTCACAGAAATAGGGGTGACATACTGTATACCTGCACTGTACTAGGTCATGACCATATTGCTAAAGTTAACCTGTGAGCTTAATGTTGGCAAGATGCCTTCTTTGGTGCCTTGTAAAGCAAGTGAGCACTGATTAGTAAATAGGAAATCCATTTTGGTGATTTGGGTAACGCATAAAGGAATGCATGTACCTGCCTTGATCGGCCCCCATCAAGGCTTGGGGGAAATCTGTGTTTGCCTCAACTGGCCCCCACTTCGGCTTAGGGGATGAAGAGTTGTTACCTGTGAAACACATATATAATGATATACTTGGAAAGTCCTAAAGATTCAACTAAAAAGTTTATGGGAACAATTTTAGCAAAGTAGCAGGATATAGAGGTGGAGCCAACATGGCACAGGAAAGGCAGCTGTGGTGGTTTCCAGACTTCTCAACCCACTAACGCCAAAGACAACTTAGAAGGTCAGTGGGAAAAGTCTGTTTCTGCAGTGAGAGAAAGAAGCAAGGAGGTTTCAGTTCCAGTCCTCAAGCTCACCATAGGGCGGCAGCTGCCTCCTTAGTTTCCAGCGCATGGACTGAGGGGGAATTGAGTGGCTGCTCAGAAGGAGATTGCAGGGATCTCTCTGCTGGTGCTGAGGCAAGAATCTCTTGCTTTTGCCTGTGCTTGGATCTGGGTCACAGTTCTGAGGGGTGGTCCTTGGCAAGAAGGAACACTGGCATTGGTAGAGCTTGTAGTGGCTGTGGAAAGCAAATCCTCCTCACAGTTCCAGGACAGAAAGGAGTGCTTGTGGTCACTAATAGACCAGAGCACAGGCCAGGAAAGGAGTAAACACCTCGCCCCTTATCATACCACCTTGGAAGAACTGAAAATTTACAGATCTCTAGAAGTATCTCTGAAAACAGCTGTACAAACCCCTGAAGCTTGAGAGAGTACATTCTCCACATTGGAAGCAGACCTCTACCTTAACAAAAAGTTTATAGCTCAAGTAATTGGCTGGGATCATGCCCAAACCCTGCAAAAAGAGTCAGACCATAGAATCTTTTTTTGGTAACAAAGAAGATCAAAACACACAACCAGAAGAAGACAACAAAGTCAAAGCTCCTACATCCAAAGCCTCCAAGAAAAATATGAATCAGTCCCAGGTGCTAGAAGAGCTCAAAAAGGATTTTGAGAAGCAAGTAAGAGAAACAGAGGAAAAACTGAGAAGAGAGATGAGAGTGATGCAACAAAATCATGAAAAACAAGCCAACAGCTTGCTAAAGGAAACCCAAAAAAATACTGAAGGAAATAACACCTTAAAAAATAGCCTAACCCAAATGGCAAAAGAAGTCCAAAAAGCCAATGAGGTGAAGAATTCTGTAAAAAGCAAAATTGGCCAAATGGAAAAGGAAGTCCAAAAGCTTACTGAAGAAAATACTTCCTTAAAAATTAGAATAGAGCAATTGGAAGACAGTGACTTTATGAGAAATCAAGACACTGTAAAACAAATCCAAAAGAATGAAAAATTAGAAAACAATGAGAAATATCTCATTGGAAAAACTGACCTGGAAAACAGGGTCCAGGAGAGACAATTTAAAAATTATTGGGCTATCTGAAAGCCATGATCAAAAAAAGAGCCTAGACATCATCTTTCAAGAAATTATCAAGGAAAACTGCCCTGACATTTTAGAACCAGAGGGCAAAATAGAAATTGAAAGAATCCCCCTATCTCCTCCTGAAAGAGATCCCCAAAAGAAAACTCCTAGGAATATTGTAGCCAAATTCCAGAGTTCCCAGGTCAAGGAGAAAATATTGCAAGCATCCAGAAAGAAACAATTCAAATATTGTGAAAACACAATCAGGATAACACAAGATTTACCAGTTTCTACATTAGGGGACTGCAGGGTATAGAATATAATATTCCGGAGGGCAAAGGAGACAGGATTACAACCAAGAATCACCTACCCTGCAAAACTGAGTATAATCCTTCAGGGGAAAAAATGGCTATTCAGTGAAATAAAGGACTTTCAAGCATTCTTGAGGAAAAGACCAGAACTGAATAGAAAATTTGACTTTCAAATACAAGACTCAAGTGAAACATGGAAGAGGTAAACAGGAAAGAGAAATCATAAGAGACTTACTAAGGTTGAACTGTTTACATTCCTACATGGAAAGAAGATATTTGTTAACTCATGAGACCTTTGTCAGTATTAGGTAGTTGGAGGAAAAAATTATATGTATATATATATATAAATATCAAGATAGAGGGCACAGGGTGAGTTGAAGATGAAGGGGGTGATATCTGGAGAATAAAATTAAGTGGTAGGAGGATTATACTGGGAGGAGAAAGGGGTAAATTATCTCACACAAAAAAAAGGCTCTTAGAGTGGAGGGGAAACAGATTTGGCTTAAGAAGGGAATAACATACACACTCAATTGGATATGGAAATCTATGTTACCCTACAGGAAAAGAGTAGGGGAAGGGGACAAGAGAGTAGGGAGATGATAGAGGAGAGGGCAGACTGGGAGAGGAGGTAATCAGAAATTAACACTTCTGAGGAGGGACAGAGTCAAAAGAAAGAATAGAATAAATGGGGGGGGCACGGCAGAATAGGATTAAGGGACATAGTTTTTCACACACAAAAAAACCAAATATTATTTGCAAAAAAAAAAAAATAAGGCATCATAGAAGAACTTTCATAGGGGATCAAATAAAAAACAATGATCCCTCATTCAAGCACACTGCTTTGTAGCTTTCACAGGATCATAGGATTTAGAGTCAGAAGGGAACACAGACTGATATTCACACTCAAGTCCTCTGCCCTTAAATCTAATGCTCTTTTTCATTATACTAAGATACCCCACCAGTAAGAGGTGTGGGTGTTTGCAACACATATATCCATCACAGGTTTGGGAGTCAGGAAACTATGGATCTAGACCAGGGTTCTTAACCTCTTTGGGTTGGAAACCCTTTGGCAGATGGTGAAACCTATGGACCCCTTCTCAGAATAATGCTGTTTGTTTTAGAATGATGTTTTTAAATTCACAAAGTAAAATTAATAAGATTACAAAGAAAATTAAAAAAACAAAAAACCCTGAAACTTGGGACAGTGTACCCTCCACCCTGGAAGCAAAGTCCAAATTTAACTAAAAGTTAAAAGTGACTAACAGGAATTCCACTTCTGGGAGCCAAAATGGCAGAGTAATAAGTAAGTCACTCTCACCTTCCCTTATTGACCTGAGAAAGTCCAGAAAATATCGACCCAGGAAAAACCCGGAGCCAGCAAAAAGATAGGATGCTACAGTCTTGTAGCCCAGGAAGCTTAGGGATTTATGAGAAAGGCTCCCTCTTGCTGTGGGGGAGGGGAAGCAGTACAAGACAGGAGGCATCCCAGCAAGCCAGTGGCAAGCCCCACCTCAGCATACTAGGGGGAGATCTTGAGACCCAGGTTGGTGGAGCAGGCAAGTGACAACACCAGGACTCCCAAAGCTCCAGGTTGACAGACATCTACCAGCAGTGAAAGAGCTCTGTGCAAGGCCCAGGTGAGCAGGAAAAGAAGCTTGGGCAAGTGTCCCCCCCCCCTTCCCTCCAGCAGGACAGCTGAATTTCCACATACACCCCCCCAAAAATCAAGAAACAGGCAAACACCATGCACAAAAAGCAGAAACAGGATAGTGACCATAGATTCTTATTACTGGGAAAGGGAATATCAAGGCACAAATTCAGGAGACAACATTGTCAATATACCTACATCTGAAACCTCAAAGGTTTTTAAAAGTCAAATAAGAGAGGTAGAAGAAAAATTGGGGAAAAAAATGAGAGGTATGCAAGATAGGATCAATAGTTTGGAAAAGAAAAGACAAAAATTAACTGTAGAAAATAAGTCCTTAAAAAAAGTAAAATGGGCCAAATGGAAGCTAATGACTCTACAAGACAGCAAGAATCAAGTCAAACAAAAACAAAAGAATGAAAAAATACAAGAAAACGTAAAATACCTCATTGGTAAAACAACTGACCTGGAAAACAGATCCAGGAGAGACAATTTAAAAATTATGGGCCAGCCTGAAAACCATAAAAAAAAAGAGCTTGGACAACATCCTTCAGGAAATCATCAAGGAAAACCACCCTGAGGACCTAGAACCAGAGGGTAAATTAGTCATTGAAAGAATCCACCAATCACCTCCTAAAAGAGATCCTAAACTGAAAAAGCCAAGGAATATTTTAGCCAAATTCCAAAATTACCAGATCAAAGACAAAACACTGCTAGCAGTCAGAAAGAAACAATTTAACTATCATGGAATCATAGTCAGGATTATGGAGGATCTTGAAGTTTCTACATTAAAAGATCTGAGGGCATGGAATACAATATTCCACAAGGCAAAGGAGCTTGGATTACAACCAAGGATCAACTACCCAGCGAAAAAGATTATAATCTTTCAGGGGAGCAGATCATTCAGTGAAATAGGGGACTTCCAAATCTTCCTGATGAGAAGACCAGAGCTCAACAGAAAATTTGATCTTTAAATTCAAGACTCCAGAGGCATACAAAGGTAAACAGGAAAGAAAAAAAACATTATTAATAAGGGCAAATTGTTTACATTCCTACAAGGGAAGATGACACACACTTGTAGCTCTTGAGAACTGTAATGTTATTTATGTGGGGTATACTTAGACAGAGGGCATGGGTATAAGTTGACCCTGATGTAATGGCAAAAAATCTAATTAAATGGTGAAAAGCGATTGTATTGGGAGAAGAGGAAAGCAGGAGGCAGACAAGGTAAATTACATCACACGAAAAGCCACAAAAACCTAATACAGTAAAGGGAAAAAATGGAGGGAGATGAGCATGGTTTGAACCTTACTTTCATCAGATTCGGTTTAAAGAGGGAATAACATAATCAGTTAGGTATAAACATCTAACTTACCCTATAGGAAGTAGAAGAGGAAAGGGAAAAGAAAAGGGAGGGAGTGAAGAGAAGGGAGAGAAGTAGAAAGGGAAAGAAAAGGGAGAGGGGGATAGAAGAGAAGGCAGACTGAAGGAGGCGATGGTGGAAAGTAAAACTCTACTGAGGAAGGAAAGGAAGAAAGGTGGGAAAAAAGCATAAACAGGATGGAGAGGAGGACAGATAGTAATCATAACTGTGAATGGGATGAAGAGTGGATTAAGAACCATAATCCTACAATATGCTGTTTACAAGAAACACATTTCAAACAGAAGGATATACACAGAGTAAAGGTAAAAGGCTGGAGCAGAATATATTATGCTTCAGCTGAAGTAAAAAAAAGCAGGGGTAGCAATCCTGATCTCAAACAAAGCAAAAGCAAAAATAGATCTAATTAAAAGAGATAAGGAAAAAAACTACATCCTGCTAAAAGGTACCATAGATAATGAAGTAATACCATTACTAAACATATATGCACCAATGGTATAGCAGCCAAATTCTTAAAGGAGAAGTTAAGGGAGATATAGGGAGAAATAAACTGCAAAATTGCACTGGAGGAGACCTCAACCTCTCCCTCTCAGAACTAGATAAATCTAACCACAAAATAAACAAGAAAGGAGTTAAGGAGATCAATAGAATTCTAGAGAAGTTAAATATGGTTGATTTCTGGAGAAAATTGAATATGGACAGAAAGGAATATACCTTTTTCTCAGCAGTGCATGGCAACTACACAAAAACTGACCATGTATTAGGGCATAAAAACTTCACAATCCAGTGCAAAAAGGCAGAAATATTAAATGTATCCTTTTCAGATCATGATGTAATAAAAATTATATGTAATAAAAGGCTATGGAAAGAAAGACTAGGGGCAACTAGGTGGCGCCAGTAGATACAGCACCAGCCCTGAAGTTAGGAGGACCTGAGTTCAAATCCGGCCTCAGACACATAACACTTAGTAGCTGTGTGACCCTGGGCAAGTCACTTAACCCTACTGCCTAGCCAAAAAAAAAAAAAGGGACTAAAAATTAATTGGAAACTAAATAATCTAATACTAAAGAATGAGTGAGTCAAACAATAAATCATAGGAACAATCAGTTAACTTCATCTAAGAGAACAACGATGAGACAACATACCAAAACTTAAGGGATGCAGCAAAAATGGTTCTTAGGGGAAGTTTTATAAGTCTAAATGCTTACATGAATAAAATAGAGAAAGAAGAGATCAATGAATTGCACATGCAACTAAAAAAGCTAGAAGAACAAATTGAAAATCTCCAATTAAACACCAAATTAACGAACCTTTGTTTATTTGATTAAAAAAGAAAGAAAACCAAATTACCAGCATCAAATGAAAAAAGGTGAATTCACCACCAATGAAAAGGAAATCAAAACAATAATTAAGAGCTATTATGCCCAACTGTATGCCAATAAATTTGACAATCTTAGTGAAATGGATGAATATTTACAAAAATATAAATTGCTCAGATTAAGAGAAAAGGAAATAAAATACTTAACCCCACTTCAGAAAAAGAAAATGAGCATGCCATCAATGAACTCTCTAAGAAAAAAATCTTCAGGGCCAGATGGAATTACAAGTGAATTCTATCAAACATGTAGAAGAACAACTAATTCCAATACTACATAAGCTATTTGGGAAATCAGGTGACTTCTTTTTATGATACAAATATGGTGCTGATACTCAAACTGGGAAGAGCCAAAGCAGAGAAAGAAAATTATAAACTAATCTCCCTAATGAATATAGATGCAAAAAATTTAAATAGAACATTAGCAAAGAGATTACAACTTATTTCAAGGATAACACTATGACCAGGTAGGATTTATACCAGGAATGCAGGGCTGGTTCAATATTAGGAAAACTATCAGCATAATTGACCATATCAACAACAAAACTAATAGAAATTATGATTATCTCAGTTGATGCAGAAAAAGCATTTGACAAAACACAATACCCATCCCTATTAAAAACACTAGAGAGTATAGGAATAAGTGGAGTCTTCCTTAAAATGATAGATAGTATCTACCAAAAACCTTCAGCAAACTTTATACACAATGGGGATAAGCCAGAAGTATGTCCAATAAGATCAGGGTATCACCACTGTTATTCAATATTATGCTCCAAATGTTAGCTGTAGCAATTAGAGAAGAAAAAGAAACTGACAGAATTAGAACAGGCAAAAAAGAATAAAGCTATCATTCTTTGCAGATGATCTGATGGTATACTTAGAGAATCCTAGAGAATCAAGTAAAAAAAATTACTCGAAATAAACAAAATCAGCAAACTTGCAGGATGTAAAATGAACCCACACAAATCATTGGAATTTCTATATATTACTAACACAGCCCAGCAGCAAGAGATAGACAAATTCCATTTAAAATTACTGCAGACATTATAAAATATTTGGGAGTCTACCTGCCAAAACAAACCCAGAAACTATATAAACAAAATTACAAAATGTTTTTCACACAAATAAAGTCAGAGCTAAATAACAGGAAAAATACCAGTTGCTCATGGGTAGGCTGAGCACTATAATCAATACCAAACTACCAAAAAATTATTTTACAGAGCTAAAAAAAACAATAACAAAATTCATCTGGAAGAACAAAAGGTCCAGAATATCAAGGTAACTAATGAAAAGCAATGTAAGGGAAGGTCACCTAGCTGTACCAGATTTTAAATTGTATTATAAAGCAACAATCATCAAAACTACTTCATACTGGCTAAGAAACAGAGTGGTGGATCAGTGGAACAGGTTAGGTATGCAAGCCACAACAGTCAATGACTACACTAATCTACTATTTGATAAATCCAAAGACTCCAGCTTCTGGAATAAGAAATCACCATTTAGCAAAAACTGCTGGGAAAACTGGAAAATAGTATGGCAGAAACTGAGCACAGACAACATCTGACATCCTATATACCAAGATAAAGTCAAAATGGGTACAAGATTTAGATATAAAGCCTGATACTACAAGCAAATTAGGAGAGCAAAGAATAGTTTACTACCTTTCAGATCTATGGAGAAGGGAAGAATTTATGATCAAACAAGAGACAGAGAACATTATGAAATGCAAAACAGATAATTTTGATTACAATAAATTGAAAAGGTTTTGCACAAAGCCAATGAATCCAAGATTAGGAGGGAAGCAGAAAACTGGGAAAGAATTTTTTACAGACAGTGTCTCTGATAAAGCCTTATTTCTAAAATTTATAGAAAACTGAGCCATATTTATAAGAATACAAGTCATTCTCCAATTGACAAATGGTCAAAGGATATGAACAGGTAGTTTTCAGAGGAAGAAATTAAAGCTATCTATAGTCACATGAAAAAATGTTCTAAATCACTATTGATTAGAGAAATGCAAATCAAAACAACTCTGAGGTACCACATCACATCTATCAGATTGGCTAACATGACAAAACAGAAAAATGATAAATGTTGAAGATATGAGAAAATTGGAACACTAATGTACTGTTGGTGGAATTGTGAACTGATCCAACTATTCTGGAGAGAAATTTGGAACTATGTCCAAAGGCCTATAAAATTGTGCATACCCTGTGAACCAGCAACACCACGTCTAGGTCTGTATCCCAAAGAGATCAGATCATAAAAATGTGAAAAGAACTCACATGTACAAAAATATTTATAGCAGCTCTTTCTATGGTAGCAAAGAATTAGAAATTAAGGGGATGCCCATTAATTGGGGTATGGCTAAACAAGCTGCAGTATATGAATGTAATGGAATACTATTATTCTAAGAAATAAGAAA
This sequence comes from Phascolarctos cinereus, assembly GCF_003287225.1. Lineage (NCBI taxonomy): Eukaryota > Metazoa > Chordata > Mammalia > Diprotodontia > Phascolarctidae > Phascolarctos > Phascolarctos cinereus. The sequence goes on along the minus strand of NW_027555847.1, from coordinate 546,465,529 downwards.
TGATGAGCTGGAAGACTTCAGAAAAACCTGGAAAGACTTATATGAACTGATGCTGAGTGAAACGAGCAGAACCAGGAGAACATTGTACACAATAACAGGCACATAGTCAGATAACTGCCTTTGATAGATTTGGCTCTTTTCAGCAATTCAAGGATCTAAGACAACTCCAAAAGACTCATGATGGAAAATGCTATCCACATTCAAAGAAAGAACTATGGAGTCTAAACGTAGATGGAAGCAAACTATTTATGCTCTTCTTTTCCTTTGTTATTTTGTTTTATTGCTTCATTCTCATGGCTCCTCCCATTAGTTCTAATTGTTCTTTACATCATGACTAATGGGAAAATATGCTGAATATAAATGTATAAGTAGAGCCTATATCAGATCGCACACTGTCTTAGGGGCAGGGGAGATTGGGAGGTAGAGAAAATTTAAAACTCAAAATCTTATGGAAGTGAATGTTGAAAACTAAAAATAAGTAATTTTTTTTAAGTGACCAATAAGCCTGGGAAAATGAGCATACAATGGAAAAAAATTCTGACTATTGACATAGTAACTACAGTTACTATGGTGACAAGAAGAGCAAAACACAGACTCAGAAGACAACAAAGCCAAGGGTCCTACATCCAAAGCCTCCACGAAAAATATGAATTGGCCCCAGGCCATGGAAGAGCTCAAAAACGATTTTGAAAATCAAGTAACACAGGTAGAGGAAAAATTGGGAAGAGGAATGAGAGTGACATGAGAAAATCATGAAAAATGAATTAACAGGGGCAGCTAGGTGGCACAGTGAACAGAGCTCTGGCCTTGAAGTCAGGAAGACCTGAGTTCAAATCCAGGTTTAGACACTTGACACTTACGAGCTGTGTGACTCACGGCAAGTCACTTAATCTCGATTGCCTCACCAAAAAAGCAAAAATGAGTTAACAGCTTGGTAAAGGAGACACAAAAAATACTAAAGATAATAACACCTTAAAAAATAGACTAGACCAAATGGCAAAAGAGGTCCAAAAAGCCAATGAGGAGAATGTGTTAAAAAGCAGAATTGGCCAAATGGAAGAGGAGGTCCAAAAGTTCATTGAAGAAAATAATTCCTTAAAAATTAGAATGGAGCAAATGGAAGCTAATGACTCTATGAGAAATCAAGAAATTAAAAAAAAAATAGACAATGTGAAATATCTCACTGGAAAAACAACTAACCTGGAAAATAGATCCAGAAGAGATCATTTAAAAATTACTGGACTATCAGAAAGCCATGATCAAAAAAACAAAAACAAACAAACCCCCCCACACACACACACAAACCAACAACAACACAAAAGCCTAGATATCACCCTTCAAGAAATTATCAAGGAAAATTGCTTTGATGTTCTGAAATCAGAGGGTAAAATAGAAATTGAAAGAATCCACTGATCATCTCCTGAAAAAGATCCCAAAATTAAAACTACCAGGAATACTATAGCCAAATTCCAGAGTTCCCAGGTCAAAGACAAAATACTACAAGCAGTCAGAAAGAAACAATTCAAGTATGGTAGATACCCAGTTACGATAACATAAGATTTATCAGCTTCTCCATTAAATGATCGGGGGACTTTGAATATGATATTCCAGTGGGCAAAGAAGCTAGAATTACAATCAAGGATCACCTACCCAGAAAAACTAAGTATAATCCTTCAGGGGGAAAATGGACATTCAATGAGGTAGAGGACTTTAAAGCATTCTTGATGAAAAGACCAGAGTTGAACAGAAAATTTAACTTTCAAATACAAGACTCAAGAGAAGCATAAAAAGGTAAACAGGAAAGGGAAATCATAAAGGACTTAATAAGGTTAAACTGTTTACATTCCGACATGGGAAGATGATATCTGTAACTTATAAGACCAAAGGACACAGGTGTGAGTTGAAAAATTAAGGGGTGAGAGAGAGGAATGTACTGGGAGGAAAAGAAAGGGAGATGGAAAATGGGATAAATTATCTCACATAAAAGAGGCAAAAAAAAAAGCTTCTACTGTGGAGGGAAAGAGGTGGAAGAAGTTAAGAGGGAATGAGTGAAATTTACTCTCTTCAGAATTGGCTCAAAAAAGGGAATAACATTCACATTCAATTGGGTGTAGAACTTTGTCTTAGAGATAGTTAAGAGATAACTCCATTTAAAATAACTGTATATTTTTATATCGCTGACAGTATAAAGGACCTCAGAATATACCTACCAAAACAAAATCAGGAACTATGTGAACATAATTATAAAATGTTATTTATACCAAATAAAGTTAAATTTAAATCATTGGAGAAATATTATTTGTGGGTAAGCAGAGCCAATAAAAATGACAATTTTACCTAATCTACTTTTACAATACCATCCCAATTACCCATTACCAAAATATTATTTTACTGAGTTAGAAAAAGTAGTAACAAAATTCATTTGGAAGAACATTTGCAAGAATAGCAAAGGAATTAATGGAAAACATTTAAAGGATAACATAGCTATAATATAGCCATATATAATATAGCTATAATATAGTTTTAATATAGCTATAATATAGACATATATAATATATAGCCATATATAACATAGCATAATATAGTTTTAATATAGCAAACTACAATATAAGGCACTAATTATCAAAACTCTCTGGTACTGGCTAAGAAATAGAAAGGTGGATCAGTGGAAGAGAATAGACACAAAATACACAGTAGCAAATAAGTATAGTAACCTTGAGTTAGACAAATGTAAAGATTCAAGCTTTTGGATTAAAAATTCATTTTCTGGTAAAATTGTCGGGAAAGCTGGAAAGCAGTTTGGCAGAAATTAGATATAGACCAATATTTTATATCATTTACTAAGATAAGGTCAAAATGGATATAGACATAAAGGGAGATATCATAAGAAAATGACAAGAACATGGAAGATATTACCTATCGCAATTACAGATAGGAGAATTTATCAATACACAAGAGATCAAGAAAACATCAGGAGAAGTAAAACGAATAATTCTGATTACATTAAATTAAAAAGGTTTGTACAAATATGGACAATGTAGCCAAGAGTAGAAGGAAAACGAGAAAATTTTTATAGTTTCTCAGATAAAGGTCTCATACTTTAACTATATAAAGATCTTTATCTAAGATTATGGGTCATTCCCCAATTGATAAATGGTCAAATGATATGAATAGGCAGTGTTTTGGTGAAGAAATCAAAACTGTAATCATATATTTCAAAATGTTCTAAATCACTACTGATTAGAGAAAAGCAAATTAAAACAACTTTAAGATATCATCTTATACTTATCAGGTTGGCTGACAGAAGGGGAAAATGACAAATGTTGGAGAAGATGTGGAAAATTTGGTATACTGAGTCACTGCTGGAACTGTGAACTGATCCAGTCACTCTGGATAGCAATCTGGAATTATTCCCAAAGATTATAAAACTGTGTATATATCCTTTGACCCAGCAATATCACCATATGTTCTAAAATAGCTAAAATACGTTCTAAAAGGAGCTCTCTTATGGTAGCAAAGAACTGGAAATTGAAAGGATACCTGTCAATGGAGGCATGACTAAACTAGTCATGATACATGACTGTAACGAAACACTACTCTTCTATAAGAAATGATGAGCTAGTTGACGTGAGAAAAAACATGTAAAGATTTCCATGAAATAATGAAGAGTGTAATGAACACAACCAAGAGAATATGGTACGCCCTAACAACAATACTGTTATAAGAACAACTTTGAATGATTAAGTAATTTTGAGTATTATAAATATTTATATCAACTACAAAGGACCAATGAAAGAAGATGCTATCCACCTCCAGACGAAGAACTGTTAAATAGAAGTATGTATGGTAGGGTTTTACATCTATCTATACACACACATACATATTTGTGTCTAATGGTAGTCTTCTCTAGCGTGGGGTGGGGAAGGAGGAAAAAAAGGGCACAGCAGAGAACAAAACTTAGAAGGAAGCACAGAAAAGCAGGGCAGCTTTGAAAATGATGCATAATATCTATTACATAGTTTTTCAAAAAAAGTAAACTGTGAAATGGAAATTTATGATTTTATATCAAATCTTATGTTGTGTATGTTATATTCATGTAAATAGTCTTTTTTTGGTCTTTTTATATTTAAGTTCAAAATTTTTAAAAAATTAAAAAAAATAAGTTAATGAAATAAAGTGCTGTATTACTGACAATGCTTACTAGAGAAAAACTAAAATCAGTGATTGAGGGGATAGTGTAAATAAGGTTATTATGGGCATAAGACACTATAAAAGCTAGCAATGTGGACACCATAATTGGCAAAGTAAATTATATTCTGCTAAAATAAAATTTTAAAATTTCAGCAAAGCTACTCAGTTAATAAAGATATCAAGAATTTAAGCTTGGATAAGGGGACAGGCCAGTCATGCAGTCAAAGGAAAGGAATAGACAACAGATGCAATCCAAGTGCTTCACTGGTTCCCATACAATGTCATGAGATTTGGAAGAAATTCTCCAATATTCTAATACTCTCTAGAAAATTCACAAGGACATTTGAACAAAAAATGGCACAGGATTAGAAGACTTGGATGACTTGGGACCTACACCACTGGAAGAAGCACCTACATCAATAAGATCACAGACCATTAAGTATTAAGGTATAGAATGCCAATTCAGGAACAATCTTCTAGAAACCTTAAAAGCCTACTTCAATTAGGCATTTCTTATTAATCTAGAAGAACTCAGGCAAAGGCAGGATTTCATAAGATAACAAAAAAAAGAAGAATATTTAAAGATAAGAATCAAAGAACTTCCTACTACCTCAGGCTTTGGAAAAGGAAAAAAATCTGTATAAAAACATCTTTGCAGACTATTTTAAAGTAGATGGCTATTTCAAGAGCTAGATGATCTGAAGGTGTACTTTACAACAAATTTCAACAGCTAAGAACTACATGAAAAGTAAAGGAGGAAAAAGTCCAAAGAGACTAGATTACTAGCAAAAAGACGGTATTAGTGATATAGATATAAAGACCAAATGGAAAATTAAATAGTATATTTTAGGTGCTGTTTAGACTACTAAACTATTTCAAACTATAAAGATACAAGGATTAAAGTATGGTAAAGAAGTTAATAAAGATGTTATCAAAGTTAATAAAGTTAATAAAGATCTTATCAAAAATTCTTATCTTTAGATATGGTAATTAACAAAGATATCTACTGCACTTCTAGTTCCTCTCTGTAACCTTTACTCACTCTTTCTTAATCTTTCTCCCATTAGTTTCGCCAATACAAGAATCACCAAAAAAACTCTGACAAAAGAACATCAATTGTGGACAGAATATGGATTTGGAGACAGAGAGACTGGAAGAAAATCCTAGGTATGCTCTAAATTTCTTCTAGCTAGTTCTAAATCCAATAAGCTTAATTCACAAAGTACCCAGAAAGTACTATTGCCATGCTGGGCAATAGTCTAAACAAGATAGTTGAAAAGGTACCAAGTCTCTTGATACCTTTATTCTAACTTCATTACACAGAAACCCGCATGATAAGGAATAAAACATTGTTCCCTTATGGGAGACTGTATACAGAGGAGCCAAGTTAAATCTTGTCCTCTGATTCTTATGACCTGTATGATCCTGAGCAACTCACCTAATCCCTTCCCTGTGCCTCCATTTCCACACCTGTTTTGTTTTTTAATTGAAGGGGCTGAACAACACTAAATGGATCTCTGAGGTCCCTTCTGGCTCTCAATCTTTAATCCTATCATCCTTTTCTATTAACATTCCTCAACAACATCTAGGAGTAAGACAGGGATTTTATTTTTAGGCTAGCCTGAACCTAAATGTCTCAAGGCCCCTTTCTTAAGTCCAAAGTGATTATATTTTCAGTCAGTAAGATACAAAAACACACAAGGACAGGGGGTGAAAGAATAGGGGTTTCCCAGAGGGTCATGGAGTGAGAAAGCTTAGGTATGCTAAGGAATAAGAGAAATTGAACAGGTGGATATTATGAGAGGAACAGGGTAATATAGACAGGGAATCTGGAAATCCAAAGCTAGATGACACACAGCCTCTAATACGCCCGATGCAAAGCAGCCTTTTTTTTTTTTAAATTAAATTCTGGAAACTAACTAAATGTAGGGTGAGTTAGATTGGGGATTTCAAGGTAACACAGACATTGTGAACCTGGGTAACTGGCAGGATGCTAGTATACTTGACAGAAATAGGGAAGTTAGAAAGAGGGAGTGGTGGAAGATGATGAGTTTTGTTTCAGGAATGTTAATTTGAGATGTCTACAGAGCATCTAGTTTGAATGTGGAACTCAAGAGAAACTAGGGCTGTATAAGTATGCCTAACAATTATCTGCACAAAGATAACAATTAAACCTATGGGATTTGACAAGTTCACTAAATGTGAGAGTAAATTCACCACAGGGGGTATCCTAAGGTGTTATAAGAGCCATTCTGGCAATTTTTCTTGATATCTCAAGGATATAAATGTGGCAAACAGAATATCCGTGCTTTTTCAATGCCAAATTTCTTTCATTACTTTCTTTACTCCAGTTGTTGGATTTTTTAAAAAAAACTGTGTTATCTGTCTGTCTACTTATAGCCATCATGAGTCTTCTCCATGTCCTCTGAATGACTTGGAAATGATAGTGTTCCATGATAAGTACTCAATACTACCACAACACAACCACTATCAACTCAAATCAAAAGATATAAGGAATCTAAATAACAATACCTCAGAAAAAAGAAACTAGACAAGCCACATAAAGTACCAAAGAGCTCTTGAACCATATACTTACATGTAAATTCTATCAAACATAGAAAAACAATTGCTATACCTAAATAATCACAAAATAATGCAATCAAGCCTTTCAATTTCCATTGATGAGGCAGATATGATTCTGATACCAAAACTACAGAAGGATAAAAAAAGAAAGAACTACAGATGAAGATGAAGATTATAAAGATTATTCATTATAAAAAGTTGGACTGATACTACAGATATAAGAAAGTTTCAACATCTTATAGAAAAACAATTGCCATGATCATAAAAATGATAAAAAAAAAACTACATTCACTTACATAAAAAATACTGAAGAGCATAGTAATGGAAGAACTTTTCCAGAATATGATTAGAAAGTATTTAACTGAAACCAAGAGTTGACATCTTCAATGGAGAAATGCTACACACTTTTCCATTAATTCAAATTTTACAGTCAGATGCTTCCACTATTATTTGATACCACAGTCAAAATTCTAGCTACAATAAGAAAAAGGAAATTAAGGGAATAAAGACTGGCACTAGGGAAGTCAATATTTTGCTGTTAGACAGCATAAAGGTTACTTAGAATACTGCATTAGAAAAATAACATGACAAGAATTAAAAATAAATATATTCAGTCAAGTAGCAGGATATAAAATAACTTCACAAAAATCACTAGCATTTCTGTATCTTTCTAACAAAAACCAGGAGGAAGATAAACCCTTGAGAAAACTTCCGGGCAATCTGACTCAAAAAGTTTTTAGCCAGGATAATTACCTAAATTTAAAAATATTCACAATGTAAAAATAACAATAGGACAAATCTTTCACATCTTTGAATAGGGAAGAAATTAATGCCTACATGGAAGATCAAGATTATAATTTAAATTATATGACATTTTAAATCTTCTGCATGAACAAAATCAATGCAGTTAGAACCAGAAGATTTGGATTAGGAAGGGATCTTCACAACAAATTCCTAATACAACTGTAACACAAAATCAATAAGGAACTGAAAATACATCAAGAACCATTCTCCAATAAATAAGTGATCAACAAATATCAACAATTTTCAAAGTAAATGCCAACGTGAAAAACTATTGAAAACTACAAATCAACATTAAAGAGCAGGCATCTCATTTACAATAAGAGATACTGTAACGGTAAAAATGAAAAAAAATTATTAAGTTATTCATACCCATTCAAAGACTGATCCTCACTACTGGGTTACACCCCAAGAAGGTTAATGACAAAAAAAAATCACAAAATATTCATAGTAGTACTTGTGAATATAATGGAATATTACTGAACTTGCAAGGAATTTCAAATAAGAAGAACCAGAGAACTATAGTAATAGTTTATGAGCTGATACACAGCCAAAGAACAATATGAACAATAACAATAATGTAAATGAAGATATCCCAAAAAGGCAAGTGAATTTAGGTCAAATATATTAGCCAATCTTCATTCCAGATGAACAAGGTTAAAGCACATTTCCTTTCTATTAAGAAATGCAAAATCTAAGAGTCAAATGTTACATGTACTGTAAATCATAATCATAAGTTAAAGGTTTATGCTTACCTGCTTTTTATGAGAAGGCACTATGGAGAGAGGAGTTGTTCATTGGGGAGTGATGTATCAAAACAAAATGTATTCCTGAAAGATGTGCAAACAAAATACATGCCCAATAATTGGAGAATAACTGAGTGAACTGTTGTATATGAACATATATTCCACATATATGAACATATATGGAATATTACTATGCATTAGAAAAAACAAATATGAACAATTCAAAGTAATATAGAAAGACTTGAGCAAAGTGATGCAGACGAGAAAACAGAGACCAAAGAACAACATACTCAATGATCGCAATAAGGTAAATCCAGTAAATACTAAACTACAACCAAACTGTGGTAGAATGTAATCAGTGCATGGGAGCAGTTCAACAAAGAGAAAAGACATTGAAGGATGGAAAGAAGGGAGTAAGAAAAGGCTTCATAGGAGAGATGGCACTAGAATTCAGTTTTGAAGGAATGGAACGATTTTATCAAGCAGAGGTGCATAATGTCCATTCCAGACATGGGTAATGATGCCCTACTTGAATAGGAGATAGGAGATGAAAGAATAGAAAAGTAGTCCACAAAGTTCCCATTAAAGGAAATAGTAGACTGGGGCAGGGGGGTGGGGTTGGGGGATGTAGGTGGTGGAGGGGAGAGATATGATGATTGTGTTCAAGTATTTAAAAAGCTGACACACAAAGGGTTTAGACTTGTTTGCCCCACCCCATATTTTCCATAAGATAGAACTAGGTAAAGGTTACAGAAGCAGATTTAGACTTGCTGTTAAAACTTCCAAATGTTTAGAGTTATTAATAATTGGAATTGTCTGCCTGCCTCAGGAGGTAGTGAGTTTTCACTTACTAGAAATCTTTAAGCAAAGGCTGAATGGTCACTTCTACATTTTTTTTGTAGATGGTATTTCTCAAGTTAAGTATGGGTTGGTCTAATTGATTTCTGGGGATTCCTTCCAACTTTGAAATTCTGATATCCTGAGCTAACTGCACCAAGAAGAATGGCAAATATGAAGAATATTTTTTAAAAAAGGGGAGATTTATTGTAAACTTATAAAGTAAAAAAAGCAGACCCCAAAGAAATATTAACATCATGACTACAACTAAGTCAATGCACAAAATACTAAAGGATAATCAAACTCAGATTAAATACAATTGACATTGGTTCCAAACTATATAGCACAAGTCCTTGTTTTCAGTTAAGAAAACTGTTTTAAAATATTTTTAAAAGAATATTTTCATAAACAAAGTAGAACAGAAAAAAGAGGCTTATTATATGAAGCCATATATTTCTATTATATCCTCCTTACTTTTTAAAACATATCTAATAAATTCACTATTACTTTCAAAGCTCTCCACTGCTTATTGATGGTTTCTTCCTAATTTCCTTCTCTTATTCTCTACACATTTAAAAAAATGCTTCAATAACTCTTCCTTCTCTTTTTTGGCAACACCACCACTAGTCTCCTATTTCCTCACAAATCTCACCCCCAATTGAAAAAAAGAAAAACAAAATCCTTGTACCCAACAACCAGTCAAGCAAAGCAATTTCACACACTGGAAATGTAAAAAAAAAAAAAAAGAAGAAGAAATTTTTCATTTCGCACTTCTGGCAGGAGATGGACAGCATGCTTTATCACTGGTCCTAGAATGAGTGTCTTGCTATACTGAAGACCAAGTTCATATCAGATGCTACACAAACCAATCAGCATCGTTTTATGATCTTCTCCAGCTCCATGCAAAAACAAATGAATAGGATTAAAGGAGGCTGTAAGTTGGGATTTAGAAAAGTGTGACTGGCTATAGATAGGACAGGGAGGCAAAAGATTCAAGAGGAGTGGACAGTGTAGAGTTGAACTGGTTCACCAAGTGGTCGAGAACCTTTCTACACCTTAGGAGAGAAACTCAAAAACAAAAAAATAAAGGGTTAAGGACAAACTTCTCATGATAACCCACTCCAAACTAGAGAATGATAGTGAAAGGAATACTGGATTGGGAGTTTTGAAAATATGACTTTAAATCACGGCTTTGCTACTTATTGCTTACAAGATCTTGGACAACTATAACCTCTAAGCCTCAGTCATCTGTAAAAATGAGAGGTTTAGACTAAATGAACCCTAAACTCCTTTCCAGCTTTAAATCTGTGATCATTGGATGATAAACATATATAATTTATCACTAGACCCACACTCAAAGCATTTCAAACTTGCTAGGACCTTTTGCATGGTCTTAGTAAAGCTTCCAAAAACCCAGAATTAATTCCAAACCACAATGAAAAACCAAGGCAATACCCTAGAAAACTAATTCAAATTTTCAAAATATAACTCTACTTTCAAAAAAAGCGTTTTTATCCATGCTACTGAATTTCTTTTCTTACTCTCCATATCAACCTGACAGTGGTGCTATTTCAGTACTAAAACAACCAAAAAATCAATAATATTAAAGATCAACTGATATTTCTCTAATACTTTAAGGTTTGTAAATTACTTTGCACTTATCTCATTTGATTCCCAAAACAATAGAAAAACCTGTGAGGTAAGTGTTATTAACATCTAATATCTAAGTAACTAATATCAAAATTATAGCTCAAAAGTTTAGTGATTTGCCCATAGTCACAACGACAGAATTCAAACCTAGGTCTCTCCCTTTTTTTGGTTTGGTTTTGTTGTTGTTGTTGTTGTTGTTTTTTACCAGGGGAGAGCTAGACCATGCAGTCTCCCACTATCACAAATTATGCAGTCAGAGTTTCCCGCATTTGGGGAAATCACAGAGGTTAGGCCACCCAGAGAGCAATGGATAAACCTCTCCCATGGAATCACCCCTGCCAGGTTAAATATCTAAGCTTCTCCTGACTCCAAGTCCTCTATTTTACTATACCATACCATCAATAAAAAATGAAGGAGAAATAGTATTAAGGCTAGCACCAAGAAATGCACAATTGGAAAACAAAGTTGGCCAGTCATGTAGCAAAAACAAAAGATAACTGATGGAAAGCTAGCCACTTGCTTTCACTGGAAGAAAAAAAAACTTCAATGTATTTGGAAGAAGGCTCCCTTTCACCACCAAATGGCAAAGAATGCATGGAAATTTGTGGAAAGATATGGAGGGAAAAATATGGTAAAAAAGAAAAAGTCTCAGAATAAAAAGCTGTGGATAGATTATAATCTGTGTTGATATAGATTGCAAATTCATCCAATTATTGGGAAAGATTAATTCATGTCTTTAGTTTACGACAATTCACTAGCTCCTGCAAACACTATACATGCATGTATGTAACAATCTTCTACTGTTAATGGTTACCTATCTATGGGCTACTTCTCTACCTACCTTACTTGCCAAGAAATATTCCATTCATCTCTATCTGAAGGTCAAATGGGCAACTGTTATGCTGTTCATGTATAAAACATGAACAATTTACAAGTGGGTTTTAAAAAAAGATTTAGAACATTAAATATCAATTCAATATTGACCCACTTCACTACTGCCTCTAAGCAACAGGAGTTATTAGACAGATGACACCTCTAATTTCTCTAATCTTGAACAAAGTCCTTTATCTTTACAAAGGTTTTCTCCTTGTTGGATAAATTCTAATTTATGAAACTACTATTTTAAGAAATTGACAATCATTATTTTAAAGCATCAAAATTCCCTGCCACCAACAGACCATCATTAACTCTCAAAGACGACAAAAAAAAAATATCAACACTTGCAATAGTTTCAATAAAGCCTATTTTAGATGTCAACATCCGTCTTAACACGAAAGTACATACCCCCAACTACAAGTCTTTAAAAATGTCTATGAACAGAAGTCTACATACATATATTTTTCTCTCTCATTAAGAGCCAGTATTTGAATTTTTCAAAGTAAAATTCTTTGGGATTAAAAAAAAACCCTTCTTTCTATTTAGAGGTTTTCTTTAGGATGCAGATAAATAAACTATTTCCTCACAGTCAATATTTCTAGAGCTTTGCTCAAAAATCAATTTTGGCCATTAATTGTCCTAATATTCTACTTCACACTATCTTCATAACATGGATAAAATTGACTCAAAACCTCTAAGTTAAAAAAACTTCTTAATCAAATGTAGTTTTAGTCATAAACCTAACTAGCTAGAACTTCTGGTACCTGAGGACATCAAATCCAACTTGCTTATTAAAAAGATGGCCTGAAGAGATTAAGTGTTGGCCCAAAGTCACTCAAGTAGCAAGTAGATGGGCTTAGAGTCAAACCGCAGTTGTCTGACTACACATACAGGGTCCTTTCTCCACTATACCATGTTGCTTTTGCATTTTCAAAATATCTAGAATGTACAGCACTATCCTACTTTGTTTGGGAGTCATTTATAAGGGAAAAATTCCCATATCCTCTACATCAGTAATCTATAAAGAGCTTTATCTAGTGTTCACAGAAGCCTAGAAACTGATTCTTCATTCACTAGGTTGGAGACATGAACTCAATGTGTAGGTACAGGGGAATTTAGTTAGCTTACAGTATCCAAAAGTATAATCAAATATTAACAACATTCAATAAGAAAGGCTGATGTCCTAAACACAAGTGACAGCAGGTCCCAGGAATGAAGATTTGGAAAAAGTCTGTCAAATACAAATATAAGCAGCCAAGACAGTTTAAAGACATTAGCTACTTACTGTTTTTATCAACTATGCCTGAAAATTTGATTAGAAGCAAATTAGTTATCAGACAAAAATTATATGTTATTTACATGGAATACTATTTCTACATCTGAAAATTCTGATTAGAAGGAAATTAGTTATAAGAGAAAAATTAAATGTGATTTATGTGGAGTAATCATACCCATGAAATCACAAATCTTTAAAACACTAATAACTTAAATTCAGTAATTTCTATTGGGCATGAACTACATGTAAGCCACTATAGCACTAAGAACAATATAGCCCCTGTTCAAAAAGTTTACAACTCAATTCTTAAAGTATTTATTAAGTATTAACTACATGCAGGTCTGTGATACTCTGGAAATATAAAGATAAAAACGACACCAACCCCATCCTCATAAAGTTAAGTTCATAACACTTGAAAAACCAATTTAAGTACCTATCTCTAATATCATTTATGGCTACAAATAAATACTCAAGGCTACTTCACAAAGAATTCACTGCTACAAGGAAGACAAGTAGCAGTCTAAGTTTAACTTTTCCTTAGTTGATGATATGTAAAGAAACAAAACCACACAGTAAGACTTTATACTAAGAAGCTAAGTTTAAGATGTCAGTTTATTCCACATCTTTTCAAACCCTAATATGAAGATATATAAGATATGTATCATAAATCATAAATTCCCCATAACATGCCTGAGTTATTTTGAATCTTGAAAAATAATTTGGCAGTTCTTTCTCTTAAGACATTATAAAATGAAATTTACTACATTTGAACCTTTAATTTAGTGTGACAAGATTTAAGTCAGTTTGACTCAAATTGAAGTTATTACTTGTTCTTTCTTACCTTTAATAATTCCTTGCAGCTATCAAGGCCAATATCCACAAGAATGCCCTTCACTTTTTTCCGAACCTTCCTAATATTGTCAAGATTTTCAACAGGAATTTGAAACATTGTGACTTTCCTAAAGCAAAAGCAAAAACAAAACAACAACAGGAATATAATAAGCACATATTACTAAGAAATTTTACTTCTCTGCAATTAAAAATTTAAAACATTGCTTATTGAGGTTTGCATCTCTTAAATGATAAAATAAACTTCCAATTGTGGCAATAATATTAAAAGTTATGAGTAGGAAAGATGAATTAAGTAGACATTAACAAAGCAAATAAAAGGTATATTAAAGAAACTACTACTTATAGTCTTTATAACCTATAAAATAATTACAAGATATTACACAAGAATGAAAGGTAATGCTTTTTACAATCAGTCTCCAATAGATGAACTCTGAATGAATAGGATCCAACCCTCACCAAAAGAAGTGTGGTATAGTTAATATTTTAGTATAATCTGTACTTTTGTCTATCGTGAAGTAGAAAAGCTATACATCTAAAAGTTTTAAAAATGACTTCTACTTTTATTTTTAAAATTATGTCATATTATAGGTATACTATTACAATGTTGATGGAACTGTGAAATGGTCCAACCATATTGGAAAGCAATTTGGAATTATGAGTTTTGAAATGTCTATACCCTTTGACTAAAGATCCCATTGCTACACATATAGCCCAAAGAGATGAAAGATAAAAAGATCCCTGATACACCAAAATATTCATAACAGCCCTTTCTGTAGTAGGAAAACACTGATAACAAATGCCCACTGAATACGGAATGAAAAAAAACCATGACATATGGTTTACAAATACATAAGAAACAGATAAGAATTCAAAGAAACCTAGGAAGACATATGAACAGATTCAGAATGAAGCAGAACCAAAAAAATATATACACAATAATAGTAACAATATAAGAACAAAAAACCAAAACTGAATGCTGTGATTTTAATGGCCAGACTTCATGAAGGAGAATTGTGAAACTACAACTCCCTTACTTCATTCACTGCAGAGGTGCGGGAACTACAGGTGTGGAAGACTGCACACAACAGAAGTTTTCAAAGTATAGTCTATGGATCCCTAGGCCCTCCTTCAAACCATTTCAGGGGAGTCTTAAGAGATCAAAATTGTTTTCATAACAATACTAAGACATTACATGCCTCTTAAATTATGCCTCTTTTTTTCAACTGCCTATTTGTGTGATGCTAGATTTTCCTCATAAACATAAGCCAAAACAATTTATCACAACTGAATGAAGAAGCAGACAAGGGAATCCAACTGTACCCTATTAAGCCGAACATTAGAAGATATTTGCAAAAATAATGTAACTCTTCTCACTAAATTTTTTGTAAAGTTATTTTTCATAAAAATATTTATGTTAACATAATTGATTTACTGTTATTTTAAATTAATATTTAAAAATTTTATAAGTTTCAATTCTAAATAAATGGTAACTATCAATAGATATACCTAGAGGTGTGTTGGAACCAGCCTGAACCAGGATTATTAAATTTTCAGTGTGAGAATTTATCTCAGAAATCAGTAAACATAACTAATTAAGGCTTGATCAATTGTTCTGTTGATTGTCTAAACAATCAGAAAATGTTAATGATTCAAATTAAACTTAAAAACTGTGTTGGCTGTGAGTTTTTCTCTCCTCAGGAGAACTAGATGTTAAAACATTTACCAAAACAACCTTGGATATAATTGATATAAATAGTTCTTTGGTGTCCTTAATAATTCTGTAGAGCATAAAAGAGTCCTGAGACTAAAAAGTTTGAGAACTGCTAGCAGATGCTATACTATCAAACTGTTGATACACTGGTCATTCTGCTGAACTTTTGTTTCCTCTCCCTTCAGTCTTTGTTTCTAGGAACGGTTCCTTGGGGAAGAAAGGAAAGAACATATAGGCTACATATATAATGTAAACAGACATCAATCAAAATTACAATTAAAAAAAATCCAGGTGAAATCCTCATTTAACACTACCATCACCCTCAAACTATAATCCTAATTCTCCTTCCTTTTATAGAAAAATTCCCAGAAAAAAAGGTGTCCTCACTTACTTTCACTTCCTTTCCTCTTACTAACTTTAGCTTCTTAACTCCTGTTAACTTGGCTTCTTATTTTACTCAACTGAAAAAGCTACACCTAAAGTTACCAATGAAATGATCACTAAGAACAAATTTCATCTTTCTTAACCTCTCTGCAGCACAATATTGATGATCACCCTTTTGAGCCTCCTGGAGACTATCCTCTCTAGGTATTGCTCTACCTTGGTTCTCACCGCTGCCTTCTCAGTCTCTAATCATCATTCATATTGAGCTTCTGTAGATCTTTGCCAAAACTCCTCTCCTCAGCACAATTCTCCCCTCTCTACACTCTCAGTGACCTCGTTAACATACATCTACATACATATATACACACATATATATAATGAAGTCACATATGTATGTGTATGTATGTATGTATATATATGCATATATCTATATACCTAGACACATATAAAAACACCAATTGTGTACTAGACTTGTTAAATCAGGATGTCCCACAGACATCTTATACTCAACATGTCCAAAACAGAGTATTATCTTTATTATTTCTGTCAAAGGCACCTCCATCTTTCTATTTACCCATGTTCCCAATCTCCAAGGCATCTTCAATTGTTTACTGTTCCCTTCATCCAATCTATTGCCTAGCCACATTTACTCTACCTACAAAACATTACCTGTCTCCCCTCCACTCACACCATTACCAATCTAGTTTTGGCTCTCATCATCTCTCATCTGCCAAGGTCTGTTGATTTTATATTTGTAATATTTCTCACATAAACCTCCTCTCTTCTGACACTGTCACCACTCTGGTGCAGGCCCTCATCATTTCAACCTGGACTATGCAATAGCCTGCTGGTTGGTGTCCCTGCCATAAGTCTCTTCCCCACTCCAGTCAATCCTCCATCCTCAGCTGTCAAAGTGATCTCCTTACACAGATCTGATCATGTTACCCCTCCCTCTACTCAATAATCTCCAGGGGCTACCCATCACCTCCAGGATCAAGCATAAAATCCTCTTTGTCACTGAAGTAATTCATGACTGGCCCGCCTCCTCATCCCTTTCCAGTCTCCTCACACCTTACGTTACTCTCCCCCCAACACACTCTGTAATACAATAGTTTCCACTCAGGTGTCAAAATGATATTTCTTTCTTTCTTTTTTTTCCTTTAGGTAATTGGGGTTAAGTGACCTGCCCAGGGTCACACAGCTAGTAAGCGTCAAGTGTTTGGTCTGAGGCAAATTCGAACTCAGGTCCTCCTGCCTTCAGGGCTGGTGCTCTATCCATTGCGCCACCTAGCTGCCCCTCAAAATATTTCTAAAGGATAGGTCTGACCATATTACTGTTATGCTCAATAAACTCCAGTGGCTCTCAATCACCTCTAAGATCAAATAGACTCCTCTGTTTGGAATATATGGCATTCACAATCTGGTTTCAATCTACCCTTTTGGCTTATCTTGTTACTCTTTGCTTCATGTTGTCTATACTCCATCCATAATGTCCTTCTTGTTGTTCTTCATCTCTAGTCTCTATGCCTTCAGTCTGTCTCCCATGCCTAGAATACACTACATAATCAGGTATCTACCTCTCAGGGAAGAGGGAAGTATGGAATAAGCATTTATATGGTGCCTATTATGTGCCAGGCACTATATGCTAAACACTTTAGAAATATCTTCTCATCTGATCTTTTCCTTAAAGCTCCGATCAAATATAACATCCTACATGAAGTTTTCTTGATTCCCGAAACTGCTAGTATGTTCCACAGTCCACACCAAATTACTTAGGATATATTTTGTACATATTTATATGTGTATATATATCGTCTCCACAGAAGAACAGAAACTCCTTGATAGCAAGAGCTATCATTTTCTCTCTATATCTCCAGCACCTGGAACACAGTAAGCACTTAATAAATGCTTGCTGACTGACTGAAATTAATTGAAAGCATAAAGATATGGTAGTGAAAAGACCTTGACTTTTAGGCTGTTTTACCACTTAGCTGGATGGCCTTCAGCAAATAATTTTTTGTTCTTTAGTTTCCTCATCAGACAAATCAGAACAACTGTCCTACCTACCTCCCTCACCAGTTTGTAGTAAGCCCAAAAGAGGTAATATACTTGAAAATTCTCTAAAGACTATATATAAATTTAAGGTTAAAACTATATACAAATTCATTAGTGTAAATTCAACTTTTCAGGAAACATCTATTCCACCAAATAGAACAGATCTGTGAACAAATTTTAGATGACATAGGTTTATATGTGGAACATACTAATATAATATGGTTTAAACTTTTACAAATAGAAGCTTTCTAGTCCTTAGAGGGTTTTCTTAATAGTTATATTCATATAGTGTTTTAAGGTTTGCAAAGTTTTACATCTATTTTGCAAAGAGTTTTATACATATTATGTATTCGATCCTCATACTAACCCTGAGAGGTAGGTGCATTTTACAGATGAGGAAACTGAGACAGACATAGGTTAAGTGACTTGTGCAGGGTCACACAAATACCAAAAGATGCTTATCTGGCTATATAAAAACTGCAAAGAATCTTTAAAAATAAACAGATAGAAAACTATATGTTTTAAGGGCTATTTAAGAATAACTTTTAAGTAGTTTGCTCAAAGGTTTTACTTAATTTTAATAAGCATTTCCCATGAACTTAGAGAATAATTAATAGTCTTTAAATATCAATTACTTTTATTTTCAAACCCCTGGGAAACTAAGAACAATGGATATAAATGACACCAGGAAAATCAAAAGTACATACAGGTCCTTTTGCAAAAAAAAAAAAAATACAAAAAAGTTTATAACTGGAAAGGAGGCGATATCTAGCATTTGCAAAGCATTTTAGAAATATTATCTCATTTTAAAAATATATACTCCAAACTTTTCATTTTACACATTCGATAAAGGTAAAGTGCTTTGATCAAGATTATAAATAAAAATATTTTACAGCTATAGAAAGTATGACTAAAAAGTCAGGAAATTAGCTTTCATGAGGCACTAACCATGAGTTTCCAACCATATCTTATGTTCATATATTCCATCTTAAATTGCTGTGCATTCTGTGGCTGCAGACGGGGGTTAAAATGGGGAAGAAATGCAGTTTTGCTGGTGCTGAAAAAGCCAATATCCTTTATATGTTCACTATCAACTCAGATTCTCTTCAAGCACTCATTAATATGACCTGGCAAATTTGTTACTAGAATGTTTATATCATTATGTTCTCACACCTGAAGTTCTTTTCTTGGGAGCTGGATCTGATAGACAGCTGATGTTCTTCCCATTTGACGTAGGACATCTGATGTTCTTCCCTACCTTTGCTTCCTGAGTTTAAGACATACAGTAACACCTCATTTATCTTATCAGAAAAAGAGCTATTCTATATAGAATAATTAAATTTTCTACATACTAATACTTATCTTTTTTAAAGCATCAAAACATCACTTTAGCCAATCTAGTGATCAAATCTTTCAAAAATATATTTCATAAATCTTTCTTAAAAAGCATGTATAAAGAACATAATGTAATCTTTACTTGATGACTTGGGTCCATAAACATTAATAGACAGTCCTATAATATGGTCCTTTGAGTCAGGATATGGAAATGAACAAGGTTGCCTACTAACAGTCCCAAACATGCTCCAAATTTTTGTTTCTTCTCTTCTGTCAACTGTCATATTTTGCCCATGGTCATTGCCTTAGTAAACTCTAAGACTATAATTTATAAGGCAGTTGCTGATCTGCATTGATAGTTTCTTCCCTGGGCATTCCTTAAACCTATGAAATAATCACAGGTACTTTTTATATATAGGCAGATTGTGTGAATGCACGTGTGTGCGCTGCACTACTACTTTTGGTTCATCTGACAGATAATTCATACAGTATCTGGGTTCTGAACCTAACACACAAATATTGACATTTAAAAATATAAAACCAAATAGGAACAAGATTAAAAAAAAACCCAACAGTTAAACCAATAAAGGCCTAGCAAATCACTTATGTACTGAATGAAAATATTTCCTCTACCCATCAACAAAGAAAGTACGTTTTTGAAGCAATTTTCAGTATATGCCATCCCAGCAAATTAACAATTTACCCTACCCTCCCTTCACCAATTTCAAAGATTCTTAACCTGGGTTACACAAACTGACTTTTATAATAACTACATAATTGGTTTGTAACCCTCTATTTTATTTTTATGCACTTTAGAAACATTTGTCTGAGAAAGGCTTCACTAAACTGCCAAAGTGATGATCCGTGACACAAAAAACATTAAGAATTGCTGATCTAGTGTATATCATCTACAAACTGCCATGATAATTGATTGAATAAATTACAATCATGATATAAATCGGTCAGGAGATGAATGGAAACTAAGAGAGAAAGAGACCCATTCTTAGCAGACTCTAAGGGATGCTTAAGATCTAATTCTAGTCTCCACCATCTCCCAATGTGAAAGAATAGGACACATTTTTTAAAAAATAGGATCATAATGATTTCAATGATTAAAGTGGTGAATTATTAAATAAATGCTGTGCTGAAATGGAAAAATAAGTACTGGGCTGGGGAGTCAGAAGACTCATTCAATCCTCACTGTTATTTACTAGTTCTTGGTTAAGCCTAAGTATTAGTACTAAGTATTTCTAGACCTCAGCATCCTAATCTGTTTTTAGAAAAATGAGAGGGGAAATTATAGCAGAAGTCAAATTAGGATTGTTATCCCAGTCTAGTAAAAGTTCACAACATCAAGGAATCCCTAACCATCAACTTTTATTGTTCTCATGTACTAATCACACAAGATAGTATTAAGACAGAGGTTTTCTACACAATGTCACCTATAAGCACTCAAATATATTCACTGTACATTCAAATGATTCAATATTCTCTGGACGGTTCCCTAATATTATAGGTATTCAGTCAAAATTAAAACCAGTATTTCCGCAATGAGTTGACAAGAACAAATCATCAATCTGGTAACCACGCTATATAAATTTATCATTAGTTCTCATGTAAATGACAACCAAACCTGTAATTTCAGGTAAAAACACTAACAATAACCAGCAAAAATCAAACACCTTTTCCTCACAAGTATTTACAAGCTGAGCTTTAACTCTACTCTAAAACTTTCTAGCATGTATGAGGCCTTCAAAATCCACTTTAGAAGAAAATCCATTCATAAACCAATCTAAATGATTCACATAATTATAAGTATCAAGAATTTTGAATACCCATGAAATTGAAGAACTGCAAAGTAACCTGAGAAGCCATCTAGTTCAACACGAGACTAAGAATTTGCCTTACAATAAGGCCCTCCAAGGAAACCCAGTCCAGTCCCCGCAAGGTAAACAAAACTGAATCTCAGCTGTTTATTGTGTGTGACTTTGGCAAGTTTCTTCATCTGTAATATAAGGGGATTTTCTTAAAAAGAAAGCTCCCTATTCAGCTTATGAACTCACTCAAAAACACAAAAAATCTTATGAACTCCCAGCTGTCAGGTCATTAACCTATCAGAACTTGAATTTTACATAGGAAAAAAATAATTTGCACTACATAGGGTACAAGGAAAGTACCTTGTAAAATTAAAGTGCAAAACTGTCCAAGCAGAAAAAGTCTTAAGTGTGAGAACAGTGCTAAAAACCATCTCAGTTCCATCGACGCACTTTAAAGATTTTAAGAGTGAACTGCCTTCAAATTAAAGTCAGTTTCACACATTTATAGTGAAAATTCCAAATAACTGGGAAAGGCCTTTGTCAATTTTTTTTATATATAACATTCTAGAAGAACTACTAACAAAGGAAATATTTCAAATATCTTCTGAAAATGCTTACTCGAAGTATATTAAATCACAGAACTTGACTTCTGCAAATAAGGCATTGAGAAGTAGCATTATTTTCTTAATTCAGAACTACCTATATACTGCATTATTTTTTCCTTTCAAGAAAGCTTTCATTCTATTTTTCCTAGAATACCAACAGTAGCGGCAAAGTTAAAAAAAATTAACATTCGCTTATGAAGTAAAAAGCACCAATAACAAGTGATATTAAATTCAAATAACTGACTTTTACATTCAAATGCATTCCAAACCAAAAGTGTCTCCACTAAAACATGTTTAATATTTGGATACTTCAGATTACTAATTTCATGCTAATGAAATTATATTTCTTGGGCTTGTTGTATCTGAAAATTTGGGTTTTCTTAAGGTTTCGAAGCATGCTTTAAAATACAGTAACAAAGATATGTAAACAAAGTAAAGCATTTTAATTCAGTGCAGCCCCAGTAGAAGTGGGAAGTGAGATTTTAAAAGTCACTTAATATTTACATAACAAGTACGCTTCAGCATTCACCTCAGAAAACAAAGTGAACCTAGAATTTCATAATAAATCGTCCTCCCAAGTTTCAGTTAACTTTTCTCTTTGGGGGAAGAAAAAAAAATAAAAAGCAAGCAAATTTAATTAGTAAAAAGCAGGAAAGGAGTCTTTAGAACCTCGAATCATCTGAGTCTTC
Organism: Phascolarctos cinereus; assembly: GCF_003287225.1. NCBI lineage: Eukaryota > Metazoa > Chordata > Mammalia > Diprotodontia > Phascolarctidae > Phascolarctos > Phascolarctos cinereus. Next base: position 546,443,121 of record NW_027555847.1, on the reverse strand, counting down.
TCAGAGATCGTTTGGAGAGCCAGGACCAAATTCTCTACACCTTGCTAGCGCCCATGGCTCCAAGGAGAATTGTTATTATCTGGGTTCTTGCTGGCCGCGTCCGCAACTCCAGCGCCTCGAGGGCAGTGAAACCAAGATGACCGTGGAATGAGGTTTGCCAACTGCAACCCTCTCGAAGCAAAACCCAGGTGACCCTGGGCATCATTTTTTCCCTCTCCCCTTTCCCCTGTTACAACGCCTCCCTGGCCCACGTGACTTCCCCCGAGCGGGACACGGGGGTTAAGAGCATCAAGGCGAGCAGAACGTTCTTGGGCTCCGGGGCCCCAAAGCTGTACGCTGTCCGGCGGCCACTCTCGAGAACGTCCCCCGGATTCCCTGGTCGTCAGGTCACAATGCGGACGCCTCCAGCCAGAGACACAAGTGAAGCGAAGTGGGAGAGGCCGCGGGAAAATGCAGCGAACATCAACTTCCCCCTGACTAGAAGGCAATTTACGGGCCGAGGAGGTCCCGCCGTGGGGCAGGCAGCTCGCGCCCACCACCGCCCGTCGGACGGTCCCCGGTCCCTCCCCAGGCTGGGATGCGCCCGCCCGGTCCGTCTCCCCGCCCCCTCCGTCGGGGAGGTCGGGAAGGCGGCGCGCGGGCGGGCCTCGATCCCACAGTGGCGCGCGCGCGAGCGGGCGGCGCATCTGACTGAGCGTGCGGAGCGCGGCTTTTCTTTCCTCTCAGTTCAGCCTGGTCAGCGGGCGCTACTGCGGGATGCTGCTGGCGACCACACTGTACCTACCGCTCAGCGCTGAAGAGGGAGCTCTTTTCCTCCTCCTCCCGCCGCCGTAGCCGCCGCCTCCTCCTCCGCCCCTCACAATACCATCCAGCCGCCTCCCCTCCTCTTCTCCCTGTCCTCCCCTCCTCTCCCCTCCCCTCCCGCAGATGGGCTGCCCTCCTTCCACCCGACCTAATGCCGGGGGGCTGTGCAGGAACGCCAGCGCGGGCGGGACCCTTGGCGTCAACGCCCCACGCCTCCCCTGTGCAGGCAGGGACCCCCTTGGCGCCTCACCACAAACCCATCCCTAACAGCAATACTGTGTCCCCTCCTCCCTCCACAGCCTGAAAGAGAAAATGGCGCTCGATTTACCTCAGGAAATGACGTAGGGCCTCATTTGCATGCCAGTTGAGTTAGCCAATAGGAAGAAAGATTGTATTGGGACACCTTGGTTCTTCCATACAGATCACCTTGGGCCCCTGAACTAAAGCTGAATGAGAGGTCCAAAAGTGAGAGTGAGAAGAAACCACCTGTTTCCTACCCAATTCTCAAGAAAAAATAATAATAATACCCCCTACTCTTCCTACTACACTTAGCTTCACTTGTCAGTCACTTAAAGTAGCATTTGTATAAACTCTCGTGAGAGTTTAAGGGAGTTGGTGATGACATCATGAGCAGGGGGGTGGGGAGATGATGTCATCAACCATGTGATCAATCACATGTTACCACCAGAACATTGCCTCATTTGCATGGAATGGGGGTGGAGCCACAGGACAAGCTGAAGAAATTAGTAGCTCCACCCATAACTGAGAGCCAATAGGAAACAACCTGTGAACAGAACCCTGTCTTACCATTGGAGAATGCAATTTTTGATGACAGAACTCTGAAAAATATTTTTCAGATGACATATGTTGGTAGTAAAGTGATTAGGGGTCTCAAGCACTAACTTCTTAATTCATATTCTAAGGGAAATCCATTTCAGACTCTTACATGAAAAATGTTGATGTATTTTTAAGTCAATACTTTGTGGTGAGGGGCTTAATTTCAAAAGTTTATAATTTTCCAAAGTTCCATTATGCCAGTAAGAAAAAGGATTCTTGCTTTTCTTAGAAGACCAATCCAAGCAATATTTTGTTGTCTTATGAGGAGTGGTAGTGGTAGCTAACCAATCTTGATTATCCGTCCATCCATCCATCCATCCAACCAATCATCCATCCACCCATCCATCCAACCATCCATCCATTCAACAAATATGGAACTCCAACTTTGTTAGACATTGGGGCTAGTCAAGGTGAAGACTTGGAGACCTCAAAAATTGTAAAATAACATAGGTACCCAAATAGGTAATATTGAATGTACATAATGTGTATATAGGTTTAGGGATTAGACTTGTAATTTCATTGTATAGGGAACAAGAAATGGAATGAGAAAATTTCCTTTGCCAATGCTGGTCAGCGCCTTCTGTACAACTTAGAAGTCTAGAGCACTAAGAGGTTAGGTGAGTTGTCCAAGTTCATCAGTATATGTCACAACTTGAACCTAGGTCTTCCTGGAGCTAACAGTCCTCTATCCACTATACCACACTACCTCTCCATTAATACATATATACATACATATATATATATATATACATATAATATATGTGTATATGTATGCATATATATATATACTGAACTATATATCTGAGATATAAAAAAATTTTAAGATCAAAGGACATTCTAGACACAAAGCAGAGAGAATATTCAGATGAACTAAAAGAGATGGTCAGAATTATTGTCAAAGATTCAAAGTCAGAGACATATGCTGTTCTTCCAAAAGAAAAACAAAAAACTGATACCAGTCAAAAAATCATAAAAACAGAATTTCAAATAATCCAATATACTTTCATACAATTTGTATATACATATATAATGTATATTTGTGTATATATGTGTGTGTGTGTGTGTGTGTGTATATATATATATATATATATATATATATATATATATATATATAGTCACATACAATATAAAGATGATGCTACCAACTGCAAAGCCATAGCCATTGAGCTATTCTTCTAGAGGTGGTCCAAGGTTTTCAATGAGCTCATCTTTCTTCCCTTGAGATCATCACACTACTGTAAAATTGTGATACACCACTGAAGATGAAACCCATGCCATTTTTGAATAGAAATATAGACATGTACATATGCACACCTACAAATTAGATGTTTATTTTAAAAAATAACCAGAGAAATTCTAAGAAAAAGGTTATCTCTTTGCAATGGCTTGAATGTAATCCTGCTTAGAGAACAAGGGATACTGTACCCTAAAGAATACCTCTTAAAGGCATTCTCAAGGCAATAAAGTATGAAAGGATCCCCAAAAATATTTGTTCAAAGATGTTTCTGTTAAAATATGTGTTTCTCTGAGTTAAGTACTACTAAAACATTCAAGTATTTCTCACAAATCTACTGTGTAGTAGCATTGTGCTAGGGAAGATACCAAGTTTAGCCCTCTGACTGGATAGCACCTCGAACATCCTCCATTTAAGAAGGGTGCCCAAGCTAGCCACATCTTGCTCTACGGGTCCACTCCAAAGGACTTCCTCTACCCCCACCCCCACCTCAGCCTCCTTTTGTTTCTCCTGCTTTCTTCCCCCATTTTCAACTTCCTTTTATGTGTAGTCTTCCCCATTTGAATGGAAACTCCTTCAGGGCAAGGGATGCCTTCCTTTCTACTTAAAATTTGTATTCCTAGCCCTTAGCCTAGTGACTGAGATAATACAAGGTTCCTGCCTTAAGTTTACAATCTTCTAGGAATATTTGATAAAAATGCAAATAAAACAATACATAGGCAAATAATAAAACAATACATAGGCAATTATGATAAACAGTTGAGAGGTTTAAGCAAAGTACCATATTAGGAAGAATGGTATAATAAGAAGACTAAAATCAAAGAGTTAGATGTGGATTTGAAACCCATCTCCAACACTTACTAGCTATGTTCAGTTTCCTCAACTGTAAAAATGTATTTAACACCCAAAGAGGTCCTATCTCTCACAGGGTTGTTGTAGATGAAATTATAGAATTAAATCTAGAAAGGAACTTGGAGGCCTTCAAAAATATCTCTTTCATTTTAGAGATGAGGAAACTGAGGCATATTGAAGTTAAGTGACTTGCCCAAGGTCACACAGCTATTCAATGTCCAAGTTAATATCTGAATCTAGGACTTCTGTCTCTAAATGTAGTATCCCAACCATTATGCCCTTTCAAGTAATGCATCATGAGCTAAGTATGTTAAGTGTTTTGTAAACCCCAATGCTTTTCCAAATGTTAAATGTAATTATTAGGTCAAAGGTGGGAAACAGTCATTACTAATTATTGGGATTAGGGAAGTCTTCATAGAAGAGGTAGTATTTAAGTCAGACTTTAAAGTATGGATAAAAATTTAAAAGCCAGGAGAACAGAAAAAGAAAAAGAATGTAAAAGACATAGTGTGAGCAAAGGAGTAATAGAAAAAAGCTAAATCTTAAAGAAAAAATCTTAAGGAAATTATTCAAATACAATCAAAATATTAATTTGTTTTTAATTTGATTTGTAAGAGTATCAGTTGCATGCAAAATATAATGGAAAAATAAATAATTCAAGGATAATCATAACAGCAGGAAAAAAAATCTTTGAGGGTATAGTCTTGCTTGTTCATATAGTTCATATTAACTTATATGTTTAGATGCTATGTTCTCACACACACCCACATAGAAAGTAGAATGTAAGCTCCTTAAAGACATGGACTTTTCCTTTTTTCCTTTGAAATATTCTGTTACAATATAATTAGCTCATTTTAAACATAGAAACTATGTAATATTTCCTAATTTCCACATAGTTCCCCTCCCTCCGTTTTTGGAAATTTATTTTAGATGAAAAGTTGAGTTCAATCACAATTGCTCTGAGCCCCCAATTAGGAAAATTCCTAATATTACGGAGAGATTTAATTCTCTGCCAAATTTTCTATGCCTATATTTTCATTATCTATCTTTACTCAATGCTTAGCCACTTTGTGTTTGAGGCAAAATTAAGCTTCCTGTAGACTTTGGGATAACAGAAAATTATATATAGTGTCAGTAAATAGGCAGGCAACAGAAGAAGTTAGGGAAAGAACAGAACTTTTCTCAAGATTTCCTTCAGACCTGGAATATGTGAGTATACAGGTGGAGCTAACGGTCTCTTTGGCTCTAAGATACTTGTAGAGGCAATGGCAGTCTTTTTTCCTTTGTCCCAACTCAGTCCTCTCTTCTAATCCTCTTTTCACTGGTTGCCCTGGGCTACCAACTGGTTCAGCTCTATTTGACCCCTCACCTGCTTCCAGTCTGCTTCCAGACACTCTCAATTTCAATCTGGTTCTGAGGTAGCTCCACTCTGGTATACAAAATTCTTTAGAATTTAACCTAGTCTCTTATGAAATGGTTTCTGATTAATTCAAGAGATGTACAGGTCCGGTTCAAAATCAGTTCTGATTGACAGATTTATTCAATCCAGAAATGTTCTTAACTAAAAAAGATAATTACTTTAAGTGGGTGGGATAATTAATAAAATTCCATTCTTACACTTTATATTCTTCATTATATTCTTAGTATAGCACCTAAATTAAATCATTATCTCTAGCATGAAAATCTTTTTTCTTCATTTTCAAAATTTTAAACACAAATATGAGAAATGTTTTAAAATAAGTTTTCCCCCCAAAAATGTAGCAAATGATGTATAAGTTGTGTGTTTTGATTGATACATCAAAATATAGCTAAACTTTTTAAATCTATTTCCTTTTCCTCATCTTCCCTTTCTGCTTTTCTTTAACTTCCAATGATTGAATTGTAACCAATTCTTCATTATCCACTTTATGAACAATCCTAGTCTCTTCAATTTAAAAATTGTGCTATTTGCCTTTCAATTATTTTACTACTTGTTAATAGCTCTACAGTGAAACAGAAAAAGGAAGAAATATTTTAAATAATTTTAAAAAAAACTTTTAAAAAGTAACTTCTCTAAAATGCTTCCATGTTGTAGGAAATTGGAAATAATAACTAAAATGAGAGTTTGAGATTTCCTGTCACCCCAAGCCTCTACCCAATTGAAAAATCATGAATTGGCATGATTGTTGGCTAAGAGGCAAGTGAATGTCAATTAATTATTATTCATTGATTAATAGAGGAATTATGACTACTGAGAATGAAAGCCTTTATTAAGTACCTAGTGTGGTAGGAGTAATATTCTACCCCCTTCACTCATGACAGTAAGGCTAGTTTTTCCTTAAAAAGTATTGAGATCATCCTGGAGACTTTACCTCAGAGGATTAAAGATTCAGGCTACTGACATCACTTCCAGGTCACTTAATTACAAAACAGCCTTTAGAGGCTTAAAGAGCTTTCTCTGATGTTTGCCTGGTGGGAGATGATGGTCAACTGGGCAAGGGAGCTTCCTCAGCCAAATCAACTTGAGGATTTCCAATTTAGTGATTAATTGGGGATTTTTACTTTATTCTTTTTCTAGTTTTTTAAAAATTGCATACCCAATTCATTAGTCTGCTCTTTCTCTATTTTATTGATTTAGAGATGTAAATTTTCCTCTACTCACTGCTTTTGCTGTATCCCATAGGTTTTGATATGTTTTCTCAATATTGTCATTCTCTTTAATGAAATTATTGTTTCTATGATTTGCTCCTTAACCCATTCATTCTTTAAGATTAGGTTGTTTAACCTTAGTTTTAAGATGTTTCCTTGGTCCCTTATTAAATATAATTTTATTGTATTATGATCTGAAAAAAATAACTTTAATATTTCTACTTTTCTGCTTTTAACTGTAAAATTTTTATGTACTAATATATGAACAGTCTTTGTAAAGGTACCATAAACCTCTGAGAAAAAGGTATATTCCTTTCTATTTCCATTCAACATGACCTAGATAGAAAGAGAAATTTTACAAGAAAATTAGAAGAACATGGAACATATTACTTATCAGACTTATGGATAGGTGAACAATTTATGAGAAAACAAGAGATAGAGGGCAAAAAAATGGATAATTTTGATTACATAAAATTAAAAGGTTTTTGTTTTTATTTTTCACAAATAAGACAAATATAGCCAAGATTAGGAGGAAAGCAGAAAATTGGGGGGAAATTTTTATATACAGTTTATCAGATAAAAGTCTCATCTCTAAAATATATAAAGAACTTGGTCAATTCCATAAGAATACAAGTCATTCCCCAATTGAGAAATGGTCAAAGGATATAAACAGGCAGTTTTCTAATGAATAAATCAAAACAATTTATAATCAAATAAAAATAAATAAATAAAAATAATAAAAAAATCATTATTGATTAGAGAAATGTAGATTAAAACAATATTGAGATATCATATTATACCTACCAGATTGGCTAAAATGATAGAAGGGAAAATGATAAATGTTGGAGAGGAAGTAGAAAAATTGGGACATTAATTCATCATTGGTAGAATTGTAAAATGATCCAACCACTTTGGAGATCTTGAATTATGCTCAAAGATTTAGTAATCTGTCTATACCCTTTGACCCAGCAATACCACTACTTGGTTTAGTTCCAAAGATGATTAGGGAAAAAGGAAAAGGACCTATATGTTCTAAAATATTTATAGCATCTTTCTTTGTGGTGGCAAAGAACTGGAAATTGCAGGGATGCCATTGGGGAAAGGCTGAACAAGTTGTGGTATGTGATTCTGATGGAATGCTACTCTGCTATAAGAAATGATGAGCTCAATGATTTTAGAAAAACATGGAGAAATAATGAAGAGTGAAATGAGCAGAACTAAGAAAACATTGTATACAGTAACAGCAATATTGTTTTAAGAAAGCCTTTGAATGAATAAGCTGTTTTGAATATTATAAATACCCAAATTTACTATGAAGGACATATGAAGAAAGATACTATCTGCATCCAGAGAAGAAACTGATAAATAGAAGTATGTGTAGAATAATTTTGCACACGCTCACATGCACGTGCACGCGCACACACACACACACACACACACACACATACATATACCTGTTTGTGTCTAATGGCAGCCATGTGGTGGGGGGAAGGAAGAAAAAAAAGAAATTTACATGATAATGTTGTATGTATTTGAAAGGAATGGCAAATTGTGCATAGTAGATTTGCAGTTTCATGTACAAAAATCTTTTTTATTGTGTTAGGTTATAGAAATGCTTGTTTTATTCCACAAATTAAAAATAAATTTTAAAAAAGTAAAGAAATAAACTTGAGGTATTCTATATATATCTATATCCTATATTTATAGGATGCCCGTCTACATTGAATATTCTTCTCTTGCTGTAGCTAAGTAAATTTCCTTTCATTAACTTTGTAATAATCATTATGTGTGATATTTTGTTCTAATATTAAATCTAAAATGCCAGGAAATCTACCTGAGACATACTCAGCCCAGAATGCCTGCTATATGCTAGTCACATCTCTGAGCGCTGAGGCATAAAAAGACCAAAATAAAATAGTTTCTGCTCTTAAAGAGCTTACATTAAATCAGAGGAGAAAACATATACACATATAAGTATATACAAAATAATTACAAAGTAATTTCAGGAAGAGACAGTATCAGCTGTGGGATCAGTAAATCCCTTATGTAGGAGTTAGTATTTGAACTGAGTTTTGAAGAAAACTTCGAATTCTAAGAAAGGAGAGATAATTTGCATTCTATAAAATTCTCTCCTAACTTTCCCACCTCTATTGAGTAAACTTCTCACCCTGAAAATGCCCCTGCCTCTATGGCCCCATCTTCCAGTTGGTGAGTTACTGAACCACCGTTTAAGGAAGTGCCTAAGACATTCATGTTCACTTATCTTCTGGCACTGCTCCTGAATCTCCAGACTTTTTCCATCTTGCCCCTATTGCACCCTCCCCCACATCATTTTCTACATCCCTTTTATATTTTGTCTTTCCATATGAGAATGTAAGTTCCTTGAGGGTAGGGACTGCCTTTTCCCCCCTTATATTTGCATTCCTAGCATTTAGCAACAGTGCCTAGCATATAGTAAATGCTTAATAAAATATATCATCTTTCTATCCATGTTGGACAGCCTGGACAAAGGAGGTGGAAAGTTGTGTATAAGGAAGAGCAAGACGGTCAGTTCGGCTGAAATGCAGAGTGTGTGGAGGGTAATGTGTAATAAAGCTAGAAAGATAGGTTATCCCACTGTTGTGAAGAACTTTAATTGCCAAACAGAGGAATTTGTATTTGATCAAAGTAACAGGCAACCAAAAGAGTTTATTTAGTAGGTACATGAAATGGCCAGACCTGTGCTTTAAGAAAAATCACTGTTTCTATATGTGGCAAAAAGATGGGAGTGGGGAGGGACTTGAAACAGGGATGAATTAAGAGGCAATTACAGTGGTACAGATGAAAGAGGTGATGGAAGAGTGGAAGTGGGGCAGTGGCAGAATGAGTGGAAAGAAGGCAAGGAAGATGTGAAAGATGTTAGGTAATATTAATAAGACTTGGTAACTGATTAAATATATAGGATGAAGGAGAGTTACCAGTCAACTGTAATAGAAAGGTTATACATTTTTATAATTGGAAGGAACTTCATAAGACTAAATGTAATTCAATTTAATTCAAAAGAAATATATTGATCATGGGCAGCTAGGTAGCACAGTGGATAGAGCACTGGGTTGGGAACCAGAAAGACTCATCTTCCTGAGTTAAAATATGACATTTAGGGGGCAACTAGGTGGCACAGTGGATACAGCACTGGATTTAGGAAGACCTAAATTCAAATCCAGCCTCAGACACATAACACTTACTAGCTGTGTGACCCTGGGCAAGTCACTTAACCCCATTGCTTAGCCAAAAAACAAACAAAAAAAACTAAACTAAACTAAAATAAAATAAAATATGACATTTAGTAGCTATGTGACCCTGGCAAGCCACTTAACCCTGTTGCCTCAGTTCTTCAACTATAAAATGGAGAAGAAAATGGCAAACCACCCTAGTATCTTTGCCAAAACAACAATAACAACAAACAAACAAAACTCTCCAATAGGGTCACAGAAGATCAGACAACTGAGCAACAATAGCAAAAATATTAAGCATATCTATTGAATAGGATTGCAAAATCCTGTACTTAAGAAGCTTCCATCTAATGGGGAGATTAATACATGCACAAAAATAACTGTAAAACAATATAATATATACAACATAATAAATATAAGTTAGATTATAATAAGTACATAGAAATTCACTTCTCTTTGCTTCAAACATGTACTATAAACAAAATGGAAAAAAAGATTCCAAAATTGAAAATCACCTGTGGCTGGGTAGATTAAGGATAGCTTAAATGGATATAGTTGCACTTGAACTGAAAGAAAACGAAGAATTTCAATAAGCAGAGACAGAGAAGACTCATTGGCATCGGAAATGGTATAGAATAAAAGGATCTAAGGCAGGAAAAGATAAACTTAAATTAGGCAAAGTAGTTATTGTTATGAAGTAATACTAGAATGGTAGATTGAAGCTGAATGAGATAGGACTTTGATTGACAGGCTAATGAGCTTGTAACATATATTTCAGGTGTTAGGTGCAGGATTGATTGAGTAAAATAATCAAATCAATAACTGACAAGATGATACATCCTGATGCCTTTGTCAGGTGAGAATACCTCTAATGATCATCAATGCATTAATTAGAGGTATATCTTGGTGTAAAAAAAGACCTAGACAAATCTCTATTGCATCAAATCAAAGGCATGATGGGGTAGCTAGGTGGTGCAGCGGATAGAGCACTGGCCCTGAAGTCAGGAGGACCTGAATTCAAATCTGGCCTCAGAGACCAAACACTTGACATTTATTAGCTGTGCGACCCTGGGCAAGTCATTTAACCCCAATTGCCTAAAAAAAAAAGAAAGAAAAAAAGCAAAGGCTTGAGTCTATGTATTAGAAGTCCTTGAAATCTATTGGATAAAATGGAATGATATTGAACAAGAAGCATATTTGGACCGGCTGAGGAGATTCAGTCATGGTTGCTTGTTTTTTGTGCAAAATGAAAAGTAAATTTGGGACTCAAGAATTTGAATGCCTGAAAGTAGAGGGAAGAGAGAATGATTCTGACAAAATCCTTGAAAAGGAATAATTGTAGAGAGAGAGAGAGAACATAAGCCTTTGTCTCAATCTCCCTTCTCCTACCCCTTGGCCAGAGTAGGATCTTATGAATTTTGGAGGTTCATAGGATGTTGGACTTTCCATCAGTATCGTAAGTCCTGGCAGAGTCCCCAGAACAACAGATGCAATGTTTCTAGCGGAAGCCAATGACAAATTAGACACTGGAAAGTCAGCTTCAAGACTCTACAAAGAGAACAACAACTACAAAAAAGCTACACGGCAGACACCTAAAGGGAATTTCATGAGTATTCTCAAGAAGTGGAGAAAAGAACTTCCAGCAACCAAGAGCTGTGAATTGCCCCTTTGCCACAGGTGCTCACACATAGCACAACACACACAACAACAACTGAATCTCAAAGGTGAAGCCTACTTTCTCTTGGATTTTGAATGTACTAGTGGAATAACGTGTCCCAGACCATTGGAGGAAAGGATGTTTTGTACCAGCTAGTTTTGCTACACCACTGTAGTATATATTCCTTGTGGCTGACTACTTGTGAGACAAATGAAAAGTCCGAGGGACAGTTTCAGGGTCGCTAATAATTAATTTACTAATTAGGCTAGCAAATAATAAATTGATGGTCAGTGGTCTCTCTTGTTAACCAAAGAAAAAATCATGGAGCTCATCTAATGCTTAAATACCTTCAGAAAAGTCAGTATCCCTGACAAGTGGAGATCAATCCTGATTGGTGATCAATCAATGACGGGGTGAACATATTAATGAGGAGGTGGACTAAGAGTCTTCAGCTCCTCCTGCCGAGAATTTGACTAGGTCTAGAGATTTAGCCACTTCCTGCACTCCAGCCAAAAGAATCCATCTCCATCCAGGTCACTCCCCTCTGGCAATCTTAGACAAAGGAATCCATCTCCACTCAAGTTGAACAAAGGAGTGGTTCAAGGTCATGAGCCTAATGCTTTTGGGACTGGAATTCACCTAAGTTAGATTCTATTTATATTTTAATAGGAAGTAAACTCTCCTAGTTGGGTGGGGGTCTGGCCCTAGATTGAGGAGAATGTTCCCAAAGGATTAGGCCAATCTCATCATCAGCCCTGTCCTTCATAGACTGATGACCTACAAGAACTGGTCCCTAAATAAGGAAATATAAAGGAAAAAAAGTTAATCCAAATTAATAAAGTTTATGATAGAAAATAATAATTTCTCTCACTTGCTATCAACCAGTAATCATGGACGGAAGTACATTGGTGGGAGTTCATGGAGTTAAAGTATCAGAAAACTACCCTTCAGTCTCTATGGGTCCCTAGAACCTTGAGGAGGAAAAGTAACAATCATCCTTCAGGAACCAAACTTTTTAGTGCACATGGGAGTTTGGGAGAGTGAATATTCAATATATAGGTAAAGAGAAGCAACTAAAAGTTTTTAGGTGGAAAGTGATATAGTCAGATGTTCAGTAATAAAATTTGCTCTGGTGAGGGGATGAAGGTATTAGAAGTGTTAGAGAGGAAAGAAGCCAATCAGGATGCTATTAGTCCAGATGAGAAATAACGAGAGACTGAGCTAGATTGTGGTAATCACTCATTCAGCAAGCAGGTAGCAAAGGTCTGCTATGTCTTGAAGTGTATATAAAGAACAATTGGGAATGGAAAGGAGAGGTCAGATGTGACAAATATCAATAAGGTCTGACAAATGATTGTATGTGAAGGATGAGGAAGAGAAGAGTAAAAAAATGTGTTAAAGTTTTAAATATGGGTGACTAGAGAATGGTCATAGTATCAACAGAGATGGAGAAGAACAGAGAAAGAGTTAGTTATGTGGGAGAAGATATTGATTAGATACATGAATAAATATATACATATAATATAATAAAGATATAGATTAGACACTTTAATTGGGTGACAAAGACATCCAAGAAGAGATATCCAACAGAGATAAATGCAGAATTGGAGCCCTGGGGAAAGGGTGGGACTAAAGATATCCATAAGAGATAATTGAATCTATGGGCATAGATAAGATGGCCAAGGGGAGATGTATAAAGAAAGAAAAGAAAAGGGACCTGACAGGGCCTGGGGAATGCTGACACTTTTGGGTTAGAGGACAGAGAAGGAAGAGGAACTATTGAGGTAACTAAGAAGTGATTATAGATGTAGGAAGAGAACCAAGAGAAAGCAACATCACTGTAGATAAGAGCAGAGAAAGTAGCATGGTGAGTGGTGTCAAATGATACAAAGTTGGTGCAGTGTGCCTTCTGGGAAAACAAGGAGAAAGCAATATCACCATGGTCAAAGGCAAAGGTATAAAATGCTACACAGAAGTTACTAAGTAGAAAAACTGATAAAAGTCATTGGGTTTGGAAATTAGAAGGTCACTGGTGACTTCAGAGAATAATTTCAGAAGAATGATATGAGATGTAAAGTAGATTTCAGGTGGTTGAGACAGGAATAGGTAGTAAAGAAGTAGAAACACTAAATGTAGACTTTTGGTTATTCAGTCATTTTAGTCATGTCTGACTCTTTGTGACTCCGTTTGGGGTTTTCATTACAAAGATATTGGAGTGGTTTGCCATTTCCCCTCCAACTCATTTTACAGATGAGGAAACTGAGGCAAACAAGTTTAAGTGACTTGCCCAGGGTCACACAGTTACTAAGTGTCTGAGGTCCAATTCCAACTCAGAAAAATGAATCTTCCTGCCCAGTCCTTTATCCACTGTGCCACCTACTTTTTCTTAACTTTTCTGACCCTGTTTCTTCATCTGTAAAATAGGGACAATAAATACTTGTAATAACTACCTGAAGATGTTAAAGTACTATATCAATGTCCACTATTATTTTTATTGCATGTGATGAGGAGAAAGATTTGATGAGAACTTGAAGCAGGTTCAAAGAATTTTTTTTTTTCCGAAGAGACCTGAGTGGAGGCAAAGGGGGAAGAACTAAGGAGTTTGTATTAGATTTGGTAGGTAAGGGGGAGCCACTGACAATTTTTAAGGCAGAAATAATAGAGGGGGAGAAATTGAAGATAAGAGAAAAAGGAAATGAGCAATGGAGCAAGGTTCTGGTAGAAAAAGGAGAAGGAAAGGAATCCAGGGTATCTAAGGAAGACTGGCAGTTAAGTGGCATAGTAGATAGAGTCCTGGGCCTTAATTGAGTCAGGAAGACCTGAGATCATCATATCCAATGTCAGGCACTTACTCGCTGTGTGACCCTGTGAAAGTCAATTAACCTCTGTGTGCCTCAGTTTTCTCAACTGTAATATGGAGATAATAATAGCATCAGCTTTTTAGGTCTGTTATGAGGATCAAATGAGATAATATTTTGGGGGTTTTTGTTTGTTTTTGTTTTTTGGTTGGGCAATGAGGGTTAAGTGACTTGCCCAGGGTCACACAGCTAGTAAGTGTTATATGTCTGAGGCAAGATTTGAACTCAGGTCCTCCTGAATCCAGGGCCAAGGTTCTATCCTCTGTGCCACTAGCCTCCATCCTAAATGAGAAAATATTTGTAAAGTGCTCGGCATAGTACCTGGCATGTGCTTAATACATGCTTATTCCCTTTTCTTCCTCTTTTCTCTGAAAAGGATGGGGTAAAAGAGAGAATGGAGGAAAGGTTATGGTTTTATGGTGTGTTGGGGGTCATCTCAAAGAATTCAGACTCAGATCACCTTCAATCCAAATGAAGGCATTTATTGAGAGTGACACTCTCTAGCCAGCTGAGTCCCAAGAGGAACCAGCAACTTAGTATGGCAAATTTATAGAGCAATGATGCTGATTACACAACAGAAATTATGAGTATTAAAAAGGCAAGAGGAGTTTGTCCAGGGATTAAGTAATGGGGGAGGGGTCCCAGTCTCAGTGGAATTGCAAATGTGATTATTCATAATGCATACAGAAAAACTCGTTTGCTGGGGCATTTATGTATGATAATGATATTGTAACAAGCCTCTCTATGTCATAATGTTGGGGTGTGAGAGGTTGAGAGGTTGTGACCCCTCAAAGACTGAAGTACATGGGTCATCTGGAATGAATTCACAGACTCAAGCATTCTTTAAGCCAAGGTGGCAAAGCTTATTGTTACACTTTTCAGCGGGCAAGGATTCTTAAGAAACCTGCAACCTTAGAGAGGTAGAGTTAAAGTTTATATAGGATAAAATACAATAAAACATATGCCAAATATGCTAACTAGGGGACTCAGAGTGGGATTAGGAAGTGGTTAAGGAATGGTCAGTTCTTAAAGAAACATGTACTTCTTGTACCTACTGTGCAGGCATTTTACCCAGAGTTCACTAGGAAAAGCCCACAAAGGGGGGGGGGCACATGGAGGAATGGTTTTAGGTCTGCTACGTCACTAAGTCAATTAGAGTTCAGGGTAACTGAGAGTTGTCCAGTCTGCCACCAATCAATGTCTTGTTAGACAAGATAGATGTAGGGAGTATACATGTGTCCTAAGTCTAGAATACAGTTAATGAGGAGCCCAGGACGTAGATAATAAGGTAGGGCGGTAGGATAGTATAGTAGTGGGTAAGAATGTCTTTATGACCCAGTGCAAAGCCAGTTTAAACTAATAAATCCTTCAGGTGCTGTTTGGAACTGCACCAGGGAGAGAGATAAGGGTCTTGCTGGGGCCCACTCATGAGTAATTGCTAGGCACAGGGTCCTTGGGCTAGGGAGAAACTGTCAGGGACAGTGTTTCTGAGGCTAGGGAGAAATTGGGGTCCAAGTACAAGCACCCAAGCACCCTATCAATAAGTTCACGTAAATGACAGCTTTTGCTATTACTGATCTGGTGCCTATTTAGGGAAAGCCCCTTCTATTGTTTTGGGGTCCACATTATGCTCAGGCATCCTGGTAGTGCTGCTTTCTGATTGGCTAGCTGCTGTGGTCCTGTCTGACATTAGATGGATGTGGTTGTGGTTGAGTGTGTGGACACACCTGCTGTTTCTGTGGGAAATATGAGGAATGGGTCTGGGGGCAGTGGCTACCCAGAGGCAGTGGCTGGGATCCCATCACATGGACACATCTGCTGTTCTAGTGGGGCGGTGAAGCATATATGAGGAAGTTAGGATATTGAGTAGGAGAGGCAGTGTCTAGGTAAGGGCAGTGGGCCTGCTGTTCAGGGAGGGCTGTGATTGAGTCTGAGGGCCTGTGGTGTCGTTATAGCCAGACTGTGTGGTTAAATCGGGACATGTCTGCTGTTCAGTGAGGCCCATAAGGAAGTTAGAATATTGCAGCTGGGGGCAGCTTTATTAAGATCCCAATAGAAATTCTCTCAATTCTAGGAGACAGAAGCTTCTAATATTTTTTCTTTGCCACCATGACAACTCATCTGCCCCGTCTTCTTTGGTGCCACCTAGCTCTAGCTTCAAATCACTTGTCATTGGCTATTTTTCCTGCTGCTGCTACTGTTTGCTGCTCTTACCTAAAAATAGTCTGAGCTCAGGATAAAATCAAGAATGTTTGGCCCTCAGCCCTTTCTGGGTAAAGATAATCAGAAGCTACAACATAATTGTTAAAGACATAACTGGGACATTCTCTCCATTTAGCTTGAAGAATGGAAAGAGTATTCAAAAAGGAAGAAGAGCTGTGAAGACAAAAGTGGGCAGCTATTAAAAGCATTTTGTAACAGGAACAAATATTGGATTTTCTATACTGGGCAAACTCCAAAATCTTCTTCTGTTTCCAACTCCATCTCCTTCCCTCTCCATGTGAATAACTGGTTAGAGAATCCTGCATTTTTTCTCCTATCCTATTCTATATTTTATTCCTCTTCCTCTCCCTATTGCCCTACATTTGTCCAATATAAGTATAGAATTTTCAGTTAAAATCTGAAATCAGATCCAATCTTTTTACTTTATCTTCCATTCTTACTTTTCTTTATTGAGATTAGTTCCTTCCTTGCTGACTACAGACATAGATCTTCTCATACTTAAAAAATATTCACTTGGCCTTACCACGTCCTCAGATTGTCTTCCTAGAGCATTCTTTACTTTCTGTATAATTCTACATTTCATAGTAACACTCCTTGAAAATACTGTTTTCTCCATTTCTTTCTATTTAATTTTCTTCTTGACACTTGTAATCTGGTGCCGAACTCTGCTAGTGAATTAAATGTCTCTATGTGATGTCACCAGTGAGCTTTAATTGCTCAATACCAGAAGCAGCTGGTTAGTATAGTGGATAGAGCCTGATAAATAGAGAGGATTGGGCCTGGAATCAGAAAGATTTGAATTCAAATTCAACCTCAGATAGCTATGTGACCCTGGGCTAGTCACCTAATCTCTGACTCAGTTTTCTCAACTGTAAAATGGGGATAATAATAGCATCTACCTTGCAGGGTTTCCAAATACTATTTGGAAACAAAACAAAACAAAACAAAACACTTAGCATTGTACCTGGGACATGGTAGGTGCTTAATAAATGTTTATTCCATTCCCTTCAATACAATGAATTTTTCTCCATCATCATCCTATTTGTCTTCTCTGTAGCTTTATCAGCCCTCCTGGATATTCTCTATTCCCTGGGCTTACACTACACTGCTCTTTCCTAGTTCTCCTACCTGTCTGACGATTCCTTCTCTTTCTCCTTTGCAGGATCATCAGTCATGTTGAACCTACATATATGGATGTTCACTACTGCCCTGTCCTGGGCTTCCCATCTTTTCTCTCTGCATTCTCTCAGTGCTCTCATTTGTTCCCATGGATTGCTTTCTCTGTACACAATCCCAAATCTATATATCTTTCCCTCCTCACTTCCAGTCCCATATTACCAACTACCTTCTGGACATTTCCATCTAGATTTTTATGGTCAATTCAAACTCAGTGTGTCCCAAATAGAATTCATTATCTTTCTATCTAAACCCAATCCCTTTCTTGACTTTCCTATTTTTGTCAAGGGCAACATCATTCTCCCATTCATCCAGATTCATAACTTCAGAATCATCCTTGACTGCTCACTATCCCTACCCTGCCCCCCCATCCAATTAATTGTCAAGTTTTGTCAATTTTACTTCCATAGCATCTCTCATATCCATCCTCTTCCTGCAATCAAACACTCACCAATATAGTTCAGGCCTTCAGCACCTCTTGCCTGTACTATTGAAACCATCTACTATTTGACCTTCAGGCACACAGCCTCTTTTTCTTTCCTACCTACATAATTGGAAAATTAATATTCCTAAAGCATGAGATTAAGTCACTCCCCTGCTCAAGAAATATAAATGGCTCCCTCTTGTCCCTAGGATCAAACCCAAACTCCTACATTTGACATTTAAAGTCTTTCAAAATGGAGGGCTCAACCTACTTTCCCAGGCTTATAACACATTACTTCCTTTCGAGCACCCTACAGACCAGCCAAACTAGCCTGCTTGCTCTTCTTGATTATACAGTATGTCATCTCCTGCCTCCTGCCTTTGCATAGGCTGTAGCCCATGACCAGATTTCTCTATGTCTTGGAATTCCAAGCTTCCTTCAATGTTTAGCTCAAGTGCCACCTGCTAAAAGAAACCTGTCTTCTTTATGCTCTGCTTTCCCACCCCACCTTGAAAGCATTTTGTATTTACTTATGTGTACATTTTGTTTACCCCAGTAGAGTATTATTTGAGATTTGGTTACCATAGGATCATTTGCATTTGATGGGATCAGGGAAGATTTCACAGGAAGGGTTTCATTTGAGCAATGATATGTTAGGAACTCAAAAGGTAGAATAGGAGGATGGCATTTGATACATAGGGAATGGCATTAACAAAAACATGGAGATGAGAAAGTGCTGGATTTAAAGAAGTGGCAGCAAGGGTTGGTCTTCCAGGAAAGGCCTCCTAAAGAAGATGGGATTTGAGCTGAATCTTGACAGAAGGGAAGTAAAGGTGAGGAGAAAGAACATTCTAGGGAACATGCTACTGAAAAGCAGAAGGCTGGTAGATAAAGTGTGCATGTGGAACATCAAGAAGGCCAGTGTTGCAGGATCACAGAATACATAGAGGGGAGTAAAGTATAAGATTAGAAAGCTAGGAAGCTGCAAGGTTATGAAGGACTTTGAAAGTCAATGAGAGGATTTCATATTGGATTCTAAAGACAATAGGCAGCCTCTGGTGTTTATTGATGAGGGAGAGGGAACATTGTCAAATCTCTGCTTTAGGAACATCACTTTGGCAGCAGAATTGAGGATGGATTGGAATGGGGAGAGACTGGAAGCAAGGAGACCAGCGAGAAGGGTATTGCAAAGGTCCATATCTGAGGTAATGAAGATCTATACCAGGATGGCAACCGTGTAAACAGAGAAAAGGGGATATTATAAACTAGAAATATTGTGAAGGTAGAAACTAGATTTGTAAATGAATTGGATTGAGTAACTGGGAAGGTGTTGATGGTCTCAGCAGTAATAAAGAGCTCTGAAGAGGGGAAGATTTGGGGAAGAAGATAATGAGTTACATTTTGGACACATTGTCTTTCAGATGTCTACAAGAGATTCAATTTGAAAGGCAGTTGATGATTAAGATTCAAGAAGGAGGTTAAGGATGGCTATATATATCTACAAATCATCTGCATAGAGGTGATAATTGGATTGGATCCGAGGGTGGTGATAAGAATACCAAGAAAGATAACATAGAGCTGGAATTCTTATTCTTTTTGTGTTATGGGCACCCTTGACAATTTACAAAGGGCCTGTGAATTCCTTTTTGGAATGTTTTAAAATGCATGAAATATGTAGCGTTACAAAAGAAACCACTTATATTAAATACAATTATCAAAATACTAGAAACACAAGTTCATAGACTTCAGTTGTTTGTTTTTATTTTTAAGGCAATTGGGGTTAAGTGACTTGCCCAGGGTCAGCTAGGGAATGTCAAGTGTTTTGGTCTGAGGCCAGATTTGGACTCAGGTCCTCCTGATTTCAGGGCCAGTGCTCTATCCTCTGCACCACCTAGCTGCCCCACTCATAGACTTCAGGTTAAGACTCTGGTATAGAAGAAGAAGAGAAGTAAACTCAGGACAGACTCTTTGGGGATGAAGATTTACTAAATAAGACTGAAAAGAAGACGTCAGACAGATAGAAGAATGTCATGAAAACCTAAAAAGGAGAGACTGTCCAGGAGATGGGGATGATTAACAGTGTCAAAGAATTCAGAGAGGTTAGACAACATGATTATTGAGAAAAGGCCATTAGATTTAGCAATTAAGAGATAATTGAAATAATACATAGAAAAGAGCATAAGGAAATTGAGAAGCTATATAAATGCTAGCTGTTATTATTTTATTGTTAATAAATATAAAATAATTTTTTATAAAATAGAACATTAATAACCTTTGAAAGGGCAATTTCAGTTGAATGATGAATTTGGAAGCCTGATTGCAGAGGATTTAGAAGTGAATAAGAAGAGAGGAAATAGATTTACTAATTATAGAAGGCTTTCTCAAGGACTTTAGTCATGAAGGAGAGGAGAAAAATAGGATGATTGTTAGCAGGATTGGTCAGATCAAGTGAAGATGTTTTAAGGATAGAGAAGGATAGGGAGTTTTTGTACCAGCAAATAGAGAGAGATTGGATTAGTTAATAGTGATAAGGTGGCAGGGGAGGAGAGAGAGGAGGCCTGTAAGAGGACTCTGCTGGAGAAGTCAAGATGGAATTGGGTCAAATGCCTCAGGAACACTAGAAAAAGCCCAGAGGACTTAACCTTTTCATCTCTGGAATTTCCAATCTAAAGCTCTGTGGTCTTTCTTGTTTTGGTTTGGTTTTTGCTTTTTTGTGAAACAGCCCGATCCCCTATTCTTTTTTTTTTTCTTTAAGGCAACTGGGGTTGAGTGACTTGCCCAGGTCACACAGCTAGTGTCAAGAATCTGGTCTGAGGCCGGATTTGAACTCAAGTCCTACTGACTTCAGAGTTGGTGCTCTATCCACTGTGCCACCTGGCTGCCCCCTGTTGTCTTGATTAGTGACTATGTCGTATGGCTCACTGTATCAGAACAGCTCCAGCCATGCTTCATTTCACTCTCCAATCATTTCCTCCATAGCTATCTTGTTAAGTATATATCTTCTCTTAACTTCTCCTCACTGTTTTCCAGTTTTGGAATCATAATCAAATCAATACTATCTTTGCTACTGGAAAAGTTATGTTAACCTACTTCCCTGTGGTTTTATTCATCACCCCTATAACTTTTTTTTAAAAAAATTAACTAATTTATTTTTAATTTTCAACATTCGCTTCCACAAGATTTTGAGTTCCAAATTTTCTCCCTGTCTCTCCCCTTCTCCACCCCAAGATGGTGTGCATTCTGCATACCCCTTCCCCCAGTCTGCCCTCCCTTCTATCACCCCCTCCCCTGTCTTTATTTCCTTCCCCTTTTATTTTCCTGTAGGGCAGGATAGATTTCTATACTCTATTGCCTGTATATCTTATTTCCCAGTTGCATGTAAAAACAACTTTTAACATTCATTTTTAAAACTTTGAGTTCCAAATTCTCTCCCTTCCTCCCCACCCACCCTCATTGAGAGGGCAAGCAATTTGATATAGGTTATACATGTGTAGTCATGCAAAACACTTCCATAATAGTTTTGTTGTGAAAGACCAAGTATATTTCCCTCCATCCTATTCTGTCCCGTTTATTCTGTTCTCTCCTTTGACCCTGTCCCTCCTCAAAAGTGTTTGCTTCTGATTACCTCCTCCCCCAATCTGCCTTCCCTCCTCCCTTCTATTATCTTCCCCTCTCTTATCCCCTTCCCCTCTATTTTCCAGTAGGGTAAGATAGATTTCCATACCCAATTGAATGTGTATGTTATTCCCTCCATAAGCCAAATATGATGAGAGTAAGATTCACTCATTCCCTCTCACCTCCTCCTTCTCCCCCTCTACTGCAAAACCTTTTTCTTGCCTCTTTTATGTAAGATAATTTACCCCATTCTACCTCTCCTTTTCTCCTTCTCCCAGTACAATCCTCCTTCACCCCTTAACTTTATTTTTTAGCTATCATCCCTTCATATTCAGCTCACCCTGTGCTCTCTGTCTACATATATTCCTTCCAACTACCCTAATACTGAGAAAGGTCTCACAAGTTACAAATATCATCTTTCCATGCACAAATATAAACAGTTCAACTTTAATAAGTCCCTTATGACTTACGATTTCTCTTTCCTGTTTACCTTTTCATGCTTCTCTTGAGTCTTGTATTTGAAAGTCAAATTTTCTATTCAGCTCTGGTCTTTTCATCAAGAATGCTTGAAAGTCCTCTATTTCATTGAATATCCATTTTTCCCTTGAAGGATTATACTCAGTTTTGCTAGGCCTTATAACTTTTAAAAACCAAAACACTACTGCCTAGCAATCATTTATTTATATGTACCATCTTTCTCTGCTAAAATATAAGCTCCTTGAGGGCAGGCTTTTGTATTTGTATTCTCAGGACTGAGTATAGTGCTAATTTAGGGTTAGGATTTCATCAACTATCTCATACACTTAAAATTATGTTGTGGTCTAGGGGTGCTGGAAACCCCAAAATTCAAGGGCAGAACACATGGGTCCTGTCTTAAATGAATTCGACTCAAGCCTTCTTTCAGTCAGAGACAAAGTTTATTAAAATACCAACTGAGGTAGGCAAGATTTTAAGAATCAGAGCTATTTGGTGATGCTTTTATTGGCAACCAGGCCAGACTCTTAAGGAGTTTGAGCCCTTTAATGGAGGCAAGATGGACCTTTTATACAGAAAGACTCTGGGAAGATCTGGATATGATCTAGGACTGGCCAAGTAGTCTGGGGTGACTGAGAGGTAATAGAGAAGGACCAGGAAAGGCCAGGTGCTCCAGGCAAATGTCAAGGACCTAGGCCATGTGGAAGGGGTCTAGATGGAATTGAGGAATAGTGGTTTAGAGTGAGGCCAGGTGCAGACAATGAGGACTGGGCTGGGTTAGAGGTAACAGAGAATTGGATATACTGGGAATTTAGTGGGCTATAAACTCAATATGAGTTAGCAATGGAATGTGCTATGAAACAAGTTATTGATATCTTGAGCTTTATTAAAAAGGACATAATTTTCAGGAATAAGGAATTACAGGGTTGTAGAGTATACTGCCATTGTATTCTGCTCTTGTCAGATCTCTTCTGGAGTCTGTGTCTATTCTAGGCACCACAGTTTAAGAAGATAAGTTGGTAAGTTGGAGAACATCCAAAGGAGGCCAACCAAGATGGTGAAGGGCCTTAAGTCCCCATCATTTGAAGATCATCTGAAGGAATTGGTCATATTTAGGCTGCAGAAAAAAAAATTTAGGAAGGACATGATAGCTGTATTCAAGTGTTGCTCTGTTTGGCTTCACAGGGCAAAACCGGTAGTAATGAGTAGAAGCTGCAAAGGGGCAATTTTAATCACAGTGTTATTGAAAAAAAAAACTTCCCAAGAATTGGATCTCTTTGAAAGTGGAATGGGCTGGAAGTGGAAAGGTGATAGGTTCCAGTTTTATTGATGTCTTTTGTTTTCAATATTATCATTAGAGAAAAGGTAACTAGAAATAAGCCTAGACAACCTGATCAGATTAAAAGATGAGACATTTGGGACTTAGATTACATTTCTCATTTAGAGGTAAGCCAGCATCATGGTGGTTACAGTGCTGAACCTGGAGTTGGGGGAACTTGAAATCATCTATGGTAGCAAGGTCATTGTTGTTGTCATTGTTGTTCAGTCATTTCAATCATGTCTGACTCTTTTGGGTTTTTCTTGGTAAAGATGCTGGAGTAGTTTGCCATTTCCTTCTCCAGCTCATTTTATAGATGAGGAAACTGAGGCAAACAGTGTTAAGTGCCCAGAGTATCACAGCTAGTAAATAAGGCTAGATTTGAACTCAGAAAGATGAGTCTTTCTGACTTCAGGCCACATGCTTTATCATCTAGCTGCCCCTCAGATATGGGGTATATATGGTATAACTCCCTATTGGTCATTTTAAGGATCATTTCCGGAATAATGGCCATTCTCCTTTGCTGAGAAAATTTAAACAAAATATTACATTAACAGTATTGCTTTCTCTCCTCTGTACTTCTCTTTTTCCTCATGTAGCTTTAAAAAAATAGTTGTTATTGTTCTTAATTTCCCTTAGCAGTCTCAGGCTATTTTTAGTTGAATCACTTCTGATGCTATTTTTACTTGCTCACATCACCTACCATATCATGCTACCATCCTTTGTCCTCATTGGTCTCTTTGGACAAATTTCATTTCCCCTCCTCTTTGGGATTATTTCCTTGCAGGGTGTGTGTGTGTGTGTGTGTGTGTGTGTGTGTGTCTGTATGCATGCACTCACGCTGTGTTGTGTTTTGCTCTTGTAGGTTATGTGTGTCCACAAAGGTCTGTCTCCATGGATCAAGGGAGGCAAAAATAGATCTCTAGAATCTTTTCCCCAACCCATCTCCAAGGGAGACTTAGTCTTGCCAGGAGAGAAAGTAGGATATTTGGGGCCAGAGGTCAGCCATTCTGCGCTCTTCAGGAGAATAGGTATTGGGCTAGAATTATAGTTATCTGTTTCCTTAAATATTGTTAGCCTGTGGAAACACTTTTTGGATTCAAGCTGCACTCTTGGTCATTATCTTTCTCTCTTTCTCTCTCTCTCTCTCTCTTTGCTTTTTGGTGAAGCAATCAGAGTTAAGTGACTTGCCCAGGGTCACACAGTTAGTGTTGTGCACAACTAGTTCACTCGGCTACAGAGCCTACCTAGGACCTAGGATTTCCCAATCACCTGAAGAATCAAGACCAGCTTGATCTTTCACTCCGAGCATGCATTGATGAGGCGGGAGAAAAGATGGCAGCAACTCCGTTTATTTTTAGCAAAGCACTTACTTATACAGTAAAATAACAGGAACTCTTTCTCAAGTTACAATGGCGTATAACCCATGCTAGGCTCAAGGACAGTGCATGCACAGTCTGTGCACTTACCTACCACCGATCACAAATACACTGTTAATGACTAATGAGTAACCAGGGAAGTTAGAGATGCATAGAATGGAGCACCGAACCAGGCAACTTGCCCATAGATCAGTCACCTGAGAGGGGCCTCCGCCCATCAGTGAGACCTCATGAACAGCCTGTGGTCCTCTACATCCTTACAGATCCCCAACAAGTTAGTAAATGTCAAGTGTCTAAAGCTGCATTTGAACTTAGGTCCTCCTGACTTCAGAGCCAGTACTTTATCCACTGTGTCACCTAGCTGTTCCCAGGAATATCATTTTGGTAACTGTGTGAAGGATGGATTGGAGATGAGAGACTTGAATAGAAAGTTCAATGAGCTGGTTATAGCAATAGTACAGGTGAAAAGTGATGGGAACTGAATCAAGATTGTTGCATAGATAGAGAGAAGGGATAGATGTGATTAGTGCTGGGAAGACAGAATGAACAAGACCTGGCAAGGGACTGGATGTAGGGGGTGAGATTAAGAGAGATTGGTGAAGAGCAGCTAAGTGGTGCAGTCAGGAGGATCTGAGTTCAAATTTGGTCTCAGACACATGATACTTACTTGCTGTGTGACCCTGGGCAAGTCACTTAACCCTGATTGCCTCACCAAAGAGAGAGAGAGAGAGAGAGAGAGAGAGAGAGAGAGAGAGAGATTGGTGAATGAAGAATGACTCCAATATTACTAATCTGGATAATCTGAAAGATGGTATTAAATTTGATAGAAATAGAAGCTTAGAAGAGGTGTAGATTTGGGAGGAGAGGTCATAAAATTCTTGACAGTTAGAAGAGACCTCAGAAGCCATCTGATTTAATCCTTTCATTTTACAGATGATGAAACTGAGGTTCAGAGAGGTTCTGGTGTGGACATATTAAAATTGAGATGCCTTTGGGCCATAGTTCAAAATGTAACCAAATATTAACTATTAATTCACATTTATATATCACTTTGGATTTTCTGGAATAGGAGATTTGAAGAAGGGAGGCTGTTGCAATAATCTAGGCTAGAGGTGATGAGGGCCTGAACTAAGGTGGTAGCTCTATGAATGGAAAGGAGGGGTCAGATGTGAGAGATGCTGCAGTTTTATTGTGCCTATCTTATAAATAGGAATATAGATAAGTCCCAGAGAGATTAAGTAAGTTGACCTTGACTCACATCATAAGTGTCAGAGGTGAATTCTGAGCCGAGGCCTCTCCTGATTCCAAGCCTAGTGATCTTTCCACTTTTAGATGCTATGGGGTTTTTATTTATTTATTTGTTTGTTTTGTTTAGCACTGCAGCTTTGTTGTTAAAATGTAGTTGAGTACTTGAAGGAATAATCAGAAATATTACATGTTGTAATCATAGAGTAATATTCTCTTGTAACTTGCCACTACTGTCCCTATTTTAAGTGATTCCCAATTCTAAGTGATTTTCCAATTCTAAGTTGCTCTACAACTCAAAACTTTTCTGATTGGTAACTATTCTCTATAACCACAGAACTCACTCCAGTGACATACATTCTACAAGGTCTTCATTGAGCAGTAAAAAGTAGAAAAAACTATATGCAAAGTAATAATACATTCCAAGGCTTCCCAACTCTTCACCTTCTTTTAGGGAGAATATTACTCCTATAGGAGTGAAAAATCAGCAAAATGTAACCACAGCGAGTCATATACTGGACTAACAATTTTATTATGAAATTAAGCACTGTAATTGAATGGAGGATAAATGATTTTTAACATCTATCATACAAATGTTCTCTTCTACAAGAACTAACTTCAGTTTTGAGATGATTATCTTTATACTGAGGATGTTTTCCAGGAAAGTAGGTCACAGTAGGAAAGCAGATTTAAAAAAAAAAAGGTTTTCTTATTCCCTTTATTTCTTTCCTCTACTTTTTTTCTTTATCTCTTCAATTGTTCCTCACTAGACCCCATCTCACTTCTATTTTATACCTACTTCTTTTGATCATGAGCTATCATCTGAAGAGTTATGCCAATATTGTGGAGTGGATAGCTTTTGGCGTATAATACAGATTATATTGGGTGTCTCATTACCCACAGATGCCATCTGTCCTCAGCCCTTTCCCACTCCTGCTTTCATTTATATACACAGTTCCATACTGCTTGTTATTCCTAAAACCCATCATTTTATGGCCAACGTTATCTTGGTAATTCCATCTAACTACAAATAATACAACATCACAATCTCATAGAGTCACAGAATCATTGAATTTTAGAGTTGGAAGGGACCACCACAGCCATCTAATCCAAACTATAGCCAAAAGAAGGGCCTCTGCTTGAGAAAATCTTTTACTTGAAGACTTCCAGTATATGAATGAAGAAATGAAAAAAAAACCACTTATTAAATACTTACTATATGCAAAATGCTATGCTAACTGTTGAGAATACAAATAGGAATAAATGCAAGGCAGTTTCTTTTTACAAAGAACTAACATTGAAATAGGGGGAGACAACACATACAGGAGGTTTTAGCCTCAAGTCAAATGTAAATATCCAGTGGTTTTAAGGGTATAATGGCAAAGTAATGGTAATGCATCTTCTTTAATATAATTTCCATTAATAAGAACATATCTATTTCTGAGAAAAAGGTATATTCCTTTCTATTTCCATTCAATTCTTTCTATATATATCTAGCTTATCTAAAATTCTATTCACTTACTTAACTTCTTTTTTATTTATTCTTTGGTTAGATTTATCTAGTCCTGAGAGGGGAAAATTAAAGTCCTTCAGTATTATGTACTACTATCTATCTCTACCAGTAATTCATTTAACTTTTCTTTTAAAAATTTAGATGCTATATTGCTTGGTGCATATAGGTTTAGTATTGATAATGCTTCATTGTCTATTGTACCTTTTCTCAAAATGTAGTTGCTCTGTTTGTCTCTTTTAATTAAATCTATTTTAGCCGTAACTTTGTCTGAGATCATAATCGCCACCCCTGCATTTTTTGTGTCAGCCAAAGCATAATAAATTCTATTCCAAGCCTCCATTTTAATTCTGTGTGTATCCCTCATTCTTTTTGTTTGTTTATTTGTTTTTGTTTTTTTGCTTTTTGGTGAGGCAATCAGGGTTAAGTGACTTGCCCAGGGTCACACAGCTAGTAACTGTCAAGGGTCTGAGGCCAGATTAGAATCTCTCATTCTTAAATGTGTGTTTCTTTTTTTTTCTTTTTTTTTAGGCAATTGGGGTTAAGTGACTTGTCCAAGGTCACATAGTTGTAAGTGTCAAGTGTTTGATCTGAGGTCAGATTTGAACTCAGGTCCTCCTGACTTCAAGGCCGGTGCTCTATCCACTGTGCCACCTAGCTGCCCCTTAAATGTGTGTTTCTTGTAAATAGCATATTGCTAGATTCTGATTTTTAACCTATTTTGCTATCTGTTTCTGTTTTATGGGTGAGTTCATCCTATTCCCATTCAATTATAATTATTATTTGTGAATTTCCTTCTACCTTATTTTTACTCACTGTTTTCCTTCTCAGCCTCTCTTTTTACCCTATCCCACTTGCCTTATCTTCTCCCCTTACCCTCCTATTCCTTATTTTATCTACCCCTTTAAAAGTCCCTTATCTTCTCCACCATCTTCCTAAGTCTTAATCTCTACAACCTTCTAAAAGTTCCTCACTCAGTTTTTCCCCCAGTTCTCTCACCTCTCTTCAAGTCCAGAAGGCTTCTACACCCCTCCAATATTTCTGATATTGAACCACTTGAAAATGTCAGACTGTCATGACAAGAACCTTCACTTACAGGTTTTTCAATAACTGTGGCTGATAAGAAGGCAGGGGTTGCAGTACCTGCAAAGATATTTGATTGATTGCTTCTTCACAGAGATTATTTCCTTGGATGATATCTGCAGAATCTAGGTTGGTAGCAAGTATGATGTTCTGGGGTAGGACACTGTCATTCCTGGGGTTCTTGGGTTTGCTTGACTATAGTTGGTGGTTTTGGGGTTTTTTTTTGAAAAGTGAAGCCATGTTTATTCAGTGGGGTTGAAGTCCTTTTCCTCCATTGCCTTCAGACTCGGGGCATGTGGGCTCCAGCTAGCTGGCAAGGCTATCTTGATGGTGTGGGTTGGCTGGCTGTGTTTTCCAGGCCCTTCTGAAGCCTCCCAGAGGGGTGTGTGTGGGACAGTCCAGGAATTCAGTCCTCACTCTATAGAGATGATGATGTTTCCTCCTATAGCCTGACTATACTGATCGGGAATTAAGCTGAAGAATAGTCAGGAGGCTTGGGCTTTTCTCACCAGAGCCCAATGGGCTCGAGGAGAAATAGGACAGAGTAGAGTGATGTATTGTCTATCATCAGATACTTTTGGGGGGAAGGAAGACTGCAGCTTAGCTCAGCATCCACAGAAAACCTCTTCCCTGGAGGGCAAAATTCTGAACCTGAAGGGTTGGTATTGGTTATTATTATTAATGATAATAAATATTAATAATAATAGGGATACATCTTTATAGTGCTTTAATGTTTGCAATGTGCTTTGCAAATATTATCTTATTTGATCCATAGAACAACCCTGGAAGGTAGGTATTATTAATTACAGATGAAGAAACTGAGGCAGATAGTGACTTGCTAAGGGTCACACTGCTTGTAAGTGTGTGAGGCCAGATTTGAATTCAGGTCTTCCTCATTCTGGGTCAAGCCTACTATCTACTGTGCCACCTAGCTGCCTGGTTGTGGGAGAATGGTAGGTCCCTTCTCCACTAGGGTAATGCCTCTTGATTATGGCCAAAAGGGCCAGGCTGGACTGATAGTCTAGGAGGCACTATCATTGCCAGGACTTTTGGGCTTTGGGTCCTGGGCTGTCTCCCCTGAGATCTGGGGGGTGATAGTGGTAAAAGTGGTAGTTTGACTTTCTTATGACATGTCACCTACAGTCTCTCTTTTTCTATCAATCAATGAATGAACAAATATTTAGTAAGTACTTATGTTCTAGTCACTGTACTGGATGCTAGGGATACAATTTTATTTACTTATTTATTTATTCATTCATTCATTTATCTACCTATCTATCTATCTATCTATTTATTTATTTATAATTCTAATCATGAGGACAACTTTTCTGACTTTAATACTAAATTTGCTTCTTTGCAACTTCTCTCCTTCCTCTTGGTTCTGCCCTCTGGAACAGCAAAACAAAAGCAAAAAACCCTCAAGTTCAATCCCTCTTAAACAAGACAGTTTTCTGACAACCAAAAACGGCTTCCAGGTAACCTTTAGGGTTTATTCAAGGTGTAGCTAAGGAACAATACAGACCAGCCCAGTCAGCTTTCCAGAGAGCAGCAGAATTTTGTTTTCTCCAATCAGCTCCCAGCAACTACTGAGCTCTTCTCCAATGAGCTCTCAGCAGCATCTGTAGAGCCTGTTTGGTTTCAGTCGCTCAGCTGGAAGCAGCTTTTTGTCTTCAGAATCTCCTACACTTTGTTTCTTTCAAGCAGCAGGGGGTGGCCGCCTCATTGCTTCTTTGTCTATCCTCAGCTTCTCCTATCAGCTGCTGCATGTTCTCATTCTTCATATCTCTTCTCTAGTTTGATCTGGCTTCTAACGCCTCCAACTAAGGCCTCCTTAGGAGTAGTAACACATCTCTAACTTAGGTTAAGAAAACCCAAATCCACATTTCTATGAGATATATCAAAATAGATATTTTATAATATTCTCAAAATAGTTCTTTGATTTATAGTTTCTCAGGTATAACCTGCAAATCATGGAAAACTCTTACAAAATTGAGCTGATGGACAACAATGCAGATTAGAGTGCTTCTCTGAGTGGGAACTTATTCCACTTTCAGTCAGTGCTTTTGCATTGAAGGATGTACTTTCACTCGGGTCCTCTAAAATAGTCTGTGACTCTCTTCAAACAGTTTTATCTGATGTTTTCCCTCAAGCTACTTTTATCTGTGTTCCTCACACTTATGTCCTTTTATGTTTTTAAATAAATTGTCCCCGCATGAAAGGAGAAATATCTTACATTTGTGTATGTAGAGAGATCAGAATTTCTGTGCTGGATGGAAAAAAGAACAAAAGGTGGTGATTTGTTATTGTTGGGAAGGGGGAAATGGAACAAATCCCCCTTTACCTCTTCTCTACCTAGCCCAGGCCCTATGATTTACATGAAAGATGGTCGAAAGGAAACCCTCCACCACAGCTTCATCTAGCTTCTTTGCAATTTCTTTCTTCCTTCCTTCCTTCCTTCCTTCCTTCCTTCCTTCCTTCCTTCCTTCCTTCCTTCCTTCCTTCCTTCCTTCCTTCTTCCTTCCTTCCTTCTTCCTTTCTTTCTTTCTTTCTTTTCTTTCTTTCTTTTCTTTCTTTCTTTCTTTCTTTTCTTTCTTTCTTTCTTTCTTGATGGCAATCTGGGTTAAGTGACTTGCCCAGGGTCACACAGCTAGTAAGTATCAAGTATCTGAGGCTGGATTTGAACTTAGGTCCTCCTGATTCCAAAGCCAGAGCTCTATCCACTGCACCACCTACCTGCTTCCTGGATTCATCTTACTTAAAAAATGAGCTAGATATTCACTAAGGCTATAATCTATAGTGCTACCAGACCCTTCCTCTAATGGGAGAAAAACTAGACAATAGGTGAAGGCTGGTAGAAAGTAGTAGAAAGCAATAGCAACAACAAAATCAGGAGCACTGGAGACACTCAACAGAGAATAGCAGTAGTAGAGATGCTCAGCAGAAAGCTTTTATGGGGGCAGCTAGTGGATAGAGTACTGGCCCTGAAGTCAGGAGGACCTGAGTTCAAATCTAGCCTCAGACCAAACACTTGACACTTACTAGCTGTGTGACCCTGGGCAAGTCACTTAACCCCAACTGCCTAAAAAAAAAAGTGTAGTCTCAGAAAGCATGTACTAATGTGACAGAGAAACAAAACATGTGAGGACCTCCAAATCAGTGATGAAAGAAGTCAGTCAGTTAGTCAATAGACACTTATTAAGTGCCTCCTATGTGCTAGGCACTGTACTGAGCTCTGAAGATATAAAAAGGAGGCAAAAAACAATCCCTGCCTTCAAGGACCTCACAGGTTTTTTTTATTTGTTTGTTTTTTTGGCAAGGCAATGGGGTAAAGTGACTTGCCCAGGGTCACACAGCTAGAAAGTGTCAGGTACCAAATTTGAACTGAGGTCTTCCTGAATCCAGGTCTGGTGCTCTATCCACTGTGCCATCTAGCTGCCCCCAAGGAACTCACCATTTAATGGGGGAGACAACAAGCAAATATGTATACGAGCTATAGAAAGGGTAAGATGAAAATAATTATGAGAGAAGGCACTAGAAATAAGAAGAGTCAGGAAAGGCTTACTATATAAGATGGGATTTGAGTCAGGACTTAAAGAAAACCGGAGATGCCAGTAGAAGAAGATAAGGAGGGTGAGGTGTGGGGACAGCCAGAGAAAATGCCTGGAGCTGAGATTAGAGTGTCTTATTTAGGAAACAGTCTGGAGGACAGTGTCACTGGATTGAAAGGTATAATACATAAGACATAGTTGAACCTGTAACTTAGGAAAATCAGTCTGATAGCTGAATGGGGGCTATATTGGAGTGGGGAGAAACTTGAAGCAGGTGGTCTTACTAGCAGACTACTGCAATAATTTAGTCACAAGGTGATAAGGGCCTGCACTGGAGTGGTGGCAGTATCAGAGGAAAAAAGGGGATATGTTCAAGAAAGGTTGTAAGAGTGAAATTAATAGGTCTTGGCAACAAATTGGCCAGTTTACTGAAATCTGAGCTGGATACATGTTTTTCTGGAATGGTCACAGTGATGGGGAGGGCGATAATGCTGATGTAGGTTTTGCAATCAAAATTAATCTAAAGTAAACAAGCTTGTATGCCTGCCAAAAGCAGTGAATGACAGGCTCATTGTCACTTGCAGGAAAACACCACACTACCATCATCAGTGCCTATGCTCCCACCATAATGAATCCTGATGAGGTCAAAGAAAAATTCTATGAAGGCCTGGAGACCATTACCATCAATGTGCCAAAAGAAGACAAGCTTATAATTCTGGGTGACTTTAATGCTAGAGTAGACTCAGACTACCAGGCATGGCAGGGAGGAATATAGTTGGAAACAACTACAGCAATGGTCACTTACTACTGAAGACTTGTGCATCTCATGACCTTCTCATCACCAACACTGTCTTCCATTTACCTAAATGCAATAAAACTTCATGGATGAATCCTCCCAACAAACACAGACTATTTCATTGTAAGGAGAAGAGACAGGTTGTTGAGAGTGATAAAGGTAGTGTGTGGAGAAGAGTGCTGGACTGATCATAAACTTATCCTCTCAAAGTTAAATATTCACATTCAACAAAAGCAGCATTCCCAAGGCAAAATGACTACCGGAAGACTTAATATCAACAGATTAGAGCTCTTCTCTGAGTGGGAACAGTTTGTTGCTAACTTGTAAAGAAAGTTGTGCCAACACACAGTTGGCAACAGTGGAGCAGAAAAGGAGTGGGCAGCTTTCAGGGATTTGGTGTACTCTACTGCATTTCTCATCTGGGTCAGAACACTCACAAACATCAAGATAGGGAAATTCAGAATCTGCTAAATGAAAAATGAGAACTCCACAGGGTTTATCAGCAGGATAGTTCATCTATCTCTAAGAAGGCAGCATTTAATTTCATCAAAGTAAAGTACAAGTAAAGCTTAGAGAGATGCAGGATTCTTGACTCAGTAAAAAGGCAGAAGAAATTCAATTCTATGCTGATAGTAACAATCCAAAGCACTTTTATGATGCCCTGAAGGCTATTTATGGGCCAAAGGCCTATGGTGCATCTCAACTACTCAGTGCTGATGGAACCACATTGATTAGTAATAAGGACATGATCCTGGAGAGATGAGCTGAATACTTCCATCGTATTCTCAACAGACCATCATCAATCAATGCTGAAGCTATTGACTGTTTATCTCAGGTTGAAGTCAATCCCTTACTAGACAAATTTTGAACTGAAGAAGAGGTTTTGAATGTCATTAGGCTCCTCTCTTGAGGCAACCTGGTGCTGATTCTGTTCCAGCTGAGATTTACAAGGTGAAGAGTCTATTGCTCTTAAAAAAACTGACTGAAATTTTCCAGGTTATATGGCAAGAGGAAGTTATCTCCCAGGATTTCAAGGATGTCTCCATTGTTCATCTCCATAAAGGTAAAGGAAATAGCCTGTCCTGTGACAATCACCAGAGGTGGGGGGGATGGGGGATGGGGGGATGGTCTCTCTTTTAGTCATTACTGGAAAGATTTTGCCAGAGTCCTCCTTAATAGGTTAATCCCTCACCTAAAAGATCTCACCTACCTGAGAGCCAGTGTGGCTTCAGAAAGGGCCAAGGAATAGTCTTGGTGTTTGCTGCCCAACAACTCCAGGAGAAATTCCAAGAGCAGAACAGAGGTCTGTACACAATGTTTGTCAATCTGACCAAGGCCTTTGATACTCTCAGTCATGAGAGCTTATGGGAAATTACAGTGAAATTTGGTTGCCTGGAGTTTATCATTATTGTACATCAGTTTCATGATGGCATGCTTGCATTGCAGTAATCATCCTTTCTGCTTGACACGAGTTCAACACTCAACCACCAGTTTATTCCTATCTTTCCTGTCCAAATCATCAATAGCTATTAACCATGGAAGCTGACTCCTTTTAGCGTCACAGTTGGGGCTATTTTTCCTTAGCTGAGAGAACATTTAGACTAACTAGCCTTTCACTACCTCTTTAAGTTTCTCAGAAGCCTAACACAACAAAACAACACTGTATGGTTTGAAATGAGTTGCTGACTATTAGGATCTTCTATTCATAGAAATATTATTTAGAAGGGTGATCCAAGGGTGATTTCCAGTACAGTGATCTAAGTTAAAGCTGAATATAGTGGTGCCTATTCTTGTCCATACTTTAGTTTTAGAGGAATCACAGGACTCAGTTGCTGGCAGAAAATGCAGAATGATAGATGAAAGAATTGCATAGATTAACTTCCAGAAATTTCCATGAAATTTGTGTTTCAGGGAATAATCTGACCAGCTGGAAACTGGACTTCTGAACTAAGTCTTAGTATTCCCAGGAAAGCACTGAGTAACTGTCTGAATCTTGGTTAAGGCTGGCTAAAACCTGAGGTATCATGACTATTCTATAAACTATGGCCATAGGAAATGCAGAACCCAGAACATTTCCCAGTTACTCCATCTTGGTCAGAACTTATCACCCTTATTTAAGAACATAAACAAGAAGATCCCGTCACTCAGACCTAGGTTCATATTTCTTCTTTTTTTTAAAAATATTTTATTTTATTTTTTAGGCAATTGGGGTTAAGTGACTTGCCCGGGGTCACACAGCTAGTAACTGTCAAGTGTCTGTTCTGAGACTGGATTTGAACTCAGGTCTTCCTGCCTGCAGGGCTGGTGCTATATCCACTTGAACTCTAAATCTTAATCCTATGATTTAGGCTTTCCTCTCTATTTTCTAAGCCCACAGTCTTATTAATTTATCACTGCAGCTGATTCAGGAGGGAAATAGCAATCAGTAACGATGCCAACACATCATTGTTAGAGTAAGGTTAGGAAATGCAACTATCATAAAAGGCCAAAGTTTTGGGAAGACAGATCGAGTCATATTTTGTTGTTGTTATTCAGTTGTTTTAGCTATGTCTGTGTCTTCATGACTCCATTTGGGGTTTTCTTGGCAAAGATATTGGATTGGTTTGCCATTTCCTTCTCCAACTCATTTTACAGATGAGGAAACTGAGGCAAACAGGGTTAAGTGACTTGCCTAGGGTCACACAACTAGGAAGTGTCTGAGGCTGCACTGAACTCAGGAAGATGAGTCTACCTGACTGTAGGCCTGGCACCTGAGAAGTCCAAAGACTTCTACTGCCACTATCTATCCTCCAATGTCCACACTAGGCCACAATGTGATTTTACTAGATTTTGTCACTAACCTCCCTATTTCTCTCATTGTTGGGATTCCCTTTGGTCTCACTGTTCTTCAGGGTATCTTCAGCTTTACACACTCATCTCTAACCAAAGTTTCCAGTTCATCGAGAACTTCTGGGATGTCTATCAAGTAAAGCTTAACCTCTGCTCAAGCAATTCCTGTGCTTACTATTCTCAGATCAATGGACAGATCAAGTGTACAGACTGAATGTTAGAGTAATATGTGTGTCTACACCTTCTACCAACAAGCAATTAGGCCTCTCTTTTCCCTATTGCAAATTCTCTTACAACAAAATGATCTATTTTTCTACCCAGAATTCCATGTTTACTTGATAGATCTTTTGCCTCCCACCTCCTATATCTCAGTTGCCATCATGGACAACTATCTGCGGTGGGAGTGTATTTAAAGAACAGTCAGACATATGTATAATCTCTCTTTTTTGCCATCTAGAATACTAAGGGGGTCAAATACACATTCCTCACACCATTTTGAAAGAGCCAGAATCCAAACAGAGTAGGTAATTACTTAAAGTTAGAATGTTTTCTTCATAGCAGGCGTATCCACAAAGATCTTGACAGCCTAAAAAAATGGATTGAATTTAATAAGAGGAAATGTAATGAGGAAAAATGTAAAATTCTACACTTATGATAAAAATAATCAAATTCACAAGTACAGGATGGGGGAGGAATGGACAGAGAACACTTTGTATTAAAAAAAGATAAGAGACTTTTAATGACTTGCAAACTTAAAATGAATGTGCCACACCATCCAAAAGAGACAATACTATATGAGGCATGGTGTCCAAAGTAGGAGAATTTCCCCCTTGGTTTATTATTTGGCTCCATTCTTTACAGTGTTTCAACCCATGACCATCTGAAAGTGATTGTTCTTGGACTTTATAAGGGCCCCAGCAATTTTTCTTTCCAAAGATAGAGCTTCCTAAGCACTACCACTGACTATAGGTATCTTCTTCCCTTCATCATTAAACCTAGCCATTCATCATATCAACACTGTCTTGTTATATGCTTCTAGGTTCCTTTTAGCTATCCTAATTCATTCAGGCATTCCACTCTGGATCAGTTCATTATTTTTTATCTTTATCTTCCCTGCATCCATAATTTCATTAAAAAGCATTCTTAAGTCTTTTTCCTCTGGTAACTCCATGCTTTGGCATCATCAGTTTTCTTGACTCAGCCTGGACATTTCCTCAGTATTATAAGTGTCACCATATCTCTTTCTTGGGAAATTACAGTACTCACGAATGTACTGAAAGTACTAAAGACAATTAACACCCAAATCTGGGAAACGCTGTTATGAAGAAAACATTCTAACTTTAAGTAATTACCTACTCTGTTTGGACTCTGGCCCTTTCAAAATGGTGTGAGAAATATGTATTTGACCCCCTTAGTATTCTAGATGTCAAAATAAAAGATTATACATATACAAAAGAATTCCTGGGTGAATTGCCCCCTCATGGGGGGCAGATGTAGTTACATAATATTCATCCCCTTTAAAGGGTATATAAGAATAAGGATGAAAGGGAAGACACAGAAACTTGGAGATCTGGAAGCTGGCTTAAGTAGAAGTTCATAGCCAGTTCAGACATTTTGTGCTGAGAGTGAATAATAGAAAAACAATATACTCCAACTGTAATATTTTGCATTTAATGATTATACACTGGATTTACATAGTAGGTCAGACAACAGACATTTATTAAATATACTGACTATGTATGAAGTATTGATTAAGCACTGGATATACAAAGTAGGCCAAAAAGGGCCCTGCCAGACTTAAGAAAAACCTGGAAAGAATTGAATGAACTGATGCTGAATGAAGTGAGCAGAACCAGGAGAACATTGTACACAATAACAGCCACAATGTGCGATGACTAAGTTTGATAGACATCTCTTCCTAGCAATGCAAGAATCCAAGACAACTCCAAAGGACTCATAATGGAAAATGCTGTCCACATCCAGAAAAAGAACTATGGAGTCTGAATGCAGATTGAAGCATACTATTTGCTCTCTCTCTTTTTTCTTCTCTTTTTTTGTTTGTTTTTTATTTCTCATGGTTTCTCTCATTGGTTCTAATTCTTCTTTACAACATGACTAATGTGAAAATAGGTTCAATATGAATGTATATGTAGAGCCTATATCAAATTGCACATCCATCTTGGGGTGGTGGGAGGGAAGAAATGGGGAAAAATTTAGAAATTCAAAATCTTGTGGAAGTGAATGTTGAAAACTAAAAAATAAATAATTTTTTAAAAAGGCTCTGCCCTCAAGGAACATTCATTCCAGTGAGGGAGATAGTATATAAATAATGAGGTACATAGAAGATAGTAAATAACTAGGCACATACCTACAGCTAGGTATATACAGAATAGATAGAAGGTTAGTAGTTGAGGGGAGTGGGAAAGGCCTCCTGCAGAAGATTGGTTTTGTTTGGAGTCTTGAAAGTCAGGGGAACTGAAAGGCATAGGTAAGAGGACAGAGTATTCCAGATGCCAGGGACTGCCAGTACAAAGGTGTGGAGATCATTGATGGAGTATAATGTTTGAGAAACTGCTAATAGACCAATATAGCTGGATTTATGTATGGGGAAGGGATAGTGGCTCTGTGAGTGTAGAGAAAGTGATGCATGCAAGAGCTGTTGTGAAGATGGACATGACAAAATTTGGCAATAGATTAGATTTCTTAGTTAATTCAGAGTGAATAGCTGAACATGATACTGAAGTTACAGGTCTGGAATTGTGGTGTTCTTGGTAGAAATATAGAAGTTGGAAGGAGGGGAGGGTTTGAAGAGAAGATAATGGTTACTGGATTTTCAGCCTAGTTGATTGACTGATGGAAGTAGGTTTCTCTCCTTCCCCACAATTACTCTATTAAAAACCTGAAATTTGAACCAAACCAAACAATGATCAAGAAATCCAATGAGAAACTATAGTTAACAGAACTGGACAAAAATTCAGCCAGCAGTCCACAGGTAATAGGGAGGGGAGCCTGCTTGAAAATATTTAGCGACTGTGCCTATTACCTTAATCAGGTATCACCATTTTCCTTGTGGCAGCCATAATGGCTGGAAAGGACTAAGATGCAAACTTGTGTAGGACTCTCTCTCTGAAACTTCAAGTTTTATTGAGGTGGAAATTTTGCGCCTATCTAAGAATAGTATCCCATACTCCTACCTCAATAATTGCAGGGAGCCCAGACTCCTTGGTTAAATCAGTCAATGAGGTATGAACTAGGAGCGAACAATGCTTACATATCTATTGAAACAATCAATCGATCAAAGTTTTTATAATGGGGGAGAAGAGACATTGCTTAGGTCTGGCTTAGGAGATGAAGGAATAAGGACATTAAAAACAGCAGATATAAAGAATCAGTAGCATAGTGCCAACAGATGAAAGGAGCAAGAAAAAGTAGGACTGAACTATGTCAGGAAAGGGAGAAATGCAAGGAGGAACATTGGCCCTATAGGATAAAGCCATCAGTTGTGCCATCCTGCTTGAGGACTGAAGGAAGTTCCAGGAAAAATTCTGTTCTTTCCCAAACTTTCCTTCCTAGTCCCTGTCTATTAACAGACACTGAAATAAATTCTTTCTTAACCGAAATGTTTCTGGTAACTTGAATTTTGCCTGAACTGCAAAGAGGCCAAAGGTAATCTAGAGAGAAACATAAATTTAAACTAAGGCGGAAATCCAAACCTCTTCCTAAATATTAGGAATTTTCCTAACTTGGGCTCTGAACAATTGGGATTATACTTCTAACTTTCTATTGATATAAACTCCTTAAAGAAGCAAAGAACCACCTGGACTCAGGGCCATAATATTTCCTCCATGCTTAAAATAAGCTGATTATTATAATAGATTATGACTGGTTATATCTCCACAGACAAAGGTGGCTATAGAGGAAAGGACTGGATACCTGCATCCTCTACAGTTACATATTTACATTCATTGGTGTTCCATCTGCTTTAACCTCTCATGAATTTTTAAATTCTTAAGACCTAACATTTATATCCTTCCCTTTCACTGCTAAACTTCTAGAAAAACTTGTTTACACTTGCTTCAAATTATGTTCCAACACCACTACTGGACTAAGGCTGCTTTCTCAATGATTCTTGATGATCTTTTAACTGTTAAAGCTAATAATCCTTTTCAGTTTTAACCTTCCTTGACTTCTCTACAGCTTTTACTATTGTTAACTACCCTCTTCTTGGGTACTCTTTCTTTCTTAGATTTCTATGACACTGTTTTCTGCTGGTTCCCTTTTTACTTGTTTGGCCATTACTTCTGCATTATTTATTTATTTATTTATTTATTTATTCATTCATTCATTCATTCATTTACTTATCCATTTATTTATTTATTCACTCATTTATTTATTCATCCATTTATTTATTTGTTTGTTTGTTCATTATCTATTATTTATTTATTTATTTATTGGTTAGGCAATGGGGGTAAGTGACTTACCCAGGGTCACACAGCTAGTAAGTGTTATGTATCTGAGGCCGGATTTGAACTCAGGTCCTCCTAACTTCAGGGCTGGTGCTCTATCTACTGGCGCCACCTAGCTGTCCCAAATTAAAATACAAGTCATTTTTTTTTAAGGCAATTGGGGTTAAGTGACTTGCCCAGGGTCACTGTCCAGCGTTTGGTCTGAGGCCAGACTTGGACTCAGGTCCTCCTGACTTTAGGGCCAGTGGTCTATCCACTGTGCCACCTAACTTCCCCTCCTTCTCCATTTATTCTGATGGTTTCTTACAAATTTGCTACCTGAATGGGAGCTCTGCCACCATAAATGTTCTACTTCCTAAGCTCTGTCCTGGACCCTCCTCTTTTCTCTTTATGTTTTCTCTCAGTGATCACATCCATTCTAATGAGTTCAATGATCATTTTTTATGCAGATGATTTCCAAATCTGTATCTATAGCCTATATCTCTCCAGAATGTTAGTTCAGGAATATACTGCTAATGTCACAAAATCAGCATGCCTAAAAGGGAACTTCACCCCTAGTCTTACCTCCTCCAACCTTTCCTAATTTGGCTAAAGGCATACCCAACCTCCTAGTGCCTAGGACCTAGTCAATGATTCAGGCTGATAACTTCAGTTATTTTTGGCTCCTTCACCCTCATATCCATTCATTAAGTATTCCATCTCTTTCATCCGCATACCCAATCAGTTAATTCTAGGTCCACAATAATTCACTTCTTTGTTCCCTTCTCCACACTCACAGACCACAAACATAGTTAAAATTTCATCATCATTCATCTGTTAAACCTCCTAATTGGTATCCTTGTTTGCAGTATTTCCCCTCTCTTATTTCATCCTCCACACAGCCATCAAAATTATCTTCCTAAGACACAGGTCTTACCATGTCATTCCCTACCACATCTATAAAATTCCTTTAGCCTGTCATTCAAAACCCTTCACAATCAATCTCATTACCTACCTTTCCAGTCTCCCTTCATGCATCCAACTTTAAAAAAACAAAAACCAAAAACCACTAAACTGTTCCTATCTCTTCCCCAAACTCAATAATCCATTTCCTTCCTCTGAGAATTAACGCATTGCTAGAATGCGTACTGTATCTCATTTCTGACACCTTTGTCTGTATTTCTTGTTGCTCATGTTCTCTTTTCAAATTATCTTGTATTATAGTTACATGAGCTGTAATTGTTGGTTTAAAATATCAATCAAATCATCCTACTTCAGTTAAAGTAAGTGATCAGATAACCTAAGACTTTAAATAGATGAAACATTCAATTAATCAATCCTAACCATAGACTTAAGTTTTTATTAGTCAATCAATCAAAGGCTTTACGTTATTTGTGGGGGGGGGGAAAGTCTTTGGAACTGGAGGGACTTTGACAGGAATTGTATTTTTATAGGATGAGAACACTTGTCTGATGACTAGAGGTCCTCTATAAAATATCAAGAGAATTGAAAACTAGAGTAACTCCCTGTAACCTATGTCCAAGGGTTTGCTCAAGCCAGCTCAAAGTGGCTCACCAAGAGCAGAGCTGATGGTTAAAATTTTAGTGTGAGCATTTATAGTTGGTGAATGCTATAAATCAAGGCTTTATTTATAGTTTTGTTGATTGTCCAGACTTAAAAAGTGATGGAGAAAGTTTTAACACTGATTAAATTTAAAAGTGTGTTATACATACACTTTTGCTCCCTTGCCCAGGGCTGATTGTTAAACATTTACCAGCATAGCCCTGCCCATGTAGATTCATGGCTCCATAAGGAATACAGCAAAAAACTACTACATACCTCTGGGGAACTTCATGAGCAACCCATGTAGGGGAGAAAAGGACTTACAGAAGGCAGGAGCTATAAGTCACTCCTTTTCCACATGTGCTCTTTAAGTTTGGGCCCATTTTTTTTACTTTAATTTTAAAATTTTTATTTTTTGAGTCCATTTTCCCTTGGACTCTGTAGGTACAGGTGAGAGAGTATGTCATAGACTTTTGGGGAGAACGATTGTATACCAACTGTTCTTACCTTAGTAAATACCCTTAGTAAACATGAACTAGCTGATTGGCTGAGTCTGGCTAACTAAATGATTGTCAAATGATAATTATGTTAGGAAGCACACTGGAATGGAGACTTGAACAGACAGTACTAGAAAGATACCCTTCAACCCTTTGAGGTTACCTCTAGAACTCTGAGGGCATGTAGTGGTCAAACTCTGGGAATCCAACTCATCGCTAAGCCTGGCAGTTGAAACAAGCACTTTAGAGCCTGTGTTACTCTTATTTATGTAAACATACTATCTCTCTGTTAGTGTGTAAGCTTCTTGAGGATAGGACCCATTTTATTTTTTGACCTAGCATACAGCTATCTTGCCCTTAGTAGGAATGTAATAAACACCTGTGAAATTGAACTGAATATGTCTTGACTGTGTTTTCTCCTTTTTTAAAATTTTTATTAATTTATTTTGATTTATCAACAATCACTTCCATATTTTCTTGAGTTTTAAATTTTTCCCTCCTTTCCCTCCCTCCAAGACAGTATGCAATCTGATATGCCTACATATACATTCCTATTAAACATATTTTCACATTAGTGATGTTGTAAGGAAGAATTAGAACCACTAGGAGGAACCATCAGAAAGAGGAAACAAAACAAAACAGAAGGAAAAAAAATAGCAAATATTATGCTTCGATCTGCATTCGGTATTTTCTCCTTCTTGAAGAAGGTTTGTTTTTGTTTTTTTGGCAAATAACAGGAGCAAAAAAAAAACCCTACCCCTATCTTGTCAATTTGTTTTTGCCTATTAATTCTTCTAGTCCTTCACATCAGTCATGCTGCAGAGTTGTGAAGAGTACGTGGAGGGCAAAGAGGCTGTTTGCAGATGCCACTGTTGTCTTATTAAATCTTATCCATCCCTCCTCTCCCCTAAGAATATGAAACATTTTGTGGAGACAGATGGTCCACTTAATTTGTTACATTTACTGGATCTATGAACTCATTATAGAATAAATGAAATAGGTCTGGCCCTGTGACTAGCATTACAATCTAAATAATATTAAAACAAATCATACACAAGTACATGTCTAGTTTAAGGCATAGTGTCTAATATTAGGGAGACAATTGTACCACTGTATTCTGCTGTGGTCAGAACACATATCAAGTACTGTGTTTAGTTCTAGAAGTCACAATTTCGGAAGGATGTCAATAAGTTGGTGTGTAGACATTGTCTTCTGGACAGAAGAGGGTGATTAGGGCTATGAAGGGCATTCAGTTCATACCATCTGAGGATCAGTTAAAAGAACTGAGGATTTTTATTTTAGAGAAGACTTACCAAGAGTGGAAAGAACATGACAAATGTCTTCAAGTATTTGAAGAGCTGTCATATATAAGCAGGAATAGACATATTCTGTTTGTCCCTAGTAGGAGTAATATATAGAAGTTGCAAAGAAGAAATTTAAGCTCAATATCAGGGAAAAAGCTGCCTAACAATTAGAGCTATCCAAATATTAAATGGGCTGCCTCTGGAGGTAGTGGATTTTCCCTCACTAGAAGTTTTCAAGTAAAACCTGGATGATCACTTATTGGATGTAGAGGGGATTCCTGTTTGGATATAAGTTGTAGTGGAAGTCTGTGAGTTACCTTCCAGCGCTGAGGTTCTGTGAATAATTTGTCCTCCCAACATCCTAAAAGTTAATATAAATTGAATAATTCAGAATCTCTTTATCCTCATCAATTATATAAGAAATACTATTTGCCACTATTAATAAAATATGTGTAACTCTAGTCTCAAAGCCCATTGGTATGGAACTCTCTCCTCATTGGTGGAGCTCAATCTCCTACTCCAGAGTTAGGATTAGGGTAGAGTTGGAAAGAGCAGGAAAACTAAAATCTCTTCAGTCTCTTTGAGCTTTGAGACCGGGGTTATATATACAATGCACTAATTTGATTTGTTCAGAATTACACCTAGTTATGTGTCAAAGCCAGACTGTAAGAGAATGATGAGCTAATCTACTTGCATGCCGACTTCCCCACATAGATGAGAACACTTCCAAAAAATAACAACAAAAATAAAAGGCTACCTAAAAGTGGAAACCTTGTAAATAAGAATATCTATACAATTATAGATAACATAAACATAATAGTAAACACAATTTTAAGAACTAGTCAATTTCATTTGAATCCTGCTATCGGGAATGAGCAGTTTTTTAGTTCTTATTTCAAAGGAATGGTACTTTACCTTTAGTTGACATCAACAATTTTTTTTCACTAAACCACATGTATCATGCCACGTTGATGACCATGACATATTGATGTGCACATTGCTATAGATGTACTAAGCTACAGTCAGTCAATAAGCATTTATTAAATACCTATTATGTGCCAGGCACTGTTCTAAGTTCCAGGGATACAAAGATAGGTAAAATACAGCTCCTGCTTTCAAGAAGCTTTCTAATGGAAGAGACAACATGCAAACAATTATATACAAACAAGATCTATGTAGAATAAATCGGAAATAAATCAATAGAGGGAAGGCCTTAGAATTAAGAAGGATTGGGAAAGGCTTCCTCTATCAAAGGGGATGGGAAAAGTTGTACTCAACAAATATCA
Source organism: Phascolarctos cinereus (assembly GCF_003287225.1). Taxonomy (NCBI): domain Eukaryota; kingdom Metazoa; phylum Chordata; class Mammalia; order Diprotodontia; family Phascolarctidae; genus Phascolarctos; species Phascolarctos cinereus. Next base: position 546,398,324 of record NW_027555847.1, on the reverse strand, counting down.
TAGCAATTTCAAAGAGATTAAATTTTTGTTCCTTTGTAACAACTTTGTTAATATCAAAAGTTCATCATGCAAAATTGTTGTTTTGAAGAAATTCTTTTCAAGTATTTTGAATAGTTTATGGACTTTTGTTCAAGAAATGTAGTCAAAGGGGCAGCTAGGTGGTGCAGTGGATAGAGCACCAGCCTTGATTCAGGAGGACCTGAGTTCAAATCTGACCTCAGACACATAACACTTACTAGCTGTGTGACCCTGGGCAAGTCACTTAATCCCATTGCCTAGCCAAAAATAAATTAAAAATAAGAAATGTAGTAAAATACCATGTCTGTTTCTTAAAAACTCAATTCAAAAACCTTAGACAATTAGCTTAATTTTACTAACCTTTGGACATAGGAGAACAAATAACCTTTTATAAGTTGATTACATTGCGTTTGTTGATAGCACTAAGATACTAGACTTCAAATATAGAATTCTGTGATTTCATGTGTTCTTTTAGCCTGTTGAGATCCAAAGATATCTAATTTATTATATACTTTTTTTGCTGAATCACTCATTTATTTTTAACATTCATTTAAAAAAGTTTTTTAGTTCTAAATTCTTTCTCTCCTTCATGCTTCTCCCTTATCCATAGAGAAGGCAAGCAATGTTAAGAAGCAAGAAAAATAAAATAGTTGATTTTTAAAAAATGATTTTCCTAAGGTGAGTCAGTGGCAATTTTGGGGTGAGATTTTAAACTATTCTTTTGTCTTAATTCTATTCTGCTCTTATTTGCTTCAGTGATCTATAACAATTTGATTGAATGATATGTAAGGTACATTGAAGTTAGTTACTATTCTTGTTTTACTATAAATGAAAAAAAAATACAGTATTTTTGGTTATCCTGTTGGAGTAAAAAGTAGGCCACTGATAATGTGCTCTTGATTTAGACAAATGATTCACTATCTGAAAAATAAATATATGAAACCTGAAAATAATACACTTCAGTGATGAGATACTAAAAATCCTATGTTTCAATATATCATTTGAATCAACTGAATAGCAGCAAGCCCAGGAGAAAATACTTTTTCCCTTCTTGACCCATTTTCCTGGAGTTCCTAAGGAAATTTTGATATGCAAGAATAGTTATGAATGTCTCCAGCCTAAATTATTTCTTTAAATTCTGAACAGATGTTTTGCGTGTGAACATGTTTTATTCATAAACATATCTGTCGTTTTGCTGTCTATAAGATACAACTGCTGTATGAAGACTGTCTTTGCCTAAACAGCATTAAGTGGAGATTCACTTGGCAGCTAGCCAGTTGTCTGGATGAGTATAGACAGCTAACCCAAATAATCCAGGCCCAAAATAAGACATTTGGGAGCAATCCAACAAAAACTTTGCAGAGCTACTCTAAAATCAAGGGAGAAGTTTTAAAATTCTGTATCTTCTTTTTGAACCTGAGCAAAAGAATACTTGAAATTTCATGTACTAAAGATAAAGCTAAAAAATTTTAGGGAAAAAAATTGACTGTTCTGGCTCACTTCAAATATACACAGATTCAAAGTGACTGAAAAAAAACCCCTATGATTTCAAGAGGACCCCTTAATATCAAATTCAAATCCAGATTCTCTGGATTACATCCTACATTTTGACCCTAAACAAATCTTAAGTGATATTTCCTGGATTCTAGGATGAGGGGGAAAGAGGGCAGTGCAAAGAGCCAGAGAGTAGGAGAAGAAACCTGATTGTCCCCCATGGAGCTAGCTTTAACCAGGAATAAACCCAGTCTCTATATGAATCCAGAGCCCCTCAGGTGAAGAGGAGAAGCTCCCCAATCCCTCTCCTCCAGCAATTCTGGGATATTGTTATACTTCAGAAGTGGCTCAGTGTCCTGGATGGGAGAGAGGTCTCCTATTTCCCCCTATTACAAAGTTGTTTAAATAGGTAAGATTGGAGCTATCCTAGTTAATTGCATGCTATATCTCCTCATTTTTATTTTTTTCTTCTAATATGGTATTGATTTTTATCCTTGTCCTAGCAAGTTGATCTGACTATATATGGATAACTGTTGTAAATGACTCCCACATTGGTCTGCAGACATTTACTGTTTGAAAAGATGGAGTCCATTTCAATTTTTATCGTGTTTTTCAGGGCTTGCTAGATCCAGCACCTCCTACCTCTCTTTTTTTTTCTTTTAGCCAAAGACAAGGTTTATTAGAACATCCATCATATTGGGCAGACTCTTTAGGAGTCTGAACATTGGTAAGCTATTGGCTAGATTTTAGGAATCTGAGCAGTGGCTAGATTATAAGAATCTCAGCATCTTAATGGAGACAAGATGGACCTTATATACAGAAAGCCTGTGGGAGTGATCTAGGAGTGGCCAAGTAGTTTGGGGTGATGGGAGAAGGGGCCTAAGGAGATCTGGATGGGAGGGGAAATGGCCAGGGGCATGGCGGGGACAATGGAGGGGAGATTGGGTGTAACCACAATGAAAGGCCAGTTAATAAGATTATAGCCTCAGGTGAACGCCAGGGTTTTTCCTTTCTGGGGCCCAGATCCCAACCCCATCATTCCCCCTCAAACAAATGGGACCCAAATTCTTTTGGGGTAAGGGGCAAAAGTCTCAGCTTCTGAAACTGCTTCCTGTTGGCAAGGAGCATAGAGCTGTCCCTGTCTCAAGGGGGTCCCAAAGAGGAGGTTGACTGGAACAGAGCACAGGCTGCATCCAGGGAACAATGTGGGGACATTGGTACTTGCTGTTTGCTACCAACTGTAGGTGAATGGTCCATAGTCCAAGTTTGGAGACTAGCTTCATTACCTTGAGCAGGATGTGCTGAACCTGGGCGATGCTTCCAGGCAAAGGTTGTCTAGGGCCCAAGGCCATTGCCAGGGAAGCCCACACTGTAGCTGCTGCCCCTTCCCCCTCCTTCCCTTTCCACTCAAAGGTGAGGGGTAAAGGTGTGAAACCCTCTTCTCCTATGAGAGGGGTTAACATATATCCTCTTGACTCAAGGGAAGGGAGTGATTAGGTTGTATAGGTGTTTCAAAACTCCTTAATGATGGATCACAAAACCTCCAGAATCTGCCAAGATATTTTTAGCTGTTCTAACTTTCCCTGTAACCTCCATGAAGGAGGATTCAGAGGTGCAGAGGGAAAGGAGTAAGTAAGCTTCAGGGAACCAAAAAGCAACTGCAGTTTTCCCCAATTTCCTAGCAGCAAGGGAATTAACAGAATTAAGCATACACTTCCAGATAGGGCATCCATCCTTGTCTTCTATGCTGCAGAAGGTGTGCCAAGGTCCATGGCCTCAAACTGAACCAGTAGACAGAGAGCCTGAGAGAGTCAGGCAGAGTGCAAGACAGCCCTGTAACTGTCTGCCAGAAAAGCACCTCCAAGCCTTGGTGCTTAGAGAGTGACCCAAATTGCAGAGCAAGAAATTAGGGGAGGGGGAAGGCTTACATACCTTCCACTCTTGGCTGGAGACAAACTTGGGGTTAGGTAGTTTCCCTGTACGGGCCACCAAAATGATGCAGTTTGGAGGTTCAGGGGTGTTGGGACCCCAAAATCACAACATGCGGATCCTGTCCGAAAGAATGCAACCCAATCCTTCTTTCAGCCAAAGACAAGGTTTATTAGAACATACATCATATTGGGCAGACTCTTAAGGAGTCTGAACATTAGTAAGCTATTGGCTAGACTTTAAGAATCTAAGCAGTGGCTAGATTATAAGAATCTAAGCAGTGGCTAGATTTTAGGAATCTGAGCAGTGGTTAGATTATAAGAATCTCAGCCTACCTCTCTTTTTGAAGACTGTATTCATAATATATAGGCAGGAGATTTCTATGTAGTTTTCAAGTCTTTACTGTCTTTCATTTCCTGATCCTGAACCATATTGTCCCACATATTTCCACCATTTTCTTTTATACTCACCTTTGCAACTCATCAAGTATTAAAATATAATTTCTTCTAATTTGGTGAATTATCCAGATCATCATAGGATTTCTCTATCTCCTTATATTTTACAACAGATATTGTCATATGTGAAACAATTTCCTTCCTGGTGGTCTTGTTGCAAATGCTCATCATGAGTATTAACTAATATGAATTAACTAAGTAGCCAATGAAATGATGTTTCTTGTTTCATTTAGACACATGCAAAAACATACTGCTTGCTCCCTTCTTTGCCTCTCCAAGGAGAATCTGTGAGCCATCCATTTTATTTAAATGTAGCTTCCTATATTCTCCTGATGTTATTTATTGCAATAATGCCAATTTTTGTATGATTCAGTTTCTCCAGTAGTGTGCTGATTTGTTGTTCAGTGCACAAAGATATCCCATTTGGAGCACAAACGGATAAATTAATTTTTGTTTACTTGGCTACAGCAGTGTTTTCACTGGTTTGGGAGCTTCTAATGGGGACATTCCTTTATAAATTTGCAATCTCTGCAATTTATAACCATAGACAGTGCCTTGAGAGCAGTGAGAGGTAAGTAACTTGCTCAGAATCACACATCTAGTATGCGTCAGATGTGAGATTTGAACCCGAACTTCTGGCCCTGGAGTTGGTTTTCTATCCACTATGGCATGTTCCTGCTAATCCTTCTATTAATTTGTTCTTTTCAGTGATTGGCAACCCTTTACAAAGGGCTCAAGCTAGTGAGAGAAATAATTATCAATAATCAATGATTTGGGGAGATTCAGAGTCCCCACACCCCCACCATTTTTCTAAAGTTCTGATTTTTAAAGTTCAGTATCTTGAAGAACATTACTGATAATGAGATTGGTCTAGGACCCCACCCTGGTTGGCCAGACATTGTTTTCTCCTCAGGCTTGAGTGGGGCATACATTCTTTGAATAGACGGCCCAAGACTGGGGGTAGTCTGGGTATAGAGATAGTTTCTTTTTCCAAGGATGACATGATGTCACTCTCAGTCTCTCATTTTAATAGAGCCCACCTCCCATTGGGTTAACCAGTCTAAGCTGATTTCTACTTCTCTTCCAAAAGAACAAATAAGTCGTGAGCCTACTGCCACGATTGTCTTTAGTCTAAGAGAGATGATCAAATGACCACCTTTTTATTAATAATGTGCTGGCCTTATTAATAAAATGATTAAATTACCCAGAAATTATGCCTCTCAAGCCTTTTTAATCACCACATTAGAAATTCATTCCACTACTACAAGTCCTCCTCAGATGGTATGAAAGTGTCTCTGGGTTCTCAAGGTCTTTCCAAATAGACCCCAAGTTCTGGCAGTTTCTACCAAGCTGGAAAGTCTTTTGAGTACAGAAAGCCTTAGATATGGGCCTACAGATAGGTCATCAGGAGACCAGTCTCACTGCAAGGGAACATCAGGTGAGCAAGATTTGCAGCCATGGCAATTCTCAACCCCCTTTTTTGCTTCTGATAAATTTCAGAGTGTTTAAGATCTCTTTTGTGGGAGGCAGTCCCTCCAACAGTGAAATTGAGGCCGTTTTGGAGATAAGGCTTTGTTTAATTATTTGGACTCTATTTGCCATACAAGTTGAAATTTTGTTTTTTTAGTCATTTTAACTAGGGGCTAGGCCTTCTAATTTTTGCAATAAGTAGTAAGATATCTGGTCCTTGCTACATTCATTTCCCTCTCTTTTTCCACCTTTGTATCATTATTTCTGCAAACAATTCTTTCTGTTCTTTTTTTCTTCTTAGTAGTTCTGCACATTAAAGTTTCTTGAGGGGTTTGAGTCAGGTTAATTATACTGTATAAAGAGGGCAGGGTGTTAAACATTTGGAAACACCATCCTTCTGAGACTGAGTCACTCATATTAATTCTTTTTTTTTTAAATTTTTTTTTAGGCAGTTAGGGTTAAGTGACTTGCCCAAGGTCACACAGCTAGTTAAGGGTCAAGTGTTTGGTCTAAGGCCAGATTTGAACTCAGGTCCTCCTGACTCTAGGGCTGGTGTTCTATCCACTGCGCCACCTAGCTGCCTCCACCCATATTAATTCTTAACGTAATTAGTTTTTATGCCGTTAGATACATAAAATCTAGCCATTTGAATTCCCTATCAACATCAGCAAGTGATTCTGGGGGTACAACAGCAAACACGCAATGCAAGACTTCTCAGAGTCTACATGCAGAGGAATTCAACACACATTTATTAAGCACCTACTACATTCAAGGAAGTATTCTGGGAACTAGGGAAACAAAAAAAACATTTACTAAGTTCAGCAGCAAACTAGAAAGTGTCAGAAAGGAAATGAGCACAGCTCTGAACTAATTTTGACAATTGACTATGAATTTCAACTAGGGAAGTTGTTTTGAGGCAGGAATTAAGTAACTGAAACTCAGAATTCAGTAAGATGTTCAACTCCTCTAACTCCCTTCTCTGGCCTACTTCTTCCTTCTCTAATTGATCAACATTTTTCAGCCTTTACTAATATAGTGACATTGACACATCATCCTGCAATATTCCTTCTTCTTAGTCCATCTCTTTTCACATGCTCTCTTCTTCCTTCTGCCATTTTTTGGGCTTTGTGCCATTTCCTAAATTACCCTCTGAGATTAAAATAGCTTTTAACTTCCAGGGCTCTCCCTGTCTCCTCTTTCTCTTTCTCACTATCCTCTCCTTTTTTTTTTCAGAAAGTACTGACTCAGAAAAATAGATAAAGCACTTACAATTTTAGTTAACTTTGTACAAGACTCTTAATCAGTTCAGACTCAACCTGGGCTTTTCTAAAACCTCTAGCAGAATATCTGGTTCTGAGCCCAGAGATGCTGAAGCAATTTTAGATCACCTGGTTTCATATGAATATATATAGTATGCATAACTTCAAAAAAACCTGATAGATGGAAGATAAAAATAGATTAATTGCACAAAAGAATCATTTGATTTTGAAAGTGTGCTTAAAATAGTTAGATAACAGCTCCCCTAGTAAATTTATGTTCATTTAACATATCATTAACTACTTCAAAAAGAGGAATAAAGTTGGAAAAATGGAAAAATGAAAGAAGCCATTGTCAAGTGAAGATAAGTCTGACATCAAAATAGTTACTCTGAAATTATTAATGCAAACAAATAAGAGCAGCTTGGGGTAGGGCTATACTGTGAGACAAATGACCTGGTTTTTACTCACTGATATGCCATCAGTTTGCTGCGTGAACTTGGCCAAATAGCTCACCTCTCCACATCTTACCTAACTCAGCTGTTAAATGTGGCAGCTGGATGAGAAGATTGCAAAAGACCTTTCCATTCCATGATTGGATTTATATAATTCTGAACTACATGCTTTCCAGTAAGAGCAAGGTAAATTATGCTCTAATAGCTAATTTTCAAAATGCAAAACTCATTATGGATCTTTAATACCCGTCATGCTTTTATAAAACTTTTCTTTAAAATTTTTATTAATATAATTTTTTTACATCACCTACATTTTCCAATATATCTTGCACCTGAGAGAGCCATCTCTTATTACAAAGAATTTTTTAAAAGCAAAAGGGATAAACAGTTTAGCAAAACTAATTAACAAATCAAAAGTATAATAAATGGGTGAGAAAAAAGAGTTGTTCAGAAATACTAATGAGTACATTAACTCATTCTGACAGTATATGAAATTTACTGTCTGCAGTAGTCCTCCACCTATATAAAGAAATTCTTCTCCATAGCTAATCTGTTCATTATACTTTGGCAACATTTAGTGTCTTTTGTTTTTTGGTTTTCATTGTTGCAATCATTCTGTATTTTGTTTTCCTGGTTACGCTTTTCCTGATTTGCATCAGTCATATAGTCTTCCCATGTTTTTCTGAAGTCTTCACATGCACTGTTTCTTATACTAGTAATATTCCATTATATTCATGTTCCATAATTGGTTTAGTCATTCTGCAGTTGATTGGGCAATTACTTTGTTACCAGTTATTTCACTAGTACTACAAAAAAAGTGCTGTTATAAATATTTTTTATATGGGGCCTTTCTTTTTATCATTGACCTCCTCAGGGGGTCTGCTTATCAGAGGGATCGCTAGACCACTTAGCCAGCCAAAAAACATTTATTAAATGCTTACTATGTGTCAGTTGGGCAGGTAGGTGGCACAGCAGATAGAGTGCTGGGCCTAAAGTGAGGAAGACTCATCTTCTTGAATTCAAATCCAGTCTCAGACATTTACTAGCTGTTTGACTCTGGGCAAGCCATTTAACCGTGATTGCCCCATTTTCTCATCTATAAAATGAAATGGAAAACCGCTGTAGTATCTCTGCCAAGAAAACCCCAAATGGGCTCATGGAGAATCTGATATGATTGAAAAAAGAAATAGCAGCAAAAATAGTTTGTCAGTCACTGTGATAAATGATAGTGATAAAAAAACAAAGGCAAAAAACAAACAAACCCCCAAACCCAGTCTTTGTCTTCAAGTAGTTTATATTCTAATGGAGAGAGACAACAAAAGGATATAGACATTTTAGCCACTTTTTTTTTTCCTTTTTAGGCAATTGGGGTTAAGTGACTTGCCCAGGATCACACAGCTAGTAAGTGTCAAGTGTTTGGTCTGAGGCCAGATTCAAACTCAGGTTCTCCTGACTTACAAGGCCAGTGCTCTACCCACTGAGCAACCTAGCTGCCCCAACATTTTTTCTTAACTTAGAAATGCCTTTCAGAATAGTTGGGACCAATTTACAGCCCCACTAACAGCGCATTAATGTCCCTTTCTTTCCTCTGTGCCTTCAACATTGAAAATTTTCATCTTTTGGTATCAATTGCATATGAAGTGAAACCTCAAAGATGTTTTTATTTGCATTTCTCTTTTTGGTGATTTGGAGCTACCTTTCATATAATTCTTTTGCCTTTTCTAACAGAACAATTCCTCCACCTATCTCTCCAGGATCTCTGGATGGTTTGCTTGGGTTTTTTTGCACTTATAGACTTGTTGGTACACTGTAATAGACCAATTAAGCTCATAAATCCATTTCTTGTTCTTTCTTCCTCCCCTATGTAATTATAAGAATTTGTTTTACTCTTATCTTTCAATTGAAACTGCTTAGTCAATCTGCTAATTTTGATGATAGATGAAAGTTCTGTCTGTAGAAACACTGATAAATACCAATAACCATTTTTCTATTATAGTTTGGGTTGGGTCTCTCCTGATAGTATAAACATAAGCTTTTTGAGAATAGGGGTTATTTATTTTTTATCCCCAATGTCCAGCACACAGTAGATATTTAATAAATTCTTGTTGATTGATTTTATTGCTTGTTGTTACATGATTAAATTACAGAAGACTATAATCATACAAAGGCCTGGTTGTAACTGCACTTCCTTGTTATAGAATGTTCCTGTGTAAAGTAGTGAGAAGTGAGCAAAATACTCCATTGTTGTTGAGAACCAATTATTAAATCCTACTGTACTATAATGAATGCAGAAGTGCCTATGATTTTGTCAGATTGGGGAGCTCCACCATGGCAGATCATAATCTGTCTATGACTTGGCAGGGAAGTCCTAGGGAGTTATCTGAGGTGCATAGGAACCTTTTGTTGTTGTTGTTTGTCCTTAGATTTCAAAGAAGATCAATGACATCACAGGATGATGTCTTGACTTGTAGGTGAATTGGATTAATGTGAGGCAGAGTTGCATAAAGTCATCAGCCTCACTGTCTCTTCCAGTATCATCTAAGTCTAGTGACAAGACAAAAGTCAGGATGACTGCAGATGACCTAGGATGCAGTGGATGACCTTGGTATCTTCAATGTCTAACCAAGCTCTGAGCATTCTACAGGTACTTTCATGTCTGTTGGAACAAATTGTTCTCATCTGCCCATTCCACCAGGGGAGGTCCTCACGTGTTTCGGTAGACATCCCCCCTAACTCATATATGGGGTTGTAGCACATCAGTTACCCTCAACCTGGCTTAGCCCATCTGCCAAAATGGTTTACCAGGGTGTGACTGCTGCACATGCTGTAGATTTTTGGAGCCATAGGTGAAAATTGCATGCCAGGTGGACACCAATCTGCCAAGGCAGATGAGCAGCCATGAAAAATGTTCAACAAGCCCTCACAAAGGAAGTGCTAGTCTTCCTTGAACACCCATGCACGATACCCAGGAATAGAAACTACAAGACTTGTCAAATGTCAAACAGCTAATAGAAACAAAATTTGAACTAGGTCGTCTATCCACTAGGATCTAGGAATCTATCCATTATGTCATGCCAGTATTATACAATACTGTATTAGATTGAGATTCATAGTGGTATTGTAAAATGAATGCTGGACCTGAAGTTAGGAAGACCGAGGTTCAAATCCTATCTTTGACACTAGCTATGTGACTACAGACAAAGTCAATTCTCTGAGCCTAGGTTTTCTCTTCTGTAAAATGTGGCTAATAATAGCTGATATACCTTCATCACAGGATTGTTGTAAGACTCAAGGAAGTAATTTATGTAAAATGCCTTACAAACTTTAAAATCCCATATAAAACTTAGTTATTATTGTATTATATTATATAATTTTACATTTCCCCATAAAGTGGATGGTGTACAATGCATTGCTAATATGTTTCAATGGAAATACACAAACCAATATCATGGAATTATTAGAAAGAACTTAGGGTTTTTCTTTTTCTGAAATAAATGTCAATAGTATTTTATCTTGTTGTCATTCAGTCATTTCAGTCATGTCTGACTCTCTGTGACCCCATTTGGGGTTTTCTTGGCAAAGATACTAAAGTGGTTTGCCATTTCCTTCTCCAACTCATTTCACAGATGAGGAAACTGAGGCAAACAGGGTTAAGTGACTTGCCCAGGGTCACATAGCTAGCAAGTGTCTGAAGCCAGATTTGAATTCAGCAAGATGAGTCTTCCAAGTCCAGTTCTCATCCTCTATCCACTGTGCCACTTAGCTGCCCCATGGGGGAAATGACGAAGATTGATACTGCTTATTGTCTTTAAAATAATAATCAGATTTGTTTGATAACTTAAACATACCAGGTTATTGGGAAAAGATCTCACTATTTGACAAAAATTGCTGAATAAATCATTTCTGGAAAATAGTTGGTCAGAAACTAGACACTGACCAACATCTCAAACTGTATACCAAGATAAGCTCAAAATGGACAGGTGATTTAGACATAAAGGGTAATATCATAAGCAGATTAGGGGAGCATGGAAGAAATTTCCTTTAAGATTTATGGATAGGGGAAGAGTTTGTTACCAAACAAGAGATAGAGAAGTTCAAAGGGATAGTTTTGAATACATAAAATTAAAACATTTTTGTACAAACAAAACCAATGCAGCCAAAATTAGAAGAAGAGCAGGAAACTGGGGTAGAGGGGAATCTCTGCAGCAAGTTTCTTGGAAAAAGTCTCATTTCTCAACTATATAGGGAAATGAGCCAAATTTGTAAGAATAAGTCATTTTGAAATTGAAAATGATTAAAGGATATAGACAGATTTCAGAAGAATAAATCAAAGCTATCTACAGTCAGATGAAAAAATACTCCAAAGCACAATAATTAGAGAAAAGCAAATTAAAATAACTCTGAGGTACCTCCCTGCACCAATCAGATTGGCTAAGATGACAGAAGGAAAATGACAAATGCTGGATGGGATATGGAAAATAGGTACACTAATATACATGAATACACTAAGACTGTTGGTGGAATTGTGAACTATCTGGAGAGCAATTTAGATGTAAAACCATGCTTACTCTTTGATCCAGCAATACCACTATTAGATCTATAATCCAAAGAGATCAAACATATAGGAAGATGACCCATATGTACAGAATATTTATAGTAGCTCTTTTTGTGGTCCAAGGAATTAGAAATTGAGGGGATGCTCAATAATTGGGGAATGGCTGAACAAGTTATGATATATGAATGTGATGGAATAAGAGATGTGCTATAAGAGATGACGAAGAAGATGGTTTCAGAAAAACTTGGAAAGATGTATGAACTTATGCAAAGTGAAGTGAGAAGAACCAGGAAAACAATTTACACAGTAACAATATTATAAAGATAATCAACCATGAGAGACTCAGTAACTCTGATCAATACAATGATTCATCACAGTTCCAGGAATTTGTGATGAAAAAATTGATGGCTTCAGAGTACAGATTGAAACATTTTTTTCCTGTTTCTGTTTCCCTTTCTTTTCTTTTCTTTATCAAAACACAGCTAATGCAGAAATGTTTTACATGATTTCATATGTATAATAACTATGGTATTACCTTCTCAATGACTGGGGGAGGAATGGAGAGAGGGAGAGAATTTGGAATTAAAAATAAAAATTTTAAAAAGGAATTAAAAAAACTGGAAAACAGTGTGGCAGAAATGAGATATACACCAAAATTTCACCCCATATACCAAGATAAATTCTAAAGGGCCATAAGATTTAAACATAAACATAAGCAAATTAGAGAAGCAAGGAAAAAATCATCCTATGGACAGGGGAAGAGTTCATGGTAGAGATTATTACAGAAGATAAAATGAATAATTTTGATCACCTAAAATTTAAAGTGTACGCACAAACAAAACAAAAGTAGTTAAAATTAGAAAGAAGATAGGTTATTGGGGAAATTTTTGTTGCAACAAATTTCTCTGATAAAGTTCTCATTTCCAAGATACATAAGGAATGGATTCAAATTTATAAGAATGAGTCATTCTCCAATAGATAAGTGGTCAAAGGATTTGAATAGGCAATTTTCAAAGGAAGAAATCTCAGCTATCAATAGTCATATGAAAAATGCTCCAAATCACTAGTAATTAGAGAAATGCAAATTCAAGCAATTCTGAGATTCTACTTAACACCTCCTCAGATTGGCAAAGATGAAAAAAGGAGAAAATGGCAAATGTTGAAGACACTATGCAAAACATCCACCATTGATAGAACTGTGAATTGGGTCTAGCCATTCTGGAATACAATTTGGAATCATACCCCAAAAGTCATTATGTTATTCATATTCTTTAACCCAGTGATGCCATTCCTGGGCCTATATATCCAGAGGATCAAAGAAAGAGGGAAAAGACCTATATGTACAAAAATATTTATAGCAGCTATTGTAGTAATAAGAAGTTGGAAATTAAAGGGTTATCCATTTATTAGGAAATGGCTAAACATATTATGGTATGTCAATCAAATGGAATATTGTTGTGTCATAATAAACAATGATATAGAAAGTTTCAGAGGGAACTAGAGGGAAGAACTCTATGCAGAGTGAAGTGAGCAGAAAAAGAACAATTTATACGATGACAACATTCAAAGTAAACCAACTTTGAAAGACCAGAACTCTTATCAATGCAATGACAAACCATGATTCCATAGGACCAAAGACAAATCAAAATGCATACTTCATGAGAGAATGGAGATGGGCTTAAAATTCAAAATGTGATAAATATTTCTGGACATGGCTAATAGGAGAATGTGCTTCACTTGGCCATGCATATTTGTTATGAAAATTTTCATTTTATTTTTTGTTATTGTTATTTAAATGGGAAAGGATAGAAAATGAATTCTCATTAATTTTTTTAAAAAATCACATTTTAACCACTTCATTTTAAAGCCCCAGGATGCATAACACTTTGGATGTAAGTCTGCAAAAGGGTTATTCAAGGCTACTTCCTCACCAACCTTCTTCCTCTTGGCCAGAAGGAAAGAGAGAAGATATCAAAGTTAGGATAGATGAGAAACCCAATGAAGACTTGAGTGACAAAAACAGGTTAGAAATAAGGTTGAGTTAGCTGATATCTAGTTTAAAAGCAGGTTTGATTTAAAACAATTTGAAAATTTGATTTGAAAAAGCATGATTGTAAATTCCAAATTCTCTCCCTCTTTCCACTCCTCCCCCACTCATTTAAAGTGGCTAAAGCCGTATTAAATAGGGCAATGGAACCAAGAGACATGGTTTTGTTTCTGGCTTCTGTTCTATTTAGCTGTAGCCCCCAAATTTGTTCAAAGACACCTTGATGAGGAAAAGAAAATTATCTTTTTCTTCTTACATTTTCATTTTCCCCTTTTTATTCCTTTTATCCACATATCCACTGCAATCCACTTGCTCTTTGCTTCTTCCGACCCTGAGGCTTGCCTTATTACCACTAAGACATCAACTTCTCGGGGCTAGCCTGAAACTTTCCTGAAGTCTAAAAGGAAGGTTATTACTTTGCACTCAATCTCATCCTAGTCCATCATCAGGCAGCTCTTTCCTCCTTATGTAAAGAAATGGTCCCAGGATGCATAATACTTTGGATGTAAGTCTGCAAAAGGGTTATTCAAGGCTACTTCCTCACCAACCTTCTTCCTCTTGGCAAGAAGGAAGGAGAGAAGATATCAAAGTTAGGATAAATGAGAAACCCAGTGAAGTGACAAAAACAGGTTGAGTTAGTCGATTAAAAAAAAGCATATTTGATTTAAAACAATTTGAAATTTTGATTTGAAAAAGCACGATTGAAAAGTCACTGGGCTTGTAGGACTAAAATTCATTCTCAAGAACAATAAACTGAGAAAGATTTAAATGGAAGAGGCATAAGTTCACATAATACCAAATATAAAGATGCAAGAATTGTTGCATAATACATGAAACAAGAAGTGTAATGTTTTACTATTTTTTGAAGGGCTATGATGATATTCCAAAAATATTGTGCTATGTCTAAATCAGTTCTGAAGACAATAAAACACAGATGGTCAGATATATTCAGGATGTGTGAACCGTCCTTGGAGTACTTAAAAGAAAAAAATCCTATTCTTATAAACTGGCTTTAAAGCCAGGGAGAAATAGGTGCAAATTCTGCCTCTGACAAATACTGACTAACCCTGGCCAAGTCACTTAATTCCTCAGTGTGCCGGCAATTCAATAATATTTCAATTTGAGTGAAAGTGCCAACTTGGTTGGTAAAGAGATTTTACTCAACTGGAAGTTCAATATACCAATGAAATCACAATTATAATACCTTTGTGGTATTGCCTCTATACAAGAACTAGAACTGAAGCTTACTTTGCAGTGGTTGAATTCAAATTAAAATTGAATGGCGTAACAAAGTTCTACTTGGTGTCTATATCTCTCTCATGAAGATCTAATATACATGAAGGATGTATAAATGCATTATGTTGTATATTTTGTCAAAAGGATTTATTTGGTGCATACTATGTACCAGGAACTGTGCTAGGCATTGGAGATATAAATATAATGAATGACCCAATCCTTACTCACAAGCAGCTTATATTCTAATGGAGGAGACAATGAGGACATTTAGAAGTATATACAGATTAAAGAGAAAGAGAATAAATACAAGGTAATTTTTGAGAAAGAAGGCACTAGCAGTTGAGGGGACCAAGAAATGTTTCATATGGAAAGTGGTACATGAAATCTGATAGTGGGAGCTAGAAGCTATACACATGAAAACATAAGTCAGAAAAAAAAGCAAATGAAAAATTGCGGTCCCATTCCAGCTATTTAAATACGCATTACAACACTTTCACTGTGTCTAGAATCATAGATGTGAAATGCTTCATCTTATTTCTTTGAGTTGAGGAATAACTAAAAGGAAACAGAGTAATTCACGTAAAGAAGGGCAAGACGTGCTATTCTGATAACACAGGTAATTATTAGAAGGTTAATATTCCTGGGTCTAATATTAAGGGGAAGAATGTTGACTAAGGCATATGTACACTCTACAAAGCCAAACTTACTTAACATATGACTTATGTATAACTTATTAAATCTTAATACATGGAACTTAAAATATTTATTATAAAATTAATAATCATAAATAAATCAAATAAACATGTAAAATAATGAATAAAATGTTATCTGAAACCACCAGCCCTTAAAAAGGTAGAACCAAAGGACACAAAAAATGAGCAAAAAGAAAAGTTTCTGCTCCAAGTCCCCAATCATTTTGCCTAAATTTCCACTATCTCTTGCTTTTCTTTTTTTTAAATGTAATTGTAGAATACACACAAACGTATGGGCGCACGCACACAAACACACACACATACATAATTCTAGTGATGATTTTACTTTGTATTTAATTTTATATAGGCCTTTCCACATCCTACATAGGTTTCGTATTTATGATTTCTATGGTACCATTCTATTCATTACATTAATATTCTATAATTTATTCAGCCATTCCCCAGTTGTTGAATATAGCTTGCTTTCATTTTTTTGCTATTGTAAATCAAGTATATATGAATACTTTTTGTATAAAAAGACTTCTATTTCCTTTGGACATATGTACTATAATCTCTTAGCCATGTAAGCACTGGATTTAAGTGTATTAGCTTTGTGATTCTTATTATATACTGCAGTCATACCCTCCAAAATGCCTATACCATTCTATAGTTCCAACATTAATATAAAATAGTTCTTGACTTCCTGAAGTCCTGCAATATTGAATTTCATCATCTGGGTAGTATTTTTGCTATTCTAAGGATATCTGGTAATATTCCAATGTTGGATATATATTAGGGAATCTCAGTATCTTGAGAGGCAGCGGGATATAGTAGTTAGAGAGCCAGCTTTGGGGTCAGGAAGACCAAAGGTCAAGTCCAGTCTCTAAGCCATAGTAAATGTGGCCCTGGGCAGATCATTTAACCTCTCAAGCAACAAAGACTGTGTTACAGAACAGTTTGTTGATCTGTGTTTGTAGTGGGCATTTTATCACCTACAGTTTCCTAAACTAATAAAACTACAGGTCTAGCCCCAAAGCATCTTGTCATGTGATTATTAAGAGTTTTTATTTTCTCTTTCAAAAACTGTCTGTTCATCAGAACTGAACACTGTATAATTATGACCAGGCTGGGGCCTTGAGCAGGTTTGCAGAGGTGCAAAGGTGGTGCAGAGATGGTGGATTGTGAGTGTGAAATATTAACTATACGGGCTGATATGGGTAATGTGCTAGTTTTGATGACCTATTTTTTTCCATTAGCTTTTTAAATCATCATTGCAAAGGAAGGCTCACTGAGAAGGGAGGAAGGGACATATCTGGGAATGAATGTAATGTAAAACTGTCACCAGTAAAAAAAGGAAAATGTTTCTTCATGTTCTTTGTCTGTTGGTCTATTAGAGAAATTCTTTTTGCTGTGGAAAATCCTACCTCTATGCAATTAAATCCACAAATGTTCTTTCTAATAATGTCTTCTGGTTGATAAAAATGCCCTACCTCTTTGTAGTTGAGATAACTATACTATTTAATTTTCTTAGTTTTTATGATCAAAAAAAAATTAGATCTCTGCCAGTTTAGACCAGGATTTTAAAGAATAGAGCCCCACACTCAGTTGATTTAACTAAGGGTTTTATTGATGATGGATAAACTTATCTGTTATAAATATAAAAACAAGATATGGACCACTGTGTGCCTCATTGTTACTTGGGCCCTCAAAAAAAATTCTAGTCCTGAAAGTTAAAAGTGACACATTTGAGTTCCAGGAAACCAATCTATTACAGGACTGCAGGCTGATTCAGGGAAATTGGTTGAATAAGTATTTTAGTACTTTAGAGTACAAAGAGATGGAACCTCTTAAAAATGCACCATTCTAAGATAAGCACACCCCAGGCACCTTGAATATGCCAACCATGAATAGGTTTGATGAGAACAACACAGGTCTTGCTAAATTTTCTTTCTTAAAAAATTATTGTGAGGACAAAATGAGATAATAATTATAAAGCACTTAGCACAGTGCCTGGCACATAATAAGCCGTATATAAATTTTATTATTATTATCATTATATTTCTATGCCCCATCTCCTCACTGAAGGGAAAAGGGACCCATTCTACCCAGACTGCATCAAGATCACTCATCTTTTTGAGTTTATTGCCAAATATGCTTTGAGGTTTAGGTCCAAACCCATTTTTTGCCCTACAGCTACTCAATTTTCCCAGCAGTTTTTATTAAATAGTTATTCCATTCCTTAATGCTTCTTCATGTATGAGCTTATCAAATAATAACCTTCTATATACATTGGGTTCTATTCCTAGGTTCTCTGTTCACCTATTTGTCCACTCTTTTTCCAGTGCCAAAGTTTTTATAATTATTGCTTTTTAAAACATTTCATGATCTAAACAATAAATATTTCATTTTCATCAGTTTTCTTTCCCATATATTTTAAAATATTCTTACCTAATTCCATATGAATTTTTAAACTGTTAGTTTTGTGAAACAACCCATTAGCATTTTGAATGGTATTGCCATAAATCTGTAAGCTAGTTTGGTAGTGTTAACATTTTAACTTTGCTCAACCCAACACCAAGCAGCGGATATTCCTTTATTTGTTCAATTCTTCCTTTTCTTCTGTCAAAATCATTTTGATATTGTCTTTAAACAGGTCTTCCATATGCCTTGAAAAGTCAATGCCATTGATATTTTTATTACCACAAAGGGGTATTTCTCTTAGTATTAAACATATACAAAAATGGAGATGATTTTGTGGGTTTATCAGAATGAATTGTTTTAATAAACAAATTGTCATATCCAAGTCTTTGATGCACAATCCTTGATAACTGTTAGGAAAATCTTCAACCCTCTCCCCCCACCCTAGAAATAGACATTTCTAAGAACTATTAGTGAGCACATTCCCCCAAATATTCACTTTTTTCCCCCAGTGATTCATTCAACAAATATTAAGCCCTTATTATAGTGCACAGCACTGTCAAGTGCTAGGAAAGATACAAAGTTTAGATTAGATGTGGTCCCTGTCCCTCTGGAGCTTACAAAGGTGACAACAGTTACCAGGTCAACCTTGCAAATAAGAATCCAAGTTAACTTTAACTTCCACTCTTAGAGGTAGAGGGGTGGAGAAGACAGGAAGCCATGTATACTACCTATGTATGGCCTTTTCTCGTTCTATAGAATAGCTCATCTCATTGTCTCAATTCCCTTAACCATAAAGGGCTGTATCAGCAGATTTGTAAGAGAGGTTTTGCTAAGATGCAGGTTATTAATTTGTTTAACTTAACACATGCAGATTTTGACAACCAAGCAAAAAGAACAGGTGCTTGCTGAAGACTTGACTAATTCTTATCCAACCAATCAGAAGACAGATATAGAGAACATATTTCCATTGAATTAGTTCACAAGACTCCAGCTTGTTAAATTCAGCACATATTAGAAATATGCAGTCAGTTTTATACAATGCATTCCAGCTCTAAAATTATGATTTTGAATATTTTTATGAGATAAATGTATAGGATGATTATTATAATGAGTATAAAGTAGTAAGATTCCTTTTTGCTTACTGCATAAAAGGCATATTACAATCACAATGCATGTGTACAAAAACCAATAGGTATCTCCACAGGCTGATTTGGTATGATTAAGTCTTGAAATTTCTTCCCATTCACTAAGTCACAAGGAAAGAGAAAGAAGGTGGATAATCAGATCTAAGTTGGATTGTGCTTATGGAACAGGTTCTGTTTGCATTAGGACGTACCAGAAATGTACTAACTGCCAATTAAAGGTAGAAGGGAAAATCTTTCAATACTCTGAGTTAAGTAATAGTTTATGCTGTTCTTCTTCTAAAAGAGAGCTGGTCTATCTCAAAAGGAAGTAGTTTCCTGTGCTTGGAAAAATTATGGGGATCCTTACATCCAGCAAGGTCACCTGATAATGGCCAGAGGAAGAAGTGCCAATTTATTGAGGAATAGTGAGGGGGGTGTTTGACAGTGAGACATAAAAAATAGAAAGGTGTGCCATCTTCCTAGGGCATGTATCTGGGGCAAGATGGAAAGCCTCCCAAATCTTGTCAAATATGACAACCCCTAAGGGGAACTTTCCAAAAAGGATCATTGTAGACACACAAGGAACTCACTGATGGACTTTGGATTTGTTTTTGTTTTTTTTTAAGCAACAAAAAAAGATGGGCAGGTAATCCAAGTTCAGTGCAAAAGAATATTAGTCTATAAGAAATCAGGTGCCCAATGCCTAAAATGATCTGAAACCAGTCAAGAAGGTTAAGGAAAGATAAAGAGCTTTTAAAGCCATGAGAAGGAAAAGTGAAGGAAATACCTACTTAATAAGTATGTACAAAGTACCCAGCCTGTGCTAAGTGCTTTACAAATATTACCTCATTTGATCCTGGCATCAGCCCTGTAAGGTAGGTGCTATTATTATCATTCCCATTTTAGAATGAAATAAACTGAGGCAGACAGAGGTTAGGTGACTTACTTAGGGTCATACAACTTAGGCAGTGATCTGAGGCTGTAATCTAACTTAATTCTTTTTGTTCAGGCCCAGCATTCTGTCTACTGTATTACCTAGCTGCCCATGTTGGAGGTAGGGAGGAAAACCACTATTTGGGGGTAGATGGATGATGATAATGGATAATGGCAAGAAGACTGGATTGCTCAGTTCTTATTTATCTTTTGTTTCCTCTACCAGGAGATAATATTTGGACTGAACAGGGCATAATATTGTCTAAAGGGAACTGAATTCCAAAGTAGGTAGACAGTAAGAATATACCAGCTGCCCTTGATAAAGTTATCAGCAAGTCTTAATCAACACATCCCAGAATACTGAAAGAACTGGTAGATTTGATTGGTGGGTCATTAGACTGGAGAATGAGCAGTGTGGTCTAATGGATAGTGGACTGAACTTGGAGTCTGGAAGACATAAGTTCCAAT
The DNA here is from genome assembly GCF_003287225.1 of Phascolarctos cinereus. NCBI lineage: Eukaryota > Metazoa > Chordata > Mammalia > Diprotodontia > Phascolarctidae > Phascolarctos > Phascolarctos cinereus. Next base: position 546,377,771 of record NW_027555847.1, on the reverse strand, counting down.
CTAGGCTTTAAATAGATGACCCTATGACAAATATCCTGATTTTCAAAAGACAGAAGAAAATGAAAGCAATATATAAGCCAAGGAACTTGACTGTGACTCCTGACAAATTTGTGGAACCTTTTATGAAAAGGATGTGAATATCCAGAAAGGGAAGTGGTGATCACTAAGAGTCGGCAAGACTTTATGAAGATGAAATCTTTTCTTTGCAACTGGGTCATTCTATTGATAGGTCAGAGGGATGTTATATACATAGTTTGTCAACAGATAAAGATCTTTGAAGATATATACAAGATTTAATTCAATAATCACGTAGTTAGTACCTACCATAAATAAAGCATTGTGCTAGGTACTGGCAATACAAAGAACAACAACCACAAAAAATTCCTATCCTCCAGCAGGTCACTTTCTTCCAGATGAAAAGACATCAGACAATAACAACATAGTTAGATGGATCTGGAACTTGATGAATGGTCATTCTCAGAGAATACTCATTAATAGCTTAATGTCAACTAGAGGTAGGTATATAATGGAGTGCCTCAATAATTTGTCCTTAGCCCAATTCCACTCAACATTTTCCTCAAAGAATTGCATACAGGCACAAATGTCATGCTTATGAAATTTGGAAATGACTTAAATCTATGAAGCATAACTGGCATGTCAAATGGGAATAAAGGACCAGAAATATTTCAGTGGTTTGAATGGCAAGGGGTAGGGAGAGAGTGGCAAATGTACTAAGATAAAATTGAAATAAATCTAGCTTTAAATGGGTTAAAAATCAGCTTCATAAATATTTAAAATAGGGGGAGCCATGGCTAGAAAACAACCCATGTGAAACAGATGTAGGAGTTTTAGTGGATTGCAAACTCAATTCAAGTCAACAGTGTGAATATGGAAGGCAAAAAAAAAATGAATGCTATCCATAGGATACTCTGAGAAGAAGCACAGTACCCAGAACAAGGGAGATGGCAAGCTCTTAAAATTTTGCTTTAGTTAAATTACATTCAGAGTAGCATATTGTTCTGGACCCCGTATTTTAGAAGGCTAGACAATCTGGACAATCAGAGAGGGATAAGAGAATGGTGAGAGGGGAGAACACCATACTTGTCTTTAAGTATTTGAACGATCATCACACATAGGAATGATTCAACTTCAGCTGGGCTCCAGAGTTCAAAACTAGGAGCAACAGATGGAAATGGCAAAGGACAGATTTAGATTTAATGTAAGGAAAAAGTTCCTCACAATCAGAGAGATTCAACAGTAGAATGAGCATCTGTAGAATGTTCCCTTTAAGGGTCTTCAACTAGTGCTTGGATGACCATTTGTCAGAGATCTGTGGAGGGGATCCTTCTTCAGGTATAGGTGCAACTGGAAAGATGCCATAGGCATCTGTGAACAATGAAAGACATCTGGCGGTGGGGGTGGAGATGAAGAGGGTGAGAATGGAAAGATTACAGGCTCAGGAGATATGTGCACGCATTCTAGCTCTGCCAATAATGAGGCACCTCACAATTTTTCTGAGCCTGTGACTTATCTATAAAATGAAGGAATAGGGTATGCTAGACTTTAAATTCTCTTCCAGTTTTGACACCATGATCTATCTATTGGAATCAAACATAGAATGTGCTCCTTTATTCTTTTCTCAGTGTGAATCAGTTATCTTGTGTTAATTTTCACATATCAAAATTGATGTGTAGAATTTTCTTTTAAAGTATGTTAAACATAATAGAAAATTCATAAACCAGAATGAAAAAAGCAAAAGAGTCTGGCTCTTCATGCCTTCTGTTGGTGTACAGGAGCATGGTGTGCTCCTAATTTATTGAATACTTGGTAATTATTCTAACCAATATGACATAACCAAGCTCAGAGAGGTTGCCATCTCTCTAAAGTTAAAAATAAACCCATGTGTCTTGGCCACTAGTTTTTACCCATGTAGTATAGTAGACTTTAGGTAAAAAAATTTTTACTTTTGTTTATGATGTTCAAAAAATTAGCATTTCATCATTCTTAACATCCAGAATTTTCTGGTTCATTGGTTCATTGAAGTTATATATTGAAATTGGTAGCTTCACACATTTAAGAACATAAGGATAACAGGATTCAGCCCGATGGAACAGTAACACAAACATTATAAATCTGTGTGAAAAAGCAATTTCCCATATTCTAATATCTGACACGCAAAAGTCTACTTTGTGTCAGCCACCATCCCACAGATGTTCTGAGTACAGCTACAAAAATAACTTGCCTAGAATTAACTGCATTGCTAACTAATTTTTGGCTGAACACAAAGCAGGAGCATCAAGGAAGTGAACTGGGTTTTCCAATCCAGAGTTTCTTTAAAATGAGAAGTATCTATCATTATTATTATTAAATCATGCGAATGAAAAAAATCTTTTCCCTCAGTTCCAACAAGTAAAAATGTGGTCCCCTAAACAGGGCCCTTTCTCTAAAAGGTACATTTTGCTTGCATTTGTTCTCCCAAGATAGTACCTTGGTGCTTCTCCTATTTGAGTCAATTTCCCAGTATCCTGAAATTTGGATGCAGGACTCTCCATCCTTTCCCTGAAGTTGCCCTTTGATTATTTTATACAGCCACCCACATTCTTTTATTTATCAACACATAGCAGTGCAAAACTAAAAGAAAAATCCAATGTTGCCTCTTTATCATAAGTTGAACCAAGCCAAGAACAACAGGGTAGGGAAAGTATGAGAGTAGAAAGAATACAAAATACTCAAGCAAAGTTGTACAAAGCCAGTCTAAAAATATCGTTAGTGCAAATCCATTTGTCATTCATATTCTTCAGAATAAACAGTTGGTGGAATCCCATCACAGGCTCTTCATCTACCTTTTAAAAAGAAGGGGGGGAAGTTATTCTATGGTATTTAGTGTTGGGTTTTTTTTTAGTATTTGGTTTCTTAATAAGTTTTTACTGTCTTCTTTTTACATCACCATAATTTCCCAAGTATTCTTCTCCTCCCTTTCAACCTCCCAGAAAGCCACCCACATAACAAACAGTATTTTAAGACAAAAAATACAAAGATAAAGAGGGAAAAATCAGTATAACTGATCAATATATTGAAAAGGTCTGAAAATATGTGCAATGTGCATTTATGGATCTTCCAGAGAGCCATAAGGGAAGGGGTGAGGATATCTTCTCATATATCTTCCTGTGAACCATGTGTGTTTTTCTAATTTTGAAACACTGACTTTCGGTTTTATTTCATGGTTGTTCTATTCGTTACATTATTGTAGTCACTGTATGTATTGTTTTCTCAGCTCTGCTTGTATAATATTTTAAGTGTTATTCAATCACTATCAGTAGGAATTACATGCTCATCACTATCAGACTATAATGGAGGAACATATTCCTCATATGTCTCTTGCTTATCAAGACAGAAAGCTTCTATAATTTTGCTGTGAATTTTACAATAGAGGGGGCCTATACATCAGAAGTGTATTTCATTGTAATGTTTTCCCTTTCCACAACCTTTGAAAAGATATGTTTCACGCCTTTGTTGAATGAAGAGTACCAATTTCCTGCCCTCCACCCCTACCCAACTCCATAACCACTTCATTTGTCCTATTCTGTATATTCCTTAGTTTCATTAGCTTTTCTGAAGTGTGATAATAAAGACGGCAGTATTGCAGGATACGATATACCAGATGTGGATTTATTAAATAAGAGCTAGATCATGTTTTTTAATACTCATTTTGATGTCTCTTATTGATAGTATAACGGCCAATATTCTCAGGAAATTATCTATAACAACTACTAGGTTCCTGGCCTGAGTTATAGTTGTTGGCTCAGAACCTTTCTTCTTTACCTATAATTTAGATTATTTATTTATAAATGCATAGACTCATAATATATTTTGGTATTCTAATCCTCATTATTCGGCACCTTCCCTACCCAGAAAACTGAGTGTCATTCAAAAATCTGGAGATTTCGCTCTTCCAAATCAACCATTATATTTTTATCCTTAAACACATTTGTCCCATGGATTGTCAAACTATTCCATACTTTTTCCAAGTATTCTTTGACCTTCCTAATATCTGGTTTACATCTAGCCCACTTCCCTGGGGCTTTCCTGTTCTCACATGGCATCTTAATTTTTTAAGGGAAAGAAATCCTTTTCCTTTTCCTAAGACAGCCTCTGGACCATTGCTAATTGTCCATAAATCCACAGGACACATTTTTCCTGAGACTTTAATATAGTTCTTAAATAGTCTCCAGGTTTCTTATAGATTACTGACATCTTTAATTCTACCTCTCAGTCTTTTCTCCAAATATTTATATTTTTTCTTCCCTTTCATAAAACTGAATAACCTTCTGATGTCTTGGTTTTTTTTCTCCTGCCATGGTTGAATTTACTTATCAATTCCCAGTCCAGTTTCTATTCAATAATTAAGCCCACGTCTAGTAAATTTCCCTTCTATCCCATCCTAGGCATCATTTGATGCACATAGGTAAAGCTAAAAGGTTCAATGTATCCAAGGAACTAGGATAGGTCATTCTGGGAATGATAAATTCTATGGTGATAGATAGCAGATTACTTCACCCAAAGGCTGAGGTGTTTAGACCAAAGTTTCAGTAACCTACCATGGGTAATCTGATCATTCAAGTAGAAATTAAAAAAACCCCAAGGTTAATGGGCAAGGAAAGAACTTAAAGGGGCTAATGAAAAGATAGTCAGTTTTGAGATCAAGGAATGATTCAAGAAGCGTAGAGGGATTACCAACAATATAATAAGGAAATGAGAAACAATAATAAAAATTTATACTTACCAAATACTCTTCTTATATGTATTAAGTAGCATTGATTTTTCAAATCCTTACCTTTAACTGACCCACAACCATACTAAGGATACAGTTATCTGGAGCTGGCTGGTGATCTTGAGATGTGATACTGTGCTGGATTTTTTGGAATGGAAGATTCTGATGAGAAGGGGGAGGGGGAAACATACACATAAAACATTTGAACTTCAAATAAGGTAAACATTTATTAAATTTCACATTAACAAAAACAACAAATGGTACATTTACTTATGAATTGACACCATTAAATTCCTGGATGATTTTTAGGTGGCAATGCATTATTGAATTTTATTTGTTCCAAAGGCTAATAAACTATTCTATTTCTGCTATTATTATTGAACTCTGAAAAATCTAAACTCACCACTCTATTCTCAAAGCTGGATTACTGCAAAAACAGAAGAAAGAAGTCCTAAGAGACAAGATGAAAATAAATGGATAGGGATCATTTCATGCTCTAAAATTATATACTCAAAAGTCCTATTCAGATGACCTCACTGTGGTAAGGAAATGATCTTGATTCTTTTAGGTTTTGCTGATTGAGCACCAATTCTAGCCAGTCCTCAGTGAAAAGACTTCAAATATTGGATCAGTAACAGACTATGGTCTTCAATATTGATTCCAGAAGACCATTTTCCATCAGCATCATTCCTCCTCCAGGATAAGCCTCATCACTACGCAGATGGACTCAGTTTTTGGTTTACAACATCTTCTCAACTCCCATAGAGTGCCAGACCTGGAATCAGGAAGACTCATCTTCTTGAGTACAAATCTGGCCTTAGACATTTATTAGCTGTGTGATGCTGGGCAAGTCTCTTAACCCTGTTTGCCTCAGTTTCTTCATGTGTAAAATGAGCTAGAGAAGGAAATGGCAAGCCACTCCACTATCTCTACCAAGAAAACCCCAAATGGAGTCATAAAGATTTGTACATGACTGAAGCAACTGAACAACAACAAAAACACCAACTCAACTCTTTCAGGTACCTCTCCCCTCTGATGAGACAACTGGAGGGTAGAGAAATAAGCCCCTCCCAAAGCCTTCCTTTATAGAGGCCTCAGAACTTTGCAGTAATTTTCCATTTCCCATCAGCAGCTCTGCTTGGTTTCAACTCCACAGAGCATCATGCCTCCATGCTGGGTTCCACCCTAATACCCTCCATTCCAGCTTCCTTTTGTGGGTTTCTTGCCCCAATTAGATTGTAAGCTCCTTGATGGCAGGGACTATCTTTCTCTTTCTTATTTGTATTACCAGTGCTTTGAACCAGCCTGACACATAGTAGGCACTCAATCAATGTTTATTGAATTGAGTTGATTACAAATGCAAAAATATAGACCTGGGTACTGTGTCAATTGGTTTTACTTAACTTTTTTTTTTGGCAACAGAAAGAGAAGATTACTGGGAAGGAACCGTGGCATAAAATAAAAGCATCAATAAAAAATTTGTAATGGGGCCTTGGCACATGCCCAGATCAGCCAAGATGGAGGCCCCTACAAGGGAGATGCCAGAGACTTGCTTCTGAGAGAAGACCATTCTGCTTTGGCCTACCACATTGTTGGGAACAGCCTCTTTCCATAGGCTATATAGCCAGAACTGCCTGTGTTTAAAAATCTACTTGACTGAGGCACAGTCTCTCTTCTTCCAGGGGCATCTAGCAGCAAAGGTCTTGTTTACCCACAGTAGGGTCACCATCAATCAATCAAAAGAGCACCTGTTTTGTTCCAGGCACTGTGCTAAGTGCTAGAGACACAAAAAGAGGCAAAAGACGTCCCTGTACTCAAGAGACTATAATCTAGTGGAAGAAAGCCCACATGCAAACAAATATATACAAAGCAAACTATATATACAAGATAAATAGGAAATAATTAAAACAAAATGAAGGCACTGGAATTATGCAGTAAGTTGGGCAGACAATGAAATACCTTTTCCTTCCCCTTAGGCCTTGTGGGCCTAACAAACAGACTTGGGGTTTGGGGCTTCCTTCATTTATCCTTTTTAGTTCCAAGGGAGGGAAATGGAATTCCAGACACAGAAGTTCAAGCTAAAGTAACCTTGGAGCCCAGCAATTCAGGTTGACATTGCCACCAGTTTAGCAAGGAAGCCCTGAGAAGTCAGGGAATGATTTGGATTAAGAGCCTAAGGGGGTGATTTAGACTTGGAACCTGTTGGGACTAATGCTATCTGAGAACTGAGCTAAATTGTGGATCCAATTTTCCTCCTTTCCTCAGAAAACAAGGGCATCTAGGAAGTATTATGTCCCCTAGGTGCTGGGGTAAATGTTTCTATGTTCTCATTGTGCCTTTGAAGCAAATATTTCTTTGTTTTCTTTTCTTTTTTGGCTAGGCAATGGGGTTAAGTGACTTGCCCAGGGTCACACAGCTAGTAAGTGTCAAGTGTTTGAGGCTGGTGAAGTAAATATTTCTTCAAAAAACTAACCTGATTGTTAAATGGTTTAATGAACCTAGGGCATGTGGTCCTCTAAAATTAGGGCAACACAACAGGTGAGGGCTTGAGCCAATAACATAGATGAGACACTTCCCCAAACCTTTAAGGGTATGTATAGAAAGCCTTGGAGGATTTGGTGAAAATGTAACAGACTTGGTCTTCAGGACACTGTTGCACACTTAAAAGAAAAAGACTATAGTCCAAGGAGGCAGCATGGTACAGTGGAAAGGACATAAAAATTGGGGTCAGAGGACCTTAGTTCAAATCCCAGCTCTGCCACTTAATAACCATGTAAATGAACTTTGAGCAAGTCACTGACTCTCTACAGACCTCAGGTTCCTCATCTATAAAAAGAAGGCTCTGAGGCTTTTAAGGTCACTTTCATTCCTAAATCTATGATTGTATGAGGACTACCTCTCCAGGTAAGTTTGGTGAAGCTCATCACTGAAAGGTTTGCCTCCATGGGATGATTTTTTTTTTTGGCCACAGCAACTCAATGATTATCTAAAATTAGGCAGTCAGATTTTTAAGCATTATTAAGCACTTGCGATGTGTCAAGCACTATACTAAGGCTGGGAATACAAAGAAAGTCAAAAACAGTCCCTGTCCTCAAGAGGTTCACATTCTAATGGACCGGAAGCCATTCCAATAATTATGCATAGTCAAGATATGTAAATGGAAGGTAATCTCTGAGAAAAGACATTAGCAATTAGGGGGACTGGAAAAGGTCTCTTATAGAAAGCAAGATTTGAGCTGAGTCTTGAAGGAAGCCAGGGACTCTAGGAGGCTTCCAGGCATGGGGAACATTCAGTATCTATACATGGAGTTGGGAAAAATGGTGTAATGTGTCAAGAATAGCAATTAGGCCAGTGCAGTTGGATAGAGGAATGCAGAATAAGAAATGAATGAATCCTGCCCCTCACCCACCCTCTGTTTCATGGAGGTAGGAGGTCCACTGATGTTGTACATAGCACAGGCGTTCAGACTTTTTCAATGCATTAATAGGTCATGCTGAATTTTTCCTCTTCATTTTCTTTTTCTTTTTTTGTCTTTTAAAATAAGAGCCAATATGAAAAGGGTTTTATATGCCAAACAGAAGTCTTTGTATTGATCCTGGGATTTATACAAAACCACTGGAGTTTGCTGAATAGTGAGGGGAAGTGATAATGGTCAGACCTGTGCTTTAGGAAAATCACTTTGGCAGCTGAGTGGTGGATGGAGAGACTTGAAGCAGCATGACCAATTAGAAAGCTATTGTAATAGTATAGGCAAGAGGGTATGAAGGCTTGTACTAGGCTGGTGGCTCTGTGAGTAGAGAGAAAGGGATGTATATGATTGGATATATGAGGTGAGAGGAAATGAGAAGTTAAGGATTATATTGGATTTTGAGCTTGAGTGACAGGAAAGATAGTGGTGCTCAAGCACAATAAGGAAATTGGGAAGAGGGCACAGTTTAGGGAGAAGGGAAATATAATGAGCTCTGTTTTAGATACGTTGAATTTCACATGCCTATGAGACATCAAGTTTGAAATGTCCAAAAGGCAGTTGATGATACAGGACTACAGCTCTGAAGAGCAACTAGGGTTGGATACATAGATCTGGCAATTATCTGTATAGAGATGGTCACTGAAACCATAGGAGCTGACGAGATCACCAACTGAGAGCGTGTAAAGAAGGACCCAGGACAGAGCCTAGGGGGGACAATTAAATTTAACAGTCATATCACCTGGAAGAGGAACTAGGAAAGTAGATTGAGGAGTGGTCTGACAGATAGTAGGAGAACCAGGAAAGTGCAGTGTCATGAAAACCTAGAGAGATAAAAGTATTCAGGAGATGATTAATAGTGTAAAAAGCTACATAGAAGTCAAGGATGAGGACTGAGACAGACCATTAAATCCGGAGACAGTTTCTCTCTATAAATCAGAAAATGACTAAAGAAAATATTTTATGTGAATATAATGGAATGCTATTATGGCCTGGGAAATGGCAAAAAGAATGGTTTCAAAGAAACTTGGGAAGACTTGTATGAGCTTGAAACAAAGTTAAATGAATAGAACCAGGAGAATAATTTATGTAATAACAACAACCTCATAAATACAAACAATTTTGAAAGACTTAAGAATTCTGATTGATGCAATGACCAACCATGATTCCAGAGGATATATGCCCTTGACTTCCTGGTAGAGACTCAAGATACAGAATGAGATGTATTTTTGGCCAAGAACAATTTGAGAATTTACTTTTCTTGAATATGAGCATATGTTACGAAAGTTGTGCTTTTCTTTTCTTTTTCCCAATGGGGAGGGAAGGTGAGAAGGAGAGAAAATAAATGACAAATAAGAGAAAAAATTTTAAACATATAAGCATATTTTAAGAAATCATTGGTAACTTTGAAGAAAAGTCTCAATTAGATATTGAGGTTGGAAGCTAGGATGCAAAAAGTTCAGGAGTGAAAAGAAAGGAAAAAGAGTCATCTATTATAGACTGCTTTCTCATGGAGTTTAGCTGAAAATAGAAAGATATAGTATGACAGGTACTAAGGGTGATTAGATCAAGAAAGGGTTTTTTTTTAAAGGGTGGTTGAGACATAGGAATTTGTTTTTGTTTTTGGTTTGTATTTTTTTTTATAGCAGAGAAGGATCTAGAAGAGACTGAAAATAAGGGAGAATGTGGGGATGACAGCAAGGTTAATTTGATTGAGAAATCATGGCAAAATGTGATCAAAGAGAAACATAGAAGAGTTTGCCTTGGAAAGGAGAAAGACTACCTCTTTCCTGGAAACCAGAGGCGGAGGAGATCATGGAAGGAGAGTTATGTGAGATGGGGAAAAAGGAGGATTTCTTGGCAAATGGTCTCCATTTTTTCAGTGAAGTGTAAAGTGAGGTCCTCAGCTGAAAGGATGGGGGAGGAGTGCCATGGGAGAATTGCAGAAGGATGAAAAGTTTTAGCCATTATGGTAAGTAGAAGAGCAAATCAATTAAAGAGATATAAAAGAATTACCTTGCTACAGTGAAGGTCTAGTTGAAATTACGTAGCATAAATTTATAGTGGAGTGGACCCAATCAGTACAGTTTCATGATTTTTCCCAGTTTCATTCAGCAGCATGTGAACAGGAGAGGAGGAGAATGATGGTGGGAGTAATCCAAAACATGACCAGTGATAGAACAAGAGGAAAAGAGATACAAGAGTAGAGGGTGGTATAGAGTTGGACTGATTTGCTGAAGGGCTGAAGAAGTAAAGGAAAAAAACTTAGTAAGTGTAGGGGATATGACCTGGCCAAGAACTGAGGGATAGAACTGCAGGTCATGGTGAATATGAAGAACAGGATTAGGTGCCATAAGGTAGAGGGAAAGGTGCCATATTTTCACTTTTATTTTAGTTTTGTATCCATTTTGCTCTTTGTTCTTATCAAGCTGGTGGTATAACTTCAGAGGGAGCTAATTGTGGAATGACTTCCACATCAATAATGAAGTCTTTCTTTCTCCCCTTCTCAGAAAACTATCCAAATAACAAAGTATTTTTAAAAGACAAAAAAAGAAAAAGAAAATGAAGAGGAAAAATTCAGCATGACCTATTAATGCATTGAAAAAGTCTGAAAGCCTGTGCAATGTACAACATCAGTGGACCACCTACCTCCATGAAACAGGGGGTGGGTAAGGAGCAGGATTTGTTCATTTCTCTTCATTTGAGTCATACTTGATCTTTATAATTTTGTTAATTCACTTTTGATTTTATGTAGTTGTTCTTTCCATTTACATTGTTGAAGTCTTGTGTATATTGTTTTCTTGGCTCTGCTTACGTTCTCATGTAGTTTATGTAGACTTTTTGAGGTCTCTCTGTATCTGTCACATTCATCATCTATTACAGCACAGTAAAATTGCACTGCATTCATTCATTCCACTACATTCGCAATTTATTTAGCCATTCCTCAGTTGATGGATATCTAGTTTATTTCCAATTCATTATTATCCTCAAAAATGCTGCTACAAATATTTTGGTGTATGTGGAGACTTCCTTCTTATCAATAACTTCCTTTAGGTATAAGCCAAGTAATGGCATCTCAGGCTTAAAGGGTATGGATATTTTTGTCACTTCATTTGCATAACATAAAATTGCTTTCCAAAATGGTTGTACCATTTCACAACTTCACCAACAATGTATCAGTGTGCTTTTTATCCCACAACTCCTCCAGCATTGACTACTGTCATTTTTAGTTAACTTTGCCAATTTGCAAGGTGTGAGGTAAAATCTCAGGGTTGTTTTTCTTTTGCATTTCTCTTATGATCAGTGATTTGTTTGTTTTTGGAGGGTAACTGACTTGCCCATGGTCACCCAGCTAGTAAGTGTCTGAGGCCAGATTTGAATGCAGGTCCTTCTGACTCTAGGGCTGGTGCGCTAGACCCTGTACCACCTACTTGTCCCTATTATTGGTGTTTTGGAGCATCCTTTAATGTGGTTGGGAATACTTTGTAATTCTTTCAACAACTGTTCATGTCCTTTGGGCACTTAGCCATCGTTGAATGCCTATTAGATAGACAGATAGATGGATATAAATTATTTGTACATCTTGGACACCAAACCATTATTAGAGAAATTTGAAACAAAGATTTTTTTTCCCCATTCAACTACTTCCCTTCTTATCTTAGGTACATAAATTTTGTCTGTACCTAAGTTTTTCAGTTTGATGTAATCAAAGTTTATCTATTTCATATTTTGTAGTTATATCCCTTGTTTGGTTAAGAATATATTGTCTACAAGATGACTGCCTCCTCTCACAAAGGCTGTTTCTGGCTGGCCCATTACCAGTGATGAGAGTGGGGTTTGGTTATAAAATCATTAGCAGATACTGAGGAAAACTCAGCTAAAGCACAATTGTTTTTAAAAAGGGAAAAACCTGGATTAATGTAGTCTTTCTCTCACACTCCAACCATTCAGAACCCATTGCCCTGACTAAAATAAAGGTGGCCTATAAAATAAAGGTGGCCCATTCAACCTCTAAGACAGGGTAATAATGTTGCCTTCCCAGGATACCAGGCAGCTACTGCTTAGCTAATTTGTTACACTAAAGGCAACTAGAACCACTGATGATATATAGGAGATAGGTGGTCAACTGGAGGCAGACTATAGCAGCCTCTCCTGCTAAGGGGTTTGTTTTTAAACTGGCTTGTGGAATGGAAGAAGGAAACAAATCAAGAAGTCATTCCTATATTAGAAGAATTTTAGCCAAGACAAGACTGACAAGGCTTTGATGATATGATCCCTATAGGAGAGTAAAAACAAAAACAAAAACAACAACAACAAAAAAAACCTCTGCATAAATTATTTTGTTTATTATTGTAATTAGATTTTCACAATGAGGGTTTTGTCTTTTTACCATCTAAAGTGCCTTTTTTCCTGTTAATGTGACATTAAATTTTAGTTACAAGCAATGGTTGGTTGCATAGGGAACAAAATAATTGTATATTCAGTTTTACAGAAATAAAAGAATATTTGTCTTAGAAAAAAACATATATTGTCTACCCATAGCTATGAGAAGTATATCATCTGCTTCTCTTCTAATCTTTAAAAATCACTTGTCTCTAATATTAAGGTCACATATCCATTTAGACTGTTTTGTAGAATATTCTGTAAAATACTAGTCTGAGCCTAGTTTCAACCAGACTGCTTTCCAGTTTTCCCAGCAGTTTTTATTTTAAATCAAAAAAGGAGGTTTTTTCCTAAGTAATTTATGTTTTCCATTTTATCAAACAATGGGGTTATTGTGTTCCACTGTTTCTGATTCTCCCTTGCCTAGTCTGTTCCATTGGTCTATTTAAAAATCAATACAAGATGGTTTTGAGGACCACTGCTTTATTGTTTGAGGTCTCAAAGTGCCATTCTCCATTTATCCCTACCTCTTTTCACCATTTCTCTTGCTGTTCTATATCTTTTGTTTTTCCAAATGAATTTTGTTATTATATTCTCAAGTTCTACAAAATATCTCTATGGTAATTTGATTGGTATAACATTAAACATGTAAATTAATAGTAGTTATATTGCCATTTCAATTATTTTGGCATGGCTTTAAGCCCTGAATATAATATTCTTCCAGCTATTTAAGTTTTTCTTTATTTCCTGGTTTTTTGGGCTTTTTTTGGTGAGGCAATTGGTGTTAAATGACTTGCCCAGGGTTACACAGCCAGCAAATGTCAAGTATCTGAGTCTGGATTTGAACTCAGGTCCTCCTCACTCCAAGGCTGAACCTCTATCTACTGCACCACCTAGATGCCCCTTTTCTTTATTTCTTTAAGAAACTCTTTAAAATTAAATCTATACATATCTTTTGTGTGCTTTAATAGCATAGTATCAGATACTTCATGCATTTTTTTTTGGCTTTTTGGCAAGGCAATCGAGGTTAAATGACTTGCCTAGGGTTACACAGCTAGTAAGTCAAGTGTCTGAGGTCACATTTGAACTCAGATCCTCCTAACTCCAAGGCCAAAGCTCTATCCACTGTGCCCCCTAGCTGCCCCTACTTAATGCATTTTGAGAGAGAGAGAAAGGGGGAGGGAGAGAGAGAGAGAGAAAGAGAGAGAGAGAGAGAGAGAGAGAGAGAGAGAGAGAGAGAGAGAGAGAGAGAGAGAAAGAAGCTTCCATTTGTATTCTGAATCCGTTGGTTCTCTTTATTGAGGTGGATAGTTTGTTTCCTCATGAGTCTTTTGAAATTGTGGTAGATCATTGTTTGACAGAGTTACCAAGTCTTTCAAAGTCGATTCTTTTTATAATATTGCTGTTACTATGTAAACTGTTCTCCTGGTTCATTTTGCATCAGTTCATACAATTCCCAGGTTTTTTTCTGAAACCATTCTCATCAACATTTTTTTCCTTTCATTATTCAACATTTCTTAAAGCAAAATAATACTCCATTATATTCATATACCATAACTTGTTCAGCCATTCCCCAATTGATGAGCATTTCCTCAGTCTCCAGAATTCTTTGATACCATAAAAAGGGCTGCTATAAACATTTTTGTACATAGGGATCCTTTTCCTCTTTCTTTTGTCTCTTGGGAGCATTGTACTCATAATGCCGGATCAAGGATGTGCAAAGTTTAATAGTCCTTTGGAAATAATTTGAAATTGATTTAGAGAATGATCGCATTAATTCACAACAATGCGATACTGGATGTATTTTCCCACATCCTCTCCAGCATTTGTCATTTTCCTTTTTTTCTTTGTCATTTTAGTCCACTTGGTGAGTGTGAGGTGGTACCTCAGAGTTATTTTAATTTGCATTTCTCTAATTATTGTGATTCAGAGCATTTTTCATATTACTATTGAGAGCTTTGATATCTTCCTCTGAAAACTATGATGGTGATTTATAATTGGAGAATGGCTGTTCTTGAAAATTTGACTCGGGTCCCCATATATTTTGGAAATGAGATCTTTATCCAAGAAACTGTTACAAAGGGTTTTCCCAGTTTCCTGCTTTTCTTCTAATTTTAGCTGTATTGGCTTTGTACAAAAATATCTGTATTTTACTTAAATATTTTGCATCAATATTAGGGAAATTGTTCACTAGTTTTTTTTCTCAGTTTGGAATCTTCCTGGCTTAAGTATCCAAATCATATTTATGCAATAAAAAGAAATTGGTAGTACTCCTTTACCTATTTTTTCCCCAAACAGTTTAAGTAATATTTAAATTAATTGTTCTTTAAGCGTTTGGTAGAATTCACTTGTAAATCCATTTGGTCCTTGGGGCTGTTTTTTTTTTCCTGAGGGAGCTCATTTACGGTTTGTTCATTTTTCCCCCTCTAACACATTATTAAATATTTCAGTTGGTCAATTTCTATTTTTGTAAATACTCATCCATTTCATTTAGATTGTCAATTTTATTGGCATATTGTTCAGCAAAATGGCTCCTAATAATTGCTTCTATTTCATCTTCATTGGTTCACCTTTTTCACTTTTGATACCAGTAATTTAATTTTCTTTTAAAAAACTAAATTAGCTAATGTCTAATCTATTTTTATTATTTTTAAAACCAGTTTCTAGTTTTATTAGTTCAACTATTTTTTATTTCAATTTTGTTAATTACTTCTTTTTTAGGATTTCTATTTTATTTAATTTGTTGTTTTTCTAGGGATTTTTAAAGATTCATCCCTGATTCACTGATCTACTCTTTCTCTCTTTTATTGATGTAAATATTTAGAGATATAAAATTTCCTCTAGGTGCTGCTTTGTCTGCATCCCCAAGACTCTGATATATTGTCTCACTGTTGTCATTATCTTTAATGAAATTATTGATTGTTTCTATAATTTGTTCTTTGACCTCCACCACCATTTTTTAGGATTAAGTTATATAATCTATGCCTCAAAGGTCTTTTATTGAATATTATTTTTATTGCATTGTGGTAAGAAAAAAATATGTATTTAATATTTTTGCTTGTTTGCATTTGTTTATAAAGTTTTTATGCCTTAAACATAACCAATTATTATGAAGATGCCATGCAAAGCTGAGAAATGGGTATATTCCTTTCTATTTTCATTCAATATTCTCCAGAGGGCTAAGATATGGAAGTTTTCTAAAATTCTACTATCTCCTTAACTTCTTTCTTGTTTATTTTATGGTTAGATTGATCTAGGTCTGAGAGGGGGTAATTGAGGTCCCCTACTATTATAATTTTACTATTTCCTCCTATAACTCATTCAACTTTTCCTTTAAGAATCTGGATGCTATGCCATATACGTATATTTTTAATACTGATATTAATTCATTATCTATGGTACCTCTTAGCAAAATATAATTTACCTGTTTTTCTCTTTTCATTAGGTCTAGTTTTGCTTTTGCTTTGTATGAGAGCATGATTGCCACCCCTTCCTTTTTTTTACTTTAGCTGAAGCATAATACTTCTGCACCATTCCCTTATTTTAACTGTGTAAATCTTTCTCTTTCAAGTGTGTTTCAAGTGGCCTTCTAAGTCTTTGGGTGCAGCCTTTTGACTGAGTCCAAATTCTACAGGACAAATTCTTTTACCAAGGGGATTTGTTCTGTGAAGTTTGGATTCAGTCAAAGGGCCACTCTTGAGGATCTAGAGGGCCACATGTGGGCTTGAGGCTGCAGGTTCCCTATTCCCGACATAGGGCTATAGTTTTTCTTCTGTGTTTTATCCTCTGGTTTGGGTATTAGGATAATACATTTGTCTCATAAGAAAGATTCTTTTTTTTTTTAAAGGCAGTTGGGGTTAAGTGACTTGCCCAGGGTCACACAGCTAGTAAGTGTCTGAGGTCAGATTTGAACTGAGGTCCTCCTGACTCCAGGGCTGGTGCTCAATACACTGCGCCATCTAGCTGCCCCCATAAGAAGGATTCTGGTAGGGTGCTTTCCTTCTCAATTTTTGAGAATATTTGTCAAAGTATGGGTATTAATTGTTCTTTTAAAGTTTGATAGGATTCTCCTGTGAATCCATCAGGACTAGGAAGTTTTTTTCCCTTTGATAGTTCCTTTAAAGCTAGTTTCAATTCTTTTTCTGAGGTTGGGTCATTTAAGATGTCTCTATGATATTCTGATAGTTTGGATATTTTATATTTTTGAAGGCATTCTCTTTATTTTTTGTTCTCATTTTTGTTAGTATAGAAATGTGCACAATATGTTCTGATTATTCTTTTTATTTCCTCAGGTCTTTTGTGATTTCACTTGCTTATTTTCTATTTTTTTATTTGATTTTCTATCCTTGTCTTTTTAATCACATTAGCAAATAGCTTATATCAGTTTTATCAGTTTATATCAGTCTTTTCAAATAACCAACTTTTAGTTTTAGTTTACATTTCTATGAGGTTTTTTTGTTTCCATTTTGTCTACTTCTACTCTAATTTTTGATATCTCTTCTTTTGTCCTTATTTTTGGTTTTTTACTTGTCAGTTTTCTAATTTTTTTAAATGCATGTTGAGTTCATTAATCCTTTTTCTCTTCTATTTTGTTAATATATTGTAGGGATACGATTCCCCCCCACCCCCAGGATGGCTTTACCTGCATCCCAGAAATTTTAGTAGGTTGTTTCACATTATCATTTACTTTCACATTTCTATGATTTGTTCTTTGTCTCACTCATTATTTAAGATTTCATTGTTTTCTCCATTTGGATCTGTGCCTTTTGTTTGTGTTTCTTGAACAAATGACTATTTTTATTGTATTTTGTTCTATAAAGGATTTCTTCCTGAGATCTTTGGCATTTTCCATTTCCCCCCCTTATTTTCCTCTATTGCTCACTTTTGGACTCCCCTCTAATGGTGGTTTCCCCTAGGGGATAGATCTCAAAGCTTCTCAGCCTCCTTTTACACTAAACAATTCCCACTTCAGTTTAAGTCTTTGTCCCAAGTGACTTTTGAGGGGGACAGAACTGACCCCTGATGGATGCAAGGCTCTTTCCATCAGGCTTAGTAGAGGGCTACTTAACCCCCTACCAGTACTTCTCCTTTCTTCTCTTCCCTTCAGTATCCTATCCTATTTACTCTGTTCCACAGTTCTCTGGCCCAGCAATATAGAGCATTGCAGGCTGGTATTATTGCAGACTGTACTGACTTCTGTCATTTAGAGTTTAGATCTTCTGACACTGGAGTAGCTGTGTCAGGATACGGGATGAGTTCTATTTCAAGCCCAGATGTGTTCTGCCTCCTTCCCTTTGTTCCCTCTACTCCCCTACAAAGATCTTTTACAGGACAGAATGCTGCCATGTGTGCTGGCTATTGAAGCCTCAGCAAATTTCTACAATTTGGAGTTTAGACCTAAAGAGCACGGGAAAGGAAGAGGAGGGACTAGTGTGTGTGGTTACATTTTGTTGTAAGCCTGTGGGTTGGCTGGCTAGCACAGCCTTGCTGCTAGTAGTGGTAGTCGAGAGGGTTTTAGTTTCCTGGTGTCCTAGACTATGGAGAAAGCAGAAGTTGTTTTAATTTTGGCACATAATGTCTATCTAGTACTCCATTTTGTTAATCACATGATCCATGAGTCATCTATTTCTTGTCTTGAAAAAAGTATTCATAATATATAGGTGTGAAGCTTCTGAATAGTCTATACATCTTTGTCTTTTCTCATCCTTACTCCTGAATCACATTGTCCACCATAAGTTCTCACATTCCCACTTTTACACTATAATCACTGAATAATACAGTAAATGTTGGCTTAATTTGGAAGATCTTATTACATTTTTTGTAGTATTTTTCCACCTCTTCATCCTCTGCAACAAATGTAGGCATATAAGAAGTAATTATTTTCATGTAGGTCACTTTGTAAATAATGATCACAAGTACTGAAATTAAGAGTGACCAATGTAATGACAAAGAAACACTGTTTCTTATTGCTTTTGGATGATCACATCAGCTCTTTCTTTTGTCTGTCCAAGGAGAATTTTTGATCCATCTTTCAATTTAGCTGATATTTCCTTCCTTCTAGATTTATTTAGATACAGCAAGAATGCCAAGATTGGTACGATAAAGTTACTCTCATAGCATGTCCACTTAGTCATTAGACAAAGATTTCACTTGTAGAGTATCAACAGCTAAGTTTCTACTTAGAGTCTATTAAAAAATATGATTCTTAGTATCTTATCTGTAGAAGTGGAAGAGTATTGCACTGGACTTGGGGCCATTTTGTATTTTTCTTTGTTTCACGGATTACTGTAGCCAAACAAATCAGCACTGTGTGGCCAGCCTCCTGGTAATGTGCCACTGTGTGCTTCGCTAGGCTTTTCACCTGACACAATTACAGTCTTTCTGGGACCTTACTTAAAGCCCTTCCAGCATGGTAGAAATGATTAGAGCTCATGCTCCACTGCATAGCCTTCTCCTCTCCTTGACCAAGCATCCAAGTAAGACTTTGTGAAGGATAGCAAGGTAAAACAACAGTATAGGAATTAAACAAATGAGGGCTACTAACAAGTGGTCTAGGAGTTTGGAGAAGGGAATGTGGGCTGGAAACGACCAGAAAGGCTTTGTAGGATAGTGACTCACACTATGTTACTCTGAATATTGGTCAACCCCCTTAAGAAAGCAATTACTGTACACCACTCTTAACTGAGATGGAAATAATAGGAGACAAAATTGTCATCACTGTACAGGGGAGATATTTTCTGTATTCCCAGAATAAATAAATCATAGTTTACCCATTACCCAATGGCAGGTAGATAGTACAGTGGATAGAGTGCTGTGCCTAAAGTCAGGAAGACTCATCTTCTTGAGTTCAAATCTGGCCTCAGACACTTACTAGCTGGGACACCCTGGGAAAGTCAACTAACCCTGTTTCCTCAGTTTCCTCATCTGTAAATTGAGTTGGAGAAGGAAATGGCAAACTATTCTAGTACCTTTGCCAAGAAAATCCTCAATGGGGTCATGAAGAGACAGACATGACTGAAAAATAACTGAACAACAATTATCCATTGCCTATAGTACATATGGACCCCCATGCTGTAATGACTAGCGTATACCATGGGTATGAACAATTCCTCTCCTTCAGAAGATTACACTTTCATCTCAACCAAATATATTGATAATGTAAATCTATAGGAATCAAGACTACCTGAATATAATATATATGTGGCAGGTGGGGGGGGTATTCTGATTGAACTGGGTATGGGCACTCAGTCTAAAAACTCTTTCTGTCTCTTCAAGAAGATGTTGATAAAGTGATATATCAATCTATCAAGAACATGTTTTTTGTTTCATCTAATTATAGTGCTCTTCCAATAATATTCTCTATAAATAAAACACGAATTTTAAACATTTCATTGAGGCTTTCTTTGTCTAATTTTTAAAAGTGTCACTTATTAGATAAATCTATCTTGGCCATGAACAAAATGCAGCAGTTCACACATTGGAATGCTTTAAAAATATACTGGTTCTTTTCTGGTTCATGAAAATTACTTCCGTTGTCTTTAACTAAAGTAAGAGTTTAGCACTTGGGGGGAAAAGATTTAATTTAGACTGTTCCATTTACACAATCATAGCATTCAGAGTTGGAAGGGAGATTGTCTAATCTAAAATCCTAATTTTATAGATAACAACATGGAAATCCAGTAAATACAAGTAACAACACAGAAGCAGAGTAGGCAGGAACTCTGAAGTCATTTAACCCATACCTGAATAGGGACAAAATAACATTCCTAATATAGTTCGAAGTACTCTACAGAGGGAGACCCTGCTACCTTCTGAAGATAAGATTGTCCTGCTTTTGGATATCTCTAATGGTTAGAAAGGGTTTTTCTTACATCAGGACCAAGTCTGCATCTCTGTTAACTTTCACTCATTATTTCCAGCTCTCTTTCCTGGGGTCAAGCTTATCAAGCTTAATCTTTCTTCTATATGATAGCTATCTTTGAGTATGGGGAAGGAAATGGCAAACTACTCCAATATCTTTGCCAAGAAAACCCCAAATGGGATCACAAAGAGTTGGACATGACTAAAAGTACTGAACAACAACAAATCTTTAAGTATTTGAAGAGCTATTGATTCCCCCAACTTTAAGTCTTCTCTTCAAGCTAAACATTCCCAGTTCCTTCAGCCAATTCTTATATGACATGGTCTCTGGCTTCATTCTTCTGTATATATTCCAGTTGACCAATGTTTTTCCAAAAACATGGAACACACAACTGAACAAAATCCTCCAAATATGGTCACCTCCATGGTCCTGGACACTATGATTCTCAATACAGAGTAAAATCATAATAATTTTTTTGGCTGCTATATCACCCTGTTGAATCATATTGAATTTGTAGTTCACTTAAAACTCACAAACCTTTTTCAGACACTACTGTTTAGCTACTATGCTATACGTATAAAGTTGATTTTTTAAAAATTCAAGTAGGAGACTTACAAGTTCATCTATCCACACATAAATTTCATCTTATTAGAAGCAGATCATCATTTTAGCTTGCTGAGATTTTTAAAAATCTTGATTCTATCATCTAATGTGCTCACTCCTGAGAGAAATTATTATTTCTCTCTTGTATTAACTAGTTATTGTTTTGAAACCAAGGTTTTTCCCCTTTTCTACTTCATCATCCAGAAATCAACTGGTGTGGGAAATCTCAGGCAAAGGTTTACCCAAACCAAGATCTAATCAGACAGTAAAAGAAATTCTAAGTTTGGGCTCATGGGAAGATTCCTGCTCATTGCATTTACTCAGACAGGTGTAGGAAAATGTGGATTCTCTCATTTGTGAGACAGGTGATACTGAAATTGATAAGTCTCTTTGACCAAGACTTGAGTGATCTGAATCACATACCCCCAACATCCTCATTATAATATAGCCCACCTCCCAATATAATATTATTTTCCTCATTAATTATTAACCAGTTGATTGCCCCCCTCAGAAACACCCACTCTTCCAAGGGTATATAAACTGTAAGCCTACCACTATAAGGGTCTGGCATTTGAGAGTATCGCTGACCTCTTTTTATTAATAAACATGCTAGACTTATTAATAAAGTGATTAAATTACCCAGAAACTATGTCTCTTAGACTTTGTAAATGTCACACTAGCTTTCTAGCTTTATTTCATATAAAAATTTGACAAGCATCCCACCTAGGTTTTTATTCATATCATCAATAAAATGTTGATAGGATCAAGGATAAATTTTTTTTTCGCTTTTTGGTGAGGTGATTGAGGTTAAGTGACTTGCCCAGGGTCACACAGCTAGTAAGTGTCAAGTGTCTGAGGCCAGATTTGAACTCAAGTCCTCCTGACTCCAAGGCCAGAGATGTATCCACTGTGCCACCTAGCTGTCCCTAGAGTACCACATTTCAAGCAGATATTAATTAACCCATTAATAGCTACTCCATTCATTCATTTAACAAGTTTTGAATCCATATAGCTGCATCAACTAAGCTCATATATAGACTCTCTCATAATGCTTTATTAAAATCTCAGTATACTATTGTTAGAGCATTTAATTGATCTGCCAGTCTAATAACACTATCAAAAACCGATTACATTGGCCATCTGTTCTTGGGAATCTAAGCTGGATTTTATTGATCACGGCTTCCCTTCCCAAATGCTCAGAAATCATTCTTATAGTAACATTTAATATTTACTCAAAGTCACATGGGTATTGTGTTAATAGAATCATGATTCAAACACCTGTCTCATTGAAGTCCAATGCTCTGTATATTAAAATTGCCTCCCCAACTTCCCTTATATTCTGTACACAAAGCACATACCAGCATCTTCTCCATGATTGCTGATTTTCCTTGGAACTGTTCTCCTTCCCATGACAAACAAGAAGCTTCTGTCTGTATATGTAGTGGATGTAATAAGAAAGAAAGGGGAAAAAATTTTTTAGTTTCTTACATGTTCCCACTATCACAGTCAAAAATAAAAGGCAGGAGCAAAGAAAAGTATAGGTATCAAGGAAGAAGAGGAAGTATGTGGATTCTTGAATTAGCCAGGTTTGAGAAATCCATGATTTAGCATTCAGCAGGATAGACATTTTTAAAAAAAGGGTGTGTGCTTTTGTCTTTATTGTCATCTCATTTTTTAGAATGAATTGAGCAAAGGCCAAGAGTAGAGACTGGCTCTTTCAGGGAAATCAATGTAATTCCACAGTTCAGCCAGGAATTAAGTTAGTGTATATCTCCATCACTATTCAAGGGAAACGCAGCCTGATAAGCAGCTCTCAAATGTGGAGGATTGGCAGTTAACAGCTTGACGAATCTATCCTTTAAGAACACCCTACTCTTTTTGTTCTGATTTCATATTCTCCAAGCAACTTTCTGGTTCTAATTCTCTTTTCCAAGTACATTTTGTGCTGACATGGGGATGTTTTAGTTCTTCATGCAAATGTGTAAAACTGTCGATGAGTCTCTTATGAATTTGATCTTTAGGAATCAATTCTTTGGTGCCTGATCACCCCCTGGGGAAATTGATAACATCAAGTTTCTGGACCTGCCAGGCTGAGAACAGTATTCTGGAACTCAGAAGAAACAAATCAGAAAGGTCCTGGTTAACTGTCTGACAGTCTTACTATAGCACTCTCCCTCCCTGTCGCTCGTGGACATCTCCATAGGAATAGAACAACAAATCAAGCCTTGTTAACCACAGTAAGTTTCAGTGTAAATTTCCTGAGAATGCTTTTCTAGGGCTAAGAAACACAGGACCCAAGTCTATCTCTATGATTAGGTCTTTGTAAAAATCACTCTCCCTGCCTACCCCAAACCCTCCTTCTTTAAAACAAACAAACAAACAAACAAACAAACAAAAAAACAAACAAACGACACATGCAGACAAATCAGAACCTTCAAATTTTTCAGTTGTAAAATGAGATTATCTTGAGACTATTTACTTGTAAAAATATAAATGAAGGCTAACTATAATTCTAAGAAGCAATTGATATACATACATCTAAAATATTGTATTTATTTCTTACAACAATTAACTATGATTTATTTAAAAAAAAAAAGACAAGCTAGGAAGGTTTTGTTTTGGTTTGGGGTGAGCAGGAGGGAGTTATTTGTCTTTAGTTATTTACCAGACCCACATTTAAATGAAATGAACTGGAAATACAATCAGGATTCTGGATTTCTAGTTTCTCTCTCAATATTTCCTGAAAGTTTATAAATGGTAATATTCAATGTAATACACTAACTTCAGAGCTGAACCTTATTCTACATGCTCTATACAAGGACTAACAATAGATAATTATAATAACCTCAATCCAAGACAACAGGAAACAAATATGATTTGTTTGACCACAAGAAATATAATGAGAAGGAATAATTCTTCAGTCATATCAATCAGCAGGATTTTTAGTGTATGCTAACCTAGCCTATCCTAACAAGACTAATCATGGAAGAAAGGACTTTTACTCCTCTAAATAAAAGTACAAGACATTCAAAGGAGAAGAAACAAGAACTGGGAGAATTTCTGGGTACTTTGATTGTGTTTAACACAGCAATTATAAGCATTTCTTTTAAACTGATGCAGTGACAGAATGTTTATAACTCCAATGTTATATATTACATGGCGGCATATTTTGTGGTTGTGGGGTTAATTTTATTTTTTAACTGTGAAGATTTGTGTAACTTGTGAATATTTCTGAATCTAAAGTGGCAGCAGTAGGTCTTTTCCCATCTCAAACCAGTGTAGATACTATGATTCTTGTATTGGATTGTTCCATTACAGCCTAATTAGATCTATGGGAGGCTGGGTAAGAGAGGGGCAGGGTTGGAAGAAGGGAAACATTTGGAAAACCCAGATGGTATAAAATTCAAATGCTCATTTGCTTAATGACTTTAGCTGTAGGAGGTTTATTAACATACCTGTATGCCAATTCCCCCCCTCCCCAGATGCATTTTAAAGTACAGCCCCAATCTATTCCTCATAGATCCTTAAAAAAGCCAACTACAGCATTGAAATGGTTTAGAACATATACTCCAAAGGCATATTGGGAACAGATGATCAGATCAATATAATCACCATTGTATACTCTAATCAGCAGGTAAGCTGGCACATTCTGCACCAACTACATTCTGTTACCTTTGATACTTCCCTTTGCTACAGAATGTCAAGTAACTGCACATGACATGGTTTCTTTTTTAAAGAAAAGAGCAATTTTTTTCACTCAATTTAGATTCAGAGGTTCCCAAAGTGGGTACCACCCTTTGAGGGGTACTGGAACAGTGTGGGGCAGTAGCAACCTCAGGTGCAGTTGGGGGACATTGAATAACAATAAAGGAGCAGTAGAAGCATAAGGAAAGAAGAGAAGAGAAAAATTTGAAAAACTATTTGTACATGTTTCATATGTTGTGTAAGAATTAGAATTGTAGTGATTACATTATTTTCAAAATAAACACACAAAAAACGCAAGTTATAACCAATCACTGGTCACATCCACCAACAGGTCTTAACAAGCAAGTGTTGGCAGATCAGCTTGTCAGAAAGTCCAGCACGCATCAGCAGTAATATGTGCATGTAATGACTTGTTTACGGTACTATAATATACAGTTACATGATGAAATATTGCATTATCAAAATTTCAATGCAGCAAAACCCCCACAAATTAACAATAAATTATTAAATTTAAGATGCACCATTTAAAAATTTTTTAATATTTTTTGAAATGCAAATTTAAAAAAACAGTTAAAGGGTTAAAGAAAGTAGATTTCCGGGGGGCACTGAGTAATTTTTTTTTGAAAATGGGTTGGTAGGCTAAAAAAGTTTGAAAACCTCTGAGAGAGAAAGTAAAGGAGATAACTCCATTCCCACAGGCAAAGGGAATCCAGAAGCAGTGCAAATATGACAACAGCTGCAATCTTTTGATGTCATAGACTAGCAACTATGAAACTTCATAGATACTTTACCACTTGGCTCTTCCTGCCAACACCATCTTCATCTTGCTTCATCTTATATCCCCAGAAGATAGATGGCAAGATGACTTTCAGGCCAACACCTTCAATAGCCACCTGCAGCTCCAAAGAGTTTGCCTTGCCTCTGTCTGGACACTTTCCACTCCTTCTTCTTTCTTTGCAGCCCTACCAACCCCCTGACTTCCAGGCCCTGAAGCCTGCATCAGCTGCCTAATGCCTATGGACAGCTCCTTCAGAGACTGAACCCCAGTTGACAATGATAACCTACCTGAACTTGGTTCCTCAATAACTATTATAATTCCATTTGGTTCTATTCATCCCATACCAGTGATTATGAACCCCAGTCACCACTGTTCAAATCCTGTTCTCCTGCTTGCTCCCAAATAACTACTCCCTTATTCTCATTCTCTTCTGCATAAATCTCCTAATATTCCACTTTAAGACTACCCAACCCTTGCATTGCATTCTGGAATGCCTACACCTAGGTACAACTGGATTTCATCTTAAATCTTTTTCCTTTTTTGCTCTCTCCTGATGACAAGGATTTCCTGGCTACCTTTCCCAACACAAGGCCAGGGCTTTTTAAACTTTTTTCACTCACTGCCCTAGCCTAGCTACATGCCCTAGCAACCTACATATCATTCATAACTGACTCCTCACTCTCTCATCCCCCAATCCAATTGTGAAGTCTTATTTTTTCTACCTTCATAATATTTCTCAAATATTCCTCATTCTATTCTCTGACAAGGCAACCTCCCTGGCTCAAGTCCTCATCACTTCATGCCTGGACTATTACAATAGTTTGCTGGTTGGTCTCCTTGCTTCATGAATCTCTCCATTCCAATCAACAGCTGCCAAAGTGATCTTCCTAAAATGGAGGATTATCCATATTGCCCTCTTATTCAATAAACTCCAAATCGCTATTATCTTTAGGATCAAATATAAAATCCTCTGGCTTTTAAAGTCCTTCAGAACCTGGCCCCTACACATCGATAGAAAGGACTTTCAAAAAATTTTTTTTCAAACTTTTTTTTTTTTGGTGAGGTAATTGGGGTTGTGACTTGCCCAGAGTCACACAGCTAGTAAGTGTTATGTGTCTGAGGCCAGATTTGAACTCAGGTCCTCCTAACTTCAAGGCTGGTGCTGTATCCACTGTGCCACCTAGCTGCTCCCCCCCTTTTTTTTTTGCAATTGGGGTTAAGTGACTTGCCCAGAGTCACACAGCTACTAAGTGTCAAGTGTTTGGTCTGAGGCCAAATTTGAACTCAGGTGCTCCTGACTTGAGGGCCAGTGCTCTATCCACTGTGCCACCTAGCTGCCACTAGAAAGGACTGTTTTTTTTGCTTTTCTTTATATCCCCAGCACTTAGCACATAGTGAAGTGCTTAATAAATGTTAGTTGAGAAGAGAAGATGCAACTCTCTTCTCATAAGGCTAATGATCTTATACACTTACTCCTCTCTGAGATGTAAAATAATTATGAATATTATAATTCCAGAAGATCTACAGAATTATTGAAACGAACCCTGGGTTGAGTCGAAAGGGCTGGGTTCTGATCCCAGTTCTTCCACTCTCAAGCTATATGAATTTGGACAAATCACTTTACCTTTTTGAGTCTTTGTTTCCCTATTGTAGACTTGAGAATAACACTTGCCCGCTTCACATGGCTGTTGTAGCAATTGAGATAAAATGTGAAAGTTTTCATAATTGGTAAAGACTACAAAGAAGTTGTTAGTCCTGGATATGTGGATATGTAGAAGTTGTCTATTCAAAATGCTTATGGTAAACTTAAGGCTAATTGTTAAGGTTAATTATTAAATGACAGGAAGAGAGGTGACAAGAATAATAGAAAACATGAAAGTCCAAAAGAAAAAACTGGATTTCAAAACCATAACAAGTATTTTGTTTTATTTAATCATAAAGATAATGGAATGGGGAAAACCACCCCGCTTCTCACCAGTGGGCTATAATCAAACATTCAAAAGGAGAAGATCACTCATCAGACTGGCAAAGTTGACCAAAAAAGGAAAATTGACACATGCCAGAGGAGCTGTAGGAAAATAGGTACATTAGTGTACGATTGATTGAGCTATGAACAGATCCAGCCATTCTAGACAGTAATTTGGAATTGCCCACCAAATGATTAAACTGTGTATACCCTTTGACATAGCAAAATCACTCACATGTCTATACTCCAAAGAGATAAAAGAAAAAGCGAAAGGACCCATATGTACAAAAATATGTATGCTAGCTCTTTTTTTGTGGTGGTAAAGAATTGGATATTGAGGTATCTCTTGTTAATTGGGGAATGAATCAACAAGTTATAATATGTGTATGTGATGGAATGTTATTATGCTATAAGAAATAATGGAGGGGATGGTTTCAGAAAAACCATCTGTATTAGATGAAATCAGAGAAAACTTGTATGAACTGATGCAGAGTGAAGTGAGCAAAGCTGGCAGAACAATGTACACTATAATACTGTAAAGACAACAATTTTGAAAGACTTAGAAACTCTAATCAACACAATTATCAATCATAATTCTACAGCACTCAAGATGAAACATTACTCACTTCCTGATAAGAGAGAAATGATAAGATTCAGAGAAGACTGAGGCATATATATATAAATATTCATCAGCATCTATCTATCATGTTAAAATACATGGACAGATATTGACAGATATATTTA
The DNA here is from genome assembly GCF_003287225.1 of Phascolarctos cinereus. Lineage (NCBI taxonomy): Eukaryota > Metazoa > Chordata > Mammalia > Diprotodontia > Phascolarctidae > Phascolarctos > Phascolarctos cinereus. The sequence goes on along the minus strand of NW_027555847.1, from coordinate 546,349,494 downwards.
TACTTACTGATAGATAGATATGTATATCTCTCTATCAATATCTGTCTATCTATTAGGACATGGCCAACAAGAGATTTTGTTTTGTCTGATTATAAATATTTGTAACAAGAGTTTTGTTTTTTCTTGCTTTCTCAACTGATGAGGGTAAGATGGACAGGGGAGGTGGGGAGGAGAGAATGTGGATCTGAAAATAAAATTTAATCTAAATGAAAAAAAAGAAGAAAGAGGCTTAATTATTTAAGAAGTCATTAATTACTTTTAATTCTAAGAACTTTATTTCCCTTCTTAGCTTTTCATTTAGCTAGTGGATAAGTCCCTCATTATCAGTTTATAACCAGGGGCAATACAGTCAGGGGAGAGGAGTTAGTTGGCAGGTCATTATTAAATATTTCCTTACAGAAATGGCATCTGGTCATATAAAATCCTAGTCAAGAGTATCAGAATCCTATGATTGCTGGGAGTGGAGGAAAGTAAACTCCATATATTTCCTCTTTACATTTTCTTCAGTACCTCTGTACAGATATTTGCCAGAAATAGGCAGCTTCCAATAGTTGCAAGCTCATTTGAGACACTAAAAACTTAAAAATTAAAAATCAAGTTAACTCCTACTCTACTCACAACCAACTAATCATTTATTTGAATTGCAATTCCCCAGACCAAATGCATAATATCAGACTTTATTATTCATTCACTGAGAACATCTATAATAACCGATTCCTTTCCACTTTTTATAAACTCCCCACCCCCCATCCCAATCTCAATTAGAAAACGGAAAAAGTTAAATACATGTAAATAGCTCTGCTATAGGATATCAAACATAAGCATTGGACCAAAATAATTAAGGGTCATATAGTTTGGGAGGAAGGGTTCTCTGTTCATGTATACATTTATCTTAAAAATGTTACCTTTCATAAAGAATTTTTCCATCAGTTTATAAAGTGCACCAAGCCCACCAGTCCCCAAAATAAATTTTGTCACTCACACAGATCAACAATGAAGAAGAAAAAAAAATAGTTTAATCACATTCAAATTGGTACCTACATATAGAGCACTTAGTTGTACCCTGTCAGCATCAAAGTGGCGGTAATACAGATGCACAAAACTTGCTCCAACTTGCTCCCACGTAGGACTTTCAGCCATTTTTCATTCAATGCCTGTCAAAGAAGCAAAGACTGCTTTAAAGACCTTATGCCAAAAACACAAAATGCTACCATACTGTTAAGATTGCTGGAAAATGCAGACAAATTTTAAGACAAAAGAAGAAGGGAAATGTTCTTTCTTCCACAGTATGCAGTGAGGGCATTACATGCTGAGTAAATTATTTCCCATGAAAACAGTTATATATCAATTCATTTCCTACTTACCATGCTATTCAGGACCCACCACAGGAATTCATTAAAAATAAAGTGACAGGCCACATGCAGAGCCTATATATAAACTCACAAAAGAGCTTTTTAAAAAAGGTAGAGGAGAAAAAGGGAAAGAGCAGAGCCCAGAAATTTCAATGAAATTTTTCCACCACCAAACTTATAGCAGATACCAAGTTGAACATGAGAATAAAAATAAAAGTTCTGAAACACAGCACACCCACAATCTTTTAAAAGAATTAGAGGTAATCACAAGGATAGCAACTAGTGTTCAGGGACTACCTTTTAAAAAAGGAAATCTGGAAATCAGAAACTCAAAGTGGAACTAGAATATCTGTCAATTTTAACCTGTTAAATGCAACCAAGATAGTAGGTTCTGACTGGAAAGCATATTGGACTAGGAATGGGAAGACCTGAGTTTAAACCCTAGCTCCTACTTGCTAGTTATGTCTCCTTGAGGAAGTCACTTTTAACCTCTCAGACCCTTTTCCTTCACCTGTAAAATGAGACTATACAACACCAGCACTACCTACCTCCCAGGATTGTTGTAAGGCTCAAATGATATAATGTGACTGCATTTTCTCAACTGTCATTTATTAAGCACCTACTAGGTGCCAGGCACTGAGCAATACAAGTCCAAAGAATGAAACAATCTCTACTCTCAAGTTTACATTTTAATAGGGGAGACCTATAATACACACACATATATACATATATAGCATACATATAAAGTGAATAAATAGAAGTACATCCAAAATAGTTAAACAAAAGGTAGTTTGGGAAGAAAGCAACTAGCAGTTCAGGCCCTCATCACCTTTCACTCAGATTATTTTAACAGTCTCCCTTCCACTCCAGTCCATCTTATACACTGCTGCCAAAGCAGTGCAGAATTCTTATGTGCAGATCTGACTATGTGTTACTCCCCTACTCAGTCAATTCTGTAGTCTCTAGGAACATACATAAGTTCCTCTGTTTAGCTTTTAAAGCTGCACAACCAAGCCCCAAACCACCTTTCTCATCTCATCAAACATTACTTCCTCCCACCCTCCCTTCCTGCACTCTCTGATCCAGCTAAATCAACCTCCTCTCTGCTCCTCAAGTATCATAATCTATTTTGGATCTCTTTGCCTTTACACTTGCCATCCCCCATACCTGGAATGCACTAGCTCCTTAAATCTACCCCACAGACTTCTGCTCTTCCTTTAGGATATAATGCAAGCACCACCCCAATTGCTAGTGACCTCCCTCCCAAACTACTTTGCATTTAATGATTTTGTATATATGCTTCTTTATCCACTTTATATTTCTACTGTGTATACAGTATGTATAATATACACTTCTTGTCTCCTCAGTTAGAATGTAGGCTCCTTAAGAGTAGGGACTATTTCATTTTTTTGTCCTCATATCCCAGCATCTAACACAGTGATTAGCACATGGTAGCCCTAAATAAATATGTTTTTGTTCACTGATTAATCCTTTTTGCCTTGGGGTTTCTGAACAAATTATATAAATGAAATGGTAAACAGGTAAAGGTAAGCTTTTAAAATAAAGGACAAAAGTAGTGATTTTCATCCTTTTGCCAATTTTGGGCATTTTTAAACCACCTGGTCTCAAGGGCCACCTTTAGGGTCTAGTGAGGATTAGAAAGTGATTTACCAAATAACATGCAAATCCTGTATAAGTGTTATAAGCCAATTTCTCCCTCCTCTGAGGTAGGTGGCCCCAGACCCCAACAAAGGTGCCTGGAGGAACCCAGACAGAGCTATCACCAACTGGGAATATCTTCTCTCTTCCACAGCCACAGTCTACTCACCAATCTTCCTATCAGTTGCCTCTTCTCCTTTTTGCCTTCTGGCCAGACTAACCACCTCCCACATCTCCACCCCTGCCAAAGGAAACCTAGAATACCCTCTCCACTCTGACCCCTTAAGTCTATCACCTGTCCTTCCCTTTCCAGTGGGAGTGGGACACTCCTGTGGGTCATCCAAAGGATTCCACACCTTGCCATTCACCCTCTAACAGCACCTTCCTTCATGAGTCGTCTTCCCTTGACTCATATTTGCCCACAGAAAGGAAGGGAAGTATCCGGTAGGGACACTGTGTTTCTTGACCTGACTCTAGTTTTTTCCCCTATTGACTTTAGAACATTTTCCATTCAAACTAGGGTCACATGATTAAAGTGGCATTGTTGGGGGGGGACCCTAAACACAGAAGACCATAATTTTATTCCAGGCCTGACATTTAATCCTAGCCTCAGTTTTTTTTTTAATATTTAAAATGGGAATAATACCACCTGTACTATCTACCTCACTAGTTGTGAAGAAAACACTTTGCATGTTGAAGCAATATACACATAAGAATTACTATTAATAACTCATCAGATGAGAAGTAACTAGTTTTTGGTAAGGAAATTAAACTTTGAAGTTTGGAGGTTTCAATTATAGTTGCTACAATGTTAAATATAGTACTTTCAGTGTTACCAGACATTTCTAAGTTTTCATAAATTAGTTCAATTAGCAGAAATAGAAGCAAATACTGTTTCTTTTAATTTTGTTTCTTCCCCCTCCTCCCATGTGAAGATTATTTAAAGGTGTCTGAACACAAGGCCCCTTCACTGCAGTCATATTATGAGGTCTCATCATACCTGGGATTTGATTCTGGAAATAGAAAGAACAATTCAACTAAATGCTTATCATGTGTCAGGCATTGTGCTAAGGACCTGAGAGAAAAAGAATGGCAAAAATGCATAACAAAACAAAACCAAAAAACCAAAAACCAGGCATTGCTCTCAAAGAGCCTACATATTAGTCAGAGAGAAGACAGCAGTTGCTGATTTACGTTAGTGCAAGTAGTATCCTTAAGAATTTCCTACAGTGATGAAATCACAAGTCCAGACCAAGTTACAAATTAAAGCGCTTTCTTCTTCTTCTTCTTCTCAAAGGCTATGTCTGCAGAGCACAAATTCTAGCAGGTCCTATCAAAATAGTATGGATCTGAGCGAAGTTCTGGTTATGACTTGTACATCTATTGGTCAAAGAGCTATTTAGAGGGGCTCATCATCTAGTTGGTAGCAGGGTGATAGCTTTTTTTAGCTACAGCGGATTCTGAATGCAATGAGTTGTAGGTCTATGCTCTTCACTGGTAGAAGTAACTACTTTGACCCATTGATCACTTAAATGCAAACATATGGGAAGATAGAAAACTCCTCTAGATAGCAGGCATCACAAACAAGAGTATGACCATTTTATATTTCCATAGCTCTAAAGACTGTTCTCCTCATTTTGCATCATTGAGTGTCCACACAGAAAGACACTACAGAGCTCTTGAGGTGGAGTTTTAAACAATGTCTCACGATGAATATTTCTCCTCTACAAAGGTGGGAAAAGGGTGGATCATCCAGTCTGGAAGGAAAGACCAAAACCAAGCCAACTGCAAGCTTTGTGATCGGTTTCCTTGATAAAATCCAGAAGTAGGAAATCATAAAACTACAGTTTTAACATCTTCTGAAAACACACACATGCAAAATGAACCTCTGTGGGTTAACAAACAACTTTATCCATCTTTAGCAAAGAGCTAGTTTAGCCTATTGAATTTTTGGTTAGAGTACAAGTTCTTTTGGGTTCCTCACAGGATTTGGTCTAAACAAAGTAAAGAAAACTTACTCTAAAAAAAGGAAGAAATTCGGGCCACGTGATGCTGTATTACTATATGAATCCCAGAAAAGGAAGGCCTCTGAAGCTGGAGGTGCCAATTAGGTGAGGACAAAGAATCCTCCCATTCTAAATGTTTCTTGCTTCCTCTGTAGTCTACAAATTACACCGAAAGCTGCCTTCAGTTTCCAGACAAAACGACAGCCTTACCAAAATAAGGTCCACTGCAGTGTTAGACGCTTACCCTATTACTATTACCAGTAACCCAACTTGGAGGGTTGAATCGCTGCCCTCTGAGGTTATGCCCAAAACACCTCCAAGAGGCCAAAAAGGCTCCATCCAACTCAGGAGAACTGGGGCAAGGCAAGCTTCCTATAGCAACTCCATGAACCAGCTTAACCTCCAGCTCTTCAGGCCACTTCCCTTCCCAAGAGTAAAAACTAAACTGCCTCTTCTCCCCTCTGCCTAAGCAGCAGCAGCCATAGCTCCGGATCGCGGAATTAAAAAAAAATTAAAAAGTGGAGCCACAGAGTACCTGTACCTTGTCTTCCGCTGCAATGAGAGATGAAGATGAGACACCGAGCTCGGCTTGTAGCTTAAAACTTTTTGCAGCACCGATTCTCAGCGGGTTTCCCCCCCTCCCTACTGCCGTCCCCCATACCCCGCCCCCACGCCCCAGTCAGAAATAGCCGCAGGAAAAGCTAGCACAACCGCCCCCGCAGCCATCACTTCGGGGCATTTAAAAAAGATCCGGTCCTTCTTCGCCATCTCCTCCACTCCCCCTTCTCCCTCGAAGTACCTTAAATTACAAAGTGGGTTTTTCTTTCTTTTTTCTTATCCCCTACTCCAAAAGACAATCTAACATCAGCACCCTCCTGCCGCCTCCCAAAACCCCGCGCCTTCCCAATCCAAACACACTTTCCAGCTCCCAGAATTGGGAGCTCGGGAAGAAACTCTCCTCTGACCGTGCGCACACGTGCATGTCACCTAGAGCAGCCGTACCAGTGCCACCAACACCCCTTCACCGCCTCCGCCTCCTCCCCTCTCTTCCCTCCTGCCTCCAGAGGGAGAGATCTAGGCAGTGGCTCTACTGGGTACAAGTCTCTTTCCTACCAAGAGGGGCACATACACGATATGCATTTCCTGGTCCCCGCGGTCCCGCTCTCAGGTAGAAGAGACTGTAGCATGGTGGGGGACCTGCTAAGAGGTGAGCAGTTCTGCTCCAACCTCCCCCTACCCCAAGGAGCACATGTGCAATACTTCTAAAGCCGCTAGGATCAAGGAGAGCTTCAGCCGCTCCCCATATCTCCCTAGCTTTGGTGACAAGCCCCCACGCCCAAATCCTAATTCTCTATACACACAACACACACCCAAACACACCCACTGTGACACGCGTGCACACACACACACACACACACACACACACACACATTCCCCCTTCTCTAACATCTGGAAATGGACCCCTCCCCAGATGCTCATACTTACTTAAGTGCTTCATTGTTTCTTCTCTTTCCCAGCCTTTCACAGCCCCGGGAGCGGAGCTCCATCCTTCTTCTCTGCACCCCTGCCACCCCCGACCCCTTCTTCTCAGCCCCTTCCCCGAAAGCACACATGTGCGGTGGGGTTGCAGAGCGCTCGAACCACGCCCTCCGCCCCGCTCTCTGCAGCACGCGGTGCAACTCCTCTCCAGCCGCTGCAGAGATGCCGCTCCACCGCCGCCGCCGCCTCCAGCTCGAAGGAAAATGAATGCCTCGGGTCTGGCTGCCTTCTCCAGCCGCAAAAGGCTTTACTTTACTGCGAGCCAGGCGGGGTACCCGCTGCCGAGAGCTGACTCTGTAGAGTCCAGGTCGCTGCCTGACCATCCCCTCCAAGCCCTTAGCATTCCACTTCTTTATGAGAGATAAAGAAATAAACTACCTCCTCGCGCAACGACCTATTCGACTCCCAACGCAAAGTTGATTCCTTTGCAGCTTCTCGTCCGACTTTGGGACGATTGGAAAGGAAAAACAAAACAAAACCCAAACCCACACCCTTGCATCGCCGGGATTTTCGTGGATGCTGCATCTTGTGCCGTTCCAGCGCAAACTTCCAGACCCACATCCTCTCCCATAGCCCCCACCCTAAGATGCTTCCCCCAGCACCCCATCTTCTTACCTGCCTCACTGGAGCGGAAGAGCGGGGGAAGCTAAAAAAGAAAATCGTGCCGGAGTAGCGGCAAGACCTTATTGGGTAGTATCCCCCTCCCGGGCGCCGGGTGGCCGGTAGGTGGCGCTGCCCTGGTGGTCTTGGGACTCCTGGACCAAGAGCCGTAGCAGAGAAAGCAGCTTTGACAGCTGCTGCCTGAATCCTATGCTTGTTTCTGGACGGGGGCGCGAAAAATTTCCAGAATGCAACGAGGTGTACAAGAGCCGGGGGGGTGGGGGCAATTCCCTGAGCTTTCCTTCTGCCCCCGTAGGAATCCTCATAAAAACTCCTTCAGTAGTCCGTGTTCCCCCACGCGTGAACTGGAGGTTAAAGAGCATGATTAATGGAATCCGAGCAGCGTTTGAACTAGATTTGCAGGGGCGTGCGAAGGAGAGAGATGGAAGGGGGCGGCGGCGAGCTGGAGGTGCCAGCTTAGGGTAGAGAGTGGGTGGCGGAGTATGAGCGTCCCCAATTAATTTGTTTGCCGATATCTGCCAGTTACTTTGATCTGATGGAAAAAGTGTTTCTTCCTAGGCATAAATGGGTGCGGAGAGAAATAAAAATCTCCCGGGGGGAGGTGTTGTGGGGGAGGGAGGGGGAGAGAGAGAGAGAGAGAGAGAGACAGACAGACAGACAGACAGACAGAAACAGAGAGAGAGAGAGAGAGAGAGACAGAAGAGAGGAGAGAGAAGAGAAGAGACAGAAAAATAGAGACAGAGACGGAGACAGAGACAGAGATAGAGACAGAGAGACAGAAACAGAGAGAGAGAGAGAGATTGAGAGAGAGAATGAATAAGCAACTGTGGACAACTCTTGCTAAAATAAGTGGAAAGACCACGCATTTGGGCTTCCAGCATCTGGTTTCGAATCTGAATCTGTGTGACCTTCGCAAGGGGGGCGGGGGGAGGGAACTCATTTCACCTTGTTAGTTTCAGTTTCCTTGAGAGTAAACTGTGCTTTGAACTTGGTCTCATCCCACTCTAAAAATCGTTTGATGTTAAGTGGTGCATACTCATCACCAAGAAGTATAGAGACTACTGCATATATGGAACGAAGCCTGCTTTGAGACTGGCAGCCCCAAGATTACCCAAGAGATTTTAAAATGGGGTTATGGCTTTTCAGGCTCCTCAGCTTTAAACGGTCCCATAAGACCTATAATTTGACCCATAAACATTCTGATTAGCAAGGTAGCCTGGAAAAAGCTGCGGCTCTGAAGTGAGAGAGTGGGTCCAAATCCTGCCTCTGATAGGTACTACTTGTGTGACCTTGGGCAAATCACTTAGCCCCCCTGTGCCTCAGTTTCCTTGTCTGCAAAATGAAAGAGTTGGACGAGATTACTCCTATGATACTGAGATGTTTTAACAACTCAGGATGATCTCAGCATCTGTGAGAGGACCAGAGCACACAGTTGCATATCCTCATCTGTAAAATAAGGATAATCATAACACCTACCATCCAGGGTTGTTTGTAAAGGTAAACCGAGTTAATATTTGTGAAGCACCTTGAAAATCTTAAGGAGCTTTGTAAATGTTGGCTAGCTATTCTATTCTTACAGGTAAACCCTAGTTAAGGTTGAGCCTAGATGTTCCTCAGAACTGGCATACCATCTCCTTCTGTACATATGAACAGGGTGATCCTCTGAGATTGGTCGGCACTCCCTCTTTATTTCTGTTTTTCATGATCCTTCAAGATCCAGCTCAGATGTGCCTCAGCCAAAAATATCCTTTCTCAAATATTTCCAGAACATTTTGAATATCTCCTTTATTTTCATGGTTTTCCAACTCTTACTATTCATGAACATGTTGCATTCCCCATAGAATGTAGGCTCCTCGAGGGCAGGTACTATTTTATTTTTCCTTGAATCCCTCGCAGAGTTCCTTGCATATAATAGGTGCTTAATGGACATTTGTTGAATTACACTGGTACTTTCCTCACACCTAGACAAATAAATTATTCTTTATTGTTTAATGTTTCTATTGCTGTTTCAAGTATGCTTAAGTGTAAGGCTAAGTAGTCGTAGGATTTAGAGCTAAAAGTGACTTTAGAGATCATCTGGTACAACCCTCTCAATCTACAGATGAAGAAACTGAGGGACAGGGAGCTTATAAGTGACTTGTTCAAGATCATTTAAATCGTTTATAGTATTACTTGTTATATAAATATATTTATTAACATATTATTTAATAAGTAGTAGACGTGGTATGCAAACCCAGTTTTTCAGAGAGACAAATTAAGTCCCCTGCCCACTACACCAGGTTCTTTGTTGCATTTATATGAGGGATCAAGATGTCTTTACTGGCAAAAGTCTGTGACATGCAAACAAATGGGAAAAGGACCCACATGTACAAAAATATTCATAGCAGCTCTTTTTGTGGTGGCAAAGAATTGGAAGTTGAGAGGATGCCCATCAATTGGGGAATGGCTGAGCAAGCTGTGGTATATGAATGTAATGGAATAGTATTGTGCTATAAGAAATGATGAACAGGCTGACTTCAGAAAAACCTGGAAAGACCTATGTGGTCTGATGCTGAGTGAAGTGAGCAGAACCAAGAGGACTTTGTACACAATAACAGCCACGTTATGCGATGACTAATATTGTTAAACGAACCCTTCTCAGCATTGCAGGGATTTAAGACATCTCCAGAGGCCTCAGGATGGAAAATGCTGTCCACATCCAAAGAAAGAACTATGGAAATCGAATCACTATCACTTATTTTTACCTTCTGTTGAGTTTTGTTTCATCTTTCTGATGGCTCCTCCTATTGGTTTTAATTTTTACTTACAACTTCACTAACGTGAAAATATGTTTAATAGGAATGTAAATGTAAAACCTATATCAGATTGTGCACTGTCTTGGGAAGGGTGGGGGGGGAGGAAGGCGGAGAAAAATTTTCAACTCAAAAGCATACGGAAGTGATTGTTGATAAATCAATAAATTAATAAAATGGGGGGGGAAAGTCTGTGACATGACTACACATGAGTGATTCCATCTCTTATGGCTAAATCCCAGGGATACCTGGTTGGGACACTGATTTGGGAAACAAAGGATAGCCTGCTTTCAACCTTTGAAGCTGTTATGCAGAATAACTAAATGTTGCATTTCATATATTTACCCTATTCTCTTACTCTCCCTACCCCAACTTTATCTCACCAATTAAGAAAACTGTTTTCAAGTATGATCTGCCCAAGTAAGCATCTTTTGACTCTAGTACTTCTCTTTCTTCCAGTACCTTTCTTGTTGATCATGTTGCTTTCCCATGCAATGTTTGGTATGATTCCTAGGTGCCACTAATTATGTCATCCAACTGTGGGTATATAGCAGTATAAATGAATGAATGGATGAAGCGTATCTTAAGTGCTTATGATGAGCAAAGCATTGTGTTGAGTGCTGGGGATATAAGTACAGTTATCCCTTCCACATCATGACTTTCCCCATCATGGTTTCGATATATCACAGGTCAGCATAAAGAAGTTACATGGGAATTTTGGGGGAGTTTGTGGAAGCTGCAGATGACTCACGAAGGCCAACAGATGACACAGAAAAAGTTTAGAAACTCAGAAATGCATAAAGTATATGTATAGTGTTGTATAATATCAACATATTTTATCTTTTAATGCTGCAAATACTCCATAAAAGAAAAAGAAACAAATTCAGATTTCTTCTCTGACATGAAGGGAGGGGCCAAAAAATTTTATGTGGATTTTCCAGATCGCAGGGATGCCACACCTAATCCCCAAGATGTGGAGGGGATAACTGTAGAAGAGTAAGACAGTCTGTACTCTCAAGGAGCTCACATTTTAATGGAAGAGACAATGCGTATGCAAGGTTTTCAGCTGCAAGTCACGTGGAAAGGTCTCATGGTTCTTATCGTGCAGTGGCAAAAAAGATAATGCCTCTTTTTTGTGTGTATTTTTTTTGTTTTTGCTTTTTTAGGCAATTGGGGTTAAGTGACTTGCCCAGGGTCACACAGCTAGTAAATATCAAGTATTTGGTCTGAGGCCAGATTTGAACTCAGGTCCTCCTGACTTCAGGGCTGGTGCTCTATCCACTGCGCCACCTAGCTGCCCCGAGAATGCCTCTTTTTAAAAAATATTTATTTATTTTTAGTTTTCAACATTTACTTCCATAAGATTTTGAATTCCAAATTTTCTCCTCTTCTCTCCCCTCCCCCCACCCCAAGATGGCATGCAATTTGATATAGGCTCTACATATACATTCACATTAAACCTATTTTCACATTCACATTACAACATTAGTCATGTTGTAAAGAAGAATTAGAACCAGTGGGAGAAATCACAAGAAAAGAAGAAACAAACAAAAACAGGGGAAAAAAAGAGAGCAAATAATATGTTTCAATATGCAGTCCGGCTCTGTAGTTCTTTTTCTGGATGTGGACAGCATTTTCTATCATGAATCTTTTAGAGTTGTCTTAAATCCTTGTATTGCTAAGAAGAGATAAGTCTATCAAAGTTAGTCATTGCATAACGTGGCTGTTACTGTGTACAATGTTCTCCTGGTTCTGCTCACTTCACTCAGCATCAGTTCATATAAGTCTTTCCATGTTTTTCTGAAGTCTGCCTGTTCATCATTTCTTATAGCACAATGGCATTTCATTATATTCATATACCAAAACTTGTTTGGACATTCCCCAACTGATGGGCATCCCCTCAATTTCCAATTCTTTGCCACCACAAAAAGAGCTGTTATAAATATTTTTGTACACTTGGGTCCTTTTCCCCATTTGTATGATCTCTTTGGGATACAGCCCTAGAAGTGCTATTGCTGGGTCAAAGGGTATGTACATTTTTATAGTCCTTTGGGCATAGATCCATATTGCTCTCCAGAATGGTTCGATCAGTTCTAATGCCTCTTTTTAGATGTCATTTCCACCAACAAAATCCTATCAGTTTCTGATGTTGAACCATTTGATGATGACAAGGACTTTGGTGGGAAGAATTTTCTCTTCTGGATCTTCAGTAACTGTGGCTATACCACCTGCAGGAGCAATTGCAGGCTGCATCTCCACAGAGGATGCTTCATGGAATGATAGGTACATGGGGAAGGAAGCTCTGTTATTCTAAAGGCTCAGATTCAGGGTCCTAGATTGTCTCCATCAGGATCTGAAGGGAAATGGTGGTCAAGGTAGTAATGGTAGTTTGACCCACCTGGCACATGCTGCCTCCTGTGTCTTCCTCAAGGTGCTCCACTGCTTTAGCTAGACTGCCTTAAAGGCCCAATGAGTGCCCGCCCATTGGTTGGCAGTTAAGGATGGAGGGCCCCTTCTCCATATGATTGGTCTCCTGGGATGAGGACTCTGAAGGCTGGGCTGGAAGCAGGACAGAAATGCTGCCACACTAATGGCTCTTGTGCTCATCTGCATGTTGGTGGTTGTTAGTAGTTATATATGTATGAGTGAACATGCACTTATACACATATGTATGCACATATAAATATGTGTATCTATATGTGTATACATGTGTGTATATGTATCTATACCTGCAAGATCCTTTCCAAATCTATGGTTCTGACCTATTATCTTATCCAACATCAGACTCTTTGTTCTGTTAAGGGTTGTTTTTTTTTTGTTTTGTTTTATTGATGTCTTTTGTTTTTTTAAATTTCATAATCCTTTCTAACTATATCTGCCTTCCCCCAAATTAAACTCTCTTATAAAAAAGAAAAGTGGTTAAGCAAAAACTATCATTATAGTGACCATTTTTGATGATGTTTACAAAATACTTCCCTTCTGGTCATCTTCTAACTGTGAACAGAAGGGAAGTATGTTTCATTATAACTTTTCTGGGACTATTAACATAGCTTTTCAATTGCCCAAATTTTGGCTTCCTTTTAGTGTTTTTTTGTTAATTTATATTGTAGTAGTGATATTGCTCTGATTCTGATTATTTCCTCTATATCAATTCATATAAATTTTCCCACATTTTTCTGAATTCCTTATGCTCCACATTTTGTTTTTTTAAAATACATTTTATTGACATGTTTTATATTTATATCACAATCACTTTGTGCCCCCTTCAGACCAAATCCTACCTTGTGACAAAAATGGAAAAAAGTCTGGTATGACATCTGAATACATGTATCCAATTTTATGTTCTATCTGGTAATATGTCTTTGTGTTCTGTGATGAGGGGGGCATCAGACTTTTTATTGGGCCGTTGAGAATGGCTGCATACAGTATATTGAGACTAAATAAATTTTTTACTATTATAGATCAGGAATGAATTAGATTAGACATCTTGTCAACTTGAACATGGAAGAACCTTGAGATTTTGGTTAATTTATTTCACAGCAAAACTATTTTGGATTATATGGGATGGCTGTCTGGGAGGGGGAGGGGAAAGGATACTGTAATGATGATATAAGAAGTGGAAGACATCAATAAAAATTTTTTATGCAAGGAAATTGGGGTTAAGTGATTTGTCCAGGGTCACACAGCTAGTAAGTGTGAAGTGTCTGAGGCTGGTACTGTATCTATTGTGCCACTTAGCTATCTCTAAAAACTTATTTTTGATAGGTGGATGACCTCAAATCTATTCTCTTCTTTCTCTATGATCCCATCTTCCCTTAGAATTTCAACTATTGCCTCTTTGCAGACAGTTCCAAATAATAATAACTCACATATATAGAGTTGTAAACTATAAGTTTACAAAAAAGGGCTTACCAAACCCTTTCCCCGCAACATCTCTGTGAGGCAGAGGCTCAGGTACTATATCTCTTCGGGTCTCTAGGGTTAGCCTTGAGGAGTTGGGGCTATTTCTGTACTCCTATAGCTCATTGGCTCCCATTGTCATGCTTCTCACCTCTCATATCCAGTCAATTCTTCAAAATATTTCTTAAATCCATCTCTCCCTTTCTTTTCTCACTGCTGCCATTCTTGTTTAAACCGTTGTCTCATGCCTAGCCTATTAGTTATTAGATCCAAGAAGTTCTTTAAGATATAGAATTGTAACAAAGAGAACAGTCAGGGTGGCAGAATAAAAACTGAATTTTTCCAAGCCTCCCCTCCCCAAACAACCTAAAAATGAGATTGTGGGCAGGGATGGCAATTAAAAGTCACAGTGAGTCTTTTTTTTAGCTTAGGGCAGCTTAGGAAGTCAGAAAGAGGGGTCTGAGGACACTAATGGAGTGGGTACTGGTCAGAAGAACAGTTCTGGAGTGGGGACTGATCAGGAATATGGCACAGCAGAAGCAGCACCAGTGGTGGTAGTAATACCTGGCTTTGGCAATGGTACCAGTGGCAGGGAGCAACCCAACACCCAGGCATGGTGAGGGGACAGAACACCTGATCAGAAAGAGATTCCAGGGAACTCCTCTACCAGCACTGAGCACAGGATTGGGAGCCATCTGGCAGCTCTGTCACCCATTACCAGTTCCAGGTCAGAGAGAGGAGTGATCCTGAGGGAGCAAAGACCCTAACTAGGTAAGAACCAGAGTGCAGATCAAGTGGGTAGGGAGGAGACCTCTTCCTACAACACATCATGTTGGAAGTGCTGAAAACTTAGAGCACCACACTGAGTTGTGAAAGCAGCAAAAGGACATAAAAGACAAGCTCAGGCCAGACATCCTTCCTACCCCAGAGGTGAGCATAACCAAAGTAAAGAAATAGGCTGGGGAAATGATCTAACAACAAAAAAAGAAACTGACCATAAAAAGCTTCTATGATGGCAGGGAAATTCAAGATACAAATGCAAAAGAAGACAATGTCTTGAAAATATATACAAGAAAAGCCTCAAAGAAAAATACAGAATGGACACAAGGCCACCAAGAATTCCGAGGAAAGCTAAAGAGTTTAAAAAAAAGAGCAAAAACTGATTTTAAAAATAAAATAAGTGGTAGAAGAAAAATTGGGAAAAGAAATGAGAGCTATGCAAGAAAACTATGAAAAGAGAACTAACAGTTTGGCAAAAGAGGCATAAAAAACACTGAAGAAAAGAATGCTTTAAAAATCAGAATTGGCCAAATGGTAAAGCAATACAAAACCTCACTGAATGAAACAGTTCCTTAAAAATTAGAATTGGACAAGTAGAACCCAATGACTCCATGAGACATCAAGAACAATAAAACAAAGTTGAAAGGACAGAAAGAAGAAGGAGGAGGAGGAGGAGGAGGAAGAGGAAATGTGAACTGCATCATAGGAAGAACAATTGACTTGGAAAATAGATTGAAGAGAGAGAATTCAAGAATTATTGGACTAACTGGAAGCCATGATCAAAAAAAGAGTTTAGATATATTTTAAGAAATTATTGAGGAAAATTCTCCAGGTATCTTAGAACTAGAGGGCAAAGTAGAAATTGAAAGAATCTACCAGGCACCTTCTGAAAGAAATTCCCAAATGAAAACTCCTAGGAATATTATAGCCCAAATTCAGAGCTTCCAAGTCAAGGAGCAAATACTTCAAGTAGCCAGAAAGAAATAATTGAAATACTGTGGAGCCATAGTCAGTATCACACAAGATTTAGCATCTCCCACTATAAAGAAGCAAAAAGTTTGGAATATAATATTCCAGAAGGTGAAGGAGGTAAGCTGGGGGTGGGGAACCTGTGAACTCAAGGCCACATGTGGCCCTCTAGGTCTTCAAGTGAAGCCTTTTGATTGAATCCAAACCTCACAGAACAAATCCCCTTAATAAAAGGATTTGTTCTGTAAAACTTGGGACTCAGTCAAAAGGCCACACTTGAGGACCTAGAGGACTACATATGGCCCTGAGGCTGTAGGCTCCCCACCCCTGACTAGTATTACAACCCAGAATAATCTACCCAGCAAAATGGAGGATAATCCTACAGAAGAAAAAAAGGATATTTAATTAAATAGAGAACTTTCAAGCATGCCTGATGAAAAGATCAGAGATAAATAAAAAATCTGACTTTAAAACATAAAACTCAAGAGAAGCATAAATAGGTAAACATGAGTGAGAAATTATAAAGGACTCAACAAGGTTAACACTAATTAGATTCCTATATTGGAAGATGATATATGTAACTCATAAGAACTTTTAACATCTTTAGGGCAGTTAGAAGGAGTCTATTGAGAGAGAAGGTATGGATTTAAGTCTATTGTGTTGGGATGATCTCAAAAGAAGAATGAAAGAGTGAAAAAAGGATATACTGAGAGATGGAGGAAGGGAGATGAAGTATAAGAAAATTATCAAAAGTGATGTGCAAGGAAGAGTTTATACAATGGAGAGGAAAATGGAAGGGAGCAGGTAATGCTTTGTTCTCATTCTCATGTGAACTGGTTTAAGGAGAGAATACACACACACAAATATATACATATACATATGTATACATATATGCATATACAAACATATATTATATATGTGTATATATGTATATGTACACACAGTTGTGTACAGACATTTATCCTATGTAATAAGGAAGTAGGAGAAGAAGGGAATTTTTTAAAAAGGAGGGAGTTTTAAGAGGGTGAGTAGATTAAGGGAGGCAGTGGTTAAAAGATGTTGAAATATGTGGGGCTTTGACCTGGTTTTAAAAAAAAAAAAAGGGTCCACAAATGCCATAGTCCTGTTAATAGAAAATTTGAATCACCAGTGACCCTAGCAATGCTGGGTTAGTTTCTTATTCCATCGTAGGGCTTTTTTTTTTCCCATTTAGATGTTCTTTGATTCTAGGTCATTGTTCCCACCCCACCTTTTTGTTTTCTACATTCATCAAAGCCCCTTAGTAGTAACTAGCTCAAGGTAATTCTATATCTTTCCAAACAGTTTGTATTTTTTCCCAGCACATTTTTAAAATATATGGCTTGGTCAGGGGAAAAAAAGTCCGTTATATTTTCCCCAAACTCATTAGGCATCATTAGCTGACAAAAAATTTTACTACCATATTTGAATCTCCGGCTACCTCTATGAGTTATGGTGAGACCTCAAAGACTGAAGAATGGCAACAGTTGTTTCTAATGGCTACTAAAGCACACGCATATATAAAGTCTCTCCAAGAGACTAACTTCACTCTTTAACACCTCCAAAATGAGGTTTATTCTGTGCTTTGCAGGACTGTGAATTACACAATAGTTTGAATTTTCTTTCATTCTTTTACTAAGTGCCCCATATTCGTGATATAATCTTTCACTCTTCCTTCTCTGTCACCTTTTAGTTACTAAGTCCAAGAGATTTCACTTCCACAGTCTTTTTCACATCCTCCTTCTCTGCTTCCCAGCTACCACCACCCAACATGGAGCCTCATTACCATTTATCTGTACTATTACAAAGCTACTGAACAGTTCTTCCTATTTCCCTTCTCTTCCCTCCAATCTTTCACACCACTATGAGAACAATCTTTCTTATATTCATAAGATATGACTATGTTACTCCTGTGCTCAAAAATCTTAGTAAGTTCCTTGTTGCTATTTTTTTCCCAAGTAAAATTTGAACTCCTTTGCTTAAGATTCAAGCCCTAACATTTTACAACTATCATCACCCTACCTTTCCAATCTTTTTTCATATTGCTCTCCTCCGTGTGCTCTATATTTCAGTCAAATTAGATAACTCTTTGCCCCTTGTATGCTGTCTTTGTGTCTTTGCCTACAGTCATCTTCATAATGGGAACTGGTCAATGAGAGCTCAGTCCTTAGGAGCATGTACAGTGTGCTCTGCCTGATACAGCTTCCCATATGGAGCATAGATGATACCATTCATGGAAATTCATGATGGCATAGAATGAAGGGGCATGATATTTCACTGCAAGGAATGGGAAAACTCACCATCTCTTGCTCTAAACCCACTTGATCCACTTACCTCTCTTATTTCTGTCAAGGGCACCTACATCTTTCCATTCAAAGAGGTTCTCCACCTCTCCATTTTTCTTCCTTCCCTAGGTCCAATCAGTTACCAACTTTGTTCATTCTATGTCTAAAGCATCCTAACATTGGTCTCTTTATTCAGATTACATCTTATTAGCCCTAATACAGCCCTCCTCACCTGTTGCCTGAACTTTTGCAAGAGTCTCCAAACTGGTTTCTTGCATCTAGTCTCTCTCCTCTCCAATCTATCTACTCCAAAGAGCTTCCAAAGTGATATTTTAAGCAGATCTGACCAAGTCATTTCCCTCCTCAAAAGTTCCAATGGCTCATTTTTTTCCTTCAGATAAAATAAAAATGTTTTTCCTCTGAGAACAAAGAAAGGCCAAAAGGAATCGCAGATAAGCAGGATTGCTTTGAAAGTTTCAGAATAAATTTATTATATACATAAAAAGAAAAGCAAGTTGCACACAATATTTTTAGTTTCACACAAAGAAAATAAGTAACAGATCAGCTATGAATGACTTCAACTCTTCTTAGAGATACAATGATCCAAGACAATTCCAAAGGACTCATGATAAAAAATACTATCCACAACCAGAGAGAGAATTGTTGGACTCTGAATGCAGATTGAGGTATATGCTATTTTCACTTTCTTTATTTTTTTCAAAGTTTTTTTTCCCCATTTGGTCTTTTTTCTTTCACAAGATGACTAAAATGCAAATATGTTTTACATATTGTACATATATAATCTATATCAAATTGCTTACCATTTTAGGAAGAAAAGAGGGAGGGGAGAGAGAGGGAGAAAGAAAAATTTGGGACTCAAAATTTTGTAAAAATGAATGTTAAAAATTGTCTTTACATATAATTGGAAGAAATAAAATACTATCAAAAAAAGAAAGAAAACAAGTAACAACAACAAGAGAAAAAATCACACCTCTGTCCTCTCCCTAGAAAGGCAGGGAATTACTGGGGCAAACTGTATATGCATACATACATACATACATACATACATACATACATACATACATATATATGTATATATATATATATTACATAAAATTATTCTATACATACTTCTATTTATCAGTTCTTTCTCTGGATGCAGATAGCATCTTCTATCATATGCCCTTTGTAGTTAATTTTGGGTATTTATAACACTTTTTTTTAAGAGTATGATCCAAAAAATATTAATAAATGAACCTTTTGTGAATGTCAACATCTCCTATTTTCTTTGCAGTTTCTTTCAAAAGAACCACTCTCTGCGTAGAAAATAAGTCCCATTTGATAGCTTCTCTATGTAGTTACTGTAGCTTGACTAAACTGTGGGAATCAACCAACCAATGAATCAATGAGTATAAACAAGTGGTAACAATTACATCCTCAGCACTGTGCTCAGTGCTTGGGATGTGATTACAACAGATACTCCAGCAGGATTGTTTCATTAAATCAAAGTTTTGTCACACCAAAGAGATCTAATGTATGCTATTCAGTTGCTTCCTTTGTCAGCTGCAAAGTTCCCCTTACCCCGGCCAGCAGTGCTTGCCATGGCACTCAGGAATACCTGTCTTCCAGGCTTTGTTAGAAAAATATGAAGACTCTCTCTTGTCAATTTAAACTGCTATATTTTAATCTGTCAAAATAACATACAGAGATCTTGTGATTTAATCTTATGGAAGCTGCAAAACTTGGAGGATGGGTGATTGCTAGGGATATCTCCTTGATATATGTAATTTTTTGCTCTTAGTATGTTAATACCAAGTAAAGAGTGTTTAATAGGACAAAAGTATTTATGCTTCTTCCTATGGCAGATGCTTCAACTTCCATGAACCCGTGAGTTCACTGATGTGGATACTTCCTGCAAAGGTGCACCTCACAACTAGGCCTTCTCACTCTGTTTCCTGGTGTATGATGATTTAAAGCTGTGTCTAGTTGTTGTTGTTATTGTTGCTTTATTTTTGTTGCTAGTACATACTAAATGGTACTGCTCAACAAAATGGAAAGGACAGGGGAAGGAGAGTAGATCATTGCACCCTAACATAAGAACAATTACTCTGAAATATACTAGTTCCAAGTGGAATATGATTGCCTTTTTAAAAAAATGTATAAGTCTAATTACATTGGGGAAATTGCTCCAGAACAGCAAAAATCACTCTTCCTATATATTCATTTATAGTAAGAGGATAGAGACCAACTGGTGTATTTTGCTTGCTTAATTATATCAAATGTTTTATCATCATATATTCCCACTTGGCATGTTGCCAGCAGCAATGAAGTAAACACATAACTAGATTATGATAGTGGCAGTTTGAGATTATAGAAAAATTTCACCAATGGGGACTTAAATAATCACTGATAACACATCATTGTCTCTTCTATTTTCTTTATTCCGGGGTAGACAAAATATGGTCATTTGATCACCATTACATTTTCTTACTCTTCCCAACTTCCGTCTGCTCATGTTCATTTTGAGATAATCTCTTTCTCTTTGACCTTTGCCTTATTGAACAATGAATTCCTTCATTTCAATCAGTATTTCTTTGTTAAGCATCTGCTATTTGCTTAGCCTAGTCTCCAAAGAGCATCCCTGTGATTTGGTCAGTCTTCTTAGAGCTCCCTGGGGGCTAGAAGGTCTATAAACTCATTATAAATCATTAAAGCAGGACTTACACTGCAATAGTTTCTAGTTTATTGAGAATGATTATACAGGGTGTTCTTGAAAATATGCAAAATTGCATCTCTTTAAACAAATTCTAAAGTTCAGGTTGGCTTTCTTCTTCATTAATTGAAATTAATTGGGTTTTACAATGGGGCACTCCTCTGATTTAAATTGAACCTCCTTCTTCCCTTGTCCTGCCACTAAAGCTGCCATTATCCCTTGGCCTTTGAGTCAGTATTGGCTCATTGCCTAGAACAGTCACATAAAACTCTAATGACTGTGGGTGCCTCTGAAAGACAGTGTAATGAATTTTAAGCCAATTGTTGAAACAAATTGCCAAATGATTATGTGTACAGGCAATATGCTCTCACTAGTCTTCTGCAGAGTGATTCAGACAGAGCTCATGCTAAGCAAAATTGTGAAGCAGGTGAAATGCATTTCCACCTCTCTCTTCCATGCTCTTTCTTGTTTCTATTTTACTCTAATAAATTCTCCATACAGCTGTCAAAATAAGGCCAAGTGGGGAAGAGAAAAAGCATTTATTAAGCACCTACATTATGTACCAAGTACTATGCTAATCATAGTGCACATATTATCTCATTAGATCCTTACAAAAACCCTGGAAGGGAGGTACTATTATCTCCATTTTATAGTTGAGGAAACTGAGGCAGAGGTTAACTGACTGACTCAGGATCACACAGATAGCAAATATCTGAGGCCACATTTGAATTCAGGTCTTCTGGACCCCAGGCCCAGAAGGCCATCAACTATGCCACCTAGCTGCCTAAAGCACAGCGGTGAGCACACCATGCTCCCACTCAAGTATCTCAGCAGTTTCCTGTTGCCTTTAGGTTGAGATACAAACTTAGTTTGTAATAATAGCTAACATTTATATAGTACTTGGTGTTATTATTATCATTTCCATTTTACAGATGATGAAACTGAGCCTGAAAGAGACTTACTCAGACTCAAGTATCTGAGGTAAGAATTGAAATTAGGACTTATTGATTCTAAGTCCCATACATTATCACCTGCACCATCTAGCAACTTCTCCCTAACCTCCCTTTCCAGACTTAAAAAATTAATTCTTTATGTAATCTACATTTCAATCAAACTAGCCTATTTGAACTTCCCAGACTCAGCATGCTATTTCCTATTTCTCTGAGTTTTCACAAACTATCCTTCAGGCCTAGAATATACTCCCTTCTTACTTCTTGGGATTCTTTTTTTTTTCTTCTGGTTTAGTTCAGATGCTAACTTTTATAGAAAGCTTTTCCAGATGCACTTAGTTGTCAGATACTCAACACCTTCCCACCTTCCTTAGCCTTCTCTCCTCTCTAATTGGAGGTCTGGAGAGAAGAACACAAAACTCCTCCCAAGGCTTTCCTTTATTGAGAGCTGGATCTACACTGTCCAGCTGCTCTGCTTGGTTTGAATTCCAAGGAACATGATGCCCTTCTCAAGATCAGCTGATTTCCTGAAATCTTATTGTTCTGCTGTTCAACTCTGATGTGAGGGCTTGCTGAGCCCTTTTTTTTTAGAGCTGCTCATCCACCTTTGGTGTTCACCTTTGCCCAACTCTCATTTGTGATGCCAAGAAGGTGTAGCATGGATGATGGACTAAATGTTGAAGGTAACTGACAAGCCACAAACACATTGTGAGTCAGGAGGATGTCTATGCCAAGAATGTGAAAGCTTTCCCGTGTGGAATGGGAGGATGAGAACAACTTGTCCCAATGGCTGTGAAGGTGGCTAAAGTAGGCACTAGAGCAATCTGATGTTGGCCAGACATCTAAGACACCAAGGTCATCCATTGCATCCTGGGCCGTCACCAGACATCCCGAGTTTTGTCTTGCCACTGGACTTGCATGACTCTGGGGTCGAGTAAGGCAGAAGACTTTGTGCAATTCCACCTCACTTAAATCTAATTCACTCATAGGCCAAGACATCACCCTGTGACATCATTGGTCCTCTTCAAAAAGGAAGAAAGAACAAGAGTAGCAACACCTTGCCAACTCCTTCAGCCTTCTCTCCCTTCTGACTGGAGGGCTGGAGGGTGGCATACTAAACTCTCAAAGCCTTCTTTATAGAGGGCTGGATCTGCACTCTACAGCTAACTCTCTCCTTTTTCACATTTTTTTCTAATTTTTCATTCTTTTGGATTTGTTTTACAGTGTCTTGATTTCTCATAAAGTCACTAGCTTCCAATTGCTCTATTCTAATTTTTAAGGAAGTATTTTCTTCAGTAGTCTTTTGGACTTCCTTTTCCATTTGGCCAATTTTTCTTTTTAGGGCATTTTTCTCCTCATTGGCTTTTTGGACCTCTTTTGCTATTTGGGTTAGGCTATTTTTTAAGGTGTTAATTTCTTCAGTTTTTTTTTGGGTCTCCTTTAGCAAGCTGTTGACTTGTTTTTCATGATTTTCTTGCATCACTCTCATTTCTCTTTCCAGTTTTTCATCTGCTTTCCTTACTTGCTTCTCAAAATCCCTTTTGAGCTCTTCCAAGGCCTGGGAATGATTCATATTTTTCTTGGAGGCTTTGGATGTAGGAGCTTTGACTTTGTTGTCTTCTTCTGGTTGTATATTTTGATCTTCTTTGTCACCAAAGATAATATAGTCTGACTCTTTTTGCAAGGTTTACTCATGATCCCAGCCAATTACTTGAGTTTTAAACTCTTTGTTAAGGTAAGAGTCTGCTTCCAATATGGAGAATGTACTGTCCCAAGCTTCAGGGGTTTGTACAGCTGTTTTCAGAGATACTTGTAGGGCCCTGTAAATTTTCAGTTCTACAAGGTGGTATGATAAGGGGCGAGGTGTTTACTCCTTTCCTGGCCTGTGACCACAAGTATTCCTTTCTGTCCTGTAACTGTGAGGAGGGGTTTCTCTCCCCAGCCACTACAAGCTCCACCACGCCAGCGCTCCTCCTCACCCCAGCACCGCGGCCCAGAACTGTGACCCAGATCCAAACGCTGGCAAAGCAAGAGATTCCTGCCTCAGCACTGGCAAAGAGATCCCTGCGAACCCTCTCTGATCAGCGACTGGATTCCCCCTCAGTCTGTGGGCTGGAAGCTTGGGAAGCAGCTGCCCCTCCCAGGACCATGCTCTTGGGGAATGGAGCTGAAACCCCGCCTTCCTCTCTCAGCACTGCAGAAACAGACTTTTCCCACTGACCTTCTAAGTTGTCTTTGGCATTCGTGGGTTGAGGAGTCTGGAAACCTCCAAGGCTGCCCGCGATTCAGTCCTCTAAGGCCTGCTGCAGGTTCCCAGTGGCATGCACTCCCATGCTGCACTGCGCTGTGCTCCCAGCCCGGGAGATACACCTTTCTGATCAATCATCCAGGTTGTCTTGGGCTAGAATTTTGTTTCACTCTGTCTTTTTGTGGGTTCTGCTGCTTCAGAATTTGTTTAGAGCCATTTTTTGCGAGTGTTTGGAGGGGTTTGGGGGACAGCTTAAGCAAGTCACTGCTTTCACTCCGCCATCTTGGCTCTGCCCCCTCTCCTTTTCAATAAATGAAATTACATTAAAAAATAAAAATACAGTGGTAGTAGAATAAAAATAATAAATAAATGTGTGGTGAATTTTTTGCTGAAAATGAATAAAATATTATCTTTCCCAGAGGTATTTGCAGGGTAGGATTTACCTAGCATTGTTATACAGTTTGTACTTACAAGTAAAAAAAATATTACCCCTAAAAGCCCCAAATTAGAGGGTACTCAGAGCACTTTTACTCTTTTAGCAGGTACAAGCTGAATTTAGTCTAGTTAGCAAACATAATAAGTTAAACTAGGAAGCTATTATCTTCCCTATCCTGCTTTTTGAGGGTCAGGAGTAGGGGTGGCAGAGGGACCTCTCTAAAATAGGCCTTGTCAGGGCAGCTAGGTGGCACAGTGGATAGAGCAGTGGCCTTGGACTCAGGAGGACCTGAGTTCAAATCCAGCCTCAGATACAAAACACTCACTAGCTGTGTGACCCTGGGCAAGTCACTTAACCCCATTGCCTAGGCAAAAATAATAAATAAAATAAAATAGGCCTTGTCTTGTCATGTTTCTAGATCATTGGGAATCTTTTCCTGTGGGGAGGTGGGGTATGTAAGGGATATCCTGGTGTCTCTGTTTCTGTCTGGTTTTCACCTAATTCTCAATGTGTTTGCCCCAAGCTTAAGAATTTCTAGTTATAGGGCAGTTAGGTGGCGCAGTGGGTAGAGCACTGGCCTTGGAGTCAGGAGGACCTGAGTTCAAATCCAGCCTCAGATCAGATACTTGACACTTACTAGCTGTGTGACCCTGGCCAAGTTACTTAACCCCAATTGCCTCACACACACACACACACACACACACACACACACACACACACACACACACACAAATGTATGGTAGAGGGAGGGAGGAAAAAGAATAAGGGGATGGGAAACTACAAAATTAACAAATAATGTAAGGTACATTTTAACATGGGAACAAGCTCAAACAGTTTGAGAATTTCCAAAGGTAATATTATTAGTAAGTGGCATTGATGAAAATGCAAACCCAGGTTTTCTGATTGCAGACTCAGCGGTCTTTATAAAACAAACTATTGGGCAGCTAGGTGCAGTGGATAGAGCTCTGGACTTGGGGTCAGGAGGAGCTGAGTTCAAATTTGACCTCAGACACTTGACACTTACTAGCTGTGTGACCCTGGGCAAGTCACTTAACCCTGACTGCCTCACCAAAAATAAGCAAATAAATGAAAAAAAGAATTGCTAGTTATGGCTCTGGGTATTTTACTTTTAACAGAAAATATTGGAGGTACAATACTTACAGGAAAGGAATTAATTTCTAACAGTGTATTTCAGACAATCTGAAAACCAGTAGGACAGATATTTTAGGGCAGTAGGACCTTTTCAATTTTGTTTCTTCATTTGTTTATTAATTCAACAAGAGTTTATTAAAAGCCTACTATATGCCAAGCTTTTGGATAGGCACTGGAGAGACAAAGACAAAAAACAAAATAGCCTCTACCCTCAAGAACCTTATATTCTATTGCATGTGAAGTGACCATGAAAGCATTTTATGTAGGTAACTCACTTAATTCACCTACATGCAAGGCCATCCTAAAATTCAGATGAAGTGCACACAGAAAATATGATTTGAGTGGTATTCATGTGATCATAGATTTAGATGTATAATTAATGAATTAATAAAAAAGCATTTATTAAGCACTTTTTATCACCAAGAGCTATTATGATCTGGGGATACAAATCCAAAAGAAAGATAGATAGTCTCTGTCCTCAAGGAGCTTACATTCTACGTGAGGGAGACAACATGCAAGGGAACATTGACCAAAGAAGGATATTTTGATATGAGAAGTCAGAGGAATAGTGGGTAGAGCCACAGAGCAGACAATTTACATAGTCTTTTCCAATAGCAATGATAGGGATCTGATTGCTTTCACATTGGGAAGTAAGGACATGGGACTGGGATATTGTGAGGTAGCAGGGCAGAAGACAAAGAGAAGGTTAGAAGGGACTATCAGTTGGGAAATAAAGTGTGGCTTAGAGTAGATATAGTAGGCTATGTGCCTTTGCACTGGCTGAATCTGCAATCAAGATTCCTTCAGGGCAATTGATTCCAAAACCAAGTGGATTAAGACACTCAAGGAATGGAATTCAGTGGTTAGAAGAGAGTATCTGCAGGGTAAATGGCAAAGACTTGGCTGGAATGGGAAGGTCAGATGAAATGTGGAATTAAACTTAGTAATCATTAGGTCTAATACCTCTATTTTAGAAATTAGGTCAGAAAGAGAAGAAGTAAATTGCTTTAAGTCATGCAGGTGGTAAATAGTAGAGATATACACCAAACTCATGTCTTCTGACTCCAGAACCAGCCAATGTTCTTTTCATTATACCATGCTTTCTCAGTAATAGTTGTGTAAGTGTTCTGGTTGCTGTAGCAAAAAATTAAATAGGGCCCTTATTCCATGTTTTATTACTGAACTATGTCATTACTATTGCTCTGCTATCAGAAGGTTGAGTCTTGCCCCCACTTGGGTTCTTGTAGTCCTGTGCCCATGTCTATAGTCCTTTGAATTGTGACTGACTTGAGTTCCAGTGTCTGCTCTCCTCTGCTGCTGACTCACAAATCACTTAACCTCTGTGCCTCTGTTTTGCCATTTTTAAAGCTTTTACTCAGAAATATTCACTCCCCATTTGTAAAATAGAACTGTTTGCAATAATTCCTAAAACCATTTTAAAAATAAAGATGTTTTATATGAATAAAGTCATCTCTCTCTCTCTCTCTATATATATATATATTTTCTATCTTTTCTGATAGCCTGTATATACTTTTGCTTCTTTACTGCCCATTACAAACCATGTCACTGTCCACGCATTTAATTATCCTGTGTCTCCTGAGTAACCATAATATTTTGAGCATTTCTCACTATAACACAGAAAATATAATTCAGGTATTACTCTTATGGCATTATAACAGGCTCTTATTTGTTTCCTTGTTAGATTTATTATTTGGGGGCAGGGGGTAGCCAAATCTTAAAATATCATCCCCTTTCTCCCTTCTGAATTTCACAGTGGGATAAGTGGGGGTATTTAACACAAAGTTCTCTTATTAGGAAAATTCAGAATAAGCAAACTGTCTAAATGAATAACACAAATATTCATGAGAGTTTCTTAGGGGAAGGCCACCACTAAATTTGCCCATTTGGAAGAAGACAGAGACAAAGATAGAGGCAGACAGACAGCAGAGAGAAAGAGACAGAGATAGAGAGAGAGAAATAGAGACAGAGATACCCAAAGAGAAATAAAGAGAGACAGAGATATAGAGACAGAGACAAAGAGCTACTTAGAGGAGCTGGGGGAGTCACTCTTTGCTTGAGCTTCTGAGCATACTATTATACCAGGTTCCAGTGGCATGGATGGGGACAGGCAAGGATTACAGGCTATTTTGCATCAGCAGACCATTCCCATACAGCTTTGTAGTTCATTACAGAAGAGAGTGAAACACCTCCAGTAACTCTTTGTAAAAAAACAAAAAACAAAAAAACACAGTTTAGCAACCGCAAGATCCCATCTTCCAGACTCCACCTACCCACTGACCATGATGAGGATTATGTTTCCCTGGCTACAGTCAAGCCCACGGAACAAATGTCAAGGTCAATTTCCAGCTTGTAAAGCAAGATGATGTTTGCAGGCTTCTGTGGCGGTGTTGCTAATTAAAATGCTCTCCTTTAAAATGTTGCAGCTTTAATGACTTTCACATGCATGCATGAGCACACACACGCACACATGCACATGCAAATGCATGTCTTTTAATATAGCACTGGTAGGCTCTGAGTTATAAATAGAATTCAGGCTAGAACCTGCAGCAAATCTTTTGTCATTTTTCAATGGTTATTCCTCTGCTTCTGCTGATCCAGTTACTAAAATCCAGCAGGGGGGAAAACTGTCTTTGCAATATCTACTGAGATTAATGTGCTCTTGAAAAGTTGCTTAGAAGGCAAATGTATCAGGTTAACATGTGATATCTTTACCCCCACTCCCTCCTTTAAAAAAATGGACATTTGGAGGTTGGGAAAGTGAGCTGATGGTAATGATGTGTATGACTAACAGCAGCAGATGTATCAAATTTCTGTGCCATGGGTCTGAGCGGGATTTGAGGCTACTCTGAAAACTGAACAGTGAATTCAAAAGCTCAGACCCCCAGACTGTACTGTGCAGCCACTGTTGGGCATATTTCTGCATGCAAGTCGGTGTTATATGAAAATAAATTGTCTGCTCTTCTTATGCCATTTCAAATCTCCCCCAGAGAATAAATACCAGCTGTGATTTGTATCTCTTTCTGTCACTGATTTGTTTGCAACTTGAGTAGCCTTTTCCTGACTCTCATTTCAGCAGAGCTGGTTATCAAGCATTTCACTGAAGCCCTTCACTTGGAAGATCTAATTGCAAGCAGAGGGAAATCATGAAGAGAATGTTGATTTCTCAGGCTGAGCCAGAAAGTTGTTGTTGGATACCATGATTTTCCAAGTGTTCCCATTCTGTAGCTGCAGGTTCTCAAGAGCTCACCTAATAATCCAGGTTACTCTACTAATAGTTATTTGATATGTCCAAACCCATGGCATTAGTGATATGACTAATTTAGGAGAAATATCAGCATTTGTTATAATATCAGGGTGGAGAACACAAGCAGTCACCATATTCTCCTAGAGTGGATCTAGTCCCTGACCTCAAGTCAGGAAGAGCTATTTGAATCCTGCTTCAAACACTTACCAGTTGTGTGACCCTGAAAAAGTCGCTTAGACTCAGTTTCCTCATCCACAAAAGGGGGATGATAGTAATAGTCACCTTTGTCACAGGGTTGTTGTGAGACTCAGATGAGATAATTTATGTAAAGTTTTGCAAATGTTAAAGCAGTATATAAATGTTAGCTATTATTATTAAAATTGGAAGTTTGGGGAAATAGGTTGAGCCATCCAGTCACTTCCTCCAGTATTCACCTTATTGTGCCTTCTGACCTCATAATGACCTCTCACCCTGGATCTTTACTCCTCCAACTGCTCATCCCAGTCTCTCGGTGTTTAAAAAAAATAGCCTTATTATTATTATTTTTCAATTTTATGCCACAGCAATTTCCACTCAATTCCCTACACTCTCACTGAATGCTTCCTTGTGTAAGGGTAGGGAGCTAGGTAGCTCAGTGCATAGAATGCCAGGCTTGGAGTCAGGAAAACCTGGGTTCAAATCTGTTCTCAGATATTTACCTTGTGACCCTGGACAAGTCACCTAACCCTCTTTGCCTCAGTTTCCTCATCTTGCTGTCACAGAATTCTAGCCAAGCTATTTAAAACCCTAAAAGATGATGCTGTTAAAGTGCTGCAATCAATATGCCAGCAAATTTGGAAAACAAAAAACAGTAGCCACTGGATTGAAGAGATCAGCTTATGTCCCAATCCTAAAGAAAGGCAATACTAAGGAATGGTCAAATTAGCAAACAATTGCTATATATCATTTCATATGCCAGCAAGGTTATGCTCAAGATTCTGCAAACTAGGCTTCAGCAATATGTGAAATGTAAATTACCAGAAGAGTAGGCTGATTTTCAAAGAGGCAGAGGAACTAGAGACCAAATTGTCAACATTCACTGGGTTATGGAGAAAGCAAGGGAATTCCAGAAAAACATCTATTTCTGCTTCATTGACCACCCTAAAGCCTTTGACTGTGTGGATCACAACAAAATGTGGCAAGTCTTCAGAGAGATGAGAGTACCAGATTGTCTTACTCGTCTCCTGAGGAATCTGTATGCAGGCCAAGAAGCAATAGTTAGAGCCAAACACGGAACAACTGATCAGTTTAAGATTAGAAAAGGAGTATGACAAGGCTGTGTATTGTGACTTTATTTATTTAACCCATTTGCAGAGTACCTCATGCAAAATGCCAGGTTGGATGAAGCAAAAGCTGGATTTAAGGTTGCCAGGAGAAATATCAAGAATCTTAGATATGCAGATGATACCACTCTGATGGCAGAAAGTGAAGAGGATTTAAGAGGCCTCTTGTTAAGGGTAAAAGGAGAGTGTAAGAGCTGGCTTGAAGCTTAACATAAAAAAAAACCAACTAAGATCTTGGCAACTGGTCCCATCATTTCCTGGCAAATAGAGGGAGAAGAAATGGAAGCAGTGTCAGATTTTATATTCTTGGGCTCAAAGATCACTGCAGATGGTGACTGCTGCCATTAGATTAAAAGATGCTTGCTCCTTAGAAGAAAAGCTATGGCAAATTTGGACAACATACTAAAAAGCAGAGATATCACCTTGCTGACAAAAGCCCATGTAGTCAAAGCTATGGTTTTCCCAGTAGCAATGTATGGCTGTGAAAGTTGGACTATAAGAAAAGTTAAGCTCTGCACTCAGTAATAATTTGTTGCTTTTGAATTGTGATGCTAAAGAAGACTTCGGGGAGTTCCTTGGAAAGCAAGGGGATCAAATCAGTCAATACTTAAAGAAATTAATTCAGACTATTCATTGGAAGGTCAAATACTGAAGCTGAAGTTTAAATACTTTGGTCACATAATAAGAAGACAGGACTCGTTGGGAAAGACCCTGATTTGGGAAAGATTGAAGCCAAAAGGAAAAGGGGATGGCAGAGGATGAGATGGATAGATAGTATCATGGAACAACAAACATGAATTTGGACAGGCCTCAAAAGACAGTAGAAGATAAAAGGGCTTGGTGTGCTATGATCCATGGACTCATAAAGAGTCAGAAACAACTGAATGACTGAACAACAATGATATGAGAGTAGAGTTGAAACTACCCTATTTCCTTTTAATTTTTTTAAAATTAATTAATTTTTAGTTTTCAACATAAACTTCCATAAGATTTTGAATTTTAAATTTTCTCCCCCTCCCACTTCTCCCCCTCAAGATGGTGTACAATTTGATAAAGGCTCTATGTATACATTCATGTTAAGCATATTTTCCCATTAGTCATGATGTAAAGAACAATTAGAACTAATGGGAGGAACCATGAGAATGAAGCAGTAAAACAAAACAACAAAGGAAAAGGAGAGCAAATAGTATGCTTCCATCTGCATTCAGACTCTGCATTT
Organism: Phascolarctos cinereus; assembly: GCF_003287225.1. Lineage (NCBI taxonomy): Eukaryota > Metazoa > Chordata > Mammalia > Diprotodontia > Phascolarctidae > Phascolarctos > Phascolarctos cinereus. The sequence continues at coordinate 546,318,268 of NW_027555847.1, read as the reverse complement.
CTTTCTCTGGGGCCATTTTAGTTCTGATACTTTAACTGAGTGGGAACACAATCAATCAATCAATTAATCAATCACCCAGTCAAAAGACTTTTGACTCAGTGTGAAAAATCTTTGAAAGTTAATGGCGGAAGTAAAATGGTGCCAGACAAGAAGTCTTTTCTAATACACTGGGAAACTTGGTTACAGATGACCATTGGAGGTCATCTATGAAGTATCAGTTGAGTTGAGAAGGGGTTTATTTGAAGAATTAGTTAGCATGGAGTTCTAGCTGAACCCTCTAAGAAGGAAATATCCGAAGGAGAATCCGTGGCTTCTGTCTTGGCCAGGTTTCCTCCTTTCCACCTCCTCCCCTTTGACTTAAGGAGGACTTCTAGCTTCAAAAGGTCCCAGGGATTTTAGAAGTCTTATCTTCTTATGAATATCTGAAAACTCTGCCCAGATCAACTATCTGAAGTATCTTTAATCATTAAGAGACAAAGACAGACTGGACTTAACAATTCTATAAGGAACCTAGCAAAGAGACCACATCATGCCTAAGGGAAACTTCTTGAACACCCCGTGAATAGGAGGAAAAGACTTTCTGAAACGAGGAGCTATGTTACCCCTTTCCTAGATGTCTTCTCTAAGCTTGAGCCCACTTCTCTTCAGACTCTGTATTTATTGGTGGAAGAGTATTTCACAGACTTTTGGGGGGAAGTTTTGTATCAACTTATTATTTTCCCACATTAGTAAATATCCCTTTCTAAAAGCTACTTACGTCTGGCTGACAATGTATATCGACTGAGAATCTTGTGAGGGAGGCATACTGGTGGGGGTTTGGCATTAGGAAGATATTTCTCCTGGCAACCTTAAATCTAGCTTTTGATTCATCCAACCTGGCATTTTGCATGATGTGCTCTGCAAATAGGTTAAATAAATAAGGTGACAATATATAGCTTTGTCATACTCCTTTTCCAGTCTTAAATTACCCCAATCCCTCAGTGCTAAATCTAGAGCTCTGAGAGGATGGAGTAACCATGCTTTGGGGGCCTGACCCATCAATGTAATTAAGAGTTGAGATAGTCACTTAAGAGAGTGTGCTACAACCATAATTGTCACCTTTACCTTTGCCTCTGAAAAGGATGTGTTAATGGACGATTTATTGAGCCCTCATCATCTTTGTGCCTTCCCACACTATAATTCCCTTCCTTGTCTACTAGTCCCTTGTATATGTGTTATTTTCCTCTTCAGAATGTAAATTTCTTGAATTCAGGGACTGTCTCACTCTTTTATTTGCATCCTGAGAATTTAACACAGTGCTTAACAAATGCTTTTTATTCATTCATTCATTCAATTTGTATCACTCCATATAAGGCCTCTCACATTTCTCTTAATTCTCTTAATTTGGGAGGGGTGTCTTATAGTAGAGTAGTATTCCATTCTAGTAATTTAACATAATCTAATTAACCATCCAACACTTGATGTCAGCTCCTTGGATTTTGATGCTCCCCCCTCACCCAAAAATGTTATTAATCCTAACTCAGCTTAAAATTATTTGGCTCCTGATTCAGGCTCTGCTGTTCTTTCTAGGAAGTAATTTTCTTTCTCTTATCTCAGTGTTTGCTTAATCACTGGCACCTGATGGCCTTTCTTCAAACGAAAGATGACAGAATAACTTATATAGATTCACTTGGAAATGCCTATGGAATTGAATGATTTTTCAAAGACTTATACTTTACAAATAAAGAAAACTTTATCCAGAACTTTGGGATTAAAATTGTTCTGCTTGAGCCCAGAAGGCTGAACTAAGATCAATGTGTGGAAAATGTGGATGCTTCGTTTACCTGCCAAGAAAAATCCAGGAACTATATGAACACAATTACAAAATACTTTTCACACAAATACAGTCAGATCTAAAGAATGGGAGAAATACTACTTGTTCATGGGTAAATTAAGTCAATATAATAACAATGACAATTCTTCCTAAATTAACTTACTTATTCAGTGCCACACCAATCAAGCCACCAAGAATTTATTTTATAGAGCAAGAAGAAATAGTAAAAAAAATCATCCGGAAGAACAGAAGGTCAAGACTATCAAGGGAATCAATGGAAAAAATATGAAGAAAGGTGGCCTAGCTGTACCAGATCTCAAATTGTATTACAAAGCAGTAATCATCAAAACAATCTGGTACTGGCTGAAAAAGAGAGTGGTGGACCAATAGATTAAGTATACAATACTTAGTAGTAAATTACCATAGTAATCTAATGTTTGGTAAACTCAATGATCAGAAACTGGGACAAGAACTGATTATTTGACAAAAATTGCTGGGAAAACTGGAAAAATTACTGTAAAACTTGGCAGAGACTAGGTATAGACCAACATCTCATACCATATACCAAGATAAGGTCAAAATGCATACATGATTTAGACATAAAGGGTGACCTCATAAGCAAATTAGGGGAACATAGAATATCTTACCTGTCACATCTATGGATAAGGGAAGATTACCTGACAAAACAAGAGATAGGGAATATTATAGGAAGTAAAATGGATAATTTTGATTACATTAAACGAAAAAGTATTTGCTCAAGCAAATCCAATGCAGCCAACATTAGAAGGAAATCAGAAAACTGGGGGTGGGGATGGGGGGGTAGAAATGATGTTACAGCAAGTTTCTCTGATAAAGGCCTCATTTCTCAAATATATAAAGAACTGAATCAAATCTGTAAGAATAAATGGCCAAAGGATATGGGCAGGCAGTTTTCAGAAGAAGAAATTCCAGCTTTCCTATTTAATTTCATCTGGATCCCCATGCGAAGACTATTCCTCTCTTTTCACTACTCTCCTTTTACTATTAGGAGACACCCTATTTTCCAGAGCTAAGGTCCAGCAAGCAAGCTGTGCCTTGAACTTGACATAACAACAATTCTTTGTCCACACCCTCTCGAGGAACTCAGCTGCAGCAAAATCACAGAATTGCTTCACACCAGCCCGGGGTGGTCCCTAAGCTTGAACAAGTACCTGGAAAAACCACGTTTTGGTCGTGAAGTCATACTTTGAGTCAAACTTGCCTCATTGTTGCCGTTACTACAGTTGATTGCTTCTTTCTTTGTCTAACCACTACTATGCGTAGCAAAGCTTAGCCTCCGCTGTCTTGGGGTCTCCTTGGTACTAAAGCAGATCCTGGCATGTGTGTCTAGTTTCCCTCTTCCAACAGGGTAAAGAAGGCTCTTTTCCTATAACCTCTATAATCTCTTTGGTTTCATTTTATTTTATCTAATTTTTCAGAGTTAACAGTTGGTGTATAACCTCTGTGAGCTCTTTGGTATTTTCCGAGTTGACAGTTGGTGCAATAACTTCTGTGGCTCTTTGGTCATTTATTTTCAGAGTTCGACAATACATAGGCAATCTTAGGCAAACCATTTCATTACCATGGGCTGTAATTTATCTCTACATAAGAGAGTTGGACTAGATGTTGAATTAGTAATTTAAAGATGGTGCTCTAAAATTCCTTTCAGCTCCAAATCTATTATCCTAAGTCTCCAAGATCTATTGACTGACATCTATTGACTGTCTGGGAAGGGCTAAAGAAGTGAGTTTATTAAGATTAATTTTTAACAGAGGTTAATTTTTTTGTTTCCTTTTTTAAAATGAAAAAGAAAAAAATGTCAGTATTCAACTTACCATCAGAGTGCTATTCAAACTGAACCTAGCACTATATTCAAATGAATTCTAAAGGAGTCTACACAGGTGTGTGCTCACAGAGACTCTAAAGTCTGAACTGAAGAGAGTGATCTGTAAAATACATTTACAAAATGAGTTGGAGTTATTTTTAGTGTGTGGGGAGCTGTTTAGATATACAAGACTGCTTGCTTTTGTTATCACTATTTTCACTTCTGAAATAAATTTCAAAATCAGCAGATTTCTTGAATAGCTTCTTTCATATGTAGTGATGACGCAAAACTTCAATAATCTCAAACACTTCTATACAGATTTATCACTCCCATGCATATCTTATGCAGAGAGTGTCAGCTGTCCAGTCAGAGATAAAGTTAATCAGTCAATCAGTTTTTATTATACACCTTTTTTTTGTTGCACATTTAAATTCTTTTTCAGTACATTTTTTCCAGTGTGTGAATATTCTAGTGAATGAATTGGTTATACTTGATAGATAATAAATAGCCAGCTTTTCTCTCTCAGCACTCCTGTGCTTGGCAATGTAATCAGGAAAAAAAAAACCAGATAAATTCACTGAAATTTTCTCAACTAAGGATTTTCTAGTTGTGAAAGAGGCATGGAATAAATATATCCTTTGCCTGGAGATTTAATAGTTTGATCTCCTTTCTTTTTTGTTTGTCCCATGCCAGAAATTGCCTTCCTCAACAAAAATCCTCTTTTAATTTTTTTAATTAATTTATTTTGATTTATCAACAATCACTTCCCTAAGCTTTTGAGGTTTAAATTTTTCTCCCCCCTCCCTCTCTTCCATTCCCCAAGACGGCATGCATATGGGCTATGCATATATGATATAGGCTACATATATGTATTCCTGTTAAACATATTTTCACATTAGTGATATTGTAAGGAAGAATTAGAACCAATAGGAGGAACCACAAGAAAACAAAACAAAACACAACATAAGAAAACAAATAGCAAGTAGTATGCTTCGATCTGCATTCAAACTCCATAGTTCTTTCTTTGGCTGTGGATAGCATTTTCCATCATGAGACCTTTGGAGATGTCTTAGATTCTTGCATCGCTGAGAAGGGCTAAGTGTATCAATGTTAGTCATTGTACAATATGGCTGTTACTGTGTACAATGTTCTCCTGGTTCTGCTCACTTCACTCAGCATGCACTCAGTCCATGCAAGTCTTTCCAGGTTTTTCTGAAGTCCACCTGCTCATCATTTCTTATAGCGTAGTAGTATTCCATTACATTCATGTACCACAACTTATTCAGCCATTCCTCAATTGATGGGCATCCCCTCAATTTCCAATTCTTTGCCACCACAAAAAGAGCTGCTATAAATATTTTTGTACATGTGGGTCTTTTTCCCATTTATATGATCTGTGGGATATAGCCCTGGAAGTGCTATTGCTGGGTCAAAGGGTATGCACATTTTTATAGCCCTTTGGCCTGGTTCCAAATTACTCTACAGAATAGTTGTATCATTTCACAACTCCACCAACAATGCATTAGTGTCCCAATTAAAAGTCCTCTTCTGAAGTCTCATGATGGCATTAAGGTGACTCAGCATCCTTCAAAGTTATGCCAAAGGAACATATGCTCTGATAGGTTCTACCCATAACAGAATGGACTCAGCAAAAATTTTGTCTGCTGTTTGAGAACTAGACTAAGTACAAAGAATCTTATCAATAGGGGGACAGAGTCGGATTTCTGGGAGCCAAGATGCTGTAGTAAGTAGTAAATCACTGTAGCCCTCCCCTCTTTACCTCCAAACAACCATAAAATAGCACCCCCAGACAAATCCTGGAACAGAGAAGCCAGAGGAAAGTTGGCGGGGTGGGGGGGGGGAAATGGGCTTTTAGCCTGGGAGACTTGGAGGATTATCAAAACAGGTCCATCTTACTCAAGTAAAAGGGGAGCATATTCCAGGTCAAGAAGTATCCCAGCAAGCCCCACCTCAGCAAACTGGTGGGAGATCCTGAGCCCCAATGTGGTAGAGCAGGCAAACACCAATACAGGACCCCTACATGAGTTAGCATAGCCAGGAGAACCAGCAGACTCTACCTGGGAGAATCATCATGTGCTTCAGCACAGCACAGGGCAAACAGGCATCCTCCAGGGACCAGACCTTCATAAGCTTCAGTGTAGTCCTGGGGAAATGCAGAAAACTCCCACTACAACTCAGCACACACCAGATGCCACCACTAGGACTCCAGCTCAAAAATTAAGCATAATACATCAAGGGGAAAGATGGTCATTCAATGAAATAGATGAATTTCAAGATTTCATAAGGAGAAGACCAGAACTAACCCCAAAATTTGACCTCCAATATCAAGACCCAAGAGAAGCATAAGCAGGTAAATAGGGAAAAGAAAACATAAGGAATTCAATAGAGCTAAACTATTTACATGCTTACATGGAAAGGTGATACTCATAATTCTTAAAAACTGTATAACCAATAATACCACTAGAAGGAATATACATAGACAGAGGATATGAGTATAAGGCGAATTTGAGGAAATGACATAAAAAAGGGGGGATGAGGAAGAGGAGTACAATGGGTGAAGAAGGAAGGGAGAGGTAGAATAGAGTAAAATATCTGACATGAAGAAGTGAGAAAGACCTATTACAATGGGGGAGGGAAGATGGGAGGGTGGGTGATGAGCACTGTTTGAACCTTACTGTCAGTATTGGCTCAAAGAGGGAATAATATACACAACCAGTTGAATATAGAAATCTATCTTACCCAACAGGGAAGTAGGAGAGGAGGAGATCAAGTAAGGGGGTAGGGAGGTGGGTAGGGACTGACAGAAGGGAGAACAGATCAGGGGAAGTGGTAGACAGAAGCAAAACACTGGTGAGGAGGGAAAGGGTGAAAAGAGAGAGGACAAACAGGAGGAATAATAGGATGAAGGAAAATACACAGTTAGTAATCATAACTGTAAATGTGAATGGGATGAACTTTCCCACAAAACAGAAGTAGATAGCAGAATGATCACAAATCAGAATCCTACAATATGTTGTTTACAAGAAACACACTTGAAGCAGAGCGACACACAAAGAGCAAAGGTAAGGAGCTAGAGCTGAAGTAAAAAAAAAAAAGCAGGGTTAGCTATTCTGATCTCAGACAAAGTAAAAACAAAAATAGACCTAATTAAAAGAGATAAGGAAGGAAACTACATCTTGCTAAAAGGTACCATAGATAATGAAGCAATGTCAATACTAAACATATATGCAACAAGTGATATAGCATCCAAATTCTTTTTTTTCATCCAAATTCTTAAAGGAGAAGTTAAATGAGTTAAGGAAGAAATAGACAGCAAAACTGTACTATGGGGGACCTCAACTGTCTCTTCTCAGAACTCATTAAAGCTAAGCAAAAAATAAACAAGAAAGAATATTAGAAATAAACAGAAATAGAATATTAGAAAAGTTAGATATGACAGACCTTTGGAGAAAACTGGATGAGAACAGAAAGGAATATACATTTTTCACAGCAGCATATGGCACCTACACAAAAACTGACCAAGTAATAGGGCATAAAAATCTCATAATCAAATGTAAAAAGGTAGAAATATGAAATGTATTCTTTTTTGGATCATAATGCAATAAAAGTTACATTCAACAAAGGACATTGGAAATAGAAATTAAAAATTAATGGGAAACTAAATAGTCTAATCCTAAAGAATAAGTAGATCAAAGAACAAGTCATAGAAACAATAAATAATTTCATTAAAGAGAATGACAATAACGAGATAACATACCAAAATATATAGGATACAGTCAAAGAAGTACTTAGGGGAAATTTTATTTCTCTAAATTCTTCCATCAACAGAATTGAAAAAGAACAGATTAATAAATGGGGCATACAACTAAAAAAAAATTAGGAAGAGAACAAATTAAAAATCCCCAATTGACCACCAATTTGGAAATCCTGAAAATCAAAGATAAGGTTAATAAAATTGGAAGCTAAAAAAACTACTTAGCTAATAAATAAATCTGGGAGCTGGTTTTACAGGGAAAAAACACAACAAGATAGACAAGCCATTGATTAATGTAATTTTTAAAAATGTAATAAAAAAAAGAAAGAAAACAAAATATCCAGTACCAAAAATGAAAAAGGTGAAATCACCACTAGTGAAGAAGAAATTAAAGCATTTATTAGGAAATATTTTGCTCAATTATATGCCAACAAATCTGACAAGCTAAGTGAAATAGATGAATATTTATGAGAATATAAATCACCTAGATTAACAGATTTGAAAATAGAATGCCTAAATAACCCCATTTTAGAAAAAGAAATTGAACAAACCATTAATGAACTCCATAGGAAAAGATCCCCAGGGCCAAATGAGTTCATGAGTAAATTCTACTAAATGTTTAAACAACAATTAATGATGATATACTTAGAGACCCCTACAGCATCAACTGAAAAAGTAATTGAAATAATTAACAACTTTAGCAAAGCTGCAGGATATAAGATAAACCCACATAAATCATCAACATTTCTTTATATGATCAATAAAGCACAGCAATGATAAAAAGAGAAATTCCATTTAAAATAACTGTAAACAATATAAAATACTTAGGAGTCTATCTGCCAAGACAAATCCAGGAACCATATGAACACAATTACAAAGCACTTTTCACACAAATAAAGTGAGATCTAAACAACTGGAAAAATATCAACTGCTCATAGGTAGGCCAAGCCAATGTAATAAAAATGACAATCATGCCTAAACTAGTTTACTTATTCAGTACCATACCAATAAAACTATCAAAAATCATTTTATAGAGCTAGAAAAAACAATAACAAAATTTATCTGAAAGAACAAAAGGTCAAGAATATCAAGAGAATTAATGAAAAAATTACAAAAGAAGGTGGCCTAGCAATACCAAATCTCAAATTATAGTATAAAGCAGCAATCATCAACACTATCTGGTACTGGCTAAGAAACAGAATGGTGGATCAGTAGAACAAATTAAGTACACATGACACAGTAGTCAATGACTATAGTAACTAAGTGTTTGACAAACCCATAGACCTGAGCTTTGGGAATAAGAACTCACTATATGGCAAAAACTGCCAGAAAAATTGGAAACCAATTGTACACAGACTAGGTATAGACCCACATCTCACACTATATGCCAAGATAAGGTCAAAATGGGTGCATAATTTAGACATAAAGGGTGACATCATAAGCAAATTAGAAGAAAAAGGAATAGTATACCTATCAGATCTATGGGGAGTGGAAGAATTCGTGATCAAAGAAGAAATAGAGAGCATTACAAAATGTAAAACAGATAATTTTGATTATGTTAAATTAAAAGACTTTTGTACAAACAAAACCAATGCAACCAAGATTAGAAGGAAAGCAGAAAGCTGGGAAACAATCTTTGCAGCAAATAATTTACACAATGTTCCAAGACAAGTACAAAGGATTCATGAAACGACTCTTCTCAGGAAAGGAAAATGACAAATGTTGGAGAGAATGTTGGAAAATTGAGACACTAATGCACTGTTGGTGAGGTTGTATACTGATTCAACCATTCTGAAAAGCAATTTGGAACTATGTCCAAAGGGCTATAAAATCATGCCTACCCTTTGACCAAGCAATACCACTACTAGGTCTGTATCCCAGAGAGATTAAAAAAAGAAAAGGAAAAGGCTCCACATGTATAAAAATATTTATAGCAGCTCTTTTAGTGGTGGCAAAGAATTGAAAATTGAGGGGATGCCCATCAATTGATGAATGGCTGAGCAAGTTGTTGCATATGATTGTGATGGAATATTATTGTGCTAAGAAATGAAGAGAAGGGCACTCAGAAAAATCTGGAAAATCTTACATGAACTGGTGCAAATTGAAATGAGCGGAACCAAGAGAACATTGTATATAGTATGAATAGGAATTATGCTTCTCTGATACATAGAACCAAAAATGGCATAGAGGAAAGATATAGTAGTCACTTGAGAATTCTATTCCATAGACACCTGCATGAAATCACATTCTGCTAAAAGTGGAGCATCTGATAAATTATTGACTCGCCGGCAATTTTTACCTTTCAGAAGGTAGAGGAAACAACGAAAGAAATTGATACTCTGAATTAAAATTCTGGCAGAGGAAATGGTTGGGGAAATGGAAGTGATTGAAACATTGGAAAAAGAGTCTCTTATACAGGCATCTTTTCTCAAATATATAGAGAACTGAGTCAAATTTATAAGAATGCAAGCCATTTTCCAATTGATAAATTGTCAAACGACATGAACAGGCATTTTTCATGTGAAGAAATCAAACCTATCTATAGTCATATGAAAAAATATTCTAGGTCACTATTGATTAGAGAAATACAAATCAAAACAACTCTGAGGTACCACATCACACCTATCAGATTGGCCAAGATGACTAAACAGAAAAATGATAAATGTTGGAGAAAATGTGGGAAAATTGGAACACTAATGCACTGTTGGTGGAGTTGTGAACTGATCCAACTGTTGTGGAGAGCAACTTGGAACTATGCTAAAAGAGCAACCAAGCTGTGCATGTCCTTTGATCCAGCAATACCACTACTAGGTGTGTATCCCAAAGAGATCATAAGAAAGGGGAAATGGGGGCAGCTAGGTGGCACAGTGGATAGAGCACTGGCCCTAGAGTCAGGAGGACCTGAGTTCAAATCTAGCCTCAGACACATAAGACTCGCTAGCTGTGTAACTCTGGGCAAGTCAGTTAACTCCAATTTCCTCACCAGAAAAAAAAGAATTGTAAAAACAGAAAGGGAAAATGACCTACATGTGCAAAAATACTTATAAAAGCCTTTTTTTGTGGTGGCAAAATGTTGGAAACTGAGGGGATGCCCATCAATTGGTGAATGGCTGAACAAGTTGTGATATGTGAAAGTAATGGAATACTATTGTGCAATAAGAAATGATAGACAGGCAGATTTCAGAAAATTCTGGAAATACTTGTACGAAGTGATGGAATGTGAAATGATAAGAACCAGGAAAACTTTGTACACAATATCAGCAACATTGTGTGATGATCAGCTCAGCTCTTAGCAACGCAATGATCCAAGACAAGTACAAAGAACTCACGAAGTTAAATGCTATCCATAGCCAGATAAAGAAATGATAGAGTCTAAATGAAGATTAAAGCATTTTCATTTACTTTGTTCTTTCTCACGTTTTTTTTTGTTTGATCTGTTTCTTCTTTCACAACTGTGACTAATATGGAAATATTTTTTACATGATAGCATATGTATAAGGTATAGCAAACTGCCTACCTTTTCAGAAGAGGGGAGGGGAGGGGAGGAGAGGAAGGTGGGATAAATTTGGAACTCAAAATCTTGCAAAAATAATGTTAACATTTTTCTTGACATGTAACTGGGTGAAAATAAAATACTGTTAAACTTCAAAAAACTTGAAAAATCAACAACAAAAAAACAGTGGGACAACTACCATGCAAAGAATTTTTTAAAAATTTTCCTGCAATAGCAACCCAAGAAATAGAGAAAAATATGAAATGATGCATGGACAAAATTAATACACCTGGGATAAGAAGGATAGTGGTCAAATAAGAAGAAAAATCTTTATATCAAATTTTCTTGATAAAAGTTTGGTACCTAAGATATAGAAATAATTAACATATATGCATGTATATGTTATATATATATATATGTATATATATATATGTATGTATACATATGTATGACTAATAGCCATTTCCCAATAGATAAGTAATTAGAAGATATGACAAACAGTTCTCAAAAGAAGAATACAAAGTATTCATAACCACATAAACCCTCAAAAATCAACTGCATTTCAATGCAGTTTGAATGCCCCAAATCACTAATAGTAAGAGAAATGTAAATCAAAACAATCCTGGAGTTTCCCCTCACACCTTGCAAATTGGCAAAGATGGCTAAAAATGGCAATGGTCAATGCTGAAGGGGTTGTGAAATGATAGGTCACTAACGCATTGTTACTAGAGCTGTGAAATAGTACAAATATTTGGAAATCAATTTAAAATTAGTAAAATAAAATTACTAAAATGTTTGTAATCTTTGAATCTGAGACTCCATTACTGTTAACAAGAAGAAAGTCTCTGTATCCATAAACACATGCACAAAATAATTTATAGAAACACTTTTTGTGATGGCAAAAAAATGGAAACAAAAGGCTATTGATTAGGAAATGGCTAAAGAAATTATGGTACATTAATGGAATGTAATATTACTGTGCTATAAAAAAATGATGTCTGTTATGAAATCAGAGAAGCATGGAAAGATCTTCATGAACTGGCACAGAATGAAGTAAACAGGGCTGAGGAAACAATATACACAATAACTATAACCATACAAATTGAAAGAACACATACCAAATCATCACATACCAAAATCATATATCAAAAAATCCAAAGTGAATATAACAAAATTATAAAGATCAAGAATGACTTCAATGAAGATATTCATTTGAGAGGATCCCCCCCCCAAAACACCCCTTTGTGGAGGTGGGATGTCCACAGGGGATTCACATTGCATAAGTTTTGGGGCTTTTTTAATGTATTGATCAGTTGTGCTGATTTTTTTTCTCTTTAGAAAATAGTGTTTGTTATATAGAATGACTCTCTGGGAGTAGGAGGAGGACAGATTGGAAATAGCTATGAAGATATTTTAAAAAACAGAAAGCATTAACAAAATCTTTTAAATGTATCTATTTAATGTAATATATATATAAGATTGTATATGACATGAAACTAGAAGGGCAGTTTGACAGGCAACATCCATCCCATTAGTCACAAGAGCAGTTCAATTCCCCTAGAGATAATAGTAATATTAATAGCTAGCATTTATATAGCATTGTAAAGGTTTGCAAAGCATTTTACAGATATTTCATTTTATCCTCATAACCCTGAGATGAAAGATACTATTATTGTCTACATTTTAAAGACGAGGAAACTAAGCCTGAGGGAAGTTTAATGACTTGCCTAAGGTCACACAGCTAGTAAGTATCTGAGACAGTATTTAAAGTCAGGTCTTCCTGACTTCAACTATCCACCGTACCACCTAGTTATCTTGAATATGGGTATATGGGATGATTCCTGCTTGAACTGTAGAGAACCCAAGATATCACTGTAACTGTGAGACTTTGGACAACTCACTTAACCTCTCTAGTCCTGAGTCACTTCATGAGGCTGTTGAACAAGATTAGCTATAAGGTCTTTTTAACCCTGAAATCAATGATCTTTTTATTTTTATTTTTTAAAAATTTGATTTATTTACTTGTTTTTAGTCTTCAACATTCACTTCTATAAGATTTTAAGTTCTAAATTTTCTCCCCCTCCCTCTGCTCCCTCCTTCCCAATACAGTATGGAATTTAATATAAGCTATACATGTGCAATCATATTAAACATATTTCCACATTATTTATGTTGTAAAGAAGAATTAGAACCAAAGGGAAAAACCACAAGAAAGAAAAAATAAAAAACAACAAAAAAGAGAAAATAGTATGCTTTGATCTGCATTCAGACTCCATAGTTCTTTCTCTGGATGTGGATAGCATTTTCCATCATGAGTCTTTTGGAATTGTCTTAGACACTTGTATGCTGAGAAGAGCTAAGTCTATCAAAGTTGGTCATCACATAATGTTGTTGCTACTGTGTTCTGCTCACTTCACTCAGTATCAGTTCATGTAAGTCTTTCCAGGTTTTTCTGAAGTCTACCTGCTCATCGTTTTTTATGGAACAATAGTATTCCATTACATTCATATACCACAACTTGTTCAGTCACCCCCCAATTGATGGGCATCCCCTGAATTTCCAATTCTTGGCCACTCCAAAAAGAGCTGCTATAAATATTTTTGTACATGTGGGTTCTTTTCCCATTTTTATGATCTCTTTGAGATACAGACTTAGAAGTGGTATTGCTGGGTCAAAGAGTATGCACAGTTTTATATGCCCTTTGGGCATAGTTCCAAATTGTTCTCCAGAATGGTTGGATCAGTTCACAACTTTATCAATAATGCATTAGTGTTCCAATTTTCCTATAGCTTCTCCAACATTTATCTCAATGATCTTTTTAATAAATATGACAACACATTACTGAAAGTATTGAATGACATGTCTATTGACATTCTTACCCTAAATGAAACTAGAAGATAAAAAGAGGAGAGGTAAAAGACCTGGAAAATGGGAGAAGGGAGAGTGGAAGCCAGAAAAGTTCATATGGTGGGGAGCAGTACCTGTGCAGTTGATGCGAGTTAGGGAACGGAGCTAACTTTCTGATGAAGGGGGATAGCCCTCCTTAGGGACTGCAGTGCCCATCTTCCTCCATTCCCCAGCCTGGTTGAGTCCCACCTCTTGTGCAGATATTTGACATTCCTGAGTTATCAGGAGAAAAGTTAAGACTGGGGAAGAATTTGGATCAGGACTATAGACAAGGAAGGACAAACCTTCTAGAATGCCAGGTCTCTTTATGTTATCTAGTCTCCCTCAGGAAGAGGAGAAATGCCATGTCATTGAGTACAAGTTTCCTGAATTTGTGAAGAAGAGATAAAACTCCATTCTATCATAACAGATCTCCTAGCTGGTCTCCAGCATTCTTAACAAAGAGGAGAAACATTCTTCCTTAGATTCTAAGCACTTGTCACCTGAACTTCCTAAGGCCAAGAGAGGACTCCCCCCTGAGACCAAACCCTCCATGGACAATGAAAATCTACCTAAACGACTAACAAACTCTGCCCAGATCATAATCTCTCAAAGATTCTGAACCCATGGCAGTCATCATTCAAATCTGTTACCTATCCTCCACTGCCTGATCCCTTATTCCTGCTCCTCTGAACCACCTCACCCCTTACCCCAGTGCTGTACTCTAAATCTACTCACTCCTTCCACTGTGCTCTCTGAAGTGCATGTTCCCAAGCAATAACTTTCCTTTTATTTTACATCTTCCCTTCCTACTCCTTTCATCTTCCTGCTGTCACTGAGATCTGGCCCTCTCCCGATGACACAGCCTCCCAGGCTTCCCTTTCTAGCCCTGGATGCACTTTCAGTCATTCTCCCAATTCACTGGACAGGGTGGGATAGTTGGTACACTCCTTGCTCACCATTGCTCCTTCTAGATTCTTCTTCATTAACTTTTCCTCCTTTTTGGTTTACTCAATATATATCTACCACCCAATCAAATTTCTAGTTGTTCATCAGCTTCCAGGACACTCCCTTTCTTTCCTTAATGAGTTCAGTGCTTGGTTCACAGTCTCCTCAACTCCTGCCTTCATCCTAGGAGACTTCAGTATACATATTGATACTTCCTCAAACACTCAAATTTTCCAGTTCCTCAATTTATCCATTTCACATGATCTACTCCTCTACCCCACCTCAGCCATACACAAAGGTGGTCATAGCCTGTGTCTTGCCATCACCTACGCACCACTTCCACATTCATGCTCTCTGAAATTCCTTTATGTGATCACAATCTATTATCATTTTACCTCTCCCTCTGCAGACAACCCCAAAACCCATTCTTTGTCCACACATCATGACTTCCAGTTCCCTGACCCCTTAGTTCTTTCCCAGGCCAACACCCTTGCACTAGCTTCATTCTCTTCCCTACCTTGAACCCTTGGTGAACTAGTTCAACCTTACACAATTTTCTTCTCTTGAGTCCACATTCCGCCTTATCATATCTTCAATTGTAAACTGCCAAGCTTTAGCCTTAGACCACATCTACCATCTGCCATGTTCACTCCTACCCACATGTTACTGAATGAAGGTGGAGAAAATTATGAGATTATGCAGACTAGTTCCACTACAGCTTTATACCACATAACCTCAGCTGGGTCTGCACTGCTGTTAGACAATCCTTTCACACCTCCCTAATTAACTTACTATCCCTTTCACTATAGCAGCTCTTCCAAATCTTTCCATTCTCCCTCAAACCTCCAATGGCTCCCTTTCCCCTCAGCCTCTCAGTTGAGAACAATGTCTCATATTTTTTTGAAAAAATTGAGACCATTTGCCATTTTCTTCTTTCCTCTTTTCCCCTCCTCATCTCACATCACTAAATGTCTTCTTCTGCTATCTCTTCTTTCACCACTGTCTCACATGAAGAGGTGATTCTTCTTCCCAGGGTAAAGAAAAAGGAGAAAAGAGAAAATGATTTTTTTAAAAAAAGGAGAGAGAATAACATTTCACATGCACGTAGTGCCTTAAGGTTTACAAAGGTGTTTTCTCATAATAACCTTGAAAGGAAGGTATTGCAGGTACTGATATCTTTATTTTGATGGGAAAATTGGGCCTGGAAAAAATGAAATATGTTAATGAGGGAGATTCAGGGGGATGTTTCATGGGAGATGGTAAACCAAGATCCAGGACCATCCTGACAAATGCTGGATATCTACTCTCACCTTAAATACTTTCCTACAATGAGGGACCATTTTAAATCTTACCCAATGTAAATACTTTCATAGCCAACTCACTGTTAACAGGGGCAGAGATAATTAGATCAGCCTTTAAAGAAATCTCCCAACAGATCTGAGTAATCATCTGGACAATCTCTCCTGCCTCAGATTTCCCTAGAGCTCTTTATACTTGCCTCTTCTTTGAGCCTTTCACATCATGCTTCTTTCTTACACATTGTATTAGATTGTAAGTCCCTTGAGGGCAGGGACAAGGTGATTTATTTTTCACCTTTGTATCCCCAGTGCCTAGCATATTGCTTTTCTCATAAGATTTGAGAAATGTTCCTTGAACACAATTGATTAAATTTGGTGAATCTCTGAGGGAGTGGGTATGGCTAGATGCCACCATGAAATGATTCCAGAAAGCTATTGATGGGGATTTCATTTAAAAATTAGACCATTTTATTGGGATTCATTCAAATAATAGATTTCACATTTGTAAATTATGTCATAAATTATTCTCTCTCTTTTTGGTAGAACATACCTTCCTGGAACCAATTCCAAAGATATTAAACAGCAACAACACTGAGAATAGAAAAAAACTGGAAAATGTATTGCCTCCTCATCATGGATTCACCCAGAAACAAATTTCAGCTGTGGGAAATGACAGGTTTTTTGTAACCTCTAATCACTTTGTTCTGCTGAAAACATGCTCTCTGTAAATAATTTGAAATACTGTCAAAAGATTTTTTTTGGTAAAAATTCAATTTCTGTGTCATTTTGGTTGTATTGAAGGGTTTGGAAGAAATAGTTCAGGCTGTTCATGAGGGAACTCTCTGCAGGGCTCTGCAACTCTTCAGAAGTGGAATATCATATTCCCATCCCTTGGGGTATGGGAAATGACACCCCCTCACAATTTCAGCTGCTGTGTCATTTGGAGCCATTTCCTATGCCCCCTTTGACTAGAGGTGGCCGATCTCTTTGGCTGAAGATGTGGGATCGAGCAGAACAATGAGTGAAACGAGTGCTGAATTTGGTGTCAGGAGATCTCGGTTTGAATCCCATCTCTTTTCTTTTACTATCTACAGCCTTACGCAAATGCTCTTGGGGGCCTTGGTTTCTTTACCTACAGAATGAGAGGGTTGTACTCTTTTTTTTTTTTTGGTGAAGCAATCGGGGTTAAGTAACTTGCCCAGGGTCGCACAGCTAGTAAGTGTTAAGTGTCTGAGGTCACATTTGAACAGGTCTCTGACTCAAGGACAGAGCTTTATCCACTGTGCCATCTAGCTGCCCAGAGAAACTGTTAGACTCTTTCCCACTTCATATCCAAACAGTTAATAAATCTGGCTGAATCCACCTCTCCAAAATCATTTTTGTTCATCTCTTCTGCCATTCCCACTGCCCTTACATGAGCACACACCTTCAGAATCACCTCATTGGACTATTGTGATAACTTTCTTCCAGGTGCCCCTTCCTCCAATTGATACTTCACAACTACTTCCAGTAGAGTTGTTCTTATGTATAAATATGGTTATGTCACTTCTCAAAACTCTTTCTTGTCTCCTGAATACAGGTTACATTCTTCTGCTTAGCATTCAAGCCTCCACTCCCCCACCCCAACCTAGCACTACCACACTTTCCAAGTCTTATTGAATATTTTTCATCCTCAAACATTAACATTCCAGCCAAACTGGGAATCTCTGACCTCTCTAAACATGCACCCTACTCTCATGCCTCCAGGGCTTTGCTCAAGCTCTTTCCTAAGGCTAGGCTACATTTTCTTCCCATTTTTACCTATTGAAATTTTTCACCTATCCCTTACAGCAGTGTTGTCAAACTCAAGTAGAAATGAGAGACACTAAAACTGTACATAAGAAGCCTGTGGGCCATATGTTGACTTAGAAAACCACATATTAACATCAGTTTTATTGTATTTTTATTTTATTAAATATTTCTCATTTTTCTGGTTCAGGCTGCAATCGGAGTTTTGTGGGCTGGGCATTCCAGAAGGCAAAAGATATGGTTTACAACCAAGAATAACTTACCCAGTGAAGTTGACTATAATTCTACAAGATAAAAAGAATTTTTAATGAAATAGAAGACTTCTGAGCATTCCTGATGAAAAGACCAGTGCAACTGATCTTTCTTCATAGTTTCTATGGAGAAACTTTGAAGTCAAAGAAATTACTCTAGCAGTACCTCCATTGTATTTTTAATGCCTTTGTCTTAAATTTTTGTTAGGAATTACCTATTACTATGTCTCGGTTGTTTGTAGGGCAAGAAGTTTGTTTACAAAAAGATGCACCCATCAGGGTCTTTAGTCTCTCAAATTACATATATCATCAATTAAGGAATGGAATAATGCTAGCTAGTCAGGCTTGGCTTTTCTGTCAAGAGTTGGGGATTCATTGACAAAAAAGATCCAGTTTAGCTACCTTAACACATTCATGTATGTGTGGAATGAGTAGTTTGTGTGGTCCTGGTTGCAAAAGGATGCATACTCTGAGGATAATGGGCCACTTAGATCTGTCTGAAGTCTGTAGCAAAGCTAATCAATTTTTGGGTTGGTGTTATGTCTCATTGAGTCCCAGGATCAGGACAAAGTCTGGGACCCAGGATCGGCTGTCATAACAAGGCAGCACATATATTCTTAGGGGCAACTAGGGGTGAGTCAATCAATCAATTAACAAGTCTTTATTAAGTGCCTACGGTTTGCCAAGCACTGTGTTAGGGCCTGATGATATAAAAACAAAAATAAACATCCTCTAATCTCAAGGTGCTTACACTTAAATAAATATTACAAGGACCAGGATCATCAAATGACATAATAATTTGCTTTCTCCTTTGAGATATTCTTAAATTCTGGTCTTTATTTCATTTTAATAGGGTTTTGTCCCAGGTACAAAAATCCAATGGGGGTGATACAATACTCTTCCCTACCACTAGAGTCCAGAGCCCATTATTCCCATGCTTAATACCTGATAGTTCCTTATCAACCCCATGCACCCTGATGGGTTGTGGCAAGAAAGATATGAAGAAATTACCGATGACAAAAGCTGGGGTGGTGGTGGGGGAGGAGAAAGGGACAGGTCAACCCTTCTTCCCTCACAACTGTGCTTGAGGTCAGATTTCTTCTTCTAGGACTGCCTGCCCCAAATGGCTTTCCCTCCCCCCAAACCTCCACTTTCCCCCCTCCCCACTGTCAAATCTAACTGAGCAGGACCAGTGCTTTAGAGTGATTTCCTTATGTGCTTAGGCAGAACTCACAGCCTCATTTGCCCTGTAAGCCCAGGGCATAGACTTGGTGTCTTTTAGTGTGCCTTTTGATAAATGGCAGTAATGCAAATACAAACAGAAATGCAAATAACATTTAACTTTATGGGGAGGTTTTAATTACATAATACTCAGCAATTTCCAACTTGAAAATGAGATAGAGATGATCTTTGGGAATTAGATTTCAGGTTCTGTGACCATGAGAGAAAAGAGTTCCAGTTTCACACATATGAACGTATCCATATAGAACCAACCACCAAGGCACACACATACAAAATGATAAATTCTCATCTGTTCATTTTACATGGGTGTCTAGAGCCAAAAATTTTAGCTAATGGTTAGGGTCAGAGTTTAAAATTGTTGACATTAAGTTTTCTTTTGGAGAGAATTTGGGAATAATTGTATTTACTTGCCTTAATTCAGATAAATTATATTCATTCCCAGTTAAACAGGCCAGTTTCCCTTTGTGACAATTACTTTAAGATCAACTAAGAATGCACCTCTTGTTGTAAGTCTCTCCAGATAGTAGAGAATGAATGGAAATTGAAGGTTTTAGACTTCACAAAATATAAGATTTTACCAAAGCTTATTGGAGCCAGTCCTACTTTTGGCAAAGCTCTGGTGGGTAAACAACATTCTAGACCTCCCAGGTTGACCACTTGGCCTTCATTCTTTGTCAAAAACCTACTTTTGGAGGCAGCTAGGTGGCGCAGTAGATAGAGCACTGGCCCTGGAGTCCGGAGGATCTGAGCTCAAATCCAGCCTCAGACGTTTGACACTTACTAGCTGTGTAACCCCATTGCCTAACCAAAAAAAAAAAAGTTAAAAAACCACCTACTTTTGAATTGATCTAGTTTTTCTTAATTGCTTAATCAGTTACAGACTCAGTGCTGGGTGCTGGAGACAAAAAGAAGAAAGCCTTGCTTGTTTTCAGGTGGCTTCCTTTTAACTGAGGAATGAAACAGGTACTTAGACAATGAAATACAAAATATATGTAACAAGAATAATGCCAGATGCCTCCCATATGCAATATTATTTTTCGGGGAAAATTAGGCTTGCCTCTGGTCTTCAACATGCAAATTTTACACAGATTGGTCCCCTTGGGAGAGATGTTATCAAAATGCCATGGGAGCAAGCCTCCATCTGTAACAAAATACCACTGAGGGGTGTAGGTGAGGTACTACTGCAAAGAGAGACACCTATAGGAGGGGACACAGGCATGTGCCAGCAAAGGTCCTCATGTCTCTGTTTATCCCGGACAGGCTTGGAAGAGTAGTCTAGGGAATTTTGGTTCCCTTCAGGTTAGAATCTCTCTCTTCTTACTTCTTGTCTTTGAACTGGGCTAAGGAAGACTAGAACAAAGGAATCCAAAAGGTTTGGGTTTTCCTGGGAAAGAAATCATTCCTCTGCCATGGGAGGAAGAAGGGGGTTACCCAGGATGACATTAACCACATGGAAAATTCTTTTGACCTTCAGTTAGAGCAAGGCTCTGGGGAAGATAAGCCCTCCGCAGACATAGATTTCTTTCTAGACTCTAGAACTATTTTTTCTTCTATGTGTAAGAAATTATGACAGGTGGCTTTACACCTTTTATAAAAGAGAGATTTGAAGGAGACAGAGGCTAAATGACTTGCCTAGGGTCATAAAGCTAATAAGTGTCTGAAGCAGGCATTGAATGTTGGTCTTTTGGACTCTAGGCTCAGTGCTCTATCCTCTGGACCATTTATCCCTCATAAGCATGTATGACTTACTCATATAACTAGTGTCAAAAGTAAGAATTGAACCCAGGTCTTCCTTGGCTCTGAGTCTAACACTCTATTATTCAAAATGTTCAGGATGGATAATTCTCAGTTATGAGCCCTAATTGGTTTCACAGTGATTTTTAAAAAATAAAAGGAAATAATTTGCCTTTGGAATGTTTTTGCTTCAAATTTGCATTTAATTATGGATGTACCTGATGTTCTGGCAGCTCAGACCTAACGATGAAGCCACAGTAGGAGGAGGTAGGTAATTTTCATGAATCTTCCTGCTCTTCTGCTGTACTACATCCTGTTTCCCATGGGGCTTATGAAAGGGACAGAGAATGTCATGTCATCAAGACAGACTCCCTCTGAGGAAGGGCTGAGAGGTCATGGTGATGATTAAGTTTTGGGAGGAGGTGTGGTTCCAATTTGATTCCAATTCAGTTCACCCTATCTGTATCAATGGAGCTTCTTCCAAGTCCAGCTTCCATCTTGCACAGAAGGACCTGTTTGTTCTCAATTGACTTGATTTATTCCTAAAGCCAGTGTTCAAGGGAAGTAGGAAAACAGAGTATATCATGTGATCCAAATGGGATAAGCTACAGTTTCATGATGCCGTAACCTAAACATATCCTTGGACCTGAAATATATCAGCTATGGTTAACCTTTGCTCCCCTGTGGTTTTTATTTGTCTTTTTAATAACAGATGTAGAAGGAGGCAAGGACATGGAAATATTTGCAATCAATAAATTGAAAATTACACATGTAGGTGTGGAGTTTTACTCATTTGTTAATGCCAGATCTTGTCTTGACACTTAACTTTGGGACTGAATCTTTTTGAGGAAGGCGTCAACCTTGATGGAATGAGTTGGCATGCTGCAGTGATATCAATGTTTCTATTGGCCAATGCAAGCTAAAAATACTGCTTCTCATCTACCATTGTGAAACTACGTTTATTCTAACAAATGGCAGTGGCACAGAATCAATGGGACTCATCTAGCAGTACATTTGCAAAGACTTCATAAACAAATTTTGCTGGAAAAAAATGACTTGTTTCATATTAACATCATCACTTTTTCCTACTGTGATTTACTCTAAATTATTTCCAAGGCTATCATCATTAACCACATGTAGTCAGGCTATATTGATCTAAAGTTGATTGTTTTCTATTTCTTTAATTGATAGCTTATATTTTTATATTGCTTTCATTTCCAAACATATTACTTTTCCCTTTCGCTCTCCACCTAACCATCTAAGAATGCAGATTCACTATCACCTTGAGCCTGCTGTCTCCTGCTCACTGTAGCATGTTCCCAGGGGAAATGTTGCTTATGGCTAGGCCAGGCACCTTCCATCAGGCCCAAAGCAACCACCTCCATCTGTACCAGCACAAGACATCTTCCATCTCCTGCTGCCAGCCCAATCTCTCAAATGCGAATTGCAGAACTTCCATTGCAAAGATGATCAACCCTCCCTTCAACTTCAGGTCTCCTATTTCTAGCCAAGCCTATTCTTTGAAAGTAGAAGAGTAGCACCCTTCACTCACTGATGAACATTCTCACACCTCTTAATATCCTTCACATCCCAGTGATTCTGAACTCTTCTAGATCATCATCTAAACCTCACTCCAAATTCCCTACCACTGGAGTCCTAATTTCCATCTCCCTCAACTCTCCTATCCCAAAGTTTTATCCTAACTCCACCTAACCTTCCACTGTGCCCTCTAGAATGCTTGTGTACAGGCATGAAACTTTCCTTCATCTGAATTCTTTTCTCCTACTCTTTCTACTAGCTCTTACTGAAACCTGGCTTTTCCTTGATGACACAACCTCCCTGACCACCATTTCTGGTCTGGTTGCATCTTCACTCATTCTCTTTGGCTCACTGGTTGAAGTGAGGAAGAGGAATACTCTCTCTTCCCAGCTCCCACTTCCATATTCTCCCCCTTCCTCCATTACTCAGTAATGAGTAATTACTTCCCTTGAGGTTCATGATATGATGATCTACTGCCTGATCAAAATCCTGGCAGCTGTTATCTGAAGACAACTGGTCACTTCCTTTCTCTCTTCAATGAGTTTAATATCTGACTTACAATTTTTCCCTAGTCTTCAACTCCTTTGCTCATACTAGCAAAATTTAACACACCAATGGATTCTCCCTTAAATACTCTCATCATTCATTTCCTCAAACTATTCACCTCCCATTAGCTAAGATGTTCTTCCCATTGATCTTGTCATCACCCCAAAATGTATCACCTCACATTCAAGGATTCTTAAATTTCTTTATCCAATCATAATCTATTGCCATTTCACCTCTCCCTCTACCTTCCCTTATGCTATCCCACTCTTCACCCATACCATGACCTCCAATCTCTTGCCTCCTCAATTCTTTCCCAGACCATTTTCCCCATAGAAGCCAACCTTTCCTCTTCTCCTCATCTTGACTCCTTGGTGAATCAATTCAATTTTATACTGTCTTCTTCTCCTGAATCCCTAGGATCCTTATTGTATCACTGATTATGACTAGCCAGGCCTTAGCCTTGGATCACTCCTACCATTCATCATCTTCTTGCCTACATATGAACGAAGGTGGAGAAAATCAGGCAACTATTCTGACTGGGTTCACTACCGATTTATATCATGTAACCTCAACTGGGCCCTTCCCACTGCTAGGCAATTCCACTGTACCTCCATTATTGCACCTCCCTTAGTGTACCTCACTATTCTACTCTCCACAGTGACTCTTCCAAACCTTTTTATCCCTCCTCAAACTTTCCATGGCTTCCCTTCTCCCTACTCTCTCAACTGAGAACCTTGTCTAATATTTTACAGAACAAATTAAGATCATTTGCTATGAACTCTTTCTTTTCACCTCTTCCCCAAATCCTGTCACTCATATTCCTTTGTCCAACTTTCTCTTCTTTCACCCTATTTCAAATGATGTAGTGGCCTTACTCATTACCAAGGCTAAATCACATTCCATCCCATCTCATCCAAAGATTTCCCCCTCTGTCGTCCTCACTCTCTCATTTATTTTATTTATTTTGAATCTTTCCATCTCTACTGGCTGATTTCCTACTGCCTATAGACATACCCATGTCTCATTCATCCTGGTAAAAAAATAATCCCATTTGGTCTTTCCATTCCTGCTAATTATCATGCTATATTCTTCTGCCTTTGTAGCCAAACTCCTTAAAAAGGCTGTCTAAAAGAGCATTTCCTCTTTCTCTCCTCTCACACTCTTCTTACCCCCTTGCAATCTGGCTTCCTGCACTGTCATTCCACTGAAAGTGCTCACTTTCTCCAATGTTATTAATGATCTCCTAGTTGCTAAAAATAATGGCCTTTTCCTCAATCCTCATTTCCTGGATCAGAGTCTGAAGCCTTTGGCACTGTTGATCACTTTTTCCTCCTTGATACTTTCTTCTCTCTAAGTTTTCGAGACGTCACTCTCTCCTAGTTTTTCTCCTACCTATCTGACTGCTCCTACTCTCTCTGCTTTACTGGATCCTCTTCTAGCTCAAGCCCTTTAACTGTAGGTTTTCCTTAGCATTCTATTCTGACCCTTTTCTTTTCTCCCTCTAAACTACAGCACTTGGTGATCTCATCAGCTCCCAAGGATTTTATTACCAATCCTATGCTTATGATTCTCAAACCTCCTCTAATCCTTCTGCTGACCTCAAATCTTACATCTTCAACTGCCTTTCAGACATCTTGAATTTGTTCAGTAGACATCTGAAATTCTACCTGTCCACGACAGAACTCCATTATCTTTTCCCCTAAGCCCTCCACCTTCTACCTTCACTTTTTCTGTAGAGGAAATTATCCTTCTAGTCCCGTAGGCTTGCAACCTGGGATTCATCCTTAGATTTTTCACCATCTCTCACCCCTGCCCCAGCCACCTCATGTCCAGGCTATTGCCAGGATCTATTTTACCTTTGCAGCATGTCTCAAATACACCCCTTTCTTTCCTCTGACACCACCATCACTCTATCACCTCATGACTGGATTATTGCAATAGCCTGCTGAGGAGTCTGCTTTCCTTAAGTCTTTCCTCATTCCCATCCATTCTCCATTCAACCGTTTAAGTGATTTTCCTAAAATGCAGGTCTAATCATATCACTCCCACCCCTACTCAAGATACTTCAATGGCTTCATATTGCCTCTAGGATCAAATACAAAATGCTCTGGTTAAGCCCTTCATAATCTTGCTCCTTCCTACTTTTCTAGCCTTCTTATACCTTCCTCACTGCCACATACACTTAGATTCAGTGACATTGGCATCTTGGCTCTTCCATGACCAAATGCTCAATATCTTGGCTCCAGGCACTTTCTCTGGGTATCCTGCATGCTTGAACACTCTCCCTCTTCTACTTCAACTACTGATCTAAGTACTTTTAAGTCCCAACTAAAATACTACCTTCTACAGGAAGCATTTTCCAGCCCATTTTAATTCCAGTAATTCCCTTCTTTAAATTTTACATAAGTAGTTATTTTAATGTGTGCTAGGTAAAACATGAAGTGACTGAAGAAACAAAGGTTTGAGCTTCCAATCACATCTAAGCATATTCCAAGATTGATTAAACAACACATTCCAATTGCTCAACAAACCAGAACCAGGCTCCCTCAACTTTGGAACAGGACCATGAATACAAAGGGAGACAGACTTTTATGAAGAAACACAATTCATCAGATCAATTAATTAAAAGAAAACAATTAACCAAGATACAAAATTAGATAATCTGATTTCTAATTGGAGGAAAGATTAGGGACTTTCCAAGTTGGGAGAAGGAGAGTGAGAAGGGTTAATTCCCTGAATTCAGAAAAAGAAAGGTCCTGCTTCCCCCAGGTATCTGTAAACAAGCAAAGGGACACAGAAACAATGACTGATTGATCAGTAAGGGGCCAGTTTTCAAATAAGACATATGAGTTACTTGATATATGTAATTGTGAGAAAACTCTGTGCATCAGTCTTCAAATCTGACAGAGTTTCTGGTCAGCATAACCTAGGTCCTTGGTTGAGAGTCTTGGGCAAGGGTCTCTAAGTAGCAGATTAAGGATCTCTAAGCAGCAGGTCCAAAATCCCAGCCATGCAAAGCTAAGCTCAAACAATGTAACAAGGTTTTTTTTCTTCACAATTTCCATAATTGAATAGTTTTCTCACAAGGCAGAAATGGACCAGACCCATAACTGAATAGAAAGGAAACCGAGCTAGCTCCACAATTGTCACAAGATGAAGTCAGTGTGGTTCACTTGATTCCCACTACCACTTGCTGTTCTAATCCCCTTGAATGCAAATGTTGGAGCAGGAGAGAATGGTAAAAAATGTCTTGCACCATGTGGTGCCTTGGGAAGATTTATATGTACTGAGGCAGAGTGACATGAACAGAACCAGGAGAAATCATTTAAACATTTTCCACAGTAATGTAAAGGAAAAAAAATTTTGGAAAGATTTCAGAATTCTGATTAATATAGTGACTAATAATGACTTCAGAAAACTGATGATGAAGCATGCTTCCTGACATATGGCAGATAGATGATGGACAAGACATACATTTTCGAAGATGGGCAATGTGTTTGCTTGGCTATACTCACAGAAGGGATCCTGGGGGAGGGAATGGAGGAGGATGTAGTAGAGTTAATGGTTAATGAGAGAGACGTAAAAATAAAGGAAAAAAAAAGAGTACCAAGAAACATTAGAGGACTCCCAGTTCATTTGAACTGACAAGATGAAGGATGAGACACTTTCTCATTCTCATGACCTCTCAAACCTCTCCAAAACAAAAATTATGCAATTTCATCATCTCCATCATCTAAGACATCTAGAAACCAAGTAACAACCCAATGAACTAATAACAGAGGCTAATCTCTAATCCCTGAAGTGTACGCTCAGCACTCCTTCTTTGACTAACCTCTAAGTATTCTAGTACGTTGGTGATGTAGCTGTGAATCTGTATAACTATTTTGGAAAACTATTTGGAATTATTTGGGAATAAAATGACTGAGATATTCATACGCTTCAACCCAGAATTCCAATTCTGTTTTTCAGTCATTTCAGTTGGTCTGATTCTTCATTACCTCATTTGGGGTTTTCTTACCATTTTCTTCTCCAGATAATTTTACAGATGAGGAAACTGAGGCAAACAGGGTTAATTGACTTAAGAGGGATCTGAGGTCAGATTTGAATTCAGGTCTTTCTGATTCTAGGCCTGGTGTTCTACCCATTTCACCATTTAGCTACTCAGAGATTCCACTACTGATCTTATAACCCAAGAAGATAAGTGATGAGAAGAAAATCCCCAATAGACCAAAATATTTATGGCAGCACCTTTAGTAATAGCAAAGAATTAAAAACAATGCACATACCATTGAATGGTGACAAATTATGTCACATGAATAAAATGGAATATTATTATGTTGTAGGACACGATGAATACAGAGAACCATGCAAAGAGTTATATGAACTGATGAAGAGTGAAGTAAACTGAACCAAGAAAACAACATATACAATAACTATTACTGTAAATGGAAAAAACCATAAAAAAATTTTAAAAATGAATGTTATATAAAGTACCAAGAACAAACATGACTCCAAAGAAGAAATAAGAGAAAATACTCCTCCACCCACTCCTTTGCAGAGGTGGGAGATCCCTTGGCATGTCACATTGAATCTATTTTCAGACTTTTGCAGTGTATTGATCAATTTTGATGATTTTTTTTCTTTTTCTTTAAAAACATTATTTATTATACGCAGTTGCTGTCTAAGAGAATGAGGGATACTGGAGAAAATTTTATTGGTGTAAAAAAAACCTCACTCCAAATATATCAATAAAATTTATTTTAAATAAAATTTTTAAATAAAAAATTAAGTGTAAAATAAAAATTATTTAAAAAACAAATAAACATATTAGAAATACACAAAAGGTAGAGTGGAAAGATCACTGGATCTAGAGTCTGAGGCTCTGGATGCAAATCCCATCTCTGATACTTAACTAACTGTGTAGCCTTGAGGAAGTCACTCAGCATCCACAGACATCAGCTCCTCATCGATAAAATGAAAGGATGGACCAGATGTCCTCTGAGGCCTCTTCCAGCTATAGCTCTAAGATCTATGATCTTTAAGAAAATAGTGCAGTAGGAAATCACAAATAAACAGGGCAGTTTGTTACTACTTTGTTCAATTGGATATATATTTTTAAAAAATAAATTGTACATAACAGAAACTCATGGTTTCATATACAACATTCTTTTTTGTTTTTCTTTGTACAATGAACTATTTATTATGTTCAGAATAAAAAAATTAATATGGTTTAGTTTACTTATTATATGTAATGAATATTTTCTTCATAACGAAAATTAGATGCTTCTGATTATAGTGAACACCGAATGACAGCACAAAAGTGAAATTGTGACAACTGACAGAAAATGGCTAATTACAGATAGATGAGTCATTTCTGAATTAGCTGTTTGCAATCAGATTGTCAACTGATTAACACAAAGGTCAAAGTAAATACCAAATTAGCATAAAAGATGAGAAAATACTTTGTGAAAGTATGGCAATTGCAACTTAACTAATTTAAATGAACTGTTGGTTCTAAAAAATGAAAAAGATAAAAGTAAAGATGCGGATTCTGACCATCACCACTTCATAGCTACAAACCAGTGTAGTTAGTATCTCTGGTCTCATTCCTCCAGTGGGAGACTCTGGCTATATCTCTCCTTTGAAGCTGTAAGGTATCCCTGAAGGGTTTGAGGTTTTTCTATTGTCATTGGCCTGAACCCCTAGTGCAAGCATATTCTTCCCATTGTTAACTGTCAGTGACTAGAACACCAGGTCCATATGTGCCTGAGATTGTGCTAAGTGCTGGGGAAACAAAAAAGAGGCAAAAGACAGTCAATGCCGTCAAAGAATTTACAGTGTCAAGGGGGAGATAACAGGCAAACAAATATATACAAAGCAAACTATATACAGAATAAATGAGAAATAATTAAAAGAAGGAATGCACTGAAATTATGGAAGGTGGGATTTTAGTTGGGAACAATTAACATCAATTAACTCTTATAAAGTGGTATTTACTTTGAAGATATAGCAAGAACAGAAGTAAAAACATTTTCCCCTTGACACGTTGGGGATGCACAGAGCATAACCAATTAAGAACTCTCTCTCTACAATATATCTGAGAAGTGATCATCCAGCTTGAGCTTGAAGGCGTCCAGTGAGGAGGAATTCACTCCACCATGAAATATCTCATTCTTCTTTTGAATGATTCCAGTGATTAAAGTTTTTCTTTACATCAAGCCTAACTCTGTGTCTTTACAACTTTTACCCACATTTCCTAGTTCTGCCCCTTGGGAGTAAGCAGTCAGTCAGCTAACAAGCATTTTTAAAGTGCCTTCTGTGTGGCAGGCACCCTAATCAGCTCTGGGGATACAAAGAAAGGAAATAGATGGTTACTTTTCCCAAGGAACTCACATGGGGCAGACAACACTCAAACAATTATATACAGGGACTAATCTCAGAAGGAAGGCACTAAGATTAAAGAGGACCATGAAAGGCTTCTTGCAGAACATGGGACTTTAGCTGAGACTTGAAGGAAGCCAGGGAAACCAAGAAGCAGAGATCAGAAGGGAGAGACAATTCTTGTCTAGTACAAGTTGAAACAAGGAAGATGAAAACTGGAAAGGTAGAGAGGGGCCAGGTTATGAAAAGTTTTAAAAGACAAATGAAAGCTTTTTTATTTGATCCTGAAAGTACTAAGGAGCTGCATATGCCCTTTCTTCTACGTGACAATCCTTCAGATAATTAAAAATAACTATGTTACAGTATGCTTTTAGAAAAACCTGGAAAGACATATGAACTGATGCAAAGTGAAGGGAGCAGAACCAGGAGAATAGTATGCACAGTAACAGCAACATCATATGATGATCAATTGTGATTGACTTAGCTATTCTCAGCAATACAATGATCCAAAACAATTTCAAATGATTCATGATGAAAAATGCTGTCTACCTCCAGAGAAAGAACTGATGGAGTCTGAATGCAGATTGAAGCATACTATTTTTCACTTTCTTTATTTCTTCATGTTTTGGGGGAAGTGGTCTGTGTTTTTTTCACAACATGGCTAATATGGAAATATATTTTGAATGTACATATATAACCCGTATCAAATTGCTTATACTCTTAGGAGTTGGGGAGGAAAGGGAGGGAGGGAGAGAATTCGGAATTTAAAATTTTTAAAAATGTTAAAACCCGATTTTACATGTAAGCCTCTAAATCTCTTCCCTGGGATAAACACCCTCAGTTGCCTCAATCCATTGTCATGATACCATTATTCTGAGACTCTTTTCCATTTTGGTTACCTTCCTTTGGAGGATCTCCAGCTTATTAATGTATTTCCTAAAACATGCCCCTCTGCCCTGGATTCTCAATGTGATCTGAACAGTTGAAATTATAATTTCTTTAGTCCTGAAAACTATCCTTCTCCTAATTCAGCTTATGACTGTATTAGCTTTCCTGGCTCCCACATCACATCGTTGACTCTGGCCAAGCCTGTAGTGTAGGTCCTCTGACTCCAAATCCTTCATGTTTTCTACTGTACCACCCAGAAGCAAAATGATAGTTGAGCAGTTCTTCTTTCTCTCTTTCA
The DNA here is from genome assembly GCF_003287225.1 of Phascolarctos cinereus. Taxonomy (NCBI): domain Eukaryota; kingdom Metazoa; phylum Chordata; class Mammalia; order Diprotodontia; family Phascolarctidae; genus Phascolarctos; species Phascolarctos cinereus. The sequence continues at coordinate 546,287,545 of NW_027555847.1, read as the reverse complement.
TCAATTATTGTCCCATTCACACTGATCAGAGAACCCTTCTTTGATGCTTCTCTTTCTCCAGTCTAGGATTTTTAAAAACAGAGTTGTTGTTTTTGTGCTTAGCTTTCTTCATCAGCCTGAGTTCAGTCTGAACTTTAACACTTTTGATACAATTCTTACATAACTGTGCTTTTATATTTATCCATCATCCTCTACTCTTATTTCCATCTTCTTTTCCTCCATCTTCCATTTTTCTTTCAAAAACCAAGTTGAGGGGCAGCTAGGTGGCACAGTGGATAGAGCACCAGCCCTGAAGTCAGGAAGACCTAAGTTCAAATCCGTCCTCAGACCAAACACTTGACACTTACTAGCTGTGTGACCTTGGGCAAGTCACTTAACCTCAATTGCCTAAAAAAATAAAAAATAAAAAAAATTAAAAAACCAAGTTGACTGCTTAGTTACCTTGTATCCACAACAGTCTCCTCAGATGACTCTTTCTTCCTTCCCTTTGAGATAGTTTCTTTTTATATCATAAGAATTTCATTCTTGGGAGATTCCCATCCCTCATGGGATTGCTTTTTTTTTAATGCAAAGTTTGAATCAACTTTATTTCTCCTCATCACATGTCTGAATTGAGCTTTGAAGTAACCAAGTAAAGCCAAATCTCCAAATGACAAAACAAGGTGTCAGAAATCCAGATCTTTTTGTTTTTATTTAGTGAAAATGTTATAGCCATTTTTGTTTGTAAAATGATCATCATCAGGGTAATAATTAGTTTTTATAAATCAAAAACAAAACAACCCCCCCAAAAAAACCCCAAAACATTCTATACTTTGGGAAGGAAAATGAGCAGTAACATTCTCGCTGAAAGCTGTAAATTACATTTTTCTTAATAAAAGGCATGTTTCCACATGTTTCATCAAAAGCAATTATAATTTTTTCACAATATAGACATGTATTAAAAAAAACCCAAGTGGGACAGCTTGTGGTAGAAAGTGCTTTCCCTCTTCTCAAAGCACTTTCCTACAAGGGCTGCAGAGAATCCCACATCTTGCTCCTCAAGCTTCCAGAAGCAGATAAGAACATGTGTCCATGGGCTTACTTCTATGTAGAATTTTAGTCTATGGAATGCTTACCTATCTTTTTCCTTTTTCCTTTTTAATCTGCTTTCCCAAAATCTGGGTACATGTCAGACTTTCTTCTTTCTTTCCTTTTTTCCATCACAAATTATAAGATGGAGTGGTCAGTACCCCATTTCTATTCCAGTGTGATCTCTGAGGGAGAGGGATAGCACAGTTCCTGGGCACTCTGAGGATGATAGGCTTATTTTAAGTACAAAATAGTCCTTTAATCACAATCTGTTTAGTAGTCGTTCCATCCCATACAACTCTTCATAACTCCATTTGGGGTTTTCTTGGCAAGGGTACTGAAATGGTCTGCCATTTCCTTCTTCAGCTCATTTTACAGATGAGGAAACTGAGACAAACAGGGTTAAATGACTTGCCCAGGGTCACACAGCTAGTAAGTAGCTGGGTTTGAACTCAGCAAGATGAGTCCTCCTGACTACAGGTCCAGAATTCTTTCTACTGGGCCACCTAGCTTCACTGTCTGTGAAGAGGATCTATTTAATGACTTAGAGAGGGTTGGAGCTGCTCTTGGAAGGGGAAAATGCTTATCTAAACAAAGAACTTTTGTGGGGGAGGGGAGTCTTTTTTTTTCTTTTTTATTGTAACTAGCTATCCTTGTAGGGAATAAGGGAATGTGTATGCTCTCATTTATCCATTCCAACTTGAAAAGGGCAAAGACAAACATTCTTTGACTTTGCCTCTTGGGGTCAGTTTGGAGATAGGACTTTCTCATCTGGCTTCCCCCTTACTTCTACGAAAATTAGAGGTATACATGCAAATACAAATCTTTGCTGTCCATACTTTTTTATAAAGGCTAAAAACAAAATGAGCATAAAGAAAGCATCAGCATATAACAAGAAAATAACCCACAAAGAGATTCTAGGTAAGAGGCAAACGAAGGTGGAAGGGGGTTAAATAGACACAATTTAGTTATTCCACATTCTCCAAGGTACCTGCATTGGGCCAGAACTTCTGTCATAGAGGTAAACTGCTATTAGTGACCAATGCAGTCTCTATACCTTTCCTATAATCCCCATTGTCTTTACTTCTTCTCCCCAAGGACCAGAGAGAGGAAACTACATCTTGATCTCTGTTGTCATCTCTTCTAAATTGCTCCTGGTCACTTCCCTGCTGTCTTCACTGGCTGCACATATTCCTCCCTCCCTGGGAGAACTCTGTTGCCCCTGGCCCAGCTACCCTGTCACAGGAACAAGAGCACAACATTTTTTCTTGCCTCCCCTCTTTCTGAGGCTTCCTCCCTTTTCTTCTTTTGCTATGTGTATTATATGAAGAAAACTTAAAATCCAGGAAGTCTATGAGGGTCCAAGCCACTTCTCTCTTCTACAGGTAATAGAATCTCTCTCTACATCCCCCTTTGAGAGGGCTATTGCTTTATTATTGAAGAAATTAACTTAATTCTGTATAATTTTATGATTGATCCTATTTACAATGAATTGATTTTGTCCTGTTACTAAGTCTTGAGTCAGAAATTCAGCTGGCCTCTATGAGCTAAGTTTAGAAATCCAGTTCTAATCTTGCCTCAAGAAATCTGTTATTCTTGAGGGATTTGGTTGGACACCAAGAAGTCTGGTCCACTCTCTCTAACCTTGCAAGTGGACTCAAACAATGAACTTAGTCACAGGACTTTAGCTTCCCCTCTGAGTTAGTTAAAAGAAAACTTAGTATCCCTCATACCTTCAGCTCCTGGAAAAATCCATGACATCTGTTTGCTATCTTTGAAGACCTACAAGCTGACCATTTCCACAAGATATACTGTTCATCCTTGCCTGTCCTTCTACAATTAAGGAGGGTCTTATCTCCCTGCAAGGAGCCAGGGAGTCTGCTATCCATGGCCCACTATCAATAGTCTCAGGATACTGATGGGTCCCACCAATTAATCAAGCATTCCTCTAAGACAGAAAGAGGGTTTGCTGGCCCCACATGAATGTTAGTCAACTCTTTTTAATGTAACCAGTTGTGTTTTCCTCACCACCATGATGCTGCCAACCTTGTAATTTTCTCACCTACTCAGTTCTGTTTTTTTCTCTATGTTCATTAAAAAAAAAGAGCTTTGCTTATTCCTCAGGGTCTTTGGACCAACTGAAATAGCTGTTTGACCCACTTTACTGACAGGTTTGCTCTCTGCTAATAAACGGATAAAGCTCAGAATTCTGCACCTCAGTTTACCTTTATTAAATTCTATTGTGACATTATGAACTTAATAGTTACCAATAAACAAAATTTTTTTATATATAATGGACAAAAAAAGGCTAGCATAAAATTATGAACTTCTTTTATATATAGTTTGTCTTTAAAAAAGTACATATTATATTTAAGAAGATAGTAATAAAATTTCTCTGTGTCCCTAAGCCATTGTATTCTTTTTAATTTTAAATTTTCTTTTATTATTATGAACTTGACAAACACCAACAAACATGAACATTTCTTTATACAAAGTATAGAAAAAGGGATTTGAATAACAAACTGCATGTTTTTTTAAGGGATAACAAATTAAATTTAACATGATACTTCCAACAGTTATCTGATTGTCTTATGTTTCCTATTGAAATTTCTTCTGCTTTCCTCTTACTTAGAGGAAATATTTTAAAAATATTTCATTAATGCTCTTTCTTTTCTTCTTTTTTGGGGTATCACTTTTACTACTCCTCTGCTTTCCCATCTCTCCCTCAACCCCAAATAAAAACTTCCCTTTTAACAACATAGTTAAGTAAAATAAATCCAAATAGTGTGGCCCACTACCTCTCTACCAAGAGTCAGGGCACATGATTCATCATCATTAGTCTTATGGTGTCATGATTAATTATTTCTTTTCTTTTTCTTTCTCTCTCTCTCTCTCTCTCTCTCTCTCTCTCTCTCTCTCTCTCTCTTTCTTTCTTTCCTTTTTTTTTTTGTTGAGGCAATTGGGGTTAAGTGACATGCCTAGGGTGACACAGCTAGTAAGTGTTAAGTGTCTTAGGTCGCATTTGAACTCAGGTCCTCCTGACTCCAAGGCCAGAGCTCTATCCACTGCACCCCGTAGCTGCCCCTATGATTAATTATTTCATTGATCATGGTTCTGAAGTCTTTTATAGTTATTTTCCTTCACTAATCTGTAGTTGTATATATTATTCTCTTGATTCTGCTCACTTCATTCTGCATCAAGTCTTGCTAGACTTCCGAATCCATCCCGTTCATAATTTCTTAGAATACAATAGTATTCCATTACATTCGTATGTCATAATTTTTTCAACCATTGTCTAATCAATAAACATCCACTTTATTTACCATTCTTTGCATTCTAGGTTTCTCTTTACTCTTGTGTTTATATTTAAACGTTTCTATATACCTCTGGACTTTTCATAAAGATTTTTAAAAATTCCTCTATTTTACTCAATATCCATTTTCTCAAGTAAGATTATATCCAGTTTTTCAGAGTAATTTATTCTCAGTTGTGTAGTTTTATCTTTTGCTATTTAGAATAGCATATTCCAAGATTTACCTTCTTTTCATGTAGTTGTAGGATAATCATATGTGATGTGATTCTGACTATGATTCCTTGGTACTTAGACTTTTTCTTTCTACACGCTAATAGTTTTTTGTTTGTTTGTTTGATTTGGAAATTGTTGGTTTGGGTTATTTAACATTACTGGGTGTTTTCAGTTTGGGGTTTCCTTCTGCGGGTGATCAGAAGATTCTGTATATTTTTAGAGAATAATCTAATTCTAATAGATCTGGGAAGTTTTACTTTATGATTTCTAGAAATATGCCATTCAAGTTTTTTGTTTAGTCATGGTTTTAAAAAAATTCTTTTATTAACAGAAGAGGAAATAGAATATCTAAATAAACCTATTTTAGAAAAAGAAATTGAATAGGCTATAAATGAATTTCCTAAGGAAAAAAGCATCAGGACTAGGTGGATTTACAATTGGATTCTACCAAACAATTAAGGATCAACTAATTCCAATATTAAATAAATTATTTGGAGTAATAGGCAAAGAAAGAGTCTACCAAATTTCTTTTATGAAACAAATATAGTAGTGACACCTAAACTAGAAAGAGCAAAAAGAAAGAAAACTACAGACCAATTTCATTAATGAATATTGATGCAAAAATCCTAAATAAAAACTAGCCAGGAGACTACAATAATCTATCATAAAGATTATACATGGTGACCAAATGAGATTTACACCAGGAATGTAGGGATGGTTTAACACAAGGAAAACTATTAACATAATTGATCATATCAATGACAAAAATAACAAAAAATGTGATTATATCAATAGATGCAGAAACGGCTTTAGACAAAATATAACATTCCTATAAAAACAACTGCAAACATAGGTATACATTTTTCCTTAAAATGATAAGAAGCATCTACCTAAAACCATTAGCAAGCATTATTTGTAATGGGGATAAGCTAGAAGCCTTCCAAGTAGTATCAGGAGTGAAATAAGGATGCCCACTATTACCAATTTTATTCAAATTGTATTAGAAATGCCAGCAATAGCAATAAGAAGAAACAGAAATTGAAAGACTCAGAATAGACAATAAGATAATAAAACCATCTCTTTTTGCAGATGATATGATGATATGCTTGGAAAAGCCTAGAGATTCAACTAAAAAGTTAGTTGAAACAGTTAAATTTTTAGCAAAGTAGTAGGATATAAAATAAACCCACACAAATCATCAGCATTTCTACATGTCACCAATAAAACCCTTCAAGATAAGATAGAGACACCCCATTTAAAATAACTGTAGACTGTATAAAATACCTGGGAGTAGACCTGCCAAGACAAACCCAGGAATTACATGAATGAAATTATAAAGCACTTTTTATAAAAATAAAGTCAGATTTAAATAATTGGAGAAATGTTAATTGTTCATGGGTGGGTAGAGCCAATACAATAAAAATGACAGTTCTACCTAAACCAACCTACTTATTCAATGCTATTCCAAATAAATTACAAAAAAATGTTTTTGAGCTTGGAAAAATAATAATAAAATTCATTTGGAAGAACAAAAGGTCAAAAATATCAAAGGCATGAATGAAAAAATTGTGAAGGAAGGAGGTTTAGCAGTACCAGACCTCAAACTATTATAAGACAGTAATTATCAAAACTATCTGATACTGGCTAAGAAATAGAAAGGTAGACCAGTGAAATAGAGTAGACAACACACACAGTAGTAAACAACCATAGTAATTCTGTGTTTGACAGATGTAAAGATTTAAACTTTGGGGATAAGAATACACTATTTGTTAAAAAATTGTTGGGAAAACTGGAAAGCAGTCAGGCAGAATTTGGGTACAGACCAATATCTTACACTATTTGCCAAGATAATGTCAAAATGGATACATGAACTCGATAGAGAGATAAAACTGTCCCTTTGGCTCAACAATGCCACTATTAGGTCTGTTTCCCAAGGTGATCAGGGAAAAATGTTTACGTTGTAAAATATTTGTAGTAGCTCTCTTTGTGATGGCAAAGAATGGGAAATTGAGGGGATACGCACCCATTGGGGGAAGGCAAAACAAGTTGTGGTATGTGATTATGATGGGATACTACTGTGCTGTAAGAAATAATGAGCTGGTTGATTTTAGAAAAACATGGAAAGACTTGCATGAAATAATGAAAAGCAAAATGAACAGAACCAAAGGAACATTGTATACAACAACAGTGATGTTGTTTGAAGAATAATTGTGAACAACTAAATTATTCTGAGTATTATAAATATTACAATCAACTACAAAAGACCTTTGAAGAAAGATGCTATCCACCTCCAGGGAAAGAACTGATAAATAGAAGTATGTATAGTATGGTTTTATATATATTTATAAATCTGTGTCAAATGGTGGTCTTTTCTAGTGTGGGCTGGGGAGAGAGGGAGGGAGACAGTTCAGAATTTAAAATGTAATGAAAAATAAATAATGTTAGATGGCTAAGGTAGTTTGTATGATCTTTTGGCCTCCTCATGTTAACTACTTTTTAGCTAAATTTTAAATAAATTGATATAGAGATGAGATTTAATATATAAATAAATCACCTCACCAACATCCTCCTTACTTAAAGTAAGTGGTAAGTGTCCTGATGTCTTGAAAATGTAAGCAATCTCAATCAATAAATCAATTAAATTTAATTTCCCTGATGAACTAGAATGAAGTTGCATTCAAAGAGTATTTGAATAGTCTGAAGAAATTTGGCCACATCCCAAGAGTCTTCTCTAACATATCAAACTAGTTCAGAACCAAATTATTCTAGAGATTGGATTGAATGTGGCATTCTAGTTTAAAACAAAACAAAACAGAAAATTCTGAGGAGAAACTGCTTGGGAAATGAGAGGAGAGAGATACCTTTGTTTTGACTTTGACCAAGCCCTTCCCCCACCTCCCTTTGGCCAGAGAAGAACTTTGGGAGCTTGGAAGGGTCCACAGGATTTTAGACTTCCCATCAGTGGTTGAGCGGCATCCTTGGAATAGTGGGAGCCAAGGACAGACTGGATGTTGACAAACAGATTCACAAAGAATCCATCAAAGAGGCTACACTATTCTTGAGGGGAACTTTAAGAGCACCCCATGAAAGGGAGCAAAGGACTTTGTGTAATCAGGAGCTGTGAGTTACGCCTATGCCACATGTGCTGTCTGAGTTTGAGCCCTCTTTCCTCTGGGCTCCCTATGTAGTGGAGGAGAGTATGTAACAGATTTTGGGGAGGAATGGTTTTGTACTCGCTATTCTTACTGTGCTTCCTTAGCAAATAACTCTTTCTAAAAACTAACAAAGTACAAAACAAACAAAAGCAATTAATTGAGTCAGGCCAACTAAATGATTCTCAATGGATAGCCATGGTGAGAAGCACATAGAAATTGAAGCTTGAACAGATGGTACTAGAAAAATACTCCTAATCCCCCAGGGGTCCACTTAGACCCCTGAGGGGACATAATAGCAGAAATCTGCGAACTTGACTCATCAATGGAAATTGGTTTTGAGATAGTAACTCTAGAGCATAGGTCACATTGAAAAATAAATATCTTTTGTCTTTTGCCATTTTTCAAACTATATGACAATTTGAAATTATTGCTTTTATACAGTGTCTTATTCTCATCACTATCCTTCCCTCAATGGAACTCAATTCAACTAACACTTATTAAGTACCTAATATGTACAAGGTATTTTGCTTCATTTGTGTGCATGAGTGTGTGTGTGTGTGTGTGTGTGTGTGCATGCACATATAAATTTGATATTGATTTTGGCCTTTGATCTGTTTGATAGTCTAAATCAAGGATTAGTAAACCATAGCCCACAGGTCAAATTCAGACTACTGCCTATTTTGTACAACCCATTTTGTATAGCTTTCAGGCTATACAAAAACAAGTGGTGGGCTAGATTTAGCCAGTAGGCCATAGTTTGCCTACCCGTTGTCTAAATGCACACAGATAGTTAACTAATTCTGATAGAACTTTTTCACCAATAGTAATTTCCTGTGTTAAGAAATGATCAGCTGAGAACTATGACTAATGCAATGACTGTGGTAAAGAATGCTACCCATCTCTTGATAGAGAAGTGATGGATTTAATATTCAGATAATATTAGGTAATATGCTAAGTGTTTTACTGATCCTCCCAACAACCTTGAGAGGTAGATTATGTTACTTACACATGAGGATACTGAGGCAAACAGAGGTTAAATGACTTGGCAAGCTAGTAAATTTCTGAGGTTGGATTTTATTTTATTTTATTTTATTAATTCATTTTGATTTATCAACAATCACTTCCATATGCTTTTGAGTTTAAAATTTTTCTCCCCCTTCCTCCCCACCACCTTCCTCAAGACAGTGCACAATCTGATATAGGCTATACATTTACATTCCTATTAAACATATTTTCGCATTAGTGATGTTATAAGTAAAAATTAAGACCAATAGGAGGAACCATCAGAAAGAGGAAGCAAAACTCAACAGAAGAGAAAAAAAAGATAGCAATTCAACTTTCATAGTTCTTTCTTTGGTTGTGGATAGCATTTTCCATCATGAAGCCTCTGGAGATGTCTTAGATCTTTGTATTGCTGAGAAGGGCTAAGTTTATCAATATTAGTCATCGCACAATGTGGCTATTATTGTGTACAACGTTCTCTTGGTTCTGCTCACTTCACTCAGCATCAGACCATACAAGTCTTTCCTGGTTTTTCTGAAGTCAGCCTGTTCATCATTTCTTATAGCACAATAGTATTCCATTACATTCACATACCACAACTTGCTCAGCCATTCCCCAATTGATGGGCATCCTCTCAATTTCCAATTCTTTGCCACCACAAAAAGAGTTGCTATGAATATCTTTGTATATGTAGATCCTTTTCCCATTTGTTTGATCTCTTTGGGATATAGCCTTAGTAGTGCTATTGCTGGGTCAAAGGGTATGCACAGTTTACAGCCCTTTGCGCATAGTTCCAAATTGTTCTCCAAAATGGTTGGATCATTTCACAATTCCACTAACAATGTATTAGTGTTACAATTTTCCCACATCTTCTCCAACATTTAGCATTTTCCTGTTTTGCCATGTTAGCCAATCTGATAGGTGTAATGTGGTACCTGAGGGTGAATTTTAACTCAGCTCTTCCTCACTCCAGGACAGCACAGTATTCACTGTGCCACCTAGCTGCCCCTGTGCCAAGTAGTGGAAGATACATTTTCAAACATGGCCGATGTGGGAATTTATTTTGCTTGACTGTGCATATTTGTTACCAAGGTTTTGTTTTTCTTCTTTTTCCTGTATGATCAGGAGGTGAGATGGAGAGAAAATAAATTCTTAATTGAATTTAAAAGAAATTTAGCTAATAAAATAAAAATAACATTTTTTAAAAGAAAAACACAGTCAATATCATTTTTGTAACATTAGTTGTCACTTAACATGTCCAAAACCTTCTGACTTCCTTCTTCTTTTTTAAAAAAAAACTTTTTATTCATTTTGAACTTAAATACAAAAAAAAAATACAAAAGAAAACCATTTCCATGTACACAACACAATACAAAAAGAGGTTTCAATATGAAACCATGACCCTCCATTTCATACTGTTTACTTCTTTTGAAAAATTATGTAATAAATACTACACATCATTTTCAAAACTATCCTGTTTTGCTGTGTTTTCTTCTGAGGTTTTCGGTTGTTGTCTTCTGCTGTGCCTCACTTCCTTCTTGAAAAAAATATTTGTGATATATAAACATGAGCCTTCTGAGTAATCTACAAGACTTTAACTTTTTTATTTCCTAAATCTGAACCATATTTCTGAACCTATTTTTTTTTTTACCATCTTACCTTTTGCCTACCTCCACACTAGTATAGTAGTAAGAACATAAACCTGGATCAGGAAAAACCTGCATTCTAATCATACCTTCTCCATTTAATAGATGTATAACTATGGGAAATCACAGAAACCTTGTCCTCAATTTCAATATTTTTTAAATGGGTGTAATAATACCTCTTATTATGAGGATCAAATTAGATAAGGCATATAAAGCATTTTGTAATTTTTAAATTACTATATAAATATCATTTAGTGATAATTACAGTAACAATATAATAATATGTATAATACCTTGGTTTAGACTGAGGATCTTGACACAGTCTTCATAGAATGTCTTTTTCTCTTTACTATCTGCAGCAGATTTTGGTGCTTAAATGGAAATAATCTTCATGGTGCTCTTTTTGATCAAGCTCACCAAAACATTGCATGGTGAAATGAAAAACTGTTCAATGAATGTGCTTTTTATTGCCTTTGGACTTGTGATAAACTAACTGCTCAAAGTTTTATCTTTCTCTCTAAAGAGATTCACCCTTCCTGCCTTGTAGTCTCATTTCATGAATATCATTATTGATATCGATATGGTCATGTTCTTGGAATAATGTCAATTCTTTGGTCATTGCACAAAGATCTCACCTTTAAAGTGCCATCTATTAGGATAAATGTTTATAAATGGTCTACACAATTAGTGATACTAAGCACTGCCTACTTTTACACACTCTATCACCTTCACTGAAGGCACAGAACTGAGTGCTCTTGTTTCTTGGGTTGCCATGGCCAAAGAGGGAAGGCACTATATATTAAGGGAGTAAGAAAAACTTTTTGTAGAAGGTGGGTCTTTAACTGAGACTTAAAGGAAGCCAGGGAAGCCATCAAACAGAAAAATAGAGACAGGAAATCATTGGGACAGGGGACAGCCAGTGAAAATGTGTAGAGCTGGGATATGGAACATTTTGTGTGAGAAAGAGTGACGTTACCAGTGTCACTAGATAGTAGAGTACCTAAATAGGAGCAAGAAGATTGGAGAAAGCAGGAGAAGGCCAGATTATGCAGGAAATTCTGTTTGAATGCCGAGTAGATTTGATATGTGATCCTAGAATCAATAGGGAGCCATTGGAATTTATTGAATGTGGGGATAAAAATTATCCAACTTATAATAAGAGAGACTAAGGCAGAGCTCTGAACCAATGGAACTTTATTAAAGGGTTCATGGTCTCCTCTAAAGAAATGGACCTCAGATCTTCCTCATGATCTGAGATGTCCCCTCCTTCTAGGGCCCTATTTTAATAGAGTTAGATATCTAAATATTCAAGAACATATGCCACATAAAGAATAATTCCAATGGTTGACGTATGATGCACAAGCTAAAATAAGCAAAAATGATCTGTTAGCAGGGTCACAAGTTGAGTAAAGCAAGGAATATCCCCACTGACTAGGTGGTCATAAGATGGGCACCTGCTTATGTTGGACAAGACAGAATGGTCTGAAGGTACAAAAATAATTTTGGGGGACTTTCCATGTAAATGAGTCACCTCTGCCACACTATACTTGGTCACCATGACAAAGAAAAACAAGGGCAGAGGGCCTCCAGCTCACTCCCTATGATTACACAAGTAACTTTACCATCTATAGCTCACAGCTCTTGGGCCAAATGTACAAAACTAATAATCATATCAAATGGATTGATACTGATTGAAATAGAGTAGGGGTCTTCAATGAATCAACTTCCTTAAAGGGGTTGACATTGTCAGATACATACTTTAGGAAAATCACTTCAAAAGCTGAGTGAAAGATGAACTGGAATATGGAGAGACTTGGAGCAGGAAGGCCAAGCAAAAGTCTACTGCAATAATCTCTGAAATGAAGGCTGGACTAGATGGTCACTGAGACTCTAGTTCTATGATACCATAATCTATTTTAGTACCTGTACTCAGGGGTCCAGGTCCTCATGGGCTTTTTCTTACTAATCACCAGTCTATGTTCCCTCTTCCAATTTCATGCACAAATAAGAAAGCAGGAAATACAATTTTTTTCTGACAGATTTCATATATATGTAATATTCTATATCTATACCTTGGTTAGGTACTGTTACTGGACAATGAGCCTAGTCTGGAGTCAAATGGGAGAAAGATTTGAGACGGAATCACATTTAATGTCATTTAGTGCTTTAAAAGTTCTTTAGCTACTAATTGTGTAAAAACCTATCATTTTAACACCAACTTGGCTTTTGCTTATAGATTTATAGGTTGGTAGAGCTAGAAGGGTCCTTAAAGATTGTTTGGTCCCGTTATCTCATTTTAGATAAACTGAGGCCCAGAAACTGACATTGTCCAAGATCACCAATCTACTAAGTGGAACAGCTGACTCAAATCCAGACCTCCTCACTCTTAACCCACTGTTCTCTTTAGATCTTGGAACATGATAAAGATTTGAAACCATTTAAAAAATAAATTAGCCATTACTTAGCCCTCTCTGCCTAACATCCCTTCCACTGTAACCTTGGATAATCAACTTCTGGATCCCAGTCTAGTCTTTTGGCATTTTTTCCCCAATTTATTCTATTTTATTTTTTTTCTAGTTCTAAATCCTCTTCCTCCTTTCTCCCCTTTGCCCCCACCATTGTGAAGACAAGAAAAACAAAATTCATTACAAATATGTGTACATATACATACATACACATATATAAATATACACATATAGAGTCATGCAAAACAAATTTCTATATTAACTACATCCTCCTCAGCCTCTCAAAAGAAAAAAAAACAAATAGAAATATGCCTCAATTTGCACTTTGAGTCCATCAACTTTCTATCTGGAGGTGGATAGCATGTTTCATTATGAGTCCTTTGGAATTGTGATTGATCATTGTGCCAATCAGAGTTCCCAAGTCTTTCAAAGCTCTATATAGTATTGTTATTGTATAAATTGTTCTCCTGTTTCTGCTCAATTCATTTTGTATCACTTCATACAAGTCTTCCCAGTTTTTTCTGAAATCATTTCCTTCATCATTTCTTACACACAATAGTATTCCATCACATTCATATATCATAACTTGTCCAGCCATTCCCCATATGATGGGCACCTTCTTAGCTTTCAATTCTTTTTCAATCAACAACAAAAGAGCTGCTATAATTTTTTTTTATGCATTTGGGTCCTTTTCTTGATCTCTTTGGAGTATAAACCTAGGAACAGTATCTCTGAATCAAAGGGTATGTATGGTTTAATAGCTTTTTGGGCACAGTTCCAAATTGCTTTTCAGAATGGTTGGCTGATCCTTTTGTATTAATGATTGAAAGATATACTTTGAGTAGTAAGTGCCCTTAGTGCCTGTGGCTTCTATTACCCCCTGGCCACCATAAAACACACCACAGTTCCCCACTTGATACTTATTTCTGCAGGGCTCTTCCTTGGGGCAGTGGTTGGAGGAGGGTGGGAGGCGGGAGGGAGAGAAGGAAGAGGAAGATATGAGAGAATATTATTCTTATGTTGTCTGGGACAAATAAAATATTTTGTCAATCTTCTTTTTTTTTAAATCCAAAAAAGATTTTTCTCAAATTTATTTGATTTTGTATTGGTTGTAATTTTGTTCAAACTAGATTGAATGAAATGACCTGAAATGAAGTGACCACTTTTCCTCTTGCAAATTTGCAAGTCCCTTTTAAATTCTAAAAATAAAAATAAGCATTCATAGCTTATTTTTATATTTTAAGACTAAAATATTTAATTTAATACAGACACAGAAATACATACAAACTTATATTTAAATATATACATGCATTTAAATATAAAAAACTAATTATAAGTTAAGTAAGGCAATGTGTTATAGTGGATACAGTACTGGGCTTTGTGTCAGGATTCAAATACCCTCTATGTCACTTATTAGTTGCCTGATGCTCAAAAAAAAATCATATAACTTTGTGCACCTTGGGCTACCCACTAGGATTTATCACTAAGTCATAGATGGATTGCCCGTTAAGTTAGAGGAAATGGCTCCCATACTGAGTTCCCCACACTATAAATAAACTAATAGGACAGCTTGTTTTTTGATAGAAAGAAGTGCGATTTTTTCAGTATGTTAAATAAAAATTTAAAATTATGATAAATGGTCCATGAAGTGTCTAGAGGATCAAATGCTTAACCATCCCCAATGACTTCACTTTGGTCCCCTTTGCCTTGCTGTCTCTAGTCTATTCCTGTGTCTTACTTTGTCCCAACACTATGGCCTGATGATGGTGAGGGGAAAGGGAAGAGTAAATCTATAGTGACTTTGCCTTTCCTCTCCCTTCCCCTCGTAGCAATATTCTGACCTTACTCTCCCGGAGTGAAGCTACACCTTCCCTTCAGGGTTTTAGAGGTACTCCTAATAATTGAGTGACTTTCTCTAATGCTATTAGCTGGACCCCCTATTCTAATGTGTTCTCCCCACTATTAACTGCTAGCAATTAGCAGCTCAGTTTCATTTAACTTATAATATTAATTAACTTTTACAAAAGGATGTTTATTTGGAAGATACAACAAGAGCAGATTTTACAAATGTTTTCTTTCCCCAGCAAATTTGAGGACATACTTTCCCATAAACCATCTCATCCTCAGGGATGTTGAGGCTCAGACAACACAATTCTTACATAGCATTTGTCCCACCAAGTTCATTTCCAAATGTGGCATGGCTGGTGCCATCAAAGTTCATTGAGCAGATGTGATACAGTCAGATGTACAATTTAGAATAATCACTTTGTCAGCTAAGTGAAAGATAGATTGGAGTGGGGGAGAAACTTGTGACAGGGAGACCAGGTAGAAGGCTAGTGCAGTGTTCTGGGAAAGAGATGATGAGGGTTTCGTGAAATAAGTGTGGGGCTGAATGAGTGGAGAGAGGAGGGTATGTACACAAGATGTTCTAAAGACATTAGTAACAAGATTAAGGAATGGACAGAATATTTGGAGATTAAGGAGTTGAGGATGACACCAATGTTGTAAGTCTAGGTAACTGGAAAAATGGTGCTCTCAACAGTAATATGGAAAGTCAGAAGGGGGAGAGTTCAGGAAGAAAGAGATTGAATTTCATTTTGGTCAGGTTGAATATGAGATACCAAAAGAATAACCAAGAGATAGTTGGAGCTGTGTGGGTATAAATTAGCAGAGATGAATATATAAATCTGGGAATTCTCTTCACAGAAATGATAATTGACCCATGGGGGATGATGACATCACCAAAGGAGATAAAATTGTGAAAAGAGAAGAGGGCTCTGGATAGAGTCTTGGGGAAACCCATACTTAAGTGGACATGACAAGGATGAAAAACCAGCAAAGGAGACTGAGAAATAATGGACCAACATATAGAAGGAGAACCAGGAAAGAGCACAGATCATAGAATATTTTCTCAAGGAGTTTAGCCACAAAGGGGAAATATAGGATGACAGCTATTAGGATTAATTGGCTCAAAGAAGGTTTTTAAGAATAGGGAAGACATGGGTATATTTGCAGGTGTCAGGGAAGGAGCCAGGAAATGGGGGGAGGTTGAAGATCAAAGAGAAAATGGATATGAGAGTGGGTACGATTTGCTGGAGAAGGGAGAGAATGGGATCAAAGGTGTCTGTAGAGGAGTTTGCCTTGGCAATAGTCCCAGCACAAAGTCATATGTGTTTGCATTACCATGGTGGCAGAAGAAAGGAGAAGGAAGAAATAACAGGGAAACATTTTGATGGAAAAAAGTGGTAGTGCTTCATGACTAATTGGACATAATGGGTGAAGAAAAAGGGGAAGGTCAAAAAATCTGAAATTTTGAGCCTAAGAGACAGTAAAATTAGTAGAAAGATTGAAGTGAAAGTATAGTTTTCCTTCCTTCCTCCCCCCCTCCATACTAACCAGGGGAAATGGTGCAAATAGACACAAAGATCCTGTTGGTATATAGGGAACATAGGAGCAAGGTTGAGATCTACTTTACTCAGTCCACTCTCTTGTCTTCCTTGCCTTCTCCTTCCTCCAAAATAACTAATCATGATAAGTTTCAAGAGAGGACAGACCCTGGTATTCTTGATTTATCTCATCTCTAAGAAACAGAGTGGTCAGAATATTGCTACTTTATATAAAAACATGCTCTAAATTACTATTGCAGTAGAGAAATGCAAATCAAAACAACTCTGACATACCACATCACACCTATCAGATTGGCTAACGTGACAAAACAGGAAAATGATAAATGCTGGAGAAGATGTAGGAAAATTGGAACACTAATGCATGTTGGTGGAGTTGTGAACTGATCCAGTCATTCTGGAGAGCAATTTGGAACTATGCCCAAAGGGCTATAAAACCGTGCGTACCCTTTGACCTAGTAATTCCACTTCTAGGTCTGTATCCCAAAGAGATCATACAAATGGCAAAAGGACCTACATGTAGAAATATATTTATAGTAGCTCTTTTTGTGGTGGCAAAGAATTGGAAATTGAGGGGATGCTCATCAGCTGGGGAATGGCTGAACAAGTTGTGGTATATGAATGTAATTGAATACTATTGTGCTATAGGAAATGATGAGCAGGCAGACCAGAAAAACTTAGAAAGACTTGAATGAATTGATGCTAAGTGAAATGAGCAGAACCAGGAGAACATTATGTACAGTAATAACCACAATGTTTGATGATAACTTTGATAGACTTATTTCTTCACAGCAATGAAAGGATCCAAGACAGCTCTAAAGGACTCATGATGGAAAATGCTGTCCACATCCAGAAAAAGAACTATGGAATCTGAATGGAGATTGAAGCATGTTATTTGCTCTCTCTCTCTCTCTCTCTCTCTCTCTCTCTCTCTCTCTCTTTTTGTTTGCTTTTCATTTCTCGTGGCTTCTGCCATTGGTTCTAATTCTTCTTTACAATATGACTAATGTGAAAATAGGTTCAATATGAATGTATATGTAGAGTCTATATCAAATTGCATGTCTGTCTTGGAGTGAAGGGAGGGGACAGATGGGGAGAAAATTTGGAATGCAAAATCTTATGGAAATGAATGTTGAAAACTAAAAATAAATAAAAAAGAATATTGCTACTTTACTTGAAGTTATCAACAGAGGAGCTAATGATTTTTAAAGTAATCAACGGGATAGAGAGCAAACTAAGGTCAATATTCTACACAAGCAAATAATCATCCTCGAACTAGAAAGAAATAGCTCAATGGTCTACAAATTTTGTACTTTTTAAAAAAAATTTTTTACTGAATATAAATTTTTACATAGTGATAAGCCCTATGTTTTTTTTAAAATAATCTTATTGTACATATTAATGAGTGTGAGCCACTTGGCTTTTGATGCAAGAGAGTACTTTTTCATTTCTACATTTCAATATTTCCCTGATCCATCTAGAAGGAAAGAAAAAAAGAAGGAAGGAAGAAAAGAGGGAAGGAAAGAAGGAAAAGAAAGAAGGAAGAAAACAAGCATTTATTAAGCGCTTACTGTGTGCTAGGCACTGTGCTAACTGCTTTACATTGTTATCTCATTTGATCCTCACAACAATCCTGGGAGTTAGGTATTATTATCCTATTGTACAGTTGAGGAAACTGAGGCTAACTTAAGTGGCTTGCTCAGGGTCACAGAGCTAGTTAAGTGTCTGATGCTGAATTTGAACTTAAGTCTTCCCAACTCCAGTTCTAGTACCAAACAATTTTAAGCGCCACCAATATTCAGGTAAGATCTTAAACCAACCATAAAGTCAACTACTTTAAAAAGTATTATAACTTAAAAGAACTTGCAACTTCCAGATGTCTAATTAAATGGTTTATTGATATTGTAAACTATCAAATGACTGTCATGCCAATTTCCTGTTTTATTCCCTTTTTCACTTGTCAAGTTTACAAAACATATATCTTTTTAAATGATTACGAGCCATTCCTTATGTATCCTGAGTCCCAAAGCCCGTTGGTATGGCATTCTGTCCTTATTTATTATCAACGTCCTTGCCTGCATGAGTTGGAGTCAGCGAGAGTGAGAGGTAAGAGAACTCTGCTTTCTTCAGACTCTGTTCAATCTCTTCACTTTCTTTGAGTCTCCCCAGCTCTTCAGACTTTCTTTGGGTCTCTTCAGTCTCTCAGGGTGCTTTTGGCTTCCAGCTTCAAGAGAAAAATTGGGTGATTGTAACCCTACTTCAGATTGTTGAAGGGAGAAAAAATCTGGGAAGAACATGACATGAGAACAGCCAGCAATCTCCATCATGTCCTTACCCCCAGCTTGCTACACTAGAGATTTCAAGGAATTTCCCCTTTCTCTTGGGTGAGCTGAATTACCTCTCTCCAAACAGGAGAGCTCCTTTACTCTATATCCTCTAGCATACATTCTCTTACATATGCTTTCTCTGTTTGCTTTTTGACTATTGATATGAATAAATGTGGTTCTTTACTACTTTTAGGTATGTTCATTGGGGAACTTGTATTTGGTGAGAAGGGAGCTAAGACTTGGATATATAAAACTTGGGTCCTCCTTTTCCCCATTAATGACAAGCAATCAGAAGTTTAGCTTGAACCTAAAAATCATATCCCCTCGACTAACAATATTAAAGGAAGCAGATAGAAATAATTCTATCCAGAACTCCTCCCTAAAGAAAGCAGAGTGTCCTCCATCCTTCACTTACTGCTTTGGCTCCTGTCAGGAAATAAAGTATTCCTTGGAAAAAGATAGGGGGGAGAAAAGGCTAGAGATGTCTATTTTGTCTCCCATGGAGCCACACAACATTCTCCTTTCTATTCATCTACACCTGTAATTGAAATCAGATGTAACAATTAGGTTATCTTTTATATAATCTTGAAGTTTGAATACCTCATGAAGGTGACAGATTTTATTTCTGTCTTTAAAATAAAACTGAAGATATGTTTAACTGAATTTTACTTATAAAGTATTCTTCGTACTTTTTCAGACCTGAATTTAGTCTTGTTTCTCCTTTTTATAAATGATGGATGACATAACTAGACTTTTAAAATGTGCAAAGGACTACATTCTTAGTAATAATTTGCATATTACACACACATAAATTTACACAAGCAACCTGGGTCCCTAATCCAGGAATTTAATACATTATTTTCACTTCTATTGCTATGTTTCAAAATATTTACAAACCAGTGAAGAAACACGACTTTGTTTAGTAAATCATTATAGGATTACAGAATCTCAGAGTTGGAAAAGGCTTCATAGGTCATTGAATGAATTGCATGCCTGAACAATTACTCCCTCTACAACATACTTGCCCAGTGATTGTCCACCATTGCTTGGAATCTTCCAGTGAGGGGAAAAACACCACCTCTAAGAGTCATCCATTCCAGTTTTAGCTAGCTTTAATTGTTAGGAAGTTTTTCTTATACGAAGCCTAAATCTGCCTCTTTTATAGTTTTTGTCTATTGATTTTACTTGTGTCCTTTGGATCCAAGCAAGACAAGGTTAAGTTTTCTTTCATGTGATAGACCTTCAAATATTTGGAAACACTTCTGCTCTGTCTTCTCTTCTCCAGATTGAATACTTCTAGATTCTTCAGTGGATTCTCATGTGTCATGATCTTGAGACCTAAAACCATTCTGGTCATTTTCCTCTGGATGAGCTCCAGCTTAACATCTTCTCAAAAGATATTGTTCCCCAAAATTAATCCAACAATCCAAGACAGAGTATAGTGACATTTGTTGCTTCCTTATCTCTGGATTTTATTAATTTCAATACAGTCCACAATTGCATTAAATTAAATTGCATTAGATTTTGTGGCTGCTCTCCACCATTGACTCATTTAACTTGCCATGTACATAAAGCCACAGATTTTTTTTCAGCTAAATTACTGTATGGCCATGCCCTTTCTGTGTTTTTATTTATGAATTTGAGTTTTTGAATTCAAGTGTAAGACTTTAACTTTCTCCCTCCCTATTAAATTTCATCTTAAAAATTTGATCAAATGTTCTATTTTGTTGAGATATTTTTGGATCCTGATTCTGTCATCCAGTATGTTAGCTCTCTCTCCGAGCTTTGTGTCATCTGCAAAGTTGATAAGCATGCTGTTTCTTACTTTATATAAATTATTGACAAAAAATGCTAAAAATTGTAAGACTGAGCTCAAATCTCCAGAATATTTCACCGAAGACCTCCTTCCAGGGAGGTAGCAAATGATCCAGCCTTTCAACCTGTCTTTCATCCATCTGTATTGTTATCAATCCTGCATCTATCCTTTTCATAAGAAGAGTATGAAAGACTCTGTCAAATGGTCTGTTAAAATCTATGCATTTAATATCTGCAATAGACCTATCCATCTAGTAACTCCATAAAAAAAGGAAATGAGGTTTGGTAAGATTTATTCTTTTTTTCATTTTTTTGAGGCAATCAAGGTTAAGTGACTTTACCAGGATCACACAGCTAGTAAGTATCTGAGGTCAGATTTGGACTCAAAACCTCCCAACTTCAGGGCCAGTGTTATGTCCATTGTACCACCTACCTGCCCAAGCCAGACCTATTCTTAATGATGTTGTGCTGACTCTTGGTGATCACTGCTGCCTTTTCTTTTTTTCTTTTCAATTTTTAAAAAATTATTTTCTTTAACTATTTTCCAATTACATATAAAAAGTTTTAACTATTTTTTAAAATGTGGAGTTTCAAATTCTCTCCTTCCTTTCCACCCTTTACCCCTTCTTGAGAAGGCAAGCAATTTGATATCGATTATACATGTGAAGTTATACAAAACCTATTTCCATATTACCCATGTTTCAAAAGAAAGCACAGACAAAAAAATAAAACAAGAAAAATAAAGTTTAAAAAAGTGTGCTTTAATCTACCATTCAGAATTCACCAGTTCTCTCTCCCGAGGTGGATAGTATTTTTCATTGTGTGTCACTTGGAATTTTAGTAGATCACTGCACTGGTCAGAGGAGCTAAGTCTTTCCCACTTGGTCATTGTTACAATATTGCTGTTACTATATATAGTGTTTTCCTAGTTCTTCTCACCTCACTTTGCATGAGTACATGTAAGTCTTTCCAGTTTTTTCTAAAACCATTCTGCTCATCATTTCATAGCACAATTGTATTCCATTACAATTATATACCACAGCTTGCTCAGCCATTCCCTGATTAATGGGCATCCTTCTATTTCCAATTCTTTGCCACCACAAAAAGAACTGCTATAAATATTTTTATGCAAATAGGTCCTTTTCTCTTTTCTTCGATCTCTTTGGAATATGGATGTAGTAGTGGTATCACTATAAAGCACAGCTCTATAGCTCTGTGGGCATAGTTCCAAAGTGTTTTGCCCAGAATGACTGGGACTAGTTCACAACTCCACCAACAGTGCATTAGTGTCCTAATTTTTCCATATCCTCTCCAGCATTTGTCATTTTCCTTTTCTGTCACATTGACCAATCTGATAGATGTAATGTGGTATCTCAGAGTTGTTTTAATGTGTTTTTCTCTAATCGGTAGTGTTAGAACATTCTTTTTCATGTAACCATTGATAGCTTTGATTTCTTCTTCTGAAAACTGCCTGTTCATATACTTTGACCATTTATCAACTTGGAAATGACTCTTATTTTTATAAATTTGACTGAGTTCCTCATATATATAAGAAATGAGTCCTTTATCAGAGAAAGTTGCTATAACAATTTCCCCAGTTTCTTGTTTTCATTCTGATTTTGACTATATTAGTTTTGTTTGTACAAAAGCTTTTTAATTTTATTTAATCAAAATTATCTATCTTATTTCTGACAATTCTCTCTATTTCTTATTTGGTCATAAAGTCTTCTCTTATCCATAGATCTTGAAGGTACATTTTTCCAACCTCTCTAATTTACTTATAACATCACCCTTTAGGTCTAAATTATTTATCCATTTTGACCTTATCTTTGTATATGGTGTGAGATGAAGGTCTAGGCCTAGTTTCTGCCGAACTGCTTTTCAGTTTTCCCAGCAATTTTTGTTAAATGGTGAGTTCTTATCTCAAAAGCTTAGATCTTTGGGTTTATCAAATACTAGATTACTATGGTCATTTGCTACTGTGTATTCTGTGCCTAACTTATTCCACTGATCCACCACTCAATTTTCTAGCCAGTAACAGACTGTTTTGATGATTACATTTTGTAATACAGTTTGAAGTAAGACCAAAGTAGGAGAGTTGTTGCATGATTTTTTGTTTGCAGATGGTTGTACATGTCATATAGCCTCTGAAGCTGAGATGCAACAAAGTATGGATTGATTCTCTGCTTCTTGTGCTAATTTTGGCCTAATAATTAATACCAAGAAAACACAGGTTTTCCACCAGTCAGCACCACACCATCCATACTTGGAACTATTGTGTACAGCAAATGGAGAGGTTTTGAATACTGTGGATAAGTAAGTTAGTATACTTTCCAGGGATGTACACATTGATGATGAGATTGACATACACATACTAGAACTAGCTCAGGGTTTGGGAGGCTTCAAAGGAAAGTGTAGGAGAGAAGAGGTATTAGACTGCTACCAAACTGAACATCTACAGAGCTGTTGTGCTGATCTCATTGCTGTATGCCTCTGAAACCTGCACAGTATACCAATGTCATGCCAGGAAACTGAATCACTTCCATTTGAATTGTCTTAAAAAGATTTTGAAGATTACCTGGCAGGATAAGATACCAGATATTGAGGTCCTTTCTCAAGCTAAATTGCCAAGCATTCAAACTTTACTGTAGAGTGCACAACCCCAATGGGCTGGCCACATTGTTTGAATGCCAGATGTACACTTATCTAAGAGACTGTTTTATAGAGAACACACACAAGGAAGGTGCTCACATGGAGGACCCTTTCAAGGTCTCTCTGAAGAACTTTGGAATTGATTATGTGACATGGGAGACATTGGCACAGAATCCATCTAGCATGGCATGCCTGCATCAAAGAAGGTGCTGTGCTCTATGAGGAAAGCAAAATTGCAGTTGCTCAAAAGAAATGTGAGATGTGCAAATGTAGAGATATTTCTACCCCAAATGTTCATATGGATTAGTTGTGCCCAATTTGTGGTCAAGCATTCCAAGCTTGCATTTGTCTAAGCAGCCACAGCTGGACACACTGCAACTGGACTCCAACATAGTGATATTATTTTAGTCCTCTTTGAGAATGAAAGACTCCCAAGTATTTTATATTGTCTGCAGTTATTTTCAATGGAATTTCTCTGCCTATCTCTTGCTGCTGCTTGGTAGTACATAGAAATGCTGATGATTTGCATGATTTAAAAAAAATATCCCATATCTTTGCTTAAGTTGTTAATTGTTTCACCTAGTTTTTTAGTTGATTCTCTAGGGTTTTCTAAACATGCCATGTTATCATCTGGAAAGACTAACACTTTTGTTTACTCATTGACTATTCTAATTCCTTCAATTTCTTTTTTATTTTCTTATTGCTATAGCTAACATTCCTGGTACAATATTGAATAATAGTTGTGATAATGGGCATCCTTGCTTCATTCCTGACCTTATTGGGAACACTTCGAGTTTATCCCAATTACAGATAATGTTTGCCCTTTGTTTTAGATACATGTTATTTATCACTCTAAGAAAGGCTTCATTTTTTCTTATGCTTTCTAGTGCTTTTAATAGGAATGGGTGTTGTATTTTTTTTTTTTGCTTCTGTTGACATAACAATATGCTTTTTGTTTTTTTTGTTATTGATATGGGCAATTGTGCTGATAGTTTTCCTAATATTCAATCAGCCCAGTATTCTTGATATAAATCTCACCTGGTCATAGTGCATGAACATTGTGCTATATTGCTGTAATCTCCTTGTTAGTATTTTATTTAAAATTTTTTGCATCAATATTCGTTAGGGAAATTGTTCTATAGTTTTTTTCTCTGTTTTTATTCTCCCTGGGTTAGGTATCAGTACCATATTTGTATCATAAAAAGAATTTGGTAAGACTCCTTCTTTGCCTATTTTCTCAAATAGTTTATATAGTATTGGAATTAATTGTTCTTTAAATGTTTGGTAGAATTCACTCTATAGTCAATCTGGTTCTGTGGATTTTTTCTTAGGGAGTTCATTGATGGCTTGTTCAATTCCCCCTCCCCCATCATAGTATTACTTAACTATTCTATTTCTCTCCTTTTAATCTGGGCAGTTATAGTTCATAAATATTCATCCATTTCACTTACATTGTAAATTTCATTAGCATATAATTGGGAAAAATAAATCTTAATAATTGCTTTAATTTCATCTTCATTGGTGGTGAATTCACCCTTTTCATTTTTGATACTGGTAATTTAATTTTCTTCTTTCTCTTTTAAAATAAAATTAACCAATGATTTATTTATTTTATTGTTTTTCTCACAAAACCAGTTCCTAGTATTATTTATTAATTAATTTTTTGAACTTTCAATTTTTTAATCTTTAATTTTTAGGATTTCCATTTTCGTGTTTAATTGGGGATTTTTAATTTGTTCTTTTTCTAGTTTTTTTTTTTAGTTGCACATCCAATTCATTGATCTGCTCTTTCACTCTTTTATTTATGTAAGTATATGGAGGCACAATTTTTCCTCTAAGTACTGATTTGGCTGCATCTCACAATTTTTGGAATATTGTCTCATTGTTGTCATTCTCTTTAATGAAGTCATGACTGTTTCTATGATTTGTCATTTGACCCATTTATTCCTTATAATTAGATTGTTTAGTTTCCAATTAATTCTTTATCTATGTTTCCATGGCCTTTTATTAAATGTAATTTTTATTGCATTATGGTCTGGAAAGGGTATATTTAATACTTCTGCTTTTCTGCATTTGGTTGTGAAGTTGTTATACCCTAACACGGTCAATTTTTGTGAAAGTGCCATGTACAACTGAGAAAAAGGCATACTCTTCTATTCCAATTCAGTTTTCTTCAGAGATCTATCATATCTAAATTTTCCAGAATTTTATTCATCTTCTTAACTTCTTTTTTTATTTATTTTATGGCTAGATTTATCTAGCTCTGAGAGGAGAAAGTTGAGGTCTTCCACTAATATGGTTTACTATTTCTTCCTATAATTAATATAATTTTTCTTTTAAGAATTTGGATGATATGCCATTTGGTGTGCATATATTTAGTGTTGATATTACTTCATTTTCTATGGATCCTTTAGCAAGATGTAGTTTTCCTGATTATCTCTTTTAATTAGGTCTATCTTTTATTTTGCTTTATCTGAAATCATGATTGCTAATACTGCCTTTTTTACTTTATCTGAAGCATAATAGATGTTACTCCAGCCCTTTATTTTAATTCTATATGTGTCTCTCTGTTTCAAATGTGTTTCTTGTAAACAACATATTGTTGGATTCTGTCTAACCCATTCTGTTATCTGCTTCTGTTTTATGAGTGAGTCCATCCCATTCACATTCACAGTTGTCATTACTAGCTGTGTAGTTCCCTCCATCCTATTTTTGTTCTGTTTATCCTTCTCTCTCTTTTTATTCTGTCCCTCCTCTAAAGTCTGTTTTGCTTCTGACCATTGCCTTCTTTTACCTGCCCTCCCTTTAATCATACCCCTCCTTCCTTTCCCTTGTCCCCTTCCCCTCCTACTTTTCTGTTGGGTAACATAGATTTCTATTACAAATTGAAACACACACACACACATATACACATGTGTGTATGCAAATACATACATATGTGCGTGTGTGTGTGTGTGTGTATTACCCTATTTGAACCAACTTAGATATGAGTGAGGTCCAAGTGTTGCCCTCTCCCTCATTTTCCTCTCTACTATAAAAACTCTTCCTTGAACACTTCTTTTATGTGATATAATTGCTCCCATCCTTTCTCTTCCTTCTCCCTTCTCCCAGGGCATCCCTCTTTCTTGCTTATCCATTTTTAATATCATCCCAACATAATTGACTCACTCTGTATCCTCTTTCTATGTAGAATATTTTTAACTGCCCTAATCATGATAAAGTTCTTAGAAGCTACATGTATCACCTTCCCACATAGAAAGGTGAACAGGTTAAACTTATTGAGTTCCTTATGATTTCTCTTTTATGTTTACTTTTTCCATGCTTTTCTTGAGCCTCGTATTTGAAAGTCACATTTTCTCTTCAAGTCTGGTCTTTTCATCAAGAATGCTTGAAAGATCTCTACTTAATTAAATATCCATTTTTTTTCCCCCTTGAAGGATTATATTCAGTTTTACTTGGTAGGTTATTCTTGGTTGTAATCCCAGCTCTTTCTGTTTTCTGAAATATCATATTCCAAGCCTTCCTTTCCTTTAAAATTATAACTGTTTAATTTTGTGTGATCCTGATTGTGGCTCCATGGCATTTGAATGGTTTCTCCTGGCTGTTTGTAGTATTTTATATTTGACCTGGAAGTACTGGAACTTAGCTATAATATTCCTGGGAGTGTTCATTTTGAGATCTTTTCCAGGTGGTATTGGTGGATGATTTCTTGAAATATGATGTCCACACTCTTTTTTTTTTGATCATGGCTGTCAGGTAGGCCAATCATTCTTAAATTATCTCTCTTTGATCTATTTTCCAGGCCAGTTGTTTTTCCAATGAGATATTTAATTTTTTCTTCCATTTTTTTACATTCTTTTTACTTTGTTTTATTGCTTCTTGATGTCTCATGGACTCACTAGCTTCCAGTCCCCTGATTCTATTTTTTTTTAATTTTAGACTTAACTACTAAAACAAATAATACAAAAAAAGAAACATCTTTTAAACTTAAATATTGAAACTTAAATACAAAATGCAAAAAGAAAAAAAAGCATGTCATATGCACAGCAGAATGTAAGTAAACATGTAGCAATAAATTTCCATTCAAGAAAGCCTATATAATAAACACTACATGTTATGTTCACAGCTGTCCATTTTTTCTTTGTTTCCTTGTAAGTTTTCTTTCGTTCCCTGCTGTGTACTTTTTACTTTGTTCTTTTTTCTGCCAGAAGGCTACAATTAAGTTTAGATATATACCTCCCTCCCCACACATACATGCATACACATGCATAGATATACAGACATATATTTTCTCTAATAATTTCTACTCCTGATTTTTATGTTTGTGTGTATCTCTTATTTCCTTTCCCTCCTGACTCCTGTACTTTACTTCTACCCACTATCTTGCCTTCCTATTACTTAACCTACCCCCTTATCCTCCCATTCCCATTAATCTAAACATCCTTTATACCCCCCTTTAACCTATTCCCTCGCCCTCCCCTCTAAAGATCCCTCCCTTATCCTCTGCCCCCCCCAATCCCCTTAGTGTTTTATTTCTTTCTGAATTTAGAAAACTTTTATATTCATACACACACATACATATATACATACATACCTATGCACATACATATGTATACACATATATATGTTTGTATGTGTATATATGTGTGTGTGTATGTATATTGTTCCCTCTTGAAACCCATTCCTGATGAAAGTAGGTTTCCAGAATTAAGAGCCCTCCTCCCCCATCTAATCCCTCTGTGTCAATTCTTCCTCTTGCACCTCATTTGTATAAGATAATTATTCTTTTTAGCTGTTCCTAAATGGTTTTACTTTTTAAAGTCATATCATACTCAGATCTACCTCAATCTTCCTTATGAACTACCCAATTACTTATAACAATCTTAGACATTTGTTTTACATTTTACATGCATAAAAGGTAAACAGTGTGTCCTTATTGAGTCCCTTGTAGTTAGTCTTTGGTATGTAACTTATATTTCTCTTGGCTCTTGCATGTCAAATCTTCTATTAAGTTCAGGGTTCTTGCTTTTTTTTTTTTAACAAAGTCCTGAAAGTCTGACAATTCATTAAATGACAATTTTCTTTCATTCAGGATTATGCTTGTTTTCAGCTAGAACTCCAGTTCTTTTGCTCTTCAATATATAGTGTTCTAAGACCTGTGGTCTTTTAGTGTTGCTGTTGCTAGGTCTTGTGTGATTCTAATTGTGGCATCATCATATTTAAATAGCTTTGTTTTTTCTTGTTGCTTGTAATATTTTATCCTTGAGCTGGGGTTTCAGAATTTGTCTATAATATTCCTGTGGGTTTTCCTCATAGGATTCTTTGAAGTGGTAATTGGTGGGGTTTTTTCTATTTCTACTTTCCCCTCTTGTCCTTCAGGACAATTTTCTTTGATTATTTCTTTTATTATTGTGTCAAGATGCTTTTTAAAAAAATCATAGCTTTCAGGTAGTCTGATTATTCTTCTGTTTTCTCTTCTTGATCTGTTCTCTAGATCAGTTGTTTTTCTTATGAGATGTTTCACATTATCTTTTATTTTTTTCACTTTTTGTTTTGTTTTATTATTTCTTGATCTCTTATAAATTCACTGGCTTCCCTTTGCACAATTATGATTTCCAAGGAGTCATTTTCTTCCTTAAGATTCTGGATCTTTTATAATTGGTTGACTTTCTTTTCATCATCTTGTTTTTCTTGGATTTTTTTTTTTTAGTTTTCACTCAATCTCTCTCATTTGATTTTTAAAGTCTTTTTTAAAGTTCTTCTATGAATTCTTTTTGGGTGGGTGGCCATTTGATACTACTATTAGGGGTAGAAGAGGTTTTCTTTGCTTAAGTATCTTGCTTTGAAGATGAACCCCAGTCTTCTCTGTAACACTCTATGGTTGAATTTTTTTCTCTTTTGCTGTGCATTGTTTTATTTGTAGTAGCTTAGTTTTTGTAATCATTTCTAGTCCTGGGGTATGGGGGATGGTGCCTCTGGCCTCAGATCCTCCTTCAGTTCTCCCTTCTGGCCTGGAACCAAAACTAGGACCTCCAGCCTCCTGTATGTACCCACAGCCATCAGAGTCCCCTCCCTACTGCTTATACACTCACTAAGCATGGGCTGGTTCCTTTTCACCCTCAGTCACGTCTGAGCAGCACAGCTGGGTTTAACATTCCTTGTCAACAGAGATTCCCTTGTTCTTCCCTGGCTCAAATGTCCAGCTCTCTCAGGGCTAAAAGTTCCTGTGGCTGGGGCTGAGACAGCCTCTCAACCTAGCTAGCCCCAAGGCTTGCTGCTTGTTGTTTAAGCAGTTCTAGCCTGGAAGTGTTTGCTCTTCACCAAACCTCATGCTGGAATTTTTTTTCAGATCTTCTCTGATTGTCCCAAGAGGATCCCTGTTATGCCCGTACTCGTATTTATTTTTGCCATTCTATGTTCACTCTGAGGTACTATTTTATCATTTTTGTAGGGGAAAATCTTGAGAGCTTGGAATTTTCTAACCTACTTCAATATCTTCACAGAATCCTCTCCCTAATTCTAATTTTGAAGGGATTATTTTTGTCAGTAAGCTGTTGTGCCTTTGTTTCCATTTGACTAATTCAGCTTTCTAAAGAATTATTTTTATCAGTGAATTTTTGTACCCCCTTTTCCATTTGGCCAATTCTGTTTTTTAAGGTGTTATTTTCTTCAGCATTTTTGTGCCTCTTTTATGACACTCTTAATTATCTTTTCATATGTTTCTTCCTTTGTTTTCATTTCTTTACCTAATTTTTTTTTACTACTCTTATTTGAGTTTGAAAATCAGCTCTTCCAAAATTTACCTCTTCCAAGAATTTTTGTTGGGCTTATGTCCAATTTATACTTTTCTTTGAGGCTTTGTTTATAGTTGTTTTGACTTCATTGACTTCTGAGTTCATGTCTTGATCTTTTCTATCACCTTTTTTGTGGTCAAGGTAGTTCTGAAAGTTTGGAAGTTTTCAGTGCTTCCAAGGTTATGTGATCTGGGGAGAGATGTGGTTAGTGCTCTCCTGGTCTGCTCTCTGGTCTTTACCCAGGAATGATGCCTTGGGATTGCAATCAGTACTGCTCCTCTGGGATTTTGCTTCCCTGGGATTGGAAGTGGTACTGTTCTTCAGGGTCCCTGATCCACTCTGACTGAAAGTGAAACTTACTCCTCAGGGCTTCCACTCCCCTCTTGATTGAAAATGCTTCTCTTTGTCCTTGAACTATGACCCAGAAGTGTTTAGAGGCAATGAAACTGCCAAATAATATCTGGTCCAGCATCCAGTGCTAGCACAAGGAACCCCATAATCTCTTTCTAATTAGTTTCCAGGTCCCTTTACTGTCTCTGGATTGAGAGCTTTCAAAGCTCCTACTACTTCTATTGCCATCACTTAGTCCCATCACTGGGGTTTCATCCACATGGGCTCTGGGCTAGGCTCCATCCCTGTGTCACAGATCTCTGTTTCTGACCTCTTAAGTTGCCTTGGGCTGGAAGAATATCTCACTTGACTTTGCCACTCCAGAATTCAATTTGAGGCATTATTTTGAAGTTGTTTGAAGGGGAATGTTGGGAGAGCTCAGTTGACTGCTTTCTCTATTCCCCAGAACTTGTCCACTGCTTCTCTTTTCTTATTTTCTCTTCCCCAGAAGTTGTCCATTGCTTCCTTTTAAAGAGGTTCACTAATTATCCTTTAAGAACATAGTCTATCTTTGAGATCACACTGAGTTATCCAGAGATCACACATTGTTAGGAGTATAACCAAAAGAGACAAAAGATAGGAAGTTCCAGTATACACCAAAATAAATGTACAATAAATATAAATACCTTATTATAGACTCTCCAGGCTTTTCCTCCTCTCCTGAGTCCCTCTTGCTCTACAGAAACTTCCACCCCGGATCTCTTCACCTGATTGATAAATGCTTCTCCTGGACCATCATTTCAAGACAAACCCCAGCTGTGCTTCACTTTTCCTTTCTGGCCTTTTTCATCATACCACCTGCTTTACACCTTCCAGAAGACCCTTTTCCTTTCCCCACTCCCATTCCTGACATTTCCCCTACCTACCAAGTTCTGGTACTATGAGCCATAATGAAATAAACTCTGTATTGTTTCTGGTGGGAGTTAGTTGATCTCTGCCTGTCCAGCTCCACTTACCATCCCTGAAACTATCAAGATCAAAGTTCTTCTCTCTGGCCATCAGCCCCTTTTTGTATGTTGTCTCCCATTTAGAATGTAAATTCCTCAAGGACAGAGATGGTTTTGGTTTTGTATTAGTATCCCTTGTGCTTAGCACAGTGCTGGGCACATAGTAAGTGTTTAATAAATGCTTTTTCTTTCATTCATTCATATTGATAGTAGAACTTTTTGCAATTGCAAAGAAATAAAAACAACATAGATTCTCATCAACTGGTGAATAACTGAACAGATTGTGGTACTTGAAGATAATGGAATATAACTGTCCTGAAAGGAACAATGAAGACAAAGATTATAGGGAGGTATGGGAAGACTTAAATTAACTCATGCAAAGTAAGCAGGACTAGCGAATAATATTTGCAGAGACAACAATATAAATGGAAAGAACAACAACAAAAAAAACTAAATCCTGTGTAATTACAATAACCAAGCTCATCTTGGAGAAGATTGGAGAATGCATTTCCTCCCTTCTTTGAAGAGGTGGTGGTATATGGATATGTAGTGTTCTGTATAATGTTAAACTTGATCATGTTGCTTATTTTGGGCTGATCTTTTTTTCTATTTCTTTTTTATTCTTTGATATAAGGGATGCCTCTCTGGGTGGGAGAAATGAGAAAGATATATTTGGAAATGAAGGCAATGTAAAAACAAAATACATTTCAAAGTCTTTAGCAACAATATTCTCCTAGTCATGCTACTTGGCTATTAATTATGGAAAACTATAATCCCCTGTGCTTAAAAACATGGATGATCAAAGAAGTAATAGAGACAAATGGTGAGTGAAAGCAGCTTTTTATGTAAGAAGTGAAATAAAAAATATCCATGAAATGTAAGACCCAAAAAAGGAGATAGGCAGTTCATGCAGCAAGAGCAAAGGATGGTAAACAAAAGTCAGAGTTTTTGCACTGATGGTTGGAATGTTAATAGAGGAAAGTTTCCAAGTCCCTGTGGAAGATTGATGGGAGGACATGGACAAAAATCACACTGGATGAGAAAATGTGGATGGGTCATGATTTGCACCATTAGAGGAAATCATCATATCAGGGAAGTCTTGGGCATCATTGAAGTATTGAAATGTATTTCCAAAGGAGAACCTAGGCAAGTAGGTAATGATGCTATACTAATCTGTGTGACTTGGGGTTTACCCCAAGATCTATTTTAACCTCTAGACCTCTATTTCTTATTAATTAAATAAATTACTTATTATTTGCTTTTTAAAATTTAAAGGATTAAGAATTAAGTTGAAGGGCAGCTAGGTGGCACAGTGGATAGAGCACCAGCCCTGAAGTCAGGAGGACCTGAGTTCAAATCGGCCTCAGATCAAACACTTGACACTTACTAGCTATGTGACCCTGGGCAAGTCACTTAATTGCCAAAAAAAAAAAAGAATTAAGTTGAGCTCCCTGGACTATAATTTGCAAACTCCATACTCTTCTCTTTTTCAAAAATGAGAACATTTGTTCCTCTGCAGTCCTGTGGTTCCTCTAAACTCTCCATGATTTTTTCAGAGATTACTGGCAGTGGCTCACTCAGCAATCACATCTGCCAGTTGTTGAACTTATGACTCTCAAACACTTTCAGTAATAGTAACACATAAATGCCTGTCCATGAAGTGGTCTATTAAAGAAAATAGGGAATTGAAGCTGCTTTATATTCTGTGAGGGCTTTTTTCTTAAAAACATCTTCCTTCTAGATCTTGAAAATGATGCATCAATCTTATGAATGAATATATTAATAATCCATTTTAGTGCCACCTGACACTAATTTCATAACTTTGGCACCTGATGCATTTAGGGGTGAGGAGATTTTTCCATGTAAATTGTACAGCCCTGGGCAAATAATGATCAGTTGACTTCAATTACTGAAGATCAGATACAACTTTTAGGTCAAAACTGCAAAATATAGCATTACTACCAAGATCTCATCTTTAATACATCCTGTATACTTACAAGCAAAGGTTGTACAGTGTATGAGAAGGCTGAGATGCTTTGAGGTCCAGACCCCAGGGAAGCCACTATCAGATGAGAGGGAGTCAGAAAGTTAGCAATAGGAGATAATAGGAGGGAAAAGACTGAAATTATCAAATATCTCAAGAGAAAGAAAATTTAAAGACTTTGAGTGTAAATCAACAAATTGACAGAGAAAACAGCAAGAGCAGAAGGAAATGTGACCTCCATCTAGTAAATGAGTTTTGAATAAATATTGCAAAACAAAGAAAATGATTCAATACTTGATGAGATAGAGGATCCTGTGGATTTGAAGATGGCATGGAATCTCAAGACACTATGCTTGACTGGTTTCAAAAAATAAGAATTGTGAGAGAAGATTATACAGTCTTCACAGCAGAAATAATTAGCAGAATAGAAAAACTTAAATCTGTTACCAAAGAAACAAAAGATAAGACAACAAAGAAGTAAAGGACAATCCCGATAAAGAGAAACAAAAAGCAATCATATTAAAAGAGAGCATACTCTCTATTCAAGAAAAACATGTTAATCTTGAAGACAGGATGAGTAGAGACAACTTCAAGATTATAGATCTCCCAGAAGAAAATGCTAAATAAAAAAAAACTTGTAAAGCATATTGTAAGAAATAATACAAGAAAAATGCTAAAAACTTCTTAACACTGAAAACAAAGTACTAGTCAAAAGAATATTTAGATCACCTCAGGGAATATTAAAAATTAGAAGAGAATAGATAAACTAGAAACAAAAAAAATGAGAAATGACAAGACTAAAAGTTGATGACTGAAAAAGACAAAGTTGATAAAATTTTGGCTACTCTGATTAAAAAGAAAAGAGCAGAAAATCAAATCAGTAAAATAGCAAATGAGCGAGGTGAAATCACCATAAAACTAGGAAAAATAAAAAGAACAATCAGAGCTTATCATACACAGTTATATGTTAACAAAACTAAGAACACAAAGGAAATGCAGGAATACCTTCAAAAATATGAAGTACACAAAATGTCAGAAGGCCAGATAAAGATCTTAAAATAATCCAATCTTAGAAATGGAACTAGCTATAAAGGAACTACCCAAGAAGTAAAAAAAAAAAAAACAACAACAACCAAAAAACTAGCCCTGCTGGATTTACAGGAGAATTCTATCAGACTTTAAAAGAACAATTTCCCTCTTTGTTTTTGTCTTTTAAAAACCCTATTTATTCTATGGAATAGCTTTCTGGGAGGAAGAGGGATACTGGAGGAAACTATGACAACATAAAAAACAAAAAATAGTAATAAAAACTTTCTAAAAACTGGATTAAATTGAATTCCTGTAGCTTTGCCTGTTCATTTGCTCTCATCCTCCCCTCCACATTGCACTGTGAACTTCAGAAATGATAGGCTGGTTTGACAATTATACACCAGTACTGAATACAGAATAAAATTAGATAAAAAAATTATTTCTTTCATGACCCAGGTTAAGGTAGATCATGAAAGACTGAAGCCTGAGATATGGCATGTTTGTAGGCAGCAGGAAAGGAATAAGTAGTTAGGAAGATACTGAACATTAGTGAGAATAGGGATGATAAAAGAGACAATCTATTGGAGAAGAGGGGATGAAATAGCATCGCTTGCACATGTAGTGGGGTTTGCCTTGGCAAGGGGAAGGTCCACCTTATTAAGTAAGACAGGAGTGAAGGAAGAGATAGTAACAAAAGGCATCAGGATGATATGAGATGAGGAGGAGAGAAAAGGAAGCTCTTGGCAAATGGACTCAATTTTTTTTCAGTGAAATATGAGGAAAAGTTCTTAGTTGAGAGGGTAGGGGTAAAGGGAGCCATAGGTATTTTGAGGAGGAATTAAAAAGTTTGGAAAATACACCAAGGTGAGGGGTAGTGAATCAATTAGGGAGCTGTAGGATTGCCTTGAGGATCCAATTGAGATTATGTAACATAAATTTGTTGTGAACACAGCTTTGTGATTTTTTTCTCTAGCTTGTTCCGCAGCATGTGAGTCAGAGCAAAGGCATGCAGAGGATGGGAATAATTCAAGGCTGAGGCACAGCAAGGCAAGATCAATAATAGGAAAAGGGATCAAGGGACTCAAAAGAAAGGTACAATGCAGAGTTTAATTGGTTCACCAAGAAGTCAAGATAGGGAAGCTCACCTCTCTTGATGTCCCTCAGTCATTCTTATCACTTTCAATTTGTTCTCTATCATAAGTGATTTGCCTAATAACTACTGCCCCCTTTCACCCATCCTTGGACCTTTCAACCTTTTGCCCTTGGAACAGTGTTGGGAAACTTCCACAAAAAGGACTAGACAAATTCCCCATGATGGTAGGCAAAGGTTTTGGATCATCTCTGTTCCCATCCCCTTCTTCTTTTCCTTTCCCTATTTTGCCCCATAAAGAAATCAGGCAGATGCCTAATTATGGTTTGGGGACAGTCTAATCTTTTGAAGGATGCTAACTAAACTTTGTGAACTTCTTTTTGAAACACAGATCTTTTTGAAACACTGAGTGTGCGGGTGTCTGTGTGTCTGTGTGTATGTAGTTGTTCTTTCCATTTACACTGTTGTAGCCTTTGTTTATACTGTTTTCTTGGCTATTCTCCAGTTTGTGTTGATCTTTCTAGGCTCCTTTGTATTCATCACATTCATCATTTCTTCCACACAGTAATTTTCATGTCACATGTCACAATTTGTGTAGTCATTCCTCAAACAATGGGCATCTACTTTGTTTCCTAATGCTGCTATAAATATTTGGTAAATATTGGGACTTTCTTCTTATCAATGGCTTCCTTGGTGGCATAAGCCCAGCAATAGAATCTTTAGTTCAAAGAGTATGGGTAGTTTAGTCACTTTATTTGCATATTTTTAAAATTGCTTTTCAAAATGGTTGTACCAATTCCAAGCTTCACCAATAAGTTTGAGATTAAAGAAAATATGTAAATGATATACTCATTCTATTCCCCCTCTTATAGTACCAATGACAGAAGAAAAGGATCTTTTTTTTTTTCCAGTACTGCCATCGGTGACTTATACAGAGATGAGTACCAGGGTACATAAATAAGAAAATTGAAGCAAGTCAGCATCTTGTACCATGATTTTGTATGGTTCCCGTTTTATTGCAATAATGGAACACTGATTGGCACATCTGCATTTCTTTGTATGTTGGCATAACAACCAGTTCATCACAACATCTTGGAGCCCTATCCCAACTTTAATCTTTCAGTGGTTTTTGTTTGGGTTTCTTTCTCACAATATGTGAGTCCAGAAGCTGATCACCAGTGCAAAGCACCTTCTTGTAAAATTGTTCTTATTGTAGGGAGAGTGGCTACTCTGTTGTCCTATGCAGTATTTGATCTGTAACCTGCAATGAAAAGAAGTGGATCACACTGCAAAGCTGAAACCCAGCTTCTTAGGCTGGCAGGATCACATGAATGGCATCCAATAAATTAACATGCCTAGCAACATCTGCAGCTTTCTGCCTGCATCACCTGATTCCATTCCTTCAATCAGGCTGCTGTAGAGGCAGGGACAGCATTTTCTCAATTGCTTATATGATACCCTAATCTAAAAGACTGTGCTGGGCTTGATATGTCCACAGAGAGAACTTCAGCATCCACACTGCAGATGGTAAAAGCAATTTTCTTCCTCAAAACAATTCAGAAGGAAGGTAATTATTCTCCCTAGAGAGATGTCACATGTTCCGTTATTTGAGCTGACCAGATTCTGCTGCCATGGTTATTTAAGAATTACTGCCATCATTATCAATTTAAAAAATTTTAATTGATTGATGACACCTAGAGAAGGCGAATTTCTATCATGTTTGCACAAAACTTCTATATGCCAGAGTTTAAGTAACTTTGTGCTTATTTTTAAATCTTTCTATTCCAGTTCAAGAGCATTTTTGGTTGAATGTACTCCTATTAGACTTTTGTTAGTCATACAGTGTATTGAGATGTGCCCCATCAGTGTATTACAAAGAGTACTGAACTTGTAGTCAGGAGAGATATGGGTTTGAATATGGGTTCTAACACATGCTATGTGACCCTGCACAAGTCTTACAACCTCTCTAAGCCTCAGTTTCCACATCTAGAAAACAGAGATAATAATAATTGTACTACCTACCTCAAAGGGTGATTGTGAGGGAAAAGTGGGTTATAATTTACAATGGCTTTATGTGAGACATTATTATTATTATTATTTTACAATAGCCAGAGCAAAATTTTATATGGGCTTCAAGTGGATCGGGGATCCCATTTCATTTATAAAGATTTACATCCTTTTCCTACTCTCAAGGTGTCTGCACCATTATCTCTGCAGTTGTCCCTATCCTCAATTGTATTCAGTCAGTAATCATGCAGCGCCAACACTTGATGCCTTTCTAACATAAGCCTCAAAAATCTGCTGTTGTTCTTTGCACAGCTTGATGTATTGAAATGTATTGGGGATAAGTCATCACTAATGGGTAGGCAGTCCTCTCCCTGCCATATTGTAGAAGATGGCACTTGTACCATCAGCCTGTGAACAGCCCCAATTCTGGCCATTACTGACTTTATTTGCTTTGTTTGTCATGGAAACATGCCAACTAACCCAGGTTGGGCTTTTACATGTACAGTTCTATTTCCCCAGAACAAGTCTCTAATAGTTCCTATCTCTACTCCCTTCTGAAATAAGGCAGCCACATGTCACTGCCCACTGCCCACCTCCTCCCTTTGTTATAAGCCTCTGCTTGGAAATCTCCATGGAAGAGGAACCCACAGTCTCTCAAGGCAGCCCATCCCATGCTTGGACAGCTCTGATTGGTAAGAAGTTTTTCTTGACATCAAAACTCAGTCTTCTTCCTTGTCATTTCTATCCATTGTTCCAGATCCAACCTCCTGGGGCCTCTTCCATGTGACTGCCCTTAAAATACTTGAAGATAGCTATCATGTTTGAGTCTTTTCTTCTGCAATCTATATTTCCCTAATTCCTTCAACCAGTTCTCCTATGACATGGACTTCAGGCTTTAAACAATCCCGGTTTCCTTCCTCTAAATGCTTTCCAGCTTATTTATGTCCTTAAATGGTGATACCTGGAATTACTCACAATACTCCAGATGTGATCTAACTAGGGCAGAGTTTAGCAGTACCATCATCTACTTATTCCTTAGAAGCTAGACCTTCTCAATACAGTCCAAGATTACATTACTTTTTTTTTGGCTGGCCCACCACACTGCTGACTTACATTGAGCTTCCAGTCCACTAAGACCCTCAAGATCTCTTTCAGACAAATTGCTTTTTAGATATGTCTGCCACATCCTGAATTTCTCAGGTTGACTTTGAACCCAAGTGTAAGACTTTATATTAATAAATATTAAATTTCACCTTATTAGATTCAATTCAATCTCTAGCTTCTTAAGATCTTTTTTGGATCCTGGATATATTTTAGTGTATTTGTTATATCTCTTAGCTATGTATCATCTGAAATTTTGGTGAACATGTCAGATATACCAAGTCATTGACATAATAGTAAACAGCACAGGATGAAGCACATGTTCTGGGGATACTCACTCACTCATTCTATCAACAAGTATTTATTAAATACCTACTATGTGCCAGGCCTTGTGATAGGTGCTGAGGAATCACAGTCAAAAATGAAACAGTTCTGTTTTCCAAAAGCTTATATTCAGGGGCAGCTAGGTGGTACAGTGGATAGAGCGCCAGCCCTGGAGTCAGGAGGACCTCAGACACTTGATACTAGCTGTGTGACCCTGGGCAAGTCACTTAACCACATGTCCTAGCAAAAACAAACAAACAAAACCAAACAAAAAAAGCTTATGTTCTATAGAAAGGAAGGAAGGAAGAAAAGATAGGAAGAAGAGAAAGAAGAAGGGAAAGGAAAGGAAAGGAAAGGAAAGGAAAGGAAAGGAAAGGAAAGGAAAGGAAAGGAAAGGAAAGGAAAGGAAAGGAAAGGAAAGGAAAGGAAAGGAAAGGAAAGGAAAGGAAAGGAAAGGAAAGGAAAGGAAAGGAAAGGAAAGGAAAGGAAAGAATTTACTAAGCCCTTAATATATGCCAGGCAGTATGCTAGATACTCAGGAAACAGTAAAATATTAAATAGCCATGTCTTCAAGGAGTTTACATTCTATAGGGTGTGACAATGTGTGCATCTAAGTGTAAGAACTTCTGGCAAGGCATTGGCTTGTCACAAAAGACCCAGGGAATTGTAGCTCTTCTCTGCTTGGGAAGAGAGGAAATTTATGTGAGATTAGCCCTCAGACTCAGAAAGGCAGAAATTTTTCATGTACAGCTTTTGTTGTGAGTTTTGAGGAACTCAGGGAGAGAACAAAAAGAAGAGAAGGGAGAAGTGGCAGTCACCCCATGACAGCAGCGTGACCATGGCAACCAATGTCTGTGCTATCTGTAGTCCCCTTCTTTAAGATCATAAAAGATGACCTCTAAATGGACAAGCAGAACAATGTATGGCTACTTTTAATCATAGGCACCCACTTGAGAGAAAAGCCAAATATAAGGACCAAATGGTAGATCTTCATCCTGCCTACCCTGTCATTGCCTTACTTTTATAACACTCCATTAGATTATAAGCTCCTGGAAGGCAGAGATGGACCATCTTTTGCCTCTTTTTGTATCCTTATCACTTAGCACAATGCCTGGCACATAGTAAGCACTTAATAACTGTTTATTGATTGATTGATGGATTGCCTAGCCTGGCCCTCACTGCCTGGAAGGCCAGGTGGGTTAGATTTCACCCCTGTTCCAGAGTTCCCTGGTACACTTAAGAGGGTTTGGGGTCAAATCTAACCTACCTGGTCTTCTAGACAGTGAGGGCCAAGGCGGTCAGTGTTACATGTAGGGCCTTGACTAGGATAAAATTGAGCCTTTTTCTTTAGTAGGGACTCCTGAAAAGATTCTCTGCCTGGGACTTTTGATTTTAGAGATACCCTAGAGACTATGAGATCCAAGAGAAATTTGACCTCCCCCCAAAAAATTTTTTAGGCTATAAATGTACAGTTGTTTTTTTTTTCTGGAATGTTCCCTCGTAAGTCAGTTCCATTGGTGTAATTTTGTAAACTTTTCATTTGTTGATTACTTGATTATTAAATAGTGGTACTGTTTGTATTACTGAATTCTGTACAAGTATTGATATACTGATAACCAATGCTGATATGCTGATATTGATGCTGCTTTGTATTACTAAGTACTGATACTAAGTTTAATGCGAGAATTCTGAAATCTCTAGGTTGCTACAGTCAAGTAAAATGTTTATATTGTTCTTTGGCATTTAAACAGACCTAGACCGCTTGTCTTTTGTGAAAGCAAATGCCCTACAACTTCTTAGGACAAGAATCTTGTGCCTAAAATCCACAAATAGCAGACACTCTTTGCTACTTCGAGAACTGAGTCTACTTGTCCTCTTGTCCCAATAGGCAAGTTGGCAGTTCCAAGGAGAAATTTGGATTCCCTTTGAGATAAGGGATCCAGAGGAAATTGCCTGGCTCTCTATGGGGATTGCCTATGCCAAAGAAAGTTCTAGAGAATTTTTGTGTGCCCTGTGTAGAAGAGGACACTTTTTGGCAGATCTCAGTTGAATGGTCTTATGTGCTGAGAGAATCTTTTGAAGAATTTCCTTCCAGGATATTTTTCTCATTCAAGAATGGGGTGACTCCAGGTTGACCCCAGGACTCAAATCCCTAAGGGGAGTATTCCTTATAGTTTGGAAAGCTTAGTGTAGACCATGTTTCTTTTCAAGAGGGAAGCCAGTTCTGTCTTTGTGCTTTGTTTTGCTTGTGGGTTGAGAAAGGGTAAGGCTAAGCAAGCAGAGATACTTAGTAAACTGTAAAAATGCTTTCTTATTTGGTTGGCTTATTTGGGAAACTTTGTGAAATGTTCCTTGTTTTGTGAATCTATAAAACTTTGTATTTGGGGATAATTACGATTTTCATCTGTACATGTGGGATTGCAAATAATAATGTAACATTGGCTATTTTGAGCCTTTACTTATGGCACAAGGGAAGCAAATGTTCCATTGCTTATGCCTTCCCAGAGACCACAGAAGAACTGTTCTTAATTTTTTGCCTGGAAGGGAAATTGCCTGGATGGCAAATTTCAAGTAGGTGGAAATGTATAAAAAGGCTTTTGGAACATGCCCAGATCACCTAATGTTCTGCTTTCATATGGCTAGGAGTAGCCTCCTTTGGTTGACTTCCTCTTTAAAAATAGACCAGACTGAGATTGTCTCTCTCTTTCTCATGCACTCTTTCCTGATGTGTCTAGAGGGTGAAGATCATGGTTCTCCAGTAGAGTGGGAAACATGAACTGTTTTCCACTGGGAGGTGGAGATGGAGGTGGTGGAGGGAGGTGGGAATTATCCACCTCTCTCCTTTCAAAACCTATGACTAGGAGTTTTTTGTCTTTTTCTTCTTTATTTGCCTGTGATTTTCATTAGGTCTGAGAACTTGATCCATGGTTATCTGGAGCCAGGGTTCCAGGTGCGATGTTGCAGTTAGCTAGGCCAGCAGGGAAACCTTGAGAACCAGGGTGCCCTGGGACTGAGCCCAAGGTGGATTTTAGACTTGGAACTGGGACTTCAATCTAAGGGAAGTGAGCTAAGTTGTTGGCATATTTATTTTCTACCTTTAAATACTATTTTGTAAAAGCGAATCCTAGTATTAATAGTCAAAGAGAACTGGCTTGCAGGGGGAGTTCCTTTATACTTGAGGAGCATCATTGATAGGAGATGAAACAAGTGACTGAAAGCCCAGGAACCCCTAGTCCTCCTTAAGGGTAACAGAGAATTCCTGGGGGATGATTGAAATGGAACTTTCCTGGCCAGTGGGGGAGCCATATTTTTATTTTTATTTATTTTTATTTTTTTATTCTGTTAAAGAATGTTTGCTTCATTTAATACTATTTCTCATAAATAGCCATGATTGACCCTGTCTTTACATTGCCCTGTGTTCCTTCATTTGTGGCATTGAAGGCTCAATGGGAGCAACATAGAAGAGAATGATTTTTCCTAGTACAGGGTTGGGAGTTCAACCCCTACCCCCCCAGCCCACTGCTAGAGAGTTTTGCTCTCTAACTGGGGATCTAAGCATGAGCCATTTCATAACTATACTTCTAAGTGCAAAATTAATTCATTGCAATAAACATGTATTAACATTTATTAAGCACCTACTATGTGCCAGGCATTGTGTTAAACACTGAGAATATAAATTTTTTAAAAAGACAATTCTTGCCTTCAAGGACCTTATAATCTAATTGCAGAAGACAGCACGCAAAAGGAAACTGGATAGGTGAGTGGGGTTGCGGGGGGAGAGGGAGGAGGGGACTTCAGGGAGTATCCCACCTGAGGGCATTTTGTTCCACAGAATTGAGATAGGCAGAGCTGCAGATAGAGAGTGGAGTATGAATGGAGGCCATTTTAAAGAAATCTGCCCGGTAGACAAGAGCCTAAGAGTGACTGGATGCTTTATAAGTTCATACAAGATCTGATCGTATCGCTTCCCTACTCAACAAACTCTAGTAGTTCCCTGTTCTTTCTAGGACAAAACAAAGTCCTCTGTTTAACTTTTAGTCAGTCAGCCAATCAATCAACGAACATTTATGGAGAGTCTTTGTTGTTGCTGTTGTTGGGTGGTTCTCAGTCATGTCCAACTCCATGTGGGATTGTCTTGGCAAAGATATCGGAGCAGTTTGCCATTTCCTTCTTCAGCTCATTTTACAGATGAGGAAACTGAGGCAAACAGGCCCAGGTCACACAGCAAGTAAGTGTCTGAGGCCAGACTTATACTCAGGAAATGAGTCTTTCTGATTCCAGTCCTGGTACTCTATCCACTGTGCCACCTAGCTACTACATACCTAATTAAAGCCCTTCACAACTTGGCCCAATCCTGCTTTTCCAGCTTCATGGTATACTTACCCTTCATTCTGTAATACAGCCAGACTGTATTGTAGATCTATATGGCCTTCTCAGTGTTCCTCCCACTTCTATGACTTTCCATGATCCATTTTCCATGCCTGGAATGTACTCCCTCCTCACCTCTGCCTCACAGAATCCCTCTCTTTCTTTAAAAGACAGCTCAAATACCACCTTCTGCATGAAGCCTTTCCTGATTCCCCTGGTTATTCATGTATCTTTCCCTAACTATGTTATATTTAACTACCTTGTATTTATTCTCTTTATATTTATTTTGTGTTTATATGAATGTACTTGTCTCCCTCATTAGAATATAAGATCCTTAAGAGTAAGAATAATTTAAATCTTTGTAGGTTTTTTTTTTTAATCCTCAGTGCCTGGTACATAGTAGATGTTTACTAAATGCTTCTTTATTGATATAAGCATATGTAAAATATATGCAAGATAAAGTCAATGTAATTTTAGTAGGCAAATGCTAGTAACTATTGGGATCATAAAAAAAAAAGCCTTGTGCAAGGGGTAGCATTTGAGCTAAGCTTTGAAAGGAAACTCAGAAGTCTAAGAGGTGGAGGTGAGGGTAAAGTTCGTTCCAGGCATGAGAAACAGCCTGGGAATAGAGAAGGAGAATGAAATGTCATATATGAGGAGTTCCACTGAAGACCTCTTGCCAAGAGGACATTGATTATTCTTTGAGTCAGGCCATTCAATCAGTTTGAGATCCATCTAATAGTGTTACCAATTCTCTATCCTTTCCATTAGAATAGTATAAGGTGCTTTACCAAATATGTTGCTAAAAACTAGGTGAACTATATATATTGATCCATTAGTTTAATCAGTTAATGTATCATTTAAGATGTATCAGTTCCCCTGATCCATTAGCTTAATAACCCAATCAAAAATAAGAAATAAGATTAATTTGCCATGATTTGTTTGTAAGAGTTTGTAATCATTGCTTCCTTTTCTAGTTCACTAACCATGTCTTTGTAAGGGTGAGGATTGAGTAGATCAATTAAATCACCCCACCCATTTAAAGTAAATGTGAACATGCTAATATATTTATCAAGAGAGGAGATCTTAATTAGTCACAAGATGTGAACGAGGCCTGGACACCTGTCTAGGTGACAGGAAGTCTACCCATATGAACTAAAGAACTTGGTCATATCATCTGTTGCCTATGTAAAACCACTGAGTTAATTGGATTCAGAGAACAGAGAGGCTGACAGCATAGAGAAGAGTGTATTCCAGCTAAACCCTAGAGAAGGAATCAATTGGAGGGGGAGGTGTAGAGTCCTGGGCCTCAGTTTTGATCTTGGTCGCCTCCCCATCTCTTTGGCCAGAGAAGCTTCTTGAACTTTGAAGATTCCAAAGGAGCTAGATTTCTCCCTCGACATCCTGGTGGTGTCTAAAGAACTGATGATAGCATCTGCATTGGGAGCCAAGGACAGACTGGATGTGATGAAGAAAGCAGATTCAAGGCTCTACAAATAGCCCAGCAAAAAAGTTACACTATTGACTTCCAAGAACAATAGTTGTCACCCTTTGCCATATGTGCTCTTTAAGCTCACTTTTCTCTAATTCTGCAGAAACTGGTGGGAGGGTATGTCACAAATTTTGGGGAGGAGGTTTTGTACCAACTATTTGTACTAAACTATCCTAGTATCTAATTGATATTAATTGATAA
Source organism: Phascolarctos cinereus (assembly GCF_003287225.1). NCBI lineage: Eukaryota > Metazoa > Chordata > Mammalia > Diprotodontia > Phascolarctidae > Phascolarctos > Phascolarctos cinereus. The sequence continues at coordinate 546,242,758 of NW_027555847.1, read as the reverse complement.
TCACAGAAGCAAGGACAATGGTAGGGGCTTTTGAGTTATAGCTAGATGAGCAGCCCCCAGGACATTAGGAATTATTAGGAATAGCCCTAGAACCTTGAGAGGGCATGGTATTTGTACTCCATGGGCTCAAATGTACCATGAAAATGGAAGTTGGGACAGTAGCTCTATCTTTAATGATCCATTCTAAATATTTCTGAGTAATCAAGTATTCTGAGTAATCAAATATTCTGAGTAACCAGTCTCACTGGCCTATAGTATAAAACTCCATTAGCTTCCCTTTTTTGAAAATTGATATAACATTTGTCTTCTTCAATTCTTCGGTACCATTTCCATTTTCCACAATCTTCTTGATATCACAGATACAGGCACAGTGATTGACAGTATGCGCACTACCCTATGATACAGTTCATCTGGACCAAGTGACTTGAATTCAGCATTATCTTTGCTATCACTTCCCTGTTAGCCATTTTTGGTCTGTCACTTCCACTGTAAAGATCATTCTCCATGACAGAGAAAACAGAAGTAAAATGAAAATTAAACAGTTCTACCATCTCCCTGTTGTCAGCTATCATCATCTCATTCACCCATAGTGGTGGTCTTTCCCTTCTTTTTTCTTCCTGTTTGCCCCAATATAGTTTTTTAAAACTACACAACAATACAACACCCTTTTAAAAAATTTTATTTGGCTTTTATTTTTTTAAAAATTAATTAATTTATTTTTAATTCTAGTTCTCAACAGCCACCTCCATAAGCTCTCGAGTTCTACATCCCTTCCCTCTCCCTTCCCACTTCCCTCCCCAAGACAGCATTCAATCCTACATAGGCTCTGCATACACATTCCCACCAAACATATTTTCACATTAGTCATGTTGCAAAGAAGAACTAGAACCAATAGGAGGAACCACAAGAAAGAAGGAAAAAAAGAACACATAGTATCCTTCAATCTACATCCAAACTCCACAGTTCTCTCTTTGGATGTGGACAGCATTCCCCATCATGAGACTTTTGGAGATGTTTTAGATCCTTGTATTGCTGAGAAGAGCCAAGTCCATCAAAGCTAGTCACCACACAATGTGGCCATCACTATGCACAAAATTCTCTAGCCTCCACTCACCTCACCCAGCACCAGTCCATACAAATTTCTCCAGGTTCCTCTGAAGTCTGTCTGCTCATCATTTCCCACAGCACAACAGTATTCCACCACATTCGCACACCACACCCTGCTCAGCCACTCCCTAACCTATGGGCATCCTCTCAACCTCCAACTCTTTCCACCACAGAAAGAGCTGCTATATATAATTTTGTACATATGGGTCTTTTTTCCCAGCCCCATGATCTTCTTGGGATACAGCTCCAGAAGTGCCACCACTGGGTCAAAGGGCACACACATCTCTATAACCCCTTGGGCATAGCTCCAACCTGCCCTCCAAAATGGCACAGCACCCTTTTTGTTATACTTGGCTTCCCTTCATAGCTTATTTTAAGCATTATTGATGCTATTTTAATAGGACTATACCACACTCTTTCAGTCACCTCATTACCTACCATTGCTTCCATATTTTTTACATTATTAATATAAAATTTTGTTGATCAGTATATCCATCCAGCTTCCCTGAACGAAATGAGGAAGGAGCTCATCTGTCTTCATTGGTCTGTGCATTGCTGCATATGTGATGCACAAGCCTGATGACTCCAGAGCCCTTCCACAAAGGTGATACTGAGTCAACCTGGACAAGTCCTAGCTGACAGCCTCATGTATTATGGGTATGTTATACAAATCCCCTGTTGTTGCTTGTCTTTTGTTCTCAAAGAGGACCATTATGTCAGAGAGATGATGCCATGACATGCAAGTGAATTGGATTTCAGTGAGGGAGAGCTGTGCAAAGTCACCAGCATCACTTTCTTCTCTGCAGCCATCTGGGTCCAGTGGCAAGATATAGATCAGGATGACTGGAGATGGTCCTGACTACAGTGGAAGATCTTGACTTTTTTAAGCTAAGGTCTTTAACAGGTCTCAGTTTGACTGCGGCAATGCACATTCAGTGATTACGGCTAGGTAAGAAATGAGGCAGAGAATGGCCTCTTTACCTAGTCCAAAAAAAATCAATCTGGGAGGGGAAGACCCTCAGGGTTTCTGGCCAAAACAGAAACAATTACTATTTATGTTCACTCTAAGCCAATCAGAAGAAAGAAAGAAAGAAAGAAAGAAAGAAAGAAAGAAAGAAAGAAAGAAAGAAGGAAGGAAGGAAGGAAGGAAAAGAGAGCTGTGTTGCCTAATTGGCCAGTTCCAGTTGGGTCCCCAGTAGGGCAGCTCCTATTTCTAATCACAGAGATTGTTGTTTGTTCTTCATTCTCAAAGAGGACCATGACATCACAGAGGTGATGCCATGACATGCAAGTGAATTGGATTTAAGTGAGGGAGGGCTATGCAAAGTCACCAGCATCACTATCTCCTCCAGAGCCATCTGGGTGAGCCAGTGGTGAGGTATAGATCAAGATGACTGGAGGTAGTCTTCTATAACGATCCCCCAACAAACTAGTGGAATAATGACAGACAGTGGAGTAATTGAAAGAAGTTACCTCTGGGGCCAACCAGTTCTTCCTAACATTAGTGAGACACTGTTAATATTAATCAAATGGTTAGTATCAATTTTCACTAGTTAAACACAGACCCAGGCATCACTGAGTAGGTCTGTTATTAGCCAATCAATGTGGCTGATACTGACATTAATCACTTGATCCTTTAGTCATTATATAACATAAAATCTCTCTTATTTAGAGTGTCATGGTAAAGGGAAAGGTCACTATGAATTAGGGAAGATTGTGAATCTACAATAATAAACTATAGATTCCATTAAGGGAAAAGATCAGTTTGTTGTTTTTAATTAAACACATTATTGAAGTGTTGCAATAGGGTACAAAAGTAAGAAAAATGGACTTGGAGTCAAAAGTCCTGGATTTTCCTATATAGTACCTTCTGACTTCATCAACTCTGCCTTTGATTCTGACCATAACTGCCACATTTGAAAATTTGGGTTTGTCCTTAATTCTTCTCATAGTCAGCTATTAAGTCCTCCAATGGTAGCCCTCTACCCACTTTTTCATTCATTATTTCTTCTCTAGTCACACATATAACACCCTACTACACAGGAACTATTACTATAGCATACTAACAAATATTTTCATCTCTTCTTCCTCCTTACTTATTTTATCTTTTATATTACTGCTAGTGAAACTTTCCTTATGCATAGATCCTATCATATATCACATCTTGATCAAAGATTTTGAGTGGCTCCCTATTATCTCCCAAGTACAGTGGTTCAAGAGACATAATTTCTGAGTAATTTAATCATTTTATTAATAAAAAGATGGTCATCTGGCCATCTCTCAGAACAAAGACAATCATGGTGGCCCCAGGCTCATGGCTTACATGTCCTTTTGGAAGAGGAGTGTTCGGAAAGATGGCAATAGACTCTGGTTAACAATTAATGAGAGAACGAATATTACAAAGACGGGCTGGACCTGAAATCTGTTTATGTCATCCATTTTTAAGTCCCCCCACCCCATTCTTGGTCAATCTGTTCAAAGAATTTATGCCCCACCCAAGCCCAAGCAAACACAATGGCTACTCAACCCAGGTGGAGTCTGGACAAAAAAGTTGGTCTAATCTCATTATCAGCAATGTCCTTCAAGAAATTGAAATTTTAAAAATCAGGACTTTAGAAAAAGCGGAAGACTCTCTATCTCCCCAAGTCATTGGTTATTAATAATTTCTCTCATTCCCCCCATTTGATTCTACTGAGAGGTGTGGACTCCTCAATGAATCACTAACTGATGTAACAAACACTTCATCAAGGATTTCTAACTATAGGACTTATAAGGGGAGGCAATGTGAGGGGAAAAGGGAAAGAGGGACAGGCCCTTTGACAAAATCAGAGGGGACAATCCCTTTGCTAACACTGATGAAATCAAAGGGGGCAATCCTCTTTGACAAGTAGACCTTACAGATAAAAGGTGCAAAGGGAAAAGGTACAAAAGTAAAAAAGTCTCATCCCTCTGGTTCTTTGAAAATATCTGACGCAGCTCTCTGGTTCAGGTGTGGTCTCAGAGCAGTCCTTCTCTGGTTCAAGTCACTTGTAGAAATTCTTTTCTCTGCTAAAAGTCTCCTACAAAATTGGTCTTAACATAATATTAAATTTTCCAATAACCAAGTCAAACAACAAAAGTTAGCTCAAAACATATCTCTATTATTAGAAAATAAAATTGTATCTTTTAGACCATGGAATTTACAATTTTAGGTTGGCCAGTTGTCATGTTGAGATATATATATATATATATATATATATATATATAATATATATATATATATATATATGTATATATATATGCAGGAAACAGATACAAACAGAAAAATTAGAACTTAATTTTTATAGTTGGCATTATTCATTCCTCCATTAGGAGGATGAAATTCTGCTAAGAAATTAACAGAACACTTTTTTTTCAGCCAAAGACAAAGTTTATTAGAACATCTGTCATATTGGGCAGACTCTTAAGGAGTCTGAACATTAGTGAGCTATTGTCTAAATGATAGGAATCTGAGCATCTTAGTGGAGACAAGATGGACCTTATATGCAGAAAGACTATGGGAGGGATCTAGAAGTGGCCAAGTAGTTTGTAGGGGACAGTAAGGTAATAGAATGCCAGGGACCTGGACCACATGGCCAAGAGAGAATGGAGCCTATCTAGGATTAAGGGTGGGAAGTAGCCAGGGGCCATAGAGAGGTAAGACAATGAAAGGCTAGGCTAGGTTAAGGGTATCAGAATTGGGAGATTGGGCAGTAGCCACAATGAAAGGACAGTTGATGGGATTATAGCCTCAGGCAAATTCCAGAGATTTGGCCAGGTGGGAAAATCCAGAGTTTTTCCTTTTTGGGGTCTATATCCCATCTTCCTAATTTCCTCCTCAAACAAATAGGACCCAGATTCATTTGAGGTAAGGGGCAGAAGCTCTTGACTTCTGAAACTGCTTCCTGCTGGCAAGGGGCATAGAGCTGTCCCTCCCTTGAGGGGGTCCCAAAGAGGAGGGTGACTGGAACCAAGCACAAGCTGCATCCAGGGAATTATGGGGGGACATTGGCTGGTACCCGCCATTTGCTACCAATTGTAGGTTAATGGCCTGTAGTCTGGAAGACACAAATCTGACAGAAAAGACTGCAGGGCCCAGATATGACAGGATAAAACATCCGTAGCCCCCTTTGGATTCAGATAATTGTTTTCCAACCATGTAGTATCAAATCTACCTCATAGTCAGACTCAGGAATAGCCAGGTGAGCAACATTTCTTTTCAAAGGAACATAATGGGGAAACTGAGCCAGGAGGATCCCATCTTAGACTGAGGCTAAAATTGTCCTCTCAGCTTTTCCTGATGTTGACTTCCCACCAGTATCACCTTCTGTCTGAGTAGCTTGTGGCATTTCTCTCAGATGGTGGATTATTGATTATCAATGGATTATTATGATCCATCAGACAACTCAAATAAAATCTATGAGCTTTTACCTCAAACAGCAAATTTCACTAATCACAGCTTAGGAAAACTTTTTTCAGGATTTACATCTCAAATTTAAATTTGTCCTGATGTAAAAAGCCAATTGTTAGAGATTATTTCTATATATATATATGCAAATTCTCAGCAAGACAAAACCCAAACAAGCTCTTTGGCAAATTTACACATTAAATTAATAACCAAAAATAGCCAAATTATTTTAGCAGTAACCAAATTATGAAAAGTTGCTTGACATAATACATTATGCAAAAAGTTCACCAGTTTGAAACTTAAAACAAAGCCATTACTAATCAGGTGACTTCAGTTTTGTTAAATACATTTCCAAACTACTTTTCACAGAGAATCAACATCTCATCATTAACAATTAAAGCTACAACTTTGAAAGAGCTTGCTTCCCCAAGTTCAGAGGCCAGTTTCTTCACCTTGAGCACGATGTGCTGCACCTGGATGATGCTTCCAGGCAAAGGTTGCCCTAGGGTCCAAGGCTATTGCCAGTCTGGCCCCTGCTGTAGTTGCTGTCCCTCTCTCCTCTTTCCTTTCCCCAGGTGGGGGAGGGTGAAATTAAAGGTGAGGGGGAAAGGGTGAAACTTGCTTCTCCTATGAGAGGGTTAACAGATACCCTTGACTCAAGGAAAGGGAATGACCAGGTTGTACAAAGTTTTGAAACACTCCTTAATGATCACAAAACCTCCAGAATCTGCTAAAATGTTTTTAGCTCTTCTAACATTTCCCTGTAACCTCCATGAAGGAGGATTCAGGGGTGTAGAAGGAAGAGAGTAAGTAAGCCTCAGGGAATCAAAAAACAACTGCAGTTTTCCCAATTCCCTAACACCAAGAGAATTGACAGAATAGGGTGCCCATTTTTGTCCTCTGTGCTGCAGAAGGTGTACCCAGGTCCATGGCCTCAAACTGAACCAGTGGACTGAAAGCCTGAAAGCGTCAGGCCGAGTGTGAGACAGTCTTGTAACTGTCTGCCAGAAAAGCAAAAGTTATATAGATAGCCAATTACCTTGAGCCAGGTGGGATATTTTCGATTCAAGAGGAAATTCTGTATTGAGGAAATTCAGTCAGGTAAATCCTATCTCAGCCCATGCCAAGAGTTGTTCTCCCAGACTATCCCAGGAGAACTCCACCTGTAGTTCATAGATATAAACCCCATAGGGTTGCTGCCATCCTTCATTGGCTCAGTAGCATTCCTTGATGGTCATACCTGAAGTCAGGCTCAGAATAATGTCAGTTACAGTCCCAAAAGGTCTTAAATACCAAATTCCAATAATCAGAACTTCAGGTAGAATCAGCTTTCAAGGATCACATATCTTAGATAATAAGAGCATTGTTGTGAGTCAGAGCATTGACTATAACAATAAGAGATTGATCACAGAAAAATCAACACTTATCTTGATATAACTAGTACTCATGATAAGTAGATACTTCTTCATCCCTAAGTTCAACATTACACAAATGATTTTGCTTTAAGATTTTTAACAGAATTTTACTAAGCCAGTCTTTAACCTGGGAATGATGCAACAGGCCAGAGACAAAGTTCCAGTAATCAAACAGCAGCTTAATTAATTTGTGTCATTAAGAGGAACAGATTTGCAAATTGATAATTCTCCTGATCAGAATTCTACCTTTACAAAGTAAAGGCAGAGATTATATACATAAATCATAAGTGGGATGTGAGGTGGAGAAGGTGGATTACAATCATTTCCAGGGCCTGTGTAGTTTCCCACAACAAGCCCACAAGTCCACAATACAGATGTTCTGGAGTCTTGTGGGAACAATATTGTTTCAGGTCCTTGGGGGGTCATTATTTGGTGGATCACAGCACCAGAGTTCTGTGATGGGAACAAGTTCTAAAATCTTTGATTTCCTTCAATTAAGGTACACAGGCATAAGAATGCAGTGATTGTGAGAGCATTGTAAAGGGTTTGATTGATCATTTCAAGCTACATTGTAAGCTTCTGATTCACAAGCCAGAAGAGGCAGTTCTGAGAAATCTAAAATCCAATCAGTATATTCATTACACATATCATATTGATTAATATAAAAATCATAATTCACTTCACAAGATGCTTAATAACAAACAACAAAAGACTTGGGATAAGTTGTGTAAATATTAATAATTCCAAATTGTATACAGAGAACAGATTATATGGAACATTGTCTATAGTAAAACATGGTCAGTTATTAACCATGTTCAAATGGACATAAACGTAGATTACTGCTCTCAGAATCCTTTAAACAATGGGGACATTTTTAAGATGACTCTTAAGCAGTTTGCATCCATTTCTACACATATTCTAATACCAGATTAAATAACAAACATGAGTAAAATCAAATTTCTTGTTAAGGTGATGAGATCGTTCATAAGTTACTACTCTTCCCTACCATAACTGACTATACTGAAATCCTATTCCTTTTTTTTCATATTTTATTTTATTTTTTTTCAGGCAATTAGGGTTAAGTGACTTGCCCATGTCACACAGCTGGTAAGTGTCAAGTGTTTGGTCTGAGGTTGGATTTGAACTCAGGTCCTCCTAACTTTAGGGCTGGTGTTCTATCCATTGCTCCATCTAGCTGCCCCCACTGTGCCATTTAGCTGCCCCCTGAAATCCTATTCCTTAAAACAAAAACAAAAGAGGTTCCTGACTTTAACCTCACAACTTAATAGATTCACATCTTTGTTTTACAAGCTTCTCTACCTTTGTCTAGTTATATCATTCAGGAAGAATAAGATACTTCGGGAACCAAATCTTATATATATGACCAGTTCAAGCACTAATTTAACTCTTACTTAGGCCATGGCATGACAACAAATTCATATTAAAATAGCAAGATCTTCCCACTTGCAACTTATTACAGTAATTCAGATGCTTTACTATTAATCTAATAAGTAATAGATTCAATATTGTAATGGTAAACTTCCAGTATTTGTCTACTCTGATAATAGAAATATGCTATGAGAGTTATAAGCAGGGATATGGTTATAACTGAGGAAGCTGATTCATTGAAGACCTCCTGCTCTATTCCAATCAGTATCAATCAATTTGATATGATTAAAAGTTTGCATATTTGGCTCCAGAGCTGTGAGCTACAGATGGTAAGATCACTTGTGTAATTATGAGAATCTGACTGGAGGCCTTCCACCCTTTTTCCTTGTTGTGGTGACCAAACCCAGTGTGGCAGAAGTGATTCAACTACAGAGAAAGTCCCCTCAAATTATTTTTGTATTCTAAATCATTCTCTTTTGTCCATTATGAGCAGATGTCCATCTTGTGACCATCTTGTGACTCTTTTATGCTCATCTAGTCAGTGCTTGCTTTGCCCAACTCTTGACTCTGTTGATACATTGTTTTGTTTATTTTAGTCTCTGCATAAAATTACCGAATGAAATTATTCAATGAAATTACATCAACGAAATTATTCTGTTCTTGAATGTTTACATATTAAACCCTATAAAAATAGGGCCCTGGTAGGAGGGGGCATCTCAGATCATGAGGAAGATCTGAAGTATGCTTCATTAGAGAGGAACATAGACCCTTTAGTAAAGTGCCATTGGCTCAGAGCTCTGCCTCAGTTTCTCTTATTGTAGGTTGGATAACATTTATTCCCACATAATAGCATTAAATTGGTCCTCAAAGTCTGTATCACTATAAGTAGCTTAGTATATGGAACCAGGTAGACAAATTTCTTGTGTAAGAAAATGAATTAAGAAGAGTCCAGCCTTAGCTTTCTCAAGGTAACCTCCCTACATTATTTCCAGGGACAGAAATTCATTAGCTTTAGATCTCAGATGTCGCTTCCATGGAGCTGCTGACTGCAGATGTTTTTCTGAAAACGCCCATTTAAGGACAGTCCAAGGACACAAAAAAAACTAAGAATAAAACCCCAGAAGAATATTCAGGGTCCCAAAAGAGCTTTCTCTTCAAACAATAAAGTCTCACTAATCACAGTAGGTCTGGACACAATAGTTATTATTTATACCATCAAACTATTGTAATGAATTGGCTTACAAACAAAATTTAGTAGATGTTCTAAAAGTCACACAAAATTTTTCTCAAGGAGCTCACATAGGGTAAACAACATGGGGCTAATCTGAGAAGGAAGGCACTAAGATTAAAGAGGACCATGAAACGCTTCTTGCAGAAGATGGCACTTTAGCTGAGACTTGAAGGAAGCCAGGGAAACCAAGAAGCAGAGGTCAGATGGGAGAGACAGTTCTTGTCTGGTACAAGTTGAAACAAGGAGGATAAAAACTGGAAAGGTAGAAAGAGTGCAGGTCATGAAAAGCTTTCTGAATTGAGTCTTTGTATTAGGGCCAGGCTTTGTGCAATCCTTTAAAAAAATGGTGGAGGAGGTGGCATAGTGGATAGAGTTCTGGCCTTGGAGCCAGGAGGACCTGAGTTCAAATCTGGCCTCAGACATTTGACACTTACTGGTGTGTGACTGTGGGTAAATCATTTAACTCCAATTGCCTCACCAAAAAGCAAAAAAAAAAAATGGTGGAGGAGGCAGAATCAAGATGGCACAGTAGCAAGAAATAGTTCAGAGAGCTCTTTACCAAAACTCTTCCAAACAGATATAGAAAATATGCCAGATCAAATCATGATGGGGAAATTGAAGAAAAAGACACAGTGCATCATTTTACTAGCCTAGGCAAGCATAGAAAAACAACAGAGAGAACTGTGGACACTGGGATCAGGGTCTTTACAGGAGCATACTGTGTGGAACATTCCAGCACCCAGAGAGAGGCTATGCACAAGGGCAAGAAGGCTAGACCTAACTGAGGTACCACCTACCTCATGTGGGGTTTAGTAATGAGTGCAACTAGCAGCTTTATCACATAATACTCAACTAGATTCTTGGAAGACATGAAGTTTTTTTTTTTCTTTTAAGTTTAAAATGTTTTTGTAAGTGAAAGGAAAGTACAAGAGGAAAAAATTGGAGAAGAAATGAGAGCTATGGAAGAAGGAATTGGAGAGCTATTGGAAGAAAGAATTGGACTTAACAGCTTGGTACAAGAGGTACAAAACTTTACTCAAGCAACAAAATTAGGACGGCCCAAATACAGGAATATGAGAAGCCAATGATTCCATGAGAAAACAAGAAATATTAAAACAAAGTCAAAATGCTGATAAAAAAAATAAGAAAATATGTGGTACCTCATAACAAAAGACAAATAGAAAATAGATCAAGGAGGAAAAAAATTAAGAATCACTGGACTACTTGAAAGCCTTGACCCCAAAAGAGCCAAATATCATATTTTGGAAAATATTAAAAGAAAATAGAGAAACTGCTAGAGAAACCTTTCTTATACATAGGAAACAGCCCGAATCCCATAGAACCAGAGGATAAAAAGGAAATAGAACTCAACAGTCATCTCCTGAAAGAAACCCCCAAATTAAAACTTCAAGAAACATTATAGTCAAAATCCAGAACTTCTAAATTAAAAAAGTCAGAAAGAAAAAATTCAAGTATCAAGGAACCATAGTCAGGTTCATATATGATTTAACAGCCACCATTATAAAGACAGCTTGGAATACAACATTTCAGAATGCAGCTACATAGGCTTAAAGATGAGAACAACCTAGTCAGTAAAACTTAGTATGATCCTACAAGGGTGTGTGTGTGTGTGTGTGTGTGTGTGTGTGTGTGTGAATGGACTCAATGAAGTAAAGGACTTCTAAGACTTCCTGATGAAAAGACCTGAACTGCATAGAAACTCTAAAGTTCAAACACAAGAGTTAAGAGAAAAGTAAAAAAGCAAATATAAATAAACAATCATAAGAGACTAACCAAGGATAAACTGCTTATATTCTAATATGGAGAGCTGATACATGTATCCTTTCTGAACCCATTATCATCAAAGTTAATAGAAGGAAACTAATTAGACAGAAGGCTTGGGAATAGTTCCGTCATAGCTTGATCTTAAGAGAAGAATGGAAAGAGAGGGGAAAGAGGAATATACTGGAGAAGGGAAAGGGAAAGGAAGGTTAGGGAAAACTGCCTCACATAATGAGGGTATACAAGTAGAAGTCTATGTAAACAAGAAGGCGGAAAGAAGTGATTGACACCTGAACTCCACTCTCATTTGAACTGGTTGAAGAAAGGAAGAACATAAACACACAGAAGTGCATTTCACTCAACAGAGAAATACAAAGGAAAGAGGAGAAGGGGGAGGGTAGATAGTGGGCGGGTAGATAGATTAAGGGAGGCAAAGAATGAGAATCTGAAAGAGGTACCTATTAACTGGGGAATGCACTAACAAATAAATAAAAATATGTAAAATAAATATGATGTAAATAAAAAGAAATTTAAGTAAATAACAATAAATTGTAATAAAATACTATTGTGTTGTAAGAAATTATGAAAGAAATAGTTTCAAAGAAACCTGAGAAGACTTGTTTGAGTTCATATAGAGTGAAATGAACAGACCAGTAGAACAATTTATACATTGAATGATTTAGGAATGCTGATCATTGTAATGACCAGCAACGATTCCAAGGACTAATAATGAAATACGCCACTTGCCTCCTGATCGAGATGTAAAAGATTCAGAGTATAGAATGAAACATATATATGTATGTATTTACATACGTATGTATATGTTCTTCCTTCTTTCCTTCCTTCCTTTCTTCCTCTTAAAATATACCATAAAATACATATAGTAAATACTGTTTCCCATTGGGAGCAAGATATTTTAGCTCAACAATGAGAAAGACCCCAATTTAATATGAGGGGAAATTCCCCAAAGTTCCTGGGATGGAAAGCTGGAAATCAAGAATATGCTGAGTTACATACATTCCACTTCCCAGTCTTTTCTCTTTTTCCATATACCTGGTGAGAATTTGGAACCATATCGTTTGTCTCTCAAACAAAAAAAATGAAGAATGTCTCTTCTTTCTAAAACTCTCTAGCCAATACTATTAAAGGTACTCATGCAGGTACATGACATCTAGTTATCATTTTCTCCACCAATGAGGAGAGTCTTATGCAAATGCTACAAGTTTAAATCAGTTTATATGCACATATTCTCTTAGTCCTCAGAGTTCTGCTTATTTGAGAAGAGATTTGTGGAAAAAGTTGGCTCTGAACTGGGTAGATTGACTTAAGCTATTTGGTTTTGATTCCTGGTCAAAATCTTCATGTTTTTCTTGAAATCATGGCCATTCGATAAACATTTGTTAGTAATAACTTAAAGTTATATTTGACTTCAAAGTTTGCAAAGCCTTTACATACATCATCTTTTCTAAGTGTCACAATAACCTCATGAGGTAGATGCAAAAGGCATTATTGTCCTCATTTTAGAAATAAGAAAATTGAAGATCAGAGGAATTAAATGACCTATCTATGGCTACAATACTAGTGTCAATATGAGATCAGTACTCAGGTCTTCCTGATACCAAGTCCAGCACTCTATCCACTATGACATACCTCTTTATTAGAGGTATCTGGTGGCACAGAGATTTGTTGCAGTGTATACACTGGGCCCAGCATCAGGAAGACCTGAGTTCAATTCTAGCCTCAGATACATAATAGATGTGAGACCCTGGGCAAGTCACTTAACCTCTGCCTCAGTTTCTTCAACTGTAAAATGGGAATAGTAATAGTACCTATTTTACAGGGTTGTTGTGAGGATCAAATGAGTTAATATTATAAAAGTGCTTAGCACAGTGCCTGGCACATAATAGGAGCTCCATAAATGCTAGTTCACTTAACCTTTCCTTCCCTTTATTAAGTGTTGCTAATTGCCTAACACTGCTAGTCATTTTGACTAGGCACCCTAAATAGAAACCATAGTCTGTGCCATCAAGATATTTTGCCTTATCTTCATTCTTGAACAGTATAAATATAATGAAATATGGGATTTGGGATTTTTAGGTACTGCCCAAGGAGAAGGAAAGCTATAAATCAGTGTTGTGAAAATCAGAGAACACTGACTACATTCCCTTTAAAATACTTGAAGTTTGTATACCCAAAGGGCTACAAAAATGTGCATTCCCTTTGATCCAGCAATAGCACTTCTAGGGCCATATCCCAAAGAGATCAAACAAATGGGAAAAGGACCCACATGTACAAAAATATTCATAGCAGCTCTTTTTGTGGTGGCAAGGAATTGGAAATTGAGAGGATGCCCATCAATTGGGGAATGGCTGAGCAAGTTGTGGTATATGAATGTAATGGAATACTATTGTGCTATAAGAAATGATGAACAGGCTGACTTCAGAAAAACCTGGAAAGACCTATGTGGTCTGATGCTGAGTGAAGTGAGCAGAACCAAGCGGACTTTGTACACAATAACAGCCACGTTATGCGATGACTAATATTGTTAAACTGAACCCTTCTCAGCATAACGAGGATCTAAGACATCTCCAGAGGCCTCAGGATGGAAAATGCTGTCCACATCCAAAAAAAGAACTAGGAAGTCGAATCGTATCACTTATTTTTACCTTCTGTTGAGTTTTGTTTCATCTTTCTGATGGCTCCTCCTATTGGTTTTAATTTTTACTTACAACTTCACTAATGTGAAAATATGTTTAATGGGTATGTAAATGTAAATCCTATATCAGATTGTGTGCCATCTTGGGGAGGGGGGGAGGAAAAGGTGGAGAAAAATTTTAAACTTAAAAGCATATGGAAGTGATTGTTAATAAATCAAAATAAATTTTAAAAATGAAAAAAATGAAAATGAAAATAAAAAATGAAAAAAAATATTTGAACTTTGCATCCTGATGACACTGAGTTCCACCATTTTAGCTGGAGTCTTCAAGCAGATGCTGGAATAAATAACAACTTCTCAGGTCCCTTTCAGCTCATGGACTAGATTTCCCTAGTTTCCTCCTATTAGTTTACTCAAAATGTGTTTGTTAGCTTTGGAGATTTCTGACTTGGTCATAAGAGGGTTTAGTCTTATCTTTTTTTCATTGGCCGCTGATTTCTTCTGGCTTATCACTTTGGCCCTAAGTCCTGCTACCTGACATGTTTGGAGCCTTGAAAATATGTCTGCTCTCTCCTCCTTTGGTTGCCATGGTATACTATTACCAGGACAAAAGGAAGAGGCAAGGAGAAGCTAATAATTTCTAAACAAGACTATACCTGCACATGCAGGATTGAAGTATTTTCACATTTGGGACACAAGGATGAGAAATACTAAAAACTAATGTTTGTAGAGTACTTTATTCACAACAACCCAGTGAGGCTAATACTTTCTGTATTGAAGCTCATATAGGTTAATGGATTTCTCCATGGCCAGACAGGTTCATCTCCTCTACAAACTTTTTTCTAATAAGCAGAACTGAGAGGGCTCAGAAATGCAAAAATCATTAGCATCTTCTCTCAGAAAAGTCTTTATATGATATGTTGACAGTAATTGAAATATGATTTTTTTTTGTACTAGAAATGTCAGCATGAGGATTCAAATTGAGGTCTCCTGATCCCAGGTCTAGACATGTTATGTGTAATGATTTCAAAGGTGAGTCCCAGGGAAACAGAATCAGGGTTCATCTGAGACCTGTTCTTGTGGTCACTACCATCTGGTACTCTAGAAAGAACCTGAGTTCAATTCTAGCTTTTTCATTTCGCCTAGTGTGACCTCGGGCAAATCATTTAACCTCTCTGAGCCTCAAATTGTAAAACAAGGGGTTCAACAAGACCTCTAAGATCTCCTTCATCTTTATGTATGGGGCATTTTTATTCTTGTCAATGTTCTGCATTCCTGAGTCTGAAATACGGAAATATACCTCAGAATTTGATTCTCTCTACATAAGGTTATGAAATCCACCTCACATCATTTTCAAGTCAAAATATTTTTGCTAACCCCGGTAGTTATTAAGTCTTCCTTTCAATGTTCCTTTTCATCTACCACCCAGCAGTAGTGACCCTTCAGTATGCCATCTACACATAGCAGTGAAAGAGAAGCACAAGATGTGGAGATGAAACACAGCAGAAAGTGATCCATAAGCCACAATTTAGAGGCTACTGACTAGGCTGGGCAACAAGTGTCTTACATATTTCCCTTTCTATTATTCTTAAAGGCTACAACCATACTAGACAACCTCACACAGAACTCAGTGATTCATTTTTTTTCTAGGCTGACTTTGAGAAGCAGCCTAGAGGATTTTGGTGTAAGGTACTGTCCCTTTAAAGACCTTTTCATATGGAGAGTTCGTGCTGAAAAAGAGCAGAAAAGAACTTTTTTTTTTTTTTTGGCTAGGCAATGGGGTTAAGCGACTTGCCCAGAGTTACACAGCTAGTAAGTGTTATGTGTCTGAGGCTGGATTTGAATTCAGGTCCTCCTGACTCCAAGGCCAGTGTCTACTTTGCCACTTAGCTGCCCCCAAAAGAGAACTTTTTGTAAAATAAAAGAGTGAAATAAATCCATGAAGTATGTAAAGATATTGCCACAGATGAACACTTTGATGACTGGCAAGAATTTTGGTTGAATAAAAAAAGCTAAAATATAAATATGAAGAAATACAGCTTTCAGATATGACTTCAGCATTTTCTGATAGAAAGTGGATTGTGGCATAAATCACCTTGTAAAAAGATATAGGATAATTAATTATTTGTACATGAAAAATTTGATAGTTTAAAAGAGCAGAGAAAGAACTTTTATTTATTAAATGCTGGAAAACTATAAGTACAAAGACAGGCAGTTTCACGGATGAAAAATTAGATGTAGGTGTGTGTTGAGATCTTCAGAGCTGCACCATATACTTAATAGAATAAAATTTAAAAATGAGAAATCACATAAATATTTGTGGCTGAGATATGATTAATAGGGTATGTTATTTCTTAGGGGAAATCTGGTAAGTTTTTAATCTTTTAAATAAAAAGTGAGTCACTGAGAGTCAGGAAGCTCTGAGTTTGAGACTAAAGAACAGGACCAAAAGCAACTTTGTCAGAGTTGTTCGAGGAGATCAATAGCAGGAACAGTCAGCTGACTAGAATAACCGAAATTCTTGAGAACTCTGACCAGTCCAATGACCAGTTTCAAACCTAGTAGACTACCACTGTTATATATGAACATTTTGATGCCTGAAAGAAGAGGAAACAAATTTTGGTTGAAAAAACTGCTAAAATATATGTATGAAGAAACACAGCTTTCAGATAATATGTATGTTATTCAAAACAGTTTATACGTTATCTATGGAAAAAAAAGGGAGGGAATCACATGAAAACTTTTTCTGTGAGGAAACTTGGTGGATGGCACTAGACTAGACTGATAAATAAGAAAGTACAAAACAATTCCACTGGAGCTATTAAAAAAAAAAAAGACAGACTAATTTGGACTTGGTAAGGCAGGAGCTCAGGGACCAGAAGACTAGAGGAAGGCATGAGAGGCAGAGCAATCATCAAGAAAAAAAATATCCACAAGATGCTCCCAAAGCCAAACTGCAGGGCTTGATTACCCTGCAGGTGGTCAGGATGGACTTAAATGACCCAAATAAAATAAAATCTAGTTTTTAGTGGAGCTTCATGGTTTATAATATACATGAACTTAAAAGTCCTTTTGTAATCAGATTTTCCCAATGCACCCCCATCTAGCCAAGCATATATATTGTCCAGTTTCCTCATTCAATGCCCAGGTCATGGAAGAATTAAGTCTCAGCACTGTTGGTGTGTGCAAGCAAAATTGCATGTCTTTACGTTTGTACGATTCTCTTCTTCCCTTTCTAGTGCATGTTCTGGAGCCCCAAACCTAACGAAAATATCAATCCCAGCTTAGGTTTTTAAAATATAAATGTTCCTAAAGAATTCTACCCAACTCTTGACAGAGAGATGATGGACTCGATATGCAGACTGAGACATTTAAGAAAGGTTGAATTTGGCTTTTAAGTCAAAATTGTCATAGAAGTTTCCAACCCTAAAAAATTGAAGGTCTATTTTATAGAAGTGAGTTATTAAAATAAACTTGATATTTGTATACCAATCCTTAATGTCCAGGCTTGCCAGCCAAATGTGATGCTAACTTCTATTTCCTAAATTTAATTGGATTTTTTGTTGCTAAAAGTATATGGTGTCTGAGACTAAAGTACAATTAGCAGCATATCCACATTTCAGATTACTTACTTTTTGGTTTTGTTTATGGAAAATTTTAAATCTTAAACTCATTTCCCCTGTTACTCAATATTCTCCTGCTCTTGCCAAATACACATACACGTATTATCCTAACATGTTCTCTGTGAACTTAATTAACTTCAATATTAGACTAACGCATAATTACAAAGGTAAATTTAGTGCTCCCCTGAAAGTACATTTCAAAGACTAGTACAGCAATATCCCTTCTAATGAAGAAGATACACATATCTTAGAGTCAAAAACTTAATTGGTTGAGGTAAAACTATATAAGAAACAGATATACACTCCAAATGTAGATTGTTTCCCCTCAAACCCCTCTCCCCACTCCATGCCACAACAACGGTACTCCCATCCTTTCTCTTCTTCAGGTAAGGCAAACAGAATATGGAAGCGACCCAAAGTGTTAGCTTCAGCCATGACCCTCCCAGATGACTTGGTTCTTTGGACTGAGAGCAGAGAAGAAGCTGAACTCTGCCCCACCAACAAAGGCCTGTCCTTAAGACATCATTGTTGTCACCTTTTCAGTCACTTCTATAAGACCCAGCACAGAGAGGAGCAGACCATGTCCCATTCTCCCCAATTCCAACCAGCTTTGTTAAAAGGACCTTTTGTTCCCAGGGAATCTCTTGGGAATTGCTTGCAATTCCTCTGCTTGAAATTCTCCCTCCACAATCTTCACCTTCTGCTTATCATCCAAAGTCCAACTCTAATGCTATTTTTTCCTTCCTCCCTTCTCACTTCCCAGTTTGCTTGGGTTCCTCACCCCCCAACCCCCATTCTGCACTCTTGTAGTATCATTTGCCCCTCCTTACATCCTGTTCTCTACTATAGAGGTTACTATCCATGTCTTATTCTCTATATATACTCTAAGTTCCTTGAGCCAGGGACTGCACAATTTTATAGCACATGATCCATTATAAATACTTAACAAATATTAGACTGATTTTCCTCAAATGAAAATCTTGCCATGTTATTCATCTACTTAATAAATTCAAGTAGTTTCCTGTTACTTCCAGGATCAAATATAAAAGCCTCTAATTAGTATTTAAATCCTTTCACAATGAAGTCTCAAACTACCTTTTCAAACTTATTGCCCATTACTCTCCTCCAAGCACACTATGGCCCAACCAAATTGGCCTTCTTACTATTCCTTATACATGTCACTCCATCTTCCACCATTTGGGGATATACTCCCACTTTGCCTCCATCTTTCAGAGTCTCTAATTTCCTTGTCCTCCCACCTATGAGTGCCTCCTCCACAAATCACCTTGTATCTATTTTTCATCCATTTTATATAAGCCTATTGTACATATCTCCCCTAGCTAGACTGTATGCTCCTCAAGGGTAGGGACTCTAGCATAGTGACTAGCAGAGAGTAGGTGCTTTGCAAATACTTGCTTGCTTGATTAATGAATGAAGATGTATTCATTCATAGAATATTAGAGTTAGAAGGGACCTCAAAAAAACCCAGTTTAACCATTATCTTAATAAGAATCCCTTATCTATCATTCCTAACAAGTTATTAGAAGTGGCCCTAACCCCAGCACTCCTTTAGTTCAGGCTCAGTGTTGGGAAAGAAATACTATCTCATCAAATGATTAATTAAAGGTTTACTTTGCTCTAGCATAGAAAGGATGCACAACAAGGATGTAGTGACATCTGTGGACATGGCCCCCTTCATTTTCACATGGAAACTCATCCGGTCATCAGGGCTGAGTACAATGGTCCTCAGGGGAAGGTATGGTAATTTGTGTGGTCTTCAGAAATCTATCGAATCTGGGATGCTGGACTCCAAGTAGGTGAGTCTTTTTATGTTCCTACCTGGTGAGGAGGCTATGTTAAAGAAGGCAGGGACCTATCAAGTCCCAGTGATTGCTCTGTTACCTTTTAGGGAAAATTAATCCCTGACACATGAGGGAAGAGGAGAAATATGAGCCTTACCCATGTTGTATTGAAACGGGCACAGATATTAGGCCTATCACACAAGTGATTGTTCTTTAGAACCACCCCTACTCTACAACTGCTGAATCAGAGAGGATCTCATAGGTCATGTGATCAAACCACTTTATTATCTCCAAACATACAGGGCCATTTGCCTTTGGGTCTTCAATATTATTGTTTTTAGGAAAGAGAGAAAGAATGTTATTTCTTTCCTTTATTCTTATTATCATGGATAAATTCACACTTTAACTAGTTAGTAAGAAGTAGCCTACTTGGGAAAAAATATACAATCTCTTCAACTCATCCCCACAACCTCAAATATTCTATCCTTCTGCTTACACACCTGGATGCAGCTATGTTTTCTGTTTTTCTCCTTTGGCTTTTTAAATGAAGGGACTTAATACCTACAACCTATAACCAATTTCTTCCAATGCAACTGTGTAAGTTGGCCTGGGGTTATTTCTCTGCTCCTTCAAATTATTCATGGTACTACTCATCTCTGATTCTGTGTAATAACAAAGGCTCAATTGCACTGCCATTTGAGGGATTCATTCCCCCTAGTTTTGTTCTGTTCTTTGGAAATAATTGATATCCACACTGGGTTTTCAGATGAATATGAACCCCACAGAGGCTGAAAATTACTTTGGCTAGGGGAAATAAAAAGTGACAAGTGAGACTTGAGTAATTTTTGACACTTTCCTTCCTCTATGATTAAAATGTAATCTTCTACACAAAGACTGAAAGGTAGTGAATTGGCATAATGTACTTGGTATAATGGGGAGGCTTAAAAAAAAACAAAACTAGTTTTGTTCCGCAATGGAGAGTGTTCAGTTCCAATCTATTGTTGAATGCACTTCACTGAGAGTTTTTGTTTTTGTTTTTATTGTTTTTGCTTTGCCAAGAGAGATGTTTCTATCACTGGTGATTTATATTCTTTCCCCAGTTTAGAGGAGAATGTCCATTGAAAGGGAAGAGCTTCATCTTCTTTCTCTAGTGTGCTTTCTGAGTTTCCCAGAAGATATAGTTAATGCTTTCATCAGGATTAATACAGAAAAGAGCAGATTTAATCTTAAAAAGGGCAAGGTTGTTGATGAAACAGAGGTCAGTGTTTCAGACTTGGACTATTTTCGGAGTCATTCTTGTCTCTTTGTAGATCTAAGTCCCTAAAGCCTTGCAATTGAGATCAAGAGATTCCACCTACATACCACTTAACCTTGGCCAAGAATGGTCACTCTTATCCTCTTCCTTCACAGAGCTGGACAGCTGGGTTTGGGAGAGAGCGCTATTTAGTAAAATAGGCTGCTATACCAAATCCTATCTCAACAGGAGAGATCATATGTTGGATCCCCTAGCCCCGCCCCCAATCCATTTACCTGGGAATATTTGGCCCAAGACTTCCTTGTGAAACCAGGGCAACTATATTATCTGTTAGGAGACTAACAGACATTCCCATAGTATTTCTGTCTGGGATTGACAGTATAGGTGGCAGGGAAGATTTCTTGTGGCCTCTGGGGAATACAAGATTAGGCACAAAGGTGACATAATAAAATCATGAAATACTGTCTAGTTTCATATCCTCTCTCCTCCTTGTATCTCACATTCATCCTTTGCTTTCATCTCTGTTTGTCATTTGTGTTTGTGTCCTAGATCTAGAACTGGAAGAGAGTTAGCGGTCATCTAATCCAATTGCTTTCCCCTTCCTCCCCTTTATTTTACAGATGAAGAAACTCAGACACATAGAGGTTAAATAACTAATTTAAGGTTACAAGACAGAATGGCAAAGCCAGAATTAGAACTGAGGTCCACTGTTCCATTGTACTAAGCTCTAGGACAGGTACTGCATATTATTTTTTTGGTGTCCTCCAGCAGCATACACGAAGCTCTGTACTTTATAAGTCCTTACACGTTTACTCAATTGTTGAACTGGACTAGGATAGGACCCATGATTTCATTGGCATAGGAAACTCCCAGATGAATACACTCTCTACTAGTGAAGGGTGACACCTTCTCTGTGGATCAGTTTGAGAGTGTTGACCAGAGCACTGAGGTTAAACAATTTACCCAGGGTCACTTAGCCAATAGGTGTCAGAATCAGGACTTGACTTCACATATTCCGGGCTCCAAGGCTAGCTTTCTCTCCACAACAGGAAGTTACCTCTCAAATGAATAAGCATCTTTATGAATTCAGATCACACAGTTACTCGGAGAATGGGCATATTGACAGGTAATTGAGCATACCTGGAGCAATGAAGAAGACACTCTCACTTCCAGCAATTAGAGCAGAGCTCATAAACCCCAGTGTTACAACCCCCCAAGCTGTCTCCCCTTATCTGCAAAGGGTATCAGCATCATTAAATCCAATTACTTTTATTCACTTGAAATTTTTTTATATGTGCAACACTTTATGGGTATGCAGAGAAAGAGAAGAGTGTGTCACAAAGTCAGACAACAAGATGTCAACTTGAGAAGGCTGGGAATCTCTGAATTCATATTACATTCATCTTCACTAAATGCTGAATGCAGAAGGGAAGAATGAGTATTTTATTCTCATTTCTTAGAAACAGTAAGAAATAATGCCTTTGTATTACTCAGTACATTATAGCTCTATTTTTAGAAAAAGACCAAGTCTTGTTCAGCTGTGTCACAAGCATCTGAACTGCTAAGGCTTCCCCAACATGAAAGGCGAGAATGCTGTTCATTCTTTCAGCTTCAAAAGTATTAGCAGTATGAAACCTAAGGAGCAAAGAAGTTACACTGAGAACTTGACAAGTATTTCAATGAACGTGTTATTCATGAAGTTGTGCCATTTGAGGAAAGTTAAATTGCATTTTCATTCACAGGGATCCACTTAGTTCTTTTAATTCTAAAAGTTATGGGCAAAGCAAAAACATGACATTCATGATACTGCACAATTAATGCTTTTGAAAAATCCTTAGACATAGCTAAACAGCAAAATAATACAGCTTAACACAAATATAAGCTACCAAGTGGGGATGTTTGCAAAGGTATATAACACAACTGCTTTCCCCCATCACCACCCATTCCCGATTTTGGGAGAGCAGAACAATGCAAAGAAAAATGCATTTATTCATGGGGAAATGACTACTGAAATTTATTGGAATGCTAAATGCCAAAGTAATATGATTAATTTTATTATTTTCCTAGTGTTGAACTATCCATGTGGCACTGATATAAATCCCACTTGGTTATAATGAAAGATTTCTTGGTTAAATTGCTGTATTATGTTTGACACTGTTTTGTTTAAAAAAATTTTCAGTAAACTTTAATTAATGGTATCAGCCTATATTTTTCTTTCTGTCTTCTATCTTTCCCTGATTTAGGTATTAGGACTATGTCTCATAAAAGGATTCTGGTAGGGTGCTTCTCAAATTTTGGGAATAATTTGTGAAGTAGTTGTACTAATTGTTCTTTAAATTTTTGATAGAATTCTCTTGTAAGTTTTTCAGGATCAGGAGTTTTTTCCTTTGGTAGTTCCTTTACAATTAGATCTATTTCCTTTTCTGAGACTGGGTTATTTAAGATCTCTATCTGGTCTTCTAATAGTTTGAATATTTTACATTTTTGAAGATATTCTCTTATTTCTTTTATTTCTTCTGTTTTTAGTTTTATTAGCATATAACAGGGCATAATATGTTCTGATTATTCTTTTTGGTTTTGTTGTGGTTTCACCTTGCTCATTTGTTATTTTATTAATTTGATTTCTTATCTCTTCCTTTTAATCAGATTAGCTAAGGGTTTATCAATCTTTGTCTTGATTTTTTAAACTTATTTTTAGTTTTCAACACTCACTTTTATAAGATTCTGAGTTTCAAATTTTTCCCACTACCTTCCCTCCCCCCTCCCCAAGATGGCATATAATCTGATATAGGCTATAGTTATACAATCATATTAAACATATTTCCATATTAGTCTTGTTGTGAAAGAAGAATCAGAACTGAAGGGGAAAAGTGTTTATCAATCTTAATAGTATTTTCAAAGAACCAGTTTTTAGTTTTATTTATTGATTCTATTTTTTGTTTTTAATTTATCCATTTCCCCTCTAATTATTAATATATCCTCTTTCGAGCTTATTTTAGGTTTATTTATTGGCTTTGTAACTTTTTAAGGCATCTTCAATTCATTAATCCTCTCTTTTTCTATTTTGTTAATGAATGTTTGTAAGGATATGAAATTTCCCCTGAAGATTGCTTTAGCAGCGTTCCAGAAATTTTCATATGTTGTTTTATTATTATAAATTTCTTTTACACAGTTATTAATTATTTCTATGACTTATTCTTTGACCTACTCATTATTTAGAATTTCATTGTTAAGTCACCATTTGCATCTGTTATCTTTTGTTTGTGGTCCCCTGAACCAATTACTGTTTTTATCGAATTATGGTCTGTAAATGGCATTAATTATTTCTTCTTTTTCACATTTTTTTGCAATATTTCTGTACTCTAATATATGGCCAGTTTAAAAAATGCAGAGAAATATACCCACTCCTCCTTCATTTCTGTTGTTTGGGGTATTTGACAAGCAAATAATCTCTTTAGCTCTGATATTCTTTCTAACAATATTTCAAATACCTCTTTATTTTTCTAAACTGAATATCCATCCTTTTCATTAATGAATATGCTCAGATTTGTAGGGTAGGTCACTCTGGGCTGCATCCTGAGTTATATTGTTCCTTGAAACACATTATTCCATTCCCTCCTACATTTTCTGGTGGGTGGAGAATAATCTTGTGTTATTTGAATTTCCTTCCCTTTGTATTTGAAGGTCTTTCTCTTGATAGCTTCCAGAACTTGATGATTCTGAATTGCATTGTCAAATTTTTTTTTGAGGCAATTGGGGTTAAGTGACTTGCCCAGGATCACATAGCTTTTAATGTCTGAAGCCAGATTTAAACTCAGGTCCTCCTGATTTCAGGGCTGGTGATCTATCCACTGTGCTATCTAGCTGCCCTGAATTGTTATCTTTAACCACTGTGTTCTGGACTTTGTGTCTTGGGTTTTTTTTTTCTAGAGGTGATCAAAAATTCTTTCAATCAGTATTTCATTATCCATGAAGAAAGGTCTGGGTAGTTCTTTCTATTACTTACTGCATTATGGTGTTAAAAAGTTTTTTATCCTCTTGTGTTCTTGCAGAAGAACTATGAGGCTTAGGTTGTCTCTACACATCTTGTCTTTGAGATCAGTATGTTTTACTTGCATAATGAGCATATTTTCTTTCAAGTTTATTGGGTTTTTGCTTCTTTTAGATTGTTCTTCACTTCCGTTTATTTGCATTCCCATTCAGTTGCCCTCTCCTGTGTTTCTTGCAATCCCATGTGTCCAGTCCTTGGGTCAGCTAATGCAGTGTAGAAAGAAGGTCAGGGAGAGGTGCTAAGTGAGCTCAATACATGTAGAAGTCAAATCATGTGATTTTTAAAAAACTTTTTATGGATTCTGATTGTTCTAGACCATGGAGACAGCTGCAATTGCTTTATTTTTGGTCCATAATTTCTGTTCTGAAGAGGTTTGAGAGGTCCTAGAGATGAGAGGAAATGCATAATCCTCAATCTTGTTGCTCCTAAATGACTAAATAAGCCCCCCCCAAAAAAAACCCAAAACAATGTTGCTGAATTAACATGAACTATAAAAGCCTTTGGAGAATCTGCTAAAGAGACTGTTATATATTATCAGCAACACACCGAGAATTTAATCTTCATGATATTTGTTGAGACGTGCCTTGTTTTAATTCAGAGAGTTGACCTAAAGCATGGATGATCCTATATATATACTTAAAAGATGTCAAATTCTTTTCAAATTCTCAAATTCTTTATTTTTTAATTAACTAGCATTTATTTACTTTTAAAATATTTATTTTTACAAGCATTCATTATTTCTTATTACTGTACCACACAGCTCAACAGCAACAAGAACCCAAACTCTTATAACACATAAGTATAATTCAGCAAAACAAATTCCCATATGGGCCATGTCCATTCTTCAATTTAAGTCCATCTGGCCAGAAATAGATAGTATTTTTTCATCTTCTGTCCTCTGGCCTTAAGGTTAATCATTGCACTGATAGCAGTTCAAAAGCCTTTCAGAATTATTTTTCTCTATAAAGTTGTTGTCATTGTATAAATAAGTTTTGCTTACTTCATTCTGCATCAATTCATAGAGGTCTTCCCAGTTTCCACTGAAACTATTCATTTCATCATTTCTTATAATACAATAACATTCCATTACATACACATGCCATGTTATTTAGTCATTCTCCACTAGGAGGGAGTCATAAACTTTTTTCATAGATATGAAAGGTAATTTCTTTTTTTACTGTTCTAATCTGCTTATAATGTTACCTTTTTTTAAAATTAAAAAAACATTTTTTTAGGTAATTGGGGGTAAGTGACCTGCCCAGGGTCACACAGCTAGTGTCAAGTATTTGGTCTGAGGCTGGATTTGAACTCAGGTCCTCCTGACTTCAGGGCTAGTGCTCTATCCAATGTGCCACCTAGCTGCCCCATGATGTTACCTTTTATACCTAAATTGTGTATCCATTTCAACTTTATTTTGATATATGGTATGAAATGTTGGTCGATACCTAATTTCTGTCAAGCTGCCTCCTAGTTTTCCCAGTAGATTTTGTCAAATTATAAGTACTTACTTTTTTCATAAGGTTTTTACACCCCAATACATTGTCAGTGTTTGTAAAGATGTTTTATCAGTTTAGAGGCATGTAAATTTCGTTCTAATCCCATTCAATAATTGCCAGAGGTCTATCATCTCTAATTTTTCTAAGTCTTTAACTTCTTTCTTGTTTATCTTTTGGTTAGATTTGCTGAGATCTAAACTGGTCTATTGAGATGCTTGACATTATAGTTTTACTATTTCTCCCTTCAATTCAATGAACTCCCTTATTTAGTGTTTGGATGCTAAACTATTTGACCTCATGTGTGGGAAGGAGAATTACGGGAAAATGGAAGGTACACAATAGGGGCTTAGAGATGCACTATTCTACTAGATGATATTTTATTTCCCCAACTATGTGTAAAAACAATATTTAACATTCATTTTTTTAAATTTGAGTGCAAAATTCTCCTTTCCCTCTCCCCTCCCTGAAGCAGTCTGCAATTTGATATGGATTATGCATGTGTAATCATGTAAAATGTATTTTCACATTAGTCATGCTATGAAAGAAAACACAGATAAAAAAACAAAAAAAATTAGGAAAGTGAAAAATAGTATGCTTCAATCTGCATTCAGATTTCATCAGTTCTTTCTCTGGAGATACATAGTATTTTTCACCATGAGTCCTTTGGAATTGTCTTGGATCATTGTATTCCTGAGAATAGCTGTCATTCACAGTTGATCATAGAGTAATGTTGCTGTTATTGTGTATGCTGTTCTCCTGGTTCTGCTCACTTCACTTTGCATTAGTTTATGTAAGTCTTTCCACGTTTTTCTAAAAGAACCCTGCTCATCATTTCTTATAGCATGATAGTATACCATTAAAATAATATGCCACAAATTGTTCAACCATTCCCCAATTGATGGGCATCTCCTCAATTTCCAATTCTTTACCACCACAAAAACAGCTGTTATAAATATTTTTGTTCAAATAGGTACTTCTCCCCACCCCCTTGCATTTTTATCTCTTTGGGATACAGACCTGGTAGTGGTATTGCTGGATCAAAGGATATGGCACAGTTTGATTGCCCTTTGGGCATAGTTCCACATTGCTCTCTAGAATGGTTGGATCAGTTCACAACTCCACCAACAATGCATGAGTGTCTCAATTTTCCCACATATATTCTAATATTTATTACTTTCCTTTTCTGTCATATTAGCCAATCTGATAGGCATGGAGTGGTACCTCAGTTATTTTAATTAGCATTTCTCTAATCAATAGTGATTCAGAGTATTTTTTCATAAATATAGATAGCTTTGATTTCTTTGTCTGAAAACTGCCTGTTCATACCCTTTGACCATTATCAATTGGGAAATGACTTGTATTCTTACAAATTTGGCTCAGTTCTCTATATATTTGAGAAATAAGGTCTTTATCGGAGATACTTGCTGTAAAAAAATTTTTTCCCTAGCTTTCTGCTTTCCTTCTAATCTTTGTTGCATTGGTTTTATTTGTGCCAAACCTTTTAAATTTAATATAATCAAAATTATCCAATTTACATCTTGTAATGCTCTATAGCTCTTGTTTGGTGCTAAATTTTTCCCTTTTCCATAGATCTGACAGGTAAACTATTCCATGCTCCCCTAATTTGCTTATGGAATCACCCTTTATGTCTAAATCATTTATCCATTTTGACCTTGTCTTGGTATATGGTATAAGATGTTGGTCTACACCTAATTTCTACCATACTGCTTTCCAGTTTTCCCAGCAGTTTTTGTCAAGTGGCAAGTTCTTGTCCCAAAAGTTTGGGTTTTTGTGTTCACCAAATACTAGCTTACTATGGTCATTTACTACTGTATATTATGTACTTAATCTATTCCACTGATCTACCACTCTTTCTTAGCCAGTAGCAGATTATTTTGATAATAAGTGATTTATAATGTAGTTTGAGATCTGGTACAGCTAGGCCACCTTCTTTCTTATTTGTTTCATTAATTCTCTTGATATTCTTGACCTTTTGTTCTTTTAGATGAGTTTTGTTATTTTTTCTAGTTGTATAAAATAATTTTGGGGGTAGTTTTTAAACATGGCACTGAATAGGTAAATTAATTTAGATAGAATTGTCCTTTTAGTATATTGGCTCAGCCTACCCACGAGCAGTGACTATTTCTCCAATTATTTAGATCTGACTTTATTTGTGTGAAAAGTATTTTGCAATTGTGTTTATATCTTTCCTGGGTTTATCTTGGCAGATACATCTGGCAGGTAAAATACTTCTTTATGGTTATTTTAAATGGAATTTCCCTATCTTGCTGCTGGACTTTGTTGGTAATATATAGAAATACTGATGATTTATGTGGGTTTATTTTATATTCTGCAACTTTGCTTACGTTGCTAAATATTTCAACTAGTTTTTTTGTTGATTCTCTAGGATTATCCAAGATACCATGATATCTTCTGCAAACAGTGATTTTGCTTCCTCATTGCCTATTTTTATTTCTTACTTTTTTTCTTCTCTTATTGCTATAGCTAACATTTTTATTATAATATTGAATAATAGTGGAAATAATGGGCATCCTTGCTTCACCGCTAATCTTACTGGGAAGGCTTCTAGCTTATCTCCATTACAGATAATGCTTGCTTCTGGTTTTAGATAGATCCTATTTGTCATTTTAAAGAAAGCTCTATTTATTCCTATATTCTCTGGTGTTTTTAATAGAAATGGGTGTTGTATTTTGTCAAAAGATTTTTCTGAATTTGTTGAGATAATTATATGATTTTTGTTGATTTTGTTATTGTTATGGTC
The DNA here is from genome assembly GCF_003287225.1 of Phascolarctos cinereus. NCBI lineage: Eukaryota > Metazoa > Chordata > Mammalia > Diprotodontia > Phascolarctidae > Phascolarctos > Phascolarctos cinereus. The sequence goes on along the minus strand of NW_027555847.1, from coordinate 546,213,743 downwards.
AATTATGCTGATGGTTTTCCTAATATTGAACCAGCCCTGTTTTCCTGGCATAAATCTCACCTGATCACAGTATATGATCTTTCTGATATATTCCTATAATCTTCTTCCTAATATTTACAATTTTTGCATCAATATTCATTAAGGAAATTGGTCTGTAGTTCTCTTTCTCTGTGCTCTTCCTAATTTAGGTATTAGCACCATATTTGTTTCATAAAAGAAATTTGGTAGGACTGCTTCTTTGCCTATTTTTTTCCAAATACTTTATATAGTACCAGAATTAATTGTTTTTTAAATATTTGGTAGAATTCACTTCTGAATCCATCTGGCCCTGGAGATTTTTTTCTTACAGAGTTCATTGATGGCTTGTTCAATTTCTTTTTCTGAGATGGGATTATTTAGGCATTCTGTTTCCTCTTCTGTTAATCTGAGCAATTTATATTTTTGTAAATATTCATCCATTTCACTTAGATTGTCAGATTTGTTGGCTTATAATTGGGCAAAACAGCTCTGAATAATTCCTTTCACTTCCTCTTCATTGGTAGTGAATTCATTCTTTTCATTTTTGATATTAGTAATTTGTTTTCTTCTTTTTAAAATCAAATTAACTACTAGTTAATCTATTTTGTTTTTTTTTAAAACCAGATCCTAGTTTTATATATTAGTTCAATGGTTTTCTTACTTTCAAATTTATTAATCTCTCCTTTGATTTTCAAGATTTCCCATTTGGTGTTTAACTGGGATTTTTAATTTGTTCTTTTTCTAGCTTTTTTTTAAGTTGCATGCTCAGTTCATTGATCTTATTCTTTCTCTATTTTATTGAGGTAAGCATTTAGAGATATAAATTTTCCCTGAAGTAGTGCTTTGGCCACATCCCATAAATTTTGGTATATTGTCTCATTGTTAACATTCTATTTAATGAAATTATTGTTTCTATTATTTGTTCTTAGATCCACAAATTCTTTAGAATTAGATTAGTTTCCAATTAATTTTTAATCTTTCTTTCTATGGACCTTTAATGAATATGATTTTTATTACATTATGATCTGAGAAGGATGCATTTACTGTTTCTGCTTTTTTTTTTTTGCATTTGATTGTGAGGTGTTTATGCCCCAATAGATGGTCAATTTTTGTGTAGGTGCCATGTACCACTGAGAAAAAAAGTATATTCCTTTCTATTCCCATTCAGTTTTCTACATAGGGCTATCATATGTAACTTTTCTAAAATTCTATTCACCTCCTTAGCTTCTTTCTTGGGTTGTTTTTTTTGGGGGGTTACATTTACCTAATTTTGAAAGTGAAAAGTTGAGGTCCTCACTAGCATAATTTTATTGTTTCCTCCTGTAATAGATTTAACTTCTTTAAAAATCTGGATGCTATACCATTTGGTGCATATGTTTAGTACTGATATTATTTCATTGTCTATGGTACCTTTTAGCAAGATCTAGTTCCTTTCCTTGTCTCTTTTAATTAAGATCTATTTTTGCTTTTGCTTTCTCTGAGATCATGATTGCCACTTTTGCTTTATTATTTTTTTTTTAAATTTAGCTAAAGCATAATGGATTCTGCTCCAGCTCCTTATTTTAACTCTGTATATGTCTCTCTGCTTCAAATGTGTTTCTTGTTAACAACATATTGTAGTATTCTGATTTTTAATCATTCTACCATCCACTTTCATTTTGAGTTCCTCCCATTCACATTCACAGTTATGATTATGTATTTCCCTCCATCCTATTCTCTCTCTCTCTCTCTCTCTCTCTCTCTCTCTCTCTCTCTCTCTCTCTCTCTCTCTCTCTCTCTCTCTTCCCCCTCTCTCCTTTGGTCCTATCCTTCCTCGCAAGTGCTTTTCTTCTGACCACCACCTTCCCTAGTGTGCTCTCCTTTCTATCAGTCTCCCCCACCACTTCTCTTATCCTCCTCCCCTCTTACTTTCTTATAGGGTAAGAGATTTCTATGTGAGTGTGTATGCTATTGTCTTTTTGAGCCAATTCTGATGAGAGTAAGGTCCAAGCATTGCCCACCACCCCCATCTTCCCCTCCACTGTAATAGTTCTTTTGTGCCTCTTCCTGTGAGATAATTTACTCCATTCTGCCTCTCCCTTTCTTCTTCTCCCAGTGCAATCCTTTCTCACCCCTTAATTCTATTTTTTTTTGGATATCATCCCATCACAGTCAACACACACCTCCACCCTCTGTCTATGTATCCTCCTTCTAATTGTTCTAATAGTGATAAAGTTCTTAAGAGTTACAAGTATATCTTCCCATGTAGGATTTTAAACTGTTTAACCTTATTGAATTCATTGTTTTCTCTTTTCAGTTTCTCTTTCTCTTTTTTTAAGGCAATTGGGGTTAAGTGACTTGCCCAAGGTCACACTGCTAGTAAGTGTCAAGTGTTTGGTCTGAGGCCGGATTTGAACTCAGGTCCTCTTGACTTCAGGGCCGGTGCTTTATCTACGGCACCATCTAACTGCCCCCCTCTGTTTCTCTTTTTATGCTTTTCTTGAGTCTTGTATTTGAAAAATCAAAATTTCTGTTCTGCTCTGGTTTTTTCATTAGGAATGCTTGAACATCTCAATTTCATTGAATATCTATTTTTCCCCCTGAAGAATTATATTCAGTTTTGGTGGGTAGGTGATTCTTGGTTGTAATCCTGGCTCCTTTGCCTTCTGGAATATCATATTCTAAGCCCTCTGTTCCGTTAAGATAGAAGCTACTAAATTGTATGTAATCCTGACTATGGCTCCATGAAGTTTGAATTGTTTCTTTCTGGCTGCTTGAAGTATTTTCTCTTTGACCTGGGAACTCTAAAATTATTTTTGGAAGTTTTCATTTTATAATCTCTTTGAGGAGGTGATTAGTGGATTCTTTCCATTTTTATTTTACCCTCTTGTTTTAGGATATCAGAGCAGTTCTTCTTGATAGTTTCTTGAAATGTGTTCATTATGTTCATTAGTTTCATTATGGCTATCAGTAGTCCAATAATTCTTCTTGGATCTATTGTCCGGGTCAGTTATTTTTCCAGTGAGATATCTTACATTTTCTTCTAATTTTTTTTCATTCTTTTGACTTTGTTTTATTGTTTCTTGATGCCTCATGTCATTAGTTTCCCCTTGCCCAATTCTAATTTGTAAGGAGTTATTTTCTTCAGTGAGCTTTTGTATCTCCTTTTCCATTTGGCCAATTCTACTTTTGAAGGAACTGTTTTCTTCAGTAAAGATTTGTAAATCTTTTCCTATTTTTTTGTGTTTCCTTTACCAAACTGTTTTTTTCACGATTCTCTTGCATCACTCTCATTACTTTTTATCTACCTCTTACTTAATTTTTAAACTCCTTTTTGAACTCTTCCAATTCTTTTTGGACCTGAGACCAATTCACATTTTCCTTTGCATCTTTGCATGCAGCTATTTTGACAAGATTGTCTTCTTCTGAGTTTGTGTTTTGATCTTCCTTGTCACCACGGTAACTTTCTATGGTCAGGTTATTTATTTATTTATTTTTGCTTATTTTTATAGCCTATTTCATGACTTTTAATTTAATATTGAAGTTGGGCTCTGTTCCTGTGGTTGAGTGGGCACTGTCTTAAGCTCTGTGCATCAGGACTGAGAGGCCTCACTGCTGGTCTGTCCCATGGCTCAGGACCTCACTGCTGGCTTGCTGGGGCACAAGCCTGCTGTTGGCTTGCCCAGACATTGCCGGCACTGGACTGTGTTCTCCTGTTATCTAAATGAGACAGACTTTTCCTGCCGACCTTCTAAGTTGTCTTGGGCTGGACACTCAGTTCTTTTGTTGATTCTGCCACTCCAGAATTCGTTTTGAAGTATTATTTTATAGTTGTTTGGAATTGAATTTGGGAGACTTCAAGCAAGTTCCTGTCTTACTCTGCCACCTTGGCTCTGCCCTCCTACTAGATGATGTAAAGAATCACCTATATACTCCCCCACACAATACAGGAATCCACAGAACTAATGGAGTCCTTTAGAGATCCAGGGATCAAGAAGTTCCAGTAGATTGTGTGTTAAATAGAGAAGTACAGAGCACAATTAGCTGCCTGTGGAACTTTCAGGACAATTCCAGTATTCACTGCCCATATGAGCTTTATGTTTCTCCATCTTGAGTTAACTCTCAGTGGGTAGCATACTTTATCTTCAATACTCTGAAATTGTCACATTAACTCTCAATTCTTGCAGTTATTTTGCTTCATGATGTTATAGGTTAAATGAATTGCATTGGTTCTCAAGTCTTTCAATGTTGTTTTTCTTTATAATGTTATTGTATAAACTGCTCTCCTGATTCTATCCACTTCATGCTACATCAATTCATACAGTCTTTCCAGTACAATTGCATTATACTCATATACCATAACTTGTTAAGCCATTCCCCAATAGACAAGCACTCCCCATTTCTAGTTTCAAGTTTTTCGCTACCATAAAAATTTTTATATACATGAGTCCTTTTCCATTTTTAAAATATACTTTTGGGTTATAAGCCTAGTAGTAGCATCACTGGGTGAATAAGTATGCACAATTTAGTCCATTTGGGGGGCAATTTCAAATGCCTGAGTATGGAGCAATTCACAGCTCTACCAGTGGTCAATAAACACTTATTAAATGCCCACTATGTGCTAAGCACTGCGCTATGTGCTAGGGGTACAAAAAGACAATCTCTGTCTTCAAGGAGCTTACAATTTAACAGGAGAGACAAGCAAATGTATACACCAAAAAAAAAAACTATAATATGGGATAAATAGAAAGTAAATGAGGAAAGCGCTATAAGGGTTGGAAAGGCTCCTGTAGAAGAAACAGGGCATTTGCATGCCTGTTTTCTCGGTCTCCCCACTCCTTCCTCACCATGTCATTTTCAGTTGTTGTCATCTTTACCAAATTGCTGGGTACAAGGTGGAACCAGTTTCTTTAATAGATTTCTCTGATAATCGTGCTTTGGAGCATTTGTTTGTTGACAGTTTGGATTTATTCCTTTGAAAACTGCTTGTTCATGTCCTTTGATGACTATTAGGGGATGGCTTGGTTTTACAAATTTCAATCAGTTCCTTTTATATCTTGGTTGTCATATTTTTATCAGAGAAACTTGCTGCAAAAAATTTCTCCCCAGTTGTCGTTTAATTTTAACTACATTAGTCTAGATATGAATCTTAATTGAGTGATCACCCAACCACTGTTTGAACATACATAGTGACAGGGAACTCACTACCTACAAGGCTCACCCATTCAATTTTTGAATTGCTGTTATTAAGTTCCTCCTTATATTGAGTTAAAATAATCTATCCATTATCTTCATTCATAGGCTCCAGTTTTGCCCTTTGGGGCCCAACAGAATAAATTTAATCCTTCCGTGATAACCCTTTAAAAATATGTGAAGATAACTATGTTTTGCCTGAGCCTGAATTTCCTCTGAGGCTAATATCAATTCTCTGAGGCAAGTCAGCTAACTTGGTTTTGAGTTCCCCTACCCAATTCTCCCTTCCTTGAATATGCTGTAGCTTATGAATGTTCCTCATAAATTTGATATGCTGAACATAATATTTCATAGGCCATCTGACCAGAAAAGGACAACAGAACTATCACTCACTTTAATTCCTACTGAACTTGTGACCTACAAAACCCTCTGGGTTGTTTGTTTTCTTTTAAACTTTGATCTGCTTTCTATCTAGGTCTCCTCTATACTAAATCTGTGAAGCTGCATTTTTTCAATCACTTATTTACAGCACTTTCCATTTATTTACTGTTATATTTCACTTTATAAGATTTGGTCTATTACTTTAGTACAAAGATTTTTTGGGAACCCAATTATGTCAAATGCAAAGCTATAATTTGTAGCTTCATGTCTTCTACTAAGTTGATAAGCTTGCCACCTGTTTATTCAAGTCATTGATTTAAAAAAAAAAGGACGAAGGAAAAGTAATGCATCACACCAGTAGAGATCTTCTGTCATATTCTATTAAACTAAAAAATGAAAGGTGAGAAGCGTTTCTTAGAAACTTTGTATCTCCCCTAACACCAATTAGTGTTCTACTTCACAATAATCACTTAACAAATCTTTGTTGACTAAAATCCATTAATCAACACTCTTTGGGTACAACTGTTTGACAGGTTCTAATCCACCTTGTAAAAGTACAATCATCCAACCTACTTTCCCATATGCTTTTATTACTCCAATTTTATTATACTTGGCCATAACCACGGTTTAATTTTATGTATTTGAAATTTTGAAATCACTTTTCTTATGAATCAAGAGCCCTAAATATGTGAAATGTGGCTATAAAGTAAAAGAGTTCCATCTCATGACTTCTACTCACCCCTTATCTCTGAAATCATGCACAAAATCTCTGCAATGCAACGTGCATTACCATCAATAATTCATTTTATTAAATGCAAAGTTAGGCTAATGTGAAAGTTTGGAGAGTCAGGCAATAAAAATTTAGAGAAGGTTTAAGTCTACACTCAAAGCATATACAATGCCTGAACTCATAAAATGTAATAGACATTTTTGCAACTTACTGTAAAGCTTCAGAGTAACAATGTACTATAAATGAGAGATTATTTTCAGGGCACATGGTTTAAAATAATGAGATACTTCTCAAGAACAGATGAACAGAAATGAAGTGGTCTTGAAAGCCTACCAAACTCTGTACTCAGTCTCTTTTATACCAGAAGATATATTTTATTATTTTTTTTCCAATACCATCAATTGATCAATTTTATTATTATCAGTTAAGCCCAATTTCCAACTAGCCAGTCTAAGTTGAGGGTGACATAAATCCAAATGCCCCCTGTAACTTTATTTTGAGGCAAGAGAATTTGGCTCCCCCTCTCTTCCCATCGATAAAAAGTTAACAGAATTTTCTAAGAGAACTTCAGCAGATACATTACTCACCTTGGAAAGTTTAGCTGACAGGTGGGATTAAAATATTCTCTATAATCAAAGGTCTTAGGCTGGAAGGAGCTTTTAGAGATCTAGTCCAACTCCCTCATATTACAACTGAGGAAACTGAGGCCCAGAGAAGTGAATTAACCTGCTCAAGGTCACACAGAACTACATTCCAAGTTTATCATTTCTTTCTGCTACAGCTCATCTTTGGCTCCATGAGTTCATACTAACACTTGCAGAGTTGTTTCTTTAAAGTTCTTGTATTAGTAAGCAAGCTTCTTACCAGGGCTAGGGTTCTTCTGGGGAGTACCCTCTGCCTAGCCCTATACCTAATTAGGCACTTAACATACTTTTCAATTGCAATGATTAAGACAACAGAGAGGGAAAAGGAGAGAAAGCAATCTTCCAAGTTCTCCTTACACAGTAAAGCAGGCTTAAATTCACAAATGAGCTATTAGATATTTAATGAAAATCTATAGCAGGATGGCAATAAACCAGATTCCAGCTTAGATCAGAAGAAATAACTGATATCTTTTCTTGACCAACTCAGTTTTACTCTTCCCTGAAATTTTTGATGTGTCTCCTTAACTGACTTCCCATTCTGAAAATGGAAAAATGTACTTTTAATTTTCAAAATAGAAGCATAATAATGTGCATAATAATAATAATATGCATAATGATAGCACAGGAGTACATTTTTAGGACCAGTTTAATGTTAAATAGCAAACTAAACCAAATTTTTTTTTTAAACTGTCAGAAAAGTTAACACTTCTTAAGTTTATTTTCTCCAAGACCTGCAGTTAATGAACTTTGTTCTTCACAAATACTATTATCCTCTAACTCTAATTTCTCTAACGCTTCCTGCAGTTCATACTCTGGTTTACATTCTTCAAAAAATGTATCATCCTTGTCCAGCTGATTATCATATCTGTTGAGGAAATACTCCTGGGGGGTAATGTCATCATCCTTGGGACGCTTTGCCTTCTTCATTTTCTTCTTCACCTGCTTCTGCAGCATGGATACCTGCTCCCGCTCTTGCTCTGCACTCCCAATGCTTACACCTTCATGCCCTTTCTCTTTGTTTCTTTTGTACTCCATTATCTGTTTGTGGAGTGCCTCATGGTTAATTCCAAAGAGACTTGGCTGAACGGTGGATTCTGACACATGAGATGATACAGAAGCTGCTGAAGCCTTACATTCACTGTGAATTTAAGAAAAAAGAGAGGAAATCATCAATCAATAGCATAATAAATCTCTTTAAACACCTCTATGTTAAAATACTCTATATATTGACCCATTTATGCACATACCTTCATAAAACACTACTTAGGGTTATAAAGAAGAACCAAAAATGTAGCAAGAAAGCTAACAATTTTTATGCCATTACTTTTGCTTCAGAGTTAATCAGCCTGAGCACTTTATGACCATACATGCGATTTTGTGGAGCACATTTCTCCAGAGCCACTCAATACCTCATTAAATGCACTCCAAATGAATTTTTGCACTTTACATGACAGATGAATCAAGTGAACTGAACAAACGGAACTACCCATTCATGTTAAGGGTATTCAACCAAGAACAGCTAAGAAAAAGAGGGACAGTATTGTCTTCCTTCTCAAAGCCATTAAGCCCTCTGCTATATGGACATGACATGAAAGAAAACTGGCTACAAACAAAATGTATCTCATCTGATCACCAATAGAATTGAGGTTTTACTCTTAAAAGAAAAAACACACTAGACTGTAATTGTAGGATGTGTTTTCCATGTGGTTTAAGGGTGTTTATGATTTGATTCTTTTTTGCTAAAAAGATCATTTCTTAGCAGTCTGAGGGAAAGGGCTCAACACAGCCACCCATATACGCATGTGGTATGAGAGAAAGGATAAACAGAAGGCAGCTCCAATCCCAAACTGTGCACTCAGTCCCTTTTATACTAGGGGATATACTTCCTGCTCTTCTATGCATAGTAGGGGACTAAATGAGCATGGGACTATATATACTGCTAGACTTTGCTGGTGTATTAATCAGTTTCGCAGAACTCAATTCCTTTTCTCTTTGTGACAGCGACAGGTCATTCAATAGGAAATGGGAAAGGGACATATTCAGAAACAAAGTAAAAACAAAAGCTATTAATACACATTTTGAAAAAACCTAGATATAGAACTCTTTAGCAATTGATTTACTTAATTGATCTAGCAATTGATTATTCTCCTTTCTCTATCATTTGGTAGTCATAAATCATATTGCAGCAAGTAAGTAACATATCATGGAGAGCCAACTGGCATTGTTTTGTTTTTTTGCCAACAAAGTGCCATATATTATAATAATATATGAAGGTCAGTATCTCTTATAACATAAATTTTTAATTGACTGGAAACTGTCCTGTCTTTATTCAGGATACACACTATTACTGAACTCAAATCCCCTGGATTCACTTTAATGTTGCCATTAAAAATATCAGCCTTAGCCACAAGATCTGTAGGAGGTTACTTATACTGTAAAGTGCTATTTCTATTTAGCTAGGAAAGTCTAGAATAAAGGAAGGAATGCGTACTTTAATACTTGCCCTAGAGATCATCATTAACAACCTATGAGATACAAGAAAGGAAAATGTTCAGAATCTAGCTTAAAGTCATTTATTATCCATATGTGGGTAAGGGCAACGATGTAAGGGTATGCCCTTTGTAAGGACTCCCTAGAAAAAGAAAGAAGATGGAGGCCCTGCTATTCTAGAGTTGTAAAGTGCCTTAACCTAGGTTCCCTATCAGTGTTTCCTCTATTCCTTCTGTCTCAGTTTCCTTCTGACCCTGGAACTCTACCCCTGCAAGTCTCCTGTTCCCCTTAGTGAATTCCCGCCAGGGTATATATATACATTTTGGGGAGTGGCCCAAGCCAAGCTTCTTTCATTTAAATCCTGGCTTTGCTTCTGACTTTCTGGACTTTGCAGCCATGCCATTATACCCTTACGCAGATACATCCCCTCTGCCTCCAATGCACCCTTTCTACCTCCCCCAATCCTTACTTTTCATATCCCTTTTATATGTTGTCTTCCTCCATAAGAATGCAAACTTCTTGAAGGCAGAGACCATCTTTCTTTTTTGCTTCTATTTGTATCCCTAGAACTGAGCACAATACCTGGCACACAATAAATGCTTGTTGACTGACTATTCCTCACTTGCATTACATTAAGTTTGTGCCCACTCTCCCTACTTCACCATCCATGGATGTTTAGAAGCCATATTTTGTAACTACTCTTCTTTGCAAGCCATTTGAGTAAATGTCTTTTCAAAAAGCTTAAAAAAATTCCAGACTTAACATCTATTTTGATGCAATGGAAAGAATATTATACTTGGAAACAAAAGGCCTGTGGCACAAATCCTTACTTTTCACTTACTATTACGTACATGACCTTGGGCAGGTAATGTCACCTGTCTGGGCCCTCATTTCTTTACTGGTAAAATGAGGGAGTTGGGCCAGATAGGTGGCTTCTGAAGATCCCTTCCAGCTCTAAATCTATGATCTAATAACTTTTAGGACAAAGACTCATTCTTATGTTGGTGTGGTACTACCTTCACCAAACCCGTTTAAAATCCCTCTGTGCCTTAGTAGACAAACTTCCTGAGTTTCTGTAGACCAAAAAAGCAGAAACCAACCCTCTGGCTTTGAGCTTTTTAACACAAGTACCAACAGCTTAAGCCACCAAGCCATTCTCCATGTTTCCCTTACTGATGAAGAATGAGTCAAAAAGCTGGGAATTAAAGGAGATCAACACTATTCTCTGGAAGCAGACATAGATCATTACTCTCACAGAACAAATGGCTATTTGAAGGGCTGGTTATTAAACATGCCTGCCAATGGTGACAGCAGAAAAAGACAATTAAAATAAAGAATTAAACTTCTATTTACCTATCCATTCTCAAATCTGTTTTTAAAAGTTTCTGCCTTGACATATCAAACTGGATGTCCTCACAGGTACCTCAAACTCAACATGTCCAAAATGGAACTCAGTTATCTTCAGCTCCTCCCCCACACCAAACCATCTTTCTTCTTAACTTCTCTATTTCTATCAAGAGCACCATCATTCTTCTTATCACCCAACTAAACAGCTGTCAAATATTGTCATTTCTACCTCCATAATAATCTCGCATCTGTCCCCTTCTCTCTACCAATACACTTCTAGTTCTGGTCTCCATCAGTTTTCACCTGGATTACTGCAATGGCCTCATTACTGGTCTTTCTGCCTCAAGTCTCACAGCACTCCAATTCATCCACTACACAGGTTCAAGTGATTTTCCTTAAGGGCTGTTCTCAATAAATTCATCAAGAGCAAATATAAATTATTTAGCATTTAAAACCCTTCACAACCTGGCCCCAGTCTACCTTATCAGTCTTATTACACATTACTCTCCTTCACAACCTCTACAAAACAAACTGACTTTTTTCTGTTATAAGAGACATTCCATCATATCCTGTCTCCAAGCCTATGCATACTCCTCCTCACTTTTAAGTCTTAAAATCCCTAAGTTTTGTTTAAGACATAACTCATGTGAATCAGGTAAGGGGGGAAAAAATCTTTGCAGTAAGTTTCTCCAATAAAAGTTTCATTTTAGGGGGCAGCTAGGTGGCACAGTGGATAGAGCACTGGCCCTGGATTCAGGAGGACCTGAGTTCAAATTTGGCCTCAGATACATAACACTCACTAACTGTGTGACCCTGGGCAAGTCACTTAACCCCATTGCCTAGCTCCCCCCAAAAAAAAGAAAAAAAAAAGAGGACGTTGGGCAGCTAAGTGGTGCCGTGGATAGAGCTCTGGCCTTGATGACAGATGGACATGAGTTCAAATACAGTCTCAGACACATGACATTGACTAGCTGTGTGACCCTGGGCAAGTCACTTAACCTCGACTGCCTCACCAAAAAAAAAGAAAAAGAAACAAAAAAATGAAGGCTTCATTTTTAAGATATACAGGGAACTGATTCAAATTTATAAGAATAAGAGCCATTCATCAATAGTCAAAAGATTTGAATAGGCACTTTTCAAAGAAAGCTATCAATAGCCATATAAAAAATTGCCCTAAACTAATAATAATTAGAAAAGCATAATTAAAGCAACTCTGTGGTTCCTCCTCACACCCACTAGATTGGCAAAGTTGACAAAAAATGGAAAATGCAAAATTCTGGCAAGGCTATGGAAAAATACATTAATGAACTATTAGTGGGGCTATGGACTAGTCTAGCCATTCCAGAAAAAAAAATTTGGAACGTTACCCAAAACTTACTAAAATGTGCAAATTCTCTTGACTTATTAATAAAACTACTAGGTTCATATCCCCAAAAAATCAAGCAAAGAGGAAAAAGACCCATATGTACAAAAATATTTGTAGGTGCTCTCTTTGTTATGGCAAAGAACTAGAAACTAGGAGGTGGGCCATCAATTGGGGAATGGCTAAACCAGATATGGTAGATGAATGTAATGGAATATTGTTGTACTTACAAGAAATAATGAAAGGGATGGTTTTAGAGAAATCTGGAAAGACTTTTATGAAGTGATGTAGAGGAGGTCAGGAGAACAATTTATACAAATTATATTACTGTACAGACAAACAACTCTGAGAGACTTTAGAACTCTAATCAATGCAATAACCAACCATAATTCCAGAGGATTCATGATGCTAACCACCTCCTAACAGGTAACAGATTCAGAGTGTAGAATGTGACACATATTTTTGGATATGGACAATATGGGAATTTATTTTGTTTGGCTATACACATTTGTAATAGAGATTTCGTTTTTTTTTCTCAATGCGAGTGGAAAGGGAATGAGATAGAAAGGAAAGAAGGTAGACTGTCATTGAAAAAAAATTAAAATTTTTAAAAAATAGAAAAAATTTATTTTGGCAAAAGAAAAAAAGGCAACTCACATGATAACTTCAACATAAAGCCTTTACTAATTCTCCTAAAAATCACCTTGTCTAATTTATATCTATTATCTATACATGTACAAGTTGTCTCTCCAAACAGAATGTAAGCAAACTCACTGAATGGAGTGACTATTCTACTTTTGTCTTTGTATCCCAAGTGTCAGCATAGACTCAAATAGATCTATAATTTCATGGACCTGGAAAGTAGATCACAACCCATCCGTGCCTATCTCCTGTGCAATTTTGTTATCTACACTCTCCTATACATTCACAACAGAGAATTTACTCAATGTACTGGAGACAATCCTTACTTTCTCCTGATACTGAGAGACTGAGTAGATCTGTACATCCGGCTGTCTATCTATCATCTCTCACCCTGGCCAAGCAGCCAACCCATCTTTTTTTTTTTTTTTTGGTGAGGCAATCGGGGTTAAGTGACTTGCTCAAGGTCACAAAGCTATTAAGTATCATGTATCTGAAGCTGGATTTGAACTCAGGTCCTCCTGACTCCAAGGCCGGAGCTTTAACCACTTTACCACCTAGCTGCCTCCCAACCCATCTTTTGAACACTATTAAGTGTTAGGCACATAGTGGGATTATGCTACGATCCTTCTAGATCAGCTCTTGCACATTTACAACAGTCTATGATCACAATCTATATCACTTCAAGGGATCAGGAAGGGAGGCAGAGCCACAATGTGGAGAAACGGCAGGGACTTGCTTGAGCTCTTCCCCAAACTCCTCCAAACACCTTTAAATAATTCCCCCAAACAAATTCTAGAACAGCAGAACCCAAAAAGGACCCATTAATAAAACTATCCAAAAAGGGTTGGAGTGAAACAATTTTCCAACCCAGGACAACTTAGAAGGTCAGCAGAAAAGATCTGTTGCACCAGGGTGAGAGTGGAGTACAGTCCAATGCAGGCTGTGCTAGCACAAACCAGGCCCCAGCAAATCAGGAGCAGGCCTTCAGGGCAACTCAGTCTGTTGCAGTAGTGGTGGTTTCTGGACCTCTTAGTCCACAGACGGTAAGGGGGTCTGACAACTGGTCGGAAGAAGATTACAGGGGTCCCTTTGCTAGCACCAGGGGCAGGACCCTCTTATGTCACCCATATTTGGATCTGGGTCACAGTCCTCTACCTCAGTCCCAGGTCAAGGAGGAGTACTAATACACCAAAGTTTGCAACCACAGGAGAGCTGGAACCCTGGTCACAGTTCCAGGGTGGAAAAGAGTACTTGTGGATGCTCACAGAGTAGTGCACAGTACAGGAAAGTAGTAAACACACCTCTCCCTAGATCATACCTCCTTGGAAGAACCAAAAACTTACAGGTTCCCAGAATTACCTCTAAAAACAGCTACATAAAAAGCCTGAAGCTTGGGACAGTGACTCTTCCACTTGAGAAGCAGTGCCCCACTCTGCCACTGACTTAAAAGTCAAGAAATAGGTTGAAAAATGAGCTAACAGCAGAAAAGATCCTAACTATAGAAAGTTACTCTGGGGACAGGGAAGATCAAAATACAAACTCAGAAGAAGACAACAAAGTCAAAGCTCCTACATCCAAAGCCTCAAAGAAAACTATGAACTGGCCTCAGGTCATGGAAGAGCTCAAAAAGGATTTTAAAAATCAAGTAAGAGATGTAGAAGAAAAACTGGAAAGAGAAATAAGAGTGAGGCAAGAAAACCATGAAAAAAGAGTCAATAGCTTGATAAAGTAGGCACAAAAAATACTGAAGAAAATAATACCTTAAAAAACACAATAGGCCAAACTGTAAAAGAGGCACAAAAACACAATGAAGAGGAAAATATCTTGAAATGTGGAAATGGCCAAATGGAAAAATATATTTAAAAATTTACTGAAGAGAAGAACTCTTTAAAAAGTAGAACTGGCCAAATGGAAAAGGAAGTCCAAATGTTCAATGAAGAAAATAATTCCTTAAAAATTAGAATTGGGCAAGTGTAAGCTAATGACTTGATGAGACATCAAAAAACAAAACAAAACGAAAAGAATGAAAACACAGAAGAAAATGTGAAGTATTTCACTGGAAAAACAAATGACCTGGAAAACAGATACAGGAGAGATAATTTAAGAATTATCAGACTACCTGAAATGCATGATGAAAAAAAGAGTCTAGACATCTTTTTTTTTTTTGATGAGGTGATGGGTTTAAAGTGACTTGCCCAGGGTCACACAGCTAGTGAGTGTTATGTGTCTGAGGCCACATTTGAACTCAGGTCCTTCTGACACCAAGGCTGGAGCTTTATCCACTGCGCCACCTAGCTGGCCCCCAACCCATCTTTTGAACACTATTAAGTGTTAGGCACATAGTGGGATTATGCTATGATCCTTGTAGATCTGCCGAGCTGCCCTCAGACATCATTTTTCAAGAAATTATCTAGGAAAACTTCCCTGATACCCTAGAACCTGAGGGCAAAATGGAAATGGAAAGAATCCATCGATCACCTCTTGAAAGAGATCCAAAAATGAAAACTCCCAGGAATATTATAGCCAAATTCCAGAGCCCCCACATCAAGGAGAACTATTGCAAACAGCCAGAAAGAAGCAATTCAAATATTGAGAAGCCACACTCAGACTAGCACAAGATTTAGCAGTTTCTACCTTAAAGGATCAGAGGGCTTGGAATATGAGCAAAAGAGCAAGGATTACAACCAAGAATCACCTACCCAGCAAAACTGAGTATAATCCTTCATGGGAAAAAAAATGTATAATGAAATGAAATTGAGGACTTTCAAGCATTCCTGATGAAAAGACCAGAGCTGAGTAGAAAATGTGACTTTGAAATATAAGACTCAAAAAAAGCATAAAAAGGTAAACAGGAAAGAGAAATCATAAGGGATTCACTGTCATAAGGTTAAACTGTTAACATTCCTACATGGAGAAATGGTACTGGTAATTACTAAAACCTTTCTCATTATTATGGCAGTTAGATGGAATATACATAGACAGAGGGCACAGGTCTGAGCTGAATATGATAACATGATGATCTAAAAAAATAAAATTAAGGGGTGAGAAAGAAGAATGCACTGGGAGAAAGGGAAAGGGAGAGACAGAATGGAGTAAGTTATTTGACATGAAAGAAGGCAAAAAGAGATTTTACAGTGAAGACGAAGAAGGTGGAAGATGGGTCAGGGAGAAAGCATATGAATTCTCATTGGAACTGGCTTAAAGTCGGAATAACCTACACACTCAGTCGGGTACAGAATCGACCTTATCACACCAAAAATAAGAGGGGAAGGGGATAAGAGAAAGGACGATGGTGGAGGGGGGCTGACAGAAGGGAGGAGGTAAAAGCCAGAAGTAAAATACTTTCAAGAATGGACAGGGTGAAAGGAAAGGGTAGGATAAACAGAGGAAAAATAGGACAGACGGAAATACATAGTTAGTAATCATTACAGTGAAAAAAATTTTTTACACTAAGCTTCTCTGATAAAGACCTCATTTCTCAAAAATAGAGAAAACTGAGTCAAATGTAAAGAAATAAGACATTTCTCATTGATAAATGGCCAAAGGCTATGAACAGGCAGCTTTCAGACAAAGTAATAAAAACTATCTATAGTCATATGAAAAAATACTCTAAATCACTATTCATTAGAGAAATGGAAATTAAAACAACTCTGAGCTACCACCACATACTTATCAAATTGGCCAATATGACAGAAAAGGAAAATGATAAATGTTGGAGGGGATGTGGGAAAATTATAACACTAATGCACTGTTGGTGAAGTATACTGATTCAACCATTCTGGAACAATGCTCAAAGGGCTATAAAACCATGCATATCCTTTGACTCAGCAATACCACTATTAGGTCTGTATCCCAAAGAGATAAAAATATTTATAGCAGCTCTTTCAGTGGTGGCAAAGAATTGGAAATGGAGGTGATGTCCATCAATTGGCTAAACAAGTTGTTGTATATGGTTGTGATTGAACACTACTGTGCTATAAGAAATGACAATTAGGATGCTCACAGAAAAATCTAGAAAGACTTACATGAACTGATATAAAGTGAAATGAACAGAACCAGAACACTGTACACAGTAACAGCAATAATGTAGGATGATCTACTGTGAATAACTCAGCTCTTCTCAGCAATACAATGATCTAAGACAATTCTAAAGGACCTGTGATGAAAGGTGCTGTCCATCACCAGAGAAAGAACCGATACAGCCTGAATGCAGATCAAAGATACTTTTTCTTTACTTTTTAAAAAATTTCTTTCACAGCATGACTTACATAGAAATGTGTTTTGCATGACTACACATGTATAACCCAAGTCAAATTACTTGCCTTCTGAATGGGGGGAAGGGGAGAAAGAAAATTCAGAACTCAAAATTTGAAAAAAAAATGTTAAAAATTGTCTTTACATGTAACTGGGGAAAAACAAAGTATTTAAATTAAAAAATCTATACCACTTCATATATATGTGTATATATATGTGTATACATACATACATGTATATCTTCACCTTACTTGAAATTATTTTTTTATATATAACAATGATATAAATTGTTGCCATGTAGAGAAAAATTAGATAAAAAATACAGATATAACAGAGCAAAAAAGTGTTATTCATACCCCACAAATTCACAAAAATGGCAAAAGTCAATCGTGGAGGAGTTGTGGAAGGATAGGTATACTAATACATTGTTGGTGGAACTATAAACAGCACAACCATTTGGGAAAGCAACTTGGAATTACGCAAATAAAGAGCTAAAATGTCCATATCCTTTGAACCAGAGATTCTATTACTGGGCTTATACCCCAAGGAAGTGATCAATAAGAAAAAAGTCCCAATATATTCGGAAATACTTACAGCAGCACTTTTTTGTGATAACTAAGAACTGGAAACAAAGTAGATGCCTATCAACTGGGGAATGGCTAAACAAATTATGTACATGAATGAAATGGAATATTACATTGCTGTAAGAAATGTTGAATGTGATGAATATGGAGAAGCATAGAAGTATCTATAGGAATTGATGCAGGGTGAAGTAGAGCCAAGAAAACAATATATATAACTATAACAATGTAAATGGAAAGAACATCACACCAAAATATTTAAAATGTAGCAAAATTATCAAGATCATATAAAATCATAAGCCTTGAAAAGTTTATACAACAGACATATATGCTAACTGGGGGTGTTCTGATTGTGCTTCTGGTACAACAGGAAGTTATACCATGTGTTAGGAACATCAAAAGTAGGCTTCAATTGAGGCTAAGCATGGGAGGAAATATCAGGCTATTTACCTTGGGTCACTTTGTGTCAAATCTTTTTCATCAGGGGGTCCAAAGTCAGCAATTTCCAATAACCGATTTACCTGAAAAATAAATTAAAATAGTTACCTACATTTTGATAGTATTTACATCTATAAAGCTCTAGTGAAAAGAGCATTAAACTTTCAATTAAGAAAGACCTGGGTTCAAATCTTAGCTACAACACTTACAAATTTATTGCTACCAATATACCCAAAACCAGTTCACTTACTACCTGAAGAAAAATCAAAGCGATTTTTTTTGGTTTGTGTTCTACCTAAATGGAAGCTCAAAGCAGGGTTAGTACCTTTGCTTGGGGTAGACAAGATGATGAAAACAGGCAGTGGAGAGATGGCAGAACTATTCAACTATTATTTTTACTCTGTGTGTCAATAGGGTAAGACAACTGATAAGAGGAGGCAGGAAAGAGGGACAAATGGTAGAAAAGTACAAAGAATCAGGAGTGGGGCCAGGAGAGAAGTGAACCCAGACAGTCTGAGTGCTTCCCCAAGCAGGAACTCATAAATCAGAGAAAGAGACCAAAGGAGCGGAGACATCACCAGGTTAAGAGACTGCTAGTTAGGGGGTAGAAAAGTTTAGAATCAGGAGTGGAGCTGGGAGAGAACCTACATAAAGGATTCTGAAATGACTGGCAGTTATGATTGCTGAATGGCTATCAACAATCTTTTAAAGGTGAGAGAGTAATGGAATGTGTGGGAAGGAAAGGACAAATGTCCTAATTTTTTTTAAAGGAGGGAGAAAGTTAAGTCCACACACTACACAGCGTGGTAAGCTGAACTTCAATTTCTGACAAAATTCTAGCACGTTGTTGTTGCTGTTCGTTCATCCTTTGTTTCGAAGAGGACCAATGACATCACAAGGGTGAGGTCCTGACTTGATCATGAATTGGATTTAAGTGAGGCAGAGATGCACAAAGTCATCAGCCTCACACTTTCCTCCAGAGTCACTGAAGTCCAGTGGCAAGACAAAATCAAGATGACTGGCAATGGCCCAGGATGCAGTTAATGACCCTGGTCTTTTATGTCTGACTAAGCTCTAAGCGCTCCACAGCACCTCCTTCAGCCACCTTCATGGCTGCTGGAACAAACTGTTCTCATCGCACCATACTGCCAGGGGTAGGTATCCCCCTAATTCAGAGGGGTCTGAAACCTGCCAGTTACCCTCAACCTAGTTTACCTGTCTACCCAGATGGTTTTACTGGGGTGTGGCCACTGTGCATGCTACAGCTTCTTGAAGTCACAGGTAAGAGCCGGGTGACAGGTAGATACCAAAAGGGGATGAGCAACCCTAAAAAGGATTTGAAGGCAAGCCCTCAAACCAGAGGTACTATTCTAGTCTCCCCAGAACACTCTATATACCACTTGGAACTGGCTGAATGATCCAACAAAAAGACAAGCCAATGTCAACTGAAAAGAGATCTCTAAATAATGCCCCTGGGATCTGTTCTGGGCCCTATGCTGTTTAGTATTGTAATCCATGATTTGGTCAATGGCAGAGATGGTATGATTATCAAATTTGTAGATGACAAAGAAAGACCCACAAGGTTTTTAATGGCTAAAACAATTTGCCTCATCTGATAAGATGAGATTTAACAGAGATCAATATAAAGTCTTATGCTTCAGTTTAAAAAAAAAACTTCACAAGTTCAAGATGGGGGAATAGTCTGAAGTAGACTGGAAAGTTCAGTGGACTACAAGTTCTGTGTCAACAATTTAAATGGCAGCAAAGAAAGCAAATGCTCCTAGGTTGCCTTAAGAGAAGCATAGTATCCAGAAAGGGGATGTGAAAATCCTTCTGTACCTTACACAGGTTAGAAAACACCTGTGTTTGAACACTATGTGCAGATCTAAGAACCACACTTTAAGGCCTGCTGGAATATGTCCAAAAATGGGTGATGAGGGAGAATATTGGAGATTATATCATAGAAAGATCAACTGAAAGAACTGGGGATGCTTATCCTAAAGAAGAGAAAACTTAGAAGGGATTTAATGGATATTTCATATATCTAAAAGACTTTCCTACAGACAGGGATCAGACTTATTTTGCTTGGTTCCAGAGCCAAATGAACAATGAGTATAAGTTACAGAAAGAAAGGTTTAACCTAGAAGCAAGAAAAACATTTCTAAATAAGAGTTGTAAAAAAGACAACAGGCTGTCCTAGAAGATAGTGAGTCCCATTTGCTGGAGATCATTAAGAATCGGGTAATCATTCCACAGGGATGTTGAAGGAGATATTTCTCTTCAGGTATGAGCTAGAAAAGATGACTGAGGTCAGTCCCATGTAACTGTAGGATTCCATGATTCTAGCTGCATCACCCTGGGTATCACTTCATCTCTAAAGCCTCAGTTTCTTCATCATCAAAATGGCAATCTTTATACTTTCAATACCTGCACAATCCCACCTGTCTTAAGAGTACTTTGTAAACTTTAAAGTATCACATAGAGGTGAGTTATTATCTAAAACAGGTGAGGAACCTGTAGCCTCGAGGCAATGAGGCCTTTTAGGTATAGCCCTTTGACAGAATCCAAACTTCACAGAACAAATCTTCTTAATAAAAGGATTTGTTCTGTAAAACCTGGACTCAGTCAAAAGGCTACATCCAAGGATCTAGAAGGCCATATGTGGCCTCGAGGCCACAGGTTCCCCACCCCTGATAAAATTATATTTACAAATTTTAATAATGCTGTTAAGCCTAAAATGGGCTCAAACTTGAATTGGCATGATTCTTTCTATATGTCACAATATTCTGAGAAACAGCCAGGCTTTTCAAACTATTTCCTTGAATCTTTGGCACAAAGTAGGCACTTATTGGTTATTTACTATTTTCTCTGAAGTGCTGAACCATCTGAACTGATTTCATGTGCAGCCTTGATTCATTCCCATAAGTATTTCTCTTGGGTGTTTAAAGTATTTTTGAAAAATGTTTCAAATACTGCCATCAAATCTTCCTTTTCATAACATCCCCCAATCCTTTCTTGTGGGCTAAAAGACTGCTGAGTAGCTTGTAAAAGAAGCAATGCAAATGAATGACTATGGAGGCATCAAAATATGACTTTTATGCTAAAGCACTATCTCCAACTTGCTGTGTAGCCTTGACTTAAAAGAGAAGGAATAAGTTAACTACAAGGAAGACAGATGGCAGGCAATGACCACACACAGGTAAGACCACATTTGTAAAGTATTTTAGGGTGACAAAGGATAAGAGGAAGATTACTTTATGCCATTTCACTAGTCCTTTCACTGGCTGCCTAATAAAAAGGTCTGTGTCATTTTCCAGCACCCCACTAGTTTCTAGTTATGTCCAAATCTAACAACAGGGTTTCACTTTACAGCAATCCACCTTTTCAGACTTTTCCATGAATTTATTATTTCTAAAAACAGAAAATGCCTGAATTAGATCAATATCTCAGCATTATTTAATAAATGCCAAACCAACCATAACATTTCAGGTTTCATTTCTTGGGAAAAACATATTTCGTCAAAGTTGTTCTCTCCAAGTAATGTTTTTGGAGTTTGACAATTATGGTTTTTCAAAAAATATTTAAGAGATTTATTTCATTTGCTATAATCAACTTCCACTAAAGACCTATTTGAATGCTGTATCTTGACATGTTTGACATGTAGTTGACTCTGAGTTCTCCAAAGGCCAAGGCTATGCTAATGGAGCACAAATTTTGGCAGGTCCTAACAAGCTGGAAAAGCTTCAAATACAGTTCTGATGATGATAGTTCATGTGCCTGTTGGATGACAACCAACCCAATGAAGTTTAGTTGGCCAGCTCTAGGGTGGCCAACAACTCTTAAGGACCATCTATTTTAAGTTATAAAGGAGCTGCAATTGGTGTAAGTAGAAGAACACCCACACTAATGAAATCCCAGATCCCTGATATATCATTAAATAACTAAGAGCCTAGATCCCTGCAAAACTAGAGTGGGAAATTAAAAGTCTCCATTTTTTCAAGTGGAGAAAGCAAAGCAGCTCTACCACCTTCATATTCTCCCTTTTAAAATGTAAAATTTCTGGAAAGAATATATCTAGTATTATTATCTCTATTTTACATATGAAAAAACAAAGTGTCAAAAAGATTAAGTGACTTGCCCAAAGGAAATAAGTGCTACCCAAGGATAAAGCTAAAGGAATTGGACATAGACCCTTTGCCTCCAGTCTGAAGATCTTTTCTGCTTTTGTATCTTAACCGGCTATAAGCTAAATACCAATTGACAAAAGTAAGATACAAGAAAGAGAAGGGATTGAGAGAGAAATAGGGTTAGGAAAGGGAGAGTTGAAGATTATCACAGACAAAATCCATCTACTTCATAACTATGCCAAAGGTCACATCACTGAAAATTATCTTGCCTATCACCTTTAGCACAAATCTCACAAACTGTGTAAGTCTACAATAAAACTGGAATTTTCTACAGAGATCTCAAAGAACGAATTAGGACTGACCAGAAGATCTGCAACTTTTGAAAGGTTAGTTGTTTCACCAAGTCATCACTAACAAGTTCGAATGTCATAGTGTAATGATGGGTAGGAAAGGTTGCCATTTCCTTTTTCCTATGGCCGAAAGGCAATTTCAGTAAAGAGGAAAATGTGATCAGAAAATGCCTCCAGCCCCATCATTCCCTACATAAGCTGCAATGGCAGTACCCCTTGTCTCAACCCCAAGACAGTATTTTACATCTAGCAATCAATAAAAAAAAAACCCCAAAAACTTGTCGAATGAAAAGAGATTTTAAGAAAATGAAAACTAGATCCTCATTTAATTGAGACAGTATGGTATAAAAGATAGGGCTCCTTTACACTTGGGACATAAATGGACAGGAAATCAGACAGTTACTAGTTGTATGATCCTAAGCAACTCACTTAACCTCTCTGTGCCTTAGTTTCATCTGAAAAATGAAGGGGCTGTAGCCTATGAAGTCCCTTCTAGTTCTAAATCTATTACCTGGAAAAGGTTGGGGATAATAATTTAAATATTAATAGATTTAATTTCAAGTTCTTTCAACACATTCATATGAAGTTCTCCTGTCCCTATAATTTAATTCCTTTTCCAAGGCAAGATTGAAAAAGTACATTTTCCTAGCAAGGAAAATAATATATCTGCAAAATAAAATTCACACCAACAATCTAATGTTACTTATATGTGGCACCAGATATTAAGATTTACTTACCTCTGCTATTGCTGCACTTTCTTTATCACGAATAAATACTACTGGAGGAACATTTCTTAGGATTTGATGGGTAATCAAAAGATGCCTAAAAAGAACAGAAGGCCTAAAGAGTTACTCAGCTTTACCATGACATTTACTGGAGAAGTGTGATGATGTTAAAAAAAAAACACATCATGACTTACAATCAGAGGCAAGTAGCTAGTTTAGAAATCTAACCTTCTAGAACTAAAATGTCAAGCTAAAAAAGTCTCCTGCAGTCCACTGTGACAAGAGAAAAAATATTACAATGCAGAGTTATAATTACACTATTTTTTTTAAAATTAGGTCTCTTAAAGTATTTTTATAGCAAAAATTCATACCTTCTATAATATTTTATTTTGAAAATACTTTCTTTACAACAATTCTGAGGCATAACTAGTGCAAGTATTATCCTTATTTTACAGATGTAGAAACTGAAATTCAGAGAGGTAAAGCAACTAACATAGAGTAAGGAAAAATCAAAGCCCATATTCAAAACCATGTCTAACTGCAGGTCAAGGGCTCTTTCTATTATATCATAATATTTTAAATACTGACTTGTGTTAAGGAGGAAAGGAAACGAACATTTAATAAGCAGTGTGCCAGGCGCTGTGCTGAGTGCTTTACAAATACCTCATCTGAACCTTGCAACAACCCTGCAAAATAGGTGTTATTATTTTCCTCATTTTACAGCTGAGGAATCTTAAACAGAGAGCATTTAAGCCACTTGCCCAGGGTCACACAGATAGTTTCTGAGGCAGGATTTCAGCTCAGGTCTACCTTACTTAAGCCCCAGCACTTCATCCCACTGTGCCACCTAGCTGTATAAAATCACAAGCTTTCTGATCAACCATGCCTTTTAGTTAGTATATTACGAAGTGAAAAATTTGTTGGTAATGATTCTGTAAAACTCAGCTTAAAAACTTCATTATTCAAAATTAAGTGAATAAGACAGAATTCACTAGATCACAGAATTTAGACCTAAAAGGGACCAGAGAAATAATTCAATCCCCTTATACAGAAGAGGCCAAAAAAAGTTTTATGACTTCCTTAAAGCTATATAGTCTTCTCTAAGGCTCAACTCAAGTGACACATAATACTTATATAGCTTCAATATGCCAGGCACTGTGCTAAGCTAATACAAATATTATCTCATTTGATTCTCACAACAACTCTAAGAGGCAGGTGCTGTTATTATCCTATTTTAAAGTTGAGGAAACTGAGGCAAAAAGAGGTTAAGTGACTCACTGAAGATCACACAGCTAGAAAATATCCCAAGACCACATTTGAACTTAGGTCTTCCTGACTCCAGGCCCAGCACTTTATCCACTGTGCTCATCTCCCAAGGTAATTATCTCCTGACTCCCTTAGCACTGTTAGTACTTTCTCCTTCAATTTTATTGAATTTATTTTTCTATTCATTTTTTATTCCAACCCAGAAAAATATAAACTCAAGAGTGGAGACTGCTTTAAATGTTGTCTTTGTATCCTCAGTGCCTAGCATTTAATAAGCGCTTAGTAAATAGTAGGTGTTTAATAAACATTTGTTGAATAAATAGCTGAGCTGGTATTTGAACGTAGGCTTTCTGACACCTTATCTGATTATTATTAATCAAATGAGATAATACATGTAAACTGCTTTGCAAATCTTCAAGTGCTACATAAATGTTAGCTAATATTACATAAAGGCAATATATGGCATAGTATATAGAAAGCAGGCCTCAGAACCAGGAAGACATGAATTCAAGTCCTGCTTCTAAAATATACTGGCTATGTGACCCTGGGCAAGTCACTTACCTTCTCAGTGCTCCAGGAAACTTACTAAGACTATAAAGTTCCAGAAAAGGTGTCAACTTGCATTTGTAGAGGGATTTTCTTCATCTGATAGTTCCCTATACCACAAGTTACCGTTTCCTATCCTGTTATTATTATACATAATTTAAAAATACTTTTGTTGTTGTTTTTTTCAGTTGTGTCTGACTCTTCACGACACCATTTAGGGTTTTCTTGGCAAAGATACTGGAGGGATTTGCCATTCTCTTCTCCAGCTCATTTTACATATGAGGAAACTGAGGCAAACAGGGTTAAGCTAATTTCCGAGGGTTACAGCTAGTAAGTATGTGAGACTGGATTTGAACTCAGGAAGGTAGCTTTTCTGATTCCAGGACTGGCACTCTATCTACTGTGCTACCTACATGCCTTCTTTAAGAGTACTGCCAAGCACTATATCTGATATATAATTTCATATAATTTTTTCTTGTAACACAAGTTTAGCTTTCATAAAAAAGATTATGACAATATTTAAATCTGTAGTGAGAACACATATGTAAAAAAATTCCTTAGTGCTTAATGATATAATACAGTCTTTACTATAAAGTAAAATCTCAAATATTCAAAAGCTTGAGGAAAGGAATATCCTTTTCCTTTAAATACTTTTACTTACATCTTTTGTCCTTACAATAGTCAACTATCCCACTGTAGACTAAATCTTCACTAGTGACAACTGAGAAACAACCAAAAACATTTAATACACTGACCACATCTTATAACTTTTGCAATATTCTGTTCTACAGGTTTCTTGGTTCTGTATGTACTGAAGTATGTATTCACCTAGATATTCAAAGGTTAATTACTCAGCTCACTTTTTAGTGATCTTTTAATCTACTTTACTGCAATCACTACATACACCATTCTCTTGATTGTACTTATTTCATCATCTACCAGTTTATAAAATATTTCTATGTTTTCTCTGAATTCACCATATTCATCATTTCTTATTGCCCAATGATATTCCATTAGATCCACATACCACAGTTTTTCAGCCATTCTTCAAACAGGACAGAACTACTTTATTTTGAGTTTTTGCTACCATAAAGAGCGCTGCTATGAATATTTTGGAATATACTGGACCTTGTTTTCTATCATTGACTTCCTTACAGTATATGTCCAATGGTAGAATTGCTGGGTCAAAGGAACAGAATACTCTGGGTAAGTGAATTATCTCAAAGTTAATAAGATAAATTATGTTACTGAAAATCTTTCTAAAATATTAACTTGGTAAACAAGACCCAGAAGCAACTTAACAGAATAGCCTTGTGTTCCATAAATCCAGAATCACAAACCACTAGGGTAAGAACTCCATATTGACAAGAATTGATGAGAAAACTAGAGAGCTGTCTGGCAGAAATGAGATTTAGTACAAAATCTTACACCATGTGAAACAACAGCTCCAAAAGGAGGCAAGACCTAAATATAAATCACATCATATAAAAAAAAATGAGTAGAGAAAAGAAAGTACTTTGCACTGCCCCAGAAGAAAAATTCTCAACCAAAGCATAAAAGTAATCAAAAGATAAAATATTTTTTGACATAATTTTTTCTAAAGTTTGCATTTAAAAAATAAGAAACTGAAATAAGAAAAAAAATGTTTGCTAAAACTATCTCTGAAAAAAGTCTGACATTCAAGATATATAAGGAAGTGATACCAACATATAATTGCTAATAATAGCTAACATTTATATAGATCTTTAAAGTTTGCAATGTACTTTACACATATCACCTTGAAACTCAACAAACCTGAGCTATTATGGTAGGAGCTATTATTATCTCTATTTTACAGATAAGGAAACTGAGGTTAAGAATGCAAGTCCAGTATCAGGTTGCCTTCTATAGAAGAGGAGCCATTCCCTAATAGGTAAGTGGCCAAAGAACAGGATCAGGTTGTTTCAAAAGAAGAAATTCAATCTATCAACAATCACATGAAAGAATGATCCAAATCACTAATAAGAAAAATCAAAACCTCTCCGAACTTTTATTTCACAACCATGATTAGCAAAGATGATAAAAAATAGAAATTGTAAACAATATTGGTACTGTGGACAGACAGACTCATTAATGCACAAGGCGGAACTATGACTTGGTCTAGTCATCCTGGAAAATGATTTGGAATTATGCCAGAAAAATCACTATTTGTACTCTTTGATCCAGCAATACCAGCACATACTCCAAGGTAAAAGAAAGAGGGAAAGATCACAAATACACAAAAATATTTATAGTAGCACTTTTTATAATAGCAAAGAACTGGAAACAAAATAGGGACCAAAGTGAGAAAGGCAGAACAAATTGTATTGTAAGAAATGACAAACAGGAATTAATAAACAAATATCAAAATATTTATTATTTACTACATGCAAGACATTATTTACAGTTATTTACGTATTGTTGTAAGTAACATAAATGTTGTAATGTACAAGGCACTGTGTTGGGTTCCAGGGATACAAGTACAAAGAATGAAACTATCTCTACTCTTAAGGTGCTTACATTATAAGGAAGGAGACAATATGAAAATATATATGGCATAAACATAAAGTTAATAAATATAAGTATGTACAAAGTAGTATCGGAGAGAGAAAAGGGGATCAGGAAAGGTTTCCAATAGAAGACAAGAGTTTAAGCTGTATCTTCAAGGAAGAGGGCAACTCTATGAAGGGGTGGTAAGGATAGAGTATATTTCAGGCATGGAGGATGGCTCCTGTAAAGACAGGGAAATGGAAGATGAAGTCTTACATGTGAGGAACAGAAAGAAGGTCAGCTTAGCTGAATTAGAGAGCAATACAGGGAGATTAGAAAGACAGGTCAAGGGGTAGTCTAGGTCTTTAAAAGCCAACTAGAGAAGCTCTAGGGGAAACCATTAGAGTTAATTGAGTAAGGGAGTCACGTTACCAGACCTGTGCTTAAAGAAATCACTATCCAGTATGTAGGATGGACTGGAGGAATGGGACAGGTGAAGGAGGGAAAACAATTAGGGGGCTGTTGAAATAATACAACCAAGAAGTGAAGAGGGCCTAAATTAGGGTGGTCATTATGTAAGCAGAGAGAAGAGGCTGCATGTGAGAGATGTTGTACAGATAGAGAAATGGGAAGATTTGGCGACTGACTGTATATGTGGAGAGAAGGATAATGAGGCATCCAGGATAATGCTGACGTGATAAACCTAGGAGAGAAGAAGGATGGTGGTACCTTAGTCAGAAATAATGAAGTTTGGAAGAGACAATGGGATAAGGTAAAAGATGCTCTGTTCAGCTTTGGATGGTTTATCAGCAGGGCTGGGTAGGGGGAGAACCTGCAGCTTCAAGGCCACCTACATGTGGCCTCAAGGCCGCAGGTTTCCCACCCCTGGTTTAAGTTTTAACATGTCTCTGATCCAATGCTGGAGGACCATCTGAACTGTGCAGGGTGAAGTAAGCAGGATCAGATGAATAACTTACCCAATTATCACAATACTCTAAAAGAAAACACTACTGAACCAATTGTGATTTCAAAGTATACCTTGCTCCTCTTACCAGAGGTGGTAGAATATAGGTACAGAATAAGGTATATATTTTCAGATGTGACCAATGTGTTGATGTTGTTTAGGTCATAGCTATATGGTCTAATGGTTTCCCCTACTTTCTTCCATTTAAGCCTGAAATCTGCAATAAGAAACTCATGATCTGAGGTACAGTCAGCTCTAGGTCTTGTTTAAACTGACTGTATAGAGCTTCTCTGCCTTCGGCTGCAAAGTATATAATCAATCAGATTTCTATGTTGACCCTCTGGTGATGTCCATGTGTAGAGTCGGTTTTGGAGTATTGTAAAAGAGTGTTTGTTATGACCAATGAATTATCTTGACAAAACTCTATTAGCCTCTGCCTTGCTTCATTTTGTCCTCTACGACCAAACTTGGCTGTTATTCCAATTCTCTTTTGATTTCCCATTTTAGCATTCTAATCCCCTATGATGAATAGGACATTGTTTTTGTTGTTATTTCTAGAAGCTGTTGTAGGTCTTCATAGAACTTACCAACTTTGGCATCTTTGGCATCAGTGGTTAGAGAATAGATTTGTATTACTATGATGTTAAACAGTTTGCCTTGGATTTGAACAGATACCATTCAGTCACTTTTGAGACTACAGTCTAGTGCTTCTTTTCTCACACTTTTATTGACTATGAAGACTACTCCATTTCTTCTAAGGGATTCTTGCCCAAAGCAGTATATATAGTGATCATTTGAATTAAATTCACCCATTCCTGTCCATTTAAGTTTACTGACATCCAAGATGTCAATATTAAATCTTTCCATCTCCTGTTTGACCATATCCAGCTTCCTTAGTTCACAGATTTAATATTCCAGGTTCCTATGTGATACTGATCTTTACAGCATTGGATTTTCCTTTCATCACCAGAAACGTTTGCAACTGAACTTCCTTTAGGCTTTGGCCCAGTCACTTCATTAGTACTGGAGCTATTTGTAGCTGTCCTCTATCTTCAATAGTAGAGTATTAGACATCTTCTGAACTTAGGGGCTCATCTACCGATGTCATCTCTTTTATCATTTTATTACTGTCTGTGGGTTTTTCTTGACAAAGATACTGGAGTGTTTTGCCAATTCCTTCTCCAATGGAAACCCTAAAAGATGAAGCTATTAAAGTGCTGCACCCAATATGCCCGCAAATTTGGAAAACACAACAGTGGCCACTGGATTGGAAAAGATCAATTTATTTTCCAATCTTAAAGAAGGGGAATCGATGCTAAAATTACCACACAATTGTGCTAATTTCACATACCAGGAAGGTTATGTTTAGGATTGTGCAAGCTAGACTTCAGCAATATGTGAACCAAAACTACCAGCTGGTTTTCAAAGAGGCAGATCCTCTGCCAGAGACCAAATTGCCAACATTTGCTGGATTATAGAAAAAGCAAGGCAGTTCCAGAAAAACATCTAATTCTGCTTCACTGACTACATTAAAGCCTTTGACTTTGTAGATCACAACAAAATATGGTAAGTCCTCAAAGAGATGGGAGTACCAGATCAACTACTTGTCTCCTGAGGAACCTGAATGAGGGCCAAGAAGCAACAGTTAGAACTGAACACAGAACAACTGATTGGTTTAAAATCAGAAAAGGAATATGACGAGGCTGTATACTGTCAGTTTATTTATTTAACTTACATGTAGAGTACATCCTGTGAAATGCCAGGCTGGATGAATCAAAAGCCAGAATTAAGGCTGCCAGGAGATACATCAACAATCTCAGATATGCAGACAATACTAGATAGCAGAAAGTGAAAGAAGCCTCTTGATGAGGGAGAAAAAGGAGAGTGTAAAAGTTGGCTTGAAGCTAAACATAAAAACTAAGATCCTGGCAAATGGTCCCATCACTTCCTGGCAAATAGAGGGAGGAGAAATGGAAACAGTATAAGATTTTATATTCATGGGCTCAAAGCTCATGGTAGATAGTGATTGTAGCCATTAAAATGCTTGCTCCTTGGAAGGAAAGCTATAGCAAACCTGGACAGCATACTAAAAAGAGAGACATCACCTTGCCAACAAAAGTCCACAAAGCTGTGGTTTTTACAGGAGCAATGTACGGCTGTGAAAGTTGGACTATAAGGAAAGCTGAGTGCTGCAAAACTCACACTTTCAAATTGTGGTGCTGGAAAAGATTTTTGAGAGTCCTTTGAACAGCAAAGAAGATCAAATCATTCAATACTTAAAGACATCGATTTAGATTATTCATTGGAAGGTCAAATACTGAAGCTGAAGCTTAAATACTTTGGCCACATAATGAGAAGATGGGACTCAATGGAAAAGACTGATTTTGGGAAAGATTGAAGTCAAAAGGCGAAGAGGATGGCAGAGGTTCAGATGGATAGAGTATCATGGAAACAACAAACACGAATTTGGACAGACTTTGAAAGACAGTGGAGGACAAAAGGACGTGGCATGCTATGGTCCACGAGGTCACAAAGAGCCAGACATAACTGAACAATAAAACAACAATGTGCTAATATGTTTCATGTCGTTCAGCTATACTAAGCTATTGATTACTATGCAGGAATGTTCTATTGGAGTCAATGAGAAGTGATAATACATCAAAAGATCATCAATAAAACATTTTAGAAAATATGACTGTATATCCTTTCATTTATTATTATAGAGAATACAATTTAACCTTTCTGGGATTTGTATTTTCGGATTGCAAAATACCTTCAAAACCATCATCATACACACCAATTTTCATGGCATTTTAGTACAGATAAAGAAGACTGGGCAAAAATATATGCTTCCCTCTGGGCAGCTAAGTGCTGCAGTGGATA
This sequence comes from Phascolarctos cinereus, assembly GCF_003287225.1. Lineage (NCBI taxonomy): Eukaryota > Metazoa > Chordata > Mammalia > Diprotodontia > Phascolarctidae > Phascolarctos > Phascolarctos cinereus. Next base: position 546,182,314 of record NW_027555847.1, on the reverse strand, counting down.
GAGTGCTGAGACTAGAGGTAGGCAGAGGAGGTAGGTTAAAACCAGCCTCAGATATCTACTAGCTGTGTGACCCTGGGCAGGACACTTAACCCTGTTTGCCTCAGTTTCCTCATCTGTACAATGAGCTGCAGCAGGAAATGGCAAACCACTCTACTATGTTTGCCAAGAAAATCTCAAAAGGAGTTATGATGAGTCAGACACAATTCTAACGACTGAGGAACAGCAGTGTGCTTATCCTAGGAAGCTGCCCATAAATTACTTTTTAAAAAATTAAATTCTTTATATGAGCTGATGTTCTTGAAATGTGCTGCTTTCATCTAAAAGTACCGTGTAAAACAGGGAGTTTTGATTAACTGAAGACTATAGTTAGTTGAGGTGAACAAGACCCTCTTTTATAAACTCTGTTTCTTCCTCAAAACAATAAAATGTTTAACTGAACTGCGTTTCAGTTAATGAGGCTTTATTTGTGTACTTTAAGCCTGAGGAAAACAAAAATTTGAAAGCACTAAATAGAAAATGCTTTCTGTGAAATGCCAAAATATGCAATGAATTTCCTAGAAAACTACTCAACACTTTCCATAAAAGGAAATGTAATTAATAAGGGAAAATCTAAGACTATTTAACTACAAATAAGACACTGGTAGGTTGAGGGAAAGCCTTAGTACAGGATGAAAACTAAAATATAGAATCATTTAGAAAGCAAAATGGTAGCACCTGAAACGTGAAGCACTCCTCCGTAAAACTGTTTCTATGTGATCATTTTGCTCAGCGGAGAGGGATGTCTTCCAGTACACACGACAGGCTGAGAAATCTGGAGCAAGAGATACCTGAAACACCACCACCACCCCCCAACAACAACAAAAATAATAATTTAATGAGGTGTCGGTTCTCCAAAGCTTTGCGAATCCAAAAAATTATTTCAGTGAATAACAAAAACTAGTATGTAACTCTTCACAACTTCACAAACACCCCAACTCTTTGTGGCCAGTGGTTACCCCAGGGGTCTTACTCTCCTAGAGTGTAAACAACGCAATTATTGCTGTGGCAGTGGGAGAGTAGAGATGATTAAATATACAAAGCCTCAACATTTTACAGAAGCTCAAGAACTAAAAGGATCTTCAGAGCCCCTCTAGTCCCAGCTATTTCTGAACAAGAATCCCATTTACAACAGATCTGACAAGTAGTCAGACAAATGGTCTCCCCAGTAGAGAAAGTTCCTTGGGAGCAGGGACCACTCTGTTTTCGTCTGTGTAGCCCCAGGGCCTCTCAGTGCCTGGCACATAGTGAAAAACATAATGTTTGTTGGTCTGGTCATCACTCAGAACAGATTACAGATTCTCTACAATCAAAAAACTACAGAATTGGAAAGGACCTAAGAAATCATCTAATACAGTCACTACTATGTTTCTACAAACCACTTAATTACCTCCATATTTGGCTCCCATGACACTTAGTATACTCACCCCACTGGTACTCAACGTGGTAAAAAGAAGAAAAGACCACCATGCAGACCTTTTCTTTCCAGTACTCTTCCTGCTATGGGCAGAATTCACTTTAAAAGGATGGTGGAAAATTGCTTTTATTGTCATTTAGTCATTTTTAGTAGTGTCCAAATCTTTGTGACCCTTTTGGTTTTTCTGGGAAGATACTGGTGTGGTTTGCCACTTCCTTCTCCAGTTCATTTTACAGATGAGGAACTGAGGCAAACACAGTTAAGTGACTTGCCTAGGGTCACACAAGTAGTAAGTGTTTGAGGCTGGATTTGAACTCAGGTCTTCCTACCTCCAGGCCTGTCATTCTACCCACTGAACCACCTAGCTGCCCACAGGAAATAGTTTACTTGAGGTTAAGAAATAAAAACAAAAACAAAAACAACTGACCTACTCACCTCATCCTCACATCTCCTAGAATTCTATCCTTCTACTTATGCATTTGCTTGCACCTGCACATTCTAATTTTCCCTTTTAGCTTTTTTATATGATAAGTTTTACTACTACCCCCCACAACCTACAACTAGTCTTTGGGCATGAAATGGTAACTGTCAACGTGAGAGGAGAGGCCTCCTCATGCATAATCTACATGAGTCCTAAACCTTCCAATGGCACAATTCTTCAGAAACTGTGGCCATTATGACTTACCTTAGAAAATTCCACATTCAGATCATAGACATCTTGATTCACTTCAGAGGTAGAGATCAAATCTGACAATGCTCGACAAAGAATGCCATCCAGGGCCCTTTTGCGTATGCTGTCTTCTTTCCTCGTCTTCTTTGAAGTATGTTTTGTTAGATTTTCCCAGCTGGATGTATTGTGTGTCTTCAGAGAGAAAAAGAACAAACAGGTTAAAAATTACTAATATCTTGGTAGATTCAACTCCTATAAAATTCAAAGGAAAGGATATCAAGGATTGTTCAAATGGCATCTAGCCACATCTATAAATGTAAACAGCCCACAAAAATCAGTCTGAGTTGTTTTTGCTTTTAGTGAGAAAATGCTAATTGTTTATTTTACAGGTGACTTTTTTGGTATTAATATAGTAACCCTGTTAGATAGAAGCATTCACCAACACTGTGTATTTACTTTTATGTGACTATCTGTAAATCTAAATTCATTAGCAGTCCACATAGATTTTTGTGTGTGTGCAATGTATTTGAGACAGCTATAAATTAAATCAATCACATTCCCTTAATCTGTAACTAGACAGATTTCAGAAAAGTGTTAGTAAATAATCCTGTGCTCTCCACAAAAAGAGCAAATTTTCCTTATTCTAATAAATGCATCTTCTCTCCAACCCTGCAGAGGAATGAGAATGATACACTTATAAACATGTCCAGGCTTACCTAGCAAAAGATTCTAGGACTCAAATTTTACCATCACCACCCTTTACTTACTAGGTGAGGTCCCAGGGAAGGACTTTCATACCAGAACTTCTTTCTGTGGGGAAAATAAAAAGATTACATTTGCTTTGATGGTAACTTGAAGAAAATAGTTATGACTATCTAACTAGACTCTTGAGAAGTCTGGACACCACAGCTATGTAACTAAAACACTAAACTTAGACATGATGTTACTAAGGATCTAATTAAAAACAATTTGCAAAGTAGTGGGTAGAGAAAATGAAGTCGTCTCAACAATTTTAAGTTTGTTCTGTTTAACTGTACAAAGGCAGAAAAAAATTCTCAAAAACCTCTCTTCCAAACTACCCAAAAATATCTGGGTTCTATTCATAAAACCTAAAAAAAAAGGCAGTGGCATTAGCAGTTCTGTGGCAATCAAGTTTTTGTTGTTTTTTTTTTAAATGCAGCTACACACCTTTTTATCATTTTTAAAAGCCAAAAAAGAACCTAAAATATTCATGGCCATGTTTGATACCTCACTATTAGGATCCACAGAATGTTACCTTTAAAATGACAGGGATTTTTGACTTGATTCTGTAAAGCTATTCTCCAGAAAAATGAATGAGCATAGTGTCCAGAAGTATCAATGCAGAAACAGTAAATATCTTGTTACCCTAAAGACAGTTTCACAGTTTTAACCATAAAATGACATAACTACTACTTCTAAGAAGCTGGTGCAGATTGGTAGGAGGAGCCATATTTCAGAGATGAGACAACTGAAGACACTGATTTATCCCAAGCCACCCACTGACCCTAAAGTGGTTCCTACCTATCCCTCATGCCAGTCCAGAGGCAGACATACTCAACTGTTCTCTTCTAGATGTAAAGTGTTGATTTTCAGCTTGACCAACCCTATAAACTTCCCATGTGCTGCATTTACCATAAATGTTTTTAAGCACTTAGGTTTTCCCATTGCTATACAAATGCTCATTTTAAATCCCCAACAAATATATGTTGTTTAGAAACAACTAGTATATAATCTTTCTGTCCTATCAATTACACTTTGGATGACTTCAAGTACTAAGGACAGAATCTGTCTTCCTTCACACTGCTCCTTAAATGCTGAAATCTTAAAAGCAGAAATGCCATATTCTTGGGGGGTAGGAAGGAGGAGTGAAAAACTCCTAACTGGGTTAGTAGAGGCCAATGTTTCTATAACACACAGCAAAGGTTCTCAACAGTTCTGGTCTTGGGCCCTTTTTTTTACACTTTTAAAAACTGAGAACTCTCCCTCCAAAGAACTTTTGTTTATATGGATTATATATCTATTGATATTTACTGTATTAGAAATTATAACATATTAGTAAATTACAAAAATAATTCTGAAATCTTAGAGTGCCTGAAAGGGTCTCGGGACCCCTTCAGAGGTCCCCAGACCAGAAGTTGAGAGCTACTGGTTTAAAGTGTTACGCTATTCTTTTATTAATCTCCTATAGTATAAAAGTCAGAGTTTAGAGTTAATACTAGAATCCCAGCACAGCTATAAATCACAGGTTGATACGCCAATAGTGCTTACTGAATTTTTGCACTATAAACGTTCAAACTTTTCCATTTTACAGAAGTGTTCAAAATTCAGTACTTCCCACATTATTACCCGGAATTTTACTATATTTTCTTTCGAGGACCTGATAAATCATCATTAGGAATACTTTTCATAAAATGAGAGGACTGAACAAGATGATCTCTAAAAGTTCTTTGCAGATCTAAGAATCCATGGAACTTAAAGGGGCGGAGCCCTCACCACCCAAGCAACCTCCTTGAGCACTTTTCTTTTTTCTATATGTATTATATATATACTGTAAATAATACAGTATAAGCAAATAAGCTACCTGTTGTTCTATTCCTGGGGCACAGTGAGTCAGTATGGAAAGGGTACACAACACCCTGAATCTGCGACTCTTCGTTTCAACTTTGGTTTCTCTACCTACTACCTGTGGCACCCTGGGCAAGTTCCTCAACCTCCTCTGGGGCTCGGTTTTCCATATGTAAAACGGGAAGGGGAAGGGGGTTGGACTACATAGCTTCTAGGCTTGCTTGTAGCTCTAAACTGAAGAGCCTAGGATTTGGGAGATCAAGCAGCCAGAAGCTGATGTGTTAAACTGTCAGTAGATGGAGCTCCACAGTAACTCCAATCCCAACAATCCCTGGATGTCACATCTCCCCTTGGGGAAAAAAGTGACAGCTAGCATTTACGTGACGCTTTAACGTTTGCAAAAAAAAGTCTCTCGATCGCTGTTACTGTTATTACTATCATCAGTATTACCCCCCATTTCACAGATGAGTCCGTCAATAATAGACAAGCACTGAAGAGGCGCTGGAGGAAACTGAGGCTGTGGGAGAGGGAGGGACTTGCCCAGGATCCCTCGGCCATTGGGGCTGACGGTAAGTGCTCCACCCACCGAGCTGCTTCCTTCCCCGTCCTAAGCCCATTTACTTGGTTTTCGAAGCAAATTTCTTGAGCAAATTCTTACTGCCGCAGGCGACGGGTGACCCGTGCAGGCCCCGAGGCAGGGGGCTGCCCCGAAGAAGGCTGGGCACCGCGGGATGGCCGCCTCCGCCGGCCTCGGGGCTCAGCCGCCGACTCCAGGCTCCGGCCGCTACGGCTCCGCTCCCTCTCCAAGCAGCCACTTCCGACCCACTCCGGGAGAAGCAGCGGGATCGGCCCAACGCGACCCACATGGCTCCGGCCGCTCCCGCAGGCCCCGCAAACCGCGGAGCGCACTCCAAAGCCAGCCCGGGGCAGCCCCGGAAGTTCCGGCCGCGAGACGCGAGCTCCCCCACGCGGCGATTGGCCGCGATGCTCCCTCCCTCGCGGCACGTGGCCCCGCCCACCGCGCTGGTGACGTCACCCGCCTTGCGAAGGTAAGAGCGCCCCGGGGCTCGCGGAGCAAGAGCCGCCTACTGGTCACAAGGCGGTGGTGTTACTCCTCGTAACTCCGAGGCCGCCTTCCCAAACGTAAACCCTATTCCTCCACATTTTTAAGGAGAATCGGATTCCCAGGGTTTTAATGTAAAGAAGAGAATATACTAAATGTAAAGACAGAACAAAAACTTTTATTCCACTAGAGGGCTGCAAAGTTATTAAAAACGGGGACGGTGATGGCACTGGCTAGAGACGGTGACGTCTCGGGGTTGTGCCCCCTTTCCTGTGACACGGCCACCAACCCAGTGCAATAGCCCAGGTCTCCCGGACACAAGTCTCTCTCCATCCATCCTTCACTCAGCTGTCAAACTGATTCCTAAAGTACAAATCTGACGATGGTACATCCAGTCACACACGCTCCATAAACTCCCATGGCTCCCTATTACCTCCCTGACCACATTACATCCACCCACACAATTTCCAATTAACTTCAGTGGCTGACTATTACTTCCAGGATCAAATACAAAGTTTGTTTAGCTTTTAGAGCACTTAATAACCTGGACCCCTCCTACCTTCCCAGTCTTTTTATACCTTACACCCTTTTCCCCACCTCATACTCAGTGATACTAACCTCCTGTATATTCCTTGCACAGAACACTCCATCTTCCAACTCCTACTCAGAGCGTTTCATTGGCTGGCCAATGAAATTGGACATTGTCTGAAACACAGCCTCCTCACCTCCCTCTGGTTTCCCTGGCTTACTTCAACTCTCAATTACAGTCCACCTTCTGCAAAAAAAGCCTTCTATCTTCCAATCTAACATTAGTCAGAACTTCCCTCTGTTGATTATCTCCAAAGTCAACCTTTTGTGTGCTGGAGCCACACACAGCAGGCTAGAGACAGGCAGGTCGGGAATCAAATAGAAGTTTAATTTCAAAGTGAGAGAAAAGGCTTACGAGCTAGGACATGTGCAGGAGCTCCACCCGTAGTGTGTGTGTATGTGTTCGTGTTGGGGTGGGGGTGGGGGCAGTTCTAAGGCAGTGTGGGGAGATCTCAATACTTATACCAGTGGCTGGGAAGTGAGCTGTAGCCCTGACAATGAGGGACAACAGCAACAATGTGACAAGTTTGATTCATAGCAGACTTCATGTCCAGAATATGGGCACTACAGGTGCTTGTCCAAGAGACCTCAGAGATCCCCTAATGCTGGTGTGAAACAATTCTGGGATTTTGCTGGGGCTGAGATCATCCAGAAGTTCAACATAAAGGATTGTTGTTATGCCAAGCTCAGGGCTCAGCTTACTTCTTAGCTCTGAAAAATAAGGTGTCTCCTAATATCTTGACAATTCCCCCTCTTGGCCAAAGGGGGAGGGGGGTGTGGGTCTGAAAGAACCCCTACCCTAATAACCAATAAACGAGAGGCAGATATAAGCCAAGATGCCACAAAAGGCCATTTGGGTCAGGACAAGATATTGCCCGGGGGGTTAGTTCCTTGAGGGGACCTATGGGAGAAGAATGTCCCGGGTATCATTGCTAGCCATTGTTTGCTTGTAAGCAGAAAGAGAGGGGGGGGGCCAAGAATGTAGGGGGAGAAAATGCCAACACATGCTTGAATCAGGGCCTTGGTGGTTGGGAACATACCAAAAGGAAAGAGGAAAAAACTAGGACAGTGTACTCAGCCCTCATCCAAAATCTTGGGACAGCTGTCTCATCTGGAATGTTGGCTGCTTCTTGGTCTGTACTAGAGGAAGCTTGCGGTTCCTAGAGGGTTTTTGTCATCTTCAGATGATTCAGGAGTCCACATCCACAAATTTGGCAGCTGTAGGAGTAGTCAGAAGAATCTGGTAGGGGTTCTCAGACATAATAATTGATTGATCAGTACAGGGCCAGTTTTCAAATAAGAAAACTCTTTGCATCAATCTTTGGATGTGAATTTCTGGTCAGCATAACAAAGGTCCTTAGTTAAGAGTCTCTAAACAACTCATAAAGATGATCCAGTTTCCCAGCCACACAGGGCTAGGTTCAAAAAATGCAATAAAATTTTTCTCATAATTCCCATAAGTGCATAATTACTTTAAGTCAGGTACAGATCAGACTCCTTGGCTCACAAAGGACTAGTTTTAAGAAGGGAGATTTACATGTCACCAAGATATCCAAGAAAACTTAAACATAAGCATCTTAAAACAAAAGACTAAAGCAATACAATTTATCACCAATATTAACTGACATCAAGTCTCTTTGTATCCTAGTAACCTATTCTCAATATCCATTTAATCAGCACATTTTGAGTCCCAGATGTCTCATGTAGTTTTCTGATCCCTAGATATCTTTTCTTGGACAATAAGCTTATTCTCAGGACAGCTCTAAAAAGGGTTGTGCTTTTCTGGTTCCAAATCTAGAAGTTTCTAGATAATTCTGACTTAATATAATTTAGTACAATCACTTAAATTTGCTTCTCCAATTTTGAAACTTCAGAGAATTTCAGTTTATATAACATTTGTTGTTTCTATCCTTACCTAAATCCTGTACCTTGATATAACAATTTAAAAAAAAAATTTATAAGCTACTTTTCTGGTTTTTAGCCAGCATACCAGATAGTTTTGATAATTACTGCCTTATAATATAGTTTAAGATCTGATACTGCTAAACCTCCTTCCTTTACATATATATATATATATATATAAAAGTTCTTTTGTTACTCTTGACTTTTTATTCTTCATTTTTATTATATTGGTCCTGTCTACCCATGAACAATTTATATTTCTCCAATTATTTAAATCTTCTATAGTTCCTGGGGGGTTTTTTGGCAGATGTACTTCAGGTATTTTATACTGTCTAGAGTTATTTTAAATGGGGCATCTCTTACTATCTCTTCTTGCAGGGTTTTGTTTGTCATATTGTCTGCAAAAAGAGATAGTTTTATTACCTCATTCTCTGTTTTATTTCTTTTTCTTCTCTTATTGCTATTGCTAAGATTTCCAATACAATATTGAATAATATTGGTGACAGTGGGCATCCTTGCTTCACACCTGATCTTACTAGGAAGGCTTCTAGCTTATCCCCATTACAAATAATACTTTCTGATGGTTTTATAGAAACATGATTTTTATCAATTTAAGGAAAAAAACAATTTATACCTATACTTTCAAATGTTTTTAATACAATTGCATTAATAGTTTTCCTTATGTTACACCATCCTTGCATGCCTGATATAAATCCCATTTGGTCATAATGTATTTGTGTAATCTTTGTAATATATTGTTGTAATCTTTTAGCTAATATTATACTTAGGATTTTTGCATCCATATTCATTAATGAAATTGGTCAATAGTTTCTCTGTTTTTACTGTTCCTGGTTTTAGGAATCTGTATTATATTTGTTTCATAAAAGGAGTTTGGTAAGATCCCTTCTTTGCCCATTATTCCAAATAATTTATTTAATATTGGAATTAGTTGATCTTTAAGTGTTTGATGGAGTTCACTTGTAAATTTGTCTGGTCCCAGTGCTTTTTCTTAGGAAGCTCATTTATGGCCTGTTCTTCTGCCTTTTAAAATTATGAGATACTATAAAAATCATCAATTATCAGTACAATTTATGTTTAAAATCCTTAGTTAATAAATCCTTAATCCAATTTTGAGAACTTATTGCTAAAATATACTCAAAGCCTGAATTTCCATGATAGATAAATTTTGGAAGCCGATCATACACATTTGTATGTAGTTCTTAGAGAAAAAGACTACTCCTGTTGCTTTCTCAAATTTTACTATTCCATTTATTTTGAAAACATTACATCATTTCCCCCTTAGGAGGATATCATCCCTACATTATAATTTGACTACAAATATAGGTTAAAACTGTAAGATATTCATACTTGCATCCTATTATAATAACTCAGAGATGTTCCAGTATCAATCATTTATTTAATAGATTTAGTATTGCACTTAGAAAACTTCTTGATTATAGAAATTTGCTATAAAAGAAAAAAGAGGGATATAGTTAAAACTGTCATATATCAGAACAGGAGGCCATCATGGGAGATACTTGAAGGGATGAATGGAAGTTTACTTACTGTTAGCTGTTGAAACAAAATAAAATGCAAATCTATGAGCTTTTAATCTCACTAAGATAGGCACTTACAGATATAAAGTATAAAAAGTAAAAATAAGCCTTTGTGATCTGTCAGGTTTCCACCCAAACAAATCATTTAAGATGTACTTCATTAGGAACAGGAAGGCCACTGACAGTAGCCAGAATGCTTTCAACCATATTTCCTATTATGAAATGCAGACTTTGATGAGTTGTGCTTCCAATATAAGGTGTCAAAGTAACATTCTTTAACTAAGGATGAGATCTGAAACACAAATGCATTGAAAAAATTATTCAGGTTTCACACTGATTTCTTTTAACATTATTATACTATAGTTTCTTTTTTGTTTTTTTACATTTGTAGGAACATAAATATTTGTAGGAGATTAAAAAAGAATACAAAAAAATTCCATTTGATTCATGGAGGAATAATAGAATCTTAGAACCAGACAAAACCTTAAAGATTCTCTAGTCTGATATTCTCATTTTACAGATGAGGGAGCTAGAGGCCCAAACTAAGGACATACAATACAATGGCAGAGCCATTGCTAGAACCCAGGACTAGTAGGAGTAAAGAGATACCGAGACCAAAAAGTGTGAGAAACATTGATCTAGTCCAATATCCTCATTTTACAGATGAGGAAGCTAGGTAGTCAATCTGGAAAGAGAAGACTAGATGGAGACACAAAATCTGACTTCAGACATTTGAAGAATACATAGATAGGATGATAGCTTTGGTTTGTTTTGCTCAAAATGGTGGACCTAGGACTACTATCTAGAAGTGACAAGAAGTTTTTTTATATTGAATCAAAATCTAACTGCTAGAATTTATCAGTAATAGATTGGAATGCCAGATAGGAGTACCAAACAATCTGTCACTGTAGGTATTCAAACACAGGCCATGTGAATAATTCTCAGTGATTTTATAGGAAGAATTCTACATTGGGTGGGAGAATAGATTAGAAGACCTCTAAAACCCTGTGAGTTTCCTGATCAAAAATAGCCCAAGATGCCCAAAGAAACTTCTAGAGACAAAGAATAAAATCCAGGAAAAAGGCACTGAAGAAAGACCTAAAACAAGGTAAAATAATTCAGACATATTATTTAGGTAAAGGGCAGCCAATTAAATTCAAATTAGATTTAAAAAAGCTTGGAGGCAGTGTGGTAAACAGGAAAAAGCATTGAATTTATAGTCAGAAAAACCTCTGTTCAACTATCAGCTCCAATTGGTGTCTTGTAAATCACAGGGACTTTAAAAATAAAAAGGATGGGAGAGAGAGAAAACAGTCTATGTATATTCAACAAGATAGATATTATAGATAGAGCAACAGTTCCCAAAGTGTGGTCTGTAGAAATTGTGTGATTCCCAACACCCTTGCAGAGGAGTCCACAAAGTCAAAACTGTTTTCATAAAACATTATTTGCCTATTAACATACTCCTCCCTTTTACAACTACTTATCTGGATGGGAAACTGGATAGGTAAAGAGGGATGGAAGTAACACTGTATATTAAGAAGATATACTTTTGAGGGAAAATTCAGGAATTGGAATGGGGAAGGAAGGAAGAAAAGCATAATGGAGAACATCTGACTGAAGGTCTATGGAGGGAAAAACAGAAGGAATTGTATCATTACTCTGTGAGATGGCTGGGAATGCAATCATGAGTTTCATTTAAAGAGGTACAGCTTCAGTTAAGTTGACAAGTTCGTTTTCTGGAAGTTTTATCTGAGATTCCCACTGTGATACAGAATCTTCATTCTCAAATGCTTTGGCTCACTGAGCAACCTTATAGCCAATCTTACCCATACCTGTGATTCCCAGAGTAGATCTGGTCATTTCTTGTCGACCAGTTGATAGAAAAATACTTAGTGTCAGGTGAAGCAACTACCTCATTTGCTAAAAGTCCAAGATGCAAAAGTGAGCCATGGAACTGTCTCCAAAACACTTCTAACATGTTTTAAAGACAAAGTAATGAAAGAACAAATTGTGATTTACATCTTGCTTTACAATCTCTGATAAAATGAGTTGTTCTGAGAAGTCTCATCCATTTCTACATGAAATAGAATAAAAGTTTCAGCAAAAAATAAACCATAACGTACTGGGTGTGGGTAATAGTTTTCTTCATAGTATAAACCAGAATATCCTGGCAAAAGGGTCACATTAGAATTTGTAACATTTATTCTAAACTAGCAATCTTCAGTCACAATAAGGCTGGGGGTCTTAACCTTGAGTCTGGGAACTTTTTTTTTAATTTAGATAATTATTTTTCAATAGAATTGGTTTCCTTTGCAATCCTGTGTGTTTTTATTTATACATTTAAAAACATTATTCTGAAAAGGGTTCTATAAACTTTACCAGACTATGAAATAAATTCAAGACTAAAGAAAAAAAGCTAAAAACCCATGCTTTACAGGGAGCTCGATACCCAAATTTGAGTTCTTTCATGTAGACATACAAAAAGAAATTGCTTTCCCCCCTATTCAATATTCACTGTGGCAGGATAAGAGGTGTCCTCTAGTAATACTTTAGCTAACATCAGAATATGCCCAGATGTGCTTGGGAACACTATTCATGTCCCCAGGATGCCTTTGGCTCAATTATTATATGCATGCCTTCTTAGTTGCTTTCCAAACTACTAGCATCTACCTAACTCCTGGAAGCATTCTATAATGATTTGGAAATTATTTGGACAAAAATATTGTAAAATGTATTCACTGTTCTGTGAAAATGAAAAGAATGTTAAAAACCACCACCACCTCACAATATAAGAAACTTTACAATTAACCGATCACCTTCAAATACATTGATCCTTAAAGCAACCCTATGAGGTAGGCAAGATAGGTAAGTAATATTTATTATTCCCATTTTAGAAATGAAGAAACTAAAACTAAGAAAAGGTTAAGTGCCTCACTTAAGATTACATAGCTGGTAAGTGGCAAAACTGGAACTAGTTTCTATAACATCTGGTTGTCATATTGGTTCTATAAATAAGTGAAATGCATAAGGGGGAGATGCCTGATGCCAAATAATAAAATATGTTCATGCATATTTATTCAAAATAGGTCATATCAGATTCTGGTGAAATTCTTCTCTTATTCTGAATAATATAAATCCCTAACATAAAATGGAAAACATTATCTAAGAATCAGGACAACTTAAAAAGCCTTATTTTCACTAATAAAGGCTATAGTTATGAATCATCATGAAATTAAATGGCCTAAAACGATCTTCCAGTATTCTCCAGGCTGATGCAGAAGTAAGGTCATTCCTTTATCTGCAGTGCTGTTAGGAACAACACGTGGAGTGTTGGCCAATTTCACGCCAAAGCTAGCAATTGGGTTCGGGTATAGATGATCTAGATCTACTCCTGAGTTTATGAAAATCAAAAAGAAAGCATTCAAGTACCAAGCAACCATAGCAGGATCACACAATACTTAGCAGTCACCACAAATTCTGGAGAGAAAAACATGAAATATGATATTCCAAAAGGCAGAAACTAACCACTTACAATTGAGAATAACCTATTTGGCCAGACTGAGTATATTTCTATGAAGAAAAATGAACCTTTAATAGAATAGAACATGTCTAAGATTCTTAATGAAAAAACTAGAGCTAAATAGAATCTTTGAAATAAAAATTCAGGAATCATGAGAAATATGGGTAAATTCATACAATTTTACAACTTGATAAAACTATAGGATGATAACATGTTTTTACATTCTAACAGGAAGAAAAGAAGCAAGCATCCTCTCAGGAAACCAATTTCTTTAAAAATCAAGGAGAAATTTAAATAAGATGAACAAAGGGCCTGGGAATGGTTTCATTCTCTTTTGATATACTTAACAGAAGAAGGAAATTATAATGGGAAGGGAAGAGGAAGAAAGAAAGAAAATGTATTATCTTACATAACAGGCATACATGAGATAAAGATAATAGAAAAAATATACCTCATTCTACCTCTCTCTCCCAGTGCATGATTCTTTCCGCTCAGCCACTGGACTGAAAATCTTACTCCTAGGTAAACAGTGCTCTCTTTACTGCTAAATAGTGGGCTCTAAACAATATGTAAAAGTAAATATAGTCACTTTTTAACAGTCAAAGGATAAGGGCATTCATTAATGAGACATTGTGTTATGCTGTCAAAACTTAAAAGAAAAAAATTATTCTTTCTGCTTAACCAAGTAATAATTTAGGTATTTACAAGTGATTGCAAGGATTATGTCTTATACTTTGGACTGCTTAAAGATTACCCTTTTTTCCCTACTTGCAAAAGGATAATTATAAAAAGAAAACATACATAACATACATACATACAGAACAACATAAATGAGAGAGCCAGTATGCCAATCTCTGTTCTACCTGTGGCACAATGGATCACTTAGAGCCTGAAAGTTCAGAGTAATAGTCCTTTTATTAAAAGCATATTTCAATGCCCCCAGGTAAAAGGAGTTCAGATAAAGGCCACCAGCAAGGCGGTTCCCTGAGTCAGGAGATCCCTGCCAAATACTAAAAACCACTTTTATATTCTTCTTGCACCAAAGACCCACAGAGTGGTCTTAGATCAGTTCACCTGGGAACAAAGTTAACATAAATTGCCTCAGGTCTACCTACCAGCATACTTGCTCATAACAGTGGCTGGCTGGTGTGGGCATATGAAAGATTAACACAAGCCTTTCCAGTTCCACCAGGATTCTGGCCTACAACTGCCATCATGGCACAGTGGATAGAGAGCTAACCTCAGGATTAGAAGACCAGACCTCAAGTGCTGCCTCTAATACCACAGTATACCATGTAACTCTATGTTTGGCAGAACATATTGTTCAACTGCTGCTAGAGGGCATTTCCACAATGGGAATTTCCCAATCAATCAACCAACAAATATTTATTAAGCACCTACAATGTGCCAAGCACTCTGCTAATCACTGGAGATACAAAAAGATGCAAAAGACAGTCTCTGACCTCAAGGAATTCATAATCATAATCTAATGGAGGAGACAACATGCAAACAAATAAGTATCAAGCAAGCTCTCTACAGGATAAATAGGAAATAATTAACAGTAACTAATATTAAGAGGGATTGAGAAGACTTCCTATTGAAGTTGGGATTTTAATGGGGACTTAAAAGCAGCCAGGGAAGTCAGTAGTTGGAGCAAAGGAGGGAAAGTATTCCAGTCATGGGAGATAGCCAGAGAGAATTTCCAGAGCCCAGAGTTGGAGTGTCTTGTTCATGGAACAATTTATAAGGAAGTATTACTGGAACAAAGAGCATGTATCAGGAATCCGGGATGGAAACGTGGGAGGAATCTGGAGAGGTATGAAGGGGTTAGTTTATGAAGGGATCTGAATGGGAAACAGAGCATTTTGAATTTGCTCTTGAAGGCAATAGGGACCATAGGTGTTTCTGGTAGGGGGTGGGGAAGGGGTGACATGATCAGACCTGTACATTAGGAAAATCACTTTAGTGGCTACATGGAGAGTGGATTGGAATAGAGAGAGATCTGAAGCAGGAAAGTCCACCCACAGGCTCTTGTAGTAGTGTGGGCTAAGAGGTTTGCACCGAGGGGTGGCAGTATTACCTATTGGAGAAATGTTGCAAAGGTGAGATTGGCAATAGTTTGAATAAGAGGGATGAGAGATGGTGAGGAGTCAAGGATGACAGTCTGAGAAACTGGGAGGATGGTGGTGCATGGGCTCTGGCAGGAAGGTGGCAGGGAGGGGAGAGGGATTAGTGGGAAAGATGAGTTCAGTTTTAGACTTGTTGAGTTTAAGATGCTTACTGCACACCCCATTCAAAATGTCTCAAAGGCAGTTGGAGATGCAAGATTAGAAGTCAGCAGAGAAATGAGGGCAGAATAGCTAGAGCTGAGAACTGTTAGCATAGAGATGGTAATTAAATCCACGGGAGCTGATGAGATCACAAAGTTAAGTAGTTTAGAGGGACATATTAGTTGGTTATACTGAAGTTGTGATGGCTTTATTACTGAGTTTAGCACATAATATGGTTGTTAGAAAATTAAATAAGTTGTTGATACAATAGGTTCAAATGTTTTTATTAGTGGTTTTTCATATTTGAAGGTTTACATATTATTACTTGTTTGGAAATACAAATGTTGTTGACCAAACTATATCACACAAGTATTAATCTTTTTATTGAAAAACAACCTAGAGTACAGAAAAGTGTTTCTAATAGCAAAACTACTTATTCAAAACATCTCAATCACAAAACAGACACTTAAAAGAGAGTCAGTTATGCTAAGTTAATATAATTATTCTCATTATACAATTGGGAGGGGTCCTCCAGAATATTCAAAGGGCAAAATGAGGGCCATGAGCTGCAGGGTGAATAAAAGAGAGGATGTTAAGCAGAAATAAGAATGGAAAAATACTGGCCTACTCTGCAATTTTGTTTAGAGGTCCACCTGAACTAGTCAATGCTTAACAAACATTTTTTCATTTCCTTCCACTTTTTGATTTTGTTGTTCCTTCCCTTATTCAGAAAGAGAATAAGAGACAAGACTACCAAAGATACATTACTTGTATTCGTGTGGTGTTAAATTCTGAAGGATTCTTGGGAATACCTATTTTTTGTTAGCTCTTCAAACATAATAAAATGAAAGTCTATGAGTTTTTAATTTCATGAAGAGAAGCACTAGCATACGTAAAGTATGCAACGTAAAAATAAGCCTTTGTTATTTAGTCTGTCAAGTTTTCATCATTCTGAACTTTCTACCCAAACAAATCATTTAAGATATACCTCATTAGGAATGGGAAGGCCACTGAGAGCAGCCAAAAGGCTTTCAACCATATTTTCCATCATGAGACGTCGACTTTGATGAGTTGCACTTCCAATATGAGGTGTTAAAATAACATTCTTTAACTTTAACAAAGGATGAGATCTGAAATACAAATGCATTGAAAAAATTATTCAGTTTTCATTCTTTTTTTAATTATTATACTGTAGTTTCACTTTTATATTTGACAGAAGATAAAAATTTGCAGGAGATTAAAAAAAATATAAGAAAATTCCCTTTGATTCATGGAAGAATAATAGAATTGTAGAACCAGATAGGACCTTAAAGATGAGGCAACTAGAGGCCCAAACTAAGGACACAGAATGAATTAATGAGAGAGCCAGTATTAGAACCCAGTACTCCTGGCTCCCAATACAGGACTCTGATACACCACATTGTCCGTCTTCAAAATTACCTCAAAAAAAAAAATAGAATACCAAGTGAAAACTAGGTATTATTTTAAAGAATTAAATGTAAGGGCCTGCATTGAGGTTCAAAATATCAACTACAAAAGACAAATTAAGTACATGTAGGTTGTCAAGAGTTCATAAGAAAAAACCTGAGCTTCCACTCCCAGTTCTAGTTGACCATAAGCTCAATAAGCCAACAATGTGATGTGGCTTTATATAATTTTTTTTTTAAAATGCTAGTATAATTATTGGCTGCATTCATAGAAATGTAGTGCTAGGTACTGGGAAATAATAGCCTTATCATACAGTACGTTGGTCACATTTCATATGCTCAATTCTGGCTGCCAAATTTTAAGAGAAACTTCAGCAAACCAAACTGTATCCAGAGAATGGTGACCAGTATGGTAAAGTCACCTCAAACCTATTACCTGAGGAAGAGTTAAAATTAATGCAGGTAATTAGCCTGGAGAAGAATAGACTAAATAGAGGCAGAAAATCTGACTTCAAATATTTATACTATTAATAGATGAAGTAATGCATTTGTTTTATGTTGTTAATGATGGCAAAGCTAAGACCAACAGATGGAAGTGACAAGTCTGTTAAATGTTAATCAGAGATGTAGAGTTTGAAGAGCTCAAACATGAGGTGTTAGCATTAATTATGTTACATTTAATAAAAGATGAGATCTGAAATACCCTGAACTGAAAAAAGCTATTCCAGTTTTATTGGTTTCTTTTAGAATTATTATCAAACTGGAGTTACGTGTTTAATACTAATACAAAGATAAAAAAGAATTCAAGAAAATTCCATTTGATTCATGGAAGAATCATCCCATCTTACAACCAGACAGGACCTGAAAGATTTTCCTATCCAGCAAGAAAACCTTCTGGGGGTTCTTGAGACTTGTTTGAGAGAAGGTCACAACTATTTGAATATTAAGGTGTTTATTTGTCTGTTAAAATACTCCTCCATTTTCCAACTCCATATATGTGAGGAGCAACCAAAAGAAAATATTGAATACAGAAAAAGACATAAAAATCCACCTCTCTGTTGATTAAGTTTGGAATTGCTGCTGTAATAAGTAATGTGGAGAATTGATAAAGGAGGTCTAAGAGAAAAAAATCCAACTCTCTTCTATTAAGTCAGACATTGAAGAGATTTGCAAAAATATGTAAAATAATGCCCCTCTTCTCACTAAATGTTTTGTTTTGGAAGACATAGTTATTTTTTATAAAAGTATGTTATTTGTGTTAACATGTCATGGGTTTATTATTATTTTTAAGTGAATTTAAAAACATTTTAGGGGCAGCTAGGTGGCGCAGTGAATAGAGCTCTGGCCTTGGAGTCAGGAGGACCTGAGTTCAAGTCCAACCTCAGACACTTAACACTTACTAGCTGTGTGACCCTGGGCAAGTCACGTAACCTCAATCGCCTCACCAAAAAGAAAAAAAATTTTAAATTTTTATCAGTTTTAATATCAAATACAGTAAAATATTAATATATATATATATATATATATATATATATATAAAACACCCAATAATTTTAAGCATGTAAAGGGGCACTGAGACCAAAAAGTTTGAGAAAACACTGATCTAGTCAAATATCCTCATGTTGCAGATGAGGAAACTAGCCAGTCAGCCTGGAGAAGAGAAGGCTAAATAGAGACATAAAATCTGAGTTCATAAATTTGAAGCATATATAGATGAAGTGATAGATTTGTTTTGCTAAAAATGGTAGAACAGGACCATTGGGAAGAAGTGACAGGGAGTTCCTTCTTATATTGAACCAAAATCTGCTTAAATATTAGAACTGTTCAACAATGGAATGGACTGACTCATAGGGGTACCAAACAATCTGTCACTGCAGATACTCAATTATAAGCTGGGCAAATAACTCTCAGTGATACTATAGGAAGAATTCCTATCTTGGGTGGGAGGTTGGATAGTCAAAAGTCAATGAACATTTATTAAATGCCTACGGTGTGCCAGGTACTCTGCTAAGTGCTGGGGATAAAAAGAGGAAAAAAAGAAAGTCCATGTCCTAAAGAAGTAATTATCTACTGGGGGAAGATAACAAACAAAAGAAAGGTAGAAAGTATGTTTGGGAGGGGGAGGGAAGGTACTTCATCTGAGGGCATGAAGGAGAAGTCAGAGAAGGCCCAAAGATGGGAGGCAAGGAGGACACCAGGATTAGAAGGCCTCTAAAACCCTGTGAGTCTTTGACTGAGACAGCAAGCAAAGAAAACTCTTATCCTCAAATATGGGCTGGAAGCTTTGCTTCTATTTTTGTCTAAAAATTTTTTCCAGGAACAGGTTGGGGTTTTTTTTGTTTGTTTTAATTTTTGTTTTTTACCTTGGTAGGGGCTCAGGGTAAGTCACATCCAATCCTGCAGTTTTAATAATTCCAGTTTGAAGAGCTTCCACTAGGGCATCTTGATCAACCAATTGACCTGAATTAATAGAACAGTATCTTTGTCACCATCATAATTAATCTTTGTTAGTGTGATAATTAGACTACATATAATATATATATATATATACATATATATATATATAAAGTATATATGTATGTAATAGAGAAGTAATGTCCACATTTAAACTTCTTTCAATAACTTTAAAGCTACATAGTTACTCCTGTTCTAACTGATCAAATGACAGGAACACATGAATATCAAATTACATAAAATCAAATGATTGTGATACAAAAATAAAAATGGAGCCAAGGAAACAATAAGTATGGCCATATAACATTTTTTCTTTCTTTCTTTTTTTAAAAGAGTAATAAAATTATTATTTCAATCATTTGTTGGGGTGGGAGGAGAGAGTAAAGGGATGGCTGAGTTTTGTTTTAAGTTCCCAAAGAGCAAAACTTTTACTTCTCCCAGCAGCTCATCCTTTTCTAGTAAGAAAGGATTCAGGCCAATACTTGGGGAGGAGGTTAAACGTCACAGGATGATTTACCTCAGATCACTGAAGACTATGCTGAGCTTCCTGGAGCTTTCAAGTTTTTAAAAAACTGTACTGTTCCTCTATAGGACAAAACATTGCACAGAATCTCTCTTAAGAATTTAACAGAATCAGTTATTAGTCTCTATGAGCTTAGTACACCAGCTATTGCTAATGTGAACACGGACCACTTATTTATATGCTGGAGGTAGCAATTCAGCAACAAACCACAATTCTTAGCATTCAGTCTTTCCAAAAAGAAAAAATCCACTGCTAGGACAGAGTAGACCAAATCTTCTGCTTCAAGCCCTTAACCAAAGGCTAATAATACCTTTTAAGTATCTTTTACATAAGTGTCACAGGACAGCAGCAGTCTCCACTTCCAAAAGACTTTTCCTTAGGCTACTGCCTCTCTCTATTCTTGGCCAGAAAGGAAACAGGGTTCCTGAACCAGTGTCTTGATTCTACAGTAGTAGTGTTCTCTAAGAAGAAACTGTTAGCTCCAGCAACTAAGATGGAAAATAGGAATGTTCTTTACCAAAGAAAAAAAAAGCACCAAACAAATGTTTATCTTGGATAAAATATGCAGAACAAAGTCTACTAGATTTTAATTATTTCCTTTGCCCCCTGCAATCTAGTTCTGTAGATCAGTAACTGGCTGTGATCGATTGTACTTTGAGAAGTTATTCAGATGAACTTTGGGACGTTACAGAATAGGTCTTTCTGCATTAGAAAGATTCAAGCTTTGCTACAAATATTTAAAGAAACAATCACTGCTTCCACAGGATGACATTGTTCCTATGTCAAGTGCAAGGTGGATGGGAAGAAAGAAAAGTCTCAGATACTTTCTCTACATGACAGTGGTTTACCAGGGAAAGCAATTTTGCTCATATTAAAAGGGACCTTTAGAACCCTGTAAGAGTCAACACATTCAGTTCCCTTGGTTTGCTGTTATGGGTTCGTGGAGGTTGTTTCTTTCCTTCCATCATGGGAAGGTCCATCTTAGGTGGCTTGAATGCTACTGGTCCTCTGCAATTCCAGTAGCCTGAACCCAAATGATCTCCATTGGGTGATGGCTTCTGAGTTCCTCTGTGGGACTGGACACTGAAACCCAAGTTGGATTTCTGAAGGGTTCTGAAAGGTCTAAAAAGGCTCCATTTTTCAGATGAGGGTTTGTTTCTATCTCTATTTAAAGAGTCTATGCTGCTGACATCGAGGCCAGGTAAGGAAGTAGAAGATCCATGAGTAAACCGGCTTCTAGGTTTTTGCTTGGGAGAAGGATAGGGTGTACTACTTGGGAGAAAACTGGGCTGAAGCAGTCAGTCTATCTTCTTTTGCCATTTCTCTATTTTGTAACTTCAATTTATGGACTGCCTCTGCCACATTGTGGTATTTGGTTTCTTCTGTGGTGAGGCCTTTATGGGGAGTGTATCCTGCATCTGGTCTGTTGTTCAAAGAGCTGGATGCTCTTGTGTCTGTTTTGTAATTAGAGAATTCATGATGACACATGTAGCCTTGGTCTTCACTGCTGGGGCATTGTTCATTTGGTCAATGGAAGCTGAGGGGGCTATGGAGAAGCTATTTTCTTCTTCCTCAGCCTTGGAAAGCTGTTGGTACTTCCAATCTGAGATGACCAGCTTTTTTCACAGAACCTTACTGCACATGTCAGATGAAGGTGGAGTCATCAGTGTGGGATCCTCCAGGACATCATCATAACTGAATGCCCAACTATGCATTCCAGTTGGCAAAGATATCTTGCCTAGAAGCCCACCGGTACTGTGCTCAATAGCAGGCACATCTGGCTCTCCGGATGCTGCCATGAAAGACTGTGATCCAGGTGTTTCTCTAGATAGATATCCAGAACTCTGATTCCCACAATGAAAGTTATGCAGATAGGACAAAGATGTCAAAAGGAAACATTCCTCAGCTAGTGATGAACTAGCAGAGTCCCAAGCAGATCTCATGCAGAGGCTTTACAAACAGCTGGGTTTGTGTGAGGAGGGTGGGGGGAAGCGATCCACAGCAGCCTAAGGCTCCACCACCAACAGGAAGCTGAGACTAACAAGGCTCCAGGCCCCTGTCACTCCCTACGCACCAAGCACTGGGCGAACCAAGGCCACAATGCTCGTAGCGCCAAGACCCAAACAGTGAAGTAGAGTGAAGCCAACTTTTTTCTTTCAATGCGAAAGGTGACTTTTTTATGACTCAGGAGCAACTGAACATTTAAAGCTTAGTTGAGAGGAAGAATGTTCTTGTGGAAGGAAGGTCAGCCTTACAAATAAGAATTGTTATTGTTGTTCAGTCCTTTTTCAGTCCTATCTGACTCTTTGTGACCCCATTTGGGGTCTTCTTGGCAAGGATACCAGAGTGGTTTGCCATCTCCTTCTCCAATTCATTTTACAAATGGGGAAACTGAAGCAAAAGCGTTAAGTGACTTCCTCTGGGTCACATAGCTAGTAAGTGTCTGAGGCCAGATTTGAACTCAGGAAGATGAGACCTCTTGACTCCAGGCCTAGCACTCTGTCCACTGTGCCACCTAGCTACCCCCAAATAAGAGACATCGGTTTTAATTCAGTTTCTGACACTTGCTATCCATGTGTCTATGGGCAAGTCACTCGGCCTTTAGTTTCCCCATCTACAAAATTGGGTTAATAACCCTAATACCCATTTTACAGGGTTGAGAGGATGAAATGAGATATTGTACACAAATCACTTCACAAAACAAATTGCTATACAAATGTAACCTACTGATTATGACAACTGAATATTATAGATTTAAAACTGGAAGGAGTGGATGTCAATGGTCATACACTCCAGCCACCTCCTTTTACAGATGTGGAAACTGATGGTCAAAGAGGTTGAGTGATTTGCCCAGGGTCAAACAACCTGGAAGTATCTGAGCCAGTATTTAAACCCAGGTCTTGCTTGACTCCAAGTCCATAAGATCATGATGCCTCTCATTTCATTTCAGGTTCAAAATGACATGTCCATGTCCCATCAAATAGCATTTAGGTGAGAAAGAAACTCTTCTCCTTTATGCTTAGAACTTCACAGAATTGCAGAAAGTTTTATGATGCTCTTTCTGAATATCAATGAGTATTTAGTAAAGTAGTCTCTAGAACTTGAGATTTATGTGTCCAGTGTTCAGTGCTATGCCTACAGAAGTACTAACTTTATCCTTTAATGCATCTTCCATGGGGAGTAGGTTTCTGCTTGCCTGAGATGGTCACCAAGGCACCAGGTGAAAATACTGATATCATTTAGAATGACAATGCTACATATTTTATATATAATGTATGTATTATATTATATATATTATTTATATATTTGTATATCATCTATATAATATTTAATTGCATAGATTATAGATTCATATATTCCCATTCTTTATTTATATGTTGAAAATATATTTATATATTCTTACTTTTCCAAAGCACTTTTACCTTTATTACTTAAACCTTGTGAGTTACAAATTCCAAATATTATCTTTATCATATATACATAAAGTAATTAAGGCACAAAGATTACTCAAGGCCATAGTTAATAACAAAGCCAGTCCTAGAGCTCTTGCATCCAAACTCCACTGCTTTCTGATCAGTAAACTACTACTGACATATACAATTACCACTGATTTGTCATGTCATTTCAACATCAACAGAACTTTATTTCTCTGTACTAAACTCTATTATGGTTCTCAGTTTCATAAATTCTATGTTCAACTCATGACTTGATTTTGAGGGGACATATGAATAATTATTATGTGTAGATATTTAAATAAGGTATTATAAAAATGTTAAAGAAGAGAAAGAATTTTGCTGAGAAAGTAATGACTAAACACTGAGAAGTATACGAGTAATCTTAAAAGATATTCAGTATGGTGTTCTTCCCCACAAAAGGTATTAAAAAAATCTGAATAAAAAAATCTTCTACTTGATTTATTCACAACTTGGTTTCAGAATATATTCCCAAAAAGTCAAGAACTCTTACAATTAGAAGGTAAATTTGAACTCTCTTGCTCACCAGTCTGGATTACTCTCTAGTCAAGAGAGCTGCAAAGGAAGGAAGTTGATAGAGAATGACAAATGTTTGAGATTTACTGCTGCATCATTTCAGTGAAGGAGAAAAACGTCATTGTGGTAGGCAAATCTTGTAGTATCTGTTACCTCGGCCAATGTTAACAAGAGAAGCGGTGGGTTTCATTAGTCCTAGTTCCCTCTTTCCAATCAACTTATGAGTCTGGGGTGTCAGACTGACGGCCAGCATTACAAAGTCTGATTGCTGCAGCAGCTCATCCAACTGTGCACAGTAATGGGCTCCAACTGCCTGTTCCTCTTCCACCTTCCTGTCAGAATTAACCAAGAAAAAGTAAAGTGAGTTCTCTAATCAGAGACAGCCCAAGATGCCCAAAGAAACCTCAAGTGACCAAGAACAAAATCAAGGGAAAAGTCACTGAAAAGGAACCTAAAACAAGGGGAAAATGATTTAGTCACATTATTTAATCTAAGGGCTGACAATTAAGTTGAGATTGGATAAATGAAGCGTGGAGGCAGTGTGTTACAGTGGGGAAAGCAACAGATTTACAGTCAGAAAAACTGTCTTCAAATCCTAGCTCCAATTGTCTTGTAAATCAAAGGGACTTTGAAATAAAAAGGATGGGAGAGGGAGAAAACAGCCTCTGCATATTCACCAAGGCAGATATCATAGAGTAATAGTTCTCAAAGTGTGCTTTGTAGAAACTGTGGGATTCCCAACACCCTTTTGTGGGGAAGGGTGGTCCAAAAAGTCAGAACTACTTTTTATAAGACATTATTTGCTTTTAAAATACTCCTCCCTTTTACAACTATATATCTGGGAGGAACAGGATAGGTAAAGAGGGATGGAAGTAATGCTGGATATTAAGAAGATATACTTTTGAGGGAAAATCCAGGAACTGAAATGGGAAAGGAAGAGAAGAATGATGGAGAACATCTGGCTGAAAGTCCACAGAGAAACAGGAGGAATTTTATTTTTACATTGCGATATGGCACTTAATGGAATCATTGATTTCATTCAGAGAGGCAAAGCTTCAACTTAAGTTTGGAAATTTATTTTTTGGAAGTTTTACCTGCGGTTCCTATTGTGATACAGAATCTTCATTTCAAATCCTTTGGCTCGCTGAGCAATCTTATAGCCAATATTGCCCATACCTATGATTCCCAGAGTAGATCCAGTCACTTCTTGGCCCATCCAGTTAATAGAAAAGTGCTTAGTGTCTGGTGAAGTAGCTATTTCATTCCCTAAAAGTCCAAGATGCACAAGTAAGCCATGAAATTGTCTCCACAAACATTTCTATTATACTTTTAAGACAAAGAAATGAAGGAACAAATTGTGATTTGCTTCCTGCCATATAATCTCTGATAAAATGAGTTGTTCTGAGAACTCATGCTCCAGAATACAACTCATCCATTTCTACCATGAAATAACACAAAAGTTTCAGCAAAAAATAAACCATCACATATTGGGAACAGGTAATAGTCTTCCTCATGGTATAAACCAGAATATCCTGGCAAAAAAACTTACATTATAACATTTATTCCAAACTAGCAATCTTCTGTCAAAAAAAAGGCTGGGCTCTTAACCATGGGTCTGGGAACTTGCTTTAAAATTTTTTTGATAACAATATTACAGTAGAATTGATTTTCTTTTGTGATCCAATGTATTTTAATTTGTTCATTTAAAAACATTATTCTGAGAAGGGTTACTTACATAAGCTTCATAAGACATTATCTAGGAATCAGGACAATATGAAAAGGATTTATATTTTTAAATATCAGTTTGAATATTTTTTCATTATTTTTATAAATAAAGTCTTCCTAGTTATCAATTACCATGAAATTAAATGGCTTAAAAGGTCATTTTACCTTC
Organism: Phascolarctos cinereus; assembly: GCF_003287225.1. Classification (NCBI taxonomy): domain Eukaryota; kingdom Metazoa; phylum Chordata; class Mammalia; order Diprotodontia; family Phascolarctidae; genus Phascolarctos; species Phascolarctos cinereus. The sequence continues at coordinate 546,156,416 of NW_027555847.1, read as the reverse complement.
TAATATTCTCCGGGCTGATGCCAGAAGTAGGGCCATTCCCATATCTGCAGTGCTGTTAGTAACAGCATGTGGAGTGTTGGCCAATTTCACACCAAAGCTGGCAATCATGTTCAGGTCCAGATGATCCAGGCCTGCTCCTGGATTTACAATAATCTTCAAGGTAGGTAAGCTCTGCAGGAGCTCCTGGTCAATATGTGGTTTCCCTCCCCATATATATATTGCTTGTATCTTTTGACTGAGATGTGTTTTGTTTTCAAGAAATTCTTGCATGGTGATAAGATTAAAATGTTTCTTAAGATCTTCTACATGATCTTCATTCACACCATAGGGTCCTTCAAAACTACTTATCAAAACACAAGGTAGCTCTTGATTTTGCATGACCTGTGGAGAAAAAATTAAGGGTTTCTGTAATAAAGGAAAAAAATCTTTAGGAATGTAGGGTATGTTCTTTAGTTAATCACTGACTTCCTGAATTACAAAAAAATGGAATATGATTGTTTGGAGGTTTTAGCAAAATTTCTAGCTCACAGGTCCTAGAGCTCATACTACGCTGAGTATACACGTCTCTGCTTTCTCCCACCTTGGCCTTTGTCTATTCTAAAATTAGCCTTACCATCAAAATGAAGAATATTTTCATTATGTTCTTAATTTACTAAATAATAGTCTGTGTTACTGATGCTTAAAGGTCAGTAAATAGAACATTTTATATCTTAAATAGCAATTTTTTTTAAAGTGTAGTGAGTGAATCATTTCTGCCTTTGTCTCACTGGCCCTTGATGGAAAAACTATTTTTTTCTATAGATTTTTTTTATAAGATTCAGTTGAGGAGATAAAGCATAACAATTACTGAGTTGAAAATCTCTTCAGTTTATAATAAATAGGGTATACAACAATCAGAATATATATAAAATTAACTTACATATAATATAAACAAATGTTTACTTGTGAATCCTTAATGAAAAGCTCACCTTTATTTTTTTCCTCTGACTTCAGAATTAGTGGTCTATCCAGTGTCCTATATTGTTTTCATGGTACTAACACAGACAGCTGTGTCTGTCAGTGTAGATAACACAAGTTATGGAATGAACATTTGATTTTTGAAATTAAATTTTGAAAGCCAAAATTTTGCACTTTGAATACCAAGCTGACTCTGAATTGTTTGAGACAGCATCACCACAACACACCATGAAACTGCAACAAAGCAAGAGCTTAACAAAATTGAAAGCAAGAAAAGTTCCTATCATATTGATAAATAAAATGAAGAGGTGCTTAAAACTTTTAAAAAAACTAATTTAGAAAATAAACACTAGTGTGATTTAAAAAAAAGAAAACCAAATTGTTTGAATCAAAGTTGAATAAAGAGAATTCATGACAAATGAAGATGAAATAAACTATCAAAAACTATTTCATCCAATTCAATGGCAAAAAAATGATAACCGAGAAAATGGATGAATATAAAAACAAAATATGCAGATTAACATAACAAGATATAGATTTAGATTATTTACAAAACTCAAGTCAGAAAAAAATTAAATGTGCCATTAATTAAGTCACAAAGACAAATCTACAGGCAGAACCAGATGGATTTCCAAGTGAATTCTATCAAACATTCAAGGAGCAATCAATTCCACTATTACATAAACTATTTACAGAAATGGGGCCTTGGAGGAAAGGATCCCTTCCAGACTATATGATACAAATATGGTATTGACAACTAAACTAGATAGAGACAAAGCAGACAAAAAAACCCCTATACACCAATAAATCTAAGATCACCAAGATAAAATGTTAAGTGAAATATTGGCGAGGAGTCCACAGTGATTTCCCAAAAGATAAGTCATCAAAGGTTATTAACACAGAGTTTTCAAAGGATGAATTGCAAAGTATTTACAACCAGAAGAAAGAATTCTCCAGATTGCTAATAATAAGAGAAATACAAACCAAACAACCTCAAGGAAATTATTAATAAGAATAAAGTCTCCATATACACCAAAATATTTATAGCAACACTTTCTGTGATAGAAAAGAAATAGAAAGAAAGTAGAAGGCCATTGATTGGGGATGGCCAAACAAATTTTGGTACGTGTATATAATGAAATATTACTGTGCTGTAAGAAATAATATATGTGATAAATACAGAGAAGCATGGAAAGATCAACCTGAACTAATGCAGAATGACATAAGCTAAGCCAAGAAAATGACATACACAATATCTATGACAATGTAAATGGAAAGAACAACCACATACCAAAAAACAAAAAATTGAATGTAACAAAATTATAAAGATCAAGCATAACTTGAATGAAGAGGTATGATGATATCCCCCAATTCACATGTTAGTTGAAATGGAAGGTCCATAGGTGTTACATATTACATGTCTTCAGAATTTTTTCAATGTATTTATCAGTTATGTTGATTTTTTTTCCCACTCTATAAAGATATACTATTTCTTATATGGAATGACTGACTGCTTGGGAGGAGAAAGGTAAGGATACTAGGGATAACTGTGATGATGTAACAAACAGAACACATTAATTAAAACTTTAAAAAAAAGAGAGAGACTCAATTAACATACCAAAATGACTGTAAGCTATGACCTGGTTTGGATTTATGCTAAGAATACATGGTTGGTTCAGTATAACAAAAAGTATAAGCATAACAGACAATATTAATAACAAAAACACATTATTATACCAATAGAATCTGTAAAATCCAACATCAATTTAAGGATAAAAATCCTTAAAAAACATAGAAATAAATGGATCTATCCTTAATATGATAAGTAGTATTTATGAAAAACCCAGAGGCAGCATTATATGTAATGGAAAAAGGTAGAAAGAAGCCTTTCAAATAAAATCAGGTATAACACAAAGATATCCATTATCGTCATTATTGCTTAACACAGGACTAGAAATCCTAGCCAAAAAAAGTCAAGAAAAATGAATCAAGGAGATACACACTCGCAAAGAGAACTATTGCTTTCTGCAGATGATATTATGAAGCCCCCAAGAGCTGACTAAAAATTAATTGAAACAGGGGCAGCTAGGTGGCAAAGTGGCTAGAGCACCCACCCTGAAGTCAGGAGGACCTGAGTTCAAATCCGAACTCAGATCAAACACTTGACACTTCCTACCTGTGTGACCCTGGGCAAGTCACTTAACCCTAATTGCCTAAAAAAAAAAATTACACATAAAAACTATATGAATACAACTACAAAATATCCTTCGGGGAGAAAAAAGTAGCCTTAAGTACCTGAAAAAATAACTAACAGTTCACAGATAAGGTGAGTCAACATAATAAAAATATTACCTAAGTCCACTTGTTTATTCAGTGCCATACTAATCAAGTTTTTTAAAGATCACGTTACAGAACTAGAAAAATTATGAAATTCATCTAGAGCAGCAATCAGCAAACTACCTTCCAGACAGATCTGTCCCACTACATATTTTTGTATGATCAGTGAGCTAAGAATGGTTTTTAAATTTTTAAATAAAGTTTTATAATATTTTTAAAATGCAAAAGCTATTCTTAGCTCTACAAAAATAGGTAAAGTGGATTTTGACTTTGGGTTATAGTTTGCTGACCCCTGAGCTAAGGGAACAAAAGATTAAGAATCTCAACGGAAATTAAGAAAAGGATGGGAAGTAATAGAGCCTAACAGTACCAATTTCAAACTATACTAAAAAGCATTAATCAGCAAAAAGATTTGAGAGTGGTTAGAAAATAAAGAAGTTGAATATAAAATATAATACAAATATATATGTAAGGAGGCTGAAAATTAAAAAAAGGAAAATAGAGTAGATATACAACTTACTGAGGCAAAACAATACAATAGAATGATATTCTATAAAGCCGAGTTACTTGATAAGTACTGATTTAACAACAACTGCTGGAAGGAATGGACAGCAGTTTAGGAGATATTGAGTATGGCCCATCAGCAGATCTCATTTCCAAGACAAATAAGGAACTGATTCAATTTTATAAGAACAAAAGCCAATTGATAACAAACAACAATTGATAAATGGTTAAAATTGATGAATGGTTAAAAAATATGAATAGGCAGTTCTCAAGAGAAGAAATCCAATCAATTACAAAAAAATAATGCTCCAAATCATTACAAATCAGAGATATGCAAATTAAAGCAACTTCAAGGTTCAACCTCACACCAATCAGATTGATAATGTTGACCAAAAAACATGAGAATGACAATTGTTAGAAGGACTTCAGGAAAACAGGCATATTCATTCACTCTTCATAGAACTGTGAATTAATTGGTCTAGCCACTTTGGAAAACAATTTGTATCTATGGCTAACTAAACCCTCTAATCTAGGAATAACACAAATAGGCCCATACTCCAAAGGAATCAAAGAAAGAGGAAAAGGACCCATTTATTCAAAAATGTCTATTGCAGCTCTTTTTGTCCCCAGCAGACGATTGGTCAAAAGATAGGGACAGGAAGTTCTCAAAAGAAGAAAAGTAAGCTATGAATAACTATATGAAAAAAAAGCTCAAAATTACTACTACTAAGGTTAATCCATAATTAAGCTTATATCTAAAGAGACAAAAGAGGGAAAGAATCTATCTATATGATGTTCATAGCAGTAGTTTTTTATTGTAGCAAAGAACTAGAAACTAAGGAATGCCCACCAATTGAAGAATAGCTTAACAAATTATGGCTTAAAAATTTAGTGTAACATTATTGCACCATAAAAAATAATGAAAAAAATTGTTTTAGCATAACCTTGGAAGATTTGTATGAACTGACTCAGAGTGAAGTGAATGGAAAAATGAGAAGAATTTATACAATAACAATAATATTATAAAGAAAAACAACTTTGAAAGACTTAAGAACTGTGACCAATAAAACAATCAACAATAAATTCAAAGGACTGATGATGAAGCATGTTACCCTCCTCCTGAAAACAGGTGATACCCTCTAGATACCAAATAAGGTATAACTAAAGACATTTTTAGCTAAAGTCAACAACAATTTGTTTATTTCACCATACTTATTTATTACAAGAGTCATTGAGTACTTTTTAAGTTGAGGGAAAGATTGAAGGGGAAAAATTCAAATAAGTTAACTAATAAAAGAAAAAGAATTAAAGCAGGTCATTGAAATATTTTTTTAAGACACAGAAGAGAACAGAAATAAGGAAGGGCAGTAGAGTCAGAGGCAGTCAGGACAGCTTTGAAAATATGAGATAAAGAGCATATTTAAAAAGAAAAGGAAGCTATATCAATTCACAGTTCTATGTATAACCATCTCTTTCTGTTTTACTATATTTACAGAAATGTCCAACTTATTTAGTGTTTGTCAACTTCACAAAAACAATTTTAAAAAAAAGTAAACACCATTAAATTAAAAACCAAAGAAGATTGTCAGTAGTTTCCATTTCTGGTTTGTTCAGTTTTTTTTTTTTATCATTAATACCTTTTGGTCATTTATTTGTTGGAGAATAACTCTTGGTCTTACATGTCTTAGATACTTAGGCTTTACCAAAGATGTTTGATGCAAAAACTTCATTTTTATGAATAACATTTTCTCCCTTATTATAGCTGCACAGATTTGGTTCATGTAAAAGCTTTTCCATTTTAATGTAAGACAAAATACTTTATTATGCAATGACCAACTGTGAATGACTTGGCTCTTCTCAGCAACAAAACAATCTAAGACAATTTCAAAGAATTCATGATGAAAAAAGCTATCCACCTCCAGAGAAAGAACTGATGGGGAGTCTGAATGTAGATTGAAGCATATTATTTTTCACTTTCTTTTTTTGCCTGCGCTTTCTTTCACAACATGACTAATACAGAAATATGTTTTGCATGACTGTGCATATATCACCTACATCAAATTACTTACTCTCTCAGAGAGGGGAAAAGGGAGGAAGAGAGGGAGAGAATTGAACTCAAAATTTTTAAAAATAGATGTTAAAAATTAATTTTATATGTAACAGAAAAAGATAAAATATTAATCAGAAAATGTTCATATTTTGTTTTATGTTTACCTCTATTCCTTGTTTGGTTAACGAGTCCAGTAGGTACTTTACTCCAAATTCATCCCTAATCCTATCAGCTTTCAGCATTTTTCAATCTGCCTAATGCCTCACTATAGGACTGAAAGTGTCTCTGCTAGGCAAACAATGCTCTTGCTCAGTCTTTTCAGTCATGTTTTACTCTTCCTGACCCCATTTGGGGTTTTCATGGCAAATATACTGGAGTGGTTTGCCATTTCCTTCTACAAAACAATGTTCTCTTAACTGCTGCTAAATAATAGGCTTTAGACAAATAACATGCAAAAGAAAATACTTTCACTTTTTAAAGATCAAATGATAAGGACAACAGTGAGACAGTATATTATACTGTTAAAATCCACACTTCGAAATTAGAAGAAAAAAAAGAACTTGTACTTATTCTTTTGGCCTAACCAAATGATAATTTAGGTATTTACAGCATGGGATACTGATAATTATAACTTGCACTTTGGACTGCTTAGAGATTAACCTTTTTTTCTTATTTGTAAAATGATTTAAGAATTAAAGAAAGAAAATTACCTTTTGTTGAAATTGTCTTCAGGAACTTCAGAATTCTAAAAGATATTATTTACTTGATGACGCTGCAAAATTTCTGTCCAAAGAGGAAAATAAACTAGGGGAAAAAAAACAAGAGAAGAGTTTTATATTCAAGGAGGAGTTTCCCAGTAATGACTGTGAGAGAGAGGGATTTGAAATTATAACCTGTCAGGTGGTAAAAAGACCGTTATCAAATAATATTACTATTTCATTTAGTGAATGAAACATATTTTTTATTACCAACTACTAAGCCAGTCTTGAATCATGCAAAAAAATAAGCCATCACCTTTACTTAGCTGCTTTTTAAAGAAAAATGAAATTCTAGGATTCTGAGATACAAATGAAAAGACACTGCTTGAAATTATAGTAACTCTAACCTAAATGGCCTAAACAAGCTGATAAAATATATGAAATTAATGAAAGTGACATCAATGCTGGTACTCTTTCTGAGAGAACTCCAAAACAACTACCTCAAATCTCACATATCATGGATCCCCTTCATCATTTCTTACATCACTTTTATTATTCCATAACATCCACATAACTTATTCAGCTATTCCCTGATTGGTGGGCATCCCCTCAGTTTCCAATTCTTTTTCTCCACAAAACAGAGCTACTTCAAATATTTTTACACATATGGGTTTTTTCTTCTTTCTCTGATATCTTTGGAATATGTATCTAGTGGCTGGGTCCAAGGGAAAGGACAATTTCATGTTTTTGAAGAACCTACTGTTTTCAAAATACCACATCCCAGTAACACTGTTGCCCTGACCAGATGTCCTCATATGACCTACACTCTTCCCACTGATAGTAGGAGTACCTTTAATGGAGGAGGAGGCCCCAAGTTTATCAGGAAAATGTTTTATTGCATCTTTGTTCACTGATATTACTTTATTAAATTCCTTTCCTTATGTGCCCCAAAATGGTAAAAGGATATTCTGTATCATGAACCCGAAACTGCAGGAGGGCTAGAGATGGAGTGAGGTGCTACATTCTTCCAAATCCAAGTCTGGAATTGTGTCTTGCTGCAAAGTGGGCATAGTCAGACAGTTAACAAGCCTTTATTAACATTTGATATGTGTCAAACCCTGTGTGAAGTACTGGGGACTTTTAAGGAACTTCCATTCTAATGGGGGAACCAGGTACATAAAAGATATATCCAGAAATAGAGGGGTGGTAATTTCAGAGAGGAAGTCATTAGTGAACTAGCTAGTGAAATAGAGTGCTGGTTCTGGAATCAGCAAGACTTATTCTTGTGAGTTAAAATCCTGTTTGAGACACTTACTAGCTGTGTGACTCTTGGCAGGTAATTTACCCGTTTGCCTCAGTTTCCTCATCTCTAAAATGAACTGGAGAAGGAAACAGCAAACTACTCCAGTATCTTTGCCAAGAAAATCCTAAATAGGGTGATATGACTGAACAACAACAATAACAACAACATATGGGGGAAACACCTTTTCAAAAATTAGTATTTGAGCTGGATATTAAAGGAAGCCAGGGAAACTAAGAGGCAGATGGGTGTGGGGAAAGCATTGTGGGTATGGGGTACAGCTAGTGCCATGCAAAGGCAGGTAAAGGACACTAGAGATAGTGTCATTTTCAAGGGGTTGCAAGTAGGCCAGTGCTGCTGGATTGTAGACAGGCTAGAGGGGAGAAAACTCAAAGAAGTTGGGAAAGACAGAAGAAGTCACTTTGTGAAGTGCCCAGCAGAGAACTGGGCATTTGATCCTGGAGTTCACTGGATGGTGGGGTGTGATATGGTTAGATTAATACATTAGAAAAATCATCTTGGCACCTGTAGTCAGAAGAGACTTGGGTTTAAATTATGTCTCTGACACTTAGCAGCCGGTAGAACAATCACAAGTCTTTTGAACCTCAGTTTGTGTGTTGTAAAATAAAGATAATGATACCTACCTCACAGGATCAGTGACAAATGAGATGTTTCAAGTCCTGTCTTTTCCACCTCCCCAACACCTTGCGTCTATTCTCTTCTCTCCAGTAACATGGCCTATTTGGCCCTCAGTACCTATGTTGAAAGTGGTCATCAGAAGGGGCTACCCTCACTGACCCCATGGTTGCAGCAGGTCTTGTGATATCTCTGGAAACTTGTGGCACCTGGAGTCCATTATTCTGACCAGATGTCAATTGCTTCTCACCCTTTGGCTGTTTTGCAAAACAACTTAACTCCTCCCTGTTGCTGTAGCTCCAAAGTATTCCTCCCTGTTCAAGTGAACTTAAATCCCACCCCTTCTGCTCTATTTGGGCACTCCTGTACTCTGGTGCTGTGTGAGGTCCCAAATTGCCAATCCCTCGACTTGATGAAAGATCCTACTTTGATAGTCCTCTTCATTTCAGAATGACACTCCTACCTACCTAGACTGTGATTGTACTAGCCTCAAAATTGATCTTCCTGCTTGCAGGCTCTCCCTTTCCCAAACAATCCCCTACAGAGCTGCCAAAATAATCTTTGTAAAGCAGCAGTCTGACCAGGTCACTTCCCTGCTCTCCAGATGCAATTATCTCTGTGGTAAAATACGAATTCCCCAGCTTGGCATTTAAAGCCTTTAACAGTGTGGCTTGAGCCCACTTTCTCCAGACTCATTTCCCACACTCCACTTTACCCACTCTATTATCCAGTCAAATTATCCTATTTGATAGCCTCCAAACTCTGCAATCTATCTCCTGACTCCACGACTTTACATAGGTTGCCCTTCCTCCCCACTCCTGGACTGCATTTCTTCACTTTTCTGTCTTAAAAACCTTCAAGCTCCAACTCAGGTGCTTTCTATTTTGAGAAGCCTTTTGTGATCACCCTGGTTAATGGTTTTTCCCTGCTCAAATTAGACTGCACCTACTTATCAGTGTAAATGTTGACTGTATCCTTCCTCTTTCTCAGTAGAAGGAAAGCTCCTTGAGAGCAAAGACTGTTTTTTTATGTCTATATCTCTTGAGGTTTGTATAGTATCTTGATCATAGTAAGTACTTAATAAATGCTTTGACTCAATGCCTAGCATAGTGCTTAGCATACTATAATAGGTACTTAATGGTTTGTTTGGTTTTTTTATTGCTTGTGCACCTGTACATTTTAAAATGCTCTCTACATATTGAAAAACAGCATGGCATATTAGACAGCGAGCTGGCCTTAGAGTCAGAAACTGGATGGAGGAGAGAGAATGCACATTTATACAGCACTCCCTATGTTCCAGGCACAGGGCAGCTACGTAGCTTAGTGGATAGACTTCTGGCCTGGAGTCTGAAGATTGATCTTCCTGAGTTCAGGTCTGGCCTCAGACACTTGTTAGCTGTGTGATCCTGGGCAAGTCACTTAACCTTCTTTGCCTCAGTTTGTCAGCGGTAAAGTGAGCTGGTGAAGGAAATGACAAACTACTCCAGTAATCTTTGCAAAGAAAACCCAAAGTGGGGTCTAGATGAGTCAGACTCAATTAAATGACAGAACAATAGCAACAAGAAAACTGTGCAAGGCACTATGCTAAGTGCTTTTTTTTTTTAAACAATTATCTCATTTGATCCTTACAACAATCCTGGGAGGTGCTATTGCTACCATCATTTTATAGTCATATAATTGAAAACTGACACCTTACTTTATTTAATATTACTTCTTAATTATTGATTGAGAATTGTATCTAATCAAAGTATCAATACTTATGGATCAGAGTTGAACTTGATTATATAGGCCTCTGTGGTAGAGTTTGTAAGAGTTTAACTTCCTTATTCCTATGGACTACAGGTTAACCACAAAGACTCACAGCTTGTAAGTTTTTGGAAGGGAGGAAGGGAAAAGGGAAGACAAGTCAACGTCATCATAGGATGTTTGCCCACCACTAGAGTTTCCAGAAGATGAGAGTCAAACCTGTATTTTTCCCTTTTGTCCTGGGTAATAGAAATCTCCTCTCTGAGTGAAGCCAAACCTAAGCCTACCCTTCATCTTCATGTTAAACTAATCACAGTCTTAGTTTAGTTTTCATCACTGGTACCTTAGGTAACCAACTGCATTAAAGAGTTGTTCTCCCGTCAGAGAGGTCCTTGACCTTTGAGAGGCCTTGGAGCTCACTTATTGGCAATTGCTTGCCTTGCTAATAAATTGATCATGCTCTGAACTTTGTGCCTCAGTTTCTCTTTATTTTTTACTGTGAAACACTTAAGCGAACTGAGACAGAGATTAAGTGACTTGCTCAGCACCTGTTTTCAAGTCCTGCGTCTGAGAGGTACCACCTGTGTGTCCCTAGATGAGTCCTTAAACTCTTAGTGCTCTAAGTCAGAGGTATCAAATAGAAAAGTGGGCCACTAAACCATACATAATGATAAGGATACCTGCAGCTGCATATTGACTGAAGAACCACATATTTATTTCCTTTTCATTAATCCAACAACACCTTACAATCTAACAGGAATTACATTTTAAAGTAATTCAAGACACACACAGGAGAGCTGTTAGAGAACTCCTTAGAAACAAAATTGCAGACTGTACTAATTTGCACTGGTAGAAAGAATTTCCTTACCCTAGAGTTTCCTATATAAGTCATGCTCCAGGCATTGTCCTAAGTCCTGAGAGTACAAAGAAAGGCAAAAGACAGCCTAAAGGGGAAGACAACATGCAAACAATTAGGTACATAACAGATATAAACAGGATAAAATGGAGGTAATCTCACAAGAAAGGTACTAGCATTGAGGAAGATTGGGGCAACTTTTTTGCAAAAGGTAGGATTTGAGTCTTAAAGGAGGTCAAGAAAGCCAAGAGGCAAAAACAAGAAAAAACTTTCCAGGAGGAGGGAAGAGACAATGGAAAAAAGCAGAGTTGGGAATTAAAGTGTCTTATTTGAAGAATATCAAGGAACTGTGTCAGTAGACGCAAAATACATGGAAGAGAGTATGGTGTAAGAAGACCTGAAAGGTAGCAAAGAACCAGATTATGAAGGGCATTTTATATTTGATTCTGGGAGTTATTGGAATTTATTGAGTAAAAGGGTGATGTAGTCAGTCAGAGTTATCCTTTAGGAAGACCATTTTTGTCAGCTAAGCGGAGGATGGAATGGAGTGGGAAGTGACTTGGGACAGGGAGACCAACCAGGAGGGCATTATCATTGTCCAGGTCTGAGATGATGAGAGCATGGATCAGGGTGGGGGCAGTGAAAGTGTATCATATGTAGAAATGACAGAACCTGGTAACAGATTGGATATAGAGATTGAAAGTGAGGAGTCAAGCACACCTACATTGGGAGCTTGGGCCCAAGTCATTCAACAAGGATGGTGGTATCCATGACAGGAATAAGGAAGTTTGGAAGAGGGTAGAGTTTTAGGGTAAAGAAAACGTGTTCAAGTTTTTGACACGTTAAGTTTAAGATGTCTAGAGGACATCCAGTTTGAGATGTCCAATAGACAGTTGGAAATGTAAGGCCAGAGGTCAGGAGAAGTGTTAGGGCTGTATAAATGGATCTGAAAATCATCAGCATAGAGATGAAAATTGAATCTATGTGAGCTGGTGAGATCACCAATCAAAATAGCATAAAAGGAGAAGAGAGCCTGGGACAGATCCTTGGGGGTCACCCACAATTGGCAGGTGCAACATGGATAAACATCCAGCAAAGTAAACTGAGGAATGGTCATATAGATAGGAGGAGAACTAGGAGAGAGCAGTGTCATGTAAACCTAGAAAGAAGAAAGTATCAAGGAGAAGAGAGTGATATGTCAAAGGCTACAGAAAAGACAAGAAAGATAATGGTTGAGAAAAGGCTACTGAATTTGGCAATCAACAGAGCATTGGTACCCATAACTCAAATGAAGAGATATGAAAAGACAGCCCCAACCCACCCATTCATGGAAATAGGAGATCCATTGGTATTGCACATTGCACTTGTTTTCAGATTTTTTCAACGTATTGATTAGTTATGCTGATTATTTTTCTTTTTTTAAAAAATACTTTGTTATACGGGATGGTTCTCTGTGAGGGTGAGGGAAGAGGGGAGGATACTAGGGATAACTATGGTGATGTAAGAAACAGAAGACATCAATACAAACCTATTAAGAAAAAGGAAAAAATGAAATCATTAGTAACTGTGGAGAAAGCATGATGAGCTTGGAAGCCAAACTGCAAAAAATCAAGAGAAAGTGAGAAAAGGAAATGGAGGCATTTATTGTAGACAGTTCTCTCTCTCTCTCTCTCTCTCTCTCTCTCTCTCTCTCTCTCTCTCTCTCTCTCTCTCTCTCTCTCTTTCTTTTTGGCAACTGGCATTAAGTGACTTTCCCAGGGTCACACAGCTAGTAAGTGTCAAGTGTTTGGTCTGAGGCTGGATTCAGGGCTGGTGCTCTATCCACTGAGCCACCCAGCTGCCTCTAATGTAGACAGCTTTCTTAAGGAGTTTTAACCATAAAAGGGAGGAGACATATGGGAAAATAGCTGGCAGGGATGGACCAAGGAAATACCAGGCCTAGTCTTTATCCCTATTTAAATATCATTCTAAAAACTTCAATTCCTAGTATCCTCAACCCATTCTCCTGCCACAATTACTTCAAAAGTGAAAGGGGTCTGTATAGGATAGAAGGACATTTTGTAGTTTTCTTTATTCAGTAGGTTGCCATGTACAAAGAATTCATCACCTAGTGGCCAGCCTCCTGGTAATGTACTTAGTTGGGCTGCTTCTCTGGAAGCAGTCTCTTAAGGGTGACTATACTCAAAATCCCTCCAGAATGATAGGATCTGAAGTTCAGCTTTAGAGCTGAAAGGGATCTCTGAAACAGTAAGTGGCACTGTCAGGACTTGAATCTATATCCCCTGACTCCAAATCAAAGTCCCTAAAGTTTATACTTTGATGGCACAGCCTTCAAAAACCTATTAAGTATTTTGTTATTATATTATTATATTATATAAGATTATGAGTATAAGTGTCAACAGATGATCCTATTTGATAAACAAACCCCCCAAATATAGTATGTTTGCTATACCATGAAAACTCTGTCTGCTCAGTCACCACCCTAGTACAAGCCCTCCTCATTTCTCATCTGGACTATTATAACAGGTTTGGTACTGGCTTCCCCACATCATGTCTTTCCCCTCTCCAATCCAACCTCCAAGCCAAGAATTTTTTATTAGGTGCTCACTATGTGCTGAGCCCTCTCCTAAGGGCTGGAGATATAAAGGCAGAAAATATATTCCTTGCTGACAAAGGAGAGACAACATGCAAATAAATATCTAAGTACATCCAAGACACAGTCTAAGTGGAAGGCAATCTCAGAGAGAAGGGACTAAAGGATGGAGGCATTTGTGAAAGACATTCTGAAGAAGGTAGAATTTGAGCTGAGGCTTGAAAGAGGCCTGTTATTCTGAAGTAGAGGTGAGGAGGAAGAGCATTCTAAGCATGGGAGAAAGTGAAAATGTATGGAATTGGGAGATAGAGTGTCATGTGGGAGAAACAGCAAGTAGGCCAATGTAATTGGATCATAGAATAAGGGAAGGAGAGTGAAGTTGTAAGAAGACTGGAAAGGTAGGAAGAAGCCAGATTACAAAGGGCTATAAATGCCAGTGGAATTCTATTTGGTCTTGGAGGCAACAGGGAGCCACCAAAGTTTTTTGAGCAGGTGGGATGATGTGATCAGACCTGGCTTTAGAAAATCATTTTGGAAGCTAATAAATGTAAACAGTTTGTCATTTAAAACCCTTGACAACTTGGCCCTTTCTCACCTTTCACTCTTCTTACATGTAACTTTCTTTGTCATATGCTTTGATCTAGCCATACTGGTCCTCCATGCCTGGAATACAAACCTTTCTCTCCTCCACATCCTGGAACTCCTAGTTTCTTTCAAGACTCAGCTGAAATGCCTATTTCGAAGTTTAGGTTCTTAATCCAGGGTCCATGAACTTATTTTTTAGATAGTTTGATAACTGTACTTCATTATAATTGGCTTCCTTTGTATTCCTACGTATTTTTAATGCATTTTAAAACGTTATTCTGAGAACAGGTTCATTGGTTTCACCAGATTGCCAAAGGGATCTTTGACACAAAAAAGGTTAAGAACCGCTGCTTTACATGAAGCCTTTCCTGAAAAGAATAATTACTAGAATTTATATAGCACTTTAGGTTTTTCAAAACTACTTTTTATATGTTATCTTACTTGATCTTCACAATTCTATATATATGTCATCTTGTTTGATCTTCAAAATAACTTTGAGGTAGGTATTATTACTTTCTCCATTATTACAGAAAAGGAAACTGAGGCTGAGAGTTCTTTGATTTGTCCAATGTTATACTGATATTAAGAGTCTGAAAGCCGGTCATCCTGATTTGGGGCATTTAGGTGGCACAGTGGATTAGAGAACTGGGCCTAGAATCAGGAAGGCTCATCTTTCTAAATTCAAATCCAGCCTCAGACACTTTCAAGCTATATGATGCTGGGCAAGTCACTTAGTCATGTTTGCCTCAGTTTCCTCATCTGTAAAATGAACTGGAGAAGGAAGTAACAAACCACTAGTATCTCTGTCAAGAAAACCCCAAATGGAGTTCTGAAGGATCTGACAACTGAAAAATGATTGAAACAACTCCCTGATTTAAGTTCTGAGATTTATCTACTATAATAGCTCTAGCTACTGGTGTCCTCCTTCTCTCAACCTTATATTAATTCTATGTATGTGTGTGTATGTGTGTGTGTATACGTACATACACGTATAGATATGTGTATATAGTGTATATATACACACATACACACTATTAATATACATATACATGTAGACATATATATGTGTATGCATGTATGTATTTTTATACATATATTGTCTGTCCCCTTAGAAGGTATGTTCAAGTCCTGCTCACTTTTTGCCTTTGAATTCCTGGGGCACAGCATTGTTTTGAACATAGCAAATCCTTAATAAATGTTTGTTAAAAGCAAGTTAGCAAACACTACAGAAAAAAAATCACACTATAGTTGGAAAGACTAAATGTATGGTCCAAATGCAGTTATACATGGTAGTCCAGCAAATTGTATTCCCATGTTCCCCTATTTAGGACTTTTGTTACTAATCCCCTCCAGGCATCCTTCTTATATTCAATATGCATTTATTAAAGACCAACTATGTGCAAATCCCAACTATTTACTACTTGTATCCACAGTTGTTTAACACAGTACATGGCACATAGCAGGGTTTAATAAATGTTTATGGAATGAGCATGAATTCCAGTCCCTGCCTACAGACCAGCAGATGAAACTCCAAGTCAACCTAAGGCTAAGATTTATGATTGTTGTTGTTGTTGTTGTTAACAAGTCTATTAGGTGAGGAAGCTAATGGGATTTCTTGACAATCCTTGCTTTCTCTAGAGCTCTCATTTTCTGGAATGAGGACTATACCTGGGAAGCTGTCTCAGTGAAGGTGGAAAATGCATGGGTGACCACTGAGCAATTTTCCTGGATTTTTACAAAGGTCACATTCTGTGGGTTAGTCTTTGTCATTAATTTTCAACTAGGGCAGAAATCCACTAACTTGTGTTTTGTTTTGTTTTGTTTCTTAATGTTCTGATAATTGTATTTTATTGGTTTTCTTTATAATCTTTATAATCTTATATAGTTTACCCATTTAAAATTAACTTTAATAAAAATTATTTTGGGAAGGTGTCCACAGGATTCACCAGAAAGTGTTCCATTCAGGACACAAAAATGTTTGATTTAGAGGAAATTGAGGATTTCCTGAATTTTCCTCTCCTGTTAAGCTTATCCCTAGAATGACCCATTTGGGATACAGAATCATAGGCTCATGGTTCTAGGGCTGGAAGGGACCCCACAGGTCATCAAGTTTAACCCCCTTCATTACAGATGAAGAAACTGAACACAGTTTTATGTCTGAGGTGAATTTGAACTCAAATCTTCCTGCCTCCAGGTCCAGCTCCAGGAGCCCACAAGCACACATCGACCCACATCCTAAATTCTTGCCATTAACTTGGAGCCAATTTCCCCCTGCACCGAATATCAGTATCCCCTTCCTTCCCAATTCCTGCTTCTTCATTTTATCTCCTTCCCCTTCTCTGGCCCCTGTTCCCTCTCCCTCAGGGAGGCGTTCCCACTCCAGTCATCCTACTGCATATGAAAGGGGGGAAATGAGGCAAGATCATGATGGCCGCTTCCCAAAGCCAGAGATCAACCGGCCCATTTGCAGAAGGGCCACACTGGGGTCAGCACCTCCCCCCACCCCTCCCTGCCCACCCAGGCCTATTCCCCGCCTTCTTCATATACACCACTTCCTTTGGTGGCTCCACTCCTTTAACCGGGGGGTTGTGCCTAGGGACCCACCTCGGGCTGGTGCTCCAAGGTTACAAACAGCTACGGTGTTGCTGAGTTATTCTTCCCGGCCCAGGTGGAGTTGCTTTCTTTCTCCAGCTTCCGGTCTCAGCTCCGGCGCTGATGTAGGGTGCAGGAGGTAGAGAGCTGTCCTTGTAGTCAGGAAGACTTGGATGCAAGGTTTTCCCTCTGACACATTTGATGTTGTTTGTCCTTCCTTTTTTCAAATCAGGGGCTGACTTCTTGACTTTTGACTTAATTGGATTTAAGTGAGGCAGAGTTGCACAAAGTCCTCAGCCTCACTCTCTTTTCAAGTCATCCAAGTCCAATGGCGAGACAAAAGTCCAGAAGTTGGTGACGGCATGGGATGCAGTGGATGACCTTGGCCTCTTAGATAGCTGACCAAGCTGTAAGTACCTGCAGCTCCCGTGCCTTCCTGGCCTTGGAAGAAATTGTTCTCTTGGAGGGAGGGGCGGGGCGGAGTGGGGAAGGGAGGGGGGAAGTGGGGAAGGGAGGGAAGGCTACCTCTGACACAGACATAGGCTATGAGATAGTGGACACATTACTTAATTTCTCAGGGCTCTGAGCTCTTGTTGGGGATGGAAAGCTTTCTACCCAACACTTAAAATAAAGGCTCAAGACAGACCAGCCCTAGAAGAAAAGCCAGGAGGGCTTTTTTTTTTAATATAAATTTATTTATTTTTAGTTTTCAACATTCCCTTCCACAAGTTTTTGAGTTCCAAATTTTCACCCCATCTCCCCCTCCCCCCACCCCAAGATGTCATGCGTTCTGAATATCCCTTCCCCTACTCTGTCCTCTCTTCTATCTCTCTCCCCCTCTCTTATCCCCTTCCCCTTCTATTTTCCTGTAGGGCAGGATAGACTTCTGTACCCCATTTCCTATATTTATTTCCCAGTAGCATGTGAAAACATTTTTTTAAACATATGTTTTTAAAACTTTAGGTTTCAAATTTTCTCTCTTCCTCCCTCCCCACCCACCCTCATTGAAAAGGCAAGCAACTCAATATAAGTTGTACATGTGCAGTTATGCAAAACACGTCCATAGTAGACATGTTGTGAAAAACTAACTCTATTTCCCTTAATCCTATCCTGCCCTCCCATTTATTCTATTCTTTCTTTTGACCCTCTCTCTCCTCAGAAGTATTTACTTCTAATTAACCCCTTTCCCAATCTGCCCTCCTCTCTATCATCCCCCTGCTCTCTTGTCCCCTTTCCCCCCTATTTTCCTGTAGGGTAAGACAGATTTCCATACCCAATTGAATGTGTATGTTATTCCCTCCTTAAGCCAAATCCTATGAGAATAAGATTCACTCATTCCCTCTCACCTTCCCCTGTTTCCCCTTCCACTGTAAGAGACTTTTCTGGTTTTTTTTGTGAGATAATTTACCCCATTCTACCTCTCCCTTTCTTCTTCTCCGAGTATAATCCTCTCTCATCCCTTAATTTTATTCTCCAGATATGACCCCTTAATCTTCAGCACACCCTGTGCCCTCTATCTATCTATATATACATACATATAATTTTTTTCCTCCAACTACCCTGATACTGACAAAGGTCTCATGAGTTATAAATATCATCTTTCCATGCAGGAATGTAAACAGTTCAATCTTAATAAGTCTCTTATGATTTCTCTTTCCTGTTTACCTCTTCATGTTCCACTTGAGTCCTGTATTTGAAAGTCAAATTTTCTATTCAGCTCTGGTCTTTTCATCAAGAATGCTTGAAAGTCCTCTATTTCACTGAATGACCATTTTTTCCCCTGAAGGATTATACTCAGTTTTGCTGGGTAGGTGATTCTTGGTTGTAATCCTATCTCCTTTGCCCTCCAGAATATTATATTCCATGCCCTGCGGTCCTTTAATGTAGAAGCTGCTAAATCTTGTGTTATCCTGATTGTGTTTCCACAGTACTTGAACTGTTTCCTTCTGGCAGCTTGTAATATTTTCTCCTTGACCTGGGAACTCTGGAATTTGGCTATAATATTCCTAGGAGTTTTCCTTTGGGGATCTCTTTCAGGAGGAGATCTGTGGATTCTTTCAATTTCTATTTTGCCCTCTGGTTCTACTATATCAGGGCAGTTTTCCTTGATAATTTCTTGAAAGATGATGTCTAGGCTCTTCTTTTGATCATGGCTTTCAGATAGTCCAATAATTTTTAAATTCTCTCTCCTGGATCTATTTTCCAGGTCAGTTGTTTTTCCAATGAGATATTTCACATTGTTTTCTAATTTTTCATTCTTTTGGATTTGTTCTACTGTGTCATGATTTCTCATAAAGTCACTATCTTCCAATTGCTCTATTCTAATTTTTAAGGAAGTATTTTCTTCAGTAAGCTTTTGGACTTCCTTTTCCATCTGGCCAATTTTGCTTTTTAGGGCATTTTTCTCCTCATTGGCTTTTTGGACCTCTTTTGCCATTTGGGTTAGGCTATTTTTTAAGGTGTTATTTTCTTCAGTATTTTTTTGGGTCTCCTTTAGCATCACTCTCAGTTTTTCCTCTACTTCTCTAACTTGCTTCTCAAAATCATTTTTGAGCTCTTCCATGGCCTGGGACCAATTCATATTTTTCTTGGAGGCTTTGGATGTAGGGGCTTTGACTTTGTTGTCTTCTTCTGGTTGTATATTTTGGTCTTCTTTTTCACCAAAGTAAGATAATATAGTCTGACTCTTTTTGCGCTGCTTGCTCATGATCCCAGCCAATTACTTGAGTTTTAAACTCTTTGTTAAGGTACGAATCTGCTTCCAATGTGGAGAATGTACTGTCCCAAGCTTCGGGGGTTTGTACAGCTGTTTTCAGAGATACTTGTAGGGACCTGTAAATTTTCAGTTCTTCCAAGGTGGTATGATAAGGGGCAAGGTGTTTACTCCTTTCCTGGCCTGCGACTACAAGTACTCCTTTCTGTCCTGTAACTGTGATGAGGGGCACCACAACCACTACAAGCTCCACCAAGCCAGCGCTCCTCCTCCCCCCAGCACCGCTGCCCAGAACTGTGGCCCAGATCCAAACACGGGCAAAGCAAGAGATTCCTGCCTCAGCACTGGCAAAGAGATCCCTGCAATCCCTCTCTGATCAGCCACTGGATTCCCCCTCAGTCTGTGGGCCGGAAGCTCAGGAAGCACCCCCCCCAGGGCCACGCTCTTGGGGAATGGAGCTGAAACCCCACCTTCCTTTCTCAGGCACCGACAGAAACAGACTTTTCCCACTGACCTTCTAATTTGTCTTTGGCATTGGTGGATTGAGGAGTCTGGAAACCTCCACAGCTGCCCGAGATTCAGTCCTCTGAGGCCCGCTCCAGGTTTGCTGCAGCCTGCGCACCCACACTGCGGCCTGTGCACCCACACCGCGCTGCGCTGCGCTTCCAGCCCGGCACGATACACCTTTCTGATCAATCATCCAGGTTGTCTTGGGCTGGAAATTTGTTTCACTCTGTCTTTTTGTGGGTTCTGCTGCTTCAGAATTTGTTTAGAGCCATTTTTTATGAGTATTTGGAAGGGTTTGGAGGAGAGCTCAAGCAAGTCACTGCTTTTACTCTGCCATCTTGGCTCCGCCCCCCCAGGAGGGCTTTTAAAGCCCACCAGGGGAGGTTTTCTGCTGCTGCGAGGTTACCTGCTACTTTTCTGAGAGTTGTAAAACATCTTGGGGCTTTAAACTGAAATAGTACTTTCGCATTTTTTTCTCTCTTTTTAAAAATTCATTTTTTTAAATTTTTAGGTCCAAATTCTCTCCGTTCCCTCTTCCACATCAATTGAGAAATCAAGAAAATGAAAACTTGTTAGAAATATATGTACTCTAGCAAAAAAACAAAACAAAACCAAAACTCTTAATCATTCTTGTCCAAAAGGGGAAAAAAGAAAAAAATGAGAAGAAAATATGTATTGTTTGTGAGAACAAACCCCAAAATCTCAAATAGTTTTAGAAAAAAATTTATTAGGTCTTTAGGTAGAGGATAGTGAGCTGAAAAGGAGATGTGGCTCCCTCTCCTCCAGGCTCTGGAAGGTTTAAAATATATAGGATTTAGACCTGGGTGACAGACAATGTGGTGTATTGATTTGGTATGTAATTGGTCCTTTTCAACATAGAATAACAATAACATTCCCAGTAGCATTGTTGCCCTGATCAGGTGTTCCCTAGGTATGAGCCCATCCTTCAATAACATACACTCTTCCCACTGATAGTGTATATGCATTTATGAAGGGGTATGCCCAAGCTGATAAGGGAAATGTTTTAGTGCATCTCTGCTTACCGATGTTACATTATTAAATCTCTTTGCTTATGCATCCAAAAATGATTAAAGAATATTCCTTATAACCAAGTAAGGTTGCAGGAGGGCTAGGGGGAGGCTACATTCTTCCAAATCTAAGTCAGCAATTGGGGTGGTGGTAGAACAGCAACTCCAAAGATGAATTACCAGTTTTCCCTTTTTGTATAAGAAAAGACTTATCCCTGACTGTGTTAGAAGTTCTCTTTCCTTTTTGGTAATTCAGCATGGTAATTGATGAAAAGGAAGATGTAATTTGCTGCCTCCACATCCACATCAATTCTCTGATAACTTTTGGTGCAGTAATCAGTTGAAGTGGACTAGAACATTAAAGAGTAACATTTCTAGATTTATTCAAGGTAGGCTAACAAGGAAACTATGGAGGGTCTAATCCAGGGGTGGGGCCTCAAGGCGACACACGTGGTCCTCTAGCTCCTCAAGTACCTCCCTTTCAATCTAAACTTCAAAGAGCAAATCCCCTTAATAAAAGGGGATTTCTTCTGTAAAACTTGGGCTTAGTGAAAGGGCTGAATCCAAAGACCTAGAAGGCCAAATGTGGCTTGGAGGCCCTAGGTTCTCCATGCCTGGTCTAATCTATTATTTCAGTTGCTATGTGCTCACTTGGATGTTGATGGACATTTGATTTATGAAGTTATTAGTGGGAAAAGAGATGGACTTCTTCTTCTCCTCCTAACCAGCTGCTGTATCACCCTGAAGATATCTACATCCTGAGGCCCCAATTTCCTGATTGATGAATGTACGCCTACCAGATACAAAGTATACAAAGCAAAAATAAGCCTTTGCTATTTAGTCTGTCATGTTTTCATCACTGTGATCTTTCCACCCAAACAAATCATTTAACATGTACTTTCTTAGGAATAGGAAGGCCACTGAGAGTGCCAGAAGGCTCTCAATCAGTTCTTCCATGATGAGACTGAGACATTGATAAGTTCCCATTCTGATATGAGGTGTTAAAATAACAAAGAATGAGATCTGAAATACAAATGCATTAACATTATTCAGGTTTGATTTTTTTAAAAAATTATGCTATAGTTTCTTTTTTGATATTTGTAGGAAGATTAAAAATTTGTAGGAGATTAAAAAAGAATACAAGAAAATTCCACTTGATTCATGAAGTAATAATGGAATCTTAGAACCAGACAGAACTCAGAGTTAAAGACTGTCTATGCCAACATTCTCATTTTACAGATGAGGTAACTAGAGGCCCACACTAAGAACACAGGATGAATTAGTGTGAGAACCAGTTTTAGAACCCAGAATTCTGGCTCCCAAATCAAGATCTAATACACCACATTGTCTGTGTGTACCTCAAAAGACAGAACAGTGAGTGAAAACTGGTATTACTTTGAAGAATTATGTGTTAAGTCTTGCATTTAGGTGCAACAAATCAACTCTAGAAGACATTGTAAAGTACATGTAGCTTGTCAAGAGTTCATAAGAAAAAATCTAAGCTTCCATTCCCAGTTCTAGTTGATCACCAGCTTGATAAGGCAGTAGTGTGATGTGCCTTTTTATAATTTTTCAAAAGGTTAATATATCTTGACTCTATTCATAGAAATATAGTGCTAAGTACTGGCAGACAACAATCCCACCATACAGTGCATTTATTTTGCTTCATTATGCATAGTTCTTACCAGGGTTGCTGACTTGTTTTTTTTTTTCCCAGTCGGGAGGAGGTCAAAGGGGAAGAATTCAAAGTTAAACATTAAAAGAAAAAGAAAAGAAATTAAAGTGGTTCATTGAACCACTTTTTTTAAAAGACACAGAAGAGAACAGAAAGAAGGAAGGGCAGAAAAATCAGGGGCAGTCAGGACAGCTTTGAATGTATCAGATGAAGTTCATATTTAAAAAGAAAAAGAAGCTATACAGAATAGCCATTCACAGCACCATGTATAACTTTTTTTTCTGCTTTACTATGTGTATGGAAATGCCCAAATTATTTGATGTTTGTCAAATTCACCAAAAAAAAAGCTTTTTTAAAAATTTAAACACCATTAAGTAAGAAAACAAAAAAATTATTTCTAGTTTAAAAAATTGTTAATACCTTTTGTCCATTTATTTGCTAGAGAATAATTCTTGGTCTTCCATGTCTTGGATTCTCAGCTTTACAAAAGATTTTTGATGCAAAGATTTCTTTTTCTTCTTTCTTTTTTTTCTTTTCTTTTTTCTTTCTTTCTTTCTCTCTTTTTCTTTTTTTTTTAACCAAATAGCATTTTCTCCCTTATTCTAGCTGCAGAGATCTGATTCATGAAAAAGTTTTTAATTTTAATATAAGAAAAATTGCTTATATTCTCTTTTATGCTCACCTCTATCCCTTGTTTGATTCAGAAGTCTCTAATCAGAGATCACTCCAAATTCACTTCTAAACCTACAGGTTTTATACTCCTTTTCAGTCTGGCTTCTGGATCATCCACTGGACTGAAAGTCTCTGCTAAGTGAAGAATGCTCTCTTAACTGCTAAATAATAGGCTTTAGACAATGAATATGCAAAAATAAATATCCTCAATTTTTCAAGGTGAAAAACATGGGCACCAGTGAGACAGTATGTTATACTGTTAAAACCTATACTTCAAAATTGGAAAAGGGGCCGCTAGGTGGCACAGTGGATAGAGCACTGGCCCTGAAGTCAGGAGGACCTGAGTTCAAATGTGACCTCAGACATACTAGCTGTGTGATTCTGGGCAAGTCATTTAACCCCAACTGCCTAAGAAAAAAAAAAGAAAGAAAGACAAAATTGGAAGGAAAAAAATGAATTGATGCATATTCTTTCATCTTAACTGAATGATAATTTAGATATTTACAACATGTGATACTAAGGATTGTAACCTGCAGTTTGGACTGCTTAGAGATTAACCTTTTTAATGTCCTACTTGTAAAATGACTGAAGTATAAAAAAAGAAAAGGAAATTACCTTTTGGTGAAATTGTCTCAAGAACTTCAGAGTTCTTAAAGATGTCATCTTTGTTTCTGAATCTACTAAGTTTCTATATAGAGAAGAAAATAAGCTGGAAAAAAAAACAAGAGAAGAAGAGGTTCATATTTAAGGAGTTTTCTAGCAATGATTGTGAGGGGGAGAGATTTGCGCTATAGCCTGTCATGGGGTAAAAAAAATCATTTCAAGTAACACTGCTATTTCTTTAGTGCATGAAATACATTTTTTTTTCGTTGCAACTGCTTAGCCAGAGAAATAAATCAGTCTTGAATCACAAACTAAAAAATAAAAAAGCCCTAAACTTCTAGTTGCTTTTTTAAAGAAAAATGAGATTCTGTGATTCCAAGATGAGCCACTGCCTCAAATTATAGTAACTCCCATACAAGTATTCCAAACAAACTGATGAAAAAATATGAAATATGAAAGTGACATCAATCCTGGTACTGTTTCTGAGAGAATTCCAAAACATCTACCTCAAAGCTGATAAATGACTGATATACAACAACCAATGCTGCTGTAGGGTTAAAGGGCTGGCATTGTAGTCAGGAAAACTTCAAAATTAAATACCTTCCTCTGATACACACATAGGCTGGGAGGCACTGGACACATTGCTTAACATCCCAGTGCTCTGAGCTCTTCTTGCAGATGGAAAGCTTTCTGCCCAAGACTCTTAACATACAGGATCAAGACAGACCAGCCATGGAAGAAAAGCCAGGAGGGGTTTTTTGCCCACGAAGGGAGGTTTTCTGCTGCTGTAAGGCTACCTGCTACTTTTCTAAGACAGCTGCAAAACACTTCAGGGCCTTAAACAAAAATAGCACTTTCTCATTATTTTTTTCCTCTCTTTTTAAGAATTCAATTTTTTTTTCCCATTCAAAATCGCTCTCTCCCTGCCCCCTTCCACTTCCACTGAGAAGGCAAGAAAAAAAAATCTATTACAAATATGTATAATCCACAAAACAAATTCTCCAACTAGTCTTATCCAAAGGGAGAAAAAAAGAAAAAGAAAGAAAGGAAAGAAAATATGTGTTCTTTGTGAGAACAAACCTCCAAATCTGAAATTGTTTTACAAAGAAATGTATTAGGTCATTTGGTAGAGGAGAGTGAGCTGGAAAGGAGTTGTGGCTTCCTCTCTTCCAGGCTCTGTTCTATTGTATTGGATTTAGACACATACTAACCACCCATACCCCAGCAGAATGGGCAAGTGAGAACAATTTGTTCCAATGTCTATGAAGGTGACTAAAGCAGGCGCTGTGGAGCACTTAGAGCTTGGTTAGACTTTGAAGACACCGAGGTCATCCCCTGCATCCTGGAGCCATCATCAGTCCTTTTGACTTTTGTTTTGCCACTGGACTTTGATGACTCTAGAAGAGAGTGAAACTGATGACTTTGTACAAGTCTGCCTCACTTAAATCTAATTTATGTGCAAATCAAAAGATCACCCATACCATTGCTTTTAGTGAAGCCTTTATCAGAAAGATTGTTTATGAAACTTTTCCCTCAATTTTCTGCCTTCCTTCTAA
Organism: Phascolarctos cinereus; assembly: GCF_003287225.1. NCBI lineage: Eukaryota > Metazoa > Chordata > Mammalia > Diprotodontia > Phascolarctidae > Phascolarctos > Phascolarctos cinereus. Next base: position 546,130,808 of record NW_027555847.1, on the reverse strand, counting down.
TCTTGGCTACATGATTGGCTTATAACAGTCCTTGGGCAAAATGCAACAGCAACAGCAATGGTCACTTACTATTAAAGACTTGTGCATTTCATGACCTTCTCATCACTCATCTTCCTTTTACCTAAACACAAAAAAAACTTCATGGATACACCCTTGCAGCAGTCATTGACATTTAACAGACTACTCATTGTAAGGAGAAGAGACAGACAGGATTCGAGAGTAACAAAGGCAATGTGTGGCACAGAGTGCTGGACTGATCAGAGACTTATCCTCTCCAAGCTAAATATTCACATTCAACAAAAGCTGAGCTCCCCTGAGTGGGAACAGTTTGTTGCTAAATTGGAGGGAAAGTTGGGCCAACAAGTGTGGTTGGCAACAGTGGAGCAGAAAAGGAGTAGGCAGCTTTCAGAGATCTGGTGTCTAGCACTGCATTTATTCATCTGGGTCAGAACACTTGCAAACATCAAGACTTTTGATGAAAAAGATGGGAGAATTCAGAAGCTGATAAATGAAAAACAACAACTCCACAGGATTTACCAGCAGAATAGTTCCTCCATCTCTAAGAAGGCAGCATTTAAAAACATCAAAAGTAAAGAACAAGCAATGCTGGGAGATATAGAATTCTTGGCTCAGTAAGAAGGCAGATGAAATTCAGTTTTATACTGACAATAACAATCCAAAGAGCTTTCATGATACCCTGAAGGCTCTTTATGGGCCAAAGACATGTGGTGAATCTCAACCAGTCATTGCTCATGGAGCCACATTGATTACTGAGAAGGACATGATCCTGGAGAAATGGGCCAAACACTTCCATAGTGTTCTCCACAGACTGTCATCAATCAATGCTGAAGCCACTGACCATTTACCTCAGGTTGAAGTCAATCCCTCTCTAGACAAATTTCCAACTGAGGAAGAGGTTTTGAATGCCATTAGGCTCCTCTCCTGTGGCAAACCTGGTGCTGATTCTATTCCAGCTGAGATTTACAAGGTGGGAGGTCCAGTGTTCATACAAAAGCTGACTGAAATTTTCTGGGTTATATGACAAGAGGAAATTATCCTCCAGGAGTTCAAAGATGCCTCTGTTGTCCATCTCTATAAAGGCAAAGGAAATAGATTGTCCTGTGACAATCACAGGGGACTCTCTCTCTTAGTCATTGCTGGCAAGATTCTTACCAGAGCCCTCCTTAACAGGCTGATCCTGCACCTGGAAGATAATCATCTGCATGAGAGCCAGTGTGGCTTCAAAGAAATGTTGATATGGTGTTTAATGTAGAAGCTGCCAAAACTTGTGTTATCCTAACTGTGGCTCCATGATGTTCGAATTGTTTCTTTCTGGCTGCTTGCACGTTTTTCTCCTTGATCTGAGACCTCTTGAATTTGGCTGTAATATTCCTTGCAGTTTTCATTTTGAGATCTCTTTCAGGAGGTGATCAGTGGATTCTTTCAATTTCTATTTTACCCTCTGGTTCTAGAACATCAGGGCAATTTCCTAGCTAATTTCTTGAAAGATGATGTCTAGGCTCTTTTTTTGATCATGGCTTCTGGGTAGTTCAATAATTCTTAAATTATTTCTCCTGGATCTATTTTCCAGGTTAGTTGTTTTTCCAATCAGATATTTCACATTTTCTTCCATTTTTTCAGTCTTTTGATTTTGTTTTATTGTTTCTTGATATCCCATCAAGTCAATAGCTTCCATTTGCCCAATTCTAATTTTTAAGGAATTATTTTCATTAGTGAGCATTTGGACTTCCTTTTTCATTTGGCCAATTCTACTTTTTTTTTTTTGAGGCAATCAGGGTTAAGTGACTTACCCAGGGTCACATAGCTAGTGAGTATCATGTGTCTGAGGCCAGACTTATACTCAGGTCCTCCTGACTCCAAGGCTGGAGCTATATCCACTGAGCCACCTAACTGCTCCATCCAATTCTACTTTTTAAGGAGTTCTTCTGCAGTAAATTTATGTATATCTTTTTTCCATTTGGCCAATTCTGTTTTTTTCTTCATTGATTTTTTTTTTTGTCCCTCTTTTACCATTTTGTCTATTCTGTTTTTTAAGGTGTTATTTTCTTCAGTATTTTTTGTGCCTCCTTTACCAAGCTGTTGACTCTTTTTTCATGAGTTTCTTGTATGACTCTCATTTCTCTTCTCAATTTTTCCTCTACCTCTCTTACTTGATTCTTAAAATTCATTTTTGAGCTCTTCCATGATCTGAGAACAATTCATAGCTTTCTTTGAGGCTTTGGATATAGGAATTTTGACTTTGTTGTCTTCTGAGTTTGTGTTTTGATCTTCTTGTCACCATAGTAACTTTCAATAGTCAGGATCTTTCTGCTGTTTGCTCATTCTTCCAGCCTAATTCTTGACTTTTACCTCTATGCTAAAGTGGGGCTCTGCTTCCAGAGTCGAGAGTTCACTGTCCAAGCTTCAGGTTTTTGTGTAGCTGTTTTCAGAAGTAATTCTGGGGACCTGTAAGTTTTTGGTTCTTGTAAGGGTTGTGATCAAGGGAGAGGTGTGTTTACTACTCTCTTGTTCTGTGCTCTGGTCTGTGAGGGACCACAAGCACTCTTTTCAACCCTGGAACTGTGAGTAGGGTCCTAGCTCCCCTGTGGCTGCAAGTTCTAGTGTGCTATTACTGCTCCTTCTCATTCTAGGACTGAGAACCAGGAATGCAATCCAGATCTAATAGGGGCAATGCAACAGAGTCCTGACCCTGGTGCCATCAAAGGGAGCCCTGTAATCTCTTTCTGACCAGTTGTCTGACCTCTTAGCATTTGTGGGCTGAGAGATCTGGAAACCACTTCTGTGGCCACTGATTCAGTGACCCCCCAAGGCCTACAGGTAGTTTGCTGGGGTGCAGACTGCACAGAACTGTGCTTCACTCTCCCTCTGGTGTAACAGACCTTTTCTGCTGATGTTCTAACTTGTCTTAGACTGAGAAAATTGTTTCACCCTGTCCTGGATTTTGCTGCTCCAGAATTTGTTTTGAGGCATTATTTAAGGATATTTGGAGGGAAAATTTGGAAGAGCTCAGGCAGGTTCATGCCTTTTCTCCATCACTTTGGCTCTGTCTCTGGTGTATGATTTTTTGTTTACAAATGATTGTGCATACCAGGCAGCCTCTGAGACTGAGATGCAGCAAAGTATGGATTGATTGTCTGCTTCTTGTGTTAATTTTGGCCCAACAACACCAAGAAAACAGGTTCTCCACCAGCCAGCATTGCACCATCCATACATGAAACTATTAGTTACAGCATATGGAGAATAGAACCCTAAAAGAAAGTGTGGGAGAGAAGAAGTATTAGAGTGCCAACAAAACTGAAGGTCTACAGAGCTGTTGTGCTGACCTCATTTTTGTATGCCTGTGAAACCTGGACAGCATATAAGAACCATGCCAGGAAACTGAAACACTTCCATTTGAATTGTCTTAGGAATATTATGAAGATCAACTGACGAGATAAGGCATTGGACACTGAGGTCCTTTCTTGAGCTAACCTGCCAAGCATTCAAACTCTACTGTAGAGAGTGCAAATCCAATGGGCTGGCAACACTTTTTAAATGCTAAATGTATGTTTGCCTAAAAGACTGTTTTATGGAGAGCTCACATGATGCAAGCACTCACATGGAGGTCAGAAGAAGCCATACAACAACACCCTCAAGGTCTCTCTGAAGAACTTTGGAATCAAGGGTAGGACACAGAGACCAGGACTGCCCAGTATAGTGTGCCTGCATCAATGAAGACACTGCTCTATGAATGAAGCAAAATTGGCAATAGCTCAAAAGAAATGTTACATATGCAAATTAAGAGATGTCTCCACTCCAAATTTTTATGTGGACTACCTTTGCCTGACCCGTGGTACAGCCTTCCAAGCTCGTATTGGTCTGATCAGCCACAGTTGGGCACATTGTATGTACCTTGACTCCCATGTAGTGTTGTCATTTTGGTCCTCTTTGAGAGCAAAGGCCAAAAGCCAACCAACCAACCACCCCTGAGGACATGGTTTCCTGGTTGCTAACCAGAGGACTAGAGTACTGTTTCAGTAGAGCTCCAGCAAATCTCTACCCCATTTCTGACTGGAGTCTTTGGACTTCTTTTTCTCCTCCATGTCAACTGCCTCCCCCTCCCCAAACCTACATTTTAGTTCCCTTATGTGGTTTCCCCCCAGTAGTCCCTTGAGTGTAACAACTGCCTTGCCTGCTTGCATGTCTATCACTAGAGGTTAGCATTGGACCTGGCATTTAGTAAGAGCTTAATTAATGTTTTTATTATATTATTTTATTTTATTTTTATTTTTATTTGTTAATATTAATATTTGTATTATATTTTATTATAATTAATCTCTGCAGGTTTTAGGGACAAAAACAAAGGACAGTTAAAACTTACAGGAAACATTCAAGTGACATATGCATAAATCTTCCCAAGGAGTTATGTTTCTTGAATTACCTGGCAAATGGCAAAAGAATGGTCCTGGATTATTCTCTTAAGGGCTGATGCTTTCTCTTGAGATTTTACGTGACAAATGCTAACTCAAATTCCATAGGTGAAGTCGAATAAGTTTCTAAGACACATAGAGCCTAGCAGGGGATCAAAGATCTTACTTATTAATTCAGCTATTTAAAAATTACATATGCATATATGTATTTTACAAAAAGCAAAATTGATCACTTACGTCCCTCAGAGTCAGGATATCTCTTCCAATAACAAAACAAAACAAACAACACAAAAAACCACAGCTATATCCCTGTACACCAAATAAGAAACTGATGTATAAAACACAAGTCAGGTATAATGAAATGAATTATTGCAATCCAGATGTAGTAGACATGTATGACTGGTCCCTCATCTCTGATGTCACAGGCAGAGAAACACCAGAGATTGCCCAGGGGAACTCTTTCCCATCTCAGAATAGGATTGTCAAATTTTTATAAAAGGGCAGCAAAAGGTGATATCAGCTAGGAGGAGGAGAAAACTTACAGAGAGGCTCTTTGACTATGACAGAGTCTTTAAAAAAATCAAGTTACTTAACTTTATAATGTACATGCATGTTTCTTTGCATGTATGGGAGAGCCAGTATATCAGTCCCTGTTCCACATCTGGTACAATGGATCACTCACAGCCCAAAGGGTCAAATTATGATGAATTAAAACTCCAAGAGGTAGAGTTTCTGGGCGATTAACAATTAATTTATTAATTAGGCTAGCCAGTAATCAATTAATTGATGGTCAGTGGTTTTTCTTGGTAGCCAAAGTAGCCAACGGAGACCCTGAAATGCTTTAAATCCCTTCTGAACGGGAACTTCCCTGACAGGTGGAAATCAACCTTGATTAGTGGACATTTGATGAGAAGGTGGGCTAAAAGTCTTCAGCTCCATTAGCTGGGAACTTGGCTTGATCATGAGACTCAACAGCCTCCAGCAATCTGGATAGGGGAGCCATTTCCATCCAGACCTCTCTGGCTTGTTTCCTCCTTCAGAAACTTGGTTACCCTAACCTCTAATGGATGGAAACAAGGACAGGGGCATCTTCCCCCAGGCAAAAGCTCCCCCAGATTGGATTCTGTTTGTACTCTAAACAGAAATTAGGTCTCCCAGTTGGGTGGGGTCCTGACTAAAGTTAATGAGCAAGTACTTTGAGGTTTAGAAGCAATTTCACCAGTCATCTGTGAGACTGACTGACCTTTTCAGCAGTTGGGCTGGCCAAAACATAATAAAAAGGGGAAAAAAATGTGGATCACAAGTTGATAATTATTTATTAATACAATGGTATAATATTAATTTCTCTGAAAATGAAGTATTTTTACCCAAAGCATATTTCAATACCCTCAGGTAAAAGTAATTTCTGAGATATTTAATAAGCAGTTCAGATAAAAGCCACATCAAGGTGGTTCCTTGAATCAGGAGGTCTCTGCCAAATTTTAGAAACCACTTTTTTATTCTTCTTGCCCCAAAGACCCAAAGACTGGGTCTGAGATCAGTTCACCTGGAGGCAAAGTTAACCTAAACTGCCTCAGAGTGAGGACCCAGCTTCCTTGCTCACAATAGTATGGAGGTGTGATAGGTTAAAACAAGTCTCAATGAATTATGTCAGCTGGGGTGAGGGAGACTTTGTCCTTGACATATTCAGGGCCTCTTGCATACTCTGGGCCCAATGTTTCTGGAAAATGTGGCAACTAAAAAGGACAAGTCCAGAGGACCCCTTAACAATTTATATATGGGGGAGTAGTAGGGCAGCTAGGTGGCCAAGTGGAGAGAGCACCAACCCTGAAGTCAGGAGGACCTGAGTTCAAATCCGGCCTCAGATCAAACACTTGACACTTACTAGCTGTGTCACCCTGGGCAAGTCACTTAACCCCAATTGCCTAAAAACAAAAAATGAAAAAAACAAAAAAAATTTATATGTCAGAGTGTTATGCAATATTATAGATATGCAGTGTGTGGTGATTAAAATTGACTTTCAAATTAAAGTCCCAGTAGTTGAAATAATATGTACATATACGCCTCAATAAGGAGATACACATGTATTATGTATAGAGAACTGTTGTTTCCCCTGCAGCTTTGTTATACTTAGTAAAGCTATTTATTTAAAGAAATTACAAGAATGCTCCCATGTATCCCTAATTCCTGAGATTATTAAGTGATCCAGTCAAAAGAAGTCATGCAATAATTTTCCTGGGACACTTAAAAAATTAATAGAGAAGCTGGGAATAGAATATATATTGAATGTCTATGGAAGAGGATAAGGTAGTGTAGTGTTGTGTCAGACAGTTGATAAGCCTTTATTAAGCACTTAATACTTGTCAAATCTTGTGCTAAGCACTAGGGATACAAAGAAAGGCAGTAACATTCTCTGCCCTTAAGGAGCTTTCATTCTAATGGTAATACAGCAAATAACTAGATACAGAAAAGATATATTCAGAGTAGATGGGTGGCAATTCAAGAGAGGAAGGTTATTAATCATTAGGAAGCTAGGTGGTGCAGTGGATAAAGCAGCGGACCTGGAGTCAGGAAAACTTGTCTTTGTGAGTTCAAATCTGGCCTGAGTCACTTACTATCTGTGTGACCTGGGCAAGGCACTTAACCCCAATTGACTCCAAAATACAGCAACAACAATAAACTGGGAGATGCCTTTTGCAAAAGTTAGTATTTGAGCTGGATTTTAAAAGAAACAAAACTAAGAGGCAGAGGAGAACATTGTGGGTAGGGGCCACAGCCAGTGTCATGCAAAGGGATGCAAAGGAGAGTAGAGATGATGTCATGTTCAAAGGAGAGCAAGTAGGCCAGTGCTGCTAGATCATAGAGTGGTTGGAAGGTAGAAAATTTCAAGAAGTCGGGAAAGATAGAAAGAAGTCAATTGTGAAGAGCTCTAAATGCCCAGCAGAGAACCGGTTATTTGATCCTGGAGCTGACTGGATAGGGGAGAGATAGGGTTCGGTGGGATTTGAACTCAGGTCTTCCTGATTTGGGGCAGTTAGGTGGTGCAGTGGATACAGCACTGGGTCTGGAGTCAGGAAGACAAGTTCAAGTCCAGCCTCAGACACTTACTGTGTGACCCTGGGCAAGTCACTTTTCTTCATCTGTAAAACGAGCTGGAGAAGGAAACGGCAAACCACTCCATTATCACAACATACACAGTTAAGCTAAGTTGAAGAGACAGGGCAACTTGAAAGCAAGGTAGACTGAGATAGAAATGATTAAATGTAAACATTCAATAAAATTTGGGTTGGGCCCAAGCACTAAGGAACCCAAAGTAGAAGCTTGGGTGGATCCATCACAAGTCCTGGGTGTGGTAACCCAAAATAAAAATGGTTTCGGTGGATCCAGGATGTAGGGGAATAAACCCCCACGCCACCACTACCACCTTCTAGCCATCTTCACCTTTCCTAAATGTTACTGGAGTCAGTCTTTAATCATATAAGGTTAGATTGAAACAGTATACCACTTTTTCCCAAACAATAAATCCTTTTCCCTGCATATGCTTCAATTTGCCATCTAAGTCCACCTCTATGTGGATGTGGATAGCATATTTCATTAAGAGTCCTTTGGAATTGTGGCTGGTCATTCTGTTTTTATCAGAGTTAGAAATGAGATTCTATGATTGTAAGATACAGATGAGAAGACACTGCCTGAAACTATAGTAACTCCAAACCAAATGGTCTAAAAAATATGAATTTAATGAAAGTGACATCAAGCCTGGTACTATTTCTGAAAGAACTCCAAAATAACTATCTCAAAACTCAGGAATCACCAAGTTCATCTCCTTTATCATTTCTTACAGCACATGTAGTTTTGTATCACATTCATGTAACTTATTCAGCCATTCCTCAAATGGTGGGCATCCCATGAATTTCCAATTCTTTGCCTCCACAAAAAGAGATACTATAAACATTTTTATGCATCTGAGTTTTTTCTTTTTTCTCTGATCTGTTTGGGGTATAGAACTAGTGTCTGGGTCAAAGGGAAGGGACAATTTCCTACCTTTTTGCAGAGACTACTCTACTTAAGAGGAAGAAATAGCACCATAGCCAATGACATTAATTGACCCTGAAAGCAAACAGAAGCTCCACATCACATGCACAAGGGGGCAAAGCCTGGCAGTATCTAGAGGAGCAAACAAAGACCACATCCCCAGTAACATTGTTGTCCTGAGCCGTTATTCCCTAGGGATATGCCTCTCCTTCTATGACCTATACTCTTACCACTGATAGTGTATGGAAATTTATGAAGGGGTATGCCCCAAGTTGATATGGGAAATGCTTTATTGGATCTTTCCTCATTGATACTACTTTATTAAACTCCTTTGCTTATATGTCCAAAACTGATTAAAAGAGAGCCTATATAACCAACCAAGCCTGCAGGAAGGTTAGAGATGAGCGTGGCATGCTACATTCTTCCAAATCCAAGTCTGGAATTGGGGTAGTGGTAAAACAGCAGCCCCAAAGATGCATTACCAGTTTCCCCTTTTTGTATAGGGAAGTCTCATCCCTGATGTGAATTAAAAGTTCTCCTTCCGATATGAACAGGCAGTTCTCAGATGAAGAAATTAAAGCTATCTATAGTCTTATGAATAAATGCTCTAAATCACTATTGGTTATAGAAATTCAAACCAAACCAACTCTGAGGTACCATATCACATGACAAAACAGGAAAATGATAAATGCTGGAGAAGATGTGGGAAAATTGGAACACTAATGCATTGTTGGTGGGGTTGTGAAATGATCCAACCATTTTGGAGAGCAATTTGGAACTATGCCCAAAGGGCTACAAAAATGTACATACCCTTTGCCAGCAATAGCACTTCTAGGGCTATATCCCAAAGAGATCATACAAATGGGAAAAGGACCCACATGTACAAAAATATTCATAGCAGCTCTTTTTGTGGTGGCAAAGAATTGGAAATTGAAGTTGTGGTATATGAATATAATGGAATACTATTATGTTATAAGAAATGATGACCAGGCTGACTTCAGAAAAACCTGGAAAGACTTGTATGGTCTGATGCAGAGTGAAGTGAGCAGAACCAGGAGAACGTTGTACACAATAACAGCCACGTTGTGCGATGACCAATATTGATAAACTTAACCCTTCCCAGCAATATAAGGATCTAAGACATCTCCGAAAGCCTCGTGATGGGAAATGCTATCCACATCCAAAGAAAGAACTATGAAAGTTGAATTGCTATTTTTTTTCTCTTCTGTTGAGTATTGTTTCCTCTTCCTGGTGGTTCCTCCTGTTGGTTCTAATTTTTACTTACAACATCATTAATGTGAAAATATGTTTAATAGGAATGTATATGTATAGCCTATATCAGATTGTGTGCTGTCTTGGGGGGTGGGGTGGGTAGGAAGGGGGAGAAAAATTTAAAACTCAAATGCATATGGAAGTGATTGTTGATAATTCAAAATAAATTATTTTTTTTAAAAAAAGTAGATTTCCAGGGAGGAGCTGAGTGATTTTTTTTTTGAAAAGGGATAGTAGGCCAAGTAAGTTTGGGAATCTTTACACAGCTTCCTTTTGAGTGTTGTAAATTAGATTGTAAATTCCTTGAGGGTAGGAACTGTCTTTGTTTTTATTTGTATTTGTATCTCCAGAGCTTAGCAGTGCTGCACATATTAGGCACTTAATAAACGTTTATTGAGTGACTGAAAAAAAAAGTTCTTCCTTTTTGGTGGTAATTGATGAGAAAGAAGGCATTGTTTGCTACCTCCATTTCCAGATCAAAGCTCTGGTATCTTTTTGTGCAGTAAGCAGTTGAAGGGAACTGGAGTATAAAAATGTAACATTCCCAGATTTATTCAAGATTGGCTAAGAAGGGGGCTTTGTAGGGCCTAATCTATGATTTCAGTTGCTAGGTGTTCATTTGAATACAGACACTTGATCAATGAGGTTATTATTGGGAGAAGAGATGGAGGACTTCTCCCAACTTCATTGTCTGGACTTCTTCCCCTCCTCCTAACCAGCTTCTATATCACCCCAAAAGTATCTATACCTTGAGGCCCCAATTTCCTGATTGATGACTACATGACTAACAAACATAAAGTATCAAAGTCAACATAAGTCTCTGTCATTTATTCTGTCATGTTTTCATCATTATGGTCTTTCCATCCAAACAAATCATTTTAGATGTACTTCATTAGGAATAGGAAGGCCATTGACAGCAGCCAGAATACTTTCAACCATATTTTCCTTAATGAGATGTAGACATTGATGAGTCACGCCTCCCAGATGAGGTGTTAAAATTACATTTTTCAACTTTAATAAAGGATGAGATCTGAAATACAAATGCATTAAAAATTATTTAGGTTTCATTGTTTTTTAAAAATTATTTTGTTGTAGTTACATTTTTATAGTTGTGGGAAGATAAAAATTTGTAGGATGTTAAAAATGAGTACAAGAAAATTCCATTTGATTCATGGAGTAATAATGGAATCTTAGAACCAGACAAAACCTTAAAGATTGCCTAGTCCAGTATTCTTGTTTTACAGATGAGGAAACTAGAAGCTCAGAATAAGGGCACAATGCAAGAACCCAGAACCCCTGGCTCCTAAGTCAAGGCTCTGGTAGACTGCTATTATCTTCAAAGTTACCCAAAAGGGATAGAATGCTAAGTGAAAACTAGGTATAATTTGAAGAGTTAAGTGTAAGGGCATGCATTCAAGTGCAATAAATGAACTATTCAAAATGGGTTGAGGTCCATGTAGCTTGTCAAAAGTTCATAAGAAAAAAATCTGAGCTTCCACTCTCAATTCTAGTTGCTCACAAACTTAGTAAGCCAACAATGTGATGGGGCTTTTCATAATTTTTAAAAGGTTAATACAACTATTGGCTGTATTCATAGAAATATAGTACTAAGTATTGAGAAATAATAATCCCATCATACAGTACACTAGTCACATTTCACATGTTCAATTCTTGCTGCCCAATTTTAAGAGGGATTTCAACAAACCAAACTGTGTCCAGAACATGGTGACCAGTAGGGCCAGGGGTTTGTAAACTATCACCTGAGGAAGAGTTAAAATTAATGCAGGTAATTAGCCTGGAGAAGAAAAGACTAAATAGAGACACAAAATCTGACTTCAAATATTTATAGTATTAATAGATGAAGTAATGCATTCGTTTTATGTTATTAATGATGGCAAAGCTAAGACTAATAGATGGAAGGGACAAGTCTGTTAAATTTTAATTATAGACATAGAGTTTGAAGAGTTGTGCTACAAATGTAAGGTATTAGTATAATTTTGTTACCTTTAACAAAAGATGAGGGGGCAGCTAGGTGGCACAGTGGATAGAGCTCCAGCCTTGGAGTCAGAAGGACCTGAGTTCAAATGTGACCTCAGACAGTTGACACTTAACTAGCTATGTGACCCTGGGCAAGTCACTTACCCCCCCCATTGCCTCACCAAAAAGCAAAACAAAACAAAAACAAAAACAAAACATGAGATCTGAAATACCCTACTTTGAAAAATGCTGTATCAGCTTTATTGGTTTCTTTTAGAATTATTAACAAATTATAGTTATATTTTTAAAACTGATACATAGATAAAAATGTAGAAGATTGAAAAAGAATTCAAGAAAATCCCATTTGATTCATGGAAAAATCATCCAATCTTAGAACCATACAGGACCTGAAAGATTTTCTTGTCCAGAAGTTCTTAAAGTATGGTCTGAGAGCCCTCTGAAAGTTCCTGAGACCTGTTTGAGGCATCCACAAGGTCACAGCTATTTGACTATTAAAATATTATTTTTCTGTTAAAATACTCCTTCATTTTCCAACTCCAAATCTGTAAGAAGCAACCAAAACAAAATGTTGAATACATAAACATATATAAAAATCCAGTTGTCTTCTATTGAGTCAGACATTGAAGAGATTTCCAAAAACATGGAAAATAATGCCACTTTTCCAAAAAATTTTTTTGTTTTATAAAATGTTATTTTTCATAAAAGTATGTAATTTATGTTAACATGTCTTGGGTTTATTGTTATTTTTTAATGAATTAATAAAGATTTTATAATTTTTATGAGTTTTAGTGTCAAATATAGTAAGGTATTAATAGATATAACCATCAATTATTTTAAGCACCTAATGAAGTACTGAGACGAAAAATTTTCAGAGACACTGATCTAGTCAAATGTTTTCATTTTTCAGGTGAGGAAATTATGTAGTCAGCCTGGAGAAGAGAAGGCTAGAGACACAAAATTTGATTTCAGAAAGTTTGAACTATATATAGATGAAATGATAGATTTATTTTGCTAAAAATGACAGAACTAGAACCATTGGGATGAAGTGACAAGAAGTTATTTCTTATAGTGAGCCAAAAATCTGTTTAAATATTAGAACTGTTTAACAGTTGAATGGACTGACTCATAGGAGTATCAAACAAGTCATTGCAGATACTCAGTTATAAGCCGGGCAAATAACTCTCAGTGATACGATAGGAAGAATTCCTATCTTGGGTGGGAGATTGGATAGTCAAAAGTCAATGAACATTTATTAAATGCCCACTATATGCCAGGTACTCTGCTAAGTGCTGGGGATAAAAAGAGGAAAAAAAGAAAGTCCATGCCCTAAAGAGCTAGTAATCTGATGGGAGAAGAAAACACAAAAAAGAAAGATAGAAAATGTGTTTGGGAGGGAGGGGAAAAGGTATTTGATCTGGGGACATGAAGAAGTTGGAGAAGGCCCAAAGATGGCAAGCCAAGTAGGAAACCAGGATTAGAAGACCTCTAAACCCTGTAGGTCTATGTGTGAGATATCAGCCAAAGAAAACTTTTATCTTCAAACATGGTTTGGCAACTTTCCTTCTATTTTTATTTTTCAAAAAACTTTTTTTTTTTTGGTGAGGCAGTTGGGGCTAACTGACTTGCCCAGGGTCAGACAGTAGTAAGTATCATGTGACTGAGGCCAGATTTGAACTCAGGTCCTCCTGACTCCAAGGCCAGAACTCTATCCACTGCATCATCTAGCTGCCCCCAAAAAACTTTGCGGAAACAATTTTGTTTTGTTTTGTTTTTACCTTGGCAGGGGTTCAGGGTAAGTCACATCTAGTCCTGCAGCTTTAATAATCCTGGTTTGAAGAGCTTCAACTAGGGCATCTTGATCAACCAGTTGACCTGCATTAATATAACAGTATCTTTGTCACTATCATATAGTTAGACTATATATAATAGGGAAGGAATGTCTTTAAAACTGTATAGTTATCCATGTCCTAATTGACCAAATAACAGAAACTCATAAATAGTAGATTACATAAGATCAAAAGACAGTGATACAAAATTTAAAATGGAGCTTAGAAAACAATAAATATGGCCGTATAACAGTGCAAACAGATATTTTTTATGACTCAAGAGGAACTTCACATTTAAAACTTAGTTGAGAGGAAGAATGTTCTAGTGGAAGGAAGATCAGCCTTAGAAATGAGACTTGGATTTTTATTCAGTTTCCCTCACATTGCCTAGTGTGTGTCTGTGAGTGAGTCACTTAATTTCTGGGTTTTCAGTTTCCTCATGTACAAAATCAGGTTGGGAGGAAAAAATGAGATAATGTGTATAAAAGTGTTTTGCAAATCATAAAGTGCTAGAAAAATGTCAGCTACTGATTATGACCATTGAATATCATAGATTTAGAACTGAAACGGATAGATCTCAAAGGTCATGTAGTCCAATTACTTCATTTTGCAGATATTGAAACTGGTGGTCAAAGAGGTTAAGTGACTTGCACAGGGTCATACAACCAGAAAGTGTCTGAGATAGGATTTAAACCCAGGTCTCCCTGACTCCCAATCCACTAGGTCATGATGCCTCTCATTTCCTTTTAGGTTCAAAATGCTATGCCCATAGCCCATCAAGTAGTGATTAAGTGGAGAAAGAAACTCTTCTCCTTTATGCTTAGAACCTTCACAGACTTGCAAAAGGTTTGTGATGCTCTTTCTGAATGTCCATGAATATTCAGGAAATGCCTAACTCCAAAACTTAGAATAAGAAAGCTTAGTGAGATGCTCTGATAAGGATACTTTTCTTTTGAAGACCAATTCCTTAAAATATTGTTCTTTTGTTTGTTGTAATAACAATCTCCTAATAATAGTTTCCAGAACTGAGATTATTTACATTATACTTTAATGCATCTTCCATGAGGAATAGGTTTCTACTTACCTAAGATGGTCACCTAGGCACTAGGGATAAAGAATGATATCATACAGAATGACAATGCTACATATATTTATATTTTATTTATACAATTATAAAGATTATATAGTCATATACTTTTCTTTATGTTATCATAATATTAAATTCTTAATTTCCAAAGATATTTTACCTTTATTAATATTTGTGAGTTATAATTACAGATATTATCTTTACTATATATACATGAAGGAATGAAAGCACAAAGATTATTCAAGGTCATAGTTAACAGCAGAGCCAATCCTAGAATTCTGTCTTCCAGACTCCACTATCTGCTTTCTGATTATCAATAAACTAATATTGACGCATGCAATCGCCATTCCTTTCAATTATGTCATTTCAATGTCAACAAAACTTTGTCTCTCTATAGTAAACTCTGTTAGAGTTCTCAGTTTTATAAGTTCAATAATCAACCCACGATTTACTTTTGTCTACTATGTGTAGATATTTAAATAAGGTATTATAAAAATGTTAAGGAAGAAAAACGAAGATTTTGCTGAGAAAATAATGACTAAACACTGAGAAACATATACTTAATTGAACTTAGAAGATACCTAACATGGTACAGTTCTTTCACACTAAAGGTATAAAAAAAATCTGAATTTTAAAAAAAAATCTTTTTCTTGACTTATTAATAACCTGTGTTAAAATACATTCACAAAAAGATCAAGAATTCTTATAAGAAGGTACATTGTAACTCCCTTGTTTACCAATCTACGTTATACTTTGAACCAAGAGACTGCAAGAGAAGATTTATTGAGATTTACTGCTGCATCATTTCAGTGAAGGAGAAAAACGTCATTGTGGTAGGCAAATCTTGTAGTATCTGTTACCTCGGCCAATGTTAACAAGAGAAGCGGTGGGTTTCATTAGTCCTAGTTCCCTCTTTCCAATCAACTTATGAGTCTGGGGTGTCAGACTGACGGCCAGCATTACAAAGTCTGATTGCTGCAGCAGCTCATCCAACTGTGCACAGTAATGGGCTCCAACTGCCTGTTCCTCTTCCACCTTCCTGTCAGAATTAACCAAGAAAAAGTAAAGTGAGTTCTCTAATCAGAGACAGCCCAAGATGCCCAAAGAAACCTCAAGTGACCAAGAACAAAATCAAGGGAAAAGTCACTGAAAAGGAACCTAAAACAAGGGGAAAATGATTTAGTCACATTATTTAATCTAAGGGCTGACAATTAAGTTGAGATTGGATAAATGAAGCGTGGAGGCAGTGTGTTACAGTGGGGAAAGCAACAGATTTACAATCAGAAAAACTGTCTTCAAATCCTAGCTCCAATTGTCTTGTAAATCAAAGGGACTTTGAAATAAAAAGGATGGGAGAGGGAGAAAACAGCCTCTGCATATTCACCAAGGCAGATATCATAGAGTAATAGTTCTCAAAGTGTGCTTTGTAGAAACTGTGGGATTCCCAACACCCTTTTGTGGGGAAGGGTGGTCCAAAAAGTCAGAACTACTTTTTATAAGACATTATTTGCTTTTAAAATACTCCTCCCTTTTACAACTATATATCTGGAGGAACAGGATAGGTAAAGAGGGATGGAAGTAATGCTGGATATTAAGAAGATATACTTTTGAGGGAAAATCCAGGAACTGAAATGGGAAAGGAAGAGAAGAATGATGGAGAACATCTGGCTGAAAGTCCACAGAGAAACAGGAGGAATTTTATTTTTACATTGCGATATGGCACTTAATGGAATCATTGATTTCATTCAGAGAGGCAAAGCTTCACTTAAGTTTGGAAATTTATTTTTTGGAAGTTTTACCTGCGGTTCCTATTGTGATACAGAATCTTCATTTCAAATCCTTTGGCTCGCTGAGCAATCTTATAGCCAATATTGCCCATACCTATGATTCCCAGAGTAGATCCAGTCACTTCTTCTCCCATGCAGTTAAAAGAAAAGTGCTTTGTGTCTGGTGAAGTAGCTACCTCATTCCCTAAAAGTCCAAGGTGCAAAAGTGAGCCATGAAACTGTCTCCACGATTTCTATTTTACTTTTAAGACAAAGAAATGAAGAAACAAGTTGTGATTTGCATCCTGCCATATAATCTCTGATAAAATGAGTTGTTCTGAGAACTCATGCTCCAGAACACATGACGCATCCATTTCTACATGAAATAAAACAAAAGTTTCAGCAAAAAATAAACCATCACATATTGGGAACAGGTAATAGTCTTCCTCATAGTATAAATCAGAATATCCTGGCAAAAAAAAGTTACGTTATGACATTTATTCTAAACTAGCAATCTTCTGTCAAAAAAAGGCTGGGCTCTTAACCATGGGTCTGGGAACTTGCTTTAAAATTTTTTAATAACTATTTCAATACAATTGGTATTTTTTGTGATCCTATGTATTTTAATTTGTTCATTTAAAAAACATTCTGAGAAGGGTTACATAAGCTTCATAAGACATTATCTAGGAATCAGGACAATATGAAAAGGATTTATATTTAAAAATATCAGTCTGAATATTTTTTCATTATTTTTACAAATAAAGTCTTCCTAGTTATCAATTACCATGAAATTAAATGGCTTAAAAGGTCATTTTACCTTCTAATATTCTCCGGGCTGATGCCAGAAGTAGGGCCATTCCCATATCTGCAGTGCTGTTAGTAACAGCATGTGGAGTGTTGGCCAATTTCACACCAAAGCTGGCAATCATGTTCAGGTCCAGATGATCCAGGCCTGCTCCTGGATTTACAATAATCTTCAAGGTAGGTAAGCTCTGCAGGAGCTCCTGGTCAATATGTGGTTTCCCTCCCCATATATATATTGCTTGTATCTTTTGACTGAGATGTGTTTTGTTTTCAAGAAATTCTTGCATGGTGATAAGATTAAAATGTTTCTTAAGATCTTCTACATGATCTTCATTCACACCATAGGGTCCTTCAAAATCCCTTATCAAAACACAAGGTAGCTTTTGATCTTGCATGACCTGTGGAGAAAAATAAAGGGTCTCTCTAGTAAAGGGAAAAAAATCTTCAGGAGTATAGAGTGTGTTCTTCAGTTAATCATTGACTTCCTGAATTACAAGAATGGAATAGAATTGTTTGGAGGTTTTAACAAAATTTCTAGAATAGCTCAGAGGTCCCTAGGAGCTCATACTACCTTAAATGTACATTTGTCCTTTGCTTTCTCCCACCTTGGCCTTTCTCTGTTCTAAAACTAGCCATGTGATTAAAATGAAGATTACTTTCATTGTCTTTTAAATTTACTAAATAAGATCTCGTGTTAAAAGTCAACAAATAAGAAATTCTTTTTTTTAAGCATAGCTAGCAAACAATTTTGGCCTTTGTCTCACTGGCCCTTGATGGAAAAACAATTTTTTTCCTATGGAATTTATATAAGATTCAGTTGAGGATATGAAGTATAACATAATTATCCACTTGAAAATTTCTTCAGATTATAATAAACAGGACATATAGTAATCAGAATATATTTAATCAATGGGAACAAATGTTTATTTGTAAACCCTTAATGAAAAGCTCACCTTTATTTTGTTCCTCTGACTTCAGAGTTAGTGATCTCTCCAGTGTCCTACATTGCTTTCATGGTACTAACACAGAAAATTGTGTCTGTCAGTGTAGATAATACAAGTTATGGATTGAGCATTCAATTTTTGAAATTAAATTTTGAAAGCCAAAAGCTTGCTTGTTAAGCAAGAGCTTAACAAAATTGAAAGCAAGAAAAGCGCCAATCATGTTGATAAATAAAATGAAGAGCTGCTTAAAATTTAAAAACACTAATTAAACACTAGTGTGTTTTAAAAAAGAAAATGAAATTGTTTTAATCAAAAGTGAATAAAGAATTCATGACAAATGAAGATGAAATAAGCAGTCAAAAACTATTTTGTCTAATTCTATGGCAAAAAAAAGATAACAGAGAAAATGGATGAATACAAAAACAAAATATGCAAATTAACAGAACAAGTTACAGAGACAATCTAAAGACAGAATTGGATGGATTTCATAGTGAATTCTATCAAACATTCAAACAACAATTAATTCCACTATTACACAAATTATTTACAGAAATAAGGACCTGGGGAAAGGATCCCTTCTAGACTCTATGATACAAATATGGTATTGACAACTAAACTAGGTAGAGACAAAGCAGATTTTTAAAAAACCCTATAGACCAATAAACCTAATGAACATCAAGATTAAATGAAATATTGTCAAGGAGCCTACAGTGATTTCTCAAAAGATAAGTCATCAAAGACTATAAACATAAAGTTTTCAAAGGATGAATTGCAAACAATCATAAGAAAGAATTCTCCAGATTGCTAGTAATAAGAGAAATACAAAGCAAAACAACCTGAAGGAAGTTATTAATAAGAAGAAAGTCCCTATATACACCAAAATATTTATAGCAACATTTTCTGTGATAGAAAAAAATAGAAACAAAGTAGATGGCCATTGATTGGGGAATGGCTAAAGAAATTGTGGTACATGTATATAATGGAATGTTACTGTGCTGTAAGAAATAATGTACGTGATGAATACAGAGAAGCGTGGAAAGACCCACATGAACTGATGCAGAATGAAGTAAGCAGAGCTAAGAAAATGACATACACAACATCCACAACAATGTAAATGGAAAGAACAGCCACATAACAAAAAGTAAAAAAATAAATAAATAATAAAATAATATAGATCAAGGATGACTTGAATGAAGAGATATGAAGACATCCCCCAACCCATGTCTTAGTTGAAGTAGAAGGTCCATAGATGTTACACGTTACACATCTTCAGATTTTTTAAATATATTTATCAGTTGAGTTGATTTTTTTTTTACTCTTTAAAGATATACTACTTGTTATATGGAATATCTCTTTGGGAGGAGAAAGGTAAGGATAGTGGGGATAACTATGATGTAAGAAACAGAACACCTTAATAAAATGTTATTTTTTAAAAAGACTATATTAACATAACAAAATGACTATAAGCTATGACCTTCTTTGGATTTATGCCAAGAATGCATTCTTGGGTTGGTTCAATATAATAAAAGGTATAAGCAGATTATACAATATTATTAACAAAAACACATTGTTATACCAACAGAAGCTGAAAAATCCAACATCAATTTCAAGTAAAAATGCTTTTAAAAATATAGGACTAAATGGGTCTGTCCTTAATATGGTGAGTAGCATTTATCTAAAACCCAGAGGCAATGTTATATGTAATGGAGAAAGGTAGAAGCCTTTCAAATAAAATCAGGTATAACACAAAGATATTTATTATTATTATTATTACTTAACATATGGCTAGAAATCCTAGCCATGAAAATGTCAAGAAAAATGAATCAAAGAAATACACACAAGCAAAGAAAAAAGAGAACTATTACTTCCTGTAGAAGATACTATGAAGCCCCAAAGAGTTGACAAAAATTAATTGAAACAATGGCTTCAGCAAAGTTGCAGGATATAAAATAAATAATAACAATAATAATAGTACCTAACATGTATATAGGTCTTACTATGTGCAAGGCATTGTGCTAAGTGCATTGTAATGATCTTATTTGGTCCAAATAGTAATCCTGGGAGGTAGATATTATTATTATCTTCATTTTACATATGAGAAGACTGTAACAAAGAAAGGTCAAGTGATATTCTCAAGGTCTCATAGCTAGCAAATTTCTGAGGATGGAAATTGAAATCAGGTCTTTCTTACTCTTGGCCCAGTACTCTATCCCCTGTACCACTGAGTTGCCATGGAAATCAACATCATTTCCTATATTACCTATAAATCTCAATATAAGAGAACTTCCATGTAAAAATAATTATATGACATATAAAATACTTGTGACTTTAGCTACTAAAATACACACAAGAACTATATGAACACAAAATATGCTTTAAGGGGAAAAAACTAGACCTAAATACTTGAAGAAATAACTAATGTTTCATGGATAAGGTAAGTTAATATAACAAAGATATTACCTAAGTCCACTTGTTTATTCAGTGCCATACTAATCAAAATTTTTTAAGATTACTTTATAGAACTAGAAAAATGATGAAATTCATCTAGAGCAGCAATCAGCAAATTACCTGCCAGACAGATCTGTCCCACTGCATATTTTTGTATGGCCAGTGAGCTAAGAATGGTTTTTAAATTTTTGAATAAAGTTTTATTATATTTTTAAAATGCAAAAGCTATTCTTAGCTCTACAAAAATAGGTAAAGTGGATTTTGACTTTGGGCTATAGTTGTCTGACTCCTGAGCTAAGGAAACAAAAGATTAAGGATCTCAAGGGAAATTAAGAAAAGGATGGGAAGTAATAGAGCCTAGCAGTACCAATTTCAAACTATACTAAAAAGCATTAATCAGCAAAAGGATTTGAGAGTGGTTAGAAAATAAAGAAGTTGAATATAAAATATAATACAAAACATACATAAAGAGGTTGAAAATAAAGAGTAGAACAGACTAGGTACACACGTTGAGGCAAAGCAATACAATAGCATGATATTCTGAAAAGCCAAGCTACTTGATAAGTACTGATTTAACAACTGCTGGAAGTAATGGAAAGCAGTTTAGCAGATATTGAGTATGGCTCATCAGCAGATCTCATTTCCAAGACAAATAAGGAACTGATTCAAACTTGTAAGAATAAAAGCCATTCACCTATTGATAAATGGTTAAAAATGTGAATAAGCAGTTCTTAAGAGAAGAAATCCAGTCAATAGCTCTACAAAAAAAAAATGCTCCAAATTATTACAAATCAGAGACAGGCAAATTAAAGCAACTTCAAGGTTCAACCTCATACCACTCAGACTGAAAAGATTACAAAACAAAAGAGAATGATAATTGTTAGAAGGACTTCAGGAAAACAGGCATATTCATTCACTCTTTATAGAAGTATGAATTAATTGATCCAGCCACTTTGGAAAACAATTTGTAACTATGCTCAAAAAAATCACTAAACAGTAATAAACTCTTTAACCTAACAATAACACAAATTGGCCCATACTCCAAAGGAATCAAAGAAAGAGGAAAGGGTTCCATATGTACAAAAATGTCTATAGCAGCTCTTTTTGTCCCCAATGGATAAATGGTCAAAAGATAGGAACAGGAAGTTCTCAAAGAAGAAAAGTAAGATATGAAAAAAATGCTCCAAATTACTAGTAATAAGGTTAATCCATGATTAAGCTTATATCTGAAGAGATAAGAGAGGGAAAGAATCCATACATCAAAGACAAAGTTCATAGCAGTCATATCTATTGTAACAAGGAACTAGAAATCAAGGAATGCCCACCAATTGAAGAATAGCTTAACAAATTTTGTCTTAAGAATTTAGTGTAATATTATTGCACCATAAGAAAAAAAGAAAGAGATGGTTTTAGAATAACTAGAAGACTTGAATGAACTGATTCAGAATGAAGTGAATGGAACAATGAGAACAATTTATACAATAACAACAACGTTATAAAGAAAAACAACTTTGAAAGACTTAAGAACTGTGACCAATAAAATAATCAACAATAAATTTAAAGGACTGATGATGAAGCATGTTACCTGCCTCCTGAAAAAGTGGTGATAGCCTCTAGATACCAAATAAGGTATAACTAAAGGCATTTTTAGCCAGTCAACAACAATTTGTTTTGTTTCATCATACATATTTGTTATAAGAGTCACTGAGTTCTTTTTCAGTTGAGGGAAAGATTGAAGGGGAAAAATTCAAACAAGTTAACCAATAAAAGAAAAAGAATTAAAGCAGGCCATTGAAGTGTTTTTTTTTTTAAGATACAGAAGAGAACAGAAATAAGGAAGGGCAGAGGAGTCAGAAGCAATCAGGACAGCTTTGAAAATATGAGATGAAGAGCATATTTAAAAGGAAAAGGAAGCTATAGAGAATATCAATTCACAGTTCCATGTATGACCATCTCTTTCTGTTTTACTATATATATGTGTGTATGTGTGTATATGTGTGTGTGTATGAAAATGCCCAAATCATTTGGTGTTTGTCAAGTTCACAAAAATAATTTTTAAAAAAAAATTTAAGCATCATTAATAAAAAAAAACAGATTTCAATAGTTTCCATTTCTAGTTCATTGTTAATACCTTTTGGTCATTTACTTGTTGGAGAATAACTCTTGGTCTTACATGTCTCGGATACTTAGGCTTTACCAAAGATATTTGATGCAATGACTTCATTTTACAAATAGTATCGTCTTCCTTATTCTAGCTGCACAGATTTGGTTCATGTAAAAGCCTTTTCATTTTATTGTAAGAAAAATTACTTTGTTATGCAATGATCAACTGTGAATAGCTTAGCTCTTTTGGGCAATACAATGATCTAAGACAATTCCAAAGGACTCATGATGAAAAAAGCTATCTACCTCCAGAGAAAGAAAGGAGCCTGAATGCAGATTAAAGCATATTATTTTTCACTTTCTTTTCTTTTCCTGTTTTTTTTCTTTCTGTGCTTTCTTTCACAACATGACTAATACAGAAATATGTTGTGCATGACTGCATATGTATCACATATATCAAATTGCTTACTGTCTCAAAGAGGGGAAAGGGAAGGAAGAGAGGGAGATAACTGAACTCAAAATTTTTTTAAAATGAATGGTAAAAATTATTTTTACATGTAACTGAGAAAAAAACAAAATGTTAATCAAAAAATTGTTTACATTGTCTTTTATGCTTACCTCTGTTCCATGTTTGGTTAAGAAGTCTCTCCCTAACCAAAGATCTAGTATGTACTTTACTCCAAATTCACCTCTTATCCTATAGGATTTCAGTACTTTACAATCTGCCTTCTAGGACTGAAAGTGTCTCTGCTAGGTAAACAACGCTCTTGTTCAGTCTTTTCAATCATGTTTTACTCTTCCTGACCCCATTTGGGGTTTTCATGGCAAAGATACTGGAGTGGTTTGCCATTTCCTTCTACAAAACAATGTTCTCTTAACTGCTGCTAAATAATAGGCTTTAGACAAATAACATGCAAAAGTAAATACTTTCAGTTTTTAAAGATCAAAAGATAAGGACAACAGCAAGACAGTATATTATACTGTTAAAACCTACACTTTGAAATTAGAGGGAAAAAAAGAATTCATACTTATTCTTTTGGTTTAACCAAATGATAATTTAGGTATTTGCAGCATGTGATACTGATGATTATAACCTGTGCTTTGGACTGCTTAGAGATTAACCTTTTTTTTCTTATTTGTAAAATGATTTAAGAATTAAAAAAAGAAAAGAAAATTACTTTTCGTTGAAATTGTCTTCAGGAACTTCAGAGTTCTAAAAGATATTATTTACTTGATGGTTCTGCAAAATTTCTATCCAAAGAGGAAAATGAACTGGAGGAAAAAAAAAAGAGAAGAAGAGTTTTATATTCAAGGAGGAGTTTTCTAGTAATGACTATGAGAGGGAGGGATTTGAAACTATAACCTATCATGTAGTAAAAAAGATCATTATCAAATACTACTACTTTTTTTAGTGAATGTGTTAGCTTTACCACAACTTCCATGAAACCATTGTTGAACCAGGAGGAAGCTTTATTACTGGCCTGGGAAGGCCAGGCATCCCACATGTGAGAACATGCATGTGAGAGCACATGTGTTGACAGATACACACCTTATTATTTCCTATTCTCGCTTTAAATTTCCTTCCCCTGTTTCCCCATTGGCTGGGTACTATAGAGGTTACCGCCTACAAAAAGTGCCTAATTTCTCATATGTGTCTCCACCCTGTTTACATCTCCCACTCCCCACAATTTGGCGACCCTGCCCTTATTTGGGTATGCCCACAACCCTTCTGCTTGGGATGTAGATATGTTAATCTACACCTAACCTCAGAACCGGTTTTTGCTACTTGGTCTATTCACCCACCAATTCTACTTTATGGCTTCCTTTGTTCAGCTTCCACCTAGCCCCTAGATGCATTTTTGTGGCAATGAGAACTAGCTATTTCTCACATTCCCTCCCATTTTAAACTGACTCCAATGTTGTCACATGGGCGTCCACCCCCAGATTGAGTGATATGCAAAAGCAACATCCCCAACCATTTTCCACAAATGAAACGTATTTGTTTATTACTAACTACTAAGCCAGAGAAATAAATGTCTTGAATCATATGCTTAAAATAAAAAAGCCCTAAACCTTTACTTTGTTGCTTTTTTAAGAAAAATGAACTTCTATGATTCTAAGATAGAGATGAGAAGACACTGCTTGAAGTTATAGTAACTCCAACCCAAATAGTCTAAACAAGCTGATAAAAAATATGAAATTAATGAAAATGACATCAATCTTGGTACTATTTCTGAGAAAACTCCAAAACAGCTACCTCAAAACTCACATATCATGGATCCCCTTCATCATTTCTTACATCACATTTAGTATTCCATAATATCCATATAACATAACTTATTCAGCCATTTCCTGATTGGTGGGCATCCCCTCAGTTTCCAATTCTTTTCCTCCACAAAATAGAGCTTCTTTAAATATTTTTACGCATCTGGGTCTTTGCTTCTATGTAGTGGCTGGGTCCAAGGGAAGGACAAATTCATATGTTTTTGCAGAGCCTACTCTTTTCAAGAAGAAGAGACAAGATCATAGCCAATGACTTTAAGCGACACTGAAAGGAAACAGAAGTTCCACAATCACATGCCCAAGGGGACAAAGCTTGACAGCATGTAGAGGAGCAATATCTCAAAAAGACCAAATCCCCAGTAACATTGTTGCCCTGACCAGGTGTTCTCTAGGGATGTGCCTCTACTCATATGACCTATACTCTTCCCACTGATAGTGTGTGTGCATTTAACAGAGGAGGAGGCCCCAGGTTTATCAGGAAAATGTTTTATTGCATCTTTGCTCACTGATGTTACTTTATTAAATTCCTTTGCTTATGTGCCCCAAAATGGTTAAAGGATATTCTGTATCATGAACGGAGGCTGTAGGAGGGTTAGAGATGGGGTGGGGTGCTACATTCTTCCAAATCCAAGTCTGGAATTGTGTCTTGTTGCAAAGTGGGCATAGTCAGACAGTTAACAAGCCTTTATTAATCATTTGATATGTGTCAAACCCTGTGGGAACCACTAAGGAGCCAAAGAAAGGCAATAACAGTGTATACCCTTAAGGAACTTCCATTCTAATGGGGGAACTAGGTACATAAAAACTTGGTCTGGGAGAGGAGTGTAGTTCAGTGTGGGCCACAGAGGCAAAGACAGGCCTCAGTGAACCTGGAGCAGGCCTTGGGGGACTGAGTCACAGGGAGCTGTGGTGGTTTCTAGACTCAACCCACAAATGCCAATGACAACTTAGAAGATCAGTGGGAAAGGTCTGCCAGACCTGGGTGAGAGAAAAGTGTGTAGCCTGAGGGCAGCAGCCACAGTGGCAGCAGTTGCTTCCAGAGCTCTTGGCCCACAGATGATGGAGAGATCAAGTAGCTGATCAAAGGCGGACTGCAGGGATCTCTTTGCTGGCACTGAGGCAGGATTCTCTTGCTTTGCCTGTGCTTGGATCTGGGTCACAGTTCTAGGTATCAGCCCCTGGGGCAAGGAGGAGCTCTGATGTGGTGGAGTAGGAATCCTCCTCACAGTTCCAAGGCAAAAAAGAGTGCTTGTTGTCACTCACAGACCAGAGCATAGGCCAGGAAAGGAGAAAACACTTCTTTTTTGATTATACCACCTTGGAAGAACTGAAAATTTACAAGTCCCTAGAAGTATCTCTGAAAACAGTTGTACAAAACTCCTAAAGCTTGGGACAGTACACTCCCCACACTGGAAGCAGAGCTCTACCTTAACAGAGAGTTAAAAAGTTAAATAATTGGCTGGGAACATGAACAAATAGAGGCAAAAAAACTCATAGAATCTTACTTTGGTGACAAAGAAGATCAAAACATACAAACAGAAGACAACAAAGCCAAAGCTCCTACATCCCAAGCCTCCAAGAAAAATGTGAGTTGGTCTCAGGCCATGGAAGAGCTCAAAAAGGATTTTGAAAATCAAGTAAGAGAAGTAGAGGAAAAACTGGGAAGAGAAATGAGAGTGATGCAAAAAAAAAATCATGAAAAACGTTTCACAGCTTGCTAAAGGAGACCCAAAAAAATACCGAAGAAAATAACACCTGAAAAAATAGACTAATCAAAATGGCAAAAGAGGTCCAAAAGGCCAATGAGGAAAAGAATGCCTTAAAAAGCTGAATTGGACAAATGGAAAAGGAGGTCTAGAAGCTCGCTGGAGAAAATAATTCCTTAAAAATTAGAATGGAGCAAATGGAAGCTAATGACTATGAGAAATAAAGAAATTCTAAAAAAAACCCAAAAGAATGAAAAAATAGAAGATAATGTGAAATATCTCACTGGAAAAACAACTGACCTGGAAAATAGATCCAGGAGACAGAATTTAAAAATTATTGGATCACCTGAAAGCCACGATCAAAAAAAGAGCTTAGACATCATCTTTCAAGAAATTATCAAGGAAAGTCCTCTGATATTCTAGAACCAGAGGGTAAAATAGAAATGGAAAGAATCCACCAATCACTTCCTGAAAGAGATCCCCAAAGGAAAACTCCTAGGAACATTAAAGCCAAATTCCAGAGTTCCCAGGTCAAAGAGAAAATATTACAAGCAGTCAGAAAGAAACAATTCAAGTATTGTGGAAACATAATCAGGCTAACACAAGATTTAGCACCTGATACATGAAGGAACTGGAGGGCTTGGAATATGATATTCTGGAGGTCAAAGGAACTAGGATTAAAACCAAGAATCACCTACTCAGCAAAACTGAGTGTAATCTTCAGGGAAAAAATGGATATTCAGTGAAATAGAGGACTTTCAAGCATTCTTGATGAAAAGACCAGAGCTGAATGTAAAATTTGACTTTCAGATATAAGACTCAAGAAAAGCATGAAAAGGTAAATGGAAAAAAGAAATCACAAGAGACTTATTAAAGTTGAACTGTTTCCATTCCTACATGGAAAGATAATATTGTTAACTCATGAGACCTTTCTCAGAACTAGGGTAATTGGAGGGAATACGTATAGACAGAGGGCACAGGGGGAGTTGTATATGAAGGGATGATTTCTGAAAAATAAAATTAAGGAGTGAGAGGGGATTATACTAGGAGAAGGAGGAAAGGGGAGGTAGAATGGGATAAATTATCTCACATAAAAAAGGCAAGAAAAAGCTTCTACAGTGGAGGGGCAGAGGGGGGAGGTGAGAGGGAATGAGGAAATCTTATTCTCATTGGATTTGGCTTAAGGGGGGAATAACATAAGTACTCACTTGGGTATGGAAATCTTTCTTACCCTACAGGAAAATAGTGGGGAAGGGGATAAGAAAGTGGGAGATAATATAGGGGAGGACAGGTTGGGGGAGGGGATAATCAGAAGCAAAAACTTTTGAGGAGGGACAGGGTCAAAGAAGAGAATAAAATAAATGGGGGGAGGGCAGGATGGGATGGAAGGAAATATAGTCTGTCACAACATGACTACTATGGAAGTGTTTTGCATGACTACACATGTATAACCTGTATCAAATTGCTTGCCTTCTCAATGAAGGTGGGTAGGGAGGGATGAAGGGAGAGAATTTGGAACTCAAAGTTTTAGAAACAAATGTTAAAAATTGTTTTCACATGCAACTGGAAAATAAGATATGCAGGCAAAGGAGTATAGAAATCTATCCTGCCCTATAGGAAAATAGAAGGGAAGGAGATAAGAGAAGGTGGGGAGTGGAGATAGAAGGGAGGGCAGATTAGGGGAAAGGGTATTCAAAATGCATGATGTCCTGGGGTGGGGAGAGGGACAAGATGGGGAGAAAATTTTTGACTCAAAATCTTGTGGAAGTGAATGTTGAAAACTAAAAATAAATTAATTTTTTAAAAGAATCAAACATTTGAAAATATGACCGATTCAAAAAAGGAAAAAGAAAAACAGCATGGCTTATTGGATAGAGAACTAGCCTTAGAGTCAGAAAGGGGATGGAGGAGAGGGGAGAAGCATTTATATAGTACCCACTATGTGCCAGGCACAAGACAGCTAGGTAGCACGGTAGATGGACTGCTGGGCTTGGAGTCAGAAAGATTCTTCTTCCTGAGTTCAAATCTGGCCTCAGGACCTTACTAGCTGTGTGACCCTGGGCAAGTCACTTAACCCTGTTTGTCTCAGTTTCCTCATCTGTAAAATGAGCTGGAGAAGGAAAATGACGAATCATTCCAGTATCTTTGCCAAGAAAATCCCAAATGGAGTCCTGAAGAATCAGACACAACTGAAAAATGACGGAAAAAACAACTTCCTTATTTAAGTTCTGAGCTTTATCTACTATAATAGCTCTGGATGCTAGTGTTCTCCTTCCCCAAACCTTCTATTAATTGTGTGTCTATGTGTATGTGTGTGTGTGTGTATAAACATACACACATATATACATAATTAATATCTACATGCATACACATATAAATAGACATATATGTGTGTATGCATGTATGTATTTTTATATGTATATTGTCTCTTCCCTTAGAATGTATGTTCAAGTGCCTGTTCACTTTTTGCCTTTGGATTCCTGGCACACAGCATTGTTTTGAACATAGCAAATCCTTAATAAATGTTTGCTAAAAGCAATTCGGCAAACACTACAGACAAAAAACAATCACACTATAGTTGGAAAGACTAAATATATGGTCCAAATGCAGTCATACATGGTAGTCCAGCAAACTGTCTTCATATTTTCCCCTATTTAGGACTTTTGTTACTAATCCGCTTGAGGCTTCCTTCTTTTATTCAATATGCATTTATTAAAGACCAACTTTGTGCAAATCCCAACTATTTACTATTTGTTTTCCAGTTGTCTAGTATCATGCATGGCACATAGCAGGGCTTAATAAATACTTATGGAATGAGTACAAAGTTCAGTCCCTGCCTAGAGACCAGCAGATGAAACTCCAAGTCAACCTAAGGCTAAGATTTATGATTTTTTTTGTTAACAAGTCTATTAGGTGAGGAAGCTAATGGGATTTCTTTACAATCCTTGCTTTCTCTAGCTCTCTCATTTTCAAGAATGAGGTCTGTACCTGTGAAACTGTCTCAGTGAAGGTGGAATGCATGGGTGACCACAGAGCAATTTCTCTGGATTTTTACAAAGGTCACATTCTGTGGGTTAGTCTTTGTCATTAATTTTCAACTAGGGCAGACATTCTTTTTATTTTTTTTTATTGGCAGTAAACTTTTTTTTTGTGCTGACAAGTAACTATGTAGAAACTAGGAGGGGTACCTATCAATTGTAATGGTTAAATAAATTATGGCATATGAATTTAATAGAAATTTTTTCAGAAAAAAACTGGGAATACTTGTATGAATTGATGCAGAATGAAGTGAACAGAACCAACAGAGCAATTACACAATAACAACAATATTATAAAGAGAAATAACTTTGAAAAAGAACTCCGATCAACACAATGAATGGCCACAATGCTAAGGGGCTTTTCCTGGGTGCAGAGTGCCTCCCTTCATATGTCCTTTGTAGTTAATTTGGGTATTTATAATAGTCAATATGACTTATTTTCTCAAAGTCGTTGTTAAAACAATATTGCTGTTACTGCATACAACATTCTCTTGGTTCTGTTCATTTCACTCTTCATTATTTTTTAAAAATAAATAAATTTATTTATTTTTAGTTTTCAACATTCACTTCCACAAGATTTTGAGTTCCAAATTTTCTCCTCATCTTGTCCCTCCCCCCACCCCAGGACGTCGTGCATTTTGAAAACCCCTTCCCCTAATCTGCCCTCCCTTCTATCTCCACTCCCCACCTTCTCTTATCCCCTTCCCCTTCTATTTTCCTGTAGGACAGGATAGATTTCTATACACCATTGCCTATATATCTTATTTCCCAGTTGCATGTGAAAAAAATTTTTAACATTTGTTTTTAAAACTTGGGTTCCAAATTTTCTCTCTTCTTCCCTCCCTCCCCACCCACCTTCATTGAGAAGGCAAGCAATTTGATACAGGTTATACATGTGTAGTCATGCAAAACACTTCCATAGTAGTCATGTTGTGAAACACTAACTGTATTTCCCTTCATCCTATCCCACCCCCCATTTATTCTATTCTCTCCTTTGACCCTGTCCCTCCTCAAAGGTTTTTGCTTCTGATTACCCCCTCCCCCAACCTATCCTCCCCTATATCACCCCCCACTCTCTTATTCCCTTCCCCACTATTTTCCTGTAGGGTAAGATAGATTTCCATACCCAAGTGAGTGTGTATGTTATTCCTTCCTTAAGCCAAATCCAATGAGAATAAGATTTCCTCATTCCCTCTCACCTTCCCCCATTTCCCCTCCACTGTAAAAGCCTTTTCTTGTCTTTTTTATATGAGATAATTTATCCCATTCTACCTCACCCTTTCTCCTTCTCCCAGTATAATCCTCTTTCATCCCTTAATTTATTCTTCAGATATCACCCCTTCATTTTCAACTCACCTTGTGCCATCTATCTATCTATTTATCTATCTATCTATCTATCTATCTATCTATCTATCTATCTATCTATCTATTTATCTATCATCTATCTATCTATCTATCTATCTATCTATCTATCTATCTATCTATCTCCCTATCTCTCTATCTACATATAATTTTTTCCCCTCCAACTACCCTAATCCTGACAAAGGCCTCATGAGTTACAAATATCATCTATATAAATATCACATCCCCTGTGGGATGTTGGGGGAGGCAGGTAAGTGGGCCTCCACACCTGACTTTCTTTGAGGGTCCCTGTGCCCCAGTTTCAGGGTCTCTGGGCCCTGTGTTGTTATAACTCTTCTCCAACCAAGACTGGAAGGTATGTAAGCCTCCCCTCTCTCCCTGTGTCTTTCTCATCCTGCAGTTGGGGTTGCTCTCCCCTAGGAATGCTTGAAGCTGCTTTTGGGGCCTGACCTTTCAGATCCCATTAGGTCAGACAGTTATAATGCTGTTTTGCACTCAGCCTGACCTCACAGACTCTCAGACAAGTGGTTTGAGGCCATGGACCTAGGTATACCTTCCACAGCATAGAGATGGACACCTTATCTGGACGCATATGCCTAATTCTGTCGATTCTCTTGGAGCTAGGAAATTGGGGAAACTGCAAGTACTCCCTTCCGTCTACACCCCATATATTCAAGCATGTGTCATATTAAGTGAATCCAAGTGTCCTATAAGTAATATATTCACATAGTCAGGCTTATATACATATATAAAAATGTTTAAAATTCTTTTTTGTGGTGGCAGAGAACTGGAAACTATGGGGGTTCCCACCTCTAGTGAATGGCTAAACAAATGGTATGTGAATATAATGGAATAATACTGCACTACAAGAAAGTATGAAATGGAGAGTGTCAGAGAAACCTAGGAAGACCCACAGGAACTGATGAAAAGTGAACAGGATAATTAATGCAATCTATATGATAATAATATTATAAAGAAAATCAACTTTGAAAGACTTTAAAATTCTGATCAATGCAGTGAGAAGAAATCAAATTCAATAATACATGAAATATGGTTAGGCAGATGTTTATCTGAAAATCTTGGTTTTGGTGGATTGCAAAACAATATGAATCAGTGTGCCATGGCATCCTAAAAAAAAATCTTGGATTAAATTAAGAAAGATTAACTTTTAGGAATAGGGAGATGAAAGCCCTGCTGCACTTTGCCCTGGCCAGACCACTTCTGGAATATTTTGTTCCTTCTAGGTGTCACAGTCAGTAAGCTGGAGAGCATCCAAAAGAGTAACTTGGTTGAGGAAGAGCCTCAAGTGAATGTCATAAGCATTGATTGACTGAAGGGGTGGAGGCGTTGGGGGAGGACATTTAGCCTGGAGGAAAAAAAGGCTAGGGAATAGGGACATGGCTAAGGGTGGGCATGATTGTTGTCTTCAAGTACTTGAAAGGCTATCATATGGACAAGACATTAGGCTTGTTTTGTTTGACCTCAGAGTGAAGAACCAGGAGCAATAAATAGAGGTTAGAAAAAAGCAAATTTTGTCTTGCTACAAGGAAAAGTTTCCTAATAATGAGACATTCAGAAATAGATGGGCTGCTTGGGAGTTAGTGAGTTTCTCCTTATTGAAGGTTGCTAAACAGAGACTGGATGACCACTTATCTGTATCACGTTGTTATAGTAAGGACTTTGATGGGCCATGTGGGGTGGATGAAATGGTTGCTGTGGTCTCTTCCAACTAAAATTGTTGGTTTTCCCAGCCCTTGTCAACCACGAAAATAAGGATAAATGGTTATAAAGGAAGAACCAAGACAGGATAGTAATAATTGATTGTAATAAGACAATTATAATACTTTAGAAACTCAGTATGTGTCTTACAGGTGGTGTCCTCTTCTTTCTTTTCTCACAGAACTCCATTACTCCTTACATGAGCTACTACAACAATCTCCTAACTCTGATCTCCACATCCCTTGTCTCTCTGCCCTTCCAGTCTACCCTTGACACTACTGAGAGATTAATCTTTTTTATCCATACACCTGCTCATGGCCCTCCTATGGAATAAAACTTAAACTTCTTAACTTTTGACAGACTGGTGCCTTTTCAGCCTTGTCTCATGTTATGCTCCTCCATGTGTGCTATGACCTTGCTAAACCACTACTAGCTACTCTTTGTATATATTTAGCATTTCTTCCACTGCTTATCTTTGCTAGTCTAGTTCCCTAATCCTGGAATGCCCTTTCTCTTAACTCCAAATCTCCACCTTTTGAAATTTTGTGACTTATTTGAGGCCCACCACAAATGTTACCTCTTCAGTTAAGCATTCACTGATCTCCTGCTTCTCCCTCAAGTTGGGAATGTTTTCTTGCCTCCAAATTTCAATAGCACTTTATAATTTTCTTATGCTTTAATTACATAGTATTCTGTATCATAATTGTTGCATAATACTGCATATTTGTTATTGTGCTAGATTTTAAGTTCAGGAATACCAGGTATCTTGTTTTAATTACCTTTGTATCTTCCTCCCAAATCTAGTATACTTTATACATAGTAGTCCCTTAATAAATGGTTATTGAATGAATTGATGGATCAGTACATCTTTATTTACAAAGCACAGTATCATGTTATTGGTTTCTCAGAGCTTGTATCAGTTAGGAAGCAGTCTCTGTAATGGCAGACATTATTTACTAGCATCATATAAATCTTCTATAGGACTTGAATCATGTCAGTACAGGTATACATAAAAGGTGAATCAGATGCCCTCTCCACAATGCTATGAATCTATGGAATTCTAACTTTGTCTCAGAAAAGTGTCCAATAAGTAGTCTGCCATGTGGCATGTGAAGTAAATCCAAGTGGTGAAAAGTCCACATTTTCACATATTTTTATGTACTTTATCAGAATTTTTTGAGCCTCATTTAATAACTACCCTTAAGTATGTGTGTGTACATAATAAAATTAACTTACTTAATAAAAATAAACCTAATGATCAAATATGGAATCAGAAACCTGGATTCCAACCCTCAAGCCTGCCATTCAGTGTGTGACATGACATAAGTCATTTAACTTCTTTAGGACTTATTTTCTTAATATCTAAAATGAGGGGCTGGGACTGGCTTCTTGCTATTTTATTGGGTAATACTGCTCATAATTTTCCATCTTCCTCTATAAGATTTAACAGATGAGCTTATATTCTGAACCAATACTGACTTTGGCTGCTATAGCTCTCTACTTGTCAGAGAGATAAAAGTGCTGACTGAAGCAATTTCTTTGTGTTTAGCTAGGCTGTCTTGTATTCCTCGCTGTGGCAATTGATTTATTTAAGTTCAGCATCCTTAGAATATGGTAAAACTCTGTATTTTGATGTATCATAGGTGGCCATGGCCAAAGAATTCATCACCAAGTGTCTAGCTTATTCCAGTACTCAGCTAGGTTGAGCCTCATAAAGCAGACACGGTTTGTTTCCAGGTCTGTACTGGAAGCCTTTGAGGATGGTAGAGCCTGCTTAAGTTTGCCCTCTGCTGGCATAATCTTCAAGAACACTAAGTCAGGGATGCCGTAATGAGGCATCACAGCACAGTATAGGATTTTGGGGAACTGTTCGTCTACCAAGATAATCCTGATTCTAGTTTTTCCTTGCATACTTATTTTGCAAAACCACAAACAATATTTTAAAATAGCATTTATTGTATAATAGAACTTTAGAGCTAGAGAAGGAGCTCAGAAATCATCAAATCCATGGGTTCTTAACCTTTTGTAAGTAATGAGCTCCTTTGGCGAAGCCGATGGTGAGCCCTTCTCAAAAGCATGTTTTTAAATGCATAAAATAAAATGTATATGATTACAAAGGAAGTTACTTATATTGAAATACAGTTATCAGAATTTTTTTTAAGTTCATAGACCCTAGGTTAAGAACCTCTAATCTAATCCAACCCTCTCCTTTTACAGATGTGAAAACTGAGGCCTAGAGACAACTTGTACAAAGTCATACATCAGAGTTAATGGAAGAGCTAGAACTAGATCTCAGATTTTCTTACTATTCTTT
Organism: Phascolarctos cinereus; assembly: GCF_003287225.1. NCBI lineage: Eukaryota > Metazoa > Chordata > Mammalia > Diprotodontia > Phascolarctidae > Phascolarctos > Phascolarctos cinereus. Next base: position 546,095,676 of record NW_027555847.1, on the reverse strand, counting down.
TTTCCTCTTAACAATTTTGTCTGCTTAACAAAATGAGTGTTGGAGGTTGCCAAATTTGGAACACTTGATTTTTTTTTAAAAAAATCATATATGATAGAAAAATTGGACAATTTAGAGAAAATATTTATAAGACTAATTAGTTAAAATTTCAAATCTTCAGTGTTTTTCCTTTTGCTTTTTCATTCTAACTACAGTTATATCTCCATGTAAAATCTTTTGTATTTATTTTACTTCTCCTTTATAATACTTTCCTCTTCTCTTTTTTCCAAGATCAAGGAATACAGAAATTGGATCCAAATTTGCCTTGTAAAGTTGATATCCTTATTTTAATTCTTGATAAAAATCAAATTATTAAATTGGAAAACTTGAGAAATTCAGAAGATTATTGCAGGTATTGTGTGAAACTCAGAGAAATTATTATTTAGTAGTTTATTTATTTTTTAAAGCCTATATAAAGTTGTAAATAATTGCTTTTAGATGGCCAAGGGTAAAACTAGTTTATTATATTGATAATCTTGTACTATATTTATATTACTAAAATAGAAAGGCTGATATGAAAATATTTTTATTAAAATCTCAAGATATTTTTCCCTTCTCATAATGAGAAATAAATTCCTCCTCTGTGATCAAAATTATTATGGCTCTGCCTCTGTGATTGAGTCATAAAGTTGTTCTGGTCATGTGGCTGTTGTATCTTTGCTTTCCTTTGCTGAGAAATAGAAAATAAACATTGTGATAACACTCAATGGTTCAGCAAACTCAGGTGTACTTCCTATGCTAGGAAAACTGGAAAGTAGTTTGCAGAAAATAGGTTGAAACTACCATCTTAAGGCAAGGCAAGTATTTTTTAAAGAAAGTAAATTCCAAATGGCTACTTGACCTAAATATGAAATCATGACACCAAAACCCAACAACAACAAAAATAGGAAGCGGTATTTTACAACTTTAACTGTTTGATAATGTTTTACCAAGCAAGAGCTCATAAAGATGATTATAAAAGGTAAAATTAATTATTTTCATTACATAAAATTGAAAAAATTTTACATTGAACAAAATCAGTATAAGAGAAAATTTTCGTAATGAGAAAATCTTTACATTAAATATTTTAATATTCAAGATATATATAAAAATTGACATAAATATATTAGACTAAGGGCCACTTCCCAAAGGTTAAATTGTCAAAGAAATGAACACTTCTCAAAAGAATATTTATAAACTATTAACAACCATAAGAAAGATGAGTCAAAATCACTAATAATGAAAGAAACGCAAAACAACTATGAAGTTTTTAACTTTATATCCAACAAATTGTTGCAAGATAATAAAAAATGGAAACAGTCAGTGTTTTAGGGCCTATGGGAATACAGGCACACTAATACATTTCCATCAGACTTATGAATTGCACTGATCGTTTCTGGAAAACAATTTGGAATTATCTGAAAAAAAATAATAAAACTTCATATCCTTTGAACCATCTAGCCATACATCTCAACAAGGTCAATAATAGAAAGAAAAATCCTAAATGCAGAAATGTGTTGGTAAATGTTAAACAACTGACTCTCCAATAAAAAAAAATGTACACAGTACACTTTTAAGTTTAATCTGCATTATTAACATTTTATCTAATCTTCTTAAGTATATGCAATCAACAAACAATTAATCAACCCCTAATTTGTAGCATTTGCTGATTTCCAAGATGCAAAGGCTTACACTGAAATTTTAAGTCAACTCCCACAAGCTAGCTAGAGCTGACTCCAGCCCTACCTATATGTACCAGCAGTATAGCTCATCCATCTCTAAGAAGGCAGCATTTAATTCCATCAGAAGTAAAGTACAAGCAAAACTTGGAGAGATGCAGGATTCTTGGCTCAGTAAGAATGCAGATGAAATTCAGCTTTATGCTAATAGTAACAATCCAAAGTGCTTTTATGATGCCCTGAAAGCTATTTAGGGTCAAAGACCTATGGTGCATCTCAACTACTTAGTGTTGATGGAGCTACTTTGATTAGTGATAAGGACTGAACACTTGCATAGTGTTCTTAACAGACTGTCATCAGTCAGTGCTGAGGCCATTCACCATTTACCTCAGATTGAAGTCAGTCCCTGCCTAGCTGAAGTTCCAACTGAAGAAGAGGTTTTGAATGCCATTAGGCTCCTTTAATGTGGCAAAGCACCAGGTGCTGATTCTGTTCCAGCTGAGATTTACAAAGTAGAGGGTCCATTGCTCATACAGAAGCTGACTGAAATTTTCCAGGTTATATGGCAAGAGGAGGTTATCCCCCAGGAGTTCAAGAATGCCTCCATTTTCCATCTCTATAAAGGTAAAAGAAATAGATTGTGCTGTGACAGTCACAGAGGAGGTCTCTCTCTTAGTCACTGCTGGCAAGATTCCTTCTTAATAGGTTGATCCTTCACCTGGAAGATAGTCATCTGCCCGAGAGCCAGTGTGGCTTCAGAAAGGGCCAAGGAACAGTCAATACATTCTTTGCTGCCTGACAACTCCAGGAGAAATGACAAGAGTGGAACAGAAGTCTCTATACAATGTTTGTTGATCTAACCAAGGCCTTTGATACCGTCAATCATGAGGGCTTTTGGAAAATTATGTCAAAATTTGGTTGCCCAGAGAAGTTCATCAGTTCTGTATGTCAATTTAATGACAGCATGCTTGCCTGGATTCTGAAAAATGCACAAAGTTCTCATGCTTTCCCAGTCACCAATGGAGTGAAACAAGGCTTTGTGCTTGCTCCCATGCTTTTTTAGCATGATGTTTTCAGCCATGTTGTAAAATGCTTTCAACAAGGATGAATACACTGATGGTAAATTCTTCAACTTGAAAAGGCTATAAGCCAAGACCAAAGAAGAGGGAGTGTTGGTACACTGGTTGGTACACCATGATTTTCTGTTTGTAGATGATTGTGCATTCAATGCAGCCTCTGAAGCTGAGGTGCAACAAAGTATGAATTGATTCTTTGCTGCTTGTACTAATTTTAGCTTAACAATTAACACCAAGAAAACACAGGTGCTCCATCAGTCACCACTACACCATCCATACGTGGAACCATCGGTTGTAACAAATGGAGAAGTTTTGAATGCTATGGATAAGTTCATTTACCTTGGTAGTGGAGATGTACACACTGATAATGAGGTTGATGCATGTATTGCCAGGGCTAGCTCAGTGTTTGAGAGGCTCCAAAGGAAAGTGTGGGAGAGAAGTATTAGACTGACTACCAAACTGAAGGTCTACAGAGCTGTTGTGTTAACCTCATTGTTGTATGCCTGTGAAACCTGGACAGTATACCAGTACCATGCCAGGAAACTGAATTGCTTCCATTTGAATTTTTTTTTTTTAGGCAATTGGGGTTAAGTGACTTGCCTAGGGTCACACAGCTAGTAAGTGTCAAGTGTTTGGTCTGAGGCCAAATTTGAACTCAGGTTCTCCTGCCTTCAGGGCCGGTGCTCTGTCCACTGTGCTACCTAGCTGCCCCTTAATTGTCTCAAGAAGATTCTGCAGATCACCTGGCAGGATAAGATACTAGACATTATCGAACTAAATTGCCAGGCATTCAAACTCTGCTTTAGAGAGCACAGCTCTGATGGGCTGGCCCCATTGTTCGAATACAAAACCTACGCTTCCCAAAAAGACTATTTTATGGAGAACTCACATAGTGCAAGTTTTCACATAATGGTCAGAAGAATGATACAAGGACCCTCTCAAGGCCTCTCTTAAGAACTTTGGAATTGATTGTGTGACTTGGGAGACACTGGCACAGGACCACTCAGCATAGAGTGCCCACATCTGACAAGATATTGTGCTCTAAGAGCAAAGCAGAATTGAAATAGCTGAAAAGAAATGCAAGATGCACAAATTTAAAGAATCTACTCCAAATGTTCACATGGACTATTTGTGCCCAACCTGTGGTAGAACACTACAAGCTCATACTGGTCTGATCAGCCACAGTCGGACCCACAGAAATTTAATTCTAGCACAGTGATGTCATTCTGGTCCTCTTCAAGAACGAAGGACAACAACCAACCTATTTGTAACAAAACATTCACAGTAACATTTTGTGGTAGTAAAAATGGAAACAAAATGGATATTCATCAATTTGAGAATGACAAAAAACAACAACTGTGGTATATGAATGTATTGAGAAGCAGCATGATGTAGTGGATAGAGAGTGAGTCTTGAAGTTGGGAAAACCTGGGTCCGAGTCCCACTTCTGAAACATTCTGGCTATTTCCCCAAGCAAGTCACTTAATCTCTCAGTGCTCAAGATGACTATCTAGGGCAAGACCATAATTTTCAGAAAAGTTGCTGACCTGCATTGGCATAAAGTGTTTCCTTACTTAAGAATTCTATATAGCAATGAAATAACTGGTTCCTCCCTATATGAATATCATATACTATTATTGTAAAAGAATTAATCAGAGGAAATCAGAGAAATATTAGAACAAATTGTATGAAGTGATACAAAGCAAAGACACAATGACAACTACGATAATTTGAACAAAAAGGAAATGAAAGGAACCTGAACTCTGAGTAACTGTTAGTAACTAATCATGGCCTTGTCAAGCAGATGATGAAATGTACTTGCCTTCCTTTTAAGAGAAAGGTTGGGTCCTAAGGATGTGGAATGCAATACAGTCATCCTTTCCACATCACAGGTTTAGGGGTGTGGCGTACCTATTATCTTTTGGCTTCCCTTTGTACCAGAGAAGAACTCTGACTTTTTTCTTTTCCTTTTATGGGATGTTTACAGTATTTATTATAAAATTTGTGTTAAGTATTTGGTCATAGACTCTGTGTCATCTGCTAGCCTTTGCTCATCTGTAGCTTCCACAAAACTCCCAAAAAATTCTCATTTAATTTCTTATGCAGACACCATAGATCAAAACTATGATGGGGAAAGTTGCAATGCAGAAGGAATAACTGTATAGACTTTGAGGAAGGATTCAGTTAGGGATCAAGTAGGGAGAGGGAAGAGGAAGATTAAAACCAAATGAATGATACAAGGGAAAAAGGACAACAACAAAAAAGAAAAGAAGTACTATATTTGGACTGTAAAATGAGAGTTGAGTTCAACCTCACTAATAATTGAAAACATGTTTTGGTACCATTTTATATTGCTCAGATTGACAAGAATTATTAAAAATAATAAAAACAGTTTGGATTGGCATATGGAAAAATTGGTACACTTATATATTGCTGGTGGAATTACAAATTGCTACAATCCTTGAGAGCACATTGGCAATCAGCAGCAAGAATCACAAAAATCATCATATATTTTTAATTTAAAATCTCATTGTGGAGAATACATATGAAAAGTTTTACCTATCAAAAGGCATATTTTGCAGTATTATGCATATATGCACACATATATATACATAGCTATATAGAAAGTGTGTATTATTTATAATCACAAAGAAAATAGCCTAAATGTCCAAAAGTTGAGGAATAGCTCAACAAACTTGCATGTCAATGTAAGAAAGACTTAGAATCTCATAGTTATTTTGATCTGTATTTGCCTTATTGGTAATTTTGAATGAGTTTTCATATAATTTATATTAATTTGCAGTGTTTCTTTTGAGAACTGTTTGTTCAAATCCTTTGATGCCACTAAAATGATAAAAATAGAAATTTAGAAAAGTTTAAAAAGACTTTTAAAGAAGAAAGCAGATTCAGAACAATATATAGTGTGTGACTATAAAATTAAAATTCATGTACCAACACATAAATAATAGACAAACAGAATGAAAGGCAATGTGATATGAGTGGCCATGCTGGTATGATCATTTTGTATGTTTCATTTTAAAGATAGGTGCACCATTTTAACATTATTCTTGATATAATCCTTGTTTCTTTTAAAAATATGTGATTTCAGTATTTTGCCATTGAAAATAACATTAGTTATCAGTAACTAACGACCAGTTAGTTTGAATGATGGGTGTGGCCAAGCTTGACTCAGCAATCGGGGTAAATTTTCCTCTTAACAGCATTGGTTGTGTGGAGGGGCTAAAGAAGCCAGTTTACTTGGAATGGCTCAGTTTGGCAGGAAATCATCTCAAGGTAAACTATTTTTTGTTTTAAAGTAAGATCTGGCTTCTGAATGGGTAAGAGAAGTTAAAAGGAATAAACCACTTATCCTTAGGTTTCCAGACAAATTTTTTTAAACTTTATTCGTCCCTTCTGACAGGAAAGGGGAAGGGAGATAATACTTTCCAAGGATTCATCCAAAGTAGAGTAGACATATGATCATATTGTTTTGGTTTAAATTTGGTAGATGGAAGAGGAGCTGATTTTCAGAACCAGGGAGAAATTGTTGCACTCATACATGCTGAAGATAATTAAACCTTGAAACCCATTGTGTGACACTGAGTCTTTTTAGTTCAACAGACAGATCTTTTATTACTGATCTCTTTCTTGTCATCCCTTTCTGGGATAGAAGAGTTATCAATAATGAACAATCTTTGTGTAATGACTGTGCCATCTGTTCCAGGATTTAATTAGCGACCATATGTTGTTAGTTGGTGCCTAAATCTCAAAGCCCTAGATGGATATATGATTTCTTAAAAATAAAGGTGAGTATGACCTCTTTACTCCATGATTTTCTGTGTAATAACTACAAATGAGTATTAAAACCATTCTTAACTTGAAATATGACATTAACACCTAAAATACCATATCCTAACAATTTGCAGTTATGCCTTTTTTGGTTTATTCCACAAGGTAATAAAGCATTAGTGAAAAAGCTGTTTGTTCTTAAATGCCTAGAAGCTGAATGTATGATTCATCTGAAAAGTTATGTTTACCGGTGATATGACCCAATACTAAGTTGATATATCATCTCAGCCTCTATTCATTAGAAAGTGGTAAATTTATTAAAACTGAGTCTTTAAGAAGTCTTACTTGGTTCCACTTAACAGTACCTTCCCTCTGTGATCATCTTCAGTTTATTATGTAAATATAGCTGTTTACATATTGTCCTCTTCATTAGATTATGAGCTCCTTTAGAGGAGGCGCTGTCTTGGCCATACTTTGTGTCTCCAGCACTTAATACAGTGCCTAGCACATAATAAATGTCTGTTGAGTTGATTTAACTAAAATGACACAGAGACAACACTTTTTTGTTGTATGATAGTGTTATTCAGTGCTTACTCCAAATCTTGTCATGTACTGAAACAGTTAATATCTAATTGGGATTTTTCTCACATACCACCTGCAGTGGAGATTTCCTCACCTTCCTTCATAAAAGAGCACTTTAATGTCATGGACAGAGAGTCCAATTCAAGACCAAGAAAACCTGGGTTCAAGTTCTATCTCTGCCATATACTAACTGTGTGTCCTTGGAGAAGTCACTCAGCCTCTTGGTACTGTAGGCATCTCTAAGTCTGTAACTTGCAGAGAAGGTGCCTGTATGCACCTTTTTGTTTTGTTGGGAGTTCCCTGTACTACTGATATCACCAGACAAGTTCCTAACTTCATCACACTTCCCCTCTTAGGGGCTCCATAAGGTCTCTTCCATCTCTAAATCCTATTAACCTATTTAGTTCATAGAATATATCTTGTAAAAAATTATCTTAGACTAAATTCTTAAATTTTAACTACCTATAGCAAACTCATTGCTGATGATGAACTTATTAGGAAGCCAGGTGGTACTATGGGTAGAATGCTGAGCCTGGAGTCAGGAGGACCTGAGTTCAAATCAGGCCTATCTCGCTATCTGTATGACTATGCATCAGTCACATAACTTCTATCTACCTCAGTTTCCTCAGCTGTAAATGGGGATCATGATAGCACCTTATCTGTTGTAAAGCTCAAGTGAGATAATATTTATAAAGCTCTCAATACAGTCCTTGGCACTTAGTAAGCATTTAATAAGTGCTTGGTCCCCCTTCCAATTAACATTTGCTCCAGTGAACAAAACACCAAAAAGAGCAAAGCCTCCCAAGATAGACTTACCTCTTGTTCTGGATATTTGCCTCTTCTAATTCTATACTGCAGTGGTAAGAACAGGTAGTGTTTTGTTTTTCTCTTGGTGTTGTAAAAGTAAAATCTGGAATAGAGACTAAGGTGCAAAGGTCTGAGCACAATCAATTGGCTGAGCACAGCCAATAATTGGAGTCAGTGAAACCCTCAGTAGTCAGAGACAAACAGAGGAGTTCCAGAGCTTCTTTTTATAGTAGTAAAAGAGGAACTGGAGAATTCCAGATTCATGAGAAACTTGTTTTGAACATATTTTGATTGAATGAGACAGGTCGCTTGACTTGTGGTTAGGTTAGGTATATTCTGGAACATGCTAAGTATAGCTTGGCACTATTGCCAACATTTCAGGTATGGGCATGTTGGGAGTGTAATGGAGCATTTTGGAGGTAGGGACAGTCCCCAGGCTATCCATCTAATCAGTCACAATACTACCTTAATCAGCCCGTCCATCAAGTAAATACTGCTGTAACTGAAATGTTCTGGTACTGTACTAAATGTGGTCTAGAGTGTTAACTTAGCTGAACACAAAAGGCAAATGCTTACTTGGGAAACAAGGAAGGCACTGTGTTGAGCTGGTTTTGCAAAAGCTGAGTACTGTAGAAATGAGGAACTTAATATTTAACATAAATCTACTGATTGTATAACTAGTTTCATAATGATTATACATCTTATTCTAAAGTTATCTAAATTCATTCTTATCTTTTCGGCTAAAAACAAACTAACCATAATCAAGACTAACTTATCAAAGAAAATGATTCTCACAATATCTAGCACAGTGCCTAGAAAGCAGGTACTTAATAAATGCTCATTGATTGATTAATGGAAGAGAAACTGGTAGAGAATGGTAGCAATAATATTTTCCTCCATTGATGCTGTTTAAGGTTAATTATTATGTCTTCAGTTTAAAAGGTAAATGGCTTTATAGTGAAGGCAAAGGACATTTATATCAGCCTGGCCAACTTATTCAATTAATCCAGTATTTGGCTACTGCTTGCCCTCCTTCCTCTACAGTGGACCTTCAAATCACAGAAGATGTTAGGCTGAAGAAGACACTGAGCAAGCAAAGGGGAGCCCAAATTAGTAACTGGTGGATTTTCAAAGAATACGTTTAATTGAGGTATCCTTTCTTCTTAAGAAAGAATGTAATCATTAAAATTCATATGCAAATTATATATCCCAAAAGGAATTCTGCTAGGCTTTCAGGAACTTAGAGGAGCTGAGAGCTGTTTTTCTTTTGAAACCCTTTGGAGGAGCAGAATCAATGCAGAACAACTGCAGCTTCTCATTTTCGCCTCTTGCAACCATGGGATCCTGTTCCCTCCCCCCCTTTTTTTATGGGAAGGAAAGCCAAGCAGGCAATTTTTACAATATAGTGGAGTTAGATTAAATATTACATACAAATATAAAGTATCTGCTAAGTATAGACATATGTGTGTGTATGTGTGTGTGTATATATATATATATGTGTATATATATATATAATGTACATATATATATTATGTAGGCATACTCAAAATACTATATTTATAAGTGTTTACTTTTGGTTTCATTGATCAAGGTATTCCAGGACAAAATTTCTTAAATATGTATGTGTATACAAGTACATTCTTATGAATTATTTCTCTGACATCTTTTATTTGCTTCATTAAGATCAGTTATCAGAGCTTTGAAAGGGTGAGGGGGATGCTAGCAAAAAATTTAGGGATGTCTACCTACCAACATCCAGATATTATTGGATTTTAGGTTCCACCAGAGGCAGTTGATGTGCCAAAATTCAAAAGAAGAAGTCTTCGCTTTCTCCAGACCAAGAAAGTTAGGGTCACTTCTTGAACCTGAGAACTTAAGTTCAACTCAAGAGCCTCATATACTTGTTGAGAGTGGTAAGATCTCAATCTACTACTGTGATTTTATTTTAATGGTTAGATGGATTATGCATTAAAAGGTCAAATGCAATACATAAGGATATGACCCTAAAGCTAGTGGATGATTCTACATACTATAAATAAAAAATCAGTCTTGCTGATTACCTCTATTTGTTTTTATGCATGTCGCTCTTTTTGTTTTTTTTTCTCAAGTTAACAGAATCCCCCCTGTTTAGATGGAGAGAGGGATACATATAATGATGGTTCCTTTTATAAATGAAGTATCTGCAGTGCATCAACCTTTTTTCTGAACCAGAAATCAAGATTACATACCTCAGAGTCATATGTTGTGACCAGTGCTGTAATTATTATAAACTATCCATTGGTATGGTTTTTAAACTGTGATATATTGGCTTATGTGGAATATTAAAGGAGATGATTTTGACAGTTCATTGCCTTCTACTGATTTTCAGGTAGTTTGATTTAAGACAGCATAGATAGATAAATGATTAGTGGAACCTTCTGTTTTCTAGCACCTGACATTCAAATAAATTATTGGGTTTGAGAAAGCATCAATACTTATCATTCATATATTGTTAAGAATACTTTCTTGGCTCGGTACCAACTGAAAAGTAGTCTTATGATGAGTTATTCTTGGAAGATAAACAGACAGATGAAGATAAACTGAACTGTAGTCTTCTATCCGCAGAGTTTATTTTTATGCCCATTGTCTCAGGGCTTTCTCCAGTATCTCCTACCATTGAACTGATACCATATGGTGTTGACTTGATGATGGTGCTATGATTGAATTTGTGAATGAAGAGAAAAGACATGCTGTGGATAATGATGAACAAGAGACTTTATGGCCTGCAGAAGAGACTTCAGTTGAAGCACAGAAAAGTAAGGTCAATCCAGAAGAAAATAAAGAGTATTGTCTTGCCTGACCTAACAATATCTAGTTATGGTTCAAAAAATAGCATTAGCTACTACTATGATACTTCCTCTTTAAAAACAGAAGGATATAGTATGTCCAATACAGAAATGAGTAATAATGAAATGATATCTACAAACCATTTCAGAAAAATCCTCCTGCAGAATTTTATCTGAGCTAGCTATGGCTTTGGACCAAGAGAGTTCTCTTCAGAAAATGAATGAAGCAGCCACCAAACTTCAAGCCTGCTGGAGGGGATTCTTTACAAGAAATCTTATCCCTCATGCTAAAGAAGCACAATTTGAAATTCTGCTGAGTAGAATGCAAGAGCACATTGTCTGCTTAACTGATGAAATACAGAGGTAGATCAGAAGTCTTGCCTCATGTCTTTCCATTAGTTTGGGAACTGAATCCTTATAGCCATAATTCAGGACACTGTACATCTTGGATGATAGAAAGTTCTCCATAGGCCTTTTAGGGAGCTTCTATTTGTTTTCAGATGTGGAAAATTAGGAAATGAGTAAATAACTGAAAGAAATAATCTGGGTAGAAATAAAGGGAATAAAAAAATTTAAAGAGAACTATTAAGTAACAGAGTCAGATAATGTGGAAAGGATATCCAAAAATGGCAAAATGTTAGACTTTTCTAGATGCTAAATATAGCTAGAAATTAGTTTGGAGTCAACCTTTATTAAGTTCTATGGCCCAAGATATAAATTCACTTTATCAAATAGTAGCATTTTTTTACAAGCTAAGTTGAAGAGTAATGAAAGAATTTATTTAAAATTATCAACTTTCATTTCTATCCATCTAGCATGTTGTAAAATCATGTGTTTCCCATATTAATATAACAGTGAAATACATGAAAATTAACTGGATATGGGCAGGTGAAATTATAATTTGTGTTACATTTCCATTATTTGTTGACCATTAACTTTATTTAATTCTCAACTGAGAAAATGCATAGTTTGTGTTTTTTTTATTAAACTTAAGAGGATGAGTTATATACATTATCACTTTTTTCAGTTTTGAAAATAGGATGCACAGAATCCACCTGAGCCTGAAAATATCAGAGAAATATATAATTGATTGTATCCCTTACAGTCTACTTTCCAAAAATACAAAGAGCCATCTTAAACCTTGTTCTGTGGTTCTATGACTGACATTCCTGTTGACATTGCCATTCCTATATAAAAATAGATTTTAGCCTGTAGTGTTTATCCAGGTGGCTGCTATTGATTCAAACATCTCAGTTTATTTTGTTACTGAAGTTTCATTTAACATTTATTCTTTAAGTAATCGTATTATAAAATGGAAAAGCAAAATTATTAGACTTGAGCAAATTCATTTTGCAATAAATAGTAGCATTGAATACAGGGAGCAACATACCCCCTAGTGGAGACAGAGCTGGCTTTGAAGTCAGAAAGATGTGGATTCACATTTGAGTCATGATATATACTAGCTATGTGATTCTGGGCAAGTCACCTACCTCTTAGCCCTTCCAGCAATTCGACCTCTCCAAGACTATAAATTGCAGAACAGATGCTGATGCACTTTGGTAGGAGTTCCTTATGCCAATGAAATCACGGGTCTGGACCTAAAAAAAAAAATACAGGTTAGAACAGTCTGATTTATTTACATCATTAATTGAAATATATTGTTTTATTATAGATTGAAAAAAGAAACATGCAGAAACTTGTACAAAAGGAGGCTATCAAATTCCTTTGGAACAGATAACCAAAGATGTAAGAATAAAGGGAAACAGCCAAAAGAGGGAAGTTCTTTAATTTCTTTCTAAATGACATCAGCAGCCACATTTGAACTTCTTTGCACATATCTTCAGGGTTCATCTTCAGCTCACTGATGTGATTTGAACACAACACTGAAAGTCTTTGCCTGCATTATGCCTGTCCTAAGGATCACAACCTATGTTTTACAGATATAGATCAGATCTCATTAGAATAAAATCTAAGTAAAAGTCATCCGAGCAAGAACTAGGAATATCTTTGTTTTTAATGAGGAGTGCATTTAAATTATTTAAAGAACCTCTTTTACCTTACATGATTATCTGAAACATCTTACATTGTAAAGTATCATTATTGTCCAAAAGAGACAGACTTATAAAATATTAAGGTTATCACTCATTTATAAAATGTCTTACAGATAATGAAATGGTTCATCATTCATAATGAGACCTTATCTTGTGGTTTTCAGATAAGATCCCTACAAATCCGGCAACTTTTAGTGAACCACTACCTACATTCTGTCTGGCAGTATCATGTTCCTGTGTCGAGTACTGTGCCATTTAAGCCTTCTCTATTATCCACAGTAAATCAAATTTTTTTCTAATTATTTTTAGGCAACTGGGGTTAAGTGACTTGCCCAGGGTTACACAGCTAGTGAGTATCACGTGTTTGGTCTAAGGTTTGAACTCAGGTCCTCCTGACTTCAGGGCCAGTGCTCTATCCACTACACCACCTAGCTGCCCCTCACACTAAATCAAAAGCCCTCTTCTTCTGATTATTTTGACTGGTTTATTTCAGATACCCAAAATCCCTCCAGATTCTGGTTTTCATTCCTCCCTTACAGATTACTTGCAAGTTTCTCATGATTTTGAGATAAATTCTACAGGAGAAAATGAGAATTCTACAGCAGATAATTTAATAGAAACAGTTAGATGTTATAATGATCCAAATATAGAGGATACTCATGAAGAGCAGAGTAAATGGAGTAAAGGTAGCTCTAACAATGAACCAGATAGTAATCTCTTATTAGATTTTTTAATGACAGTTCATCATCTTAGTGATGCTACTGAAATGATAAGTATCAGTAGTGAAAGGGAAGCTAGTAAACTTCATACAGCTCTGCCCCTGGAAAACCCAAGTTCATTAACGAACATTGCTGCTGTAGACATATACCATGACATAGCCACCATCTTGCAAGATGAAATCATTCAGACACCTGAGAGGAATGAACTGAAGGCAGAATTTCCAGCACCTCAGCCAGCATGTGACCCTGAATTTCAGGTTCTGCACACTGGTATTGCTGTGTAGTTTTCATGGAAAACTATATAATCTACTTGACTTTCTACTTTAAAAATTGTGCATTTGATTTCTTTTTTGTGTATGTGTGTATCTTGATTGTGTTTTCATGCCTTTGTTTTTTCTTGATTTACTATGTATATAGAATTCTGTTCTTTCATTTTCTGGATTGTAAATCCCAAACTAAGACTCAATTTAATAACATTTTGTTAACCTTATGTCTTCAAATACTTTGTTATATTAAAAAAGATGTTCCTAAAAGAAGTCTGTAGTTTTCTTTTTTACTGACTTATATCAAAATAAGTCTTTATTTCTTGTATAAAGTGGTCATTATATTTCATTCTAGAGGATATATAACTAGAATTTGTTAAAATTTTGTTATTGTTATTTTTTTGTCACTAACATGTAAAATAATGAAGTAAAAAGTGCAGGCATATAAAATGGAAGGAGGTGGCACAGGCAATATGATGTACAGAAAGAACTAGTGACTTTTGCAGAGCATCCAATAGGGATAAGAAGTTATTTCCAGCTTTGATTTTTTCCTAATAAGGAACTAAGAAAATCTTATTAAAACAAAAATAGGAGAAAGAAACCATGTAATTATAGAAGACTTTCAGCAAGTAAGTGATTATTGCCTTGAGAAATAGGTCTTCAATGTCAAAAATACATAAAAAAGCAATAAGCTTTAATTGGCTAAATGAAATAATTAATTTAGCACTAAAACTAGACTTGCTTAATGAAAATTAGTAAAAATACAATATTGTTACTACTTGTCAGAAAGGACAAAACATCCATTCCTTTAGAAATTATGCTAGGACACATACTTTAATCCATTGGATGCATTGCTTTTTTAACCTTTGCCCTACTTGTTCCCATTTATATCTGATTTGTTACTATAATGTCCATTATCGTTTTCTCCCCCAACTTTGGCCTTCACTTGGGATAGGTACCCTGACATATATCACATATAAACATATATTCACTGAAAGTTTGGGGGTTGAATTATGTAAATAATTATTCAAAACTCTGGAAAGCTACTACATTTGGTAGAATAGTATGGTTATAATGACTTATAGCAACAAATATATAGACTTTTTAAATTGTCTTTTAAACTCTGTTAACATTAATTTCATAGAAATTTTCATTGGGCTACACATTCCTTAGATCCTAAATTTTATTATTTTGTTTAAGAACAATATACAGCCCTATTTTCTGTCTTACTAAAAAAAATTAAACCCTAGAATTCAAGCAGCAATAATTATCATCTTTGTGCATATTTATGTATTAAATCATATTTGGTTTTACCTATACAACTTTTGAGAACATAAGATCTTAATATTTTTGGCTACAAAAATTCTAATTCCCAAACATGAAATGTTTTTTAAACTATCATTTTACAGTGTCTTGATTTCTCACAAAGTCACTAGCTTCCAATTGCTCTGTTCTAATCTTAAGGAGGTATTTTCTTCAGTAATCTTTTGGACTTCCTTTTCCATTTGGCCAATTTTTCTTTTTAGGGCATTTTTCTCCTCATTGACTTTTTGGACCTCTTTTGCCATTTGGGTTAGGCTATTTTTAAGGTGTTATTTTCTTCAGTATTTTTTTGGGTCTCCTTTAGCAAACTGTTGACTTGTTTTTCATGATTTTCTTGCATCACTCTCATTTCTCTTCCCAGTTTTTCCTCTACTTCCCTTACTTGTTTCTCAAAATCCCTTTTGAGCTCTTCCAAGGCCTGGAACTGATTCATATTTTTCTTGGAGGCTTTGGATGTAGGAGCTTTGACTTTGTTGTCTTCTTCTGGTTATATATTTTGATCTTCTTCGTCACCAAAGTAAGATAATATAGTCTGACTCATTTTGCACTGCTTGCTCATGATCCCGGCCAATTACTTGAGTTTTAAGCTCTTTGTTAAGGTAAGAGTCTGCTTCCATTGTGGAGAATATACTGTCCCAAGCTTCAGGGGTTTGTACAGCTGTTTTCAGAGACACTTGTAGGGCACCTGTAAATTTTCAGTTCTTCCAAGGTTGTATGATAAGGGGCGAGGTGTTTACTCCTTTCCTGGCCTGTGACCACAAGTATTCCTTTCTGTCCCGTAACTGTGAGGAAGGTTCCTCTCCACAGCCACTATAAACTCCACCACGCCAGCGCTCCTCCTTGTCCCAGGACCACGGCCCAGAACTATGACCCAGATCCAAGCACAGTCAAAGCAAGAGATTCCTGCCTCAGCACTGGCAAAGAGATCCCTGCAATTCCTCTCTGATCAGCCACTGAATTCCCCCTCAGTCTGTGGGCTGCTGCCTCCCCAGGGCTGCACGTTAGGGGAACTGGAGCTGCACTCCCACTTTCCTCTCTAAGTACCTCGGAAACAGACTTTTCCCACTGACCTTCTAAGTTGTCTTTGGCATTCATGGATTGAGGAATCTGAAAACCTCCACAGCTGCCCAAGATTCAGTCCTCTCAGGCCTGCTCCAGGTTTGCCGCACCCTGCACGCCCACGTTGCGGCCTGTGCACCCATGCCGCGCTGCACTGCGCTCCCAGCCAGGCGCGACACACCATTCTGATCAATCATCCAGGTTGTCTTGGGCTGGAAATTTGTTTCACTCTGTCTTTTTGTGGGTTCTGCTGCTTCAGAATTTGTTTATAGCCATTTTTATAGGTATTTGGAGGGGTTTGGGGGAGAGCTCAAGCAAGTCACTGCTTTCACTCTGCCATCTTGGCTCTGCCCCCCGAAACTGTCATATTAGCATCTTGCAGCTGCCATAAGAACAATAGAAAAGGCATAGTTTTTAATTTATGGAGCTCAGTGGCAACTCCACCCTAAAGTGTCAAAAAAAAAAGGGTTAAGTGGCTGACCCTTCAGAAATGATGTAGATCTTGTCTATTAATGATGAAGTGGGTTCAACTGGTTACTAATTTTAAACATTTAGTAGGTTAAATAGTACTTTTTTCTGATTTATTAGGTAGTATAGTCAGAAAACTCTGATTCCCACACCCCCAATTCTTAGAGAACTCAGAATATTTTGCTAAGGAAATCTTTTCTGACTTCTATAACTGCAATGAGAGGCAGTGTGAAGTAGTGAATAGAGAATTGATCTTGGAGTCCAATAAACCAGGGTCTAAGCCTGGCCTCTAACAGACTCTGGCTGTGTGACCAAAACAAGTCATTTCATCCCACCCTGCCCCAGGTGCTTCCATAAGTTAAATTCAGTAAGTTAAATGTGAGCTGCCTATCCATATTGGCGTTGGGAGCTTCCATACCAGGAGTTTATCATATCAAGGAAATCACAGGTCTGGACCAAGAAAAAAGAAGTAACTGGAGTAGCTGCCTAATCATAAGCAGACAATGCACTTGCCTAAGTGTAATTGCCATAGGGATTTACAATTCAATTATTTGACTAGAGACAATGTGTCAAATTTATTTCAAATTGAAGCATTTTTCTCTCTGAATAATTTAAAAAAATTTTTGTAGGTTGTTTCAAATTTATTTTTCAAGTTCCTGTTTTTCCAGTTTTCCATATAAGTGCAATGTTTGTTGCTGGTACCTGAACAAAGAGAAAGCTTCAACAGCCCTATTGTCAGGTGCTATTTCTTAGTGTGTTAGTTTTGCTTCAGACACTGACGTTTCATATTACAGTATTACCTTCAGTTGACTCATACGGTTGGTTTATTTTAAATTTTATTAAGGTTATTTGTACATCATTCTGACTGCTATACCCTGAGTGAGAGCCAGAGCAATGTGTAGCAAAGAGGTCTTGGATTCAGAAGAAGTGGGGTTCTAGTTTCTCCTCTGACATCTACTGGCAGTGCAGTTATAAGCCAGCAGCCACTTAACCCTTTAGTGTCCTCAGCAGTCCTCCCAAGACTCTGAGTTGTATAACTATATCGCTGAAGTTTTCTCATGGGGAGAAATTATTAATGAAATTCCAGGTCTGGACAAGAAAACACTAGTTTATCAGCATATGTGCATCTTTTTTATGTATATACTACTCTATCTGGTAAATAATAATGAACAAAAATCTTTTACTTCATGATAAGCTGCTACTAATATTCTTTAGCTAAATTTTACATTGTTTTAACCAAGTTTTGAAATAGAAGAACATTAGGTAGATCTTCTCCAGAAGATGCACAGTTTCTTACATTGCAGGTAAGGTGACAAATAGTTGAAATTTAGAATGTAAGAAATGTGTAGACCTATGAAAATTTGATTGAATAAACATTTTTCAGATCATAAAAGGTACCTTTAAAGAATTTGTCTTAATGTTTTGGTGTACAGCATAAGCAATACAAGAGACAATTAATTAGAAAAACAAAGATCATGGGAATAACAACTAAAGTGAAAATGCCATGAAAAAGGTGGGTATTTAAGTAACCTTGGATGTGAAGTAACTTTTAGGAAGTTGGAGAGTTTAATTTTTAGCTTTTTTTTTCATGAGTTAAAAAAAATACCATAAAACTTTAGTTCTGTAACTGACTTAATATTGTGGCTGTCTTTGGTCATCCATTCTCTCCTTTTTTAATCACTGGTTTAGAGGCAAGGCTAGTCTAACAAGTTTTACAGATGATGGAAGAATGAATATGTATCTTGAAATTGTTTGCTTAGAGCTAAGGTTAGTCTAACTATTTCAATTTGCATTAATTTATTTCCATTTTCATGATTTATGAATTTAGTATGTTAGAAATGAACATGCCTTATGAACACTGAAGTGGCTGGGGATTTCATTAAATATTTTTTTATCATATTTCTAGTATAATGTGAAGTTTAATGGATGGTGGGTTCCACATATTCAGTCTTCTTTTGTAAGCTTCAGTGCTCCCAAGGTGGGAGAGCTGTTCTTTGCCCTCCTGGTTGAACTTCTGCAAGCCCCTGACCAAAGTTTGGGTCTGTTGGCTTGTTTCTAGTTGGGAGTTTCAGTAGACTCCAGCTTGACACTACTGGCCCTCTAGGAGGTTCTGCAAGTTCAGAGCAACTGAACTGCCAGTTCCTCTTTGATCTGGAATACTATGTAGTATTCTTGGAATCAGAGCCACAAAGCTACTGTTTGCTTCCCAAGGCTTGTTCTGTGCTCAGTACACAGATAGCTAGGGCCTTTGCTCATGACTGCTTCCCTGCGCCCTGGATTGATAATTCAGAACTGGGTAATGAGTGACAGCTGTCAGGCACCCATTCTGCAGGGCTCCCTAGGGATGTCTTTCTGCCCCGATACTTTCTGTCCTGGTGCCAGTCTTGAGTCTCTCTCAGTCCCTGGGCTCTAGAAGGCTCCCTTCCGCTTGCTCCTGGCCAGATCCCACTCCCCATTGTCCATAGACCTCACTATTTATCTCTCTGAGCCACCCTAGACTAGAAATATGACTCACTGTGATTTCTTCTTAGCTTTCCTAATAAGAATTTAGTCTGGTTTATTCTCTAGATCTTTGTCCAAGGGATGGGGGAGGCATCCTCTCATCTTGGCTCCATCCTCTCCTTCCTCTGCAATTTTCTCTGAAACCATACCCTTCATCGTATCTTGGTTACACAATAGTATTCCATCACATTTACATACCATAACTTGTTAATCTGTTCTCTAATTTATCAGTACCTTCTCAGATTTCCCTTCTTTGCTACCTCAAAAAGATATATATATATTTTTGTAACTCCTTATGGTTCATTTTGCATAGGAGTAATTTCTCCCTTAATCCATGTCCCCTAATTAGCCCTTGTCCTTTTCCCCTCCTTTTCCCCAATTGACTGAGAAAAGTAGTATTATTTATGAAACTGTGAATCTCAATTATGTACAGCTTGCTTTATCTTTTACCTGCACAATAAGTTCACTATGTTATTTTCAGGACTACCCTGATTATGTTTCCTTCTGGCCTTTCTTTTACCCTCTTCTGTGCGTTTTTGAGACATGCTTTAAGGATCCTTTTTCCTTTTTCTTTTTTTGTCAGCACTATTGCTTGTCCTCTTCTCCCTACACACCCCATCCTTGAAAAGAAAGAGAAAACTCTTATAATAAATATTCAGTTGAGCAAAACAAATTCCCACATCCGCTCTTTCTGAATAGGTATGTCTCATTCAGCACCTTGAATCCATCACTTTTCTGTCAGAAGGGGAGTAGCATGCATCATCACTGGTCGTTTGGAAGTGATCGAACTTTTCTTTGAAGAGTAAGTTTTTTTTTTTAACCAGCCAACTGGCTTGTTTTATTTGGAGGTGATGGGGATGTGGATTTAACAATGAGCAGGAGCAGCTGGGGCCCAAGGGATGGAAGGGGCGCCCTTCCCCTCCCCTGACACACCCACTGCCCCAAATAAAAAAAAAAAACAACAACTAAGGGGAAGGAGAGCAGCTGGGACAGCAAAGGTAGAAGGGAGGCCATGGGCTTTAAAGGGGCAGCAGTGAAGAGCGAGACCATGCATATGTTGGGGAAGCCACAAGGCAGCGGCAGCTGTACGAATGAGGTGAGGAAGTCTGTGTCTTCCACATATATATGTATGTATATGTGTATAAATATAAAGAGAGAAGGTGTGGGTCTCTTCTTTCCCCTTCTCTGCTCCTGCCGCGGTCACAGCTTCTCTTTCCACAGATAAGGGGGAAGGGACGGGGGCTCAACAAGTCATCATCGAATTGCAATAAGACCCACGTCCATCAGCTTCTGGATCTTTTGGGCGATACAGGGTTCTTTAAGTGTTCGCTGAGTGCCTGCCGGTCCTCCTGCAATCTGCTCCCGGATAAGCCGCAAGGCCGGGTCACTCATTATCTGTGCACATCGGGGTCTGCCATGGCTCACTCTGAAGAATAAGTTCTTAAAAGTACTATGAGAAAAAAACCTTTGGGGTCCTTTTTTCCATAAGTCTAGATACATTCTGAAAAAATGAAAAATGATTTGATGTAGTAGAAATGAATACTGGACAGTCAGGAGCCCTGAACTTGAGTTCTACCTCAGATGCTCACTACTTGTGTGACTCTAGACAAGTCATTTTACCTTTAGATTAACTCAGTTTCATGGCGGGCAGGGTGTCATAATATTTTCAGTATTTATCTCAATTCCATCTAACCAACACTTATTAAACACCTATGTGTAAAATACTTTACTATTTGCTATAAAAAAGAAAAAAATGAAATAGACCGTGATCTCAAGGAGCTTAGGTTTGGGGTAGGCGTAGAAGGACACTATATACCCAAATTAAGGAAACTTATACCCTACTGGGAAAACTGAGGAGAGAGAGCACACTAACAAGTTGGAGGAAAGAAGGTTTCACAGAGAAAGTGGCACATGAATCTTGAAAACAGGAATTTTAAGAGGTTGATATTCCAGATATTCCAACATGAGCTTGCAAGTACACAGGGATAGAAAATGCCCCACTGCAAAGAAAAGTCTTTAAAATCCATATCATAGCAGTAAAAATGATGGAATGGAGGAAGCAGTGTATTCCAATTCTTTCCCCAAACTAAAAAAGATGAAGCACCAGACCCCAAACAGTGATTTAGAAATCTGAGAAGAAACCACAGTAAGACATTTTTCCAATCTAGGTCAGCATGGTCAGATAACCAAAGTCCTGCATTCACTGGAGAGAGGTACAATCAGGAAGCCCTTCGGAGCATTCCAACATGGATACCTACAGTGCTTAGTACCAGGACAATGAGTGAGATCTTGCAGAGTGGCTTTGCCTGAGAATAGGTGCCATGCAAATTGTAGGAAAAGGAACCACCATGTAGGTATGTCAACTTGACCAACACGGCACAGCATACGAAAATAAGCTCAATAAGTCATTGATACATGACTTAGATACAAAGATGATAAAAACTAGAGGAGCAAGTACGAAATTATCTTTTGGGTATATGCTGACTCACTAATACAACTTCAGGATTCACTTTTGTCTGTGACTCCAGACCTGGTTATTCCACTGCAGGCTGAGTGGGCTAGAAGGTAGAACTGAGATCTCACTCCACTCCTGAGGTCTGAGTCACACAACTGCTGCTTGCTTGTGAACTTGCTCCTGTCTAGAGTCAAACTGCAGGTCTTACAGAGCCATTGTGCTGACCTCATTGTGTGCTTTTAAAATTTCGACAGTATTTCAGTGTCATGCCAGGAAACTGAGTTGCTTTCATTTGAATTGTCTTAGGAAGATTTTGAAGGTCACCTGGCAAGATAAGGTACATCATTTCTTAAGCTAAACTGCCAAGCATTCAAACTCTACTGCAGAGAGTGCAAATCTCAAGGGCCAGCCACGTTGTTCAAACACCAAATGTACATTTGTCTAAAAGATTACTTTATGGAGAGCTCACACAAGGCAATCATTCACCTAGAGGTCAGAAAAAGTAATATAAGGACACTTTCAAGATCTCCATGAAGAGCTTTGGAATCGATTGTATGACATAGGAGACACTGGCATGTGATTGCCCAGCATAGTGTGCCCACATCAAAGAAAGTATGCTGTATGAATAAAGTAGAATTGCAGTAGCTCAAAAGAAACATGAAATGAGCCAATTTAGAAACATATCCACTCCAATGTTCATATGAACTCTTTGTTCCTGACCTATAGTAGAACCTTCTGAGCTTGTACCAGTCTGATCAGCCACAGTTGGACACACTGTACCTTGACCCCAACATAGTGATGTCATTTTGGTCCTCTTCAAGAATGAAGAACAACAAAAAAGCCAATAAGGAGAAGAATGCCTTAAAAAGCAGAATTGGCCAAATGGAAAAGGAGGTCCAAACGCTCACTGAAGAAAATAATTCTGGGGGGGGGGCGCGAAGCCAAGATGGCCAAGTAAAAGCAGTGACTTGCTTGAGCTCTCCCTCAACCTCCTCCAAATACCTATTTTAAAAAATGGCTCTAAACAAATTCTAAAGCAGCAGAACCAACAAAAAGACAGAGTGAAATGAATTTCCAGTCCAAGACAACCTGGATGGTTGATCGGAAAGGTGTATCACACTGGGCTGGAAGAGGAGCGCAGCCCAGTGTGGGCACACAGGCTGCTCTGAACCTGGAGCAGGCTTAAGAGGACTGAATCTCTGGCAGCTGTGGTGGTTTACAGACTTCTCCACCCACAAACGCCGAAGACAACTTAGAAGGTCAGTGGTGAGAGAGGAGCTGGGGTCCCAGCCCCATTCCCTGAGCCCGGCCTGGGGCGGTGGCTGCCTCCTGAGCTTCCGTCCCACAGACTGAGGGGGAATTGGGTGGCAGATCAAGGGGGATTGCAGGGATCTCTCTGCTGGTGCAGGATTCTCTTGCTTTGCCCATGCTTGGATCTGGGTCACAGTTCTGGGTGGCGTTCCTGGAGTGAGGAGGAATGCTGGCGTGGTAGAGATTGTAGTGGCTGTGAAGAGTAAACCCTCCTCACAGTTCCAAGAGAGAACAGAGTGCTTGTGGTCACTCATAGACCAGAGCACAGGCCAGGAAAGGTGTAAACACCTTGCCCTTGATCATAGCACCTTGGAAGAACTGAAAATTTACAAGTCCCTAGAAGTATCTCTGAATGCAGCTGCACAAAACCCCTGAAGCTTGGGACAGTACATTTTCCACACTGGAAACAAACCCCTACCTTAACAAAGAGTTTATAACTCAAGTAATTGTCTGGGATCATGAGCAAGCAGCACAAAAAGAGTCAGACTATATTATCTTACTTTGGTGACAAAGAAGATCAAAACATACAACCAGAAGAAGACAATGAAGCCAAAGCTCCTACATCTAAACCCTCCAAAAAAAAATATGAATTGGTCCCAGGCCATGGAAGAGCTCAAAAAGGATTTTGAGAAGCAAGTAAGAGAAGTAGAGGGAAAACTGAGAGTGATGCTAAAAGGAGACCCAAAAAAATACTGAAGAAAATAACACCTTAAAAAATAGCCTAACCCAAATGGCAAAAGAGGTCCAAAAAGCCAATGAGGAGAAGAATGCCCTAAAAAGCAAAATTGGCCAAATGGAAAAGGAAGTCCAAAAGCTTACTGAAGAAAATACTTCCTTAAAAATTAGAATGGAGAAATTGGAAGCTAGTGACAATTTGAAAAATCAACGCACTGTAACACCAATCTGAAAGAATGAAAATATAGAAGAGAATGTGAAATATCTCATTGGAAAAACAGCTAACCTGGAAAATAGATCCAGGAGAGAGAACTTAAAAATTATTGGACTATCTGAAAGCCATGATCAAAAAAAGAGCCTAGACATCATCTTTCAAGAAATTATCAAGGAAAACTGCCCTGATATTTTAGAACCAGAGGGCAAAATAGAAATTGAAAGAATCCACCAATTCACCTCCTGAAAGAGATCCCCAAAGGAAAACTCCTAGGAATATTGTAGCCAAATTCCAGAATTCCCAGGTCAAGGAGAAAATATTGCAAGCAGCCAAAAAGAAACAATTCAAGTATTGTGGAAACACAATCAGGATAACACAAGATTTAGCAGCTTCTACATTAAGGGATCACAGGGCATGGAGTATGATATTCTGGAGGGCAAAGGAGATAGGATTACAACCAAGAATCACCTACCCAGCAAAACTGAGTATAATCCTTCAGGGTAAAAAGTGGTCATTCAATGAAATAGGGGACTTTCAAGAGCTGAATATAAAATTTGACTTTCAAATACAAGACTCAAGTGAAACATGGAAGAGGTAAACAGGAAAGAGAAATCATAAGAGACTTATTAAGGTTGAACTGTTTACATTCCTGCATGGAAAGATGATATTTGTAACTCATGAGTCCTTTGTCAGTATTAGGGTAGTGGGAGGGAAAAAAATTATATGTATGTATAGATAGATAGAGGGCACAGGGTGAGTTGAAGATGAAGGGGTGATATCTGGAAAATAAAATTAAGGGGTGAGAGAGGATTATACTGGGAGAAGGAGAAAGGGAGAAGTAGAATGGGGTAAATTATCTCACATGAAACAAACAGAAAAGGCTTTTACGGTGGAGGAAAAATGGGGGAAGGTGAGAGGGAATGAGTGAATCTTATTCTCATAGGATTTGGCTTAAGGAGGGAATAACATACACATTCAATTGGGTATGGAAATCTATTTTACCCTACAGGAAAATAAGGGGGGAAAGGGACAAGAGATCAGGGGGATGATAGAGGGGGAGGGCAGATTGGGGGAGGAGATAATCAAAAGCAAACACTTCTGAGGAGAAACAGGGTCTAAAGAGAGAATGGAATAAATGGGGAGTAGGATAGGATGAAGGGAAATACACTTAATTTTTCACAACAGGACTACTATGGAAGTGTTTTGCATGACTACACATCTATAAACTGAATCGAGAGGCTTGCCTTTTCAATGAGGGTGGGTAGGGAGGGAGGAAGGGAGAAAACTTGTAACACAAAGTTTTAAAAACACATGTGAAAAATAAAAAAAACATTTAAAAAGATTTAAAACAAAACAAAAAGAATTTAGAAGGCCTTAAGCCCAAAGGTTCTCCACCCCTGGTAAATGGTGGGGACATCACAGAGCAACAATGAGCAGACAGGATAAAAGATATTATTTGAAGAGTTTTCAGACTAGTGATGGTGCTTGACTTGACGGAACTAGATGAACTATCTGAGAGAATGTAGAAAGAGAAGGGTAGAAAGCCTAGAAGTGAGCCACAAGGAATGCTTATCGCTAGGAAAAAGAGAACTTAGCAAAGGAGACAGAGAAAGAATAATTAGAGCAAACTGAGGAAAAACACAAGTGCCATGTCACAAAAGTCAGAAGAGAAGAGAGTTCCAAGAACTGTCTTGAATGGCCAATAGGGAATGAGAATAAAGAAATGATGTTTGGATATACCGGTAAGCAAGTTCCCACTGGTGATAATGGATGGAATGAGTATATTCAGTAGAGTAGGAGGGCCAGCCTTTGGTTTGCACAAGGTTAAGGAGGTTATATGTACTGAGCAAATGGAGGTATTAATTAAATACAAGTGTACATATATATGCATATAAACATATACATACACATATGTATTTATATACCACATGTATGTATACACACACATACATATATATATTTATATACATATGCATGCACCAACAGAGTTATTAACTCTATACAAGTAACCTTTATCATAAGAGGTCCTCAGCTCACTCACAACTAACTTGTACTGCTTTCTAGGGAGACAGAGCTATGAACCTCATTCTCTTGGTGGATGCCTCCACAAACACATAATCTTCTTAGGTTCTGCTTAGCATGTATTCCACAGTACTCTAATTGAAGGCTCCTATTTTGTTCTTGATTAGCAAAGTTCAAAGATATATCAGAGGGTACACCAAGAAGGTAGATGAAGAATAAAGGATATTTGTATCAGAAAAAAAAAAAGAAAATAATTCCTAAAAAATTAGAATGGAGCAATTGGAAGCTAATGGCTTTATGAGAAATCAAGAAACAATCAAACAAAACCAAAATAATGAGAAAAGAAACAGAAGAGAATGTGAAATATCTTATTGGGAAAACAACTGACATTGAAAATAGATCCATGAGAGATAATTTTTAAATTATTGCACTACCTGAAAGCCATTAAAAAAAAAAGATCCCAGACATCATCTTTCAGGTAATTATCAAGGAAAACTGCACTGATCACCTCCTGAAAAAGGCGTCAAAATGAACACTGCCAGGAATATTACAGCCAAATTCCAGAGTTCCCAAGTCATGGAGAAAATATTGCAAACATCCAGAAAGAAACAATTCAAGTATGGTGGAGGCACAGTCAGGATAACACAAGATTTAGCAGCTTCTACATTAAGGGATTGGAGGGCTTTGAATATGATATTCTGAAGGGCAAAGGACCTAGAATTACAACCAAGAATCAACCCAGCAAAACTAAGTATAATACTTCAGTGGAAAAATGGGTATTCAATGAGATAGAGAACTTTCAAGTATTATTGAGGAAAAGACTAGACTTGAATAGAAAATTTGATTTTCAAATAGAAAACTCAAGAAAAGCATAGAAAGGTAAACAGAAAGGGGAAACCATAAAGGACTAATAAGTTTAAACTGTTTACATTCCTACATGGGAAGATGATATTTGTAACTCATAAGACCTTTCTCATTATTAGGGTAGTTAGAGGGCACAGGTGTGAGTTCAATATGAAGATATGATATCTAAAAAATAAAATTATGGTGTGAGAGAGGAATGTACTGGGAGAAAAAGAAAGGGAGAGGGAGAATTGGGTAAATTATCTCATATAAAAGAGGCAAGAAAAAGCTTTTTACCATGAAGCGGCAGGGGAGAGGGGCTTAGGAGGAGTGAGTGAACCTTACTTTAATCAGAATTGGCTCAAAAAGGGAATAACATACACAACTGGGCAAAGAAATTTATCTTATCCTACAGGAAAATAGGAGGAGAAGGGGATAAGAGAGAGAATGGGGGGGTGATAGAAGGGAGGGAAAATTGGGGGAGGGGGTAGTCAGAAGCAAAACACTTGTGGAGGGACAGGGTGAAAGGAGAGAGAATAGAATAAAGGGGGGTGTAGGATGGAGGAAATAGTAATAGTATAGAGTTAGGATATATAGGATAATAGGATAAAGTTAGTAGTAGTAACTGTGAAAAAAAAATTTAAGCAAATTTCTCTGATAAAGGCCTCATTTCTCAAACGTAGAGAAAACTGGGTCAAATTTATAAAAATAAGAGCCATTCCCCAACTGATAAGTAATCAAAAGATATGATCAGTTTTCAGATGAAGTAATCAAAGCTATCTATAGCCATTTGAAAAAATTCTCTAACTTATTGTTGATTGGAGAAATTCAAATTAAAAATTCTGTGGTACTGCCTCATACCTATTAGATTGGCTAATAGTACAGAAAAGGCAAATGACAAATGTTGGAGGGGATGTGGGAAAAATGAGACATTAATGCATTATTGGTGGAGTTGTGAACTGATTCAAACAGTCTGTAATGCAATTTGAAATTATGCCCAAAGGGCTATGAAATCATGCATACCCTTTGACCTAGCAATACCACTACTAGGTCTGTATCCCAAAAGAGATAAAAACAAAAAGGAAAAGGACCTATATGTACAAAAATATTTATAGCAGCTCTTTTCTGTGGGTAAAGGATTAGAAGTTGAGAGGCGGCCAGGTGGCACAGTGGATAGAGCACTGGCCCTGGATTCAGGAGGACCTGAGTTCGAATCCAACCTCAGATACATAACACTTACTAGCTGTGTGACCCTGGGCAAGTCACTTAACCCCATTGCTTAGCCAAAAAAAAAAAGAATTAGAAGTTGAGGGGATGCCCATTGATTGGGCAATGGCTAAACAAGTTGCAGTATGGGATTATGATGGAATTCTATTGTACTATATAAAAAATGATGAGCAGAATGTTCTCAGAAAAACCTGGAAAGACTTTCATGAGCTGATACAAAGTAAAAATATACTATGCACAAAGTAACAGCAATGATCAGCTGTGAATGACTTAGCTATTCTCAGCAAGACAATGATGCAAGACAACTCTGAAGAGTTTATAATGAAAAATGCCATTCTTCCCCAGAGAAAGAACTGATGGTGTCTGAATACAGATTGAAGCATACTTTTTTTAACTTTATTTTTCTTGAGTTTTTTTCTTGTCCATGTTTTCTTTCACAATATGGATGTGTTTTGCACAGCTACATATGTATAACCTACATCAAATTGCTTGCCTTCTCAATGGGGGGTGGGGGGGGGAGGAAGGAAGAGAATCTGGAACTCAGAGTTTGAAAAAGGAATGTTAAAAATTGTTTTTACTTGTAACTGGAGGAAAAATAAAATACCATATTTATGAAAAAAGAAGTATGTTTTCATTAAAATTTTCCTTATAATAACAAGCCCAACATAAGTGGAATTTCAGTATTGATTCTGTTGAAACTAACTCATTAAACCAGAGCTTCCCATATAATAAAAAAAAGAATGAAGGACAACGACCAAGCAAATTGGAGGCTGTGATCATTCCTCACCCTGGAGCATCATCCCAACACTGGCTCTATGACCTAGAACTGAGTAGCAAGCAACAGAGCCTCCAGCTGACACCTGTTCCTGTATCCTGCACAAATTTAATCCCCTCTGTACTAGATTTGGGACCTTTTCTTGACCTAGTCCTCTTCCTGTTCCAGAATGTTCCATTTGACCATTTCTGATCAGATCTAATCCCAGTGCCCATAGATCTTTTTGTCTCTGTCTTCTGACCAAGGCTAGAAAAATGACTGATTTTCTTTCTTGGATTTCTTCATCGTGACTCAGTTTGATGTGTTTTCTGCATGCTTGAAGGAGTTGTAGTATAGAGCTAGGGTATATTTCTTGATGCTTTAGTACAGCCACTCTTGAAAGCAACTTGAAACTATGCCAAAAAGTTACTAAACTGAGCATAACCTTTGATCCAGCAATACCACTACTAGTCTTATACTTCAAAGAGATCGAAGAAAGAGAAAGAAGATTCTGTATTTCAGTCAAACAGCTGTTTGTATATTGTCTGCCTCTGTTAGACTTTTAAGCTCCTTGGAATCAGGGACTGTCTTACTTTCTTTGTATCCCTATTACTTAGCATAGTGTCTGGTACATAGTAGGCAACTTAATAAATGTTAGTTGACTGACTGAAATACAGGATCTTTTTTCTCTTTTTAATTTTTTATTAAAAGAGATTAGAAGGCCACAAGGTGGCAGTATAATTCTGTAAGAGTGTGAATTGGTGTGGGTGTGAGCTGGGTATGTGTACTCATGTGTCTCCACTTTTCCTTAATAAATGTTTGTTTAACTGAATTGAATATAATTTTAGAGTATTTCTGCCAACATACCTGTCGCTTTTGTACTCTAGAGCTAAGTTTGCTGATCTGAGTGCTGTGATCACCAGTGTGGTTTAAAAGAACTTTCAGAGGGGCAGCTAGGTGGCGCAGTGGATAGAGCACCAGCCCCGGAGTCAGGAGGACCTGAGTTCAAATTCGACCTCAGATACATGACACTAGCTGTGACACTTAACCCCAATTGCCTCAACCAAAAACCCCCCAAAACTTTCAGTGTCACAGAATGAAATAAATGTTATAATAATAGTCTGTACCTCCATGTTTAAGTAGTCCAGCCACAACACTGGTAGACTGCCCCCACATTGATGTAGGTTTCAAGCAAAAGAGAAACTGCAAATTGTTAAGTACATGAAAAAAATGTTCCATATCACTAATAAGAGAAATACAAATTAAGACAATTCAGAGGTTTCATTTCAGACCAGCAAATTGACAAAATGGCAAAAAGTGGGATACAGGATTTGAAATGTCAGTCACACTAATGGAACAAAATATTCATTCCCTTTTAGCGGTAGATTCTGCTAAGTATATAACCCCCCCCCCAAGACAATTATAAAAAAGAAAGATCCCACGTACACCACAATATTTGTAGTAACACTTTCTGTAGTCACAAAGAACTGAAAATAAAGTGGATGTTCACAGTTTGCGGAATAGCTAAACGATTTGTGATAAGTGAATGAGATGGAATATTATTGTGATATAAGAAATAGCTATAATGAATAGTGCTAAAAAAGTGACTAAAATATTCATACTCTGATGGGTATGAAATTGGGAGAAACATAACTAGTGGAGAAGTATGGGAAGACATGAATTAATAGAAGATGAAATAAGCAGGACAGGAAAACAATATACACAATGATTATAACATGAAAATGGGAAGAAGAATAAAAGGAAAACAGAAAATTAATACTGTAAAATTATAATGAACAAGTTTTACCCCCAAGGGAGAACTTTGAGAATGGGCTTCCTTCCCTTCTTTGAAAAGATGGCAGCATCACAGCAAATCTGTGATGAAGAGAAACTGAGGCACAAAAGTCCAAGCAAAATCTATTTATTGGCAAAGCTAGCAGCTCCCAATACTAGAGGTCAATGCTCCTCCCCCACCATCTCCTCTTCTTCTCCTCCACCCCAGTGATCAAAGACCCGCCTTACAATCAGAACAGCCTTTTATAAAGTTTGTTAACATAAGCTCATTAATGAGGTTTACTGGTGCCAACTAAACTCAGACTATAATTGGTCTATAATTATGCTGACTTGCAAAAGGAGGGTGGTTGTCTCCAAAAGCCATAGTAACAAGGAAAACACAGAGTTCAACATTCTCTGGAAAGTCCTCAACCACATGCCCCTCCCCATCCCCCACCTCCTTTACCAGAGAGACCCAGTGCTAGGAAAAATATCTACTGACCAGGTCGATTCATCCTCCATCCATCTTCATTACCTCCTTCAGGAGTCAGGTCCAGTCTCAGCTGCATGCACAGTGTCTTACATAGTTTCTTCCAAACTTTTCTACCAAGGCCTATATGGAATAAATCCAAATCTAAGCCTTAGAAATTGGTTACATTTATTACCAAAACTCTCAGCTATTGATCTATAATAAATAATAATTTCACATTTCCCCCCTCCCTTTGATTCTATGGAGCCATGTTTCCATTGAACTGAATTGAAATTTATATGACCAGGCATGATCAGACTCCATTGGAATTAAATTAGTAATGGGGCAATGGAAAGAAACAATTAAAAGGGTCAACATTTTATCCAAGGCCAGCCATGAGAGATTTGATCATTACTGGTACTGACTGACTGTTACAAATGGGCCAGGAAAGATGACTTAACAGGAATAGACTTCTATGACTCAGGAGTGCTTTGGTGCAACAGCCTTGCTACCTATAGTTTATACATCGACAAAATCCTTTCAGAGCAGATGCCTTTGGCAAGTTAACCTTACAGAGAAAATGGCACATGGAAAAGGGAAAATTTACATGTCCCACTCACAATGTCCATTTAATCTCCAGTTGAGTTTCAGATGTCTCAAGTATTTGTGTGGTCCCTGGAAACAATTTCTCTTGGTCTCATTCTAGAGTAGGCCTCAGCTGATGACGACTTTGAAGGTGTGTCTTCAGAGATGGGCCACTTGGCCAATGCAGAGGTTCCTAGGTGTTCCTGCTATAGCCTTTTTACAAAACAGATCTTAAGTATACAATTTAGTAACATCAAATTAGGAACCCACACCTGAAACTTCAGAGTATTTAAGTCCTGGGTATCTTTGTTTTTCATCCAAACCTTGTATCTTATATGATCACTGTTATCCATTCTAAAAGAAGTGCTTTCAGATCTGCCTTATAAAATGAGCCGTTATCAGTCTTTATTTCAGAATTAAAACTCGTAACAGAAAAAAATTAAGCTCGTAACAAAAAAAAATAATATGGAACAACATATAGTCCATGAAAGTCATTTGTATTTGACAGTCTATGGTATGCTCTATTTAATTCCAAAATTTTTTACATTTATCTTTATCTAAATCTGATTCCAATTTATTGCTCCTCCCCCTTAGGAGGATATTATGATTACATTAACATAATGAAAGGATGTTGTAGTATTGATCTCCTATAAATTAAATACCCTATCAATTAAGGTTGGGGAAGTGTCTTTTCTATTGTTAACAGGGTTATGATGGTTTCTATCATTTATAATGCAAATGACAACTTAAAATGATTCCTAAATATAATTGTTCTATACTAGCCTATATTATTCAGTGAAAAGACACCTATAGGGTTTATCTCTTATGTTTATTACAATGAAAAAATGAGGTATCATTATACACTCGTCCTTATCCATGGAATTTGCTATGTGATTTTTAAAAAAAGGGATCGACATAGCAATATTATGTCCCATAGTTCCAAAGTTCTGTTTGATTTCAGATATAAGTAGGCGGGAAAATGGCTTGTTTATCAAGATGGGAAAACTAAGTCGAGAAAATCTTACCTTCACTTTCAAAAGGTTGTTCCCTCAACTTTTCCAGAGGCAGTACTCAGACTGTAGGAGAACACATTTCCTTTGAATGCCAAGGAATGGTGCCCTTATGAGAGGTCAGATGCTTATACCTGAAATCAAAACTTAGGATAACAGCAGATTAAAGTCCTGAGAGACTTTTCCTCAAAAAGCAAAATTTCACTAATTACAATTCAGAACTAGGTTATTGTTATTTTTCTCTTAATAAGCATCAAAACATTCTATTAATCTTTCATGTAAGAATAATTACAGTCTGGACTTACACTCAGATGCAGCATATACTGGATCACACATACACAGTAAATACTTGGTTCAAAAATGTAGCTTTATTACATACTAATTATTAACAGATACAATTTCATGATTTTCCAAATGATATTAAATCACTCTTTGCTTGAAGTTAACTTGTGAATTTCTCCACTTCGAGGGGCAGAGGTCTTAGTTCCTCAAAATGCAGAATTTTACAATACACTGTCAGGATTGGTAAGACCTTATGACCCAGCTGGAGTAGGAAATCCAAAGAAACCTCACAGACAAGGATCTCTTAAGAAGATTTTGCTACTCTTTTCTCTCAGCAGCAAGTCATTTTTATTATTTACTAATTTAAAACAAACTATAACCCATTAAATATGTAACAGTT
Organism: Phascolarctos cinereus; assembly: GCF_003287225.1. Lineage (NCBI taxonomy): Eukaryota > Metazoa > Chordata > Mammalia > Diprotodontia > Phascolarctidae > Phascolarctos > Phascolarctos cinereus. Next base: position 546,062,495 of record NW_027555847.1, on the reverse strand, counting down.
GTAACATTTTTGTTACATTCTTCTAAGAATTCTTACAACAGCATCCAGATAAAAAGGAAAGTGACCTTTCTAATGGCATTCTGATGCAATGGTTTCTCAAATTTCAAATTTCACAATAAAGATTTTAGTATTACTAATCAAGTGACATTAATTCAGTAAAATCATTTATCTTATTACTCCTGGAGTTTTTATACTATCACATCTTCAGTATGAAATAATTACACTTAATAAAAGTTTATATAGCACTTCCCACATGTCAGGCTTCTTGTTTTGTAAAGCTTAATGTAAAGAGTTTCAGAGCTATGCATTCTGTATTACTTAAAATGTTTAGCTTATTTTTCAGTTGTAATTTTAAATCTTTAAAATATATCAGCAAATTTATTAATTTTCAATACTAATTTTTTAAAAAGCACTTTTTAGGTGGCAGAGCATTTTGTCCAATTGAATTCTTATGAGGTGTGAATATTGCAATTCTCATCCTTTGCACAAGCCAGGCACTGGGTTAAGCATTTCACAGTTATGTGCGTCTCCCAACAACTCTGGGAGGTAGATGTAAATATTTCATCTCACTATAAATGAGACCACCTTTAGTTTTAGAACAAAATTTCAACCAAATCAGTTCTTGATTTATAATTACCAATGGCAATATTAAATCTCAATTTTCCAAGGGTCTACTGTTTTCAGTTAGCTCATGTTAAAAAAAAAAACCAACCAAAACTTCATGGTGGTACTCCCAATCCCCCATAACTCTTTATTTTTTTTTGGGGGGGGTGAGGCAATTGGGGTTAAGTGACTTGTCCAGAGTCACACAGCTAGTGTTATGTCTAAGGCTGGATTTGAACTCAGGTCCTCCTGACTCCAGAGCTCTACCCACTGTGCCTCCTAGCTGCTCCATGTTTCTTTATTTTTAAAAATCAGCTAAAGAGCCAAATCAATTTCTTTTATTTTCCTAACAACCCTACTAGTGTATCTTGAAGAGGCAGATAAAGGGCACATTTCTTTTTACTATGAGGCTTTTTGGTTTGTAACCCAGGCAGGAAAAGCTACTATTTTTTTTTACAAAGGCCTCTAGCACAGTTATTTAAACCAGATAAAGAAAAATAATATTTTCTCTATCAGTCAGTCAATTTGTATTTGTTAAACTTCCACTTACCCCTTCAAAGTCTTATGAAATTTCTTTTCTAATCTTATATTGAATGTGAAAGGGAGACATGTTATACATATCAAAGACACGTTTCTCTAAAAATTCTTCAAAACTTTTTTTATTTCAGTAGGATCAAAACCCTTCCTCAAATATCCTTCTCCAAACCTCCGAACTCCTTTACTCTTCATTTACACGATGTCAATGCAGACTCCAACTTTCCTTTAACTCTGTACCCAGTCTTCACTCATCCCTACTTGCTTAAACTCTCTTCCTCCCTTTCTTTTTATATCACTCCAATGGACTTTGATTAAAGCCCTCCAAAATTGTACCTTTCTTGTATCCTTATCCAATACTTTTCTTACTTTTTCCTTTTTATTAATACCTCTAATCTTTAAGACTGTGGACAGACTTAATCTTTACTTCAAATACTGTTACAATTTTGTATCTTAAAGCCTTACAAGTACATAGTTCATTCCAATTTCTTTGAGGCCTTTTGGGCAATTAGAATTGGTTGGAATCACATAGTTTTTACAAGTGATAGTCAAATAAACCCAAATACAACTCACTCGTCACAACTGCAAAATTTAGGTTCCTCTTTATTCCTTATTGTAAAATGTTATATATTTCAGTAAGCAGGAAGACTTTGGAGATGAAGTCATCTATTTCCTTCTTAAAGTTAACCTCTTTAATGTTAGAGAAGTATTTATCCACTTATTTCACAGAGGACTTTACTTCGCCATAATCAGGGGAACTAATCAGAGCCTAATTATGGATTCTCAAATTATGGTCTATTGTTTAAAAGCAACTTTCATTTTGGTGCCGGTATTTTGTGACACATAAAAATTTGAGAGAAATAGTTTCTAAGTAATTAAGCATTTGATTAATCATGCTAGCACATAATTAATAAAAGGGGTCAGAGACACTCTGAATGCCAAAGACTCCTCATGGAGCCCACTCAACCCTTATATGCCCTGGGAAGAGTGGTGTTCCTGAGGGTGGCAATCAACTCTGATTGGTTAACAAGTAATGAGAAAGAATGAATATCATAATGGAGAGGGGGACTTATTATAATGAGGCATTATAGGATATGACTTTGGTCAAGTCCTTTACTCCCAAACCAAATCCGGCCTATGGCAATCTAATCAAAGAATTTATCCCCACCCAAAACCTGAGTAGAACACAATAGGCTTCCTCACCTGGGTGGGGTCCGGACAAGATTAAGGAGAAAGTTAGTCTAATCTCATTATCAGATGTCTTTCAGATGCTGGATTGGCCTAGTAGAGAATAACTTTTTAGGAAAAGATGTGGGGCAGCTAGGTGGTGCAGTGGATAGAGCACTAGCCCTGAAGTCATGAGGATTTAAGTTCAAATCTGACCTTAGACCAAACACTGAACACTTACTAGCTGTGTGACCCTGGGTAAGTCACTTAACCCTAAGCGCCTAAAAAAAAGTTAAAGCAAAAGATAAATTCTGTCTCCCCAAAATTAACAACTAGTTATTTAATAACCCTTTCTCTCAACTTTTAAATGCAAAAAGAAACTTGTAAGCACTTTTTGATTGTGAATGATCTTAGTTCCCAGTTGTCTCCTCCTTTTACAAACTTTGTGATATCTTCCAATACCATTCATTATTGAATTATTGCATCTAATTAATCAAGAATTTTAGGTTTTCTCTCATCAAAGAGGAGTTAATTTTCTAATGACTTTAAATTAACAAACCTTATCACACTAATTTTTGGATTCAACTAAATCAAATATAGCTGTAAAATCATAAATGTTATCACTTTAAAATCTCAACTTTCACAAAGACCATCAACTGCCAGGATCTTAAATTTCAGGTCTCACTGCTGTCAATCAGAAAAGTGATGGTAAGACTACACCTGTTGAGATGTAAATGTGAACATCACATTGGTTCAATCAAATGTAAATTAAACAACCGAACCTTTTAACAATACACTTTTTTAAGTCCTTTGACATTTAAAGAGACTGATATAGTCTTGTCATGGCTTTCCCTAATGACTTCATACCACTTTCACTATCTCTTTGATAGAAATTATTGTCCTTTATGGTCTATAATAAAGTTTCCCTCATTTTTTTAGATGGTCAACAATGATTTGCATTAAAAGTATCCTTTGATTTGTAGCATGATAATTTCTAGATTTAAAGTATCTCCTTTAATTAAGACACAATTTTGACTAATGAGAGCTAATGAATATGAATTAGAGTTAAGAAGAGTTGTACTACTAAAAAAAAACAGTGTCTTATGGGGATTAAAATTGTTCAACCTACAGTAAACGAGACTAGGGCAAAGCTATGAACCAATGATACTTTATTGAAGGGTCTATGATACCCTCTAATGAAGTGGACCTCAGATCTTCCTCACAATCTGAGATGCCTCCTTCTTCCTGGACCTTGTTTTTTTTTTTTCATAGGGTTTGATACCAGTTTTGCTATCTAGACATTTTAAAGTAGCTATACAAAATACAGAATCCCTTTGGTGGACCATATGATACATAAGCTAAAATAAGCAAAAATTATCTGTCAGCAGGGTCATAAGTTGGGTGAAGCAAGGAATATCTCCACTGACTGGGTGGTCATAATATGGATGTGATCCTCCTTAGGTTAGGCAGGAGGAGATGTTACAATCCATACATATGCTCCAAGAACATATCAGGGGGGACTTTCCCTACCATGCCACCACCCATGCTTGGTTTCGTCATGGAATTTGAGCAAAACAGGATGGACATATCTTTGTCAGCATTCTTGTGGTTGCACAAGTGAACTCCATAGCTGGTAAACAAGTAATAAACATTACATTAAAGTTTGAGGCCTATTATAGGACTCATATTAGAATCTATATTGCTATGTGACTTATACAAAGTATAGATTAATACATTGCTTATTCTTATGCCTATTATTAGGTGATTGACTAGATGTGTATTACTGAATGAATATATTTTAAAAATTACTAACAAGCCTTACCCCTTATAAAATCATAATGAACTAATACTGATCAGAGTTTGCGTAGGGGTCCTCAGTGAATCATTTCTCTCAGTCTGATGGAAACCGTAATTTTCTGAAGAGTTTTAAGTATAATTTTTTCTCTATTTCCTTTCAAATCATTCAAAGGCTGTCTATTTCTTCTTTTTTCTTAACCTAATATCATAGTCTTCACAGAAGACATTAAATTTTACTTACTTTTCAGTTGCTTTCTGATTGTAAAACCAGTTTTTCTCTTTCTGGGAGCACTTTGGGATTCACTTTCAACCTGGGAGTCCCAATGTAGGGGCTGATAACATGGTTTGCTTGGTGTCTTCAGAAGCAGCAAGCAATAGAAGGGTAAATAAATTATAACTTTGGGGGCAGCTAGTTGGTGCAGTGGATAGAGCACCAGCCTTGGAGTCAGGAGAACCAGAGTTCAAATCTAGCCTTGGACACATGATACTCACTAGCTGTGTGACCCTGGGCAAGTCACTTAACCCCAATTGCCTTGCTGAATAAATTTCAACTTTATTAACTTTTTATTCTTAGGAATAGAAAACTGAAAGTGGTCTAAATTTCCCTGTTCTGCCTTTCATTAGTAAAAAAAATAATTCCATCCTGCAATAAATTTGTCATTCCCTTTAAGTACAGTTTTTAAATGTATCTTTTCAAGAATTTGTAAAAACCAGTTCCACAGAGTGGCACCCAAAAACTTCAGACTCAGAAACTGACAACTGCTTTGACAAACTGAAAACTGCTTTGAACTTATTCTGCTGATCAAGAAGTGGAACTGACTGATCTTATAAATGAGACTTGAATAGTTAGAGATCTAATCTTTAATCCCCCAATGTATTACTTTAATGTCAAATAGCAAATGTGTTTCATTTTAAGTTTGGAGTTACGGAATTATTTAAACTCACAAGAGTTTTACTTCAATTTCTCCTGTACTATCTTCCTAAGTTCTTATCTTAACATTTCTCTGAATTTTAATGAATTTCTCTTGAGCAGATTTCATGATATACAAAACTTAAAACTGTATAAAGTTTACTGGTAACCTCAAAATTCATCAAAATACCCATAAGAAATTTCACATCATAATTTAGAAATTTCCAGAAGAGAAATCACCTCCATTTTTAAAAACAAATTTAGTCTCTAATTTTTGTATCTGTCATTCATCTCTGTAATTTCCAACTTGGCCAGTGTCAGAAAAGAGAAAAAAGAGATTTTTCTTCTCTGAGGACTTCTGAAAGTTTTACTTTTTATTGCCCTTTCCTATTGTTGATCAGGCCAAAAGAAAAAGCATAGGTTGAACTATCAAGACATAGAACAAAATAAACATTTGGAAACACTTGCCAGCACAGAAAAGACAGACAGTTATTCCCACTTGCACCCCACTCTCATGCTACAAATTTCTATTTTACCATAGTAGAGGAGGAATAGGGTGAAGAAGCAAAAGAGGAAGGTACAGTCAGAACAGCATAGTCAGAAGTGGGCACTTTGAGAAGTACTGGGCATGATTCACCACTAAGAGATGCCCAGAGAGACCAATAGTTCATTTGATATGGGTGAGAGTTTTTAATAGTCAGTCTTAATTTTTCTCAGATCCAATAGTCCAAAGAGCCATACTTAGGCCAGAACAGTATCTAGTCATCTTAGACCAATAGTCATTTAACAGCATATGAGCATATGACTTCGTTGTTCCCACATGAACCAGCAGAATACCTAACTCCAGGATTTGGGGTGGGTGTGGGGGATGTGGGGGAGGGGGTTGGGGAGTTGGAGTAACACTGCTTCTTGCTCCCATTTTCACTTTTTAAAAGGATATTAAGTGGGAAATCAACATTGGACAATCATAAGTGGCCCTGGGGAGGATTAATTAGGGAAGATTGCTACAAGTGACCCTACAGTGGCACTCTCATGAAAGAGAACTATTGACTCATGGGGCATCCCCCAGACATCTTAGTCAAGGCCCTAATTCCCTGCTATGAGACTTGCTGCTATTAGCCAGTTATTTAGAAATGTAGTCCTCAAGATCAGCCAACCCTCCTACTAAGGTTTTATCCCTCAGGAGTTCCTTTCCAAGGAACCATATGGTTCAGTTGTACCTCTTAGCCTTTCCTCTCTACGTTGACTCAGTTTACCTGGCCACATAGATGTGGCTGCCTTGGAAGCATAGTCACAGGCCTGATCCTTGGCTCATTAATTTAATAAAACCCAGGTATTCCTCACCAGGTGGTCCCTCCCAGATATTCATGACACTCCTTGCTTTCTAGACTGCTATCACAGTACCATGCTCAAAACAGCCTTAATGCAACAACTACTGATTTGTAACAGAATTGGTCTCTGGGTCATGACTTATGTGGTTACTAAGGAGGCCCTTAGGACTGCTGTTACTATTTGGAAAATGGTCAAATGATTACTTAAATTTTTTTGTCATTCCAGATGAATCTTACATTGTCTTGGTAACCTGTCACTTTGTTTCTTTTCTTTTCTTTTCTTTTCTTTTTTTTAGGCAATTGGGGTTAAGTGACTTGCCCGGGGTCACACAGCTAGTGTCAAGTGTTTGGTCTGACGTAGGATTTGAACTCAGGTCCTCCTGACTGTGCCACCTAGCTGCCCTGACCTGTCACTTTGAAAAGTGATTCCTGGTGATGCATATTTTTCTTAACTCTCCCCATTATGTTTTACTTTCTCTTTAGAGTTTTCTGATAAAAGCTTACAGGCTCTCATAATTTTCATCATTCTACTTTTGTATAAAAATCATCTAAGTACCTAACTCTTTAGATTGCTAGAAACATAAATCTTTCTCCTCTTAGTAAGGAAAAATGTTCTATCTTTAATAAGTTTCTCATTCTTTATCACAGATTGTATGATACACACAGCAGAAAACTTCTGGATGGTTTATATCTCCCATTTGGAAGCTTACCTTAGCTCAAAGGAAATTTGGCTTGGAACTGAGGAGCAAGTTCAATCTCCAGGACATCCTCCTCAAAGAGAGGTTTCCACGGAGAGGGCATCCTGAGATGAAGATCTCTTCACTCAGTTCCCATCTGGGTGGCCAATTGTTGTGATAAAAATATTCAATGAAGAAAAACTAAGGCACAAAAATTTGAGCATAATCTATTTATTAGCAAGGCTAGCAGTGGCTATTAATAGAAGTCAGTGTCATAGTCCCTCTCCCTCCCCGCCTTTTCCTCCTCTCTGCCCAGCCAGTGACCAAAGACCTACCCTGCAATCAGAACAGTCTATTATACAGTTTGGTTACATAAATTCATTACATAAGGTTTACTGGTGCCAACTAAACTCATACTGTGATTGGATGAATACTATGTTTAGTGTCAGACTTGGTTTATTTGTTGTTTAATTTTACTGAATTGCTTCCCCCTCCCCTTTTTAAAATTCTTTCTTATAAGAGATATTTTTATGAGAGGTAGAGAAGGTAAAATACATAAGGTTCCAAGTCCAGCCCTCCATCATGCTGACAATATTAGTGTCCATAGTCTCCCCTCTCTATACTCTTCCCCACCCCACTTAGTGAGCTCCCACCACCACTCAAACCTCCTGTATTCTCAGGTTTTCTTCTTATCCCCACAGTCAAAATGAATTTTTAGGAAATACTCTGATAAACTAATTCAAACTTAAAAGTGTAAATAACTTAAAAGATCCCATGTGTTATCCTTCATAGAAGTATTTCTATTTTGGCAATTAGCTGGAACTCAAATCCCCTGCTCGTGCCCTCCCACCCCCCAGGACCTTAACATATTTAACTGAAAAAAATTGAGGCTGTTCTCTGAGAGGTACCTTCCTTCCTCCTCCTTTCACATCATTCAGATGTCTTTTTCTACTATCTTCTCCTTTACTTCAGTCTTGAATGAAGAGCTGGCCCCTCTCCTTGCTGGAGCCAACCCTTTTACATAAATGTTTTATTCCATGCCTTCCTAACTTCTCCAACAGATTGCCCCCATTATCATCCATTCTCTCTTATCCTCAAACTGTTCCTGTATATTTTCTTTCTCTGCTGCTTACAAACATGCCAATGACTCTTCATCCTTAAAAAATATCTTCATTTGATCCAATCCATCCTCAGTAGCTGTATGCCCATCTGTGTTCCCTTTCAGTGTTAAACTCCTTGAGAAAGCCATATACACTTACTGCTTCTATTTCCTCTCCTCTCACTCTCTTCTAAACCCTCTTCAATCTTGCTTCTGATCTCATTATTTAACTGAAACTATCCTTCTCCAAAGTTACCAATGATCTCTTAATTTCCAAAACTAGTGATCTTTTTCTCAATCTTCTTCCTTCTTGGACCTCTCTGCAGGATTTGACAATATCTATCACCTTGCCTTCCTGTATATTCTCTTCTATCATGTTCCCAAAATGTCTTCTATTCCCAATTCCTTCAAATGATCCCCTCCGTGGGTTCAAGGCCTGCCAACCTAGTTCTGGACACTCAACATCCTTCTTAAACTGTGGCACTCAGAACTGGACAAAACACTTCAGATAGGGTCTAATGAGGGTAGAGTACAGCAGGAGTATCACTTCCCTGTTTTTAGAAACTATGCCTATTAATGGTGCCAAAGATTGAATTAGACTTTATGGCTGCCATATCACACCGATGATTCATGCTGAACCTGTAGTTCAGTAAAATTTCCAGTTCTTTTTCAGAAAAACTGCTCTTTAACTGGGCCTCCTCCATCTTGTACTTGTGAAGTTAATTATGTTTTTGTACCCAATGTAAGACTTCACATTTATCACTGTAGAATATTATTTTATTAGATTTAACCCAATTATCCAGACCATCAAGAACTTTTTAAACTCTAACTCTATTATCTAATGTATTGGTTACTTCTCTTAGATTTTTGTCATTTGCAAATTTTTTAAGTATGCTACTTATATGTTTATCTAAATCACTGATAGAAATTTTAAACAGCACAGAACAAAGCAGACAGAGGACAGATTCCTTAGGTACTCCTTGGAGACCTCTTGCTACATTGACATTGGATATTAACAACTAATCTTTGAGTCTGGCCACTCAACTAGTTCTGCATCTAAATGTATTATCATCTAGTTCAAATCTCTCTATCTTCTCTATAGGAATACATGAGATATTTAATCAAAAGCTTTGCTAAAATCTAGACAAATTTTAGCTACAGCATTCCCTTCATCTACTTATTTAGTAATGACCTGTCAAGAAAGGAAGTTTGACATGACCTATTCTTTTTCCCCCAAATTTTAAAAACATTTTTATTTTAAGTTTTGAGTCTCAAATTCTTTCCCTCCCTTCTTCCTTCCTTACCCTCTTCCCTCTCTGAGATGGTAAGCAATCAGATATAGGTTATAGATGTGCAATTATGTAAAACATTTCCGTTAGTTGTTGAGGGCCGATCTTAAGAGTCTGATAAGGGTTTAAGATCCAAGGCAGAGTTTGACCTCTGCTCAGGCTTTCACCCCAAAGGGCTCAGGGATTAAGTGGTACGGCTCCCCAACTTCCTTCCTGATAAAGAGGTCTCTGAGACATCCCTTCTCTCTCTTTGAACCTTAGATTTACATATTTACTCCTCTATGCAGGTGGCACCAAGGCGCCTGGGAAAACCTTGGAATCTACAGCCCAATCTAGGAACCCTGATAAGGAGGAAATTCATGATTGTTACATCCTCAGCAGATGTTCTGGGGAGTATCTCACGGGGAGGACTCTTTGAAGTTAGGCTAGATCTTCCCTATATATTCTGTGCCCTCAGATGAATAAACTGAGTCAGTAATTCTACTCCGCCTGGCCCATGTCATAAGTTATTTCACGCCTCTCCATTCGGTGTACAATCTCGTTGTGGGCAACAGTTAGTTATTCCAGAAGACTGGAATTAAAGAAAAAAAGAAAGTAAAAAATTACATACTTCAGTCTGTATTCAGTCAGTATCAGTTCTTTCTCTGGAGGAAGATAGTATGCTTCAACATTAGTGCTTTGGGATTGTCTTGGATCACTGTTATCGAGAATAACTAAGTCATTCACCAGTTGAACAATATTGCTATTACTGTGTACAATGTTCTCCTGGTTCTGTTCCCTTCACTCAGCATCAGTCCATACACCTGCTTGTCATTTCTTATAGCACAATAATATTCCATTACAATCATATACCACAGCTTGGTTAGCCCCAATTGATGGGTATCCCTTTGATTTCTAATTCTTAGCTATCACAAAAAGAGCTATATATATATATATATATATATATATATGTATATATATATATTTATATGTATATATTTATTTATATATTATAAATACGTCCTTTTCCCTTATTTTTTGGATGTCTTTGGGATATAGACCTAGCAGTGCTATTGCTGGATCGAAGGGTTTGCACAGTTTTATAGTCCTTTGGGTTAGTTCCAGAATGGTTGCATTAGTTCACAATTTGCCAACAGTGCATTAGTGTCCCAGTTTTCCCATCCTCTCCAACATCTAACATTTTCCTTTTTTTGGATATGACCTATTCTTGATGAAGTCATGCTGGGTCTTTGTAACCACCACTTCCCTTTTTAAAAGTATTTGACAACCACCTCTTCAATTCTAAAATTATCAAAAGAATTCAAATAAAGTTCATTGACCTATAGTTTGCAGATCACTTCTCTTTCCTATTTTGAAAAGTGGTATATTTGACTTTCTCTAATTTTTTGATGTAGGGAGTGGTAACTTTCCCATTTTCCATGGTCTTTCAAATAATCCTAAGGCTAGTAATCACATCTTCCAGTTCTTTTAGTACCTGACACTATAGTTCATCTGGGTCAGGTAACTTAAATATATTAAGTACAATTAGGTACTCTTTTACTATTTCCTTTCTTATCTTGGATATCAATTTCCTTTTAGTCATTTTTGTTCTGACATTTCTTGTGCAAAGGTCATTAATCTTGATAAACAAAGTAATTTTTTCGGGACCACAGTGCTTTATATTCAACCTCCATTTTCTGCCCTGCTTCCATTTTCTTTCTCTACACTTCTTCTTAAATGTAAGTTATAAGTTCCCAATGTATCCACATAAGTCTCTTCAGACAAGTTTCATTTTCCTTTTTTATGAGGAGTTTCTCTTTGTTTCTAAGCAACTCCCTCCTCCCCCCCCCCCCGCCCCAGGCTGACTATTTCTATAGCATTTTCGTCTATGGTATTCTACCTATCTTTCTTGTGAACCCTTTGAATCTGCTTTCTCAAACACCTAGAGTACAAGTCAGACTATGATGGATTTCCTCTTCTCTGTCACAAACTGTAGGAAAAAGTGGTAACTTTTACCTCAGGGATCTCATTATTTTTACTCTAGCAAACAGTTCCTCCCTGTTAGTGAGAATCAAATCCAAAAACAGAATTTCTCCCTGTTGGTTTCTCTACTTTTAGAAGGATGAAACTACCACTAAGCAAATTCAAGCAGTCTCTAGCTGCTCTGCTTTTGGCAGAGAGACAGAATTCTAGCCAGTGGAACTGTCTGACCATGTCACCCATATACTCAATAAACTATGGTGGCTCCTTCTGACTCCCAGGATCAAATACAAAATCTTCTGTTTGGCATTCAAAGGCCTTAAAAACTTAGGACACCTTTCCCCATCACTTAACACCCTCTCTTTCCCATGTCACTTTGATCCAATGACACCAGCCTCCTTGCTCTTCCACCAACAAGATACCCATTCTTTCAGCTGGGCATTTTCTCTGGCTGTCTCTATTCCCTGGAATGCTTTACCTCCTCATCTCCACCTTGTAGCTTCCCTGGCTTCCTTCTAGTTCCATCTAAAATCCCACCTTCCACAGGAAGCCTTTCCTATAACTATTTACTATTTATCCCGCATATAGTTTGTGTGTATTTGTTTGTATGTTGTCTCTCCCATCAGATGGTGAGCTCCTTGAGGTCAGGGATTGTCTTTTGCTTTTTGTTTTATTCCTTGCATCTAGCACAATGCTGGGCACATAACAGGCACTTAGTAAATGGTTACTGACTAACTAAAAGTCTGGATAAGTGAAGTTCCCTCTATGCCAGTCTCATGATTTATTTCCCAAATTCCTCTTCTAGCTCTTCTTTCTGTGCAAGTTGTCTGTAATATATGCCAAAGACAAAATCATTTGTTTCTTTCTTCATTGACCTTTGCCCAAAAACTCTCAGCATCCAGTTTCCTCATCTGTAAAATGGGGATAATATTTTCATTATTTACCTCATAGAGTTGTTGGAAAAGTACTTTGTAAACTTTAAACACTAAGGAAATTTAAGTTATTAGACAATATGTGAATGCTTACTGATTATCCTTACCAATTCAAAGAAAGTTTAGTTCTTATATTTTTGGTTTGACTCTCCCTCCTCTCCTCTGCCTTCTCGGCTACCTTCAAGGCTCATCGCAAATGTCACCTCTATGCATCCAGCTGCTAGTGCCTTCCCTCCGAGATTAACTTCTTTTATACTGCATATAACTTGTTTGTAGAGGCATTTGAGTGTTGTCTTCCCCAGCAGAATTTGAGCACCCTGAGGGCAGGTAAGTTTTTCTCCTTTCTTCGTATCCCAGACCTTAGCACTAGGTCACAAAGTAGGTGTTTACCGAGAGGGTTGACGAGATTGTTACGGGGAGAAAAGTGCTTTGCAAACCTTAATACGTTAATGAAATGTAAATTCCTAGAGGGTTTATTCATCATTTGAGCCCTCCCGGGGTCTAGCACCTAGCTGGTGCTCAAAAAACCCGTTAATGGATAGGAACGGACTCAACCACTCTAGCTCAGACGAGGTTAGAAACAGAGTTCCGAGGAGAGATTTATGCGCGCGCGCGCGTCCCCTTCAGGGAGCGCGTTCTCCTCGACTGGGACTGGGACGGGGGCGCGCCCGCACGTGCGTTCTCACGCACACACGCTAATGGTGGGGGGCGGGGAAGACGTCGAGCCAGCGGTTCCAGTGGCGGTTCCCGGAGCTGGGTTTTCTCCCTTTGGCGGCAGGTTTGTGCGCGACCCCTTTCGTGAGGGCCTGGCCCCGCGGCGGGTTTCCGTCGCTTCGCCGTTTCCCCCGAGGGTCGGCTTCGCTTACAGCCCGGCCTGTAATCTGCGAGACCTGGAGGGCGCGCGCGGCCTCGGTTTGGGGGCCCGGAAGGGAGCGTGTTGTCCGCTGTCGGCCCCCTGGGGTCTCGCTTGGGCCGAGGCAGGCGACGGGAAGCCCGGGGAGGGCGGGCCCGGAGGAGACCCGGCGACTGCTCCCTCGGGACAGGACGTCAGATTCAGGAAAACCGGTATTAGTCACCCCCCCCCCCCATGAGGTCAGTCAGAGGCCTGGGCTGCTGACGCGGCTGCTGGGCCGTTCCTGCTATCTTTTGGTTTAAAAGACTGCAGAGAAGTAAAATGACTTGTGGAGGATCACACAGATACATAGGGATGAAGGTCAGACTTGAACTTGCATCTCCTAATTTTCTGTTGCTTTTTGCATCATTGCACTCTGCTCCTACTTATAATTGAGGTCATTAATTGGGTTCTTAAACATTTATACTTTTGACCTTGAATTAAGGGAATGAGAAAAGCATATGATCTAGTATTAAAAGCCAGCGTCTTATATTAAAACTGAAAATTTGAATTGATTTGTTCTTTAGTCTTCCAATACATAAATGGTCTAGTGTAGATGCTTCTTAAAGTGGGTCTCGAGTGGAAAAAATTTAAGAAGCCCTTGGAGGAGAGTCTTACTTGGCCATTTGTAGGAGTGTAGTTTGTAGCAGAAGAATTATAGGTATGGTTGGGATGTTGTGGGGAGGTTTTTTTTGGGAGGGTGAGGGAATTGGGGAGTATTTTGGTTTTCACTAGTCTGGGTTGAAGTATCAATTGTCTGTTATTACTAGGATTATTTCTTAATGTTAGTAGGAATGGGACGGACAATAAGAAACAGCATGATTTTTAATAAGTGGATTCTCTTCTGCAGGACTCAGCTAACTGTTAAAGATGTCGTACATGCTTCCACATTTGCACAATGGTTGGCAGGTAGATCAAGCTATTCTTTCAGAAGAGGACCGGGTTGTTGTTATTAGGTTTGGACATGATTGGGACCCCACTTGTATGAAAATGGATGAAGTTTTATATAGTATTGCAGAAAAGGTAAATGTTATTTGAATAACAGTTTTTAATACTATGATCCCTCATTTGTTTGTTTGTTTACAAAGCCCTTTGATGTCCTTTTTCTCCTTTGATCCTCTTAACAGCCCATGAAATAGGCAGAACAAGTATTATCTTCATATTACAGATGAAAAAAATGGAGACCCAGAGAGGTAAAGTGACTATAAAGGGTCATACAGCTTTATGGGGATGGAGGCAGGACTTGAACCTGCCTAATTCTCTGTTTCTCTTTCCATTTTGTACACTGCTGCTACTTGTAATTGAAATCATTAATTAGGTTCTTAAACATTTATACTATTTTTCCTGGAACTAAGGAAATGAGGAATGTATATGATCAAGGATTAAAAGCCACACCTCATATTGAAGCCTAAAATTTTGAATTGATTTGCTTTTTAGTATACCAGTACACAAATGGTTTAGATACATAAGGTATTTTTCAAGATTTACTTACCCCATCATTTGTAGTTGTATGTAACTTCATTCAGGATTGAAATGAATCAGAATTATAATAAACATGGTAAATAGAAATACATCTGTGGCACAGGCTTCCAGCATAGGGGATAATCAGTAAGTGTTGTTGATTCATTCTTTCTTGATTGCAGGATCTTCCTGCCTTCTGCTTTTTGCTACCTTCAGTGTTAGTCCATTTTTGTGACTGTTAACAGCTAAAATTGTGAAAATTAGTTAACTCCACATAAAAGAAAACATTAACTTAAAATAACAGGTCTGAACGTTCAGAGGATATTCCAGGAGTGTTATGCCTTATTTTTAGAGGCACGATTCTCCTTCACCATCCTAGAAGCTCTACTCTAGATATGCTTAAATTTGGTTTTTGCTACCTATGTGTAATTTAAAATTTTCTGAGGCATGTGTGTTATATGAACCTACATAGAGCATACTATAATCTTGAAATTGGTGTCTTTAATATTCTCTTACTTGTGCTCTTTGGTAACCATACATGAACTAATTGATATCTTCCTCTGAAGCAAATTCCATTGACATTTGGAAATAAAATGTTGGACTTGTGTTGTCTAAACCAAAGTACTGTATTTCAGTGTTTTATTTTGCTGACAACAATAGTATCAATCTGGGGTATCACTGTGTTGTTGGGTGTTAAACTTTTGGTACAAATTTCTGGAGGCTGTGGTAGGAATAATCGTTTAGCATCAAGAAATTTTGCTTTCAGATGTTATAATGATGTTGATAAATAATTAAGATGAAATTTTCTAAACTAATATTAAATGTAATTAAAGGTTAATGAAAGCTATAAAACATATAAAACATTTAAATCACCAAATATCATGGCTCATTTTTGTAAATATGATTTTTCTTTCAAGTCTTCCATAGTGTTAATAAGAAACACCAACATGAATCTCTTCATAGCTCTGTAGATATATATCTATCTATATCTATCTATATAGATATAGATAGATATAGATAGATATATATCTATATATATACACACACACACATACACATGTTTACGCATGGGCATATATATGTATGTGTGTATTTGTATGTGTATGTATATGCAGGGCAGCTGCTGCTAGATGGCACAGTGGATAGAGTGTCAGCCTTGAAGTCAGGAAGACTAATCTTCAGGAGTTCAAATCTGGCTGCATGAATAGCTGCATGACTTTGGGCTTGTGTGACACTTAACCATGTTTGCCTCAGTTCCTTATCTATAAAATGAGCTAGTGAAGGAAATGGCACACCACTTTAGTATCTTTGGGATCACGAGTTGGACACAATTGAAACAACTGAAAAACAAAACCATGCAGTGGAGCAGCTAGATGGCTCAGTGGATAGAGTGCTGGGCCTGGAGTCAAGAAGACCTGACTATAAATCTGGCCTTAGACACTCATTAGCTGTGTGACCCTAGGCAAGCCATTTAACCTCTGTTTGCCCAGGAGGCAGCTAAGTGGTTCAGTGGATGGAATGCTGCTGGAGTTGGAAAATCCTGAGTTCAAATTTGGTCTCAGACAGTTATTAGCTGTGTGACCCTGGGCAAGTCACTTGACCTCTGTTTGCCTTAATCTACTGGAGAAGGAAATGGCAAATCACTCGAGTATCTTTGCCAAGAAAACCCCTTGGACAATATTGATATGCTATGGTCCACGGCGTCATGAAGTCAGACATGAACGAATAACAATAAAAACATTTTATATGAAGCTAACCTGGCAGTCATTATCACTGGTAGTTGGCTGGAGATTAGAATTAAAGAAATGCTTTTCTTTTGACTTCTGTGTACTCTATTCTACTCTTTTGACTTCTAGCCATGTTCTGATCTCCCTCTCCCACCTCAGTAGACTAAGGAATCTGCAGATTTCTGGGGAAAGCAAGGGAGAAGAACTGCATTTCCTTTGAACTAGGAACTGCTACTGACAGGGGCCAAGAATAATAAAAGATAAGACCCTTCATTCCCATTTTGTCCATTTCTTAGCTGTATCATACAAAGTTGACTGTAGGTACACATAGCTGTAATGTTGACTCTAAGTGGTCTAAATCATGCTCCCATTAGTCAAAATGAGGCTGGAATGGTTGATGATATGAGTATCAGTCTTCTCTTCCTATCTCAACAAAGCTGTAATAAATTGCAACTGGCTAGGGAATATAATACGAGTTTTCGTGTCCTGTTAACTATATTTGTTCTTTTTCTAATTCTATTATTATAGTTTCCATGCTATAAATCATAATATAAAAGGCTAAATTGTATATACCAGTAAATCCATTAGTAATGAAAACATTTTTAGAAATAATTTGAGCTTCTGGGCTTTGTAGATTTGTTTCATATTTCTATAACTTGGTGAAATTTGGATTTATTTTTAAATTAACATCCATTTTAATATCTATATAGAATGCAAACCTGAGGTGCAAAGATTGTTTTTTCAAAGCTTTATATTCCACCCCCTCAATTAAGGACATAGTAGAAATGTAAAATTCTGGAATTTGTTTTGGGGGAGCATTACAAGAATTTTTGACACTTAAGGTTTCTGTGGGAAATAAGAAAAATATAACTTTCTATTTAAAAATCTCCCTCTGCAGAAATGGCAGATAATGGGAGATCTCCTTCCTCATCTTGCTAGCAAGCCATCTTTGGATATCACGACAGTTTTAAAGTGAGTAAAAGTTCCAGATGTTCAGGTGGGACTTGGATATACAGTATTTCTCCTCGAATATAGTTTGTTGACATACTGCTTTTGCCAATCAATACCTCAGGCTGATTTAATTCTAATTCAGTTATGAGGTGTATACTTAATGATGGAAACTATTTTTAGTCTTTATTATTACAGATATGGTACAATAATATTTTCAGGCATTAAATAAAGTTGCCATTTTAACAAGTAGTCTCAACGCTTAGAGTAAAGTATATTTCTTTCATATATACAAAACATTTTTGAGTTTTGAAGGATTGAGGCTCACGATAATATTTGAAGTCATATATCAGAAGTAGTACTAATGAATTTCAGTCAGTGTTGCTTTGTGATGCACTAGAACAACATAGAATTTTGCAGACAGAAGAAAACTCAGATCATCTTAGCTAACACCTTCATTTTATAAGTTAGGGAAAATATGTAGAGGGGAGGTGGACTCGCCCAAGTTACACTTCTAGTTAATAACTGAGATGATGCTAGAATCGGGTCGCCTGACTTCAAATCCAGTGTTCTTTATGTCATACCATGCTTTTACTTCATATTCCCTATTTATATCCAATGCATATAAAAATCTTGTTTATACTTTTTTTCTTTTGAAACTCTTTGGTAGTTGAAAGGTAGAACCATATATACAAAAATAAAGTTAAGGAATGTTAAAGCTTGAGATATAGATTAAGGTTTTTAACTTCGTATTATGTAGCATTTGGGAGCAGTATATTGATAAAATTTTCTTGGGACTGCATTAGAAATCCAATTTTGGGGGCTCAAAAAGCTCCTTCATTTAGAAAAATTAAAACCACTCGTTCCAGTGGAAATTGCATAATAAGTCTAGAAATATTAAATATATATTATATTATACATTATATAATATATAGAGAACATATATATTCCACCCCCTCAATTTAAGGACATAGGAGAAACATATAATTCTGGAATTTGTTTTGGAGGAGTATTACAAGAATTTTATGTGTGTACACACACATATGTACATACATACATATATTACATATGTTTGTATTTATATATAATTATATATAATGTTATAATATTATGTTATATATATTATAAAGATACTGTTTGATTTGTCACTGAGTTTGTGTGTCTAAAAATTCTTACTAAAAGCAGTATCTGTGGAAGATTACAGATTCTCCTTAGCCCTAATCACTGAAAGTGTCTCTGTACAGAGGTAATGCCTTGGTGCTAAAAGTAAAAAAGTTGCATGAGGCCAAATGAATTGTTGTGGTAGAGTGGATCTCAGTAAGGTACCTGATTGTCCACTGGTAAATAAAATCATCATCATTTGATTTTATTACAACTGCAAAATTAGTCCCCTGAAAGTATAAAAATTACTGCCCAAAAATATATAGTATGGAAAATATTTTTTGGTTGAACACCTGTATCCACATAATGTCTCCAGAGTATTTCTTAAAGGATTGTTGTCAGCCAGCAGAGAAAAATCTCCAAGGACATGCCACAGGAATCCATCTTGTTCATGAATAGTTTGATTGAAGGTAGAGAAGTCCTGCTTATCATTCATGCAGAAAGACACATCATGAAGAAATTCAGTGAATTAATCTGTCAGTCGTCAATTGTAGACATTTACTAAGTGCCTAGTATGTGCCAGGTACTGTGCTAAGCACTGAGGATACAAAAAGAGGCAAAAGATAATCCCTGCCCTCAAAGAGCTTTCCATCTGTTGGAGCAGACAGCATGCAAACAAAAAGAGACAAAGCAAGTCATATACAGAATAAATAGGAAATAATTATTACAGGAAGCCACTGGAATGGAAAGGGTTCAGGGAAGGCTTCTTATAGAAGGTAGAGTTTTAGTTGGGGCTTCAACTGGGACTCAAAGAAAGCCAGGGAGGTCAGTAATCATCGTTGAGGAAGGAGAGCATCCCAGGCATGGGGGACAACCAGATAAGATGCCTGGAGCCGAGAGATGGAGTGTTTCATTCATGGATCAGTCAGTGTATTAAATGACAGTATTGAGTCTCAGAAGATCTCAATAGGCCATAATAATGTACCAAGCTGATAAATGAACTTTAATAGATACAAATGTAAAACCTTTCACTTGGGCTAAAAAACAAACTGCACATGTACAGGATGAGAAAGAGCCAACAACAGCAATCTATAAAAACCTTAGAGGTTTTAAATTACAAGCTCGATATAAGTTGATACTCAGGTGTCATTCACTGTAATAATCCTACTGGTTTTTTGTTTGTTTCCTTTGAGACGAAGTCTATCTTCCTCAGGCTGGAGCTCCAGAATCCTCTCATGGGCTGGATCCCAATACCAATCTGCATAGAAACTTTAACCTGCTCCATTTTTCTGAACTGGACTAATTCACCCCTCCTTAGTTAGCCTGGTGACCTGCTCCCAAGGGCGTATCATACTGTTCTGGACTTAGTGTGGTCCTTCATTTAGCTTTAGTCCTACTATAATAGCTCAGCTCCCAAATTCAGGTGATTCACTAGTTGCAGCAGAGATTACAGACATGCATCACCATGCCTCGACTCTTTTTCTTTTTTGCCTATTACTGTGTGTCGTATCACACTATACCTGGGGTTCATTCCAATGGGCCGTGTTTTAAGAGGGACTTTGAGAAACTTAAACATATCCAGCATAGGTGTATCTAGGATGGTGAAGAGTCTTGGTAACATGTCATAGGAGGGTTGGTTGAAGGCATCAGGGCTGTTTTTCCTGGAGAGGAGAAAACCTAAAGGATTTCATAGCTATTTCCAAATATGTGACGATAGATTGTAGGGAAAAGGAATTAGATGTTTTCCATACAATTTCAGAGGACTGACTCAGTGGGTAAAAATTATGGAGAGACAGATTTTGACTAAGAAAGTACTTTCAAATACCCAACTGAAAATAACATGGATTATTTTGGGGGGTAATGAACTGTTCTGGAAATGTTCATGCTAAAAAGCTTGAAAAATCAGTCTGCAGGATATGTCAGAGGGGAGATTTGTGCATTGAGTTCAAGGTTAGACTAGATGATATTTAGATTCAGCTCTTAAGATTCTATGATGTAGCTCATATTATAGATTAAATAATATATAATAATCTGTTAAAATGAGAACATTTATTATATGTCAAGTTGTAAAGAGTATATTCAGTATTAAAGTTAAGCCGGGCCAAACAGGAATACACTTTTGAAAAATCTTTATTGATAGCTCTTGCTTTTGTGTCTTCATTTTGTATATGTCCTCCCTTCCCCTGCCAAGCAAGCCATTCTTTAACAAAGATTTTTAAAAAAGAAAAAAAAAGTGTTCAGCAAAACCAACCAACACATCCACTGTCTGACAGTATGTACCATATTCTACATCCATAGTCCCCCACATTTTCAAAGGGGTAGAGGTGCATCTTTTCAACTCCTCTTTTAAGGATAACCTTAGTAATTATAATTACAACATCCCATTAAAAACACTTAGAAATATAAATTATTATTTGTTTTGTCAGTGTTAAAGACTAGTAAAAAGATACGGATTTTAAAAACCTAACACTTTTTCAGCTTTATGTTCAGAGTTTGAGAATTATAGTGGTAAAGAAATTGCCCTTTTATTCCTGTAGAAGTCTAATCTTGAAAATTAAGTGATTATTTGTATTTCTTTACTTTTATTAAGAAAATATTGCTAATAACCTTTGCTTTTATATCAGAGAATTCTAGGCCTTTAGGTATGTAGTTTATTCACTCATTGATCTTTCTCATATCCCCATGTTTTGCCTTTCCCTGTATTTTGTTCTTTGCTTTAGAGGCCAGAAATTGAAGTGCCTGGTAATATATTGTTGTCACTGTATATATATTATCAAATCTTTTATCATGTTTATTAAGATTTTGACATTTATTTACTGTTTCTTTTATGATTGAAGTAGTGGAAGAGAATATCTGTGCGTATATTGATCTTCAGGCATGGTCAAAAGTGTAAGTGCAGTATGCAAAATTCACTCTGGTTTTCAGTGAGAGTACTATGTAGGGTTACATGGAAGATAAAGAAAAGAGGTTATTGAAAGAAGTGAAATTCATGGTACAATACCTTGAACCCAGTTAAAGTTTTGAAGGATAGTCGATGTAATGAGTGGCAGCTAGATGGCACAGTGGATAGAGTACAGGGCCTGAACCAGGAAAACTCATCTTCCTGAATTCACATCTGGCCTCAGATACTTAGCTGTGACCCTGGGCAAGTCACTTAACCCTGTTTGCCTCAGTTTCCTCATCTGTAAAATGAGCTGGAGAAGGAAATGGCAGACCACTCCAGTATCTTTCCCAAGAAAGTCCCAAATGGGATCGTGAAGAGTCGGACATGTGAAGAACAACAAAAAAGTTACAATGAAACTTACTGCTGAACTTAATAATGATGAAGCTACAGTTAGAAATATTGGTAATTGTATGTCTATATGAATATCATCTTCAAGAATGAATAATATTATGGAATATCTGTTAATTCATGTCAAATTTTCTATAAAATAAATAATATGTCATTTCCTCTGGTTCTAAATGTGTGATATTTAGGAGGGGTGTGTGTGTGTGTGTGTGTAACTAAGAGTTTTATTACTTGGAGTGTTTTAAAATTTTTTATGGCTTGTCTTAATGTTTTCTATTTTTTGTTGGCCATAATTTCATTTAAGATGAAGTCAGTTCATCTGTCTTCGTATATCTTGGCACACAAGTTCATATGTTTATTTTTCAAACACTTATCTTCTTTAGACCTAATTTGCGTATAAGAAAATAGAGTGGTCTATTGTGTACAAGCAAATAGATATTATATGGAATGGCTCTCTGGGAGAGGGAAGTGGGATCAATAACTGGGAGAAATTTTGGTGATGCAGAAATTTGAATAAAACTTCATTTAAAGAAAACTCAAAGGATAAAGATTATAAGATTATAGATTTAGATCTAGAAAGCATCCCAGGGGCCCTGTAGCCCAAACCTGTCATGTTACAGATGAGGGACTTAGGCCCTTAGAGTTTTAATGACTTGCCTAAGGTGACACTAAAAATCAAGTAACAGAGCCATGATGCAAACTTATATTCTCTGACTCCAAATCCTAACTTTATGCTGTACCATACTGCTTTTACATTTTGGGGTGACACTGTATCCTTGATAGGAGTAGTGTCTTATCTTCTTGGCATACTGATTACACACTTGTGTGCCTACTCAGTGTATAACACTGTGCTAACCATTGAGCAGAGTGGGGAAGGAAAAAAGTATAGTTGTATATAGTTTACACATATATAATTATGTATAGTTACCTTGGTCTAGAAGTTTATACTCCTATTTCTTATTAATCTTTTAAAAACGTGATAAAAGAGTATAATTTTGAAAATCAGCTTTTCCCTGCAAAGTATCTTTCACATAGTAATTTTGTATTTGGGTGCTGCTTAACATCAGCGTTGGTTGCAAGTGTTCAACCAGAATAATTGGAAAAGTGGAAGCCAAAGGATCAAGTTCAAGGTCAATGCCAAACTGGAACCCTCCAGGACTGTATCCTGCCAAGATTGGGGGTGAGGACAGAGGTGTCTGGCAAGATAACTAGCTGATTATGTTTAGGAGTCTTTTCTTTAGAACGGCTTAGTGCACAGTTATTTATTTACGT
The DNA here is from genome assembly GCF_003287225.1 of Phascolarctos cinereus. Classification (NCBI taxonomy): domain Eukaryota; kingdom Metazoa; phylum Chordata; class Mammalia; order Diprotodontia; family Phascolarctidae; genus Phascolarctos; species Phascolarctos cinereus. The sequence goes on along the minus strand of NW_027555847.1, from coordinate 546,039,507 downwards.
CAGAATCATTTATTAAAATGCCTCTGTTTATAAAACCTTTTGCAATTTTCTTTATTACCTTCATAACAGATTTAGATTGTTGTTTGAAACTTACCAGGATATTCTGAGGTATCTTAGAAGATGGAAGTATGAAGCATATGTTAACATTTAGGTGTCAAAATTGGATGTTTTTGGTATTTTTTGTTCTGTAAAAGCTATCATGGGGAAAATGGTTCTGGCAGAGATATGAATAAATGCCTTTTAAATATATTGTAACCAAATTCTTTAAAAATTTGCCTTTCTGAGATGAAAATAAAAGAGAATATCCTAGATTGATTCCTCTTTTTTCATTTTCCTTTTAGGTAAAAAATTTTGCAGTTATATATCTTGTGGATATTACAGAAGTACCAGACTTCAATAAGATGTATGAATTGTATGATCCCTGTACTGTCATGTTTTTCTTCAGGTATGTTATTTTAAAAAAATTATTACTCAGTTTATTCTAGAAAACTTGTGATGTTTATTTAACGTATTCAGAACACCTTTAGGTATGATACTTCCTATTTTGGAACAGTTGATTTACACACCAAGTGGAATTAACTTAGAATACAAAATGAATCTCATTATGTTAATAGTGAAATGAAGTTATGCCAATTTAATGTCTTCCAGTAATCTTTTTATAAAATGTGACTGCTAAGAAAACCCGGTTAAGTGTATTTAATGTATTCAAGAGAGTTTTTCCATTTTGTGTTTATATTTTTTGGAGCTATGCTGAGATTTTCTCATGTACGGAGGCTTTAAAATTATTTAGTACCCTAACAGACATAACATTTAATAATTTATATGTAATATTAATCTGTCATTTGCTTCTGTTCTCCCCAAATTCTTATGACTAATTCAGAAAAGAAAATTTATACTGCCTGCCCAATATAGAAGGGATAATCACAGAAGACTATGGAAAAGATGGCATTGAGAGGGTCAATAAAGGATGAGTTCTTTGTGTTCATATCACAGTGTTCTTTGCCTGTAGGACTGGTGGGATATTCTACCTCTCTTTTCCATCCTGCACCCCCTTGTTCTCTTCGTTAGTTCTCCAGGACTCACCATGGAGAAGGTGACTGTGTTCCTCCATGGAGAGAGCTGATACTGTGACCTTTCCAAAGCCAGCCTAGGAAGACCAGGCAACAAACTGCAGCTGGGAGAAGGGGGGAATGTCAGGGTCTCAGGGTGTGAGGAGTCTACCTAATAAGTATAGTGTACCTAATAAGACTTGTGTTGCACTAGTGCTGTAGCACACCTTGTAAGAACCAGTGGTATGAGAAGATATAGTGTGTTAGTAAATATCACATAAACTGGTTTGGTAGAAGTGTAAAGTATATGAAGGGGGGAATAGGTTGAAGTAAAATTGGAAAGGCAGGTTAGAAACTTTTGGAGGCTCTTGAATGTCAAGATAAGCATCTAGTATAAGTATCTAGTATTTTATCTAATAAATGGGGAGACATTGAAAACTTTTGAGCAGGGGAATGATGTAACTAGATCTGTATGAGAGCAGTATTGACTTGCAGTGACAGCTCATTTGTAAGGAGGTGAAGATGAGGCAGAAAATCTCACAGGTGATTATCGGAACTGTCCGGTAAGAAAACAGAAGTTGCATGATAGTAATGGGAATAGAGAAGGGATGGGACAGATGAGACCGATGAGAAGGATACTACTGGAAAGAGTTAACTACTGATTGGATTTGAGGGAGAGGTAGGATTCAGTGACAACACTGATGGTTCTGGACATTCTGCTTTAGTAGGAAGAACACTATTTCAAGTCAAAGTGTTCAGATCTCTGCCACTCACTACCTTGTTACTTTAGGCAATTGATGAGTTTTAAGTTTCTGCTATGTTCAAGTATCTACCCTGTGATACAGAGACAAAATAAAACATCCATTCCCCTGAAGGAGGTTACATTCTGGAATGAAAGATAATGTGTGTGTATGTGTTTATGTTATATGTATGTGTTTGATGCAAACACACACACACACACACACAAAATAAATTCGAGGTAATATTTTGAGGAGTGGGGAAATAATATGAGGAGAGATTTTATGTAGACAGTGGCTCTTGAGATGAGTTTTAAAAGAAACTAGGAATTCTAAGATGTGGAGATGAGAAGGAAGTGAATTCCAGACATGAGGAAAGCCTGTACTTTGTTTGGCAAAGAAACTAGTGGTGAAGTGCCATGTGTGAAGAACAATAAGAACACCAATTTGGCTAAACTATAAGGAAGGGAATATTATATAATAAGATTGAAAAGAGTTTGTAATCAGATTGTGAAAGGTTATAAAAGCGAAACAGAAGAGTTTGTAATTGACCCTAGTGCCCTAGGGAGCCTTTGGAGTTTGTTGAGTATGGGGGAAAGGATAACATAGTCAGACTTCCACTTCAGGAAAATCATTTTAGCAGCTGTGTGGAATATTCATTGGAGAAGGGAGAAACTATGAAGCAAGACCTGCAAATAACCAGGTTAAAAGTGATGAAGGCCTAAATTTGGTGGTGACTTATTTGAGTAGAGAAAGGAACAGATGCAAGAGATGTTGTGGATGTAGAATTCACAGTATTTTGCAACTAGTCTAAATTTGCCTTTTTGTAATTTTACCTTCAGTTCCCAGTTCGGCCCTCTCAGGCCAAACAGGTAATATCTGATCCCTTTCCTACTTAACAGATCTTCAAATACTTTAATAAAACTATCTTGTCTCTTCTGAGTCTTTTCCAGATCTTTTTTAAGTGAACTGCCATTTAACCCATGCTTCCCCTAACTTGTCCCTATGAAATTAATTTATAAGGCTTCATTTGTATTCTATATTCTAATACATTTTTACCTTATTACATATAGCTCATCAAATTCTTTTGGGATCTTGACTGTCATCTACTGTCTTATCTATTCCTCCCAGCTTTGTATCCTCAGTGAATCTGATAAACATTCCATCTGTTTACCTTCATCTAAGTCACTAATGAAAGTCATAAACAGTATAGAGGCAAATGTAGCACCCTGAGTCATTCCAGGAGAGATGTCTTTCTAAGTTAACATTAATCCGTCATGACCAGTCTTTGGTCCAGCCATTCAACTAGTTCCAAATCCACCTAATTGTACTATTGCCTACCCCACGTGCCTTAATCTTTTCACACGCAAAAAAAGCATGAGATTGTCAGTGTCAAATAACTTAGTTAAAATTTATGTATTTATCTATCAGCCCTGTCAGTCAAGGAAGTGAGATTACTTGGGTGTGACCTGTTCTTGGTGAAGTTATGCTTCATCATGAGATGTTTACTAAACATATCTTTAATAATTCTAGAACTTTACCAGGAAATGAAGTTAGTGTCACTGATTTATAATTTTCAGACTCCATTCTCACTCTCCTTTTGAAAGTAGGACATTTGTACTTGTCAGTTGTATTCTCTTTGATCTTTCAAAAATCATTTATGTTCCCAATAAATAGCATATAGTAGGTGCTTAAATGAATAGTTGTTTAATTGATGTAAAATGAACTTTTGAAAAACAGTTTGTTAGTTGAGGACTGCTCCATTTCTATAAACAATTCACAACCCAGTAGAATGAAGGCTTCTTAAGAACAAGGACTGTTTTCATTTTTTCCTTTTTATCTACAAGACCTAGTTCATTGTTTGACATATATAGTGGGTATTTAATAAATGCCACATGTCTAATGTCTATTTAGATGTCTCTTTAGTGGAGTAAAAGCAGCAATGCATTTTTAGAGTAAGTTTTTATTTTACATACACAAAACCAGAAATACAGAGATTGCTGTATATTTAAGGTGATGTTGATGCTGCAGCTTGTAACAAGACTTGAAAAAATAATACTAACATATGGCTTTGGATGGGGTATGTGTGGAGTACTTAATGTTCTTTTTCCTTTAAAGTCACATGTGAGTTGACTTCTTTTTGTTTCTCTTTGAAGGAACAAGCACATCATGATCGATTTGGGTACAGGTAACAACAACAAGATTAACTGGGCAATGGAAGACAAGCAAGAGATGATTGACATAATAGAAACAGTATATAGAGGCGCTCGTAAAGGTAGAGGTCTTGTGGTTTCTCCAAAGGACTATTCCACCAAATACAGATACTGATGTTGTTTTGGACATCTGGTGCTCTAATTCTTTAAGAGTATATAAAGGCTCTTTGGGGTTTTTTGTATGTGGAGTTTTTTGTTTTTAGATATTTAAGTCCTTTGGGGAAAATGCTTGGAAGTTACATGAAATAAGGAGCTCTAACATCTTTTTGGAATAAGGGCTATATAGCCTTGTGTTTTCAGTGTATTTTTATATGATTAAATAACTATAAACAATTCATAGCTGAAAAAATTAAAATATATGAAAATGTGATCGCTATTTGTTAATGTGATTTTTTTTTGTTTTGAAACAACTTTGTGATTGAGGATTCTTTGCATTTAGTTAAAAGTTTCACTAAAGTTGCCTCAGAAGATTAAAGGGTTCATCCTTTATATTTTATAATCTGTCATTGTTCTGTTCTCATTATTTAATAACTGTCCAAAGCTCCTAAAGTGCCCGCCCCAAATGTGAACAAGAAGTGTTCATCCTATCATCAGGTTATAAACAGAACCCTACAATATAAATTTTTTTTTAAGTTCACTTAGAATTAAAGGGCTGATTGTTCAGCTAGGTCTGTGTCTAACATATTTAGCCTTCTTATTCATTATCATTATTTATTTGTTTTCTCTATTAAAAATCTCTGGGGAAGTTCACTCTATAATGCTAAAAGGTAAAAAATCTTCAATATTAACCTTCCTTGTGGCAAATTAATCACACTTTTCTTATTCTAGCCTAGGTGGTTATTATAGGATGTAGATTTAGAACTAGATAAAAAACGAAGGCCCAGAGAAGTCAAGTCATTTCATTTGTACCAAGGTCATATCTTGTAGTACATAGCAGAGCCAAATTTGAATCTAACTTCTCTAATTCCAAATCAAGTACTCTTTCTGCTATATTAGGTAGTCTTATAGAATAGCTTATGTTTATCGTATCTCCATTATATAGGGAGGGGGGCAATTTTGCCAGTCATTTGAATAAAATTGCAAAACAAGTCCTTAACTTCTTTTTTTAGCAGATATATCAGAATCTGAACATCTAAATTAATGTCCGAAAAACTTTTCCTTGAGGTACTTACTCCTCTGTTTCCATTACGCAAAATGTTCTTTTAAAACCGCTTTCTTTAGTGTCTACCCTTGGAGGTTGGAGGAGGGTACAAAAAAGACGGTGTCTTGCATGACCACTTACTATGGTCATCAGGTTTGACCTTGAATATTTTTGGCTACTTTCCAAAATTTATATCCTTAAAGAATGAATAATAAGATTTGATAGAGGATATTCAAAAGAATGCATTGTCAGGCTTTCAAGGGACTCCTCTTTTTGAGCAATGGCAGCATCACTGGGATAGGTATGTAGCCTGCTGTGGTGACTTCTTTCAAAGGAATGTTATTTGAAATTTTGTTTCCCCCCCTCCCCCATGTCTAGAATACTCACCCACTTCCTCATCTCTGGTTCTTTGAATACCTCGTTCCCTTCAACTCAGATCTTGTTCTGCCTCCAACATGAGGTATTTTCTGATCCCCAGCCCCATTATTAAGAATGCTCACCCTTATCCTAAGGGATTGTTCATTACTGTGTATGTACTTTATATTTATTTTTGTACCTCTTAATATCCCTCTAGTAGAATGTAAACTTCCTGAGGAAAAGGGACTGTTCTTGTTTTTGTAGAACCTAAAAAAGAAGTGGCAAACTACTGTCCGGGGGTATATTTTCCCTGATGCCTACTGCTTACTGCCCCAAGCTAAAAATGGTTTTTACATTTTTAAATATAACAAAACTTTTAAAATGTGAAAACTATTCTTGGCTCTTGGACCTGTCCTTGACCTGGAACAGGAGTGGGGAACCTGCAGCCTCGAGGCCACATGTGACCTTCTAGTCCTTGGTTGCAGCCTTTTGACTGAGTCCAAGTTTTACAGAACAAATCCTTTTATTAAGGGGATTCTATATTCTGTGAAGTTTAGTTTCAGTTAAAAGGCCGCACTTGAGGACCTAGAGAGCCACATGTGGCCTCGAGGCCACAGGTTCCCCACCCTTGACCTACAATATTGTTTGGCATGTAATAAAGCTACTTATTGAATTTAAGTGATTGGATCAGTAGTCATTTGAATATGTAAGTACTTCTGTTTGTTTAGAACAAGGCAGTCAAAGTCCTGTTACTTCATTATCACCTTGCATATATGATAGCTGGCTAATTCCAATCTGGAAAATAACTAGCTGACTGGTAGTTAAGTAAAACTAAATGTGACATTCATGTTCTATATTTTTTCATAATAGCTAAAAGGTTATTTAAGCATGATCAACACAAATGGAAATTATTTTCTATTTTATCTTTAGACCTTTAACACCTTTGTATATTGAAATTATTACAGAGAATGCAGTTTTTTCTGGTTGTCAAATATTTGACCTACCATTTTAATTGTTTCTCATCTGTAATAACATTTGCATTAGCTTAAGGGTGGAGGCTAAATCAGCAGTTTTGGCCACCTCTCTACAAAAATGGGATAGCCTTCTGTCTGTGTAAGAATTCAGATTATGGTCATGCATTTTCATAGCAGCATTAATGCTATTTTCCTTTGACAGATGTGTAAAACATCAATCCTTTTATCCTTTAACATTTATGATTGTTATATCAGGGAATTGTCATGTAATTTAACCATGAACAATCTGATGTCTGTCAGTTGCGAGCATTTTATTTGAGACATTTGATATTTTAGAGAAAAAGGGTCTAATGTGTTCATTATTGATTCCTCTGGGGTTTTAAAAGATTTATCCCTATATCAATTAGATCATTATGAAGCTGTGTGCAGAGACCATATTACCATAGCTCCCTGGAGAAACATTTTCCCCTTGCTAGAAGTTAACATGACCCTCAGCTATCATAGAGGGTAGAGGACTAATACAAAAAGTCTATATGAGGGGTATTACTGTATCTCTTGCAAAACTGTAATTGGTAATACCTATTATGAAAGGATCCTAGAGGTGAATTCCTCTTGAACTGTATTACCAAGAAAACTTTTTTCTCCCCATTAAACTTGTAAGATTCCTTTGGTTCTTCTGCTCCAAGTTTCTCCTCTTTTCTAATCCATTTTCCATACAGCTACCAAATTAATATTTCTGAAACAAAGGTCTGATCATGTCTCTCTTACACAAAAATCTTTAGTAGTTCTCTATTGCTTCTAGATACAATTTAGACTTCTCAGCTGATCATTTAATTAAGTGTGTACAATGTTCCAAGCACTGTATGAGGCACTGGAGTCATAGGTGTAAATAATGAAACAATCCCTACATACTGAAGATCTTTACAATCTGGTTCCTTCATATCTTCTATTATTTCTCCTCTTCATTTAATCTATGTTCCAGTCAAATTGGTCATTATTTCTCAGAACTTGACATGCCATCTTCCACCTCCATCCATACCTTTGCACAATCTGTTCTCCTGTGTCTAAAGTGTGCTCCCTCCTTACTTCAGATTCTTAAAATCTCAAGCTTCCTTTAACATTCATCTAAGTTTCCACTTCCATGAAAAATCTTTACAAAGCCACCTCTTCCCACCTGCGCTCCCCTCCCCACATTGTTAGTGCTCTCTCCTTTACTAAACTATATTTATTTATCTGTAGATTTTTAATCCCCAACTTCCTTTGAGTTTTAGCTCAGGTGACATCTCTTAAATGAGGCCTTTCCTGCTCCTATTCCACAGTTGTTAGTGTTACTTTATGTACTTTGCATTTACTTATTTATGTACATGATGTACACAAATAGTAAAATGTAAGTTCCTTAAAGGCAAGTACTACTTCATTTGTGTCTTTGTGTTTTGAACACAAGGCATACTTTGCTTTGCCACCTAGTAGGTATTACAAATGTCTTGAATTGTTGATAATGAGAACCCTACATATTTCCCCTTTGGCCTTAGCTGTCTAGAAGCTCCACACTGATTTATTGTTCACCTGCAGTAACTAACAAACATTTACCGTGCCTAGTATGGGGGTTTTGATGCTCTCTTCATAATCAGTTTTTGAGTTTTAATTCTGTTCTATTTTAATTTTTATTGTCTTATGTATGCCAGCTTTGTAAACCACCTCACATCATTTTGGGAAAATAAAATGCTTTACTTAGTTAAGTTTATGGAAATAGCACTTTTTTTTTTGCAAAGACAGTATCTTTAATGAAAAGAAAACAAATCACCAACATTTGCTACTGGGCATTTCAAAGCAATGATCATTTTCATTGTCACCAATCCACAAGCTTTCATCAGTGTAATCCAATCATAAATAATATCTTATTTCTAAATATTGACCCATTCATAACATTTCCTGCTTTTATGTCTCCAATCATCAGTAAGAATTAAACATTTCCAAGAATCTCTATGTGGTCTCTATTAATTATAAACAACCCTAAGTGAATCATATTATTTTGATTAGAAATAATACTTGAGGAGGGAGGGGCAAGATAGGGTGAAAATTTGGAACTCAAAATCTTGTGGAAGTGAATGTTGAAAACTAAAAATAAAATCTAAATCAAAAAAATGTAAAAAAAACTTGGAAAAGTTTCCTGCTGGGAATAAATTTATGGCAGTTATAAGTAAATTATATCTTTATAGCACTTTTTTGATGATCAAATAGAGAAACTATTGTCATGATTTAGTAATCTCTGAAAAAGAGAAGAAAAAAAAAGTATCAAATCTAAATCAGAAATCCCCAATTTTCCTTTCCAGTTGGTAAGTGTGCAGCAATAAAACATTTTTCCTTAGATTATTAGCTAAAACTTTTCAACTAGCACATTTTAAAGCCAGCTTTGAATAGTGTCACTATAAGTGATATTCCTTAGTCTACATTAAGATATGCCTTTGCTTTTAGTAGAAATTGGGGTCTAATAACAGAAAGGTTTTATTGTTTGTTGTTCTGCTCCATTGTGCAAAATGAAGCACTGTACCAATTGATTTGATTAGCATGTATTATAGTTGTGATGCCATACATTCACAGCAATGACATTTTCACTTATATCACTGGGAAATGGAATAGGTTTGTGTAACTTAATTATTTCTGATGTTTATTTTAGTAGAATAAAGGAAAATTGTATCATGTTTTATACTTTAATTGATGTTAACCTTTCATTACCTGGTGCTATTAATTTATTTAGCAGGTATTTGTTGAGCCCCTTCTTTATGTATGTGTGATTGACAGTTTTCAAAGGGCTTACAATCTAGTTAGGGAAACAGAATTAACTTATAAAAAGTTAGCTAACAATATCAAGCAATTAGTGCCAAATGAGGCTTATGGATACTAGGCACAATAAAAATCAAATACAGATGTCATTTGTTTTATATTTACCATTGCTTTTCATTATAGTTTCTTGGTAAAGATTCTTGCTTATTTAAACAGTGACCAAACTGATTTATAGATCATTGAGGTTTTTAAACAAAATTGGATTGTGTGACAAAGTACTATCAGAGTATAATTGATTCATAATAATAGTTTGGCATTTTAGTTTGTGTATATTGACTTTGTTGAAATTAGCTATTGGAGAAACATAGGAAAACAAAACCTTTGGTTGTCTAGATAGCAAAATCCCCTGAATTCCTTCTTCATATTTCTTAAAGTAGCTTTGAGGTAAAGTCTTTAAAGGCTAGTCCTTATACTTTGATAATAATGACTGCTAACATATGTTTAAGAAGACTTAATTTTATTTCTTATAAAGTAGATACAAAGAAAATATGCATTTTATAAACATTAAAAAGCTATAAAGCAGCACTAAGTACTGAGAAACAACAATGTAGTACTCAGTACAATTTATAATATTTTCCCTGCACTGTTAACATTTTAAAAAATAATAATCATCTGATCTTTGACATTTATGTGTGGCATTTTCACATTTAACTGAAGTTATTTTATAATTTCAGAAACTGACTTTGAAGATGTTTGTTTCCAGATGTTTCCAACAATTTCCCCACGTATTTCTGTAATAGTACCAGAATTTTTTACTTCCAGATTCTTTCTTCTGAATATAAAAATTGTGTTCAGAAAAAAACTATTATTTGTGATTTGAAATTTAAGACAGTGTTTGAACACATTTGGAAAAATTAAGATACTTTTATTTAAACGTATGAATATTATTAGTTGTGGAAATGTATATGTTCTATTTGGGTATACTATAAACTATCTCATACTTAAAACTTGTGTTCAGCTATAGCAGTTTACTACTTAAATAAAGGTGATAAGAATTTCTAGGGTGCTTAAATAACTTTTAAACCTTATGCATTATATATGTTATCATGCTTATAAGAGGATATTCTAATCTTTGTTATAACAGGGTACTAGGGAAAACAGTTACTATAGAAAAGTCAGACAGAATTAGTAAAAGGAGGTACCATTGTATAATTGTTTCAGATGATTACCCTACTGGATTCCCCATAAAAATGGGTGTGTTGAGTTTAGGTGAATGAATGAAAAGATGTAGAATGTCAGCCTATAATAGGAGATTGGCTTGATTCGGCAGTTGTTTTTTTTAAAAGACTCCATTGTATTTTTGATAGTCCAAGATGAACAATATATTAGTATGTTTCAAAATCACTAGATAGACCATAAGTGCTATTTCACTTGTTCAATTGATTTCTTGAAGCTTTTTTGGGCATTTTAGCCATGGTAAATTTGTAAATTATAACTAAGATTCTTCAAGATTTCTTCCCCCCCGAAGATTAGCAGTGAACTATCATGAGTATTAAACCAAAGGTAAGGATGTTATACCATACAATAGAAAATGAACATCCATTTTTAAGAGACTGACTGGGTATCTCATTTAAGGATAATGACTTCTGGAGGCCAAAGGTCCATTTGTAATAATGGCTTAGAGTTTTCCTTCAGTTTCCTCATTTGTAAAATAGGTATAATTATACCTGCAGTACCTCCTTCACAGGATCATGATGAGGAACAAATGTGATCATACATATCAAAAGCACTTGCACATTTTTAAGCATTATGTGAATTTCAGCTATTATCATCTTTGATGAAAATATTTATGTATTGATATGTGCTCCCTGAAAGACATTTTTATAAACATCCTTATCAATCTTAAAAGTAATTTAAGAACTGAATTTCTACAAACAAATCTAATTAGTTACTAAAACAAACATACATTTGAAACAGTAATATTGTCTATCATATCATATGCTTAAATTTTCAAACTGTTTTGACAAGATTTCTCTTGTAGGAACAGCTTCTGTGCAGCAGAATCTTTATCCATAAAGAATGCACTTTGCATCTTTTAACATTACAGTAATTCAAGTCTGTTTGGGAAAAGTTGAAATAGATGTTATTTACATCTCTTCATGCACAGTTAAAACTAAACATCTTAAAATTCAATTTCCAGGTAACTATATAATTAAGTTCAATTCACTGCAACAAATATTAAGCTACTGTGCTGGATGCTGGGGGAAGTACACAGTTTAGTTAAAACTCCTTTTTATAGAGCTTACAGTATCATGGGGAATAAGTCATATACATATACATAGATAACTGTAATAGGGATAAGGATGGAACCTATATATCTATGATGTAGTAAATTCCCTAATGAGAAAACTCCCTTTTGCCAATATAGGTCTGCACCTTATCTGCCCCTTACAGTCTTAGGAGCCCAGAGCCCTAAAAGAGGCTGGGTAACTTGTCAAGGATCACACAGCCAGTATGGATCAGAATTGGAATTCCAACCCAAGTCTATCTAGTTCAGAGACCAGCTCGTTTCATATACAATGGCTTTGGAGTAATGAGAATGAAGAAGTGCTATGTGAAATCAGTTTATACCATTCTTGCCCCATCTTTGTTGCTGTTATTTATTGACCTGATAACTCTCCCAACTCTTTTGAATGACTTTAGCATCTAGCTCATGGTTATCTTTTCTGTCCTTTTTCCTTAGTGTGATCCTTTGAGACTTCAGTGTTCATGTTAATGACCTAGTGAATAACCTGAACACAATTCCTCAGTTTCTTCATTTGCAACAACCTCTTGCATTGCACTTCAGTCACATCTTAGACTTAATATCTCTTGGAATTACACCACCTCCAAGAACCAGAAGTTTGAAAATGTCTAGTCTCTGAGCAACACTTCTCAATTACCTACCTTACCCACTCTGATTCACACTAACTCCATATTTTTCCTTTATTGTTATCTCTAGTCTTTTGACCTATGCTTATTCTTCCACACTCTTACCATCCTATCCAGCCTTGAGCCCATGGTCTGCCACTTTAATGCTTTACTAGCCACTACTTTAGAATGCCTTTTCTCACTGACCTAGCATTCCTAAATAGCTTACTCCTTCTGCTTTGTGGTTCAGCCCTGCTGTCCAGTTTTGCCACTTTGGGCCCCCTTTGCTCCCAGCTGCCATTGACAGAAACACTGATTTTAACCCATTATAGATTTATGGTGCCTAACTACAACTGGGCCCTCACTTTTTTCTGCCTCTTGATCCTACTCTTGCTGCCCATCTAATTTTCAAAAGCACTTGTTTCAGGCTTCTTCCTTGTGTCTCAAACCCAAACTAAAACTCTAAACTCTTGGAGCAAATGACTTCCCACTTAACTGACAAGTTTGAAGCTCTCAATTCCTTCAAAACTTTTCAGCATCTTTTTCCCTCTGAAACTCTTTCCCTTACTAGGGCTAATCATGATGCCTGATTTTGAATTACTAGTATATGATTATAATATAGTTATTCATAGAAAAGCTAACTCAATCAGGCATTGAAAAGTGAACCCTCTTGAATTCGGTGTTATTATTCGGTATGAAAATTTTTGTTAGCTGAATTAGGACAGCTGCCACCAAATATCACAAGCTAAGTCAGCAAATATGCATAATTATTTTAAATGAAACATGCCTATTTCCAAGTATATATATACATACATATACATATACATATATGTATGTATTTTTAGGCAGTTGGGGTTAAGTGACTTGCCCAGGGTCATACAGCTAATAAGTGTCAAGTATTTGGTCTGAGGCTGGATTTGAACTCAGGTCCTACTGACTTCAGGGCCAATGCTCTTTCCACTGTGCCACCTAGCTGCCCCTATATATTTTATTTTCAAAGCATGTTAATATAATGCCATAAGCTGAAAATACTAAATTCTTCAGACTAAAAATGCCAATTTTGACTAATAGGGTGGTTTTTAAATCTGTAGCATAAAAAACTAAACTTTCTGGTGCATTCACATACAACAGAAACTCTTTTAAGATGTATCAGAGACTATATTATGAACCTAATAATTTATAAAGCTTTTCTTGAAGGCTACATGAATATATTCTCTTAAAAACTAGCTATTTTCCTAAATACATTTTCCAAAGTGATTTCTCTGAGGGTTAAGTATGAAAACATTAACTTATGCCTATTTAAGGAGAAAAAAATATGCATTCAAGTTCTTACAATTGATATCTATAAAGATAAAAAGCACAGGAAATTTGCCTGTGGCTTTATAACTTGAAAAAATTGTAGATTTCAAGATTTTTATTTTAGTATACAGGTTGTATAGTATCTCAGGCTGTAAAAACAAGTGTGTTGTCAGTTTTTAAAGAAGAAAACAAATAATAGCCTTTAAAAACATCAAACAAAAAAAATTAATGGTCCTTACCATTTGCTCTTTGTCTGTATTTTGGATCCCTGCTTCTATCATGAGATCAGTTACATTGTTCTGTAAGTCATCAATTCGATTCCCCATTTCTTCCAGTATAAAGTTAAAGAGAACTGAATAGTGCAGATTGATTTCATTAGTGTAATAACTTCTCCATTACATACTTTATAGTAGTCCTTCAGTTTGCATATTTAATGTCACTTTCGAACTGTTGGCCAAAAATCCCTCTTCAAAGACCCTTTTTTATTAGCACTTGCAACAAATCCTGATAATTTGATTAAATTATGAAGATTTAAAGCAAATTAAGAGGACAAAGAAATCATAGCAAATTAATTTACTTCCACTGTCTAATCTGTGAAAGGAAAAAAATCCCTTCATATAATTTTTCTCTGACCTGATATATTGCCAAATAACTGGAGCATAAGCATAGTCATTGATATATTAAAAATTATTAAAAAGCCGAAATCCAGTGGATTTAATTTAATTGAATAGAGTCTGGAATAAAATCCAAGGAAATAGGAATTAACTATGGTGTATTTTAATATGTGACTAAACATTTAAACATTTTGAGGACTTAGTCTTTTTAACTAAATTGTCTTGCCCTATTGTGTTAGACAAACTCTCTTTTTTACACTTGCACATTTTAAGGTATTTAAGTATTAATTTCATTATGCCTTAGGATCAGTGTTTTTCCCCCCTAAGGAAACTAATTCCCAAATTTGGAGTATAAGTTAGTGAGAAATTATTGTACATATATGTTTTGCACACAGATATTCAGGAATTTGGTTTTTGAAGTAAGGTAAAATTTATTTTCAGCAAATTGATAGTTTTTCTTCTGGTTTTATACAAACTGGAAACAGCCTGTCATACTTGACTATTGCTAAGTCAAAGCCACAAGTCGAAAGAGTTGGAAGTAAAAAGAAAAATTGCATTGCTGAAAATGTTTGATGCTTGTTGGTGTGAATAGTGGGATTCAGATGATATAGAACTAGTGATTTCTTCCTATAATACTTTATAAATATAAGATAAGATAAGGCTTATACAGCAAAGAGACCTTAAAAGTCTTTATAGACCAGCCCCTTCAAGGCCTTGCCAGATTTCATCTCAGGGCCTCTGACTCCAAATCCAGCATTCTTTACAATGCACCACAATGGCTACTCAGAGTTAACTTAGCATAGTGTATAGAGTAGAGGCTAGAGCTAGGAAGTTCTGAAATCAAATCCCTCCCCTGACCCTTGCTAGCTCTGTAAATATGGGCAAATCATTTAACATCTCTAAGTCTCAGGCAGCTGGTAGAAGGAGTTTCCACAATGACAGAATTACATATCTTTGACATACTGAGGACTATAAATATGAATTTTTATTTTATCCTTGAAAAATACATACCAGTTCTCTTTCCACCTCTTGATAAAATATGAAATAATCTTCCATCCTACGGGTGAATATTAATACATCTCCAAGTATGCCACCAAAATGGAAATATGCATTTTACATTAAAAAATATACATACTAGAAAAATTATATGAAAAGAAAAAAATGGCCAGGAATGTTGATCATGAAAACATTTCTTATTCACTATGCAATTTCAGAGCAACACTGTACATTCTTTTAAAATACAAAAGGATATTTTTGAGAGTTATTGTCTCAGTCAGAGCTTGAAAGTGTACCTGAAGTTCCTGTAATAAATCTTCTGCCTGGAACAAAAATAGATCATTGAATATAATGTTTAATATACATTTCTAAATTTTGGGGTGAGATTGCCCTTGGGAAATTGTAAAACTTTTTTAATGACTCTAATTCCAGAAATAAAACCCCTTCTTTTTTATATAAATAGTCTACCCATATTGTTGTATAACTTAGTAACAGAATAGTGTGGCAAATAAAGAGTAAAAATTTCCCAGCAGTGGAGAGGCCCAAAGTGCCTATGAGCAGGCTGCAATATGTTACAAAGAACTAAAAAGAATTAACAGTAAATAATGCTTTCAAAGAAGTGTATTCTTGAAAAAAAAAAGCTAATCACATGGCAAGACGGAGGAGAGAGAACTGGCGTTCCAGTGATATCCTTTGTGATGTCGGGAGAAATCCAAGAAGTACCCCCCAAGCATTTTTGATGGGTCCTCTGGCAAACTGGGAGGACATGGACAAGACTTACATAGGATGGGTAAGCTTAGATGGGTCATGATCTCTTTCCTTAGAAGGAATGACCATGTTGGTGAGATCCATTTAAATGTTTTAAAAGACTTTAAAAAATATTTGCTCTTTTAAGCTGCATGTCGCCTATTTTATGACAGTGGGACAATAACAGTTGTTAGAGTAGTTGGTGAGGTTTTTCAGTAGCTCATGGAGAACATCTTGTCCCTGATTCCCAAATGCAATTATACCTCTTAGACCACACTACCTACACCTAGTCACTACAGCTTAAAGTGCTTATAACATTAAAATTTATAGTGCCTGCTATCTTGTTTCAAAGATAAAAGCCAAGTCTTAAGAAGCTTGTTAACTTCTGCGAACAGGTAACATGT
Organism: Phascolarctos cinereus; assembly: GCF_003287225.1. Classification (NCBI taxonomy): domain Eukaryota; kingdom Metazoa; phylum Chordata; class Mammalia; order Diprotodontia; family Phascolarctidae; genus Phascolarctos; species Phascolarctos cinereus. Next base: position 546,023,282 of record NW_027555847.1, on the reverse strand, counting down.
AATATTTGTGCTGCAGTCCTTTGTCCTAAATATTCATAAAGACATTAGACATAATGTAATGTTAAGAGTTGTAGATGCAGAATTTGCCAGCTAGAAATATACATGTGATTATGGCGGCAAGTGCATATCATACTGTTCTCTCATTTGTTGATACTATTCTTGGAATTACCAACTGTGTTTTAAGATTTGTTTATATAGACTTGTGATTATTTATGCTTTCTGTATTTCTTAGGACCACAATAATGATCTGACCAGGGAGCCAATTATTCCTGTTTGAAGGCTAAAAAGAATTGCCCTAGAAAAAATTCATACAAGGTTAAAAATGGAAAGTATCTTAAATTTTGTATAGTCTACCTCTCCTCAGTTTTATAGATGAAGAGAATGAGGCCTAGATAGGTCAAACAACATGCCGAGGTCATACAATCTGTGGCAGAGCTAGGGCCAATTTTTATTGCTAATACCGTGTTCTTGCTAGTACATCATGCTACCTCCTTTGACAGTAATGTTTACTTTTCAAAACAAAACATGGATATTGCCTAGAAGTTAAACTTACTAACAAATAGGTTTCTAAGTGTTCATTCTCCAAGCACCAGAAACATCTGTAGCTCTAAAAGTTATATGTAAAACTGTTAAAGTGAATTATTATTTAACATCTTGTCTTTTTTTTCCTTACTGTTAGGTTGTAAGATTCATGAAAATGGTCAATAATAGAGCATTTGTCTCTATATACAAAATAGAATTTGGTATATAATATGTACGAGGGGGACACAGTTAACAACTCTACAATAAAACGTGTTTCAGACTTGAATCAGTTAAACCACAGATAATACATCACTCTGGGAATGGGGAGTAACGTTCACTTATTTTTTGGAGTTGAATTATACAATCTGCCCTATATACTATAAAGATCCAGTAGGTAATCCATCTAGAAGGCAGGTAAAATATCCAGACTTTTAAATTCTATGTTACAATGTCCAACTGCTGCCATAATTTAGTATTGCATTTAATTAGAACCTAAATCTTAGTTGTCACTTAAGGAAGAGAGGAGAGGGTGTAGTTGGCAAAGCCAGTCCATCTCTTGTCTGAAACAATCTCACAGAGCCCTTCAGATAATAGATCCTTTCATCTGGTTGCCAGTCTAGGGAGAAAATGCTGAATCATTGAATTGAATGGGATGTTTAACACCCTTCCTCCCCCAGTAGTAAGATCATTAAATCACTTCAAGAGAAAGTTATGCGACTTCCTACTTTTCAGACAGTCTTTACCCAAGCTTTCTCTGACAACCTGCTGCTAAGTGAGGCTGGCAACAAAAGGTCCCAAATGCCAATGATGAGGTAGGGCTGAATCCAGGGAGGGGGAGTAATGGCTAGAACGTGGAAAATTGCGTGGTATACATTTGATTTGGGATCAGAAGAATGAACTTCTAATCTCAGCTCTGCTTTTAACTAAAGGGATACGTCTTTGGGTGAGGGAAAAGTCAGTTCTCTGGGATTCAGTCCTTAAATGTAAATAACAGTCAAACATCATCTCGTTCTTCTGGGCTCAAAAGTTCTATGATAATGATTTTCCTTTTATTAAGAGCCTCGGGTCCTATCTCCCTTCACCCACCCTTTAGCTCCACGCTTCCAGATTCCAGTCTTCTGAACTGGGAGGTGGGATATTGCTGTTATACTTTTTCTGACAATATAAAAGGTATGCCTTTCGCCCCGTTGGAAAGCCTTCTGCGGATTCAGATGCCTGGCTGAGAGAGGCAAAATTTTCCAAGAAGCAGGCTCTCATCACCCACTGCATGCATATGTGTATAGGTATTGGCTTAAACCGAAGAAAAGAAAGGCAGTAAACCCAGCCAGGCATTAGCCCGCTCGTCTGGGTAGGATTTTCGAGAAAGTCGAGTGCAGATAATTTCACTATGTACAAACAGCCAGTGCCTAGGTCTCGGCTGCACAACTCCTTTGCTTTACTCAGGAGCTAGTGCAGCGTTGCTGTCTTCAATCCCGAGGAACCTGAATTCCCAAGAAGAGGGAAGGAGAAGGACGAGGGAAGAATGGGAACAAGGAGTTGTGGGCGAAGCTCGAAACTTACAAACTCGGTGAGAGCCCGCCCGTTTGGGGTATCGATGTCTGCCATCGGTCACCTCTCCCTGCGTAGCCCCCTTACAGGGCCAGCCCTGGCTGCGCCCGGCAGCCCAAGTGCTTTGAGAAGGCAACAACCAGGAAGCTCTCGGAGCTCCCTCCGCCAGAGCTAACACAGGCGGCGTCCCGAGCAGCCTCCCACTCGCCTGCTGGTGGAAGGCAACACCCGCGAATGACAAAGCACTGCCAACCCTAGCCCAGTCTGACAGCCCTCTAGCTCTGCTTGCCCTCCTTCCTCTTCCTGGCACTGTGATAGAGTTGAGGTAATTCCCACTCACCTTATTTATAAACCCCAAGACGAAATAACCCAACGTGAATGTTAATGAGCTCTTCGAGTGCTAAGAGCAAGCATATCTTTGTGTGCCAAGATCGAGTTTAAAAAAGATTCTCGCTGGGAAAAAGTCTCACCCAAACTCATGGTTTCCTCAAGACCCTACCTACTACAGTAGATGTCAAGGAGTGATGACTGAAGGTGTGAGTAATAGAAGGGATGGGGAGGCTTCCAACCTGAAGCTTCTGGTTTACAAAATAAAATGCAAATACGGATCTGTATGTGCTCGTCATAGTTTAACTTGCAGCAAAAAGAAAAAAGTATTCGAACTCCGAAACAAAATTCCTACAGTTTTCACCTCAAATGACCTTTATTTACAGGTTAAAGAGCTTAAACAACAACAACAAACAAACAAAAATTTTAAATGAACACACCCAAATCCAGTGGCTGGCTTATCTGATTTCGCTGGCCAAATCAGGAAGGAGATAATCTCCGGAGGAAATGACTAGTCCAGTGAAGGGTAGGAGAAGATAAGTGTAAGGGTATAATTGGTTGTTACCTTGTATGTTTTCATTCGACTTCTTATTTGTTGTGTTGGGAGGGGTTGTTGTCTTCTAAAGCTGAATACTAGGCCCTCCCTTCGACTAAAACCAGGAACCTATCAGGTTTTGCAGCCTAACACTAAAAGCTTCTTTAATAACCTGGTGGACTGCCAAGTAATGAGCTGTGGTTTCTGTTCTTACATCACAAATGATTAAAGATATGATCTCAAGGGGGCTGGTAGGCTCCAAGAGTATGATTTGGTTTTTATTCAAAATAGGTGCCTTTTCTAATCTCCCACCTTCTCAAGAACCACAAAGCCTTTCTCAAAGTGGGGTTTTTCAGATTTATGTATAATCCCAAGACCAGGAAATAGTCTCTGAATATTTGATTGCTCTACCCAACTCCCCTGAAGTATGCAGCAGTGTATTCAACGTTGTAGTATTACAGAGGCAATCAAGCCTATTATCCAACCCTATGCCCCTCTTTACACATACTTGGAACTAGACCAAGCTCCAAATGCAGTAATTTTTAAAAAAACTCCTATATATGCCCAATTTGGATTTCATTTGAGATAATGTCTACAAGACTTGTAGAATCTCTGGCAGATTATTCTCTGTGCTACTTAAATGCATTGAGAAAAGAACAATTTGAATTGGTCATGAGTATTCCATTCCCTTGTTCCTTTAATTAAAGAGGCCATGCTTGGTAAAGTAATTCTTATTTTCATTGAATTCCCTGATAGCGTATCACCCAAGTTCAGTTTCTTCATGATGCATAAACACACTGTGATAGCACCAGTTTAATCAATCAACAAGAATTTGTTAAGGGCCTACTATGTTCCAGTCAGTTGGAATATGAATTACAATACTGAGAAAATTGGTTATCTTTCTCATTTCTTATTTTCCTTAATGAGTTTGGATATTTCAATAAGGGAAGAATTTAGAATCAAATAAGAGGTAAAAGACATGATGAAATGTAAATTGGATCATTTTGATTATATTAAATTTAAAAATTACATTTTGCACAAACAAAACCAGGGCAACCAAAATTAGAAGGAAAGTAAAAATTGAGAAAAAAATTTACAGCAAGTATCTCTGGTAAAGGCCTTATTTCTCAAAAACATAGAAAATGGATTCAAATGTATAAGAATATGTCATTCCCCAATTGATTAATGACCAAAGGATATGAACAGGCAGTTTTCAGACCAAAAAATCAAAGCTCTTTATAGTTAGATAAAAAATATTTGAAATCACTATTGATTAGAGAATTGCAAGTTAAGACAATTCTGAGACACTATCTCACACTTATCAGATTGGCTAATATGACAGAAAAAAGAAAATGATAAATGTTGGAGGGATGTGGGAAACTGGGATGCTAATGCACAGTTGGTGGAGTTTGAACTGATCCAACCATTGTAGAAAGCAATTGGAACTATGCCCAAAGAACTATAAAATTATGTATACACTTTGACCCAGCAACACCATAAAAAAGGGGGGGGGAGGAACTATTTGTGCAAAAATATTTGTAGTAGCTCTTTTTGTGGTGGCAAAGAATTGGAAATTGAGGGGATGCCCATGAATTGGGGAATGGCCAAACAAGTTTTGGTATATTATTGTGATGGAATACTGTTGTGCTATAAGAAATGACAAGCAGGATGATTTCAGAAAAACTGGGAAGACTTACATGAACTGATGCAGAGTGAAGTTGACAGAACCAGGAGAACATTGTATATAGTAACGGCAATATTGTATGATGAACAACTGTGAATAACAGCTATTCTCAGCAATACAGTGACCCAAGGCAATTCCAAAGGACTTATGATGAAAAATACAATCTGCTTCCAGAGAAGGAGCTGATGGCATCTGAACATGGACCAAAGCATACCATTTTCACTTTCATTCATCCTTTCTTTCTTCTTTTTTTTTTGTTTTGAGTTTTCTTTCACAAAATGACTAATATGGAAATATGTTTAACATGATTGCACATATATAACCTATATCAGATTGTTTACCATCTCAGGGAGGGGTAATGGGAGGAAGAGAGAAACTGAACTTGGAAATCAAAACTTTTTTTAAAGTGTTAAAAATGTTTTTACACATAGTTGAGGAAAAAAAACATTATTTTTTTTAAAAAGTTTGGATGTTTCTATGAATATCACTGTATTATACTCCAACGTGATCAAAGAAAGAGAAGGACCCATATGTATGAAATATTTATAGCAGCTCTTTTTGTGGTAGCAAAGAATTGGAAACTGAGGGGTGCCCATCAATTGAGTAATGGCTGAATAATAATGGTATATATGTACAATTCAAAGGGCTCATGATGAAACATGCTACCCATCTCCAGACAGTCCTTCCTTCCTTCCTTCCTTCCTTCCTTCCTCCCTCCCTTCTCTCTCTCTCTCTCCTCCACCCTCTCTTTCCCTCTCTTTCTCTCATTCCTTCCCTTCTTCCACTCAGCTAAGGTAGCAATTTGTTTTGCATGACTACACATGTTGTAATGGGTTTTGTCTTTTCTTGCCTTCTCAATGTTGGGGGGCGCGAGAGAAGAAGAGAATTTGAAACTGAAAATAAAAGTAAAAAGATAAAAATAATTTATGGTATTTGAAGGTGATGGAATACTATTTGTGCTGCAAGAAACAAGGAATGAATTGGTTTCAGAAAAGCCTTTGAACACTTGTATGAACCAATGTAAAGTTAAGTGAGTAGAACCAGGAGAATCATTTATATGATAACAACAATGCTGTAAAGATGAACAGATTTGAAAGACTTGGTAACTAATTAACACAATTACCAACCACAATTGCAAAGGACTCATGATGAAAAGTGCTATCCATTTTCAGGTAGAGAACTGATGGACTCAGTGCAGAGTGAAGTTGCTTTCTTTTGTTTTGGTTTGGTTTGGGGGGCATGACCAATGTGGGTATTTGTTTTATGTGACCATATTCACAACTCTATGTCTTGCCTTTTCAAAGGGAGAGATGAGAGGGAAAGAATTCAGAACTGAAAATTTAAAAATTGAATTGATTTTTTAAAACAGCATTGTAGAAAACACCAAGTCAACACTCTCTCCTTTAGAATTTTCATTCTTACTTCTATGCAACCTTTCTGGGCTGACTCATGAGTGAAAACATCTCTAGCCTTCCCACCCCCTGCCCCCTGCTGGAGAAAGAGAATGCTCAAAGAAAGGTGCTGAAAAATGAAACTGGCACTCCATCCATAAGTCAGGTCATAGACCATAGAATGTTCACATTGGAAGAGGTCTTAGGATCATCTACCCAACTTCCTGATTCTACAAATGAGGAAACTGGTTCAGAGGAAGAGAAATGACTTGCCCGAGGTCACATAGTTAATAATTTCTAGTCTACCTTCTCATCTTTGCTTATTTTATTTCACTTAAATTTTAGGGTTATGAGACAAGCATTAACTGCCCTATCACCTCCCTGATATCCTAGTAGCACTAACCTCAGTATAAATCTGTAAAAAATAAGGGACAAGACTAAGGTAAAATGGAGACAGACCCAGTATCTTTTAAAATCAATTTAATTGATAAAATATTCAATTTCAGAAGCTATGTGAAAGAATCAAAATATCTATGATGTGGTGGGCAATTTGAACTGGTTTATTGAAGATTATTTTAAACATTCATTATCTTTTTATTTCATGGACTTTAAACCTGAAAATAATTAGAAATAAATGCATTTTGCTTTTTTTTTCTTCTGTTCTAGACCTATGATTTTATTGGTATGGGGCCCAACCTCCACTAAAAGATCTGGAACTGAAAGTCTTAGAGCATTACCTGGGGTATTAATAATTAATAATTAGGTGGCTTGCTTATGCTATACTAGCTAGTGTGTATCACAGGCACAACTTTGAACCCACATCTTTGTAAATTACTCCAGTCTGTTAAAAATAACACAAACATGTATGTGTATATAGAAGTATGCATCTACTTGTAAATATGGATAGTCAGGGATAGGGACTGGATCTATGATTTCATTAATATAGAGAAATCCTGGATAAAGAAGCCTCCCTTTATCAATACAGTTTGGCACTTTCTAAGAAATTTAAAATCTTAAAGAATTTTCTAGCTTAGAGCACTGAGGGGTTAGGCAGTTACTTGCCCAAGGCCACACAGCCAGTATATATCAGAGGTAGGATATGTGTATGTATGTGTGTGTACATACATACATATATACAAAAATATATATACCACATGTGTACATATGCACAGTTATTTTGGTTTTGAATTTGAAGGAAATTTTTATTTCATGAGGTTTTTCCATAAGGCTCCTTCCTTGACTAAATAGTTCAGGTGAAATATAATGAAAACCTGAATTAATGGGGTGGATGTCAAAGACATTTTAGAGGCATAATCAACAACCCAACTACTCTGCAATCCAGTTGTTGAGTCTAGGAGTGCTGGGAATCCCAAAATTCAAGGACAGAAAATGTGGGTCCTGCCTCAAATGAATTTGACTCAAGTCTTCTTTCAGTTAGAGATAAGGTTTATTAAAACACTGATTGAGGTGGGCAAGATTTTAAGAATCTGAGCTATTGGCCAGATTTTAAGAATCTGAGCCTTTGTAATGAGAATACAACTGGGCCAGACTCTTAAGAAATCTGAGCAATTTGGCAGACAAGACTGACTCTTTTATAGTGTGGCCAATAGCTTGGAGTGACTGGAAGGTAACTGAAGAGGTCTGGATGGAATTAAGGAGTCTAAGGTGGGGCCAGGTGCAGACAATGAAGGCCACAATGAAAAGAACTGAAAGGATTAACTGGGAAGGGCCCCATTCCCCAGTTGAAGGACCTGGGCCATGTGGGAAAGTCTAGGGCCTTTTAGGGCCTGGACCATTAGTATCCCATCACAATGACACTGACCTTGCTATTCACTGCACAAGACAGTTCATCTCCTGATTCCATGCATTCTCCCTGGCTGTCTCCCATGCCTAGAATTCTCTTTCCCCTCTTTTCTGCCTCCTGGCTTCCTTGCTTTTTCTTAATTTCCCAGCTAAAACCCCACCTTCTACAAGAAGTCTATTCTGATTCCCCTTAATGCTGATGACTTCCTTCTATTGATTGTCTGTTGGGGATCTGTAAGGATGTAGAGGACCACAGGCTGTTCATGAGGTCTCACTGATGGGCAAAGGCCCCTCTTGGGTGATTGATCTATGAGCAAAGGTCGCCTGGTTTGGTGCTCCATTCTATGCATCTCTAACTTCCCTAGTTACTCATTAGTCATTAACAGTGTATTTGTGATTGGTGGTAGGTAAGTGCACAGACTGTGCATGCACTGTCCTTGAGCACAGCATGGGCTATATGTCATTGTAACTTGAGAAAGAGTTCCTGTTATTTTACTATATAAGTAAGTGCTTTGCTAAAAATAAACGGAGTTGCTGCCATCTTTTCTCCCACCTCATCAATGCGTGCTTGGAGTGAAAGATCAAGCTGGTCTTGATTCTTCAGGTGATTGGGAAATCCTAGGTCCTAGGTAGGCTCTGTAGCCGAGTGAACTAGTTGTGCACAACAAACTGGCACCCAATGTGGGGCTGCACTGCTGCCATAAAGCTGTACTGAAGCTGCACTGAAGATATGGAGAGTAAGACAGCTGCATGAAACAGCTGGGACACATCTGGACAAAGAAGATGCGACACTCACATCAAGACACTGAGGTCTGTTGGAGCCAAGCAGCCTCTTAGAAAGAGGTCTCCGAACTTGTATCCTGTTGCAACACTACAGAGTGGTAAGAGAATTTCTTACCATGAGGCAAAATCTAGGTAAACTCTCAGATAAGGGACAAAATGTTAGAGTAATATATCAAGTGATCAAGGAACAGGGGTGCTCAGTAACTCCCAAGAAAATAAGAGAGTTTCTAGACATTATTGATATAACATCTCCATGGCTTCCAAGGGAAGGGAGTTTAGATTTAGAACCATGGAAGATAGTGGGGGAACAATTGACAGAATTTTATAACACCAAAGGACCGAAATCAGTTCCCCGGGCACTTTCACTATATATAATCTTACAAAAACGGGCTTGCAAGCTGACATACAGGGTGAGAAGAGAAAATTCCCTGCCTATACTCAAACAACTTCTTTGTTGTGCTCACCTAACGATAGTAGAGCAGGCTATCCTGAGAGAGAGAACAGACCTAAGATTTATACGTTATATCTTGACTTAGCTGAAGCTTCAAAACCCCTCCACACTCTCCATACCCTGAGCTGTTAGACAGACTCAAGGGGCATGAGGAGAGGTCCCTATACAACTACAGATTGTTTTGCCTTTTATAAAAACCAAAAACTTAAGAAAAATTTTGCCTGGTTTTAGAATACCATGAAAGGAGATAAAATAAAATAAAAATAGTATTATTTCATTTGTGTAGGAAATTTCTGACAAGTTTCTCGCTTTTGGATTCTCCCTGTCATTTTGTTCTGTGTTTGTCTGTGTCTGTGTGAATGATGGTCTGTGATTAATGTTTATAATTTATTTGATCTTTCACTGCCAGGCAGCCAAGGGCTGCAACTGGATTCTGAAATGCTGATAGTGACTTTCTCCCCTTCCCCCTCCCTAATACCAGCCATTCCGGAGCGGGTGGATGGGGGAGAGAATGGGAGAAAAAGTACTTCATTATTTAGGTTATATAATTTGACAAAAGGCAAGAAAGTTTAAGCATACAGGAATAAAAAAAGTATGGATAGAAAGAATAATATAATCTGTTTGCAGGAATAGATGATTTGAGAGTAAAAGATTTGGAAACTTTTGGAGAAAAAAATTTTTCTTTTTTGCATTCTAAGGCTCTGGCCAAAGCTTTGGGTGTGAGATTGAAAGATTATGTTGAAAAATATTCTCTTCCTTTCTCTCGAATTCCAACCCTGGCCAGGTTGGGGTGGGGGAGAAAGAGGGAAAGATAAGGAGGACGAGTTTTCTTTAGATCAAAAAGAAAAGTTTTTAAGTATTGGAACACAATCTAAAGATAATTTAATTCATTCACATTAGCAATATGCATGTTTCAAGTTTTAAAAAATCTAGTCTCATTACAAATTGGTACACTTTTATGTGTTATGTCAAGCAATTTTTAATAATTTAGATGTTATTAAAATGTGAACTAAAAGAAACTGAAAGGTAGTGAGATAACTGTGTAAATTCAGTTAAATTATTTTATCAAGTTCGGTTAATCTTGTTCTATGATTTTTTATAACTGTCATTTAGAAAATCAGGTATTTCTGTCTTTACCTATGATTAAAGAACAGCTTAGAGCTAAAACAACTTAACTATCACTCAGGAAAATTACCAAATTGTTAACTAAGTTATTTGAAGTTAAGTCCTAGAATTTTAATTACTTCTGAGAGAAAAGGAGGGGCACAAGGCAATTCCCTTAACTTTGTAAGCTTGCTAAAAGCTCCTACCAGCTGTGTACCAAGGTCATCTGCTCTGAGAAAAGAATTTGTTTATGTTATTTAGTTCCTAAACAATTCATTTAGCTTACTGAGAAATTGCAACTTTATATAAATAATTTCTAATAATTGGCTTTCTCACCAAGACAAGTTTAAATGTGGGAAAGAAAGGATGTTAAGTAAAATTTCTTATATATGTGAGACCTAGTAAATCTTTGTTGCTTATTGCACTTCTACGAAAATAATTAACTGTATCTGGCTTTAAGCCATAATCAGTGAAACTTACTGCTTGAGGTAAAAGACTCTTAGAACTATAATTAATTTTGTTTTGAGTTTGAATTTGGGCATAGTTGTCTCATTAAATCAGTATTTCCCATTTTTCCTATTGTGATCCTTTAAGGAGGAATGTTTCTTACCATGTGCCAAAATTTTGTTCATAACACTATTAAACTTGTTAGTCAGAAATATTCCCAGACAAAAATAATTTATTATATGGATGATAAACTTTGCAGTTGTCCTACTACTACCAAACTCTCCTTATTAATGCCCAAGTTTTAACAAGCCTTTCAGTCTCATAGATTTATAATTACCCCTGACAAGGTACAAAAGGTATCACCCTTTGCTTACTTTAGGCATATTGTTCTACAGTCTACAAGCATACCACCAAAATGTTACAAATTAATCGAGATTCCTTGATAATTTTTAATAAATTTCATACAATTTTTACAGATATTAATTACTTTTAGCTTGTCTAATAAATCACCACTAATCAATTATTTTAAGATGAATTTAAACTACTAGGATAACAGATAGCTAAAACTCAATTCATTTCCCCTTAATTTGTGGGCACGATATTTTACATTTACTGAGAGCTGTTATTTTCTCCCGCCCACTGTTTGTGCTTTTTCTATCCATAAAACTGACAAAATACAAAATGAAATCTAATGAACTTGTTTGGGTTCCTTAAAATTCATCTGTTTTTATTATTGCAAAGTAGTCAGGAAAATTAACGATGCTTTATGACTTCCCAGCCTTTGATAGTTATTGATTTAAAAGATTGCTTTTTTACTATTCCATTACAAAAAGCTAAAAATGATACATTACATGGATGACATTTTATGTGCTCATCCTAATCCTGAAGTGTTAGAAGAAATTTTACAAAAAACACAAGAATTGTTGCAAAGTCATGGGCTTCAAATAGCCCCAGAAAAGATTCAAAAACATCCACCATTTCAATATTTAGGCCATCAAATACTTCAAGAGAAAATAGTTTTACATCCACCAACAACAGACCTACAAAAATTGAAAACACTTAATGATTTTCAGAAAATTATAGGAGATATACAGTGGCTTCGTCACAGGTTGGCATTCCAAATTATAAATTGATACCCTTGTATGATTGTCTTAAAGGTGATCCTCAATTAGATTCACCCCGGATACTGACCCCTGAGGCAAAGCAAACATTGTTGTATATTCAGGAACAAGTAGTTGGAGCACACACAAACAGGATTGATAGGCATGAAAGCGTGGAAGCTTCTATATTTAACACCCCAAATTCTCCAACAGCAGTAATACATCAGAAACAAAGGCTTTTAGAATGGGTATATTTACCATCTCAGTCAAAAAACACTTTAAGTAATTATATGGTCCTGATAGGGGACTTAATACATAAAGTTGATAACAGATGTTTAAAATTATGTGGCACGCATCCGAAGTCATATACCTTCCATTTTCTCAACAAATAATTGAAATGGCAATACAAACAATGCCCAACTGGCAAGTGAATATCAATTTGAAGCTTGTGTATGGAAAACCCCTTAAATATCATGTAATCTTTGAGAATTGGCCTTGGATACAACCCACACATACATCAGGTGAACCCGCATACGGAATTAATGTCTTTACTGATGCCACAAAGATGAATAAGGCTTATATCTGGTGCCCTAAAAGAAAGGAATTACAGGTGATTAATACACCTTTTACCTCTACACAACAGAATGAATTATATGCTGTCTATTGTGCCTTTCACAAATATAAGGAGCCAATGAATATCATCACAGATAGTAAATATGTAAAAGGAATCCTAAAACACCTAGAGACTGCAATAATAAAAAATACTGGTAATAATATCCATCAGTTGCTTCATGATATACAACATTATATACAGAATAGGACAGAAAAATTTTATGTTTTGCATGTTCGGTCTCATACTCTTGCTCCAGGACCAATTTTTGAAGGTAATGATTTTGTTGATAAATCTTTAACAATGAATGTGGAAATAGCAAGGAATAGTCATAATCAATTACATTTATCTGCTAGGTCTTTAAGAACTTTATATGGCATAATAAAATCACAAGCATGTAAAATTGTTAAACGCTGTGCTACTTGTGTACCTTTTCAGCCCCCTTTTCATGTTGATGTACACAACCCCAAGGGACTTACACCTAATGCCTTATGGCAAATGGAAGTTACTCATTATTCTCCCTTTGGAAGACAAAAGTATGTTCATGTTTCTAGTGATATTTATTCAGGCTTTATTTTTGCTACTGCTCAAGCGGGTGAGGCTGTCGCTATGTTATTAATCATTTGCTTCATTGTTTTTCTTTCACTGGCCCACCTCAATGCTTAAAGACTGATAATGGTCCTGCATATATTTCACAGGGTTTTAAAAAGTTTTGTACTGAGTTCTCTATTAGTCATACGACTGGCCTTCCTTATAATCCTTGTGGTCAGGCCATAGTTGAACGCTCCAATCATACATTAAAGATGGTGCTCCAAAAACAAAAAGGGGGAGCTAAGGGATCCCCGTGGCATCAATTAAACACTGCACTCCATACTATAAATTATTTAAAATTCGACATTTGTAACCTCTCTCCTGCAATGAAATATCTGGCAGGAAATGACAACAGTACTAGTGTATTAGACACCACTAAATCAAACAAATTCCTTTTTCCTAAACACAATATGAAAGTCATGTGGAGAGAGTTGATGGTGTCTGGCAGGGCCCAGGGCAAGTGCTAACCTGGGGGCAAGGGTTTGTTCTTATTTTCACAGGTGATGGAGAACTTTGGGTCAGAACGAAGGATGTCCATTATCCATTCAGAAGGGACAAGGCAAGCAGAAAAGAAAACACAGACTGGCCCAGAATCGAAGGAGTCAAAAGAATAAGAAGAAGGCACTACACGAACTTGTAACCAAGCTGTGACTCTTGTTGTTATTGTTGGCAGTGGTACAGAACACAGCAGCAGAGACAGGAAATACAACAAGATGGACTTTTGTGACAAAATCACCATGGCCAAGACTGGCTACATGGGGAGAGACAATACCTGAGGTTATTTTACAAGAGAATGCATCTGCAGGATTGGGGAAGGAATTTAATTTTACACCTCAAAAGAATGGGTCAATTACAGTAAAGTTTAATTTTCAAAGATTGGTATGAGTCATGTTCTGATCATATTTTTGGAATAATAGACCAAAGAAATCAATTAGCAATTGTTAGGAAGAAGAGATGTATTTCATGTGTAGTATTAGGAATTGTATCACTTATAGCTATTATAACTGCTTCTGTATCTTTATCTCAATCTATATCTATCGCAAGAAATGAAATGGTTCAAGCTGATTTTATGAATCAATTAGCTCGCAATGTATCAAAGGGTTTTCAAGCACAAAAAGGATAGATGAGGGATTTTACCACATACTTGAGGGAATGAAGGAAACCATTATTGAAATAGGTGATGAATTGGATATTTTAGAATATAGAACACATTTGAAATGTGATTATAGGTATGAATTCATTTGCCTTACCAATGTTAAATACAATGACTCCCAATGGGAGTGGCAGAGAATATGTAGACATCTGAATGGGCTATTTGGGAATTCTACTGTTGCATTGGATATTGATGATTTATATAAAATTGCTGATGATATTGTGAGGGTGGCTGATGAAGATTTGATGCCAGATAAGACTGCCCAACATATACTTGATTGGCTAGATGAACTCCATAACCCTTTTGATAACCTTGGACATTGGCTTATGTCTTTATTATCTTCTTTATTGCCATTATGGTTGCTGTTGCTGGCCATGCTGTGTTTTGGACCGTGTTTGCTCAGGTGCATTGCTAATCAGGATAAAGGACTTGGGACTGAGCTTCATATGCTCCATCTCCGACAAAAACAAAAAGGAGGAGTTGTTGGGGATCTGTAAGGATGTAGAGGACCACAGGCTGTTCATGAGGTCTCACTGATGGGCGAGGCCCCTCTGGGTGATTGATCTATGAGCAAAGGTCCTGGTTGGTGCTCCATTCTATGCATCTCTAACTTCCCTAGTTACTCATTAGTCATTAACAGTGTATTTGTGATTGGAGGTAGGTAAGTGCACGGACTGTGCATGCACTGTCCTTGAGCACAGCATGGGCTATACGTCATTGTAACTTGAGAAAGAGTTCCTGTTATTTTACTATATAAGTAAGTGCTTTGCTAAAAATAAACGGAGCTGCTGCCATCTTTTCTCCCACCTCATCAATGCGTGCTTGGAGTGAAAGATCAAGCTGGTCTTGATTCTTCAGGTGATTGGGAAATCCTAGGTCCTAGGTAGGCTCTGTAGCCGAGTGAACTAGTTGTGCCCAACAATTATCTCCACCTTAAACTGAATATATAGTATCTTGTTTGTACATAGTTGTCTGAATGTTTTCTCCCCCATCAGATTGAGTTGGAGAGGAGGGGCTGTCTTTCATCTTTCTTTGTATCCCCAACACTTAGCACATTCATTGGCATATTATAGGTGCTTAATAAATGCATATTGACTTCTTTATCTATTTGGCAACCCACTAACAGGAAATAAGAAAGAGGAAAGAGACAAAATGACCTGGAGTGGTGCATGTGGTAAATTAGGATGAGAAACTGGTTTCTGCAAGAAGGTGATGAGTTTAGTTAGGAATACATTAAATGTGAGGTGTTAATTAGATCTCCATATAGATGTGTCGAGCAGGTGGTCAGAAACATGAACTTTACCTAGGCTAGGGTAGGTGCTACAGCAGGCTTGTACAATTTTACTAAAATTTTAGTGCGAGACTTTATGCCTCAGAAGTCAGCAAATATTGCAAATTCAGGGCCTGATTTATTGTTTTGTTGATTGTGTAGACTTAAGAAAGTAATGGATAAAATGTGAATAATGAAGATTAAACTTCAAAATGTGTTAAAATAAAAACCCCTGTAAACTGTTAAAATGGAAGAAACCCCAGGTAAAAAAGGGGGACCTGGAATGAACCAGAGTCTGACCACAGTTTACAAAGATTATAAATGCATTGATTGCCTGAGAAGGAGTTTGCAAGCTGGATGAGTGTGACAAGGTTCACATCAGCCAGGAGGGGAGTTGGAAAGGGTAAGGTATTTATACATTTTTTGAGGTATTTAGGATTTATGGCCAAGTCAGGATTAAGAGAGAAACACAATAAATTGGGAAGTCAGGTGGGAAGTGAGGGTCTAGGGAGAAAATACCTTGAATACAATAAATCAGAAAGCAGGATGTTTGCTGCTCTTTAGATAAGTTAGTAACCAAGATGGCTGCTTCCCCTTAGATAGGTCAAAAACTAAGATGTTTGCTTTTCTTTCTGAGCTGGTCAGGGCTGGTTTCAGCAGTTGCAGGCCTCTCTGAGTTCAGCTAAAGTTTGCTTAGCAAAGGATCACTGGTATGTCAAACAGCCCCAGGCATCAGAAGTCCTCTTGATTGAATAGTTGTGCTATTCCATTGTCTGGTTCCCCAGTGAACAAGAGAAGCTCTAACCTATTTAATAGATTAGCACAAGCATTATAGAGCCCATGTTCACAAGTGTGTCAGGCTTGCTTTTTTGTTTTGAGAAACTAGCCCCACACTCCTGCTTCACTCCCTCCTTTCCATTCTTGAATGAAGTGTATCAATCAACTGCCATATTGGACACCAGGTATCTATGAATGATGTCTCTGTCATTAGAATGTAAACTTCTAAAGGGCAAGGACTATTTTTGCTTTTGTAGTCGTACCCCCAGGGCTTAGCACATTGCTTGGCACATAGCAAATGCTTTCTTTCATCCATTCGTCCACTGCTACACTTATTTGCAATAGCTTTCTTTCAAGGCAAATTGTCTTTGGCTTGTAGGCATTACAATATTTGGTGGCTCAACCTAGTCAGCACCTTGGCCAGTAGCCTTGCCCATTACCACTGCTGCTACAGTTGGCTGCTGACAAGACAGAGTTGGTCAATGGTGTAAAATGCCTCAGAGAAATCAGAGGATAAAGAAAGGTTTTTGAATTTGGTAATTGACTTCATTGGTAACCTTCAAAAGAGCAGTTTCCATATAGTGGTAACAGCAGGTACAAGATTGTAAAGGATTAAGACATAAATGAATAGTGAAATAGAGCTGTAAATTATTCTTTCAAGAAGTTTGATGGTCAAAAGGGAATAATATCTAGGATGTCAGCTAGAGGGAAGATGGAAAGTTTGGGGATAGAGAAGACCTGAGTATATTTGCAGGCAGAAGAGAAGCAACCAGTGGGAGAGGAAAAGATTGAATATTTTTAAAAATTTTTATTCATTTTGAACTTAAATACAAAAAGAACAAAAAAGCACTTCTATGTACACAGCACAATACAAAAAGAGGATTCAATATGAAACCATGAATCTCTATTTCATATTGTTTACTTTTAAAAATTATTTTCAAAGCTACTCTGCTTTTCTGTGCTTCCTTCTGAGTTACTCTCTGCTGTGCACTTTTAATTTTTTTTCCTCCCTCATCACCACATACTAGAGAAGGTCACCATTAGACACAGATATGTTAAAGATTGAATATATTAAAGAAAAATAAAGGGAGAATAATAGAGTAAAATACTAAAGAATGTAGGGAGGAGATGAGATTAAGAGCACAGGTGTGTATTGGGGGGAATCAGGAAGAAAGACACTTCTCTAGACCAAAATAAAGAAAAGTTAATGTATGAAATGGGGCAGCTAACTGATGCAGTGGATAGAGAGTGCTAGGTTTGCAAATAGGAAGACTGGAGTTCAAATCCAGCTTTATAAACTTCCTAGCTGTGTGACCTCTGTCACTGGAGAAGGAAATGGCAAACCACTCCAGTATCTTTGCCAAGAAAATCCTGTGGACAGAGGTTTACAGGTCATTAAGTCAGACACAATTGAAACAAGACAGAAAAACAATATATAAAAGTGAAATAAACAAAGGAAATCAATATATACAATGACTACCATAATGTAAATGGAACAACAATCAAAACTGATCAGGGTGGGCTGAATGGATAGAAAGCACCCTGTATCTTGAGTTTGGTCCAGGTCAGGGATGAGGAACCTGTGTCCTCAAGGCCACATGTGGCCCTCTAGGTTCTTGAGTACAGCCTAGGGTGTACTGAATCCAAACTTCACAGAACAAATCCCCTTAATAAAAGGATTTGTTCTTGTGAAAAATGATTTTTTCTATTTTGGAGACTCAGACCTCCACCCTCCCCTCCACCCCAACCTCCTGCTCCAAAGTTCTACACAAGGACATTACTGATAATGAGATTGCATTGAGTCTTATCCTGGTCAAACCTGACCCACGCCAGAACTGATTTTATCCTGCTCATGGTTGGGTGGGGACAGATTCCTCTGCCTAGATAGACCAAGGCTGAGAGTGGTCTGGTTGGAGGGTGGTCTGATAGAACAGGTATTTCCTCTGTCCAGAGGTAGAATGATGGCAGGGTGATATCAACCTCTGTTGAAAAAGTATTGTACCAGGATTAAGCAATCTAAGTCACATACTCAAGACCCTCATTTTAATATAGCCCATCTCCCAGTGTGTTGAGCAATCAGAGTTGATTGGCACCCCTTGGGAACACCTACTTTTCAAAGAGCATATAAGTCTGTGCCCCCAACCCCCAAATTAAGCCAGTTCTGGACTAGCCCCCTTAGGGAGGCCCAGTTCTAGACTGTAACTCTCATGCAATGCATGTCAAGCCCACTGGAGAGAAATTAAACACGGACACACAACCTAAACAAACTCTGAGAGGTTGACATTTAAATGGTGCCATGTGACTCAGATTTAGACTGGGATTTGGGGACTCTTCCCCCTAACAGCACTGGGACTGGGCACCCACAGGACTTTCTCCCTGAAGGGTGGGTGGGTTTTATCCCCAAAATCCCTGGTCCTTATCTATTAGACTCCTGTATTAGGTTTTCTCTCCAAGAGGGTTTGGGGGCAGAGACCTCAAGACAGATTTCCTGGAAGGGAAGAATATCCTTTATAATTTGGCTATAATTTGGTTATGAGTCAGTCAGAGCAAACTGGCACGTGATAAATTGTATTGTAATCTGAATTGGTTGCTTTTTTTTTTTTTGCTTTTAGGCAATTGGGGTTAAGTGACTAGCCCAGGGTCACACAGCTAGTAAGTGTCAAGTGTTTGGTCTGAGGCTGGATTTGAACTCAGGTCCTCCTGACTTCAGGGCCGGTGCTCTATCCACTGTGCCACCTAGCTGCCCCTGAATTGGTTGCTTTTAGAAGGATGTGGAACTAAAAGATAACTCTGCATTTTGACCAGTCTAATTCTAATTCTAAATTGATTTATTTTAAAAACAAAGTCTAAAAAGCCAACAAGAAAATTGGATTTTTGCACACTCTGTCTTGTCATTCTGTCTGTGTCTCTGACATGTTTCATGTTCATGCTGAATGATTTTAAAATGTAGCCAGAAAAACTTCTAAGGAAATTCTAAGATCTGTGATTAGAGAGAACACTGGGAAACAACTCCCACCCTAGGCTATCAGTGGGAGATTAAGACTCCTAGAAGTTAGTTGGGAGGTAGAATCAGTTAGCAAAAGCTTTTAGACTGATAAGAATCTAAACCAGGCAGCCCGAGATAGCAAGGGCTGAGAGAGAGAAAGCTGAGAGTTTGAATCCAGGTTTAATTAGATACTAAAGCTAAAGTTTGTAGATTATGTTTAAATTAAATCTAGAGAACTATCTGTGTACCCCTCCTGCCAATGTATCTGAGATCAGGGCAATATGTTTAAAACTGCAAAGATGAGGGGTTTTCTGTATTTTGATTTTTTTTTAAGCAATCACTTTAGGATTTTAGTGGTTTGTTTAGAATGTATATTAACATTATAGAAGCCGTTTGTGAAGGATATGAGAAAAATACAGCTCTCTTGATTTATAAATTATTGTGTTAGCTCCCTCCATATTCTAAAGGTGAAGACAAGCAAGACAAATTTGGGTGAGTATGATTTTTAATTTGGAATCTAAAGGAAAATGGAGGTAGTCTGAGTAATGGGTTTTAAACATTAGGAAAGCGAAATAAAGGCTTAAGCAAAAATATGAAAGGTAGAGGAAAAAAAACTTTTGAGGACAGAAGGGGTAGGCTGGACAACAGCAAGCCCATGTGCTCTACGGGCCCCACCTCCCCCATTCTGGGCTGAGTGCCCTTGTGCTAGGCAGCTCTTTATCTAATAAGTCTCAAAGGAGATAGGACTAAAGCTTTTTAAGGAAGTAGAGGAAAAAAGTGTTTGGAGCCAGGAATTGTTACCATGAATCTTTTTAAGGGAATATAGGAATTTATGGAAAATATTTCCTTTTAAAGGACCAAGAGTACTAGACTTAAATTTTTTTAAATGTTTATCATTGGTGATTATAAATCCAGATTTGATTTGATTTGAGTCAAGATCTGTCTTGAAGGAATAAGAACGGCATCTGATAGTGTTCTTCCTATCAGGATTAAGCACAAAAAGATATTATTGTTTGGTGTTAAGAATTGTATTAACTGTATGGTCCTGAGAAAGTTCTATTTACCTCAGTTTACTGTTCCATAAGGGGATCATAATGGAATCCACTTCCCAAGGATGTTGTGAGGATCACATGATCATAAAGTGCTTGACACACTGCTTGGCGGAGGACAAATGCTACCTGAATGTTAAATGTTTAAATGTAAATTGTTTAAGGTCACATGATTGGTAATTAATTGGTTTTATTTCTGTTTAAATACATGATAATTGTTTATGGTATTGTTATATTTCTAAAATTTCCTTGTAATGTGTAATTGTAAACAATTGTATCACCTACATTGTTAGAAAAGTAATTTCTCTTATAGTCTAGATGTTAGATTAAGAATCATACTGTCAAGAGAAAAAAATGATAGATGGGTGAGGAAGCTGTTAGGTCATTCTATCTGACCATATGTTGTAATATTCTGAAGTACTGTAATTTAAGAAACCATAACCTTCCAAGTTTTGTCTATATTTAAAAGAGAGTTTCAGCTAAAATTATTTGGTTCTCACTTATGAAAATTAAGATTGTTAACTAAGGTATTTGGAGTTATTGTTTAAATAAAGTATTTACAAAAGTATTTTTGTGAAAGGGAACTTGGTAATTATATAGAGAAAAGACCTTGTAAAATCTCCTTTGTAATTTTTTTATCTACCCATGCAAGAGGTTTTGTGTTGTGGAATTCTTGCTGAGTAAATGGGTCCTCATTTATAAACACCTTTTTAATTAGAGAATTTAGGTAACTAGGAATTTTGTGGTAGTTAGGAATTAACAACATCAGAATAAATTGTAAGCTATTTTTAAGAAAGGGAAATACTTTTATGATGAAATGTTTTGCAAAATCTTTTGTGTGATTTTTAGAAGGCCTACTAAATTTCACTGTTGCAATAATAATTTGATATTTGACAATTATGTCCAAGCTTACTGTAAATTTTGAGTTTCATTCCCAGGCTTGTTGTGTCTGTGGACTGGACTTAAATGGGTGCTTTCAGAGAAACAGAGTCAGAGTCAGAAGCTCCATGGAAGCAGCGTTAGAGATATTAATACTAAAGCGTCTAAATTACTGTAATGAGCTATAAGTGGGAAAGATCTGGCTGTTTGATCTGAATTCATTCCATGCCCTAGCAAGAGTTAAAATTAATGTTTGAACTTACCATATGTATAAGATTCAATTCCTGAAGTATCTTCTTCTTTCAGATTGAATATGGTTAGAGAAGGGTAAATAAGCTTGAGAAACAGAGATGCAAATCTATTAAGAGATTATAGTCACATACCTGAAACTCTGATTATTGGAACTTGCTATTATTGGAACCTTATGGGTCTGATGTTATTCTGAGTCTGACTCCAGCTATGGTTATCAAGGAATGCTATTGAGCCACTTATTCATGATGCCAGAAACCCTGTGGGGGGTCTATGAACTGCAGAAGGTGTTCTCATGGGAAAAGTTGGGAGAATGACTATTCTGCATGAGCTGAGGTAAGATTCTCTTACTTCAATTTCCCCAATACGAACATCTCACATGGCAGACTTTAAGCCTGGCTCAATGCAGCTGGCCATCTGTTTCACTTTGCCTGGAATTGACATGAAGTTAGGTAAACATTGTTCCCTTACTATAGTTATGTCTGTATTCTTTTATGGCAAATTTCTATAATCAAAAAGTTTTGTAAGCACAATATCAAATTTATTGAATATTACTGATACTGAGACATTGGAGTTATTGTAGTAAGATGGAAGTATGAGATTGAACTATTTAGCCTAGAATTTTAATCCAAGCCTCTAACTAAATAAGTACTAGTATGTATTCCTGTATAAGTCAGGGTCCTTTAATTCCTCATAATGGTATGGGGATAATTAGGTCAAGGACTTATGAAACCAGGAAATTATTCTGTTACTTAGTTAATATCATACCTGCCTCAGTTCTGAAGAAGAATAGCTTGTGGTCTTCTTGTAAATGCCTTAAAGAAGCATCCACTTTAATTACGGGTTATTTATTTGAACATGACCTGAAGTTGGAATTTTATGTATTGGAGTCTGTCATTAATTCTTTAGTGGAATCTCATCTTCCTGGTGGGGGAATGAATAATGAATTAATGCAAATTATAAAAACTAGAATTAATGTAAAGTATAAAAACTGGTCTAATTTTTCAGTTTCTTTTTTTTTAATTTGAGTTTCTTAGCTATATTAACATGACAATTGTCCAAGGTTCCCCAATTTTTGATTTTATAATAATGGAGACATGAGGATTGAGCTAACTTTCATTATCTGACCTGGTTATTGGCAAGGTAATTTAAAACTGTGTTAAGATCAGCTTTGTAGGAGAGTGGACATAAGAAAAGAGGATCTCTACAAGGAGTCTTAAAGAAGACAGTCTGCTAGAGACTGCTTAAACAACACTCCAGCCAGAAAACTTCATCCGATGATGTCCTGAACACCAGACAGTTGTATGAGATGAGACTTCTGAGCCTTAAATGGACAATGTATTTATTGTTTACCCTTTCCCTTTGCTACTGTTCCCTTGGTTTTGTCAATGCATTGATCAATTTCTCCCCTTTTCCCCTTTCCCATACTGATATCCATTGTAAGTACCAAAGTCCTTGATGAAGTGTTGACCATATCAGTTAGTGATTCAGTAAGAAGGCTATACTTCTCATTAGAATCAGATGGGGGAATGTGAAAAATGATATTTTCTATTCTGGAGACTCAGAGCTGCACACCCACCCCCCAGCCACCTGCTCCAAAGTTCTTCACAAGGACATTACTGATAATGAGATTGATTGAGTCTTATCCTGGTCAAACCTGACCCAAGCCAGAACTGATTTTATCCTGCTCAGGGTTGGGTGGGGACGGATTCTTCTGCCTAGATAGCCCAAGGCTGAGAGTGGTCTGGTTGGAGGGTGGTCTGATAGAACAGGTATTTCCTCTGTCCAGAGGTAGAATGATGGCAGGGTGATATCAGCCTCTGTTGAAAAAGTATTGTACCAGGATTAAGCAACCTAAGTCACATACTCAAGACCCTCATTTTAATATAGCCCATCTCCCAGTGTGTTGAGCAATTAGAGTTGATTGGCACCCCTTGGGAACACCTACTTTTTGAAGGGCATATAACTTTGTACCCCCTATCCCCAAAATTGATCCAGTTCTGGACTGTAACTCCCATGCAGTGCATGTCAAGCCCACTTGAGAGAAATTAAAAATGGACACACAACCTAATCATCTTTCTCTTTCTTAGAGCAAACTCTGTAAGAGGTTGACATTCTGTAAAACTTGGACTCAGTCAAAAGGCTGCACCCAAGGACCTAGAAGGCCATATGTGGCCTTGAGGCCGCAGGTTCCCCACCCTGGTCTGGGTAAAGTCTCTCTGAGTGAGGCCAGAGCAGTGCCTTTTTTATGAAATTGAGTTCTTTGAGAACAAGGTCAGCAGTTGGATCTTGCACAGGTGTTAACCAGTGGTTTAGCACTTGGATGTTGAACCATAGTTAAAACCAAATTAAGGAGTTCTGTTGCCTTGAGTTCAGGCAGAGGTTAGTACACATCTGTTTAGAGGGACCCTTTGTTCAACCTGTTTTTCCTTAAATTATTTCACAGAGTTCTCTATCTTTTACCGATAGAGAGGGACAGAATGAGTTTTGGGAAGTATAAGACTGAGCTGGATAGGAATAAGAGCATGAGAAGAGAAAGCTGGACAAGATACGAATAATAAGAATGAAGGATGTTGCTGGTAGAGAGAGACTGGAGTCATTTGGCATGGATAGATGTTGAGTACAAAGAATAATGTTACTGGAGGTATTCATAGAACTAAGTAGATTAAAGGTTCCAACTGGAATGTTGGCATGAAGTTGTCCCTGCAAGCTATATCTTCCAAATCTGTCTTGCTGGTTTCCCTTGATGTGGCATTTCCTACTCTCTTTCTGATGATTTATATCAATATGATTTCCCCCTGCTTGCTGATTTTATCTTATACAAAACAGCAAAATGAAGCAACTGGGTTCCATTAGAATAAGTTTTGTTGCTACTCATTAAATGCTGTTTAAACATTTAAAGTTTGAAGTCCAACACAATACTCTGTTCAAAACACATAGAGACATGGAAAATAGCGGCTATAAAAGTCTGTAATATATAACTTGCTTGCTACCAAGGTGTAGTGTAACAGGCTAACTATACCTTATAACTCTACTGTTTTCTCTTACTAGAAAGGCCCAATCCTCAGCTCACTTGATTCACTACTCACGTTTCTAACTGTCATTACTTCTTACTTCTTAGTTTCCAAGCCCTTATGTCCCCTTTGAGCAGCAGTCCAAAGGATATTCTCCACCCTGCCCCCATCTCTGTTCTCACAGCACAACAGCATCTTCAAGATTTCAACAGGATCAACTATGAAACAGTGCAGACATGGGCAGCTAAGTGGATAGAGTGCTAGACCTGGGTCAGGAAGACTCTTCTCCTGAGTTCAAATTTGACCTCTGACAGTAACTAGCTGTGTGACCCTGGGCAAGTCACTTAACCCTGTTTGCCTCAGTTCCTCATCTGTAAAATGAACTGAAGAAGGAAATGGCAAACCACTCTAGTATCTTTACCAAGAAAACTGCAAATGAGATATGATGTTTAAAAAAAGAGACATAGTTCCTGGGTAATTTAATCATTTTATGAATAAAGCCAGCAGGTTATTAATCAAAGGTCATTTGGCTGACAATCATGCTTAAAGTTTATGTACTCTTTCGAAATGTTAGGTGTTCAATGATGGACTAAGAGTGACATCATGTTGAAAGTATCTCTATACTCAGACCACCTGCAGCCTTGGGCTATCTGGACAAAAGGATCTCTCTATCCAAGAACACAATGGGCTTCCTCATCTTAGATTAAATTCCTTGTGAATTTGGCAAGGGTCTGACTAAGATCAAGGAAAATTAATTCAATCTCATTATCAGTAATGTCCTTCAAGAGGCTGAACTTTTTAAAATCAAGAATTTGGAAGAAGGGGAGAGCTCTGAATCTCCCCAAGATATTAGTTATTAATAATCATTTCTCTCAGAGGTCACAGAAGAGTCAGGTGTGATTGAAATGACTGAACAAATTTCAGACAAGATGATACAGTGGAAAGAGCATTAGACTGGGAATCAAAAGACCTCAGTTCAGGTCCCAGCTCTGCCATTAAGCAGCCATGTGCTCTTGGGAAGTTATTTTCCCTCTCTTAGCTTTTATGTCTTTATAAAACAGGGATAATTTTACCTGTGGGACCTATTTCACTGGGTTCTTATGAGACTCAAATGAGATAATGTATTAAAAGCACGTAGGCAACTTTGAAGTACTATATACATGTTAGTTTTTACTGTTATTCATTTCATTCCTCTCATCTTTTCTGATGAAATTCAGATACAAATGGTCCTGGGACAAATTACTATCCTGTTATTATTCTTTTATGTTCATATATCCTGCGTTGGATAAAATAACTGCTTTTTTTGTAACTGGAAATTTTGAAATGACAAGTTTTTTTTTATAATTACCAAGTTATAATTTTTTCGGGATTGAGAATTTTTGTCATTGGAAAAGGTTGAGATGTAAACTTACTGGAAGTATCATTAAGACAATTCTAGTGGCTGATACAACAATGGAGATAATATGCACCTCAGCCTGATTTGATTTTTGACTTTGATTTTTTTCTTCTTTGTCTACATTTTTAAAAAAATTGTTGTTGTTCCACATAACTTGGAGAGTATGAGTATTTGGTATGGTGACAGCTACTTAAAAATGTTGTTTTTCAATTTTTATGGCATCTATGTCCAGGCAGTTGTTAGCAAGAGTTCTGCCTCTAATAATGGTGTGCTTCTGGTACCATTTATTTGTTGAATTTTCAGACCTTTTGAGGTCTGTATTTGTGTTGTTCATTTATGTCTGACTCTCTGTGACCCCACTTGGAGTTTTCTTGCAAAGATACTGGAGTGGTTTGCCATTTCCTTCTTCAGCTCATTTTACAGATGAGACAACTGAGGCAAACAGGGTTAAATGACTTGCCCAGGGTCACATAGCTAGTAAGTATCTAACATTACATTTAAACTCAGATCTTCCTGACTCCAGGCTTTGCATTCTATCCACTGCACCCCCTAGCTGCGTATTTGTAATGTAGGGATTTATCATCTGTTACGAAAGTTGGCAAATTTCTGATGTATCATTCTAGTCACCAGATCATGTTGTTATTTAATAAGGTGACAACAATTTGCAGCATGCAGTGATGTATTACACAGTTTCTACCCTTTCCTTAAATAATCTGCACTGACAGTTATCTCTTGCTGGATAGCCATTAAAAATGCCTTTATTTCTACAGGCAAATCTTCAAGGCCCAGTGCTTTTTTTCAGTCAACATGCTGTTGAGTGAATTAATGTAGGTATTTTGATTCTCTTCTTAGATTTTCTACATTTCATGGGCTTCATCCACAGATAAACTACTTTTGGTTACATTTGATAAATTTAATGGTGTTTATTTATTGTCAGTCTTTACTATAGATTGGTAAAATGATGTCTGCTTATTCTAAAAAAAATTTCTGTAAGTTTTAACCTGTTTACTGTATTCTGAGAGACTATATTATTATTGTTATTATTATTAGTTTTTGATCTGAAAACTCTGGTTTTGGCTATGACGTTCTTGAGAGTTTTCATTTTAAGATTTCTTTCAGGAGGTGAATTCTTTATATTTTCATTTTGTCCTCTTGTTCTAATATTTTTGGGTAGTTGTCTTTTATGATTTCTTGAAATAGAATATCATGGTCCTTTTCTGTAGTCATGGCTTTCAGGGAATCCAAAGATTTTTCAATTTTCTCTCCTTGATCTTTTTTACAGGTCAGTTGTTTTTCATATGAAATACCTTACATTCTTCTATTTTTTCAGTCTCCTGACTTTGTTTTAATATTTCTTGTCATCTCATGGATTCACTAACTTCTGTTTGGTCCATTCTAATTTTCAAGGAATCTGATAACTTGTGTAAGGTTTTCTGCCTCTTGTACTAAACTATTAATTCTCTTTCCAAGTCTCTGCTCCAAAGCTCTTGTTTCTTTTCCAATCCTTTCCTCTATTGCTCTTATTTCATTTATATCATTTTAACTGTTTAACTCTTGTTTCTTTTCTTCTAGAAATTCTAATTAATCTTGCAGACAAGCTGTCTTTTTCTTTGAGGCTTTGCTTTTAGTTAATTTGGAGTTATTTCCCTATTTTGGTTTCTGTCTCAGGCATCTCTGGCATCATAATAACTCTTTATATTTTTGGTTACTCATTCTTTCAGGTTTCCTTCTTGGATTTGGATTTTGTTTTGGAGTTAGTCTCTGCTCAGTTCTGATGTTCCAGGCATTGGGCTAAGTGCTTTACAAATATTATCTCATTTAATCCTCACAACAACCCTGGGAGGTAGGTGCTATTATGACCCCCGTTTTACAGTTGAGGAAACTGAGGCAGACTGTGGTTAAGTGACTTGCTTAGGGTCACACAGCTAGTAGGTGTCTGAAGATAGATTTGAACTTAGGACTTCCTGACTCCAAGCCTGGCATTCCATCTGTGGCACCTGCTAGAGACCTCTAGTGGCCTTATATTATCCTGGTCTGCCTTGCATAGAATTCTAATACATTTCTTTGGGAAATGAAACTTCTTCAAAGATCTCAAGAGATCTATTGTCTAGGTAGGCTGAGTCCGTGATCTACTCCGAGAGACATGGGCTAAGCAACCAGTGATTTTTGTAGTTTAATAAAAATATTAAGGTGTAAGTTCATTTTCTGAATGATCCATTCATGAAATGGATGAAAGCATCTTTAATACAGCTCCAGGAGCAGACAATATACTGAGGAAGATATGTACTTTATCTTTTATTACATGATTTTTATTTTCCCTGCTAGGTCTCAATATTTTGAAAGGTTTTCATTCTCCATAGCTTAGAAATTATAAATATTCAGTGAGGTGACAGTTATTAAAAATATTGTACTTGAGTTTTCATATGTTATACATGGTGGTTGTAACAGTTTAGACTTTTATGGTGCTGTGGATCCAATATAATTATTGTTATTCTTGTTATTCTTTTTTTTTTTTAAGGCAACTGGGGTTAAGTGACTTGCCCAGGATCACACAGCTAGTAATTGTCAAGTGTTTGGTCTGAGGCTGGATTTGAGCTCAGGTCCTCCTGACTTCAGGGCTGGTGCTCTTTTATTCTTGTTATTCTTTTCATAGGTTTCAGATAGAAATAATCTTAGTATAAGTTACTATCCGGTGGTTTGCTTTGTATAGTTAAATGTTCTCTGAACTATTGTGTAGGCGAGTAAAATGTCTGTTTTTTGTAACCAGAGTACTGTGATTCCAACTCATTGTTTGTAGACTCATTAAAAGCATCTTCAAGATAATTCCAGTAATAGACAGAATTATAGAGAAGATACGTATCCCATCCTCTTTCCAGGTTTTTAATTTAGTCTGCTGGATATCTGTATTTTGAATGCTTTTCTTCAATGAGTATTTGGTATGCTCAACAAATTGAGCATTTATTAAAAGCATTGTTCTTAAATCTTTTTTGGATTGATGTTATGTTAGTAATGATGTTCCAATCCAGTAAAGTTTACATGCTATATTCTCCAGGATATTTGGGGGTTTGCTTTTGTAGCACAGGGATTTGTCTTCTGTTTATAAAAGATTGCCCCTAATTCTAGTGACCTTATTGTATCTTTCTAGGTATCTGGTAGATGCCAAATGTTTACAGCTTGCAGTGATATATGTTGCACAGTTTCTTCTATTTCATAGAATCACTGTATCAATCATTAAATCTATGCTCCTTAAGGATAACCTTTTAGTAATATCTGGTATTGTAAGCCCTTCTGTTTCTCAAAACAAATACACACGACTCAACCATTTGTTTGACACCTTGTTGACATGTTGTTGATTGAATTCATGTGGATGTTGTTGATGAAGTACCTTTTGATTCTACTCTTGGATTTTAACCATTTTGTAGGTTATATATGGAGATAAACCACTTTCTGTTGCATTCAACAAAATCTTTTCTCCAGTGCTTTGGGAAGCGAGGTCTGTTTGTTCCAAAAATATGTCTGTAAATTTTTAACCAGTCTATCATGTACTCTGAGAAGATCTTCCTCTTAGATGAGGAAGTATTAATCTTTCTATAGCTGTCTTGGGACAATGAGCCCTGTGTTTCATTAATATTGTGCACATTTTTATTTGTACACCTCTTTGATCAATTATTATCCATCTTATGTTCCCATAACTATATATTAAAACTGGTATCGCATAGGTGTTAATTGCTCTAAATGTGTTCTTTCCATTATACTTGAGGATGTCAGTCTCTTAATATATACAGTGCCTGATTTATCTTTGATAAGCTTATTATGTCTTGCCTGGACATAACTATGATATTTACTTGTAAGTATAGCTTTCATCCATTAGTCTATTTTGGCCTCTGGAATTAAGTGCAAATTCTTTAGTCCATAGTCTTCTTTAATGGACACCAAAAATTTTATACTTAGGAGTCCCAAAGAACTGAGAGTATTCTTCACTTTTCTTCATATCACAATGGTACCAGTGAAACATAAGAATTATCTATTCCTTTTTCTTACCACATGACCAACATATATTCTTTTCTAATTATAATTGTTTTGATTAAACTCTTCACTCCAATTTTTTCATAATTTTGTTTGCTATTTAAAAAAAATTCTGAATTTAACAAATGACAAATAAGACTGGCATTTCTATATGCATAGCAGAACACAAAAAAAGGATTGTACATAAAACTGAACTTTTATTATGTACAGTTTGTTTTTCTTTTCAAATAGTAAATTCAACATGTAATGTTCAAATTTATTCTGCTTATCTGGTAAGCCTTTATGACCTTCCTTTTGTTGTCTTCTATGTATTTTCTCCCCAAAATACTTCAATGACTCTTCCTTCTTCCCTTTTCCTTACTTTCCTTTCTCTTTTTCTCTTTCCTTTTTTCTTTTCTTTCCTCCCTCTCTCTCTGTCTTTCTCTCTTTCCTTTCTTCATGTTATGAGAATTACATGAGATATCTGTAAAGCATTTAGTACAGTACCTGGCACATAGTAGATGCTTAATAAATGCTTATTTCTTTCTTTC
This sequence comes from Phascolarctos cinereus, assembly GCF_003287225.1. Lineage (NCBI taxonomy): Eukaryota > Metazoa > Chordata > Mammalia > Diprotodontia > Phascolarctidae > Phascolarctos > Phascolarctos cinereus. The sequence continues at coordinate 545,993,057 of NW_027555847.1, read as the reverse complement.
CCACACCCACACAATGTGGCAGGGCCGGGTGAAGGGATTGAGGGAGGTAGGGGATGTGGCAGAGAGAATAATTCCTTGTAAAAAATAATAGCTATCAATTATATGGCACTTTAATATTCACAAGGCATTTTATATATATATATATATGTATATATATATATGTGTGTGTATGTATGTGTGTGTGTGTGTGTGCACACACACACATATAAATAATTTCTTTTGATCCTCACGACAACCTTGTGAGGTAGATGTTATTATGTCTGTTTTACAGATGAGGAAATTGAATCTAATAGAGGTTAAGTGACTTGCCCACAGCCACAAAGCTAGTTTTCCCAACTGCAAGGCCAGCATGCCCATTGTTCCACCTAGCTGTTTCAACATGCACAATCAAGCAAAACAAATTTTCATACTGTGTATGACCAAAAATGTATGTCTTATTTTGTATCTTGGGTCCATCATTTCTCTGTCAGGAGTTGTTAGGCAACAAGTATTTATCAAGTGCCAGGCACTGTGCTAAGTTCTGTAGATACCAAGAGAGGCAAAAACATGATCCCTGCCCTTAAGGAGCTCACATTCTAATTGGTAAGACAGCAAAAATTTTATGTGCAAGATATATACTTGAAAATGGAAGGTAAACTTAGAGAAAAGGCAGTAGCAATAGGCCAAGAAAGGCCTCCTGCAAAAGATGGGATTTGAGTTGATTCTTGAAGGAAGCCATGAAAGCTAGGAGATGAAAGTGAGAAAATAGAACATTCCAGACAAAAGACATTCTTCAACCATTTGATTTTTCCTATGTGGATGATCAGGCTAAACACTTTTGAGTAGTTAGAGATATCTCATTCATTAATCTCTGCAATATTCCAAGGCTTGATGCAATCAACATAATGCCATTCATAAAAAGAAGTATTTGGAGGACCTCATTGTCCTTAGGGAATCTTTCCTTAACTTGGCTCTGTGTCAGATAGCCTTGATGATAGTGGCAAGCACCATTTTGAATAAAAATACAGTAAATTAAAAAGACACAGCTTTCAAAGGATTATACCCTCATGATTTAATGGAAGAGAATAGATCTATATAAAAATAGCAGTACCATTTGTAATAGCAAAAATCCAGAAAAAACCTATGTGTCCAAGAGAATGGCTGAATAAATTGCAGTAAATTACTATAATGAGATATTATTATGGTAAGAAATGCAGATATGAAGATTATAAAGAAATAAAGGAAGATTTATATGAAGTGATACAGTTAAGAAACCAAAACCAAAACAATGTACATACTGACTACAATTATGTAAGTCATAATAATAATAAAAGTAACAAAAAAATACCCAGCTGAAAAAAATTAAAAAGGGGCATTTTATTCAGGATGATTCTGTTAAAAGTTTATACATGCATTCAAACATTTAAAAATAAACTAAACTGTAATTGAGATTTCAAAAACAAATGAATTATAAAATTTCTTTTAAATTTCTTTTTATGGGAAGAGAAGTCTTATTTATGTGAATTTATATATATATATATATATATATATATATATATATATATATGGTAATAAAGATAGTAACAATGGCAGAAACTTTCCAGTTAAAAAGGCTTTAGGCAAGGCTGGAGGATTGACTTAAAACATTTTAGTGCAAGTAAGACTGATGAGTATGACGTAAGAAAATCACTCTCTGTCTCACTTGAGAACCCTTCACTTTTCCAATACTGCACACTTGTACTATGGATCTTGCCTTTGATGAAATGTTTTTCAGACTTTACTATGCTCCCTATTTGTCTATGCTTCCATTTCTCTTGCCTCCTTTCACTCCTGACCCTCTCACTCAGGGGTGTATAGGTAAATGTTTAACAACAGGCTTTATGGGGAGTAGGGAGTAGGCAGGATGTTCTTAAGTTTAATCGGCATTAACTTTTTCTACATCACTTTCTTAAGTCTAGACAATTAAGAAAACAATATATCAACTCCTAATTTGCAGTTTTCAGGTTTCCAAAGTGTAAATGTTCACAGTGAAAATTTAAAAACAGGTTCTCTGAACAAGTGGTAGCTGGCTCCATCCACAACTTGCCTGCCAGGCTCTTGATTTGGTCCTGCTCATACTGGGTTCTTGACCTCTACTATTAATGTTGAGACTCCTGAGGAAAAATCTGTGAAGTGAAGACAAGCATTACCACAGCTGCCCACAATCAATCATTTTCTTCAGGCAAAACATACATTTCATACTTGCCCAATGTGTTGATTTTTCTCTTGATTGTATTTTTTTTTGTTACAAAGGAAGACTTTTTTGGGGGGAAGGAGGAAGGAAGGGAACAGTGATAGTGATGCCTCCCCCTAAAGAAGATAAGAACTAAAAGTATCAGTGAATCATTGAAAAAATACAGAGTATGCAGAGTATGGTTTTACCCACACATCATGTATATATATGTGTGCATGTGTATACACACACACACACACACACACATATACATACACACACAGAGATGTATATGTCAAAAGGTGGTCTTCTCTAGTGTAGGGTAAGGAGAAGAGAGAGAGAGAGAGAGAGAGAGAGAGAGAGAGAGAGAGAGAGAGAGAGAGGGAGAGAGGGAGAGAGAGAGAGACAGTTCAGAACTTAAAATGTAAAAAATAAAATAAAAACACAGAACTGGTCAGAAGGAAGTTCGGAAGGGGCCACAGATAAGTAGGGCAATGTTGGAACTAGCATGTTAAATCTGAAATATACTTACAAGAATAATCTACAGTGTATCTAGTAAAGATTTGATTTTATATTCATTCAGTACTCTTTTTTCTGTTCTTTGTATGGGGAAATGTTTGTTTCTTAATATTTGTCAAGTTCCTAATAATAAACAAGAAAACAAAAAAAAATATTCCTCAGGCTTCTTAAAGAGTGTCAATATATTCCTGTTATGCTGATAAGGCATCTTGGTTTGGCCTGGAAGCATGATGAGATTTGTGGGAGAGTATAGAATGTTTATTGAATGAGTGAAGCTAGAATAGACTCTGATCAAGAGAGAAAGAAGGCTTGAAAGGGCTTTTGAATGTTTGTAGAGTAGATGGTAAGTAGGAGGGAGTGATTGTAAGGAAGAGTGTCTAAGTACGGGGCCCTTAGAGTGGATGTTGGGTACATGAGTGATAAGCGCAGAGAGATGCAGGTACCCCTGCCTACATAGTTGGACAGAGAGATTATGGAGCCTGAGCCCTATGCCGTTCTCCATAAGGCAAAATCATTATCTTGGGAGCTGTGATGACCCAACTCTGGAAGTTTTAAGTATCAGGAGCTCTCAAGAACTTCCACTTGAAAAAAGAGGGAGTTTAGAATTTATATAAGCATAATTATACAATCATATAAGCACAATTCATATAAACGCATTTATATAAGCCACTTTTTAAAGAAGCATATGACAAATAATCAGAATTATACTAATTAATTTTGTCATGTCAATATAATTAAATGTGAATAGTACCTAAGCTAATTTTCAGATTTATTGTCACACCAAGGCATTATTTTTATAGAATCAGAGAAAATAATAATAAAATTCATCAAGAAAAACAATAGGTCAAAAATCTCAGGGAAATAATGAAAAAAGTAGGAATGATGTGTGTCTAACAGTATTGGATCTCAAACTGTACTATAAAGCAGTAATTATTAAAACTATTGATTAATGGAATAAAGTCAGGTAACCAGATCCAGAAACAATCAAACATAGTACTAGACAAAGTCAAAGATATTATTTGGCATAGTCCTGGCTTAAGGCAGTCCCTTAGTGGTTTATGTTTAATACTGGAACAAAATACAACATTCATAGGTCATTCACCACTTAGCAAAAAGAGATTAACTTAGACATAGCAGAAGGATATTCAACAAGGCATTTAGGCCACATCAAGTTGAGGCTCTTTTGCTTGAATTACCCATTATTTTCCACCAGGCAAACCTCCAAGATGACCTGAAGGTCTTCCTGCCTGTTTTATCTTTGGTGGTAATGTCAACAGTCTGACCCTTTGGTACCTTGAGCTAATCAATTCTGGAAGATGGTTTCAATGCATTTTAAGGAAAAACTAACTTAATTTGTATGGGGCAAGGGACTAGGATATTGTTCCTACCTCACTCCACCCCTTTATGATAAAGTCTAAAGGATCACTGAAAGCAGCATATTGACTTAGAAAACCACAAATTAATGCTGTGTTGCATTATATTTTATTTGTTTTGCTAAACATTTCCTAACTATATTTTATTTTGTTTTGTTTTTTGCTTAGGCAATTGGGGTTAAGTGACTTGCGCAAGGTCACACAGCTAGTAAGTGTCAATTGACTGAGGCTAGATTTGAACTCAGGTCCTCCTGACTCCAAGGCCAGAGCTCTATCCACTGCGCCATCTAGTTGCCCCCTAACTATATTTTAATCTGGTTCACGAACTAGGGAGTTAAGAGCTGGAGGGGGCTATGAGTTTGACACCTCTGTTCTAAAGGACCTTTCAGCACAGATTCTAGGATTGTAATTGTTCAGCCTAATATAGGCAGCACTAAAGAAGGAAATGAAAAACTGAAAGAGAAACACAGGAAAAATTAAACAGAGCAAACAATGTGCTGGGGCCAGATCTCTCTGCTTTGTGCTGGATCAACCACTGCACTCCCTACCCCACCACTTTCATTGCTTGTTCCCCGCTCCCCTGCCATGCTAGCTCAGAGTATTGCCATAGGCCTGAGCTCTATTGCGCTGCTATTACTAGTGCCTGACTGTCCCCATATGCCTGGCCTGACTCTGCATTCCACTATGCAGAGGACTGGCACAGGCTTGGGATACTATTGCCTTCAGGCTAGGCAGGAGCACTGTTAGTCCTGCTACTGCTGGGGCCTGACTCTGTCCTCTTATTCTGTAGGCCAGCATGTCACTGCCCCTGGCTGGTCCACCATAGTTGATGTCAGGAACTACCTCTCAGGATGGCTCAGGAAACTCCAAAGGATCTTTGCCAATCATGCCAAGGCTTGAGCTCCTCTTCCTGTCATCAGTGTCTCCAATGCAGGAAATTCTTCCCGCTGTCAGTCAGCCCTTATTGAGGGACCCAGAGCTCCTAATGTCTCAAATTCATAAGGCTGCTATTAAGACTAGGAATGCTTAGCTCAGGAATGCCCACTTATCTACAATGGGAGAGCATGACTAAAGTATGAGCTCTATAGAGCCCTAGAAAGAGACAGAGACACAGAGGGAAGAATTTTAAAAAACTGAGTCAGCAGCCATGCCTGCCCTGGGCACATTTGTCCATATCCCCATTTCTAGAAATGACTCTGACTCTTGGGAAGAATAAAACATTGTCCTTTCAAGTGGCTTCCCTAATGGTTTGCACTGAAGAGCCACAGTAAAATCCACATGGGATAATTTCATTTGGCCTCTCAAATGTCAATTAAAAAAAAAACTCAAACAGTTCCTTCAACCTGGTTGTTACACACACACATATACATAGATATACACATATGTATGTGTGTGCATGTACAAGTATGAGGATGACTGAGCAGTCTGGGGAGATGGGTGAAGGAAAGGTACTTGATCTCTCTCCCCCAGCCCCTCCAGAAGCTCAGAAAATATCCTTATTATTCTTCAAGGAGAGCAGGAAGAAGAGTACTTTAGAGGCAGAGGTCACCCCATTAGTATATTCATGGGGTCCCTGCTTAGCAGCCAATTTAAAGAGCTTATGGCCCAAAGGAATGACATCCACCTGCCTGCTCTAAAGTGGACATTACCAAGAGAATGCTACACAAGCAACAATCTCCTCCTGCCTAGTTCATGAAATGGCTACCTCCAAACTCACCCTCATCTACTCTACCTTTCACAGTGATTAGGGTATGGTCACACAGCATAAAAGTAATACACTCATTAAAGCAGCAGATATAAATGTTGTACCTTTTGCCCTGGTTTATTTGCAAAGATCACATCCAGTGTAAACAAGGGAAGTCTCATTCACAATATAGGAGGTGGTGGACACACCCCCAGCAGTTGATGTTGACCTTGTGGCAGGTGGCACTCCTCCTAACACAGCCACACCTGCTAAAGAGCAGAAGAAATAGGAGGCAAAAAGAAAAGATTCAGAGGAGTCAGATGAGGAATATTTTTTGTACTATGATGAATAAAAAGCTGAACTAAAAAAATAAATAAAAAGCAGGGGGAGGCATGGTAGCTTATTGTCCTGTGACTTGCCCCCAATTCTCCGGCTCGCCAGACCGAACATCCCTGCCCTGGTCTCTGCTCTCTTTTGCATGGAGAAATTAGAGGAAATATACAAGTCTTGTACTGAATAAAAAAGGCACATCTGGGTTGTAATCTGCAAGATTAGAGGGAGTACTCAAATTAGTGAAATCATAAATCTATTGAAGTATGGTGAACTGCATGTTTGCAGAGAGGGAGTTATCTGTAGATACTAAAGGTTACAATGTAAACGTTTCTCTATATTTCAAGAATGTTTGCTACAGTCTAGGTGAGGAAGGAAATCTCCCAATGTATACCTAGGGCCTTCTTGTCGTGTGAGTCTTTTGATGTGGGGTTACAGGTATAAAATAAGAGAGTAGATCATTTCACCCCCTAAAATACTACTACTAATAATTATTATACCTAACTTTAATATAGTACTTTAACATTCCATTTTTTGGGGGTGGGGTTGGGTTGGAGAAGGGTTTTAAGCAGAGGCAGTGACTCTGTACCTTGGAATGGGGAATGTGATTGTATCTCTTGCTGAGAACCTGGGTAATGTATCTAATCTTTATTCATGAATATATGTATATACATATGCAGACATATACACAGATATGTATACAAATACACATATGCAATATCTATTGATACGTTTCTATATCTTTAAAATTATATAAATTGATATATATATTTATATATGGATATATTTTATGTATTGCTATATTACATGTAGAATATACACACATGTATATGTGTATGTATATGTATTGTCTATTATAGAAACATATATACACATGCGTTTACATACACACCTATATGTTAGGGGTGATCGCCTAGTACTGGATAATGAGCAACAGAGCTGCCACATGGTAACTAATAATGCTCCTAGTACCAGTTCAAGAGTCCTCTGGGACCTCCTATCTCATTGCTTCCTGCCCTGGTGTTCAGCCTCAGCCTCCTTCACGTCTCTGGGTGTTGGAATATCCCTGGCAGGGGCAGTAGCTTGTGCTCCTGCCCAGCTCCCACCACAGTATCTACAGAACTCTATCTTCCTGAGCAATCCTAGGCTGAAAAAATTACTCACTATGACTTTTCTTGGCTTTCTTGCTCAGAATTCTAGGTTGTTGTGGAGAAGGTATGCTGGACAAAATGCTTTCTCTCAGTCCATTATCTTGATTGTGCCTCAGCTCCCATGTTTTCAATGATTAACTCCATGCTGATAATTCTCATACTATTTATCCAACCCTTACCTCTCTCCTAATTTCCAGACTTACATCTCCAAATACCTATTAGAAATCTATAAATCCACCCCTGTATTTCATAAGAGTCTCCAGAAACTCATTATCTTGCAAGATCACAAATTTGTAGCTACCTCTGGGGCCACTCCAGTGGAGAACTCCTTTGAGATCTTCCATTTAAGGAGGCACTCCTCAGGACCTTCCCCTTTTCAGCTTCCTTTTTGTATGTTGTCTTCCCCCATTAGATAGTTAGTTCCTTGAGGACAAGGATTGGCTTTTGCTTTTGCCTTTTTTTGTATCCCAGGTGGTTAATAAATACTTTTTGATGGACTAACTCCTGTGATTTCCCTAGAGTACTTTCAACTAAGCTGACCTGCCTGACCTGTAGGTTGCTTACCTGTAGGTGATAAGCAGTTAGGGATACCTAGAACTTTCTCCATAGGAATTGCTTCCCTAGCTGATGAGTTGGGGTGTGCTAGTGGTTTGAGGAATGCCACCATTCCCAAGGCTTTTGGGTTAATGATAATAATGATAGCTAGCATTTATATAGTGCCTACTATATACCAGGCACTATGATAAGCACTTTACAAATATTATCTCATTTGACCCTGACAACAACTCTGGAAGGCAGGTGCTATATTTATCCTCATTTTATAGATGAGGAAACTGAGGCACACAGAGATTAAGTGACTTGTTCAGGGTCATATAATTAGGAAGTATTTGAGGCTGAATTTGAACTCAGGTTTTCCTGTCTCCAAATCCAACCCTTCTATCCAATGAGCCACTGTACCCCTGCCTCCCTCCACTAGGTTCTGAGGAAGGGTGGTGGTTTGAGTTGCCTGGTACCAAAACTTGGTCTTAAACCAGGACAAGATTTTACATAACTTCAAAATTTGCAAAGCACTTTACATCTCATTTATTAATTGTAACAACCCAGTGAGGTAAATACTATAGATGTTATTATCCCTATTTTACCAGTGAGGAAAAGTGAGGCCCAGAGAGGTTAGGTGACTTGCCCATAATCACACAGTAATGAAACTTCCTAGTTTCATGGGAGGTATTTGAACCCAGAATTTCTTGGCACCAAATCCTGCACTCTTCACTCTTGTCATGTGAAATATAAAGTGTATAGTGGAGGTAGAGCTCTGCACTCAATTCTGTTTTGGGTGTCCTTGGAAACCTGTCATCATTCGCACAAACATTCATCTTCATTCTTCCTCCCAATATCTGGGATACTATATAGGATACTGTGACTAGATCAATAGCAGGATACCCTGGACTTGGTTGTCCAGGTGTGTTTAGTGTTGGTGGTACTTGAATATGTCACTCCCCTTGGCCATAACTGCGCCACAATCTTAATGATACTGTTGTTTCCTTTTTTGCCTCATTCCATATTCTTACATTTGTGGCTTTTAATACCATAGTCTGGTGCTGAGAAGCATCATAACCTCAGATGTCTGGCTCACTGACAGATATAGACCTGTGATGAACTAGATTCAAGGCCAGCAATGGCTAGCAGCCAATGTTTCTATATATACCTTTGAGAAGGTGATGTAGTGGTGTCTGTATGATAGGAAGGATATCTACCAGGGTCCCTGCTAGCCTAGGCTAGTTTTTTTTTTCCTTTTCTTTTTTCCTTAAAGTTAAGGAAGCTATGAGTGCTAAGGCTTGAACTATTTACATGACTTTTTGGATGACTAAGGGCATAAAAGAAGCCAGACCATGAGATGGTGCCCATCAGACTTGGCAGATGTCACATTGCCACATGAGTCATCACACCCTGCTAGCCTCTGTATGGAGGTGATAGAGACTGCCTACCTGAACCAATGCTGTGTCCTTGCTGAATATATTTTCTACGTTATGGAAATGTATAGTCCTCCTTTCGTTAACTGTCCAGATGGTCTATGAGTGTCTCATTTTGTTCCATTATTGAACCTGAAGTAAAAAACTCACCTTAGGCAAGCCTAGCCTTCAATATTTTGGCATGGTCAACACATTTGGCTTGAAATGACATCATGGTTCATATTACTACTGAAACAGGGGAAGGGTAATGCAGATATGGAGGATGAGGTGATTAGATTGCCAATCATGGCAGCTTGGTATGCTATAATGAGGGCTTCCCTGGTGGCGTATGGAGAGTCCTCCCACAGGGACAAAGAGAAGCCCACTGCAATGAAGTGCTTAGCTCAGTGAATACAAAAAGTTCTTTGCAGAATTTCTGTATCTCCTTATCTTTTGCAACAGATGCTAGAACATAAATTGCAATTATCTGCCTGGTAGTCTTTTTACAAATCCTCATCATGAGCACTATAATAAGAGATGATCAAATTTTCTATGAAATAATGTTTATTGTTGCCCTTGGAGCCATGACAAAATCAACTCTGCCAGTTCCTGTATTCTTCTCTCCAGAAAGTTCCTCTGAGACATTCTTTCATTCAGCTGAGGCTTGTTTTCTGGTTTCATTTTTAGTAAGAATGTCAAAATTGTTATGATCCACTTCTTTCACTATTATGGGTCATTGCATGAGGAGCTCAGGTTTAGAATACCAACAACCAAGTGAATCTTAACAGATGGTTTAAAAACTGTGTGATTCTTGCACCCTCTGTCCTTTCTCTGACCCTCTGCCATTTTTCTGACCCTCTGCCCCTATCATTGCAGAACTGGAAGGTGGCTGCATAGGACTGAGATCCACTTTGTGTTTTTCTTTGTTTCATCTGTTGCCATGGCAAAGGAGCTCATCTGCAAGTGGCCGGCATAGCGGTAATGAGCCTCTTTGTATTTAATTGGGGCCTGAGAAAACAGACACAGGATGTTGCTAGGACCACACTCACAATCTTTCCTGCAGGGTAGAACCTGGCAGAGCTTGCATTTCATGGGATAATCTCTGAGAACTTGGGTTCCCACTTCTATACTATGATGAGGCTTCAGAGTAGAAATTTATTTATACAACTCTTGGTTTAGTGTCAGTCCTCTTCAAAGACTCAGAGCTCATAATCCAGTTTTGATTTTGGGAGATGACCCCCAAAAGGTCAATTTTCTCTTTGGCACATTTCTCTCACTGAAATAAAGGTGCAATTCTTACCTAGGTTTTCCCCCACTTGTGGGCAACAGGGTCCACATTTCTGCACAGGCACTCAATGCATAATTTGAATGCATAATTTGTTGTAGTTGTTCATCCTTCATGGAAAAGGACCAATGACATTATATAGTGATGTCTTGTCTCTGTGTGAATTGGATTTAAATGAGGCAGAGTTGTATGTGGGACAGCCTTTGGATTTTACTTTACAGAATATTCATGAGACATAGAGGACTCAAGAGATTCACAAAAGAGCCCAAGGACAGGTATAGAAACATAAAGCACTCAAAGAGGGCATCAATGAACTACACTTGGAGGTTGCTCTCAGGACAACACTTTGTCATTTTTGAGATTCTCTCTCTCCCATAGTCTCTCCAAGACTTTGCAGTAGCACCCTGTGGTTTAGATTGCCCCGGGAGGTGAATATAGAGATTGCTGTATCTCCTGCTCATCAACCCTGCAGACATGTAATACCTTTGATTAGGTCTCCAAGTAGGACCCTGTGCCAAAACCATGCACACCAAATACTTCTTTCTTTAAGGTACAGGCTGACTTAGGCAATATCCCTCTTAATTGAGGTTCATAAACATTGTCCATAATCTATTCTCTCAGCCTGTGTGCAAATATATCAGCTACAGCCATGTGTTTTCTTTGTAAGGTGCCACCACTACTCTTGGGTTGGAGAAAAGAAGAGATCCCCTCCTTGCCCTGCTGTCTTTGATGTATTCTGGAAGAAGGTATAAAGGAAAGGATAAAGGAGGAGTCCTAAATAGTGAGAGAAAGTGAAAAATAAAGCTGAGTGGGGTTTTTCAGTTAGCATTTATAGACCACTGGGATGGGCACTGATTCCCAGTCAGCCACTCCTCAGGAGGCAGTCCTAGTCACTGTAACCTGTAGGCATGCTCATATTTCACTGCCTCTATACAATGGTCCCTAGCCTATAATCTCAGCAAGTTGATTAGAGAACTCTTCAGACTGATTGTTGACACTCCTGAAAACATCTTTACTTAAATAATGATTTATCATTAATTATTAATGATATAATACCACTTTGGGCTCACTCCCCAACTTGCACCACCACCATCTCTCTCCAGAGGCCTGGTAATTACTATTTTCAATGTTCTAAGAGTAACCCTGGGGGGTAGCTATCTTCTTGAGTGTGAGTTCATGAGCCCCTAAGTGTGTGTTTTCCTTCACAATGAGCCAGAAGATTCAGTTCTATAGTAAAGGCATTTATTTACTTTTCAAATAGCATAGCAAGAACAGTACTTAAAAAGCATTACTAACAGTTGTTACAAAGCATTTCTTCCCAATGCCAGGGAGCACACTCACCCTCAAATACATTCAGAGTCAAACACAGGGGTGGGAGGAAAGTGAGCATAAACTTTAAGTACTGAGAGATATAGTGGCTTCTTTGTGGAACAGCCAAGAAGCCAGCACCACTGGATCAAAGAGTGCATGTTAGGGAGTGAGAGTAGGTTATGAAGGGTTTTGAATGGCAAACAGAACATTTTGCATTTTATCCTAGAAGCAAAATTATGACTGTGTGTGTGTGTGTGTGTGTGTGTGTGTGTGTGATGACTAGACCTGTGCTTTAGGGTAATCCCTTTAGTGACTGAATGGAGGATAGATTGGAGTTGTGAGAAACTTGAGGGAGGAAGGAAGAAACACCAGTAGGCTATTATAATAGTCCAAGTATGAGGTGATGATGTTAGACTGGTGGCAGTGTCAGAGGGCAGGGATCATATTTGAGATATGTTGCAAAAATGAAATTGACAGGCCTTGACAACAGATTGGATGCGGGGGGGGGTGTGTATGTGTGAGAGATGGTGAGGAGACAGACCTAGGTTTTGAGCTTCAGGGACTGGGATAGTGTTGTCCTTCACAGTAATGGGGAAAGTATAAGAGGTAAGGGTTTAGGCAGAAAGATAATGAGTCCTATCTTGGACATATTTAGTTTAAGATGTCTACGGGATATCCCATCTGAGATGCCTGAAAGGCAGGTGGAGATGGGAAATTAGAAGTCAGAAGAGGAATGAGACAGGATAGGCAGATATGAAAATCATCAGCATAGAGATGGTAATTAAGTCCATGGGAGCTGATGAGACCACCAAATGAAGTAGCACAGAGGGAGAAGACAGTCAAGGACAGAACCCTAAGGGACATCTACAGTTAGAGGACATGATCTGGAAGAAGATTCAGAAGACAAAGAAGGAGCAGTCAGGTAAGATGAGAACCAGGAGAGAACAGTGTCCTAAAAATCTAGAGAAGAGAGTATCAAGGAGGAGACTGAGCAACTTGCTAGTGGGATGACAATATGTGTCCCTCACTGACTGGTTGTACTGGCTCTTCGCAATCCACGCCCTTGAGGCAAATTCATTGTCTTGCTGGCCACCACATTTACCATCTAGGTATTCAAGCTTTCCATCCTTGCTAGGGTGATGACAATCTATTTTGCATCTGTTGGCTTTCTCCTTTACCTTTTAATGTCTCTCAATTCTTACAGACCTTCGGTTTTGCTGAACTTTCAAAAGGGGCAACACTGTAGTAGAATCAATTATAGAATGGAGTTGAAAGGAATCTCAGAAGTCATTTAATCCAGCCTGTGTTGGACTGAGAATCCATTCTGTAGTGTCTCGCACAAGAGTTCACTCAGCCTCAGGATACCACCTAGTCAGGAAGCAAACAAGCAGCAGCAACAATAACTTAATTCATTCTGTAGAGTCAGTCATTAAACATTTATTAAACCCCTACTACATGCCAGACAGCATTAAGAATACAAAGAAAAACAAAAGACAGTCCCTGTTCCTCAGGAGCTCACTGTCTAATGGAGGACATTACATCCAAACAATTATGTACAAATGAGATATACAGAGGATAAATTGGAGATAATCAACAGAAGGAAGGGGATTCATTCAGATTCAAGTGAGACTCAGCATCTGAATCTCTGTAGCTTCACTGAAGCTCCCAGAGGAAAATCAGAGCTTATGTTCCTGATAATGGAGATGGAGGATCAGATTCCAGAGCAATCTCTTAAAAAAATAATATGAATTCAGAGCTATAAGTACATGTGGTTAAGAGGAAACCATCTGAGAACAGCTGCTGCTTCTCTCCCAGTCATCCTGCAGTGTTTTTTCCACTGTATTTCATTTCCTGCACAAACAGCACTGCATTTCAAGTTATTCCCTTTGAAAATTTTAAGTAGTGCCGAGTCAGAAATGTGTAATGGCAGAATCGTAGCTTAGGTTAAAGAAGTGGGGTGGTCAGGCCCTGTGCTGCCTTAAAGGGCTCTTCAGAATCTGAGAATCACAGAACGTTAGAATTCCAGATTGTCTGAGTTGGAAGGGACCTCAGAGACCATCTAGTCCAATCTGTACCCAAACAGGACAACACAATTAAGAGTTGTCCAGCTTCTTTCTGCTTGAAAACCTTCAATGAGGGAACTCACTAACTCCCAGGCAACCCTTTCTAGGTTTAGAAAAACTGTACTTGTTAGGAATACTTTCCTTACACCAGGTTTAAATGGTCCTTTTTTCAACTTCTATCCACTGTTTCCAATTTTGCCAGTTGGAGTCAAGGAGAACAAATCTCAACTTTCTTCCGCTTGAAGAAAGCTGTTATGTTCCTCTTAAGTTTTCTCTATTTAATTCCTTCAACTAATCTTCATATGATATAATCTCCAGGCCTTTTCATATTTTTGTCCTCCTCTGGACATCCACCAGTTTATCAATGTCCTTTCTAAAACGTAGGGCCCAGAGCTGAACACAATACTTTAGATGTCCTGCTCTTGTCTGTGCCCCTTTTTAGGTACTCTAAGAGCATATTACCTTTTGGGGTTTCATCATACTGATGGCTCATACTGAGCCTATAGTCCACTACTACCCCAGATACTTTTCCCCAGAAACTATTTGTGCCTTCCCACATGGTACTTGTGAAACTAAAGAAGGTGTTGCAAAATAGCTTACTCTATAGCAGCTTTTTCTTACATTGTTTCATGCCCTCTTTGGAAAATCAACAATGAGTAAGCAACCATAGATTCAGAAAAAGATTTGGAAGGATAAATTAACTCCCTAAAAAGCTAGCCTAGGCAAGTTTCTCCTTTTTAAGTCTTAGCTAGATATTTCTGTAAAAGAAAGTTAGTTATATCGGGATGGTTCTAATGCAGTTTGAGATCTGTATGCAGCCTAGTTTTTATTGATATTTTCTATTTCTTACATTGGCGTAGTAATTTCATGTATCCTTCCAGTTTTAGAGAAGAAAAAAAACACAGAACAACTGATCAATACATTGAAAAAGTCTGAAAACATGTGCAATATGTAACACCTGTGGACCTCCCACCTCCACAAAGGGGTAGGTTGGGAGTATCTTCTCGTACATCTTCATTTGAATCCCACTTGTTCTTTATAATTTTTTTTGACATTTCCTTTTTTTTTGGTGTCATTGTTCTTTCCGTTTACATTATTTTAGTTACTGTAAATATCTTCCTTGGCTCTGATAACTTACTATGCATCAGTTCACGTAGATCCTTCCATGCTTCTTTGTATTTGTCACACCCATAATTTCTTATAGCACAGTAAAATTCCATTACATTCATGTACTACAATTTTTTTGCTGTTGTTTAGTCATTTTTCAGTCGTGTCTGACTCTTCATACCCCTCTTTGGTGTTTTCTTGGCAAAGATATTGGAAAGCTTTGCCATTTCCTTCTCCAGCTCATTTTATAGATGAGGAAACTGAGGCAAATGGGTTTAAGTGACTTGCCTGGGGTCACTCCCCTAGTAAGTGTCTGAGGCCAAGTTTGAACTCAGAGTCACCTTCACTAGTACCACCTAGCTGCTCTACAGTCATTCCCTAATTGATGGAAGGGCAGCTAGGTGACTGGAGTCAGGAAGACCTTAGTTCAAATCTGGCCTCAGCCACTTGCTAGGTGTATGACCCTGGGCAAGTTACTTTGTTGGTGATCTGTAAGGATGTAGAGGGACACAGGCTGTTCATGAGGTCTCACTGATGGGCGGAGGCCCCTCTCATGTGACTGATCTATGAGCAAAGGTCACCTGGTTTGGTGCTCCATTCTATGTATCTCTAACTTCCCTAGTTACTCATTAGTCATTAACAATGTATTTGTGATTGGTGGTAGGTAAGTGCACGGACTGTGCATGCACTGTCCTTGAGCACAGCATGGGCTATATGTCATTGTAACTTGAGAAAGAGTTCCTGTTATTTTACTATATAAGTAAGTGCTTTGCTAAAAATAAACGGAGTTGCCACCATCTTTTCTCCCGCCTCATCAATGCGTGCTTGGAGTGAAAGATCAAGCTGGTCTTGATTCTTCAGGTGATTGGGAAATCCTAGGTCCTAGTTAGGCTCTGTAGCCAAGTGAACTAGTTGTGCACAATATCACTTAACTGTTTACCTCAGTTTCCTCATCTATAAAATGAGCTGGAGAAGGAAATGTCAAACCACTCCAGTATCTCTGTCAGGAAAACCCCAAATGGGGTTATGAAGAACTGGACAAGATTGAATAAACAACTGATAGGCATCTGCTTATTACAAAAAAATGCTGCTCTGTGTGACCATGGGCAAGTCACTTAAACCTGATTGCCTCACCAAAAAGCAAAAAACCCTCCCAAAATCAAAAAATTGCTGCTATAAATATTCCAGAGTATATGGGGACTTTTTTCTTATTAGTGGCTCCTTGAGGCCAGTAAAGGAGTCTCTGGTTCAAAGGGTATGGCCATTTTAGTTACTTTATTCGCATAATTCCAAACTGCTTCCCAAAATGTATTGGTGTCCCTATCTTTCTTTTCCTATCTATCATCCAACACAGACTGTTGCCATCTTTGGACACTTTTGTCAATTTTCAGAGTGTAAGGTGAAATCTCAGGGTTGTTTTGATTTGCATTTCTATTATTATTAGTGGATTGGAACTTTTTTTCATGTTGTTATGAATTACTTTGTAACTACTTTGAAAATAATATCCTTTGACCATTTATCAGGGAATAACTATCATATCTGTATCTATATAAGACAGTTATTCATTGTTTATATAGCTTAGATACTAAACCTTATTACAGAAATTTGATACAAGATTTCCCCCCCTATTTGGCCATTTTTCTTCTTATCTTTGATGCATCAATGTTGTCTGTGTAGAAGCTTTTCACTGTCAAATGAAAGCTATTTATTTTATCTTTTTGTAATTGTCTCTACCTCATTTGGTTGAGAATATATCTTCTACCCAAAGCTATGAGAGGTATTTCAATTTTAAGGTCAAGTACCATTTAGAATGTATTGTGGAGTGTGGTATAAGATATTGGTCTAAGCTTAATTTCTGCCAGACTGCTTTCCAGTTTTTATCAAATAGGGAGCTTTTTCTTAGATAATTTGTATTTCCACACTATCAAACACTGGATTATTGGGTTCTTTCTGAATCTTCCTTGTCTAGTCAGTTCCAATGATCTATCTCTCTGTTCTTTAATCAACACCAGATGGTTTTGATGACTGCTGCTTTATAATAAGTTTATGGTCTGGAAATGCTATTTTCCTAGATATTTTAGATCTTTTCTTTTTCCCAATAGCATTTTAATCTGGTTTGTGTCTTACTGAGAAGTGTTGTGGGCACCTCTACTCTAGACTATAACCATTGCTCATCAAAATTTGCTGGTCCTGTGTCTCTTATTTTTAAGTTAAGCTCCCTGTTAATCAAAGTAACAAACTGATTATTAAGATGATGATTATAGATTTTGTCCTATTTAGGGATTTTTAACAAGAGACTCAGTACCTCAACCGAAATGAATCTAATTATGGGATTTCAGATATTGTAGAAGGTAGTTATGGGAAATATTTTTGGGCAGGTGTCACTGAAAATTACACTTGCTGTATTACTTATGGCAAGCCATTTTGCCTCTTTGGGCCTCAGTTTCCTCATCTGTAAAATGAGGGAGTTGGACCAGATATGGCAAAAAGGTATAGACTACTGCATTAGGTTCAGAAAGACTTGGATTCCGATCTCTTCTTTGATACTTAGTAGCAATGTGACCATAAGCAAGCCGTTCAGCCTCACTAAGCCTTAGTTTCTTCACCTGTAAAACAGGATAAATGTGTTTAGGGCTTATCTCATAGGGCTACAGGAAGCTTAAGTGGGAACACACTCTTAAACCTTAAGGTAGTATGTAAATCTCAATTATTATTAAGTGATCTCCAAGGATCCTTCTAGCTGTTATACTGGGATACTTTTTGTGAAACCATTATGGAAGTGGTTTCCTACCAACACCTAAATGTATGGTTAATTCTGCTATTTACTTCCTCTGTGACTTGTGACTTTCAAAACTCTGATATCAGCTGATTTTCCTGCCACGAGATACGAAGGTAAAAGTTGCTGCATAAGACTGAAGCAGCTCTCTCTTATTACTGTTGTTGTTGTTGTTTGTCCTTTGTTTGTTTTTTTTTTTGGCTAGGCAATAGGGTTAAGTGACTTGCCCAGGGTCACACAGCTAGTAAGTGTTATGTGTCTGAGGCCGGATTTGAACTCCTCCTGAATCCAGGGCCGGTGCTCTATCCACTGCGCCACCTAGCTGCCCCTTGTCCTTTGTTCTTGAAGAGGACCAAGATGTCAGGAAGGTGATGCTATGACTTGCAAGTGAATTGGACTTAAGTGAAGGAGACTCTGCAAAGTCACTAACCTCACTTTCTCCTCCAGAGCCATGTGGGTTCAGTGGCAAGATAAAGATCAGGATGACTGGAGATGGCCCTGACAGAGCTGTGTAAGACCTTGGCCTTTATAAGCTAAAGTCTCTCGGAGTTCTCACTTTGAGGCAATACCCACTCAGTGATTAAGGCTAGGTAAGAAATGAAGCAAAGAAGGGCCTCTTTTACTTACTAAAACAAAAACCAAAAACCAAAAAACCAACAATCTGAGAGGGGAAGACCTTCAGGGTTTCTGGCCAAAAGAAAAACAATTGCTATTTACATTAACTCTGAGCCAACAGAGCTCAAACAAACCAGGTAGGGCTTGGGCTGGGACCTATTGTTGGCCAATCAATAAGTGCCAGAGTGATTTGGGTTTTCTCACTTATGAAAGTGAGCTCTCTCTTATATAAACGTGAATATATGTACATACACACACACACACACATATATATATATATATATATACATACATACATACATACATATATAGGATTCAAAGTATACAGAGGTAGATTTTGGCTCAAATTAAGGAAGAATTTCCTAAAAATTGGAGCAGTGCATAGTCAATAGTAAATAAACATTTATTAAGCACCTATTTGTGCTAGGCACTGTGCTGGGGATACAAATAAAAAGTCAGTTCCTGACTTCAAGGAGCTTACAATCTAATAGGGAAAGACAACAACACAGCAAAGAAGTACGATGAAGTCCAAAAAGTCCCTAAGTAGTGCAGAAATGGGGAGAAGATTATGGGGGGGCCTTAAACAGAGGTTTTGGAGTTCATGGTTCTGCCCTCCAGTCAGATGGTCTAATCAGAGGGGCAGAGAGTACTGATTGAGTACCAAGATTATCCTCCTCTGATACTAGCTCGGTGACCCTACGCAAGGCACTTTACACCCCCTCTGCCTCGGTTTCCTCACCTGTAAAATGGAGATAATAAAACCTGCTTTCCAGGGTTGTTGTGAGGAAACTTGAAAGAGTTTGAAATGTTTCTCCTAAGAATCAGACTGTGAGAACTAGAGGAGGTTTTGGAGATCATCTGGTCTAATTCTCTTCTTTTGTAGAGGAGCCCAGAGGGGTAGTACATGTAAAGGGCATTGCTAACCCTACAACACTAGATTCTAGCTATTATATTCCATGACCACTTGAGTATCGTTTTACCTAAACTTTTGTATCTCCCCCAGATCTTAACATAATACTCTCTGTTTTCATTAAGTAGGCGCTTAATACGAGTTTGTTGAATGGACCGAATGTGTGATCTTCAGCAAGTCACTCATTAACGTCCTTATCTGTAAAATTCAATTCCATAAACATTTATTACGCGCCCACTACGTGGCTGGCACTGTGCTAAACACTGGATAATACAGTACCTTCTTCATGGTGGCGGTGGGACGAAGAAGGTGTTGGGAAGAAAAAGTACTTAGTCAAGTGGAAAATGCTCTTCCAGTGGGAGCTCTCCGAATCAGGCTCCTTTCGGCGTCGTGGCTGTTACCTCTCGGCTACCTTCCAGCTTCTGGATGCTCTGCCTCTACTTCACAGTCAGCTCTATTACACGCGGTGGTTTCTGGCCAACCTCATTTCCCACTCGGGGCAGGTTCAGGTTAGGTCTCTAGCCCGGAATTAACCACCTAGCCCAAAGGCACAAAACACTCACCGGAGTGGGGAAAGTGGCTCCACCCCAACCCGCGCAGCAGCGGCGGAGTGCAGTCTCCCCCCACCCGCCGGCCACGCACGCTTTCCGGCTCCTCGCCCCCGCCCCCGCTCCCGCCCCCGCCCCTGCCACGCAGCGCTCTCTAGGACCCAGCGCGTAGACACCCGGGGGCTTTTCCTTCCTCGCTCGAACGTGGGCGGAGTTTCGGGTTCTTGTGACGCCGCGGGAGCAGGGCTCGAGTCTTCCCTGCGCGATGTTGCTGGCTCATGGCACCAATAGCGGGGCAGCGGCCGAGGTAGGTGGGGAGGTGACGGGAGTGGGGGCGGTGCGGGCTGGGCGGGGCCGCGGGGCTGGTCTGGGCAGGGGCGCAGGAATGGGGGGTGCCGCGGCTGCGGTGAGAGCCGCTGGGTGAGAGGCAGAGAGAGAGGGACTGAGCCGCGGGCCGGGGCAGGGGCTGGGGCGTCCTGGCTCCGGAGCGGCGGCGGCGGCGGCCGCGGGGAGGGGGCTGTGAGGTGAGGAAGGCGGAACGTGCTGTGCGGGCTCCGGGCTGAGAGGCGGCGGCGGCCCTGGGACCCCGAGCCGTGGAAGGTGGCGGGCTGGAGGGGGAGGAGGAGAGTGGGGAGGGAGGAAGGAAGGAAGGATTGCAGCCGCTGTTGCCGGGTGCCTCCCTCCGGATGGGTGTCTGCAGTGTCCCCCTCAGCTGGCCCACGACGGGGCTTCCGTGCGCGCGCGCGTGTGTGTGTGTGTGTGTGTGTGTGTGTGTGTGTGTGTGTGTGTGTGTGCAGCCCCCTCCCTCAACAAAGTTTTTTCCCTACCCTCCTTTCCCTTGCTTTGTCTCTCACTCCCCCCGGCAGGAGGTTCTCGGGGAGAGCTACTAGCAACTGCTGGCGGGGCCCGGGAATAGTTGGGGGGTGGGCTTTTGTAGCGATAGTCCCCCTCCCGTGTTCCCTGGGACACCGCAGGAAGCCTCCTCGGAGCCTCCGCTTTGGTCGGAGGGCGTGTGTGGGGGCGGTTGGCCCACCTTCTCTCGGTTCCTCCCCTCCTCTGCCAGGCCGGGATCAGGTACCCTCCCGGGGTGATCGGGTGGCTCTCTTCTCACCACTAATGAAGTCAGAGGCGCTCTTGTTGGGTATTTAAACCCTCTCTCGCCCCGAGAGGCCGCCGGCTGCCCCCTTCCTCCATTCATTCATTCTCCAGGACAAGGTGTGGCTGCTGCTTGTGGCTTTGCTGGGGACAGGCAGGTGTATCACCCAACCTCCCCTCAGCTGAGTCGGGGAACCTAGGGTGGAGCACTTTGATTCGGGCCTGTTGAAAGTATGGGAAGAAGTGAGGGCAGAAGGTACATACCTGTGTGTGTATGTTGTGGAGAGATGCTAGGGACCTTTAACTTCTATTATGGAATGAGGATATGTGTGTGTGGATATGTGTCTGTGTGTGTTGGGAGGAGGGGCTGGAGCTGGGTCCATGTGGAACTCCTCTCAAGTTATTTATTTACTTTTCCCTCCTGTTTTCTCTGGTAGGGTTGCGTTGGTGGAGGATTATTACACCAGGATGACTCCAGCTGTTGGGAAATAACTGAGCAACGTCTGGAGTGCCCTGGCCTCAGCAATAAGGGAAGGGGGTCTTGAGGTCTTCTGGACAGTAACTTGGCTGCTTCAAGGCCACCCATGATCTTCAGGATGGAGGCAGATGGTCTGGAGTGGCTCTTCATCCTTTTACATCAAATAGTGTCATGGGGTGCCTCAGGGGCCATGGTGTTTGGAGGTGTTGTGCCATATATACCCCAGTACAGAGACATCAAAAGAACTCAGAATGCTGAGGGGTTTTCCACTTATGTGTGTCTAGTGTTATTAGTAGCCAATATTTTACGGATACTGTTCTGGTAAGTCCAGGTCTTTTTCATAGTTTGTGTAAAACTGGATTCTTCCATTTCATTGTACTGTTTGAATGGGAATATTACAAAAGGGTGTAGAAACTGGATCAACTTCCCTTTTATTTTATTTAAGCTCTCTTTTGGCTCCCTCCGCAATGTCTATGACTAGGGAGTTGTGCTTTAAAGCTATTTTGATCTGTAGTCAAGCCCTTCCTGTGTCTAAAATTATCTGAGCTCAAACTAGCCACTCATATGCTTTGGGTCCTTTTATTTCAGTTAGTTTCTGTTCAAGGGTGTAAACTTCAGTATTACTAGACAAAGGTATAGATAATGGGGTGAGTAAATTTGCTGCTGCTACAAAAAAGGAAAAGAATGCATCTCAAGTCCAAATAATGATGCCTTTTGGATTATCTGTTCTGGATTATTCCAAACTATGGAAGCTTCAATTAATGAAAGTAATTTGAAAGAGTTTGAAATGCTTCTCATAAGAATCATAGACTGTGAGAACTGAAGGGAGCTTTGGAGATCATCTGGTCTAATTGTCTTATTTTGTAGATGAGAAATAGATAGATTAGAGGGATATAAATCAGTAAGCCAAAGGTCATCTCTTTCATGAAACAAAAATTAAATGAAAAACAGCTATGTGGTTCAGTAGATAGAGTGCTGGACCTGAAGCCTCATCTTCCTGAGGTCAAACTGGCCTTGTACACTTAGTAGCTATCTGACACAGGGCAAGTCACTTAAGCTCTGTTTGCCTTGCTCTACTGGAAGAGGAAATGGCAAACCACTCCAGAATGTTTGCCAAGAACCCCCCCTGTACATTATTGGCATGATATCATCCATGGGGTCATGTAGAATTGGACATGACTAAACAACAACAACAACAGCAAAATCTACAAGAAAAAAAGATAATAAGTGGTGGGAATATTCTGAGGTTAAATTATGGAGCCTTTGTTCTGTGTGCTTTTCCTTAAAGGAAGAGATAGCTTGCTGTTCTCATCTTCTGAGTAAGTCTGTTTCAGGAGGGGTTTTAAAAGAATGCCAGCAGCCCCTGAAGAGTCACTTTGCTTGATTCATTAATTTGATGGAGAAGTTGAGCTTCTGGGTTTGCCTAATTGTTGCTTCCTTGAGTATATTTTTATGGAAGTCATGTGATTTTTTTGGGGGGCATGGCTGCCCTGATGATGATAACTCAGTATTAAGTGTTTGTTTTTGTACAACATAAGTAAAAACTACATTTTAAAGATTTCTTCTCTTCATTTCTTTTCTGCTCTATTTTGGCTGTGACCAGAGAACAGTCTAGTATTGACTTCCCCCTTCTGAAGTGGTTTCCAGTTAAGGTTAATATTGAAAAGGAAGCAGGGATCCAAAATGTAATTGTTTCTGATAATGCTATTTACTCTGAGTATGTTGATGGGGGTAGGGAGAAACAGAAGGGAGCGAGTGAAAGACCAACCAACAGTGAATATCCCCAAATTTAAGTTGTAAGCTTTATTCACTTGAACGATAAATCTTTGTGACTAGTAAGTACATTTTAAATTTTAACAAGGAAAGCACTTTTGCAAACCCTAAACTGAGTTCTAACATTATAACTGTTGTCTAAAACAGAATTACTTCATGAAAACTGACCAACATGTCAGTTTTAACTAGATTGTGGGTGTTTTAAAAAAAAAACACCAACTTTTGAAATAGCCAAAAATAACTCAAAACCCTTTTCCATTTTAAAAATGTATATTTAGGTAAGATGCAGCATTTTATAGTGGAAAGAGGATATGGAATCATAGGACCTGGGTTCAAATTTCTGTTTTGCTACTTAATACCTGTGAGACCTTGGGTAAAGTGAGTTTTCTCCCTGGCTATGTAGTAGTTCCTCATTGAGAGTAGGGCTAAGTGATCTTTAAGGATCCTTTCAGCACTGGTCTGTAAAGTAAATTCATCTGGATAATCTGCCTTTAATGTAATATTTTCAAGAGCCATTCCAAGAATGACTCATTTCATGTTCACTATGGTAGTAAAGTCCTTAAGATCCAGATAGTCAGCTTTGTCTAAAAATATTGGTTATATGCAGGAATCTTCAAAATGATCAACATTTCTGTTTTTTTAATATCTTCAGTTCCGATTCTTATTGTGTGGCATTTTTCTAAATTTACAAGATTACCTTCATTGGCTCCCTTAGCCTTAATTTTTTCTAAGTCACAAAGTAGCTGGAGAGATGGACTTATCTGTCATCATTTTGAGAGGAATAAAGGGGAATACACTGGGGATTCTCAGTTATTGGTAGGTGAATTCCCTGTATGCAACTTTGAGCAGGATTAGAATATTCCAGTAGGCAACTGGGCATTTTCCCAGTTGTTTTTGGAATGACTTTGGGATTTTGGGAGATCAGAGTTAGGGAGTAGACACAATTGACTGACTGCTTTAGGGGAGACTGCGTAGTGGTTTGGCATCATGGAATCTTGCCCAGGCTTGTTTCTGGAAATAATTTAGCTTTGACTGTTTTGTATCTAGTAGGCACTCAATAAAGGTTTCTGTTATTAAAAGGACACCTGAAAGCTTCTAAAGTGGGAGTTCACTTTAAAATTTATTTTTAATCTAAATATATTTATTTTACGCCTGCCATGCTAGAGGTTGAGCCAACAAAAATTAGAAGAAAAACACAATCACTCTCAGAGTTTCAATTGTAATATATTGGTGGAACTCTTCTGAAAGCTATAAAGTAACCATGAAAGTGGGATCTCCAAATGTTTTTGTAACTAATTCTGGTAACTGATGTGTATAAACCTGTGCCTTTTAAAAAATCCTTTGGTGACATTCATTTTTATTTGTCCCATGAATTTCAAGAACTGCTCATAGCACAAAATCCAGGTATTCTGTTTTACCTACATATAGCCCATTGCAAAGTTCTAAAAGGTGTAATACTAAAACCAGAAGGACAACTAAGTAAAGCCTTATGTGCTTGAGGTGGCTAAGAAAAAGTGAAAAAGGGTAGAGATGGAGTAGGGTGTGTAAAGGCTGGAAGTGGAGATAGGAAGAGATAGAGCCACTAGCAGATAGCAAAGGCTGTCTGCCACAGTCTAAATTTAACATAAACCGTTAAAGCCTTCTTAAATGCAAGGATTAAGGAGCATTATCCTGGGATAGTAACATCCTGCTGCTTAGGACTGGGTTCTAATATTAAAGAGGGGAGTGGGTCCATAAGTCCTCTGAGACTAGATTTGTAGCATCATTTTGTCAACTCAGTAGGTGCATCTCTTAGAAGGCTTTTGGGCCTACTGAGTGTGTTGTTATGCTACAATTCATTACATATCAGTAGAGAAATATTCATTTTATTTGGATCCATTCTTGCCATGCAGGTTTAAATTATAGATCCACTGAATATCAGAACTTTGTGCCGAGTACTTCCATATCTCTTTCAGAAGCTCATGCCATCAGGTTTTTAGTCTCCCAGTCAGGGGGAAGGAAAGGAAACAACCATTTATTAAAGGCCTACTATGTGCCAGGCACGGTGCTTCAAACTCTTTACAAGTTCTGTATCCTTTGTTACTCACAGCCCTGGGAGGCAGGTGCTATTATCTGTGTTTTAGAGAAGAGGAAACTGAAGCAGATGGAATTGATTTGTCAGAGGTTACATAGCTAGTAAATGTCAGCTGAGGTTAACAGTAGAATCTCTATAATCTTCCTAATTTTGGGAAAAAAGCCAATCCCTGCTTTGTAGGCTCACCCTATACATTCCTCGTTTTTTACTTTTTTGTTTTATTTTGTTGGTGTACAATCAGTGTCAAGATGGACCTGAAGTCTGCTGGAATTGGTGTCATGAGTAAGATTGTATTGGAGTTCTAAACTAAGAAGCTGTTCTTGGATAGTAAATAGAAAATTGTAATGAATCATGATCTGCTTTTCAGCATGCTTCACTGTGATACTGAAGGTTTGGGGCATTTTCCTTTACATTATTGTGGTCATTACGTATATTATTCTACTGGTTTTGCTTGCTTCACTCTCTACTGGTTCATACAGGTATTCTCAACATTCTCTGAATTCTTCATCTTCATAATTTATGATGTTTCATATGATGTTTTAATAATACTTCATTCCATTTGTATACCATTGAGTGTTCACCATTCCCAAAGATATACCTCCATCTTCCTTCCAGTTCTTTGCTGTTATGAAGAGTGCCACTATAAATTGTGTATATGTCTGTCTGGAATGGGAATAAGTAAAAAAACAAAAACCTCATGTTGAGAACTCCTCTTTGAGCCTCTTCACAAGCTAAAAACAGGAGTGCTCTTTTGTTCAGAATGGCTTACAATCATATATATTCAAGTTAGCTAGAAATGAGCTTTTCTAGTTGAGAAGAGGGAGTAGTTGCTGGATGCTGTCTGTCAATCTCTTTTATAGAATAGTCTAAATATCATTTATATTGATCATGTTCTTTCCCTGATCAAGAACTTCATATTGTTCAACCTTGACTAAAGTCTTTTCTAGCTTAAGCATCCTCAGTCTTAATTAAATTTTTGTCATTCTGCCTCAGCCCCCTCATTTTACGTTTGAAGAAACTGACGATGCGAGAGATCATGTGATTTCTTCAAGGTTTCACAACTAGTGAGCAGTAGAACGGGCACTAAACTCTGAGTCCTACCATTCCAGTGTTTCCAGTCCCCTCGAGTAACACATTCATCTTCTACTTCTGTTAATTAACAATCTAGTCTTAGGGTCCAGCAGACCGTCTCCTTACATGATTACTATTTTCTGAAATTAGAGAATCATAGAGACAGAAGTATTTTATTTAATAGTATTTTGTTAAGTGTTTTTGCTTGTTTTTGCAAAGAAGTCAAATGATTTACCCAAAGCTATGTAAGCCAGTTTGTGGCAGGGTTGGGACCAGAAACCCTGGAAACAGGTTTTCTCACTTTTCCTCACTTTTCATTTATAACAGAGTTCTTAAAATTTTTTTTTTTTGTATTTTGGATCTTGGAAGTCTGCTGAAATCTGTGGACTCCCTTCTTAGAGTAGTGTTTCTAAATGCATTAAGTAAAATACATAGGACTATATAGGGTTACATCGAAATATACTTAATTTTTAAAATTTTAATTTTAATTTAATTTTAATTTGACAGGTAGGGAAACTGAGACCCAAGCAAAGTTTAAGTGTTAGCCCTCTCTATATACTAACAAACATTTCTGCTAGGAAAGGAATAAGAGAAACTATGCAAATAAACATGGTGGTAAGGAAGGTAGATTTGTTAAAAAAATGTAATGCATCTTAACACTAAATACCATACCACCTTGCATTTATATAGCATTTTTTAAATATAGCACTATTTAAAGAATTTTCACATGAATTTTTTTAAAAGGTCATAGACCCCAGATTAAGAACTCCTGCAGTATAACTTTTCCTTTACCTGTAATACACTTTCTTCTGTGAGTTGTTCAATTTCTTTGACTCAACTTTTTTTTCCCCCAGGATCTCTTCTGTCATTCAGCCCACTCTTGTACCTTCATTTAGTCTGTCTCAAACCTTCTTAATTAGTAGGATGTCATTTTTCATTTGGTATACTACTTTTTACTTTTTCTTTTGTAGTTTTGAGTGTTTTGCTTTCTTTGGCATAACTAAGAGGAAGGGAGGAAATACAGGTGTGAAGAGATATGTCTATATACCTGCCTCAAATGAGCTTTTAGCTTCCTACAGTGCTTGTAATGTTGATGAATGACCATTGAGGTAATTTGCTGGCAACAGTCAATTGGTACCATGTGAATGTTAGTAAGAATCTGTTCTAGGGGCAGCTAGGTGGCTTAGTGGATAGAGCACCGGCCCTGGAGTCAGGAGGACCTGAGTTCAAATCCAGTCTCAGACCAGACAGCTGATACTTACTAGCTGTGTGACCCTGGGCAAGTCCCTTAACCCCAACTGCCTTGCCAAAAAAAAAGAAAAGAAAAGAAAGAAAAGTCTGTTCTATAACTTGCACCACTTTCTTTTCCTACATACCAGTTATTTACTTGAGTTGCCCAGCTTCCTACCCCCCCTTCCCCCAAATCATAGCTGCCTTAGTTAGACCATTTCTCTAACTGGATTGTAAACCAGGATCCTGCAGTGACCATGGTAATTAGTGGTAAGGTGATTTAAATAAAGTCAGAACAGTCACCTTCATTTTTAGTTTTAGATACATTTTATCATAGTAAAAAAAAAAGATTTTGTGCCTATGCTTTCTAGAGATTTTTTTTTCTTAGCATAAATGAAGGCTGTACTTTGTCAAAGCCATTCTCTGCTTGTATTTGTGGATCAAGTGGTTTTGGATGTTTTTTGTTTTTAATGATTAATTATGTTAACTGTTTTCTTGATGTTGAACTTTTACCTGTTCACTGTTCTTAGTCTCATCTAACAATGTTTATAAGCTTTTTCTTTAAAAATATTAGTTTAATTTTTTTAAACATTATTTATTTATTTTTTGCTTTTTGGTGAGGCAATCAGGATTAAATGACTTGCCCAGGATCACACAGCTAGTAAGTGTCAAATGTCTGAGGCCCGATTTGAGCTCAGGTCCTCCTGGCTCCAGGGCCAGTGCTCATCCACTGGGCCACATAGCTGCCCCTTTTTAAAAACATTGTCATTTAATGACAACCGTCTCTACTAACCTTTCCCTTATTTTTTTTTAAAAAAGGTAAAACTAAGCAAAATAGGTAGACTCATTGGCTATGTCTGACAATGTATGCTATACTCTGAACCCATGGTCCCCCATTTCTCTTCAGAAAGGGAATGGGGAGGGGGTGTGGTTCAGTTCTCTGGTGTTAACACTAGAGAAAGCATTGCTCTAAATTCTAATGTTTTTAGTGATTTCCCCCCCCCTTTATGTTATCAGTCATTTTGCATATTATTTCTTGTTTGTGATTACTTTGCTCTGCGTGAGGTCTAACAAATCATGCCAGGTTTTTCTGACTACTTGTCTTCTCTTCTCATAATAGTATTCCACTACTTCACATACCACAATTTGTATTTCCACTGTTTTGTTAACCCCAAAGTTTTTACCTTTCTTTTCCTAAACATTTTTTGGATATTCCTCTGTTTGTTTTTCCTTTAGCTTCTTAACATTTTCCTTTTTCTGGAGGTTTGCCTCTCAACTGTAGAAAATTGGCTAGCCACTGGGATGTACAGTAGAGAGTAGGGTTTAGGTAGATATCAAGTGAAATGAATTGAAAGGGAACTGGAGACTGTTTTGGTTCTTCTGGCTAGGGCCATGTGTAATCTTAGAGAATTGCTTCAGGACTTGAAGTTCTGTCTCCATTAAATAGCTATACCTTTTCTCACAGTTTGCTAGTGAAACATTCCCTAATGTCTTTTGCCTCAAATGCTATGACTCAGGAGCTCCAGACTGTGTTCTCCTGAAAATCTACTGATTTGACTTATTTACTTTGGCAGTGGGTCTTCCTCTTTGTCGTTTTTCAGAAGACTTTCAGTGACCATTTATTTTCCTTAAGTTTTGTTTATTTATGCTGCTGGTATGGATACCCTACATAGTTCCTCTCACCAAAATGAAATGGTTTCTGCCAGGGCTTGCTGGGAGGGAGAAGGGGGCAAGCAGGAGTCTGATTTATAATGCTAATTCTCCCTTGGCAGTTGTAGAAGTTATGTGACAACATCAAACTCCCAGATTTTCAGAGTTCTGTGTGGGTAGGATTCAGGTTAGTCAGATTGAGGATGTTGGCAAACATTCTTAGGTTGGTCAGATTGAGGATGCTGGCAAATTCAGTTAAGTGGTATTGCTAAAGCACATGTTTGATCATGCCAGCCTTCCTACCCTACTATGCTTAAAGAGTTCTACTGGTTCCCTTTTGCTTCTAGGTTAAAATACATATTCTTCTGTTTGGCTTTTAAAGCCCTTCACAATCTGGCTATAGCCTGTCATTCCAGGCTTCTTTACTTGGTGTTCTTCCTAAGCGTAAAATTGTATTACCTGTCAGTGTGTTTTTTTTTTCTCACAAACTGCCCCTCATGCCTGGAATTCATTCCCTCCTCCCTTTGCCTCTTAGCATCCCTAGCTTCAGACACTTCTGCTGGAGACCTTTTCTGATTTTCATGCCTTCCTCACCTTGACCAAATTACCTTGTGTTTGCTTTGTATATACTTTGTATTTATTTATGTGTTAAATGCTTTCTTCTCATATGGAATGTGAGCTGCTTGAGGATAGGGATTTTCTTGTTAGTAACAGACACAGGAGGTGCTTGATAAATGTTTGATTATCTGGAAACATTAGGTTAAGATGCCCTTCCCCCCACCCCCTTTTGGTTGCTAATTTTATTTTCCTTCTGACATTTTGGCTTTAGATTATTTTTTTTTTTTGCTTTTTGGTGAGGTGATCAGGGTTAGGTGACTTGCCCAAGGTCACACAGCTAGTAAATGTTATGTGTCTGAGGCTGGATTTGAACTCCTGACTCCAAGGCCAGAGCTCTATTCACTGCACCACCTAGCTGCCCCTAGATTTTTTTTTTTAATTAAAGAAACCTTCATCACACTGGGAACTTTTGCTTTTTTATTTTTTTTGATTCTTGTTCTAAGCTCCGTTTCTTTTGAGATCCTTTGCCTATGCTTTGAGAGTTTCTGGTTTTGTTTTGTTTTTAGTGTTGCCATTGCTCTATTATGATGGGAACTTTGAGGAAGTAGTCTCTTTTGACCAATCAGTCCTTCCTCTTCTCAAAAATCATAAACCAAAATTGTCTGACTTGATTATGAGTGCTTTTAAAATTGCTTTTTTTTTTCTTTTTGGTGAGGCAGTCGGGGTGAAGTGACTTGCCCAGGGTCATAAAGCTAGTAAGTGTTAAGTGTCTGAGGCTGGATTTGAACTCGGGTCCTCCTGACTCCAAGGCCAGAGCTCTATTCACTGCCCACCTAGCTGCCCCTTAAAATTGCTTTTTAATAAAAAGGTTTGCAGAATTCAGTTTTTAAAACATCCTGTAAGCTTTTAAGTAAATATATATCTAAATCTTACAGAATTTCGGCTTGTGTGATTTTTGGCTTATTTTAAATCTTGTCTTAGCTGTCTGCTGTAGTAATACTTTTTGTGTAATGTGTTTTAGGGAAGGGAGTTTTTTTGGCAGACTTTATCCTACCTATTGAATAGGTAGGATAATTCAGTTCAACAAATGTTTATTAAGCACCTTACCTATATATGGGCTTTGGGGATACAATAAAAAAACAAAATAGTCCCTACCCTCCAGGAGCTTACTTTCTTTTGGTGGTGAGTGGATGCCAAAATAATCACAGATAAGTCTATTATGATGCAATTTGAAGGTTTGTTGTGTAGAAGCTGAATCTTACCATCTTTTTTTAAATTAAAAAAAATTCTGAACTTAACAAATAAGATGAACATTTCCATAAATGTTGTGAACAGAGGAGGATCACATACGAAATTATGATTCTATTTTGTAGAGCTTGCTTTTCTTTTTAGGTATATATTTAATTCAGCATGTGATTTCACAGCTGTCATGCTTGTTTCTTATTCTTTCTAGCCTCTCTTTTTCTCCTCTCATTTTTTGAGGGAGCCCCTATCCTTTCTATTCCTTCTTCCAATTGAGGACGAGGGAAGAAAAGTAAAAACAGTATCCTAAGTATGCATAGTCAAAACAAATTTCCACATTGGTCATGTCTAAAAATCTATTCATTTTGCATTTTGAATCCATTACCACTCTGACAGGAAGTAGGGTATATGCTTCATCATCAATTCTCTGGAATCATAGCTGGTCATTTAATCAATTGGAGTCCTTAGGTATTCTTTTGGTTCTGCTCACTTCACTCATCAATTCACATATGTCTTCCTAGGTATCTCTGAGATAATCTGTATGATGCAATAATATTTCATTATGTTCACATGTCATAATTTTCTTAGCCATTCCCTATTAACCCTTTAGTTTTCAGTTTTTTGCCATAACACAAAAGAGCTACTATCAATATTTTTGGTCTTTTCCCTCTTTGATCTTTTTGGAGTCTCTTTTGAATTGTGGTACCGTTGGTACAAAAAGTAAACACATTTTAGTAACTTTTTTGGCATAGTTCCAAATAGAATGACTGGACCAATTCACAAATCCACCAAACAGTGCATTAGTTGGGTTCCCCCGCACCCCAGCTCCACCATTTGTCATTTTCCTTTTTTTGTCATCTTTGCTTATCTGATCGATCTGAGGTTGGACCTCAGAATTGCTGTAATTGTCATTTGAAACACTTTTCATATGGTTTTTGATAGCTTGGATTTCTTTCTTTGAAAATTGCCTATTCATGCTTTGATTAGTTATTATTGGAGAATGCTTGCCTCCTAATTAGATACTCTGGACTTACTAATTCTGACTGTATCTTTCTAATGAGAACTGGAGTGATTCTACTAATCTTGAGTTTTATAGATAAATGTGATTCTTTTTGATGAGGTATTGTAGAGAAAAGACAAAGTAAAAAGTTTCTGTAAGCGTGAAGTCTTCATTTGAACAGTTGGAGACTTGACATGTGTTTGAAAATTTTAAGAACTTTATGTATATTATGTATATTACATGTATATATTATGCATATTACATGATTTCTAAGTATGTTATGAAAGCAGTGTAATATCATGGAAAGATCACTGAACTTTTAAGTTAGAAGACATGCTGTTGAGTCCTGTCTTTGCTCTTTTCTAGCAGAAAAATTTTGGACATGCAACTTAACTGAATCTCTTAAAACAGTTGTAATATTTGAACTACCTGCCTTAAAATGTTCTGTGAAGGTCAGATAGAATTAGTGTAGTCAAATACTTTGTAGCGGCTATATTAATCTAAGCTTTTCTTTCATGTTATTTCTTTTTTAAGTGTTGGAAGGGACTTTAGGATTCATTTCTAATTCCCTCTTACAGATGAGGAAACTTGAAGCCCATAGAGTTTTGTGACTTGCCCAAAGATTGATTTATTACTTTTTTGTCATGTGGGTGTTGTAGTGGGTAGAAACTTAGAAACCAGGAATACCTACCTGATTCAGCTCTTTCACACATATTGGCTGTGTGACTCGGGGCAAGTTACTTAACCTGTCAGGGCTCTAGGCAACTCTAAGGCTAAGCTGCAGAGGAAGTGTTGACTTGCATTGGTATGGGAAATTTCCTCTCCACCCCAAGTTGCTCAAATCAATGAAATCACAGGTCTCCTTGATGTGTGATTATGTTGCTTGTAAACATCTAAGTACATTTTAGAGTGACTTTCTAAACTTTGTCTTTTTCTCTATTTTTTGAAAAGCTGTTACTTTTGTTACTTTTATTTTCACTTTAACAAATTTATAGTGGAAACCTTTTTGATATGGTCATAGTTCCACTTCAGTGAAAAGCAGAAGATATTTTTTCTAGGTGGACAGCATGATGTAATAGAAACTATTCTGAGAATCAGGTATTTAAAGTTTTAATTTTGTTTTCACAATTGACTAGCAGGCATTTTACTTTACTGAATTTCCCCATCTGTAAAATGAATGAGTTAGACTAACTGATCTCTTAGTTCTCTTTCCAGCCTTGAAATTCTATTTCTCTCAAATTCTGACTAATTGGAATTCCATAGCCCAGTGATATCATTTTTGACCTAATATTTATTCTCATTTTCTAAGGTGGCAGATAAATCACTAGACATTGAGGAATAGCATCAATTGATCAGATTTTTATTAAGTCAGTCAATACTTAACAAGCATTAACTACTTACTCTACATCAGACACTATGCTAAGTACTGGGGATGTAAAGAAAGACCAAAAAACCAGTTCCTGCTCTCAAGGAGCTTACAGTTCAGGGAAACAATATGCAAACAGCTGTGTAGAAACAGGATATATACAGGGTAAATTGGAAATAATCTCAGAGGGAATGTACTTAGATTAAGGAGGGCTGGGGAAGGCTTTTTGTTCAAGACAGGACTGGTTGAGACTTGAAGGAAACCACATCTGTATTGTCCAATTTGGGGAGTGGCAAGGAGGCCAGAGCCATTGGATCAAAGAGTACATATGAGAGGATTGGAAAATTAGGAAAAGTCCAGGTTATAGAGGCCTTTAAAAGCCAAACAGGAGAATTTATATTAAGGCTTTGTACTTGGTCCTCAATACTGTATTAGGCACTTTGAAGATTACCAAAGAATCATAAGACGTGAACCCTACAAGGAGCTTTTAATCTGGTTAGGGGAAGACAGTACCACCACACGACACCATTATTTCAGTTGAAGCATTTATTCTGTATTAGTTGCCAGGGATACAAAGACAAAATTTAGATTCTGTTAGAGTAGGAAACAAATAAGCACTGAATGTATGAATGATTATGAATACAAGGGAATCTAAGGAGATGGAATTTATTTGGGATGAATTTAAGACTTAAAGTAAGGTTCAAGGAATGGACTTCACAAGTATAAAATGGAGAAGGCATGGTTCGGCAGCCGTTTGTCTGAAAAGGATGTGGAAATCTTAGTGTACAAACTTAGTGTGTGTCAGCGTTATTGTATGTGTGATGAGAACCAAAAATGCCCACTTGAATTGCATTAAGAGAAGCATACTTTCTAGGAATCAAGAGGTGATAGTCTTCCTGTACTCTGCTCAGGACAGGTAAATCTAGAGTTTTGTGTTTAGTTCTGGGCACTATAATGTAGGGAAGGATATGAAAAAGCTGAAAAGTGTTGAAAAGCACCTGGATAATGAAAGGCCTTGATATCATGCCATGTGGGTACTGATTGAAGAAATTGGGGATATCTGGCTTGGAGGAGAGAAGATTTACTGAGGACATACATGATAGTTGTCTTAGGGGTTAGATTTGTTCTGTTTAGCATCAGAAAATAAATCTAGAGGTCCTGGTTGGAAGTTGTGAAGAAGAAACTTGATTTGATGTAAAGAAAAAAGTTCTCACAATTCAAATTATCTTAAAGTGAAATGTGCTCAGAAGGTAGTGAGCTCTCCTTCTTAGGAGACCTTCAAATAAAAACTGAACAATTACTTGTTAGTTATTTATAGAGAGAAGGGATGGATTGTAAATGACCTCTGAGTTGTCTTCCAACTCAATAGTTCTATGAAGTTCAGAGGAGAGAAATATTGGAGTAGGCTGAATTAATTTAGAGAGCTACACTTGAACTGTACTGTAAAGATGGTAAAACCGTAGAGGACATATCTGTTTTACCTGTCCTCGAATCAGGTGGGCCATCTAGATTTCTTAATTCAATTACAAGAGAGGCGGCCTGGTTAGTGGATAGTAGCTGGCCTCAGAGTCAGAGTTTAAGTCTACCCTGTGACTGGCTTTGTGACTCTAGACAATCTGTCTTAACCTGTTGGTTCCCTGGTGCAATTCTCTAAGACTGTATGTTGCAGGAAAGACAGCTGACTGCTCTGATAGAGGGAGTTCTAAATCTAATAAGTGTGGTTTAATTCATTAACAAACATTTATTGGTGACTTTTCATGTTCAGAGCACTGTGTTAGTGCCAAAGTGGGGGGGAGGGGATACATGTTAAGGTAAGATATGGGCACTGGCCTCCTGGAGTTGACAGGTTGGTGTCATTTTGATAGTAGAATGCCCAAAGTGAGCAGTGATGACCTTTTGATTCACGTGACAATTTGTACCTCTCTAATTGTATTTCTTTCCTACCGTATATTATGGCTATCTGTGTTTGGGTCATTCTTTTACTAGATGAGAAGCTCCTTGAAGGGACTGTCTTCATCCACGCTTTGCATCTCCTCTAGTGCCAAATGCAGTTCTCTGAAAGAGAGTAGGAACTTGATAAATTTTGAATGAATGTATGTTTGTCTGATAGTCACTTTCTCTTGCTCTTTCCGTTCGTGTTTTATGGAGTTCTGAACAGGTGCCATTGCTTGGCAGCCTTACCAATTGTCTGTATTGTTCAAGCTGGAGGCAGCTGTTCATAAAGTGATTTTCCTGTGTGTGTAATTCATAGGAAACAAGACTACAGGAGTTTGGGACTCCTGGCCTTGTCAGTCAGAAGAGACTTCTCTATTTTGAGTATCCAGTTGCATCCCTTTCTGTTAGATAGAAGGGGATCTTGACAGAGGATAGAAATTGTGGAAGGGCAGATGACTCAGGCAGGAGAATTAGGGTCCAAGTCCTAACTGCCATTTACTGTATGACCTTGGACAAATCATCTTACATTTCTGAAGCTCTGTTTTCTTATGGAAGAATTGGACTGGATGATTTCTAAAATCCCTTCCGGTTCAGAGATTCCATGACTTTTCTAAGCAAAAGTAGGTACAGTACAGGGTGCTGGGTCTGGAGCCCATAAGACCCGAGTTCAAATCCGGTTTCAGACACTTGCTAACTAAATGACCCTGGGGCAAGTCACAACCTGTTTGTCTTAATTCTACTGGAGAAGGAAATGGCAAACCACTCCAGTATCTTTACCAAGAAAACTCCATGGACAGTAGTGTCCATGGGGTCATGAAGAGTCGGACACAACTGAATGAAAACACCACAGTAACAACAACCAACAACAACACTATATCAAAGAGTTTAGTGTGTGTCATAAGTCATGCCTGACACTGGATTGTGGACAGTACAAAACTAGCTATTTAGATATATAAACTCTGTGTGTGTATCAGTCATTCAACAAGCATTTACAAAGTGTTTACTATGTTCTGGCACTGGAGGCAGAAAGACAAAAAGCAAAAACAGTCCCTACTCTTTGGGAGCTTGTATTTTTATAGGGGAGACAACATGTATACATAAAGGTACATATAAAATACATGCAGACAAGGTGGAAGTAGCAGGGAAGGCACTAACATCTGGGGGAGCTGAGAAAGACCTTTTCCAGAAGGTGGCATTTAAGCTGAGTCTTGAAGGAAACTTCGGATCCTCAGAGGGAAAGGATTCCAGGAATGGGGGGAGGGAGGGGTAGCCAGGGCAATGGCAAGGAGCAAGGAGAATAGAAAACATTGTGTTCAGAAAGTTAGCAAGGAAGCCAGGAGAGTCATATGGAAGAATACTGGAAAGAGAGAAAGTGGCCAGGTTGTGAAGAGCTTTATATACTCAGACCTACAGTTCATAGGTGAGTTGTCATGGATCAGTAAAGAAAGTAGTATTTTTTTTCCCCTTCCTCGCTTATTTAAATGGAAACAGATATGAAGGAACATAAGGCATTTAATAATAACAATAGCTGGCATTTATATTCCATTTTAAAGTTTGCAAAGTGCTTTATTTTTTTGAACTTTACAAAAACCCTGTTAGGTAGATCCTAGAGGTATCATTATTTCCATTTTACACATGATCAAATTGAGGCCTAGATAGTTTAGGTGATTTGCCTATGGTCACACAGCTAGTAAGAGTAAAAGAAATGATTGTAACTTAGGTCTTATAGACACCAGGCCCAGAACTCTTACCCACTCTGGCATGATGTAACGTAAAGAGAACTAGAGTTAGAGTAAGTTGAAATCATGGTTTTGCTACTACCTGTGTGACCTGGGACAAGTCATTTAACCTTGTAATCCCCTGCCACTGTTCCCTCTTATGTAAAAGGGTGAAATTGAGTCGAATGATATGAGGATTTTTCTCATCTTTAAACCCAGGTTCCAAGTAAATCCACTTCTAAGGCAAATGTAATATTTTGTTCTTAGGTAGAGCTTCTTAACCCAAGGTTCACAGACACCCAAAGGAGGTTGGTAGATAGGATTCTGGGAGATGGGGAGGGAGGGGGGGTGTTTGTGAACTTAGATGGAGGAAAAATGCATCTTTATTTTCACTAACTTCTAACTGAAATTTAGCATTTCTTCAATTATAATGTAAGCAAATTAGAAATAGTAGTCTGAGGAGGATATAGGTTTTTCCCCAGACCCTCAGAAGGCTCCATGACACAAAAAGGGTTAAAAAAAAAAGCCCCTGCTCTAAGATAAATAAGTGTTCTTACATTTTTTCTTACTATTAAAAAAGCCTGTGCATCACTGGTGGTGGCTGTCATGAGTACTGTTGTTAATGAAGAAGTTTGGAAATAGTGGAGGGTAAAAGGGGAGAAAAGCATTGCCTTGGACTTGATGCCTTCTGATGTATTTTCTTTATCTCCCTAGGTTTGGAAGGCATTTTGAATCTCCTCTTCTGTGGCAAAGCATTGTTATGATCTTTACTATGTTACTGATGTTGAAACTCTGTACTGAAGTTCGAGTGACAAATGAGCTGAATTTAAAACGTCGTTCCTTTGCAGGTTGGTGATTAATAACTAGTTATTGTATTTATATACAAGAATCATCCTAAATTAGCATATAAAACATGCCTCATTGTCATCCGGATTACATAAGAGCTGTTATATGTCTTCATACTCCTTATGATCACCTGCAATTGATGCTAGAAGGCTAATTTCCAATCACTAACTTAAAAAGTAGGTTGAATATTGGCTAAAGCTAACATCTCTTCAAAGCACAATTATGTCCAAATTCTGGGAAGTTCAGCATGACATGTAGCACTAACTGTAACCTTTGTTTCATTGCAAATTCAGGACTAGAAGAGGGAATGTATTACTTTTCTACTGTTTTCTGGGCAGGCTTCTAGGTCAGCAAAGGTTGTTGACCAGGCAGACTAAGGAATGATGACTTAATATCTCACTAACCTCAAGTGGAACTTTTAAATAAAGTACTTCATTGAAATCTTACCATTGTTCTCGTGATGACTGTTTAGCTTCTGTAAATACAGTCTGATTTTCTGCTTGTAGGTTAATGTATTCTGTGTATACAGGCAAATTCATGGTTAAATTGGAGCTAGGGCTAGCCATTTATTTATTTTTTTGGACTATGGTTTTACACATAGCAGGAGCACCTGGTAAGAATCTTCCTTTACCAAAGTGTATTGGCACCTGTTCTGCAAACTTATTATAGGAGCAGGGGTTCTTAATCTTGTGTCTGTGAACTTGTTTTAAAAAATATTTTGATATCTATACTTTAGTGTGACTGGTTTCCATAATCTACATATTATATGCATTTTTTAAAACATTAGGCTTCATCAGACTGCCAGAAGGGTACATGATACACAAAAAATTTAAGAACCTCTGTTTTAAAGAGAGCTTGGGGTATGAGAGGTTAATTGACTTGCCTAGGGTCCTATAGGCAGCATGTGTGTCAGAAGCTGGATTTTAACTTGGGTCTTCCTAACTACAAGGCTTCAGGGCTAGTTACAGGTTTTAAAATTTTAACTTTAGCAAATTATTGCTACTGTTGTAATCTTGTAAGTGGAAGGCACTTCTATTTTTCTGTATGAGAAATCTTGGCTTCTCCTGTGGAGTTACTAAAAAGTCTAGGCTGGCTTTTCTGACACTTGTAGACTACTGTCTTTATTGATCCCTTCTATGTTTTTGCCATGATCTGAGATTTTTTTCTCATACGATATGGATCTTAGGTTTTAGATGTCTTCGGTAGTAAGCCAACTCTTCATCTAGTGTATTCCTTCTCCTACAGATTTGAGCTATATGAAGCATTTATCAGTTTGGAATTGTCTGGGGTGACCTTCTGCCTGGCTGTCTCTTAATTTCTATTCCTGACATTCCTGGTCTCTTCAGTAGACCTCACTCTTTACTTTTTTTCTTTCTTTCCATGCTTCTGTTTTTCAATTAAGAGAAATCTTTGGTCAGCCTAAGCTGACACAGTTTTAGTGGAAGATGGGTTAGATACTTTCTGAATTCAGTGTCCTTAGAACTATTAATGATGGTAATGATTGTCATTATTTCCCTGTAATGTTTTCTTCTGGCTTCCAGTAAGCAGCCTCTTTTTTTTTTAAATAGTGATTTTTGTTTAAAGTTATACAAGATGAAAATAAGGTCAGCCTTATCATGTCACATTTCTATGAAGCAAGCAAGGATATTAATAAAGGGTGGATGAAGCTTATAATCTTTCAAGTGACTTATGCTTTTAAATCTTTGCCTTGATAATTTTGATTTTCCTCATGGGCTTCCATTCTCCCCCCATCTTTTTTTTTTCCATTTCAACCTGTTCCATGACCTTTGTGGACTTTGCCCAGGATCCACTAGGTTCTCAGCCAGAAGTCATGTAACTGCCTGAAATATGATCAGGTTGTCCATTAGCAGGGCACAGGGGAGCTTCTCCCCTTGTATTAGTCATCACCATGGAAAATAACACAAAAGCCTTAGTTCTGTTTTTACCCAATGATACGATTTAAATTGTTTGCTGTTCATGTTGCACACTGTCTGAAATGATTAGAAACAGGCTCTCATTACCTTTATCTGAAACAGCGTCCATGGTTTAATTGTTTAAAAAAAAAAGTGAGGTAACCAAAGAAGCAGGTTTCTGAAACTAAATAGAATGTAGCAAAATTGACTACAAAATAGCTATAGAATACAACCACAAAATGTAGCAAATGTAGCAAAATATCTTTACTGAACTGCTTGAATGCTGCAGGAGAGCCTTAGCCCCAAGTGTTGATTGCCCCTTGTACACTTGTTTGAAACTTGGCATGTTTTTCAGCTAGCTGCTTCTAGGCAACAAAGCTAGACATGAAAGAAGGGAGAGGAGATGACTTGATGTTTGTAAAGTGGTGTGTCTTCTTTCTCGTTTTCTCTTAGCAGAAGAGATTGTTGAAAAAAATATGTAACAAGAAATAAGGTGATTGTCTATACCAAACTTAATTTTTATCACTCACTTGCTGCTTCAGAAATACTTCTATAAAGAAGAGGTGTGGTGTTTTGATTCAAAACAAAAACTAACATTGTTGATTTATCTTTGTTGACAGGTGTACTGTCAAATACTGATCTAGATATATTCAGGACTGCTGTGACAGATATAAGTCACTCAATCATAAGCAGCTATAACAGTCATGGAATATTTTGACCCATGAACTTTTTGTTACTTGGATGAATTAATACGAAATTTGGTATTAACTCCTAAACTTATTTCTGTTCAGAAATTTTGATGTATTAAAGATCATAGGGAAAACATGTTGAGCTCTCCAATTTTGAGTCCAAATTAAATCAACTATCTCTTGAGTGTCTACTTTGTAAAAGAAAGACACATAGCTCATAGTAGATTCCAGAGAGAAATAGAAATGTGTCTTGTTTTTAGCTCCATGTGTCAATATGGAAAAATGGGCAACAATTCAGAGGGAAACACTTTATTTTAAAGTGACCACAATGCAGCTTGATTTTAGGCTAGCCTTTTGTAACCTGATGCGTCCTCTTAAGTACTGAGTCAGGTGGACTCATCAGCATCAGTTTGCCCCTCATGTATTTCTGCTTCTCTTCTGAAAAGCTTGCCATCTCCTCAGCCCATCATCCACCTTCTACCTGGATGAACCACAGAAGAATGGCTTGTCCAAAGCCTGAAAGGTGAAGAAGCTCTTTTAAACTGAATGCAAGCATGGGAACAATTTGTGAGGAAGCTGCTGGGATTTCCATAGGAAAGTTATTCTTTTTTTTTAAACCTTTTTTAAAATTGATTATGTTTTTTGTATACTTCCACAAGTTTTTGAGTTCCCAGTTTTCACCCCATCTCACCCCTCCCCCACCCCAAGATGAATATCCCTTCCCCTAGTCTGTCCTCTATTCTGTCTCTTCCCCCCCCTTCTCTTATCCCCTTCCCCTTCTATTTTCCTGTAGGGCAGGATAGACTTCTGTACCCCATTTCCTGTATTTCTTATTTCCTAGTAACATGTGAAAACATTTTTTTAAACATATGTTTTTAAAACTTTAGGTTTCAGATTTCCTCTCTTCCTCTCTCCCCACCTACCTTCACTGAAAAGGCAAGCAACTCCATATAGGTTGTACATGTGCAGTTATGCAAAACACGTCCATAGTAGACATGTTGTAAAAAACTAACTCTATTTCCCTTAATCCTATCCTGCCCTCCCATTTATTCTATTCTTTCATTTGACCCTGTCCCTCCTCAGAAGTATTTACTTCTGATTACACCCTTTCCCAATCTGCCTTCCTCTCTATCATCCCCCTGCTCTCTTGTCCCCTTCTCCCCTGAATCTATGCCTCCACTTTGCTGCTATAATTCCATTTATTAGTCTTAATTTCATAATGTTTTTAACCCAGTTTTCACACCTTTGGTTCAGAATGGCATGTCTCTCCAGCAATTTAAGTGCCTGATACAAAGTCCAAAGTGTAAAGTCCTCCTTTTTTTCCTCTTGCTGCTGCTACTCCTATTGGCTGTTCTTTTTTTTCTTTTTCTTTTTCCTTTTTTTTTTAAACAAAGCTGCTTCTCCCCCTGTTTTCCTGTAGGGTAAGACAGATTTCCATACCCATTTGAATGTGTATGTTATTCCTTCCTGAAACCAAATCCTGTGAGAATAAGATTCACTCATTCCCTCTTACCTTCCCCTGTTTCCCCTCCACTGTAAGAGACTTTTCTGTTTTTTTTGTGAAAATAATTTACCCCATTCTACCTCTCCCTTTCTTCTTCTCCAAGTATAATCCTCCCTCATCCCTTAATTTTATTCTCCAGATAAGACCCCTTAATCTTCAACCCACCCTGTGCCCTCTACCTATCTATATATACATACATATAATTTTTTTCCTCCCACTACCCTAATACTGACACAGGACTCATGAGTTACAAATATCATCTTTCCATGCAGGAATGTAAACAGTTCAATCTTAATAAGTCTTTTATGATTTCTCTTTCCTGCTTACCTCTTCATGTTCCACTTCAGTCCTGTATTTGAAAGTCAAATTTTCTATTCAGCTCTGGTCTTTTCATCAAGAATGCTTGAAAGTCCTCTATTTCACTGAATGACGATTTTTTCCCCTGAAGGATTATACTCAGTTTTGCTGGGTAGGTGATTCTTGGTTGTAATCCTATCTCCTTTGCCCTCCGGAATATTATATTCCATGCCCTGCGGTCCTTTAATGTAGAAGCTGCTAAATCTTGTGTTATCCTGATTGTGTTTCCACAGTACTTGAATTGTTTCTTTCTGGCTGCTTGTAATATTTTCTCCTTACCTGGGAACTCTGGAATTTGGCTATAATATTCCTAGGAGTTTTCCTTTGGGGATCTCTTTCAGGAGATTCTTTCAGTTTCTATTTTGCCCTCTGGTTCTAAAATATCAGGGCAGTTTTCCTTGATAATGTCTTGAAAGATGATGTCTAGGCTCTTTTTTTGATCATGGCTTTCAGATAATTTTTAAATCCCTCTCTCCTGGATCTATTTTCCAGGTCAGTTGTTTTTCCAATGAGATATTTCACATGGTTTTCTAATTTTTCATTCTTTTGGATTTGTTTTACAGTGTCTTGATTTCTCGTAAAGTCACTACTTCCAATTGCTCTATTCTAATTTTTAAGGAAGTATTTTCTTCAGTAATCTTTTGGACTTCCTTTTCCATTTGGCCAATTTTTCTTTTTAGGGCATTTTTCTCCTCATTGGCTTTTTGGACCTCTTTTGCCATTTGGGTTAGGCTGTTTTTTAAGGTGTTATTTTCTTCAGTATTTTGGGGGGTCTCCTTTATCAAGTTGTTGACTTGTTTTTCATGATTTTCGTGCATCACTCTCATTTCTCTTTCCAGTTTTTCCTCTACTTCCCTTACTTGCTTCTCAAAATCCCTTTTGAGCTCTTCCAAGGCCTGGGACTGATTCATATTTTTCTTGGAGGCTTTGGATGTGGGAGCTTTGACTATGTTGTCTTCTTCTGGTTGTATATTTTGATCTTCTTTGTCACCAAAGTAAGATAATACAGTCTGACACTTTTTGCTAGGTTTACTCATGATCCCAGCCAATTACTTGAGTTTTAAACTCCTTGTTAAGGTAAGAGTCTGCTTCCAATGTGGAGAGTGTACTGTCCCAAGCTTCAGAGGTTTGTGTAGCTGTTTTCAGAGATACTTGTAGGGACCTGTAAATTTTCAGTTTTTCCAAGGTGGTATGATAAGGGGCAAGGTATTTACTCCTTTCCTGGCCTGTGACCACAAGTATTCCTTTCTGTCCCATAACTGTGAGGAGAGGTTCCTCTCCACAGCCACTACCAGCTCCATCACACCAGCGCTCCTCCTCACCCCAGCACTGCTGCCCAGAATTGTGACCCAAATCCAAACAGGGGCAAAGCAAGAGATTCCTGCCTCAGCACTGGCAAAGAGATCCCTGCAGTCCCTTTCTGATCAGCCACTGAATTCCCCCTCAGTCTGTGGGCAGGAAGCTCGGGAAGCAGCTGCCCCGCCCAGGGCCAGGCTCTTGGGGAATGGAGTTGAGACCCTGCCTTCCTCTCTGACCACCGACAGAAACAGACTTTTCCCACTGACCTTCTAAGTTGTCTTTGGCATTGGTGGATTGAGGAGTCTGGAAATCTCCACAGCTGCCAGCGATTCAGTCCTCTGAGGCCTGCTCCAGGTTTGCTGCGGCCTGCGCGCCCATGCTGTGCTGCAGTGCGCTGCGCTCCCCAGCCCGGTGCGATACACCTTTCTGATCAATCGTCCAGGTTGTCTTAGGCTAGAAATTTGTTTCACTCTGTCTTTTTGTGGGTTCTGCTGCTTCAGAATTTGTTTAGAGCCATTTTTTATGAGTATTTGGAGG
The DNA here is from genome assembly GCF_003287225.1 of Phascolarctos cinereus. NCBI lineage: Eukaryota > Metazoa > Chordata > Mammalia > Diprotodontia > Phascolarctidae > Phascolarctos > Phascolarctos cinereus. The sequence continues at coordinate 545,948,910 of NW_027555847.1, read as the reverse complement.
GGTTTGGGGGAGAGCTCAAGCAAGTCACTGCTTTCATGCCTCCATCTTGGCTCTGCCCCCTAGAGCCATTTTTTATGAGTATTTAGAGGGGTTTGGGGAGAGTTCAAGCAAGTCACTGCTTTCATGCCTCCATCTTGGCTCCACCCCCCCCCAAAGTTATTCTTTCTAAATAAAAGAGTGGGAAGGGGAAGGCCTAAACATCTGAGGACAGTAGTAACTTTCATTTTTATAGGTGACAAGTTTGTTTCTATTCTTTGCAGATTGAATTGTGAAAGGATAGAGAGCTCAAAGTTAAACAGAGCAAGACTTCTTAACCTGCTTTATGTCATGGACCCCTTTAGAAGTCTGATGAAGTCTCTGGATCTCTATTAGAGTAAAGTTGTTAAATGCGTAAAAGAAAATACATGGGCTCACAGAGGAAATAAGTTATTGAAGTACAATGATCAAAATATATTAAAAAAGAAACACAAGCTCATGGATTCCAGGTCAAGAACTCCTGCTCTAGATGTTTCTAATAGTATGTGAGAAGACATGGCTGGTTAGTCCTACATCACTGAGATGCTTGTCTTCCCGTGCCTACCTACAACATTTGCCTTGCCATTAGCAGAATTAGCTGTTGAATGTCCCCTGTCAGGTTTTGAATGCTAGGCTGAGACTTCAGAAGATTCAAATGAAAAAAAAGTATAATAATTTAGAGGGATGTTGGCTTTAAAACATCATTTCATGGATTCTCTTGGCTTTTATTTTAGTACTAGGGGGAATTTGGTCAAGGAACATCCTGTGTGTTGGTGAGTTCTCCACTATACAAACTTGTACAGCTATCAGTTGGGGACTAAATCTCAATGTGATTGTAGTCCTGGTGATGGTGCTTGACGTCTTCATTTCTTTCCAGGTGCTTATTAGACTGAGAGCAACTGTAGATGAAAGGAAAGAAATAATATAGTTTATCTCTGAAACTTTAAAAAAAATTTTATTTAATGAATTTTAGTTTTCAGCATTCACTTCCCGAAGATTTTGAGTTTTAAATTTTCTTCCTCTCCCACTTCTCCCCCCTACCCTGAGATGGTGTACAATCTGATATAGGCACTCCATACACATTCATGTTAAGCATATTTCCCCATTAGTCATGATGTAAAGAGCAATTAGAACTGATGGGAGGAACCACGAGAATGAAGCAATAAAACAAAACCAGAAAGGAAACAGAGAGTGAATAGTATGCTTCCATCTACATTTAGACTCCATATTTTTTTCTCTGGGTGTGGATAACAATTTCTATCATGAATCTATTGGAGTTGTCTTAGATTCTTGTGTTGCTGTGAAGAGCTAAGTCTATCAAAGTCAGTTGTCCCATAATGTGGCTGTTAATTGTGTATAATGTTCTCCTGGTTCTACTCATTTCATGTAAATCTTTCCAAGTTTTTTTGAAGTCTGCCTGCTCATCATTTCTTCTGGCACAAAAGTATTCCGTTACATTAATATGCTACAACTTGTTCAGCCATTCCCTGATTGATGGGAATCCCCTTGAAATTTTCTTCAGTCATTCATTATACACAGAGTTGGTTCCAGCGTGGAATTGGTCCCTCTTGCCTGAATCATGATGAGTTACTGAGTATGAGAAATTGGAGATGGATTGTTTTGGAGAGGAAAAGTTTGCTGGGAGATAGGTAGAAGGAAGCAAGAGGGATAGAGAATCTATCAATTGATCAGAATTAACATTTTATTACATGGATCTTCCTTCCTCTCCCACTCAAGGTATGAATCAGTCCAGATTTAATGTGAAGTTATAATTTTCCATTACAAGAAAAACTCATGCATATTCTAGAAGGGAGAGAAATTTAATAGTGTTTTAATAGTTTTAATAATGTACATATATCCTAAATTTCCCTTATATGTGTGGTTCAAAATGGTGTTTTTGAAAGCGACCTTTGGGGCAGCTAGGGTGGCGCAGTGGATAGAGCACCAGCCCTGAAGTCAGGAGGACCTGAGTTCAAATCCAGCCTCAGACCAAACACTTGACCCTTACTAGCTAGGTACCTAGGCAAATCACTTAACCTCAGTTGCCTAAAAAAAAAAAGAAAGAAAGAAAAAAAAGAAAGTGATCTTCTTGGAACAGCATCTGACTGACCTGAGGCTTAATCGTTTTGAGGGCTCTGTCTTTGCTGCTAGAAACTGAATTCTGACCCAATAATGTTTTTTGTATCCATGTGAAGAACATCTCTTCTCCAAGATGAAATGTGTTTAGAAAAATACGTTAGAAGAAATTTGAATCAGTCTTTCTCTGGTCTTATTGTAACTTGGAGCAAGGAAATAGAATCAATATTCTATTTGCTTTGTTGGGTTTTACAGAACAATGATAGGTGTTAAAAGAAAATCTGAAGGACACTCCACTCCACTAACTCTCAGTGGCTAACAGAGGCCTCTTTAAAGTTCACTTCTAGTTTCTTGGAAATGCTGCTTCTGTTGACCAGTAGTAACTTAGAAAAATGTTGTGGGTTGCATTTTTCATATTTCCTGTTTATCCACATTTTCCATATGATTTCTTCTAGGCCTTGGGCTTGTATCACTTCTGTAGTTTGTCTGGAGATAAAGTCAATTCATCTTTTCCTGATGGACTGAGAAATTTTAGGAAGAACCCCAGGTCATACTTGGATGAGAACATTTAGCTTAGATTAAGTATGTGATCTAAGAGTTTCAATCAACATCTTCAAACAAACCATCATAGAGGAAAATAGGAGAAGGAAGGAATTGTCTGATCAATATAAGAAATCAACCTTAGTGCTTAATATTTTGTTCTATTTACTTCCATGCTTAATTCTGGACTAATTTCACAGTCCAACCAATTTTTTTTAGAACCATTTCCCCCCCATTTATGAAGTAAGGAGGGTGATCTAGGATTTTGGCATAGAATGGAAAAAAAAACTTTAAGAAAATTGAAAAAATTACCTTTTGTCCTGTGGGATTAGTTTTTGTGATTCCAGGCTGGGAAAATCATCCAGTCTGTGGACTGGTATGGCTAACTGTAAACAGGACTGAATGTAATAAACAACAGGAAGCATTTCTTGTTTGGATTTCCCTGTGACCAGAGCATATATTCCTTTTTTTATTTTCTGAGACACAAGGACAGAATACTTCCCACAACTCTACCAGATTTTTATGTGTGAATATGTTCTTTCCCTCTTACTCTTACTATATACTTTCTTTGCATGAACTAATTGAGGGATGTTGAGCAGATGTGAAGCTACCTGCTTTATAGAACCACAGATAGAATGGGAAGAACATTGGACCCAAAGGACCTTACTGGATCTAAGTCATAGCTAATCTGCTCTGTAATGATGGCTCCCATCATAGTTTGGTTGATCCCCCTAAAATAGCTTTTGTTCTTTCCTGAATGAACCATAGTTGATAAATTTCAGCTTCCTGATAGGAAAAAAGAAGCCATTTCTGGTTTTTTTTTTTCCTCACAGATCCTCTTGGAGGTGATACTGTTCTTTTTCTGGCTACCAGAGAGGCAGTAGATCAGCAGATTATTAAATGCCAATCATTCTTCTTTGCCCTCCTTCCATTAACTTTAAAATTTTTTTTACCAATTTTATTTTTCATTCTCTTCCTCCCTTTTCCAGTGAATCTTCCCTGTAACAAAGACTTAATAATGAGAAAAAAAATCAACACATTTAATAACCAATACTTCCTGCATCTGAGAGCATATGCAATGTTTAAAACACATAGTTTCCCACATCTCCAGGAAAGGGAGAGAGCTGCATTTTCTCAGTTCTTATCTAGGACCAAGCTTGATCATTATGTTTAACTTTATTTTATTATTCTTAACATGTATATTGTTGTAGCCTTTGTGTATATTTTTCTCTGGTTCTATTTACTGTATCAGTTCATATAATATTCCCTTGCTTCCCTGAAGCCTTTATATTCATCTTTTTCTTTGTGGCATAAGAATATTTATGACTAGTTGTTTAACCATTTACAAGTTGATTCCTATCTCTTTTTTTAAATGAGATAGGCAGTCATCATATTCATTGTGTATGACTGTGTACGAGGGCTATCTTGTTCTTTTTACTTGCATGATTTGTTTGGAACACTCACTGTTTTCTGAACATTAGGCATTTTAAGGTCTTTGGCTCTGATTCCTGCATTTCTGATGGATTAGGAGAAATTTCACCCAAATTATTCCCAACACTGGGAGTTATATTCCCTAGTGCATCTTCAAACCTCAATAAATGTTCACCTCTCTTAGAGCAGGGATTCTTAATATGGGATCTGTGACTTTGCTAGGGTCTTCCTCTTCTTTTTCCTCCTTTTCTGCTGTATTTCAGTATAATTGGATTCCATTGTAGTCCTAGGTATTTTATTTTTTTGCCTTAAAAACCCCCCATTAATCTGAGAAGGGGTCTCTGGGTTTTACCAGACTGGCAAAGGGATCCCTGGCACAAAAATGGTTAAGAACTTCTGTTCCAGAGCCACTGTCAAGTAAACCAGGTTCCTTTGACTAATCTGTTAAGGGAGAAGCAATTGAATAGAAAGTTGGTGAGAAGATAGGAAACTGGAGATAGAAGAAATAAAAGCTAAAGGCCCAGGTAATTATATTTTTATAATAATGACTAGCATTTACAGGATAATTTTTAAGGTTGCAAGGTGCTTTATTTACAAAGACTTTATCATTTTATCATCACAAGAACCCTAAGAGTTAGGTGTTGTTATCCTAATTTTATGGATGAGGAAACTAAGGCAGGCTGAGATTACATGACTTGCCCAGGGTGACACAGCTTAGTAAGTGTCCAAGGTCAGATTTGAACTCAGATCTTCCTGACTCTGGGCCCAGAACTCTAGTCACTGCTGTCTGTTCTGGACTGGTAATCAGGATACCTGGCTTCTTCTGGTTATATATCAGTAATTCTCTTATATGAAGTCATCTCTGAGTTCCTGTCTACCTCTGTGATTTTGTATTTTCATGCTTCATCTGTTGGCTCCCAGAGGGAGAGAGACAGCTAGCCAGTAGAAAGAGTGCTAGACTGGGAGTCAAGAAGACCTGAGTTCAGATCTGGCCTCAGATATTTAACTAGCTGCATAACCCTGGGCAAGTCATTTAACCTCTGTTTGTCTTAGTTTTCCTTATTTGTAAAATGAAGATGATAATAATAATATGTACTTCACAGGGTTAACGAAGATCAAATGAGATAATATTTGTAAAATAGTACTTGGTGCCTGGCACAGAGTAGGTGCAAAATAAATTCTTATTCCCTCCCCTTCCTCTGTTAATTAGGACTCAATAATATAGGAGCTTTTGTAATGTTCAGATATAGCACATTAATCATTGAGAGAAAAGGAAACTGGGCTAGGGAAGGAGGATATTTGTGTAGTGGATGTGTGTTCTACTTTTTTTTTTGGTTTTGGTTATTTGCTGGAGGGAGAACTCATCAGAAGTCATTTAGAGAGTGCCTGCTTTGTGTGTTTAGTGCAACTATAGATACTACTAGTTGTTAAATTTGCATTTGTGTTTGCTTACAGTTATTTGCTAATGAAATTTCATTTCAAAGGCAGCCAAATCTGATGGTATCTTAAACAAATGATGCATAGCTTTGGTCAGACATTTTCTTTATGGGCCCAATAAGTCTGAGTTCTTGCTTTTAAGTTTTTTCTTTCTGTTCTCCTTCCTCACAAACAAAATGAAATAAAACCAAAACACCTGTGTTGTTTCCAGCTTGGTGCTTTTTCTCAATTGCCAAAAAAAAAAAAAAAGGAAGCCGACCAGCTTGGTGCTTTTGGCTCTCTGATTTTAGGACTGTGGGTAGTACCTATTTGTAAGTTAGCAGAATACTTCAAATGAGGTTTTAGAGCAATAGGTGTGAGGGAGTGGAGAGAAGTGTTTGAGCTCTTCTAGAAAATAATACTAAGGGAGTTCTAGGGCAGAAGTTCTTAACATTTTGTGTCCTGTACCTTTTGGGCAGTCCCATGAAGAAGCATATGGACTCCTCAAAATGGTGTTTTTAAATGCATAAAATAAAATACAGAGGAAAACAATTACATTGAAATTCAGTTTTCAAAATTTTAGGAAAAAGAAAGTCTATGGATCCCCAGGTTAAGAGCCCCTGTTCTAGGGTGTAGTCGATTCAGTGCTAAGACTGGATCTCTCCCCTGCAGCTATTACTAGTTCCCTTTTATGTACTTATCCTTCAAAGATGGACATTAGACTCTGGTCCATAGACTCATTAAAATAAATAGGTAGTATTTACCCATTTCTAACTGGCAGTTAGTTTAATGTGTCCTTGAAAATAGTTTTATGGGGCCAATTTTGTTAATTTATATCCTACTCTGTATTTTACAAAGCAGTTTCTTCACAACAGCCCTGTGAGAGGTAGTTAGTACAGTATTTTTATCCTTACTTCAAAGATGAAGGTTGTGTGACGGTCTAGGTGAAGGGGGTGGGACCTCGAGGCCACATGTGGCCCTCTAGGTCCTCAAGTGGGGCCCTTTGACTGAATCCAAACTTCACAGAGCAAATCCCCTTAACAAAAAGATTTGTTCTGTAAAACTTGGACTCAGTCCAAAGGCTGCACCCAAGGATCTAGAAGGCCACATGTGGCCTTGAGGCAGGCTGCAGGTTCCCCATCCCTGGTAGGGTCATTAGCAAGTGGTGAATGTAGGTTCTATTTTGAAAAATAAATGGATACTTAGACTTGTGGAGGAAGAGAAGTCAAACTACTAAATGGGTGCTGGAGGTCAGGGAGGGAACTGCAATGACCTGGCCCACTAGCTCTCATTGATTCTGTATTTATTAATATGCCTCCAGTAGTTTAGAGGAAGAAAACTGCTGCCGTTGTAGCCTTGTAACTACTCCACTTAGGCCATCAATCTTGTAATTATAAAACTGAGAAAACACAGAGCATGGGGATAAAAGCCATCTAACTAATAGAGACAGCTTGGTGGATAGGGTGCTGAGCCTGGAGTCAGAAAGACTTGAGTTCAAATGTGGCCTCGACACTTAATAGCTATAGAATCTTGGCAAATCACTTAACCTCTATTTATTTCATGTTCCTTATCTATAAAATGGAGATAATAGCATCTACCTCCCCAGATTGTTGTAAATGAAATAATATTTGTAAAGTGATTAGTATAGTATAGTAGGTGTTATATAAATATTTGCTACTAATGTTAACTACTCACCACCACCACCACTGCTATGATGAAGATGACATCTCCAAAGTATATCTATCCCTTTTCCACTCTGCTCTGCTGCTGCTGTCTCTCAGATCTTTATTCTTTACAAGTGCGTATAGGGTATGTTTAGGGAAGACTAGTACCTCTGATGTGAGGGCTGCCAAGACCTTTTCTGGACTACTTTCCACCTTTGGTGTCCACCTGATCCACTTAACTCTCACCTATGGCTCCAAGAAGCTGTAGCATGCACACTGGCCACACCCCAGTAAACCATTTTGGGAGATGGGCTAAACCAGGTTGAGGGTAACTGAGGGGTCTCAAACCCATTGGGTAGTTATCGGGCTGACTACCCTAAGTATGTGAGGACTTCCGTTGGTGGAATGGGTGATACACTGGGAGCTGTAGTCACAACCCTACACATAGGTGGCCCAGGCCATAAGGTTGTCTTTTCACTGAAAGCATGAGTGAGATTTGACAGCCCCCAGGTGTCTGAGCAGCCTTTTAAGGATCACACAACTCACCTCCTGGTGTAAGGAAGGGGCTAGAAGAGGTGCCCTTAAAATTGTCTGCTTACCCAACCCTGGCCTGATTACCGAGGCAGGCAGGGATCCTGCTCTGCAGTTGAAACACAAAAAATTGTACAAAAACTTCTGCCAAAATAATTCCTCTTACCATTGGTATATGGCATGTGTGCACACTTACAGACAACACAAAATCCAGTAGATCTGAAAGACAAACAGCTCTTGTTGTGAGACAACTTGGCAGGTATCACATCTAAATAACAGCCCTGAGCAAAACAAGGCTTGCAAATGAAGGTCAGCTTACTGAAGTTGGAGCTGGATACCCATTTTTCTGGAGTGACCACAGTGAAGGGGAGTGCCATGAAGTTGGTATAGGTTTTACAATCAAAACTAATCTGGTCAACAAGCTTATATGCCTACCAAAAGGACTAAATGAAAGGTTCATGACAATGTGATTGCTACTTGCAGGAAAATGCCATGTTACCATCATCAGTGCCTGTGCTCCCACCTTAACAAACTCTGATGAGGTCAAAGAAAAACTTTTATGAAGAGACTCTTATCATCAATGTGCCAAAAGAGGACAAGGTTATAATTCTGGGTGACTTTAATGCTGGAATAGGCTCAGTCTACCAGACATGGCAGGAAGTCCTTGGGAGGAATGGAGTTTGAAACAGCAACAGCAGCGGTCACTTACTACTGAAGACTTGTGTATCTCGTGATTTTCTCATCACCAACATTGTCTTCCATTTACCTAAACACAATAAAATTTCATGGATGCAGCAAACATTGGCATTTAATAGATGATGTCATTGTAAGGAGAAGAGTCAGGATGTGAGCAATGAAGGCAATATATGCTGGACTGATCATAGATTTATCCTCTTGAAGCTAAATATTCACATTCAATAAAAGCTGTGGCCTCAAGGCAAAATAGCTATTGGAAGAGTTAATGTCACCAGATTAGAGCATTTCTCTGAGTGGGAACAGTTTGTTGCTAATTTGGAGGGAAAGTTGAATCAACACACAGTTGGTAAGAGTGGAGCAGAAAAGGAGTGGGCAGCTTTCAGAGATTTGGTGTATAGGCTGCATTTGCTCATCTGGGTCAGAACATTTGCAAACATCAAGATTGGTTTGATGAAAATTATGGGGGACAGCTAGGTGGCACAGTGAGTAGAATTTCTGGCCTTGGAGTCGGGAGGATCGACCTGAGTTCAAATCCAGCCTCAGACACTTAACACTAGTTGTGTGACCCTGGGCAAGTCAGTTAACCTTATTGCCTTGCCAAAAAGGAAAAAAAAAGAAAAATAAAATTATGGGGAAATTCAGAACCTACTAAATGAAAAATGAGAACTCCACAGGTTTACCAGCAGGATAGTTCATCCATCTTCAAGAAGGCAACATTTAAATTCCATCAAAAGTAAAGTACAAGCAAAGCTTAGAGACGTGCAGGATTCTTGGCTCAGTAAGAAGGCAGATGAAATTGAGTTTTATGCTGATAGTAACAATCCCAAGCACTTTTATGATGCCCTGAAGCCTATTTATGGGCCAGTGACCTGTGGTGCATCTCAACTACTCAGTGCTGATGGAGTCACATTAATTAGTGATAAGGACGTGATCCTAAAGAGATGAACTGAACACTTCCATAGTGTTCTCAATAGTCTGTCATCGATCAATGCTGAAGCCATTGAGCGTTGTTCACCTTGTCTCAGCCGGAACAGAATCAGCACCAGGTGCTTTGCCATATGAAAGGAGCCTAATGTCATTCAAAACTTCTTTTTCAGGTGGAACTTCAGCTGGGGAGGATTGACTTCAACCTGAGGTGGGGAGGTGGGGGGAAGGTCCATTGCTCATACAAAAGCTGATTGAAATTTTCTAAGTTATAAGGCAAGAGGAGGTTATCTTCCAGGAATTCAAGGACACCTCCATTGTTCATATCTATAAAGGTAAAGGAATTAGATTGTCCTGTGACAATCACCAGAGATGGGGGTAGGGGGTCTCTTAGTTATTGCTGGCAAGATTCTTGCCACAGTCCTCCTTAATTGGCTGATTCTTCACCTGGAAGATGGTCATCTATCTGAGAATCAGCGTGGCTTCAGAAAGAGTCAAGGAATGGTTGATAATATGTTTGCTGCCCGACGACTCCAGGGGAAATGCTAGGAGAAGAACAGAGGTCTGTACACAGTGTTTGTTGATTTGACCAAGGCCTTTGATGCTCTCAGTCATGATGGTTTATGGAAAATTATGTCAAAATTTGGTTGCCTAGAGAAGTTCATCGGTATTGTATGTCAGTTTTGTTATGGTTTGCTTGCCCCGGTTCTGGATAATGGACAATGCTCTTGTGCTCTCTCAGGAACCAGTAGAGTGAAACAGGGATGTGTGCTTGCTCCCAAAACATTATCCCATGGTGTTTTCAGTTCTGTTGTCAAAGAGGACGAACTGGCATCAAGGTCAGCTACCGCACTATGGTGAATTCTCGAATTTGAAAAGACTACCAGCTAAGACTAAAGTAGAAGGAGTATTGGTGCATGATTTTTGTTTACAGATAATTGTGCTCTCAATGCAGCCTCTGAAGCTGAGACACAACAAAGTATGGATTGATTCTGTTGTTTGTGGTAATTTTGGCCTAACAATTAACACCAAGAAAACATAGGTACTCCGTCGGCCAGAAACAACACCCATATGTGGAACCATTGGTTACAGCAAATGGAGAAGTTTTGAATACTGTGGATAAGTTAACTGACGTAGGCAGTATATTTTCCAGGGATGTACACATTGATAATGAGGTTGACACACTCATTGCCATAGCTAGCTCAGTATTTGGGAGACTCCAAAGGAAAGTGTAGGTGAGAAGAGCTATTATTAGACTGACTACCAGACTGAACATTTACAGAACCATATGCTGATCTCAATGTCGTATGCCTCTGAAAACTGGACTATTATACCAGCACCATACCAAGAAACTGAATCACTTCTGTTTGAATTATCTTAGGAAGATTCTGAAGATCACTTGGCAGGATAAGATATCAGACATTGAGGTCTTTTCTTGAACTAAACTGTCAAGCATTCAAACTCTACTGCAGAGAGCGCAACTCCGATGGGCTGGCCACATTGTTTGAGTGCCAAGCATATGTTTGCCAAAAAGACTTTTATGGAGAACTCATACAGGGCAGGTACTCATGTGGTAGTCAAAAAAAGTAATACAAGGACACTCAATATCTCTGTTAAGAACTTTGGAATTGGGAAGCTAGGTGGCACAGTTTGTTAGTGCACTGGCCCTGGATTCAGGAGGACCTGAGTTCAAATATGGTCTCAGGCACATAACATTTACTAGCTGTGTGACCCTGGGCAAATGATTTAACCCCATTGCCTAACCAAAAAAAAAAAAAGAACTTTGGAATTGTGTGACATGGGAGACACTGGCACAGGACCACCCAGCATGGTGTGCGCTCGTCAGAGAAGGTGCTGTGCTCTATGACCAAAGCAGAATTGAAGTAGCTCAAAAAAAAAATTAGAGATGCACAAATTTAGAGAATCCACACCAAATGTTCACATGGACTTTTTGTGCCCCACTGTGGTAGAGAATTCCAAGCTCATGGGTCTCATCAGCCAGTCAGACACACTGTAACTAAAGTCCAACATAGTGATATCATTTTGGTCCTTTTCGAGAACAAAGGACAATAACCAACTAAACAACTCTTGGTTGATTTAGTTATAGCTGTTTTATGTTACCTGAGTCTTTTCCTTGATTTTCATGAAGTTGATAACACATTAGTGTCTTATGAAATAGATGGAGGAAGGATCATCAATAATGGGCTTCTTGACTTCACTTAGAGAATGTATTGGATGTTCACTGTAGTAAGTAGGAAAGAAGAAAATGAAAAGTTGTGTTTGAGTGAATTGGCAGTTTTATCTCTGGACCAACTTGGGTCATTTGTGTAATTATAATAGAAATCTTTGTCGGGGAGAAGGAAAGGAGAAAATAGTAGACATTTTTAGTCAGGAGAATGACAAGGTTTTCTTCCTAAGGTGGTGTATTCCATCATATCTCTGAATTTCCTTCCTTTTTTGATCACTTCCATAAGCTTTTGAGTTTAAAATTTTCCTCCCTCTCCCTTCCCCCCTGCCTCCCCAAGACGTCCCACAATCTGATATAGGCTATACATATACATTCCTGTTAAACATATTTTCATATTGGTGATGTTGTAAAGGAAGAATTAGAACCAATAGGAGGAACCACAAGAAAGAGGAAACAAAACAAAACAAAACAGAAGAAACAAAATAACAAATATCATGCTTTGATTTGCATTAAGACTCCATGGTTCTTTCTTTGGATGTGGATAGCATTTTCTGTTATAGATCCTTGCATTGCTGAGAAGAGCTAAGTCTATCAAAGTTAGTTATCACACAATGTGGTGGTTACCGTGTACAATGTTCTCCTGGTTCTGCTCATTTCACTCAGCATCAGACCATACAAATCTTTCCAGGTTTTTCTGAAGTCTGCCTGCTTATCATTTCTTATAGCACAATAGTATTCCTTTACATTCATATACCACAACTTGTTCAGCCATTCCCCAATTGATGGGCATCCCCTCAATTTCCAATTCTTGGCCACCACAAAAAGAACTGCTATAAATATTTTTGTACGTGTGTGTACTTTTCCCTTTTTTTTTTTTTTGGTGAGGCAGTTGGGGTTAAGTGACTTGCCCAGAGTCACACAGCTAGTGAGTATGTCTGAGGCTGGATTTGAACTCAGGTCCTCCTGACTTCAGGGCCAGTGCTCTATCCACTGTGCCACCTAGCTTCCCCCTTTAAAAATTTTTTTAAAATTGTAATTTTTTTTTTCCCATTTTTATGATCTTTTTGGGATACAACTCTAGAAGTGCTGTTGCTGAGTCAAAGGGTTTGCACATTTTTATAGCCCTTTGGGCGTAGTTCCAAATTGCCCTCCAAAATGGTTGGATCATTTCACAACTCCACCAACAACATTTCCTTCCTTTTTAGAAAAAAGTTTTATTGATAAGTTTCATTTTATTTTATAGAAATTTATAGATTACTTCCATTTTGTGGGAGTTCTCTTGTAACGAAGTAAACCAGCTAAGTAAAACTAACAACATAGTGTTCTGTTCGGAAAGTGCATATATAACATTTCACATCTGTTACAACCCTACCACCTTTCAGTTTTTTTGATTATCAGAATCCTTTTTTTCTTTTGCTTCCGCTTCCTAAATATGTATAGTTAAACACAACAAATTCCTTTAACAGCTGTATTAAAAAGTTTATAGGTCTCATTCTGCAGCTTAAATCAGTCATATTCCAGTGATGGATATGACATGCTTCACTATTTGTCCTCTAGAATCTCAAATGGTCAGTTGTATTGATCATAGTTTTTACAGTTTCCAATTATTTGTTTTTTGGTTTGGTTTTTGTTTTTTACAGTGTTGTTGCTATTGCATAAATTGTTCTGGTTCTACTAATTTCGTTCTTCATCAGTTTATAAAGGTTCTCAGAATTGTTCCTTTTTATAATACTGATTTTATAGCATAAATTGTTCTTGTTCTGCTCACTTCACTCTGCATCAGCTCATACACATCTTTCCACATCTTTTTGAAATCATCTGTTTCCTCATTTCTTGCAGCACAATAGCATTTCATTACATACATATAATTCACAAGTTATTCAGCCATTCCTCAATCGTTGGATATCCTCTTAGTTTCCAGTTTTTTTTTGCCACCACAAAAAGAGCTGCTATGAATATTTTTGGGTATAAAAACCCTTTACTTTTTCTTTGATTTTTTGGGGGGGATGAGGGGAGAGGTATAAGCCTACCAGTGATATAGGTAGTTCAGAAGGCACATATGGTTTAGTAACATTTTGTGTATTATTCCAAATCTCTCTCCAGGTTAGTTGTACTCATTCACATTTTAATGGTGCATAAATTTGCCTGTTTTCCCACAGATTCTCCACCATTTGTCATTTTTCCTTTTTTGTTAATTTTTTGCCAGTCTGAATTGAGGTGGGATGGACTCAGACTTGTTTTAATTTGCATTTCTTTAATTAATAGTGATTTGGAGCATTTCTTCATATGGCCATAGATAGCTTGCATTTCTTCCCTTGAGAATAGCCTGTTTGTATCCTTACTACATTTATCAGTTGAGGAATGGCTTTTTCTTACAAATTTGAATCAGTTCTTTATGTATCTTGAATAGGAGATCTTTATCAAAGAAACTTGATGTGAAGGTTTTTTGTTTGTTTCCTTTTTAATTTAGTTTTTGCATTTTAATTTCCTTTTTTCTTAACATGACTAAGCTAGTTAAGCTAGGTGGCTTTATTTTCATTTTAGACCTCATCAAATCTGTATGGGGACTTTTTGCTCTGTCTTTCCCTTTAAATGTTGGAAGGTGAAGGGATGAAAAGTATAGGGGAACAGGTGGGGAGGGCATGGATGGGTGTTGTGTGTGGGTGTAGAGTAAGGTGTTTGGAGCTATGGGTCAGTGAGCAGGAAGGATAATTCTACAAAGTACAGAAACCTCAAGAATTGTGGCCTTTTTCTGTTAGAGTGTTCGAAAGAAGAGAAGGGTGGGGAGATAAAACCACTTACTTGCCTCTCAAACTCGTCTGTTTTTTTGTCTTCTTTTCTTCCCTTTCTGTTTGTTTGTTTGTTTTTTTATTTTTAAAATATAGCTGCAGATAGTAAGGATGAAGAAATCAAAGTTCCACCCAGGCGATCCTTTCTGGGTATGTATGATGCAAACCCGTGCTGCATGAAATTGCCATCTGAACACATTTTGTTTTTCATTTCTATTAGACTGCTTTTCCTGCTTCCCAGTTCCTTACCTCTAGCTTCTCCTTCCCCAGGCATTTCCCTATTCCTATCATTGTTATTTCATTTCTGTTTGGTTTTTCTGTTATTTTAGATTGTGGTTGCATGCCAGCCATTTCTACCAAGAATCCAGATAAGCCATTTTGCAAATTAACTAACTTGCAATTTGACTCTTTTCAAGCATGGAGTTCTGTAGAAAGACCTATTTTTCTTTTTGTGTGTGGCTAATTTTCTTTTGGTGGGGATGGAGGGTTGTGTGGGATTGGGATGAGGGTAGGATTATTGATAGTGTTTCTCTTTGTGGCTTTGTCCTTGGCCTTGCTTACCTTCATTCCTTTTCCATATCTGGTTTTTCAGATTGGTGTATGCCAAAGTACAAGGTTTACTTTTATTCTCCTTTATATTCTTTCATAAGACAAGATGACAGCTTTACATAATTTTTTAGGATGAATGCAGTCTGCTTGGGTTTTTTTTTCTTTCTGTGAAATTCCCTTGCAAGCACTCAGCAAAGGCAATGGTTTTTTGGTTCCAATTTATTCCTTACCCCTAATTTTCTTTTTCTTTCCTCAGCACTTTCTTTTTCTGTTCCTGGGTATTTTGAAAAAATAGTGTTAAGGTACTTAAGAATTTGCCAGTTATTTAGTACACACTCTTCCTTCCTCTCCCCCAACTTCATTCCCCTAGAGACTACCATCCTTGCCTCATTCATTCTTCAGGTTCTTAATGAATTGAAGTTTGCTTGGCCTAGTACAAATAGGCTGAAATTCATACTTGGTACCTGTATATGATACTACCTACTAAGCCCAAAGGGGAACTTTTGGAATGTGTGACTTTCAGTAGTTGTAATTCCTAAGGAGAAAGAGACATTTGAGAATATAAAAAAGAGGATTATCTGCATATAGCAGAATACCTTAGCTGGATGGACTTGTTTAAAGGAAAAAAATATGATGCTATTTCTAACAAAAATGTGAATGAAGAATGATTTGTACTTTTCAGGCCCTACAAATAGTATATATTGACTAATAATGTGATTTACCATGCTCTTTTTTGTTTTTGTTATTTCTTTCCAACTTTTTTCCTTGGTATTTTAACCCAAATAAATTGTTTTTTTCTTTATAATGTTTATAATCCTTATGAATTTGAGAATTTATATGTAAAAGTAACAAATCTGATTCTAACATATTGACTTTTTTTTGGTTATCCTTTAATGCTTCATCGTTGAGGATATGTGTAGAACCACAATCTGTTGGCTTTTCTTACTGGGAAAGTATCTGAAAGCTTAAGGATCTAATTTGAGGGCAGAAATGATAATATTCTTCTTTAGGCAGATTTATTTTCTGCAAAAATTGATGTTTGTTGAATTGAATGGCCTCATTCAATTCAAGCATCTTGTAAATAGAGAGAAAATGAACACGTTTTCCAACCTGACTCTTCTAACATACAGAGATCTGATCAGGTTATTCCACTCCTCAGAAATCATAAAAGGCTCCCTATCTTATCCTTTTGAACCAGTAGTTACGATCTCAATTTGTTCTGTGTCCTTGTTATAGGGTTTGAAGTATATAAGTATATAAATGCTTATATATAACAAAGATTATAGCCTTTGAAATAAATTGTTGGACTCTCCACAAAATCTGAAATGTGGAAAGGAGTAAATTCTTTGGGGGCAGGGAAGAAGTCTGGTGGATGTGTATAATTCATATACCTTTTATCTTTAAAGATAGGGTGTCCTTTATGGGGTGACCTTGTAAATAGTTACTTGCTCATAGTTGACAAGTAGGGAAGCATATTGATAGGGAAGAATGCATTGTTAAAAATAAACAGAATATGTTAAAATAGGCACATTTAAAAAAACTTAACTGCTAGGCTGCTTTAGGGGTTTTATATATGTATATGTATATATGTGTATGTGTGTGTGTGTATATATGTGTGTATATATATATATATATATACACACACACATATACATACTTTTTTTTTCCTTCTCAAAGTAGGAGAATTGAATTAAATTAAAAAAAGGGATAGTATTTTTTTTAGGGTATATGCTTAATTTTGCAGATTACCAAAGTCACCAAATGGATTTAAGAAATAGCCTTTCCTAGTTAGTAGAATGGTCACTCATTTCGTTTAGGGTATTACATAGAAATTTAGAGCTAGAAAGGATTTGAGAAATTATTTAAGGGAGGCATATGTGGTGTGATAGAAGTAGCATGGCATGCAAGTTCAGTGGCCAGAGTTTTAGTCCTATCTCTGCTGGTTAGCTTTGTAATTTAGAATTACAAAGAACTTGTTAACTTTATCCCCAGAGAGCTCGGTTTCCATATCTGTAAAGTGAGAGGCTTATATTTCTATGCCTAAGCATCCACTGTCCTGCCTAGTGCTGGTTTGGGATTCTGCCTGCAGGCACCCTGCCAGTGAATTCTGACAGTTAGTGGGAACATCTGCTAGAGAGCCATCTCATTAGCCTAGCCAGCCCCCTAGTGTTACTGTTTGTCTGCACAGCCATTAATTGCACTTGGAGCCTTGTGAAGCTTACACTAGGAGTGGAGAATATTTAGTTTGTCTTTTTTTCAACCAACAGATACCTTCTAATTTTGAATAGCTTGTGGCCTTGTAGGGCAAGTATTTTGAAGAAAATTTCAGGCTAATAAAATTAAGTCCCCTAACTTACAGCCTTTTGTATATTTAAATAGATAGCTTATATGTATTTGAGTAGCTTATACACATATATGTTGAGTAGCTTATACACGTCATATGCAGTTCTCTAAAGTTTTTATGTAGCATTTTCCTAACAACCCTGTGAAGTGGGTGGTGCAGATATTAACTGCATTTTACAGATTAGGAATTTGAAGCCTAGGTTAAGTTAATTTGCCTATATTCACATTGCTAATGTTGGGGCTAGAGTACTTGGTTTTTTTATTTAAATGGTCATGAAAGGAATATATGAGATCTGACAAATTATGAATAGGAGATGGAATACAAGCATCTATGAGTTCTTAAAAAAAAGGCAGTTTAAAAAAATCTACTTTTTTGGGAAAAATTCTCTTATGTTGAAAAACCGCTTACCACAATGACATGCGGGCAAAGAACGGTTTGTGTTATTTGTGTTTAATAGTTAGCACTATGTGGATATGTAATCAGTTAAGTAACAACAGAGTTAACTAACACTAGGTTTCTTGTATCTCTTAAAAAAATTGTGATAAATTTTTGAAATGGAATGAGCCTTACACTATGTGTTTTATAATTCAGAATGCTCTAAGCCAAGCAGAACTTTGGGCTTTCCCCATTCTTTGTCAGGCATTCATTTCCTGGCAGGGTGAGTCCCTTCTGTGCTGAAGGAACAGGAAAAGGAGAAGTGTCTGGAGATTTAGAAACCTGTGGTTGATCTGAGAAAGTTAAGGCAGGTTGGTGGCACAGTGGGTGGAGCCAAGGCTTGGAGTCAGGAAGAACCTAGTTCAAATTCTGCCTCAGAATTTGGGTCATTTGTGTCCTCTTGGTCTGTAAACCCAATAGGGACTGAGTGCTAACTCAGGGTTAGTTGTTGTACTAGGCAGGTGGCTGATGTTGTCCTGTCCTCTACAAGCTTTTGATCTCAGATGAATAAATGGGACATGGACATACAAGCAAGGGGAACTGTCATTGTAAACATTTAAGTAAAAATTATATTATGTGTATCAAAGAGTTAAGAGAATTTAGTGATGATAATAAATAAAGGAATTTGGCTAAAATAGGAAAAACTATATTTTTGGATCCTGTGTTTTTATATCCTGTAACCACAGGTGTCTGTCCCTCAAGTAAAGAAACTCAGGAGATTTTTTGGAGGACTTAATTTAAAATCAATACAATCCATTAACATACTTGAACATAACACATACACATTTCTAGTTGTTGTAATAACATCTTTTATTTTAGACCCTCCATTAAACTGCTATTCGTATGCCTTTATTTTGGTATGAAGGAACTCTGGGTTCTCCAGGCCAGGATGTGACCCTTGTTTGTGCCAGTGGAGAGAAAACTCTGGCAGGTCTCACCCGAATGTCTATGGGCCCAGGGATAGACTTTCCCTGTCCTAGACCCATTCTAGTTAACCTTGGAGAGGCCCATCACCAGATGACTGGCAATTAGGTTATGTCTTGTTGGTCAAAGAAATTAATGAAAGGTTATCTCCCTTAAGTATAGCAGTGGTTGCCATTCTTGTCTCTGAAGGAAATACCCAAATTCATGAAATCACAGCTCTTTATTGAAGTATTTAAATATTTGTGCATAGAATCTTATCACTTAAATTACTTTGCACATAAATTCTCATTTTTTAATACACATTATCTTAGCAATTTTGTTAAGCCAGAGTTTTTTCATACTCCTTACAGGCATGAAACTTTTTAACCATGAAAGAAGAATATCTTACAACCTTTTTCAGTGGGTTTAGGGTTTTTGTTTTCTTTTTTTTTATTAATTTATTTTGACTTATCAACAATCACTTCCATAAGCTTTTGAGTTTAAAATTTTTCTCCCTTTCCCTCTCCGCCTCCCTCCCCAAGATGCAGTCTGATATAGGCTATACATATACATTTCTATTAAACATATTTTCACATTAGTGATATTGTAAGGAGGAATTAGAACCAATAGGAGGAACCACAAGAAAAAGGAAACAAAACAAAACAAAAAAGAAGAAAAAAATAGCAAATAGTATGGTTTGATCTGCATTCAAACTCCATAGTTCTTTCTTTGGATGTGGATAGCATTTTCCATCATCTTTGGAGATGTCTTAGATCTTTGTATTTCTGAGAAGGTCCATCAATATCAGTCATCTCACAACATCACTGTTACTGTATAGAGTGTTCTCCTGGTTCTGTTCATTTCACTCAGCATCAGACCATACAAATCTTTCCTGGTTTTTCTGAAGTCAGCTTGTTCATCATTTCTTATAGCACAGTAGTATTCCTTTACATTCATATACCACAGTTTGTTCAGCCATTCCCCAATTGATGGGCATCCCCTCAATTTCCAATTCTTGGCCACCACAAAAAGAGCTGCTAAAAATATTTTTGTACATGTAGGTCCTTTTCCCATTTGTATGAATCTCTGTGGGATATAGCCCTAAAAGTGCTGTTGCTGGGTCAAAGGGTATGCCCATTTTTATAGCCCTTTGGGTATACTTCCAAATTGCTCTCCAAAATGGTTGGATTGTTTTGCAACTCCACCAACAATGCATTAGTGTTCCAATTTTCTCATATCTTCTCCAACACTTATCAGTTTCCTGTTTTGTCATGTTGGCCAATCTGATAGGTGTGATGTGGTACCTCTAAGTTGTTTTGATTTGCTTTTTCTAATCAATAGTGATTTAGAGCATTATTTCATATGATTATAGATGGCTTTAATTTCTTCATCTGAGAACTGCCTGTTCATATCCTTTGACCATTTATCAATTGGGGAATGACTTGTATTCTTATAAATTTGACTTAATTCTCTATATATTTTAGAAATGAGGCCCTAATCAGAGAGACTGGTTGTAAAATTTCTTTCCCAGTTTTCTACTTTCCTTCTAATATTGGTTGCACTTACTTTGTTTGTGCAAAAACTTTGCAATTTAACATAATCAGAATTATCTGTTTTGCATTTTGTAATGTTCCCAATCTCCTGTTTGGTCATGAAATCTTCTATTCTCCATAAATCTGACAGGTAAACTATTCCTTGCTCTCCCAGTTTGCTTATCAGCCTGTATATCTAAATCATGAACCCATTTTGACTTTATTTTGGTATATGGTGTGAGATTTTGGTCTATGCCTAGTTTCTACCATGCTCTTTTCCAGTTTTCCCAGCAGTTTTTGTCAAAGAGTGAGTTCTTATCCTAGAAGCTGGGGTCTTTGGGTTTATCAATTGGTAGATTACTATAGTCACTGACTACTGTGTCTTGCATACCTAACTTATTCCACTGATCTACCACTCCATTTCTTAGCCAGTACCAAGTAGTTTTGATGATTGCTGCTTTATAATACAATTTAAGATCTGGTATGGCTAGGC
The DNA here is from genome assembly GCF_003287225.1 of Phascolarctos cinereus. Taxonomy (NCBI): domain Eukaryota; kingdom Metazoa; phylum Chordata; class Mammalia; order Diprotodontia; family Phascolarctidae; genus Phascolarctos; species Phascolarctos cinereus. The sequence goes on along the minus strand of NW_027555847.1, from coordinate 545,928,384 downwards.
CACCTTCCCCTGCATTTCTTTTGTTAGTTCCCTTGATATTCTGCCTTTTGTTATGCCAAATGAATTTTGTTATTTTTTTTAGCTCTATAAATAGTTTGATTTGTATGGCACTGAATAAGTAAATTAGCTTAGGTAGAATTGTCATTTTTATTATATTAGCTCGGCCTACCCATGAGCAACTGGTGTTTTTCCAGTTATTTACATATATTCTCATTTGATCATCACAATTCTATGAGGTAGGTGCTATTATTATCCCCATTTTGCAAATGAGGAAACTGAGGCTGAGAGGTTAAATGTCTTGCCCAGGGTCACACAATTAGTAAGTGTCTAAGGCAGTATTTTAATTCAGGTCTTCCTGACTCTGGGTCCCATGTTATTTGCTGTACCATCCAACTGTCTAAAGCAGATTTTATCATTAATTTAACTTTTTTTTAAATTTGCAGGTGAATATTAGATTGCTTACTTTCTTAGGAAGGGGCTGGGGGGGAGGGGAGGGAGAAAATTTTAAAAAATGAATGTTAAAAATTGTTTTTACATGTAATTGGAAAAAATACACTATTACAAATAAACTTATGGATGAGGAAACTTAGATATGGAGAAACAATTTTATTTGTCTAAGGTCACATACTAAGTATCAATTTTCCCCTCATCCATTGCCCATTCTATGATAAAGAAAAAAAAATACAGGTCTTCTTGGTAATATTGCTGCCCTTTTCCCTTCTCCCCCAACTCTCACCACAGAGGATTATGACCCCATTAATCTATTGCTAGCTACATTCTGAACAATGCCTCAGCTCTGCTAGAACAGCAAAAAACCAGGAATTTTGCCTTTAGAAAGGATGGAGAGCAGGAAGAATTTTGCAATGATCTATTGTAGTACACTGTGGCCAGGACTTGTGCTTCACAAGGGAAGTAGCAGGTCCTGGGGAGCAGATGGGATTTCAAGTGGGAAATCTCTAGGCTGTGAAGTAGATAGGATTAAAGCCACATAGGAACTATTGGATATGGCTTACCTAATGCCTTTGTCAGGTAGGCAGCTAGAGCAGAAAGGTTTCTTTGTTTCTTGCATTTTGGAAGGTTTTGCATTACTGATGTGGTCCGAATGCAGAGTATCCACTGAGGCAGCTTCCTGACTTCTCAGACCTGGCTGATTCTCCACTCTATGTTGGACACTTATGTCACTGCCTATGCCTTGTCTCCATGGAGAAAAAGAGAGACAAGGGAAGTCTTTGGTACTCACCTGAACCAGAATTCTTAATACATATTCTAAGCTCTGTGTTTGACAACTATATTCTTAAAAGCTAAGAAGAAACCTTCTTTTGTACTCCTTGCCTGTATTGGGTCAGTAATTCACATTGCTCTTGATACCTGAGGTTAGGACTGCTATTAACAGCCTTCTAGGACACATGCAAAGGGTTTGTGATATTTTTTCTTTCTGCCATGGCCAGGTGATTGTTATCTTTGCTCAGAGGGAATGCTGGCCTCCCTCCTGAAAGAAAAGTCGGAGAGCTTATCAGGTTATCAGGGAGAATGAAATGTCCCTTTCAAAAAGAAAGTGGAAAAAGGGCATTATTGTGAAAACTAAGAAAAAAGAAAAAAGAGGGCAATTCTGTTTTGTGTCAAGAGTTTGGAAGGTGGAAGAATGTGATCCAGAGTTTGAGAAAGGGAAGAAAGAACAATGCCAACATTTGGAATGAGAAGGTTCTTTGCAAAGAGAAGAGAGGAGCTGCTTGTCCTTCTGAGAATGGTAAGGAAGATGGACAGGTTAGCGCAGGTAAGAGTTCCTTTCATGAGTCAGAGGAAGAAGAGACAAGTGATGGTGGTTGGACTTCCTGCTGGAAGTGTGGTACAGAGGCAGCTAGACATCAGCCTGATAACAGAGGGACCTGCTTTCTTTCTGGGTTATGTCTTAAATGTCAAACCTCATGTCTGCCACCTGCTTGTGGCAGTTAATGGGTACACAGACAATACTGTGCAAAGGAGCCTAAATATTGCTAAAGATAATAAAGTCTTGGGCAAAAGATAAAGGAAAATCTTAGGACAAATGAGTGTTTTCATTGTTGCTATTGTTTAAAAGCAAGGGCTTCAGAAAAGAAAGGCAGATTTGGGATTAAGAAGATGCAGTCTGAGAATTTGGATACCTGGATAATCTGGAGCATAGCTTAAATTAGAAGAATGCTGGGCTCTTGGCCAGTGATGGAATGCACCTAAAAAGACCTGGACGGATTGTGTTTACCTAGAGGTTTATAAATCTAATCCAAATGGCTTTTCAAAAAGGAAAGAGGAGGGGGAAAACTGCCTCTGAATTGGTTCCAAATTAGATACCATTGTGCATGGGTCGGGAACCTGTGGCCTACTTGTGGCCTTGAGGCCACAGGTTCCTCATTCTTGCCATAGTGATAACTTAGAGAAGCAGCTATAGTGTACCTAGAAGAATGCTAATGCAGCCACCCAGAAATACACCAGAGGCAAAATCCAGGAAGGTAGCCACCTGTAAAACCCATGGACCACACAAACAGGCTGCACACAGTATGACTAACATGCAGGGTGAGCTTATAGCTCATAACCCAAGGAAGCAAATTTGATATCCTTAAGGCTTGGTGGGATAGAACTCCTGACAGAAATGTGAATCTGGAAGAATGTACCTTATTCGAAAGAAACGAGTAAAAGTATTGCATTATAGGATCATATGCTCCTTTGAGGAAATTCAGAAACCAGAGGGGTAAGTATTGCAGGTCTTATTAAGCTAAAGAGTGATAGAAGTATGAAAGAAGTGATCATCATCATAAGGAGATATATACATATATATATATATATATATATACATACATATATATATACATATATATATATATACACACACACACACACATATACATACATATATATATGTATGTATGTATGTATTCCATATACCTCTTAGGCAAAGAGAAAAAATAGATGGATTTTGATCACAAGCCTGGCTTGGAGGCATGATTCAATAGTAATGAGAGAACTTACCATTATTTTGAAATCTTCTGGAGCTTTCTGCTGAAAGCGAAGTGGCTAATAATTCCTTGGCTTACTTTACTGATGATTTTATCTGTCAATGGGGAGAAACCAATGATCTGTTTATTACCAAGAAGGAGGTTGCTGCGGTGGAAATGATGGGAACCAAGCGGTGGGGAACAGTGATTGCTTTCTCCTTGTGATAAAGGAGAAGAAAGCTGGGCATAGTCTGATATACATTCTTAGCTTTGGGAGAGCAGATTTTAAAAGGATAGGTAGGATCCTGTAAATTTTGCAGGGAAAGATGGCCTGGAAGAATGGAAATCTTTCAAGAAGACAATTCTGAAAACAAAGAAACAATTCCTATGAATAGAAAATAGGGAGAGTCTTCTAAAGGCACCAAGAAGAATATAAAGGGAATTCATGCTACTGCTTAGGTGTTAAGAAGACATGTACAGAAAATGGATGCAAGGGCAGAGAATGGATGTTGAATATAAAAGTTTGGCACAGCCGTAGAAAGGCAGGAATTCTAAAGCTTATAAGTAGCCAAGGGTGATGAGGAAAACTAAGGAGAGCAAAATGAAGATTTTTTGTTCTATCAAAGGAGGGATGTGACTGCTGCTTACCATGGATGTGTCAATGCTGTGGATGGTGGAATGAAAGCAGAGCTGCTCAAATCCCTTCCAGCTCTAGGTTTTTGGTTCCAAGTTTTAATTTGCTTCTATTTTCTTTGCCAGGGAGTACATTCTTTGTAAAGCACAGAACAAAAATGGCTCATAGGAAGTTGATACCCACAGTATGTAAGGAGGGTAATAAGAGCACTTAACTTGACCTTGATGAGCTCATCATCAGGTCCAAGTGTATCACATCTGAGGACACTAAAAGAACTGGTGAATGTTATTATTGAGCAGCTCTTAGTGATCTTTGCAAAGTCGTGGAGAGACTAGGAAAAGTACTGCGAGACTAGAGTAGGGCACACGTCCCAGCTTCTAAAAAAAGGAGAGTGAGCATGGAGTCTCCACATCAGAGGCCAGTGAACTTGATTTCCATTTTTGGCAAAATTCTAGGAAGTGCTTTAAAGGGATGATTAATGAACATCTGGAAAAGAAAGCCACGATTACAAAGGGCCAGCATGATTTTGTCAAACCAATTTAACTTCATTTCCTTTTTTTGAAAAAGTTACTGAGACTGGCAAAATCAGGGGGTTATTGTAAATAAAGTGCATACACCTTAGCAAAACAACTGACAAGATCTCTTGAGCTTTTCTTTTGAAACACACAGTAGTATAGTTAGGTAGACTTAAGAATTGGTTAAATGGTTGGGCTGTAAGAGTGGTCAATTAATGGTTCAATGTCATTTGGGAAGGGAGGGGCCTTTACTGGAATGCCTCAATCATCTGTTTAATGTTTTGAATAGTCAGGAAGTAAATCTGAAAAAGTTTCAGATGTTTTTGTGGACTACAAGCTCAGAATGAGAGTATAGTGTGATAGGACAGCAAAAAAACAAACAAACCCCAAAACAACAACAATAATAACAATTGATATGGTCTTAGCCTGGGACCAGGACACTGTCCCTGCACAAGGCTCTCATCACCTCAGACCCAGACTATTACAACAGTCTCCAGATACATCCCACCTTCAAGTCCTTCCCCAGTTAAATCAATCCTCCCAGTTTCCAAAGTACTTAAGCATAGGTTTGACCATCACTCCTTTACTTAGTATACTCCAGTGTCTCCCTGTATCTCCAGGATCAAATACAAATTCTTCTGTTTGGCTTGAAAAGTCCTTTGAAACCTAGTTCCACTCTACTTTTCCAGCCTTCTTATACATTAAATTGTTTTATGTGCTCTGTAGTCCAGCCAAATTGGTTTTTATGCTGTTCCTCACCCATGGCATTTCCTACCTCCACGCCTTTGTATAGACTGTTCTCTAGGTTTGGAATTTGTGCCCTTGCTCTACTTCTTAAAGTCCCAAGTTAATTTTGTTTAGATTAAATTTTGTTTCTTTTACCTCTGGAGATGGGTAGGATGCTTCATCAGTGATTCTCTGGAATCATGGTTGATCAGATTATGAGTTTCAAAGTTGTTTATTCTTATAATGAGTTTACTGAATAAGTTACACACCTTTGCTGCTCACTTCACTCTGCATCTGGTTGTACAAGCCTTCTCAAATTTCATTAAAATTGTCTCCATCATCATGTCTTAGAACACAGTAGCATTCCATTATATTCTTATACCGTAACTTGTTTAGCCATTCTTCACTTGATGGGCACTTTCTTAGTTTCCACTTCTTTGCCACCATAGAGAATGTGCTTACAAATATTTTCATACAAATGGGTCCTTTTCTTCTTTTTTTCATCTCTTATAGTCCTGGTAATATTGTTGAGTCAAAGAGTATGACTTGAGAGACATGGTTCCATATTACTTTCCAAAAAGACTAGACCAATTTATTTTGTATTAACGTGAACCCCAAGTTATTTTGAATGTTCAGCTCAAACACCCTCCAAATGAAGCCTTTGTGATGGAATGAAATGAAGCCTGATATCCCCTTTCCTTCCCCCCAGCAGCTAATTCTACTTCCTGTTACCTTGTATTTTGTATATACTCAACTTGTTTACACATTTTATTTTCTGATAGAATATCAGTTACATCAGGGTGGAGACTGTTTCATTTTTGCCTTGGTCACCCAGCTGCTAGGCTTTGTTTCTTTTAGTAGTCTGTAGGTCAGAGGGGCCAAGGCTAGAGCAGAGGCCTGAATATTTAGCTCATTTCTCAGGATCGAGGAAGAGCCAGGATCCTGCTGAATCCATCCCCTAACCCTTAATAAATACTTGTTGATTGTATTTTGCATGTAGTATGCTTAACAAATGTTTCTTCCTCCATTCATCGGCTAAGGAGGTGATAGTCCTATAATAATATGCTTTGGTCAAACCATACGTGGAGAATTTTGTTCAGTTCTGCTTGCCACATTTTAGGAAGGAAATAGCTGGAAAATGTCCACAGAATGGTGGTCTGGATGGTAACAGGCCTTAAATACTTTCTTCAAAGTTGAAGTAACTCTGGCCTTGTTTACCCTGGAGAAGATGGATATTGCAGTGAACTCTATTTTCAATTAGTGTGACCATTTCTAAATAGGTATTTTCAGTGGATCATGGAGATCGTAGTGATTCTGTCACAGAAAGAGCAATGGAGTTATAGTGGAAAGAGTACTAGATTTGGAAGTCAGAAGACCTAGGATCAAGTCATGACTGCCACTTACTGTGACCTTGGGCAGATCTTTGAACCTCAGTTTCCTTATCTCTCAAGTGACTGTTGATTCAGGATAGTTGTGATAAAATGCTTTGCAAACCAATAAAGTCCTAACTTCTTTAGAACTCTCATAAAATCTAGGAGAAAGATTGATGACCATTAGCAATACCTTGAATCCTTAGTGTAGAAATGTTAGGAAAACCTTCAGAACCCACTATAATAATGTCTGTAATGATGACATTTCAGGCACCATTGTATGAGGTTGGAGAGATGTTTTTGAGCCTGCAGTTCTGCTTGGTGTCTCTTAAATTGCAACACATTAGTTAGCTATGTACATAATGGTGAGGAAAAAGGGAACAATGAGCCAGCAGTTCCCTCTGAGTCGTGAGAATTAGTTATAGGGTGAAAAACATAAATATATGAGAAGGAATAGTATTGGACAAAATTGAGGCTTAAATTTGGAAGGGCTTTTCTGTCTCTATTTTCCCCTTGTGGCTGTATTTCATCTTGCTTATCCTTAAGAAAACTATCTTGGAGAGTTGGGAGTGGATCACTTGCATGTGTGTGGGGTGGAGGGGAAGAGAAATTATCTTCCTCCAGGCAGGCAGAATATGTTTGATATTCTAGTCTAGTAGTTTAATTCTGTAAGCCCTTCAAGGTGTGATAAGATCCATTTCAGGTGGTTTTTTTTTTTGGAATCTAGGAACAGTAGAAGAGGCTTAAAGATTTAGTTGTTCTCTTGCCAGATGTCTTGTGTTTTGAGGTTTGGATTTAGTTTGAAACATTTTTAAAATAGTGAAACTTTACTTTCTATAGAAAACCATTTTGTGGTTTAATAGGTCACAGTGGCAGGAAACATGATCCCTTTATTCCACCTGACCTTTTCTTTAATTTACTTCTACTTTTTCTCTTTTCCTTTTCCTCTTCCCTTCTTAGTTTAATCTTAGTTATTTGTTCTTATGTCTCCTTTCACTTCCAGATAATAAATCTTTGATTTTTTTTTAAAGTTAAGCATAATTCCATTGCCTGGCTCCTTAATTACCTGTTAATTCCTTCCTGTTTATGTCTTAAAGCAAATTCCTGGTTATTGTATGCCTGGAATGGAGCTCTTGGGATAAAATAGTTGTCATTTTAACTATGATGCCCTCAGCACTTCATAGGAAGGTCAGATTGCTCTCCCTGGAGGATGAATGGTTCGATTTTTTTCTGGGTAGCTGAAAATGGAAACTTCTTTTTAATTACCAATGTCTCTCTTTCTAAATGTCTTTCTATCTTGCTGTATCCTTTTGCCCCAGGCTTTTTTAGTACCTAATTCTCTTCAAATATGCCTTGGCTATTACTCCCCCCGCCCCATCTCTGCCACCCTAAGTATGTTAAATTGAATTTTTTTTAACCATTCGTTTTTTAACTTTTCTATGCATTATCTTCACAATATTAATTTTTTTCTAGATTTCACTAATAGGTTCAAGTTAGTAGTCAAGAGTACTATGTTTTATTGTTTTTTTTAAGATTTCTATTGAGATTGTTGTCACATTGGTTATATCCAGTTTTACTTTTAGCCTTAACTATCCTACTCCTAGTAAATATTATAATTTATTACTATTGTGTATTTTTGTCATTTCATGATATAACTGATCATTGACAATTACTGTAGGATTCTTTTTAGAGAAAATTTAGTAAATCTGTTTGATGGAATCAAGAGTCCCATTCACCTTCTTTCCTGCCTTCCATTTGATGTTATAACTTTGATAAGAATTTATCCTTTCCAGTGTCCCTCATACTCTGTGCCTGACTTCAGATTACAAAGAGAAGTAGAACTATGGCAGGCATTTACTTTGTTTTATTCACCTTGATCGTGAAACAAGGTCATTCTGGCCTTAAAAGCAGCATAGAATCTTACTTCTCTGGGTTGCCACTGGAAAAAAAAGCAAATCATAATAGCTAGCATTTATATAGTGCCTGCTATATGTGTCAGGTGCTATGCTAAGCACTTTACGAATATTGTTGCATTTGATTTTCACAGTAATCCTAGATGGTGAGTGCTATAATTATCTCCATTTTTACAGTTGAGGAAACCTAGGCAAACAGAAGTTAAGTGACTTGCTCAGGGTTACACAGCTATTAAATATACATATATATATATATATATTAATAAAAATTTATTTATTTTTAGTTTTCAACATTTACTTCCACAAGATTTTGAATTCCATATTTTCACCCCATCTTGCCCCTCCCCCCACCCCAAGATGGCATGCATTCTGAATACCCCTTCCCCTAGTCTGCCCTCCCTTTTATCTCCACCCGCCCGCCTTATCCCCTTCCCCTTCTGTTTTCCTGTAGGGCAGGATAGATTTCTGTACCTCATTTCTTGTATTTCTTATTTCCCAGTTGCATGTGCAAACATTTTTTTAAAACATGCATTTTTAAAACTTTGGGTTCCAAATTTTCTCCCTTCCTCCCACCCCACCCACCCTCATTGAAAAGGCAAGCAAGTCAATACAGGCCATACAGGTGCAGTTATGCAAAACACTTCCATAGTAGACCTCTTGTGAAAAACTAACTCTATTTCCCTTAATCCTATTCTGCCCCGCCCCCCATTTATTCTATTCTTTCTTTTGACCCTGTCCCTCCTCAGAAGTACTTCCCTCTGATTACCCCTTTCCCAATCTGCCCTTCTCTCTATCATCCCCCTGCTCTCATGTCCCTTTTCTCCCCTATTTTCCTGTAGGGTAAGACAGATTTCCATACCCAATTGAGTGTGTATGTTATTCTCTCCTTAAGCCAAATCCTATGAGAAGATTCCCTCATTTCCTCTCACCTTCCTCTGTTTCCCCTCCACTGTAAGAACCTTTTCTTGTCTGTTTTGTGCGAGATAATGTACTGCATTCTACCTCTCCCTTTCTCCTTCTCCTAGTATAATCCTCTCTCACCCCTTAATTTTATTCTCCAGATATCACCCCTTCATCTTCAACTCATCCTGGGCCATCTATCTATCTATCTATCTATCTATCTATCTATCTATCTATCTATCTATCTATCTATCTATCTATCTATCTATCTGTCTATCTGTCTATCTATCCATCTATCCATCTATCCATACATACATATAATTTTTCCCCTCCCACTACCCTAATACTGACAAAGGTCTCATGAGTTATAAATATCATCTTTCCATGCAGGAATGTAAACAGTTCAGCCTTAATAAGTCTCTTATGATTTCTCTTTCCTGTTTACCTCTTCATGTTCCACTTCAGTCCTGTATTTGAAAGTCAAATTTTCTATTCAGCTCTGGTCTTTTCATCAAGAATGCTTGAAAGTCCTCTATTTCACTGAATGACCATTTTTTCCCCTGAAGGATTATACTCAGTTTTGCTGGGTAGGTGATTCTTGGTTGTAATCCTATCTCCTTTGCCCTCCAGAATATTATATTCCATGCCCTCTGGTCCCTTAATGTAGAAGCTGCTAAATCTTGTGTTATCCTGATTGTGTTTCCACAGTACTTGAATTGTTTCTTTCTGGCTGCTTGTAATATTTTCTCCTTGACCTGGGAACTCTGGAATTTGGCTACAATATTCCTAGGAGTTTTCCTTTGGGGATCTCTTTCAGGAGGGAGATCTGTGGATTCTTTCAATTTCTATTTTGCCCTCTGGTTCTAAAATATCAGGGCAGTTTTCCTTGATAATTTCTTGAAAGATGATGTCTAGGCTCTTTTTTGTTGATGGCTTTCAGAAAGTCTGGTAATTTTTAAATTCTCTCTCCTGGATCTATTTTCCAGGTCAGTTGTTTTTCCAATGAGATATTTCACATTGTTTTCTAATTTTTCATTCTTTTGGATTTGTTTTACAGTGTCTTGATTTCTCATAAAGTCACTAGCTTCCAATTGCTCTATTCTAATTTTTAAGGAAGTATTTTCTTCAGTAATCTTTTGGACTTCCTTTTCCATTTGGCCAATTTTTCTTTTTAGGGCATTCTTCTCCTCATTGGCTTTTTGGACCTCTTTTGCCATTTGGGTTAGGCTATTTTTTAAGGTGTTATTTTCTTCAGTATTTTTTTGGGTCTCCTTTAGCAAGCTGTTGACTTGTTTTTCATGATTTTCTTGCATCACTGTCATTTCTCTTCCCAGTTTTTCCTCTACTTCCCTTACTTGCTTCTCAAAATCCCTTTTGAGCTCTTCCAAGGCCTGGGACTGATTCATATTTTTCTTGGAGGCTTTGGATGTGGGAGCTTTGACTTTGTTGTCTTCTTCTGGTTGTATGTTTTGATCTTCTTTGTCACCAAAGTAAGATAATATAGTCTGACTCTTTTTGTGAGGTTTGCTCATGATCCCAGCCAACTACTTGAGTTTTAAACTCTTTGTTAAGGTAAAAGTCTGCTTCCAGTGTGGAGAATGTACTGTCCCAAGCTTCAGGGGTTTGTATAGTTGTTTTCAGAGATACTTGTAGGGACCTGTAAATTTTCAGTTTTTCCAAGGTGGTATGATAAGGGGCAAGGTGTTTACTCTTTTCCTGGCCTGAGCTCTGGTCTTTGAATGACTGGCCACAAGCAGTCTTTTTCTCTCTTGGAACTGTGAGGAGGGTTTGCTCTCCACAGCCACTACAAGCTCCACCGCACCAGCACTCCTCCTCACCCCGGCATTGCCACCCAGAACTGTGACCCAGATCCAAGCACGGGCAAAGCAAGAGATTTCTGCACCAGCAGAGAGATCCCTGCAGTCCCCCTCTGATCAGCTACTTGATTCCCCCTCAGTCTGTGGGCTGGAAGCTCAGTACACAGCCACGGCCCTGGCACCTGCGCTCTGCGCTGTGGAACTGGCTCTGATGTAGCTCCTCTCTCACCGCAAAAACAGACTTTCCCTACTGACCTTCTAAGTTGTCTTTGCCGTTCATGGATTAAGGAGTCTGCAAGCTGCCACAGCTGCCTGTGATTCAGTCCTCTGAGGCCTGCTCTAGGCTCGCTGCGGCCTGCATGCCCATGCCAAACTATGGTCCTCTCCCTGCCCGGTGCAATATGCCTTTCTGATCAACCATCCAGGCTGTTTTGGGCTGGAAATTTGTTTTACTCTGTCTTTTTGTGGGCTCTGCTGCTTTAGAATTTGTTTAGAGCCATTTTTTTATGGGTATTTGGAGGAGTTTGTGGGAGAGCTCAAGCAAGTCACTGCTTTCACGCCTCCATCTTGGCTCCGCCAGCTATTAAATATCTAAGGCTGGAGTTGAACTCAGGTTTTCCTGACTGCAGGTCTAGCATTTCATCCATTGTGCCATTTAATTGTCTCAGATTTTGACATATTGCTCCATTCTCACTTAATGTTGTAGTCATAAAATGGCTTTGCTTTTTTGTTTGTTTAATGGTACCCTTTTTTTTTGAGCAACCATTTAAAAAATATTACCCTCTTACCACACCTTAAAACCAAGAAAAATTCAGTCAGAACTGAATGATTTTGGGACCTTGGAGACATCATATTCACTGTTTTGAACCCTAGCACTTAGCACAGAGCCTGGCACATTGTAAGCACTTAAGTTTGTTAAGTAACTGTCATCTCTTGTCTCTTTACCAAGAGAAGGAAGTTATGTTCTTATCTTTTGGGACAAGGATTGGTTGTTGGATTTCATCTAGAGTTATCCTTTTAGTACTTTAATTTATGTTATTGTAGTCATTGTTCTCCTGGTTTCACTTTCTTCACTCTGCATTAGTTTGTGTGGGTCTGAACATGAGAGTGCAGTAATGTTCTATTACATTCATATACTACAATTTGTTTAGACATTCCCTAATAGATGGGTACTCATTTTGTTTCTAATTTTTTGATACCACAAAAATGCTGATTTTAATATTATGCTTGTGCTTTTCCCCTCCTAGCTGCTATGTAACTTATATTCTTTTTCCCTCATAAAGATTGCCTTTTTGGGTAAACATGCTCAAGCATTGAAAAGCCACATGGAGTGTTATTTCAAGTGGGTCTTGCTGATCTTCACAGCTGCAATGCAGACATTACTGGGAGGTGATATACCCAGCCAAGTGAGAGTTACAGGTGAAGTTTTGCTCTTTTAGGAAAGAAACAAGTGAGCCCCAGGTGTTTCTACTTTAGGTAAAACAGAATGAATGACTCAGTTTGACACTTGGACACCATGAAATTGTTCATTGAACTAAAGGACTTGGCCAGGAGGGTGAGGGTTTGGGGGAACAAGAGAAGAACCATTTCTTAGGTTATTCATTTTAATTTACTTGTCTTCACTTTGATCTTTAGAAAAGATTTTGCCTGTAATGGTTTTGGTTAGCCACATGAGGGTACTCTTGAGTTTTCAAGGGGATCAGAAGGGTGATTAATACCAGAAAAATTTTTCCCCCTCCAAATAAATACTGAACTATTAAAATGATCATTTTGATTTTAATGAGCTATTAGTAAAAGGTTTGGACTACTTAACAGAGTCAGGTGGGACAATGCCTATAGTTTGACTAAGCATAGCTCTGTGATGAGTGGATTACTGCTGTGCCTTTTTTTGGTAGTGAAAAGTAGAGAAAGAGCCCAGTTATCTTTCTGCATATTCTTTCTTCTCATACTAAGATAGGATCATAGGCTTAGAGCTAGGAAGGGACCTTGGTGTTACAGGAGATAGAGCCCTTGACCTGGAGGCAGGAAGAACTGAATTCAAATTTGACCTCAGATACTCAATAGGTATATGACCCTGGGTAAGTCACTTAACCTCTGCCTCTTGCAGTTTCCTTAAATGTAAAATGGCGACCATAGTAGCATCTGCCTCCCAGGGCGGTTGTGAAGATTGAGTGAGATATTATTTATAAAAATGCTTTGCACATAGTAGTTGCTTAATAAATGCTGGTTTCCTTCCCTTTGAACTCATGTCATCGTAGATTTATGACTGAAAGGGACCTCAGAAGTAATTTAAGTTCAACCTTCTCACTTTACAGATGAGGAAACTGAGGCCTAGAAAAGTCAAATGACTTACCCAAAGTCACTTAGCTAGTGAGTATTGGAAGTGGGATTTGAGCTCAGACCTTCCTGTTTCCGAGTCTAGTGCATTGTCCACTATAACAGATTTTCAGTTCATCTCTTTTAACCTTCTTGTTTTACCATGTGAAAATTGAAGTAGGGAGAACAAGTGCCTTTGTCAAAATCTTACTGCTAGTTAGTGGAGGGGTCAGATTCAAGCCCAGGTCCTTTGACTACAAATCCACCATTCCTTTTCTAGCATTTTCTTAGCCCTGACTCTTGTTATCCTCTCCCTTCTTGGTTTTTTTGTTTTTTGTTTTTGCTTTTGGGCAGTTGGGGTTAAGTGACTTGCCCAGGGTCACACAGCTAGTAAGTGTCAAGTGTTTGGTCTGAGGCCAGATTTGAATTCAGGTCCTCCTGACTTCAGGGCCTGTGCTCTATCCATTGCACCACCTAGCTGCCCCTTCCCCCTTCTTGTTGGAGACAAAACAGGCAAGGAGACAAAACACAGAGAGAGATGTTAAATCAGTAATGTACAAATATTTCAAGCATGAGAATCCCTTTTGAAATTCCAATTTTGGAATTCCAATTCAATTGCCTTTCTACTTCTAAACCTATTTTTCTATAATCAATCAATCACTGTACTCCACTTAAAGTAAATGACAGGGGGCAGCTAGGTGGCACAGTGGAGAGAGCACCGGCCCTGAAGTCAGGAGGACCTGAGTTCAAATCTGGCCTCAGACCAAATACTTGGCACTTACTAGCTGTGTGACCCTGGGCAAGTCACTTAACCCCAATTACCTAAAAAAAAAAAGAAAAAAAAGAAAGAAATTCCAATTTTGTGGACCTGCATGTGATAGATGTACTATTTAATATCATTGATTTGGGATGAAAATCTATTCATAAATTCATCAATGCATTTACATTTGTTGATCAAAACAGCTTCTACATTTGAGATATAAGTAATGCATATACATGCAAGACATTATTCAGTCTATGGAAAGCTTTCTTGCTTATTTATTTTACTGAGTCATTGCATATTTTATTGGAGCTAAATAAAGAATATAGTGATAAATCTTAATGTGAATATGGATTCAGAGATACCTTATAATAATTCCAACTTCAGTGCCCCCAGTATGAGAAATGCTGCTACCATATATTGTTCTGCCACTATTTAGTTTTAGCAAATATACTAAAATTGGAAAGATAAGGGGAAAGAATAGCATGTTCTTCCTGGTGCAAGCATGGCAGGAAATTTGAAATGTTCTGGTCTCTATCTCCTTCTTCACAAACCAAGTGTAATTTTTTCTGTTTTAACTCTCATAGCACTTTGTAATTATAAACATTAGTGATAGTAATTTTGTATTTTAGAGGATAGACTAGTCACACGAATAAGGGGATGGGGGTAGACGGGGAAGTGATAACTGATAGACAGCCCTTATGCTCCCCTGCTTTCCTTAACAGTGGCAAGAGAAAGGAAGGAAGGTACCCAGCACATTGAATGGATCTTCTGTGACAAACTTATGGAAGGAATGACATGGATAAGAATTCTCCAGGATAGGCAGGCATGGTTGGGGTTCTTGGAGAGAATAGTTAGTCCAGGTGGCTTCTGAAGTTTCTTCCAACTCTAGATATATGGCCCTACAATCCATATATTATTAATGAGATCACACACAGATTAATTTTTGTATTTGTGTCCATGTCTTATCCCTTCTACTAGATTTGCAAAGTCTTTGGGTTTATAGGACAGTGTTTTATATATCTTTGTATTTCACTTTAGTATGTAGCACAATACCTTGGACTTAGTAAATATTGGATAGATGTGTGCTTGTTTTAAATTATTTCTTGACTTTCTAAGAGACAGTAAGGATGGCTTTGATATCCTGAAAGAGATAAAAAAAAGATAATATAACAGGGGTGGGGAACCTGCAGCCTCCAGGCCACATGTGGCCCTTCAGATTCTCAGGTGTGGCCCTTTGACTGAACCCAAACTTCACAGAACAAATCCCCTTAATAAAAGGATTTGTTCTGTAAAACTCGGATTCAAAGGGCCGCACCCAAGGACCTAGAAGGTCACATGTGGCCTCAAGGCCACAGGTTCCCCACTCCTGACTAGCAACTAATGTTGACCCTTCATGCAACTCAAACCAAGAAAGAAATAGTGTTTTGTGGGAGATGAAGAGAGAAAGAATCCTAAGTTAAATAGGGTCTCACAGACTTAAGCATAGGTGCTCATGGTAATAGAGGAAAAGCTACTTTTTAAGTCGAATCAGTTCCCAAATGATAGCTTTAGTTGCCTGTTTCCTTAGTGTAGTTCAATGTTATTGTGATAATACTTGTGAACAGTTGGTAAGAGGGAAAGAAACCTGCTCAACTCTGTTTTGTGGTTGATTCGTTAGGAGACTAGACTTGGTAACATCACAAAACTCTCTGTGTGTGTGTGTGTGTGTGTGTGTGTGTGTGTGTGTGTGTGATGTACAGGAAGAATGCACCAAAAAGAGTCTAGGATGTCTTGTTGCTTTGTGTAGCTATTGATGCTCTTTGGAAAATGTGGTTGGCTGTTTTAAAAAATTCTCTACCAAGTGACCTTTTTGGGGAAAAATGCTGGTGACGTAGAGTTGAGCTTTTAACTTTTCCTATGAGGTTAATTAAGGATGGCATTTGAGAAGATAATCTAAATTTTTGGATGCCATACCACTGCATTTAAAACTTAAAAAAAATATATTATATACATGTACATCTATATCTATCTATGTATCTATCTGTCTATCTACTATCTTCTATCTATCTGTCTATCTATCTATCTATCTATCTATCTATCTATCTATCTATCTAGCTCCTGTTTGCATGTGGTTTAAAAAGGGCCTCCTTGAGCAAAACTATAAAATCAGTGAAACATTTTTGAGTCTTTTTCTTTCTGTGGTTCTTCAGATCTCTTAATGTGATTTGTGCCTATTTAGTCTTCCTCTTCTGACCACCTCTCTCCCGACCCTGTTTAATTAAATGTCCATATATTTGTGAATTGTGTATATGTACAACAATAACGGGAAAAAACCCCTCAGTCTTTTATAAAGATTTTGATTACTTTTGTCAGTGTTCTAGCTTTTCCCTGGAGCCAGTTCAGGGGCACCTTCCTTGCCTTTGTCCCTAGAATTTTGATCTTTCAAAACTTTTTAAACCTTGTCTGATCATTAAGCCAGAACTGTAGTCACTACCCTCCTGAACTTCTTTGGTCTCTTAGTCTGCTTAGCTCACCAGTTACAGAGGTCTGCTGTATTGGATCTCTCATTACTATTTCTTACTTCTGCTGTCACCACTGTAATTGCATGCTGTAGTCTGGCATCCCTCATTATCCCTGTTTTTCCCCATTATTACCCTATCTACCACACATTCCAGATCTCAAGTAGAGATTTTCTAGGATTTATTTGTAAGCCTTTTCCTTTATAATAATACATCCTATATATATATAGGAAAACTATCCACTTCCAGAGTGGAACTACCCAGTCCTGGTACTTGGGCTTTCTAATCTGATTGTTTAAATTTTCTCAGCCCCATCTCAAGATGCATGGTCCTCTCTAGACTGGGAGGGAGCCACTCCTTGGGGATGCTATAATAGAATAGTTCCTTTCCATCCCTTAACGTCTCCCTTTCCCCACCTCTCCCCTACACATGAGATACTTCTGCCTGGATTTGATAGATTGAGCTTACGTTATCACTCATTAATTCCAAACTCATACTAAAACCATCATCAGGAAGACTTCTCATTGCCTAGCAGATTTTTGTGTTATCTGCCCACATTTCTAAATGGTCATCTGTTATTTAATTTTCCAAACCAATGACAAGACAAGGAAATACAAACAGGTAATGTTCTCATCATTTTTTGATCCAGCCCCTGACTGTTGCAAAGAATACAAAACACACTCTGAAAATATATGGGGACAAGCTGTTTGTCAACTATTTGTATATGCTTGTTTACAGTTTTGTTACCTCTTTCAAAAGTATTTATATCCTGAGGATTTCCTTAGCCCTCATGTATATATAAATATATGTATGTAATATAAATATATAGTATATATAATATAAATATGTATGTATGTAATAGAAATATATAGTGTTTTGCAGACCTTAAAGTTCTGTATAAATCAGCTGAAACAATGAGGCACTCTGAGGAAGATAGAGGAAGCATCTTGTGCCAAGCATGGCAAACCACCACCAACCTCCCTTCGTACATGGATGGAGATAGCCCAGGACCCTGAACCTAAGAGCCTTGGGAATAGCAGGAGGCCTCTCCAGTTTCCCCTAGCTGTGAGTGCCTTCCTTTCTGAGATTACCTTCCATCTACTCAAATGAGATCGAGATAAATGAGATCAAATGAGATAATATATGTATGTAATATATGTATGTAATATATGCAAACCTTAAAGTATTATATAAATGCTAGTTATCATCATCATCATCACCATTACCATCATTGCTCTGTATTTATCTTGTATGTGCCTAGTATTTACATATTGTCTACTCTGTTAGGATGTGAGCTTTCTCAAGGGCAAGGACTTTGTGTCTTTCTTTGTATCCTTTACCCTTGGCATAGTGCCTGGCACTTAGTAAGTTTTAATGAAAGCCTTTTTGATTTGTCTGATTCCCCCCCTCCCCCTGCCCTGACATCTCCTTATTTTAGAGTAAACATGACTAATAAGACTAAAATTTTAAATCCACTTGATGCTTTCTAAAACAGAATTTCATTTTCTGAAACAATTTCATTTTTTATGAATTTCTTTCTGATGCAACTTTATCAGAATTCTACATCTTGCCCCCAAAATTGTAGGCTTGTTTTAACTAAAAGCACATGTATCAGTTGTGCATATTTTAGCTATGTTAGTCATAATGATCAGTCATTCTCTAAAACGTTCCCAGAGCTTGTGATTCAAATTTATTCTGTTTATCTTTGCAAAGAGCATATGAAGCCCTTGGGTTCTAACAAGAAAACATTACTTAAACCAAGTGTTTTCACTGAATTCCAGAGTTTTCAGAATTTGTTGTCTTTCCTAGTTCACCACATCATAAGGGAATTTACTCTCTATCAATTTTTCCTTTTTTTTAAAAAAATATTTTTATCAAGTGTTTTCACTGAGGTTGGAGAATAACAGTTTTACTCCACTGCAGAACTAACCTATTCATCTGAATAACTCTTACTTTTTCTCTTCCTTCTCTTCGCCTTCCCCAAACCCTTGTTCCCTTTATAATTTCATCATTTTTTTTTAAGGCTAGTCTTTTCCTTTTAAACTCCTGGGGGAACCTAGTTCATTTTTTGACTACTCTCATTATTAGGACATTTTCCCTTCTATTGAACTGACATCTGCTTCCCTGAAACTTCAACACATTTGTCTTTTTATTTCTACCCTCTGGGGTAAAGCAGAATGAATCTAATTTAGTCCTTCAGGTATTTGGAAACCACAGTCACATTCTCTAATTTTCTCTAGGTTAAGCATTTCCAGTTCCTTGAATGGATTCTTTTCAACCAACTTATTAAGCCTATTGGGCAACAGTAAAGAGAGATTTTTTTTTTAAGGAAGGGGCTACTGTACCCTTAAGATTGACCCTAACACATATAAGTCAAGAATTTGGGGAGCCTTTTTTGCAGTGGCTTAAGTTTAAATTATGTGTTTCTGCATTATCAGTCAGCTAGTAAACCCTTTTCCCACATAATATTTAAACTATAACTAGGCTTGCTCTTTCTTAGTTCTCTTATTCCCTCATAGTTCTTATCTTTAAATTCTTATTCCCTCCAGTAAATCAGCCACATCTGAGCACTTAGTTTCCCATATTTCCTAGAGTTCCATCCAATCCTTTTGTCCTTTTGTTAATGGCTGAATAAGTTAATAAGAAGAAAGGGACCCTTTTCTTGACTTAGAACTGGAGCTGCTTAGGTTGTGTCTCCATCTGTTGCTGTGCCATCCTGTCTTCATAGAGTAGAGTGGGAAGAGGAGAAAATTTAAAGTCCAAGTAGTCCCTGACTTACCCAATTTATGAATGACCAGCATATAAATTTATGAATGGGTGATATACCTCTATGCCCCCACTTTCCTCTTCTGAATCTTCATAACATCTCTACTACCTCTGTTGAGTCCTTTGCCAAAAAGAGACATTATTTTTAGACACTCATCTACCTTCTTTATAGGCTTGAGCCCTGAAGAAAATTCAGCCGGAGAAATTTTTAGAGGTTCTGCCTTTTCTCTGCCATTTCTATGCTTACTCTCACCTAATAACCCTGTAGGGAATTAAGGAAAAGTAACATATAGATGGTGCTGAGATTATATATTCCCCAACCACTGTATTCTCAGTCATGGATATGATTGTAGTTCTGTGCTGGAGGTAGTAGGGAGGGAAAGCTGCTGCCTGACCAGCAGATGGTTGTTATCTTATAGTCTAATAAGAATTGTTAAGACATTTCTAAATGACACGCATGGCCAGATTCTGCTTCTTCAGAGTACATTGGTATACTTGTCTTATTGAACGGGTGAAATTCCCCTTTCTTTAACTTTGCTTGGAGAGTTCATTCACTGGATACTGTTTGGCTACAGAGTTGGCATTGGGCCCTCTACTGCCCTTTAGAACTTGTTCTTGAGATAGTAATTGATGAGTTAGTTCGAGTATTGGTTTGACTTCTGAGTAACTATTTTAGGTAGCGGATTTGAGTGTTGAGTCCTTAAAGATGAGAAGCTATGAGTAGCTGATAGGTAATAGGAGTCATTAGTTTTTAACTCTCAGTCAGATCCCCTGTTCTGTTTTACTTAATGCTTTATTTGCCTTTCCCCTTGTTCATCTTTTAATCTAATAGAAAAAAAAAGAATTAAGTAACTTGGAGTAATTAGGAAAAAAGTTCACCAGAGTAGATTCTCCCCTCCCCCTCCAACCTCTTATTGTAACTAATTTGAGTATAGTATACTCTTTATAAAGACACCTCAAGGGAAAACAAATCCTTGATGGAAATCAGTTAAAGTGTCGTATTACAGTGTATGAGCTGTAAGCAGTGGTTGGTGAATTAATAAGTTCTCACAAACCTTCTTGGGATAAGTAGGTCAGGTATAAGTTTCAGTCAGATTTTCCACATTTTTTAAACAACCCAGAGTAAAACGGGCCATAAATAAGCAAGCTTTAGACATGTCAACTTTTTAAACTGAAAGTGTTTAACTTGTTCCTTTCAATTCCCTCTTTCACTAATCTTTTTTGGCATTAAATTTTTCTTTCTCTGCTCCTCCCCTTCTTCTTGAAAAAGGGCTTCAAACCTTTAATTTCTAATTTCCTTTCAATAATTAGTTAGTCTCATTAAAATTTGTTTTTTTTTTTTACCAATTTAATTCTTGATTCTCTTGGGAGTGCCTCATAACACTCATAAAATCCTCCTTTTTCCTTTTGAATGATAAATTCTGTTTTTCAATTAAAAAGCATTTATTTTGTCTTCCTCTCACTTCCATTGAAAGGAAAAATAGTGAACATTTAGCATTCTGCTAAACACTGGGGATACAAATAAAGGCAAAAGAATACTTGCTCTCAAGGAGCTGACAGTTTAATGGGGAAGATAATATGCAAATAACTATGTACAAATAAGATGTTATACAGGGTAAATTGGAGATAAGCATCTGAGAGAAAGCATTAGAATTAAGGGAGATTGGGAAAAGGCTTTCTGTAGAAGGTAGGACTTTCCTTAGGACTTGAAGGAAGCTAGGGAAGCCATGTGGCAGAGATGAAGAGAGCATTCTAAACATGGGAGACAGCCAGTGAAAATCCCCAGGGTTGGGAGATAGAGTGTCTTGTGCAGGGATCAAGGAGACCAGTGCCACTGGATGGGGAGTGAGTAAAGATGTTAGAAAAGCAAAACGAAACAGAACAAACAAAAAAAAAACAACAAACCCAAACCTGGAAAAGTAAGCAGGGGACTGATTATGCAGGACTTTGAACACCAAATAGAGGATTTTATATTAGAACCTGGAGTGTGATAGGAACCCACCAGAGTTTATTGAGTAAGGGTGTGTCTGTGACTTGGTCAGATCTGTGCTTTAGAAAGATCTCTTTTGCAACTGAGTGGAAGTAATGAGGAGGGTCTTGTAGCCAGGAGATCAACTTGCTAACTATTGAAGTAGTCCAGGCATGAGGTCATGACAAAACCTTTTTAAGAAAAATGCCTACTAAGCAAAACAAAATTCCCGCATCGTCCATACCCATAAATGTATGTTTTATTCTATATCTCGAATCCATTACCTCTCTGGGAAGTCCTCCACTGATCTGCATGGCAGTCTTTTTGTAGCAGTATAGCCCTGTGAGGCAAGCTCCAAAGCTAAAAGCCCTAGAGTCACTGTGTTAGATTAATCCCCCCTTACCCCTCCATTTATGGATGGGCAAACTGAGGCCTGAGGCTATACAATAAATTTTAGAACCAGTGCTAGAACATGACTCTTTCATCTGAACTCTTTCCATGATGCCTTATTTCTGGACTTACTCTAATAGAGTGGAAGTCAGTGTTCCCTCCCCTCCCCCCCCCCCCCCTTGAGGTGAATGGACAAGAGGCTCTTTGCAAGACGACATCACTCCTAAATGTAGGGATTTGAGAATTACAGATGCCTCCTTTTCAGTATCAGCACTTTAGAAGCAGTGCTATTTACAGCTCACCATAGCTTCCCTCACTCCCCCCTAAGGCAAAAGGGAATTGACAGTCACTTGCTTGACAAGCCTGCAGAGAGCTAAATACTTCTCATTAGCCAGGTGCTAGTGCTGCCTTGCTACAGGAATGTCACTGCTGGGCCTGTGACTTTGTGCAGCTAGGCTCTGCTTAGGGTGCCTTCATGCTGATTCTGTGATGGCCTTTTAAGGAGGATTTGTCCAGAGCAGGAAGAAGAGTAGAAAGAAATAGACTATTGAGTATTCTTTTAACTCTAAACCAGAGAGTATATTGAAGACCCATAGGATAAATGAGATTGTACCAATTGCTCTGATAGCTGGATGTGGAGGTTGTTTGCACCAGTTGGACAAGGTGACTTCTGACCTCCTTTCCAACTTTGTAATTTTGGGAATATAGAGAAGGTACTGCTTCAAGAGATAACAATTTGTCAGATATATTGTAAAGGGGACTCTAATTCAAGTAAAAGTTGGATTAGAAGGCCTCTAAGGGCTCTTTCTATTCTGGGACTCTGTATTCCTATTAATTGGATGAGGGGGAAATGACCAAAATGTTACCAAATTATATACACACAGTAAACATTAATCACCTGCTTTGTGCCAGGAACTGGGCTGATGAACATGAGAACTAACAGTCTCCTTTCTCTCCTTCCCTTCCTCTCTACCTCCTTCACCTGTGCTCTCTCCTTTCTCTTCTTTTTCAGACACATTTTATTAATTCATGATTTTCAATTTTTTCTTTAAAAATGTTTATTAAACAAACATTTATTTTCTCTTTTCTACCTCACCCCCAATTTAAAAGAAAATAAAAAGAAAAAAACAAAACCCTGCAGCAAATATGTATAGTCAAGCAAAACAAATTCGTACATTGTCTATGGCCAAAAATGTATTTCTCAGCCTATGTTCTTCCTGAATTCAAATCACCAATCTGTCAGGAAGTGGGCACTATAGATTATCAGTCCTCTGGAATTATGATTGTTCATTTCATCCATTAAAGATTAAGTTTTTCATAGTACAATAACTACTTATTAGAACTGATTATATGTAAAGCTCCCATTGCCATATCTAGATATGTTGGCTGCCCTGTATTTTTTAGGGGTTACCAAGGCCTCTAGCAGGGCCTACAAAACTGGAAAGGTTTAAGGTACAATCTGTCTGCTGAGGACCAGCGCTTTGAGGTACAGAGAGGTTCACCAGAGGCTAGAGATTTTTTTTTCCTTAAGTCAACCTATGAAATAACTCTTAGACCTGTGCTTCCACAATAATGGTGGCAAAGTGGTTAAAAAAGGGGGGGAGGCAGAGATGGAAAAGAAACACTTTTTTTAAAAGCTTGTTTACAAATAGTAAATTAATGGTATTTTCAGTGAGTGATATCAGTCCAAAAATCTAGTTAACACACTATTCGAAGACCTGAATCATAGCCATGTTTACATTCTTGCTTTAACTGAAAACAGAAAACAAGAAGTCACAGCTAAATGGAAGGCTGCCTGGCAGACTCTGCTCAAAGAAATGACTAAAGGAATTGGTGACATTGGTGTCATTATACACCTATAATCAAGAAGCAGCACAGTTGAAATGTGAAACAGATTGGGTCTACTTCTTCAGAGTGTAAAAATAAAGTGGATGAAAACCTTCTATTGCTTAGTTTATGATCTATTGTTAGATCTATAGTCTGTGTGTCAACACTGGGCAAGTGCTTTGGCTAGAGGATGAGGTTAGGTTAGGCATGGGGTTAAATACATAGGTGATCAAACTTGATTGCCCCTGTATAATTGGACGGTAATTTCAGGGAATTCACAAGCCTTGCTTCTGCTGTGGCAAAAGCCCATGTCTATAACACCAGTAACCTTATGAGAATGTATATATGGCTGTTAACCATGAAATTTCGCAGTCACAGAAGAGTTAAAATGGCAACCTACCAGAAAAGGAAAAGATATGTGGTGAGTATAAATAGACTATACCGTGTTCTCAACTTTGATGCCTGTGAGAAGTGGCATAAAAGACATTATCAAAATTATGAGTGACTGGAACAGGAAGGACCAGTGATAGAGGGTAAAGAAAACTCATTTTAAGGAAAGAGTAGACCTTTTTTAAACTTCATCACACAAAATGCCTGTTCAAATTTACAAATGATTCATTCATTTAATGACTGCTTATTAAGTGCTCGTGAGGTATACAGAGATCACTGTCCAAGGTGCCAGAGAAATAGAGTATTAGAATAAGGCACTTTCCTTGACCTTATTTAGAGTAATGTTCTTATGAGGATAAGACACAAACATATCATGTATTCAGATATACGAAAGAGCTGTGATTTCTTGGGTATAGGCAACTTAACTGTTGAAAACCTCCACCAGCAAATTACAACCTAAGACTTGATAAATTTTAGGGAGTAGCTTGAGGCATATAGAGGTTATGACTTGACCAGGGTTACACAGCTAGAAAGAATGAGAAGCAGGTTGCCTCAATTATTTATTAGGATATATTATGGTTAAGGATCATAAGAGCAGGATATCAGTATGTGAAGATAAGGAGGAAGGCTGTTCTAAGTATGAACAAAGATAAATGTAAGGTAGAAATTGACCAAGTTATTTCCTCATGTGATAAACTCAATCTGTATCTACTGGGTTCATCCCTGTTGCCTACAAATATGTCCAGGTCTCACCCATCTTTTAAAATTCTTCACTTGATCTATAATCTCCCTCAAGCTTTTGTCCTCTATCTTTCCAACCCTTTCACAGCTATATACAGTCTTTGGACTTTGCTTCCTCATCTCTCAGTTACCTTTCTTCACCTTTCAGCCCTTTGCAGTCTATCATCAGATATCATCATTCAACTGAAATTACTCTCTCCAAAGTCGCTAATGATGTCTTGGTCACAATAATCAAATCCACTGGCTTTTGCCCAGTCCTAATCCTTCTTGATTTTTCTAGTGTTTGACCCTGATGATTCCCTCCTTCTGGGTCTTTTCTTCTCTCTGGGTTTTTGTTACCCTATTTTCTCTTGTTTCTTCTTATTTAAGTTAAGTGGCACAATGAACAGAACACTGGACTTAGAGTTAAGAAAACCTGAGTTTAAATCCTGCCTCAGATCCTTACTAACTGTGTGATGACAAGCAAGTTATTTTGAGCAGCAGTTTCCTCATGGAAATGGAGATGATGATAGCATCTACCTCAAAGGCTTGTTGTGAAGTCCAAATGAGATAACACTTAAAAGATTTTTCAAACCTTGTAAAGTGCTATATAAATGCTATTTTTTTTTAGTGTTGCTATTACTACTATCACCACTGTCCCTACCCCTGCCCTCATTCCTGCCTGTTCCTTATCAGTGTTGGTCTCTTGCCTTCTAACTGTGGGTGTACTCCAAGGCTCTGCCCTTGGGCTTCTTGTCTTTCTACTCTCTTTTGATGTGTTCATCCACTCCTCTGGGTTCAGTTATCTTGTTTACACAGATTATTCCCAGAGCCAACTCTCCTTCCTTTTCAACTTCATTTCTGCTTTACCAGTTGCCTAGCAAACATTTTCAATTGCATGTCCTGTGGGCATCTCAAACCTAACTTGTCCAAAACAGAACTCATTATCTTGCTCTTTTCTCTCTAACTTGTTCTACTTCTTAACTTCCCTATTTCTGTCAAGTCTATTACTATGTTTCCAACTACTTAGTTTTGCAGCCTTGGAGTCATCCTTGGCTCCTGACTCTCCCTTACTGCACACATCCTTTCAACTGAAAAGTCTTGTTGACTTTACCACTACCACATTTCTTGCATATGTCACCTTCTCTGTACTCAGATCTGGCAACCTGAGCTCAGGTCCTTGCTGTCACTTGACTGGACTATTGAAAGAGTCTCCGAATTGATCTCTCTTAAGTGTCTCCCTTCCCCCATGTACCTTCTTTGTAGCTGTCAAAGTGATATTCCTAAAGCCAAGGTCTGACCTTGTTACTCCCCTGTTCCTTAACCTCCAGTTACTGTTGCTTTTATGACCAAATACAAATTTTCTCCTTAGTTTGGCAATTGAAGCCTTTTACAGCCTGGTCCCATTCTGCCTTTCTAGGTTTATTACATATAGCTTAACTTCATAATAATATTACAGCCACACTCACCTACTTTCTGTTCCTCTTCCATGATACTCCATATCTACTTTCTATACCAGGAATGCACCCCCTCCTTACTTGAACTACTTAGAATCAATCTTCTAGCTCACTTCATTTTCTATTTATATTTTTTGGGTTAAATGACTTGCTCAGGGTCACTCAGCTTGTAAATGTCTGAAGCTAGATTTGAACTCACATTCTCCTGACTCCAGGGCTGATGCACCACCTAGCTGTCCCTCCCTAGCTTCAAAGCCCATCTGAAGTGCAACTCCTACATGAGACTTTTCCTGGTTACCTCAATTGTTAGTGCCACCCTTGAAATTATATTTTTTTGGTTTATGTTTTGCATTTGTAAGTATATTTTCATATTGTTACCCCTGACAGAATGTGAACTACTTGAGGGCAGGAAACTCTTTAATTTTTGTCTTTGTATTCCTAATCCTTAGCATGTAGGAAGTGCTTAATAAGTACTCCTGATTTATTTAAATCCACCTTGTTTATATTAATATTTGTTCAAAGAATGTATGCCATTATGGAATGAAATTTGTATTTTTTTTTCTTGGCCATTAGGAGAAAACTATAGAAATATCCTTCAGTATAGCTGTAGGCTGTATCCTTATTATTATAAAATCATTTCTTTTCCATAGGAACCTAATGTAAGATTGACACACCCACTTTCCTCTCCACAGAGCACTCTCTAATTTATCATTTAACAGGTGACAGTAAGAGAAATGCCTTGTGAATGAGGTGGCAGGTAGAAGAAAGCCAGCAGTAGACAAGATCTTGTAATGTGCAATGTCTTGATTCAGTGTTTAAATAATTAAGTAGGACGACTGTGGGGGATGGCATTTTTTAATATAGCATACCTGTTCTGTTACAAACAGGTAAGCAAGAACTAAGTCTGCCTCTGAACGAACTTTTGCAATGGCACATATTTCGGGACTAGGAGATAACTCACTTATGCTGTCATCTATGTAGAGAAAAAAACTGGACAGTTTTTATATCTATATTGGCTTTTATTTAAGAAAATGTTACTGGAAAAAAATTGCTTGCATTAGTCAATTAACATTCCCTTTCCTGCACTTCTTAGCCCTCTCTTTTTCTTGGTTCTTTTGCGTGGATCATCTACCTTGTTTGAATATTTCTCCCAAGTTGCATGGCCTGTACTTACACACCATAAGAATCCCTGTGAAGTCTGGGCCACTAAGCCAAGTTTCCAGAGAGAGGCAGGCTATTGTTGCTTCTGCTCCTTTTATCTTCTTGACAATCTGAGAAAGGGAGAGACTATTGTTTTAGCCTCCCCTGGAAAGATGGCACCTTTTGTGGGAATATCTTAACCTCTGCCTTTATTGAAGCTTTTTGTAAAGTTGAAAAATTCTTAGTAATAATCATTTTCGTCTCCCTCAGTAAGAGGTAAAGGAAGGAAATAACCCTGCACCTAATACTGAGCAGGGGCCTGCATCTTTTGTCTATTTCAATGCTTTCCTTACTTTTTCTGCCCAAACTTTTGCAAATTGTTTTTACCTTCTTTTTTTAAATGCCTCTTCCTCTCTAGAGCTCCAGTTATTTGTTTTAAACCTTCATAAGATTCAAAGATTTTGTACTTCTACTACGTGATATCTACTGGCGACACTGCCTATGAATTACAGCAGATATGTAGTCTGATTTTAGCCTCATTTTAAATTGTGTGAGATTCTAGATCAAATATTTCAATTTCTAACTTATAATTGAAAAAAATAACCCCAGGATTGGAAAATATTATACAAAAACTGACATAGCAGTAGCTAAGTATTTTTTTCTAAATATTCTTTCCTCTTCAAACCTCTTGAAAGGACCTTCAGCTCTCTTCACATATTAATAATGGCTGTTGATTGAACCATAATGTGGCTGTTGCCTTTTGAAGTGGTAATTATTTGGTGGATGATTAAATTTGGTGTCCCTTCAGAGTTTTCTCTTGGAACTAATGTCTGTAGGAGACAAACCTTGGGAGGTGATAAATCTGTGTCTCTGCTTCTGTAGTAGCTCTCTTTCATGTTTAATCCATTAGCCTCAAGGACAACTGCCTACCAGGAATGGATGGTTTTAGGAGAAATCTGATCAAATGGAAAAACAAATCCTTAGGAAACCTCATTGAAAAAACATTAATTATAAACAAAAACAAAAACACTGTGGTGGTTGGTTCTTATTCATGTAACAAAATCAGAACTTCTATCGTCAGTCAGCCACATGTAGGGGAGAGTAATTTACCTGTGCTGTGAAGTAATTGAAATCCCGAACAGTTGCACAAAATATCCTTTTTTTAAAAATAGGTTTAATAAGATGCGACTTGAGTAGTATGTACTTCATTTAGTTAAATACAGGTATCAGATTGAATATTGCTCACTTCCATCTGGTGGATCTTTGCCATACCCTTTCATGTGATTCTAAACACTTGAGATTTGCCAACTAACAATAATGTTAAATTGGTGGTGATCATGACTAGGAATACACGTTAAAAAAAATTGAGTTCTTTTATTGAGTTCCTGCTGTGTGCCCAGGTCTATACTTTTTGCAACATATTTAATTTTTCAATGACTCTTGTAAACTTGTTCTAATTTTCTCCCCTTCTCCCCTGCTTGCAGCCCTTTAAAAAGAAAAAAAATCTAAAAGTAGAGTGTTTTGAAAGAACTGTGTCACCTAACTTTAGGAAAAATTGCCAGTTAAGTTTAGATTCTGTCAATTTTCTTTATGTTAAAGCTAAATAATTTATCCCTTTAAGATACCTTTATTTCTATTTTAAACTTTAAATCATTACAAATGTGAGTTATTCATATTTTTTCTATGTAAGTAAATTCAGAAACCTTGAAGAAAAGGGCTTGCTGTTTTTTTTTTCATGTCAGCACTTAGAAGTTTTCCACTTGCTTTTTTGGGGGTTGTTTTTTGGGAATTGAATTTCACAAATATTTATTAAGCACTTTCTGTATCTAAGGCACTGTGCTGTGGATAGAAGGTAGAAAAAAGCAAAGTCATGGTGCTCTGGGAACTCACATTTTACTAAGGAAGATGTGCTAGAAAATAAAGGCTCCATTTTATTTTCTATTAGTTTGAATTCCAAAAAACCCTAACTTTTTGGGTAGGTTTCAACTTAAGGTAATTTGGGTACATTTTGTGACTATAGCAAAATAAGATTTTTAACTTATAAATGAATAATTGGTAGGTTGGAGAGGGAGAGAGAGAGCGAGCGCAAGCTGAGAAACTTAGGGCCCACACAACAAACCAAATGGCTGAAGATGTCTTCTGTGGTATTTTGAACACAGATAATGTCTGTGTTACACCAACTTACAAAACTGCTCATGATGATAATATTGTTTTTCTAGCAAAATTTCCAAGGCCAGAAAGGATAATTAGAAAATAAGTTTTCAATTTCCCCTTTAAATTCCCCCCTCCAAAAAAAAGCAATCCATAGGATACTGAATTTGATGAGCCCTCTCTTTGAGAATTTATTGTTCATGATGTGGTAGTGATGTGTGACTGGGTGATTCAGTGGAAAAAGTGCTGAGCCTGGAATCAGGAAGACCAGAATTTCAGTGTAGCTTTAGACACTGCCTAGCCCTGTGACCCTGGGCAAGTCACTTAACCGTATCTGCCTCAGTTTCTTCAATTGAAAAATGGGGATAATAATAGTACCTACCACCCAGGGTAGTTGTGACGATCAAATGCTTAGCACAGTGCCTGGCACACAGTAGACATTTAATAAATGCTCTCTCCCTTCCTCCTCTATTCTTCCTGTCCTCCCCCCTTCCTCCCTCCTTCCCTTCCTTCCTTCTTTCCTTCCTTATATTTGAAGTATGCTACTCAGGAAGGCTGAAAGCAAAACAGAAATGAATATTTTGTCCCTTATGTTCTCATGTTATAAAAAAGATTTATATATTTAACATTCAGATAACATTTATGACTCTCCTCCTGTGTGCCATGTACTGTGATACAGTCTAATAGAGGGAGATCAGGCAATGGCACTAATGTCTACTAATACAGATCAGAATTCAATTCAACAGATGTTTAGTTACTGCCATATGTAGATATACAAGTCACTTATGCTAGGTGCTGTGGGTACTGAGAAAAAACAACAACTATAAAGTAATTTGAGAAGCAAGTGAACATTAACAAAAGAGATTAGGGAAGGCAGCAGAAATGTAAAATAAAACTACATGAAATGTAGTTAGTCTAGAGATGTAATTCTTTAAGTTCACTGCAAAGCAACATGACCAAATGGTTTGTAAAATAATGTTTTTTGGTTATTTTTTGGGTGTGGTTCCATGAACTTTTTTTTTAAGGCTTCTCTGAGGTTAACCTGTAAGCCATCCTTCAAGAATTCATTGAATTGTATTGAATTTCTCTACAGTGCCTCTGATGTGCATGCTGTGTGAATCTGAGCACATTATTTAACTTGGTGCTCTGGGCACCTCTATGAGACAAATTTGCAGAGAGCTTGCTGCCTGGTGTTGGTAGAGGGAGTTCCCAGTAGTAGTGAAATCATAACTCCAGTCCTTGTCCCTATTCCTTCAACTTTTTACATGTTTTTCATATTTCATTTATAGCAGGAAAGTCAGTATGCATGTAATTTAATTATTTTAGTACTAGTGCATGAAATTTGTCATCGGATAAGGATCTCTTCTATTGAGTTTTAAGAGTTAAATTAATATTTGTAAGACATTTAGACAAGAGCACAGACAAGAATTAAATAGGATGAAAAGGCATAGATAAGTAGCATTCTAAATTGGGGAAGGAGTGAATACACATATTGGTGAGATCACAGATACATTGAAATGTCGTCGGTCATCATGGCCAACAAATTCATTGCTTTTATTAAGTAGGCTTTTGGAAACTTGTCTGTTCATAATTAGCTAGGCTGGTCATTGGATAAATAGATAATGGTCAGACACTGAAACTGTAAACTAAGATTTTCCAGTTTGGTTGGCCCTGCCAGAGCTTTCTTTTCACTGGCATAGTCTCAGAGATTTGAGCATCATCCCACATCCCAGTGAGGCACAAAATTAGGCATTTTGTGAGGATGTATACAAAGATAAACATAGTATAAATTATAATACAAGTAGATAAGAAGGCTATAAAATTCTTTTAGCTCAGATGAAGGAATAAAAACCACTTCCTGTTAGACTTGGAGCAGATGACATGAAGGGATGTTATTTTATGTGAGTATTTAAAATGGGGACAGATGTGAGAGATCCTGCAGAAACTGAAGAGACAAGGCATGGTAAGCAAGTAGATGACAAGAGTATAGGATGTTGAACGGGAAGAATTTGAATCTGACACTGATTATGAGCTTGGGTTGTGGAGAACATTGCAGAGCCATTGACACAGATAAACCAAGTCAGTTACAGAATACAAATTTGGGATAAAAATAAGACTCTAATTTTAGATATGTTGGGACATAAAGATGATCATTGATAAGTGCTTAGAAGTGCTAGTCTGGAACTCAGAAGTGAGAGCTAACAATATTCATTTGTGAGTTGTCTGAATAGAAATGAAAGAATGTTGACTGGTTTAGTTCACCAAAGGGGAGAATGTTGGCAGAAAAGGGAAAGAAGATTGAAGAAAAGTATGTATATGTTTTAGCTCATATTTAGATAGTATTTTGAATTTTTTTTTTGAAGGGAGAGATAATTAGGGTTAAGTGACTTGGCCAGGGTCATATCGCTAGTAAGTGTCTGTGGCTGGATTTGAATTTGGGTCTCCTGACTCCAGGGCTGGTGCTCTATCATACTGTACCACTTAGCTGCCCCTTATTTTGAATTTTTTTTAAACTTTCTTTTCACCATACCTGTGAGGTGTTTGGTGTAAATATTATTCCCATTTCTCAGAAGCTTGATCCTAAAGTCAGGAATGCTTGGATTCAAGTCTGGCTTTGTGACTCTGCAGATCACTTAAACTCCCAGTACCTCCTAGTCAACTCTCTTAAGATTGTAAATTGCGTGACAGTTGCTTATCTTCACTGGTAAAGGTATTTTTCACACCAGGAGATCCCTATACTGATAAAAATCACAAATTAGATGAAAAAAAGAAAGTAATTCTCTTTTGAGTACTGTTCTAGGTTTAGTGTTGTGTCCCGTCTTAGGTAGAAGGAACATGAATTATTGTATTTCCTAGGAATTTGTGGGAAAGACTAGGTTGGCCAGCATTTTATTTCCTGATAGCTTTTTCTGAAGCCTGATGAGTCAGCTAGGCAGAAAGGTAGAAAGCAGAAGAAAGCAAAAATCTATTTTGGTTTCCTTTTAAAAATTTCCATTTAAAAATATTATTATTATCTTTTTTTGGAAGGCTATGTGAAGTGTAACTCCTTAGGGAGTTGAAATAGAGTAGACTTTTGAAATAAAATTGCTTACCCCATAGCCCAAACACCAGTTGTTCTGATGCCTCTTGAGTCTTGCCCTCTTACCTGAAGTGGAAGGTGGAAAGTGAAAAGTGATGCTTGGGTTCTCCATTCCCCAGCCTGCTATATTAACAATGATGATAATAGCAGCTGACGCTTGCCTAGACTTTAAGATTTTCAGACTTTTTTTTATTAATGTTTTGTTTTTACATAACATTTGCATATTATTCCCACTTTTGAGAGAGCTCTTGTAACTAAGTAAAACAGTCAAGTAAAACTAGTCATAAAGGGATATCATCTGAAAGTGCATGCAGTGTTTCACATCTGTAGCCTGCCCCACATCGCTATTCAAAAAAATAACGAATCTATTTTCTGTCCCTCCACCCCAATACTTTATTGGGGAAAAAAAGAGAAAAGAAGAACATTTCTTGTAACAAGTTTGCATGGTCAAGTAAAACAAATTACCTCAATGGCTGTATATGAAGGCAGGCAGGCAGGAAGAAAACAATCATCTTGCCAAGTACTGGGGATGCCGATATAAGCAAAAAGGAAAAATAGTCCCTGTCCTCAAGAAGCTTACATTTTAACAGGGAAGATAACACACAAACAGGAGATTGAAAAGGGGAGGGGAATGGGAAGCAGAGGAGTAGAAGACACCTGGCTTAGCGGGCATAGTTTTGAAGTCCAGAAATCAAGTTGGGGTCTTCGTACAACAATATTTGTTTCTTTCTGATCCCTGAGTTCATCAACTCTCTGTTACTTTCAGTAATCCTTTGAGGGTGGTAGTATTAAGTATTACCCCCAGCGCCCACCCCAGGCATAATGTTGTACACCGTCTCATGTGGAAGGAACGTACATTGTTGAATTTGTTAGGAGTTTTTTGCAGATGGGGAAATGGAGACTCAGGTTTAGGTATTGTCACTCTTGGAAAATACTGAAGCTGAGTAGATAGAGCTCTGGCCTTGGAGTCAGGAGGACCTGTGTTCAAATCCGGCCTCAGACACTTGAAACTTACTAGCTATGTGACCCTGAGGAAGTCACTTAACCCTGATTGCCTCACCAAAAAAAAAAAAGAAAGAAAAGTGCTGAAATTGGGATTTAAACCCAAGTCTGTTGATATCATAAGCAATTCTCTCCCCCCTCCCCCACTATATTGTACTTCCTCTTCTTGTTCCACGTTTTGGTTCTGTCCCAGGGTTGTTCGAAGTCTTGAACTTCCTTTTGAAGAGCTGGGCACTAAGTGATTTCGGGATGAGTACTATAAAGCCCTTATATCTCTTAACATATAGCAGAGATCAGAGCTAAGTCTAGCTCCAGTAGGCAAGGTAGGCCACTGTCTAGAGTGTGGGGTACAAATAGGAAAGATTTTTAGGAGCTTCATACATTTTGAATGAAAGACCATGCGGTGTACTGGAAAGAATGCCCCACTGGAGGTAGTGACACCAGGATTTGGATCCTGGCTCTGACATGTGCAGGGGTTGTTTTGACCATGGGCATGTAAGCTGGATATATCTGAGTGCAGAGTGCTTTAACTATAAGAACTCATACTTCCTAGTTTTGAGCAAAGCCCATTTTTTTAAATATGCCTCAAAACTCTAAGATTAATTTTAAGAGAGCCAGTGGCTTATGGTACTACTAATCCTGAAAGTAGGTAGTGGACCTCTTTGATCATTAGGCAACAGGATCTCAAAATGTGAATATATCAGGTAGGCAGTTGTGTGTGTGTGTGTGTGTGTGTGTGTGAGTGTGTGTGCATGTGTGTATCTGTTTTTAATGGTCCCCCTTCTAATCAAGTAATGCAATATCCTTTTCAGCATAAAAATTATATGATTAGCAATAATGTAAATTCTCATGCTCACTGACTTTGCAGTGCCCTCTTCTGCTTTGAAAGGAGCCTTTTTTCCCCTGTAACTTTGCATGCACAGGCAAGAGAGTCCCCACTCAAAATATCCCCTCTTGTCAGTTATTATTGAAAATTGAAATATGATGATTAGAAGCATAGGTGAAGGAGCAAGTGTTTCAGGACTCAATTTGTTAATCTCCTGTTTCTTACCAACTCTCTCTGCCTTCTGAGAAACTGGTTTACTTAAAGACACCTGCTTAGTAGAAAAGGGAGAAAACCCTTGTTTGGAAGAAAGCTGAGCTTGATCTGTCTTATTTGGTAGAAAACGTGTGTTTGTGTATGTGTGTGTGTGTGTGTGTGTGTGTGTGTCTGTGGATACATACAAATTCTGTAACCATTTTCTTTACAAGTTACAGAACAGTGCTTTCAAACCTGTAATATTTAATGCCTCACTGAGTTTTTCTTTCACTTTTAAGGATAACTGCAATAACATGACTCCATACACACACACACACACACACACACACACACACACGTGTGTGTACACATTTATGCACACATATATACATATATGTATTATACATACAGGTATCTATATATAGACACATAAACACACACATGTGTGTGTGTGTGTGTGTGTCTGTGTGTGTGTGTATACACACACTGCATCTAATTTATTGAAGGGGAGGAAGTACAAGTAAGTGCTAGGTGGTGCAGTGGATAGGGCATTGGCCCTGGAGTTAGGAGGACCTGATTTAAAATCTGGCCTCACATACTTATTAGCTGTGTGATCCTGGGCAAGTCACTTCACTCTGAAAATGATCTGGAGAAGGAAATGGCAAACCACTCTGGTATTTTTGCCAAGAAAACCCCAAATGGGGTCACGGACAGTCAGACACAACTGAAACGACTCAACAACAATAACAAGTATATATAGACTCATCTCTAATATAGGCTGTAGTGTCTTATCTGATAGTTTTTTTCTCTTTTAAAAGCTAAATCAAGTTGAAGCTCAGGAGTCAGAGACTAAATGATCATTTTTGACTCCAAGGATCCTTAGAATAAGGGGATTACTCATACACTTAACAGAAACAAGGTATTAAAGTCATCTGATACAAATAATTTCTACATACAATAATTTCATAAAAAATACAGAAATGTGTTCATAAAACAGCTTTGCAAAGTTCTTCCACCTATATTAGCATTTCTATACCGGGGAGTAACCTAGGATTCCATTTATGAAGAGTAGTGCCAACTGATGAGGCAAAAAGGAACCACCACAGAGCCTGTTAGAAGCCTCAGAAGGTATGGCTAATATCCTAGAGCATCTCTAGTGTTGAGTGGTGAGCATTAAAGGTGTTAAAAGTGCAGCAGAAGGCCTGAGAGAGGGACCAGTTGGTCTGGTCACAGTGTACTCTTCCTGGTACATTGATAGTTGTCATTCCTTTTCTATAACAAAAAGAATTCCCATTTTGTGGTTGCAGAGAAATGAAAAGTAATGGGGTGTCCATTAATTGGAGAACAGCTGAATAAATTATGGTCAGTGAATGTAATGGAATGCTAATGTGTCCTAAGAAGTGAAGAAAGTCATTGTTTCAGAGAGAAACCTGGTAAGACTTTTATGAACTGATGGAGAATTAAGTCAGCAGGAACCAGGAGAACAATTTGCACAATAAAAACATTGTAAAGACAAACAACTTTGAAAGACTTAAGAACTCTTATAAAAGCAGCAAACAACCATGATTCCAAAGGACTCATAATGCTCTCTTACTCCTGACAGAGAGATGATGGACTTGGTGCAGAATGAGACACACAGACACACACACAAGATATTATTTTGCTTGATTATGTAAGTTTGTTACAAAGGTTTAATTTTTCTCTTTTTTCCCCTCAATGGGTAGTGTTAGGGGAGTGACAGAATAAATTTTTATTAATTAAAAAATTAATCAAAAATAATGATTTGTAAATCTTTTATAAAAGAATTACTGTTTTTTTTTTTGTAAATATCAGTTCTTTTCCTTTATCTCTTTGGGGTATAGGCTTCATAGTTATATACTATGGTGAGTCAAAGAGTGTACACAATTTAGTGACTTTTGGGTTTAGTTCTGAAATACTTTGCAGAATGGCTGGAACAGTTCGTAGCTGCAGTGCAAATAATGAATTAGTGTGCTAGGAATGATTTTTTTAAAATTGATTTTTAGCAAATTGGTTATTTCTTTTCTCATCTTCTGACAGAGAAGATGTTTGATACAGACATTTTGAAGCAAGACAGGTTAGAGGAAAATTTAAAAATGGGAAACATTTTTACTGAATGTAGTACTTTCTGACTAAAAGAATATTGACAGTTCTGAATTAAAAAAGAAATTTAACAGTGCTCTATGGTATCTTTTAATAGGGAGTTCAACTTGAATTTTTTAAAAAATCTTGAGTGTTGCCATTTTTAATTTTTTGAAATAAAATTTTAGTATTTTATATTCTTTATGTCATCATGCATCCCTCCCCTTCCTCCTCCCAAGAAAACCACGTAGAGAGAAAAAAAGGATTGGAGGTGTCCTGTCATTTCTCTTCATTTGAGTCCTTCTTGATCTTTATTAATTTAATTACATTCACTTTTTTTTTGGTGTGGTGTTCTTTCATTTACATTGTTGTAGTTATTGTGTGTGTGTGTGTGTGTGTATATATATATATATATATATATATATATTATATATATTATATATATATATGTGTATGTATTTTTTTTTGCTCTGCAGATCCATTCTACATCAGTTCATATAGATCTTTCCATGCTTCTCTGAATTCATCGCACATATCATTTTTATAGCTCAGTAATATTCCTTGGCATTCATATACCACAGTTTGTTTAGTCACTCCCCAATTGATGGGCATCTACTGTTTCCAATTCTTTTCTGTCACAAAAAGTGTTGCTGTAAATATTTAAGTGTATATGGGGAATTTCTTACTAGTCATTTTCTTGGAGTACAATCCTGGTTATGGCTTCTCTGGTTCAAAGGGTATGGACTTTTTAGTTACTTTATTCATGTATTTCCAAATTGCCTTCCAAAATGATTGTGCCATTTCACAGCTCCATCAACAGTGCATTAGAATGTCTATCATTGTACAACCTTTCTGTTATTGACTTTTGCCTTTTTTAGTCTTTTTTTTTGCCAATTTGTAGAGTCTGAGGTAAAACTTCTGTGTTGCTTTTTATTAACATTTTTCGTACTATTAGTGCTTTGGAGCAATTTTTCATGTAGTTGTGAACACTTTGCATTTTTTTTGAAAACTTTTTGCTCATATCCTTTGACCACTTATCATTGGGAAATGACACATGCACACATACATGCATGCATGTACACACATGTACTCATACACATGTATTTAAATTATTTATATATCTTGGATACCAAACCCTTGTTAGAGAAATTTCATACAAAGGTTTCTCCCCCCCCCCCTTTGGCCACTTTCCATCTTATCCTAGGTGTATTAATTTTGTCTGTGCAGGAGCTTTTCAATTTTGTATAATAAAAAGTTGTTTTATCTTTTGTAATTTCCTCCTATCATTTATTTATAAATACATCTCCTACTTATAGCTGTCAGGTATATAATCAGTTTCTCATAATTTTTTTTATCATATGATCTTAATATTAAGATCACATATCCATTTAGAATGTAGTATGGAATATGGTGTAAAGTTTTGGGCTAACCCTAATTTGTGCCAGACTGTTTTCCAGTTTTTCCTAACAGTTTTATCAGATAAGGACTTTTTTTCCCTAGGTTGCCATGAGAATTTTGCATTCAAGCAATGGAATTGAGAACAGTATTGGGATTCCTGTTTCTTTCTTGTCAGCAGCACTATCTTAGGACTCCCAGAGGAGTTGTGGAGTTCCAATCCAGGGTCTGCCGTTTGATCTTGAAGCCATTTCTCCAAGCTGGTTGTTGCTAACTTGTACTCCTCTGAAGTTATCAGGATTCCTACTGAAGGGGTGTGTGTGTGTGTGTGTGTGTGTGTGTGTGTGTGTGTGTGTGTGTGTGAGAGAGAGAGAGAGAGAGAGAGAGAGAGACAGACAGACAGACAGACTCTGTGGCTCTTAATGGTTCAGGAAAATAAAATGTAGCTTTTCCTCACTGCCCTCCTGCCCCCAAGTTGGAAACTTCTTATAAGAGATGAAGGGATAAATGCATGTTGTCATTTCATTTCCTGTTGGAGTTTGCTTGTACAACAGATCAGAATTATGTATCTTTATATCTTCTCAGGTGATTTACACTGAGTAGGCATTTGATACATACTGGTTAAGTGAATGATTCTATTTAGAAAAAAAGAGAAGTATCCTTATACATTCATGGGGTAGTAGTAAGACAGTAACCTTTTAACATTTTAGCTTTTGTACTGTAATATTTGGTAGTTACATGTAGTGACATGCAGAGCCAGGAGATCATTCTTTCTCAAGCGGTCACAAGAGAGCCATAGGATCCAGCTTCATCTGAAGCATTTTCTTACAAGAAATATATGTTATTCTGGAGAGAGTATATAGGAGATCAGTAGAGTAGTAAGTGTGGGACTAATGGAAGGGAGAGAGAGAGTGTGTGTACATGTATGTGTACATGTATGTGTACATATATGTATACACATATGTATGTATATGTGTATGTATCTCTGTAGAACTTAAAAGGTAAGGGAAACATGGTTGTGAAAGAAGTTATCGCTGGAATAAAATTAGTAAATAAAAGTAACCTCAGACTTAGTTGGGAGCAAACTTCATGTGAAATGAGCTTCATTCATCTTCCAAATGAAGCATCCACGGTATTTCCACTGTCTTTAAAAGTGTCCCTGAGAGCACTGAAAGCTTTTAGTAGAGAATTCTGCTTTAAAAGAACCCAGCTTTCTCTGATGAATTGGATTGATTGAAGGATTTAATAACTAGTTCTTTTGCTTTTTTTGTGGTTCAGTTGATGTTAATAACTTTTTGTCCGTTTTCATCTGATTAAAACCAAATTTGTGAAAGGCAGCAGATCATGACTCCTTTCTGCAAGTCATCTGTCATGTCAGTTTTAATTCATCTGCCCTTTATGTCATTTAAGAACATTCTAATATACCTATCTTGCTAACTGCCTGGATGGAAGTTCATTTCTGTTTTAAGTTTTCACTTCTCTCTAATGCCTAGACACTTGACAGAGTCAGAAGACCTTGGTTTGTTTTTATTTAATAAAGGTTTTAGCCTTGTGTTTCAGAAGCAGTACAAGCTATAATAATCTTTTCTTTAATCCTTTTTATTTTAGATAAGGGTTACCATTCATTTAAGAATTTGATTAATGGGAGATGGGAGGCTTTTCTCATACCTCAGATCAACCTTAATCTGGAAACCCTCCCTCTAGTCTGGTATAGGGAGGTTTCCAGGCACATTTTCTCTGCTGCAGTCTAGAACACAGCCAATTACTGCAGATGCCAATGTTCTATGATGAATTAATGAATTGGAACTGGATTTGTGGTCTTTTTGTGAAGGATTATAAGTTTATAAACTTTACCAAGAGCTTTTGTCTTATTTTTAAGTGTCAGTATATTAAAGCATTATTTAAATCTTTAATCATTTTTTGGGAAAGTGTGACAAATTCTAATATGCTTATGAAATTTCACATGTTGTTCTTATGCCTAGGTACAAATAGCTATGCTGAAGGTAAAAAGACTTTTAAACAAATTATTAGTGGTAACAGAATTGTAAGAGAGATCTTATAAAGCTATAATTCCAGATTATATGATAATGTGCTTAGAGAATCTTAGAGACTCAATTATAAAAACTAGTTGAAATAATTAACTTTAGCAAAATTGCAAGATATAAAATAAGCCCACTTAAATCATCTACATATTACCAACAAAGTCCAGCAGCAAGAAATAGAGAAATTCCACTTAAAATATATGACAATATGAAATATTGGGAGTCTTCCTTCCAAGACAAACCCAGGAACTATATGAACGCAATTACAAAACATTTTTCACATAAAGAA
Source organism: Phascolarctos cinereus (assembly GCF_003287225.1). Lineage (NCBI taxonomy): Eukaryota > Metazoa > Chordata > Mammalia > Diprotodontia > Phascolarctidae > Phascolarctos > Phascolarctos cinereus. Next base: position 545,888,231 of record NW_027555847.1, on the reverse strand, counting down.
AGTCATATCTAAATAATTGGAAAAATATTAATTACTCATGGGTAGGCTGAGCCAATATAATAAAAATGACAATTCTACCTAAAGTAATCTATTTACTCAGTGTCATACCAATCAAAGTACTGAAAAATGATTTTATAGAAGTAGAAAAAATAATAACAATTCATCTGGAAGAACAAAAGGTCGAGTGTCAAGGGAATCAATGAAAAAAAATGTGAAGTGAGGTGGCCTAGCCACACCAGACCTCAAACTGTATTATAAAGTGGTAATTATCAAAACAATCTGATACTGGCTAAGAAATAGAGTAGTGGATCAGTGGAATAGATTAGGTACACAATACATTGCAGTACATGACTATAGTAATCTAGTGTTTGATAAACCCAGAGGTCCAAGCTTTTGGGACAAAAGTCGTTATGTGACAAAATCTGCTGAGAAAACTGGAAAATAGTTCCTACCATACCATACCATGTGGTAGAAACTAGGTATAGATCAACAACTCACACTGTATGCCAAGATAAAGACAAAATAGGTACATGATTTACATATAATGGATAATACTATAAGTAAATTAGGAGAACCTGGAATAGTTTACCTGTCAGATCTATGGATCAGGGAAAAATTTAGGACCAAACAAGATATATAGAGAGCATTATGAAATGTAAATTAGATGATTTTAGTTATATAAAATTAAAAAGTTTTTGCATAAATAAAACCAATACACCCAAAATTAGAAGGAAAGCAGAAAACTCAGAAAAAAAAATTTATAGCAAGCATCTCTGAGAAAGACCTCATTTCTCAAATATGCAGAAAATGGAGTCAGATATAAAATAATACAAGTCATACCCCAAATGATAAATGGTCAAAGGATATGAACAGGCAATTTTCAGACAAAGAAATCAAAGCTATCAATAGTCATATAAAAAAAGCTCTAAATTACCGTTGATTAGAAAACAACTCAGAAGTACCACCTCACACCTATCAGGTTGGCTAATATGAAAGAAAAGGCAAATATTGGAGGGGATATGGGAAAACTGGGATGCTAATCACTGTTGGTGGAGTTGTTCACTGATCCAACTATTCTGGAGAGCAATCACCTATCAGGTTGGCTAATATGAAAGAAAAGGCAAATATTGGAGGGGATATGGGAAAATTGGGATGCTAATCACTGTTGGTGGAGTTGTTCACTGATCCAACTATTCTGGAGAGCAATCACCTATCAGGTTGGCTAATATGAAAGAAAAGGCAAATATTGGAGGGGATATGGGAAAACTGGGATGCTAATCACTGTTGGTGGAGTTGTTCACTGATCCAACTATTCTGGAGAGCAATTTGGAACTATGCCCAAAGGGCTATCACAATGTGCATACCCTTTGATCCAGCATTACCGCTACTAGGTCTGTATCACAAAGAGATTTTAAAAAAAGAAGGAAAAGAGACTATTTGTACAAAAATATTTATAGCAGCTCTTTTTTGTTGTGGCTAAGAATTGGAAATTGAGGGGATGCCCATCCATATAGGAATGGCTGAACAACTTGTGGTGTATGATTGTAATGGAATATTATTGTGCTAGAAGAAATGATGAACAAGATAGATTTCAGAAAAGCCTGGAAAGATTTAACCTGAACTGATACAAAGTGAAGTGAGCAGAACTAGGAGAACATTATACACAGTAACAACAGTGTTGTATGATGAATTGTGAATGACTTAGCTGTTCTGATCAATGCAGAGACCCAAGGGAATCCCAAAGGACTCATGATGAAAATACAGTCCACCTCCAGAGAAAGAATTGATGTTGTCTAAATATAGATTGAAGCATGTTATTTTTTACTTTCCTTTCTTTTTGTTTGCATCTTCTTGCACAAAATGACTAATAAGTAATGTTTTCCATGATTGCATATGTATAACCTATATCAAATGTTTACTGTTTCAGGGAGGAAGGAAGTGAGGGAGAGAGGAATAGAATTTGGAACTCAAAACTTTTTAAAAAAAACCCAAATGTTAAAAATTGCTTTTATGTGTAATTGGGGAAAAATTAAAATATTAAAAAATAAATAAAAGACCATCTAGAGGAAAGGTGAATGGTAAAGTCCATTATCCTCAGGGCCTTTTAAACTGTGTTTATAGTCTCAACAAAAATCTTATGCAATAAATTAATATTAGGTTTTCTTTGGCATTTGGGTCATCCTTGTCTTCTCACTCACACTCACCTCATATATCCAATCTGTTGTCAAAACTTATTGTTTCTACCTTTATAGAATCTTTTTATGTATCTTCCCTTTTTTCTTTTCACATAGCCACCAATCTAGTATAACCTTTTTAACATGTTTCACTTGGACCATTGTAATAACTTCCTTATTAGTCTGTCTGTCTTAAGTTACTTTCCATTCTAATTCGTTTTCTATTCAGCTGACTTATGATTTTGCTAAATGATTTTCTGAAAGTCCAGGTGTGTCCATGCCATCCCTCTCTCCTTACCCCATCATTAAATTCCAATGACTCCCAGTTAGCTGCAGGATAAGATATAAAATCTTCCGTCTTTTTAAGTCCTTCTAAACCCAGCTCCTTCTTATCTTTGCATTTTTTTTTTAATACTTCACTCCCTTCCACTTACTCTATGGTCCAGTGACACTGTTCTCCTGGTTGTTCCTTGAACATCTCTCAACCATGTGCCTTTTCACTGATTATCTCTCACACTGGGAATGTACTCCTTCCTCACCTCTACCTCCTGGCTTCCATCAGATCTCAGCTAGAATCCCATCTGCAATAAGCTTTTCTCAGTCCTTAATTCTAGTACTTTCCTGCTGAGAGATTATCTCTTTTATCATTTGTGTATGTGTGTGTCTTTCTGTCTTATTTGTATATAGTAGTTTGCGTGTTGTCTCTTCCATTAAATTGTGAACTTCTAAAAAGCAGGGACTGTTGATTGCCTTTCTTTGATTCGTAGTGCACAGAGTCTAGCACATAGTATTGGCTTCTCAAATGACTTGTTGACTGGCTTGTTGACTTCTCTATCATTCACATCTCTGTCCCTTCTGAATACAAATGTCTTTAAAGTTATCAAAGTAAGAAAATTCCAAAATAAATTATACTTTCTCATTTTAGAGATGTATATATTACATAAGTATTATATCTATCTACTGTAAAATATAATGTTCACTTATCACCAGAATATAATATGACAGTCTCTAATATATCATTGTATAATATGGATAGGGGTGGGCTTAGGGACTGGACCTATGATTTTGTTGGTGCAGGATCAGGATTTACAGTCTTACAGAGTTGCCTAGAGTATGGTGGCAAATTCAAAAGAAACAGAAGAGCATGTAAGGATCCCTGGGGTTTGCATATTGACTTTAGAAAACCATATTATTATATACATTATCTATGTTCTATTGTATTTTTATTTTTGTTAAATATTTCCCAGTCTTACACTACTGACCTAGAGTACTCAGTGTCACACAGCCAGTAATATTAGAGCTGGGACTTAAAACCCAGGTTTTCTTGGCTCTGAGGCCAGAACTCTATCCACTGTGCAACACTGTGTCTCAATTAACTAGTATAGCTGTATCATATGAATTTATTACACACGCATATATGTACATTTATATATAATGTACATTTCATTAAAATGAGAGATCAGTAAAGTTTATTTGAGAGTTAAGAGAAACCTTTGATAACTTCATAAGAATTCTACATGAATTTAAGGAAGTACTAACCAATCGAGGACCATGCCATGTACTTGGAATTCTTTTTTTCACCTCGTCCAGGCAGGTTTGTCACCTGTGATATTTCAAAAGCACAACCATAAGTTGCTGCTGAAAAGAAGCAAGGACATTTGCTGTCTGTGAATCAGAATTATTGAATCTGTGAATCAGTATTATTGAAAAGAATTGTTTCGTATGTTTTTCTTTAATGGGATAGAGATGGGAACCTCCTTTAAAAAAAGGGGGGGGAGCGGTAAACGTATGTCAAGTTCCATTATTAACATCTGCTGTGAAAATTAGGTTTATAGGCTATAGCCAAATAATGTGTCGAATTTTTAACATAATGTGGCAAGGAATTTTAACGTTTAGGTCCTTTATATCACAGAGTATCTTATTTAAAGTTTCAAAATGTATGTTTTGCCTCTCTGTAAGCTGCAGCCTTCTTATAATTTTTGTTCTTCCTTCATTTTGTTAACAGAGAAGCCAGTGTTCTGAAGTGTCTTGTGTTAGGTCCAGGAGGTTCTTTTATCTCCTGTGTCATGAGCAAGTCATGTAGAGAGCAGAACAGTCATCTTTTCCAGTATCATCCTAGATACCAAAAAACACAGGTCCTGTCAAGCCTTTTAGTACGTATCTATGCATATAAATATAAAAATAACCTTGAATCTTCTTATGCTTCCTTTTAATATTGCATGCCTCTCTCCATTACTTGGAGGGAAGGGAAAGGCCCAAAGCTCTTATCTCTATGAGTGATAAACGAACAGAGCTCAGGCTGTCATGGCATTTGGCACCAATTAACCTTTCAACTTGTTCATTGTTCTGCCTGGACACTGATTTGTCCAGGATTCTTGTTAATTAAATGTCACAAACAGTTGTACTCATTTGTGAGTTGTTCACCATGTTTTTATTTCCTCAGTCTCCTAGCCCTGACTTTCTGGTATTTTAAATAGACAATTTTATTTTTACCAACTTGTAAATGACATTCTTTTTCTGTGTGAACTTTAAAAAAAACTTTCTAACATTCAGGTTTTACCTTTTGATTTGTCTTTTTATAGGAGAGAAAAGGAAAGGGCCATGCAGTACCCTATCAACTGTGGGGTGGAAATGATAACTCTTGAGATCCGTTTATACCTCATATATGTGTTTATAGCCACTGCCTTTGGCTCTGGAAGGTTTCCTCATGTACAAAATTGGGATAATACTTATCACTTAGTTTTAGAGCACTGTGGGAAAATTGATAAGAGTGAACTTGCCTTTGAGGACTTTGGAAATTTAAAGTATTTGGAATTTAATATCTTTAATCTCTTAAGTGATCTTGTTCTGTAGATCCTTACATCCACAGTGAAACTGCAGCTATATAGTTACTTATTTGAATTTGTTATTTTTAAGAAAATCATTAGCATAATTCTTAAGTTACAAAAATTTAAAAGCTAGTAAGTAAAATTTGTTTACAGTATGAACTTTTGTCAAACTCTTACTCCTTAGCATTCGCATCCATATAAGCTCACTTATCCATTAACCTTTTTGCTTGGGATGAGTTATTTCCAAGCAAGTAGGAAAGAATGCTAATTTTTCTTTGTTGTACTCCAGACTTTCCTGGGAAAGAATGGTAGCTTTTTTTTTAAAAAGAGAAAATGTGGTCTGAGTAATTTCTTTTGTACTTATTAGGTATTATACATCAGCTTAATCACATGGGGGCAGATTTTGTGGGTGGTTTTGCTGTTTCAATTTTGGTGAAATTTGCTTTAGTTTCTCAGTGTTGATAACCTTTCTGAAGGCTTGATGCAGCCAGGTTCTGTGGCAGACTGAGCATGGAAAAAGTATGCCAGGAAATCTGTCTTGCCATCTTAGTGTATACACTAATGGAATTGTTCTGACAGTCTTTCACCTTTCTGTTATGGTATTGCCAGTCTAGCCTGAATAAAAACAAACAAACAAAAATTTTAGCTCGTAACTTTCTAGTTACCAGATTTGATTTTATTGTGGGGAAGGAGTGGGCTGGAGGAATGGTCTGGTATACTTTTCTGATAGGACATGCCTTATACCCTGTAATAGGTTTACTCTTCTCTCATCACTTCCTTTTATCCCTTACCCCTGTTCTTCTGCAGTCACAAAGACAGCTTGTACAGAGAACACATTCAGCAGCTGTGGTGAAGGATGTGACTTTTGTGTCAGCATAGCTGATTTTGTTCAAAAGACCTTGATGGGAGTGTCAACTGAATGGAACTAGCCTCTAACCTGTGGGTTGCCAGAGCCAAACAGAGCAGGCTAGAGATGGGAGAGTCAGGAATCAAACAGAAGTTTAATTTCAAAGTGAGGGAAATGGCTTGTAAGCAAGGACACTTGTGTCAGGGCTTCCCCCTTAAGGGGGGGGGGACTTGGTTTAGTGTGGGCACATCTCAATATTTATACCTATGGCTATGCAGTGAGCTGTAGCCCTGACAGTGAGGGGTGATAGCAACAGTGAGACAAGTTTGATTCATAGCAGGACTTCATGACTGGAACGTGGGTATATGTCCATGCTTGTCCGAGCTCAGAGAACATCTGGTGCTGGTCAGAGCAATACAATAATTATATGAAACAATTCTGGGATTTTGCCAGACGGTTAAGTCATCCAGAGAGTGAGTGCAAAGGATTGTTGTAATGCCAAGCTCAGGGCACAGCTTGCTTGCTGGGCTTTAGCTCTTGCAAATGTCTCCTGATATCTTGACAGGAGGGAGGTATGTGATTCCTGTTTATTGTCCTTTTAGCGTTGTTTATAACCTTCAGTATGTGCCTTTGGAAACATTTGTAAAAGTGGATGATTGGTTTGTTTGAAACTGCTTGGCAAAATCTGCTTCTATGACACACACTACTAGTTTAATCATTAGAATAGACACCGGCAAAATTATGGTCCAGGAAGAAAACACTAGTGGTAAATATGACATTATCTACTTAGTAGCAGACTCTTATGTGTACCTATTCAATTTCCATTCATTCTGAAGAGGAAATTAGGCACTGATGGTGCTTATGAAGGAGTTTAGTTTACATTTGGAACAATACTGAGGATGCCATTTCTCATGCCAGTATTTAATAAATGTGTATTGGCTGATTGACATATATCACTTCTGAAACCTGTAGCCTTCCTTCCTTCCTTCATTATGAGTACTGAAGCTCAGAAATGAAGGACAAAACAAGTAGATGGCAAATATGATTCTGTTCTTAGGCCCATCATTGATTGATTTAATGTAACTCTGGGCAAGTCCTCTGTTGAGTTTCTGTGTATCTTAGGTAAAAAAACAAAAACAAAAACAAACAAGCACAAAACTTTAAAAAAAACTTTAAAAAGTTTTTCTTTCACTTCTCTAAGGGAAATGCCTTTTGAAGATTCATTACTTAATAATGTACTGTCTTTACTACAGAAATCCATCAATCAACAAGCATTTATAAAGCTTCTACTACTGCCAAGCTCTAGAGAAACTAAGGAAGAAGTGAAGTAGTCTCTGTCATCAAGAAGCTAGCATTCTGGGGGCAGCTAGATGGCTCAGTGGATAGAGCACCAGCCCTGGATTCAGGAAGACCTGAGTTCAAATGTGGCCTCAGACACCTGACACTTACTAACTGTGCGATCCTGAACAAGTCACTTCACCCCATTGCCTTGCAAAAAAAAAAAGCAGCAGCAGCTAGCATTCTGTTGTGAGAAACAAAAAAAAATTGTTCATAGTCTTTAACAAGCTTAAGCCTGCCCCAAGACTTCTGGGGTACTCTGTCTAATTATAGCTGAAGTAATTTCTGGGGAAGGAGAGGTGCTGGCATCTGAGAGGCATCAGGAAAGGTCTCATGTTGGTAGCACTAGACCTGAGCTTTGAAGAGAATTATGCCCCCTTACTTTCTTTTTCCAGTCTTATTACACATTATTTGTTTCCATGAACTCTACAGCCTGTTCATAATGGTCTGCTTGTAATTCCTCATACATAATGCTGTATCTCCTGTGTCTGGGCCTTTGTACTGAGTCTTCACCCCATGCTTGGAATTCTTTCCCCTTACCTTAACCTCTCAGAATAAGAGGCTTCCTTTAAGATTCAGCTTAAATGACCACTTCTGTGGGAGGCCTTTTCCAGTACTTTGTTTTTTAAAGTTAGCTTGTACCTGCTCTGTATCTATCTCATAGACACACATCACTGCTATATCCTTTAGCCTCCTACGGTGGGAGAATAGGAGCTAAGAGATGAAAGACTGAACAAGTCCTTGCTAACTGGTGGGTGTGGTTCTTTTCCTAGTTCTGTCATTGACTGGTGGAGTGCAAGTTTGGCATAGGCATCTTCCCTGTTAGTATGTAAGCAGTATTTGGCACTGTGCCTGTCATAATAAATACTTAATAGATATTTGTTTCATTAGGTGGTTGAGGCCTTAGGCATAGTCCCCACTTGAAAAGGCATGGTGGTGATGGGAGATGGGGTGTCATATGTGAGGAATAGCAAGACATATGGGTTTGCAGGAATGCTGAACATGTGAAGGGGAGTAATGTGTAATGAGCATTGAAAGTGAATTCTAGTGCCAGGATTTGAGGACTGGTGCCATCAGTGATGACATTGATCCTTCTAGTCTCCTGGACTTAATTTTTAAAAAATTTTAATACACTTCCCCCCCACCCCTGCTTCATCCTTTTTTTTCTAGTCATCCTCCAAGCCCTGCCCATTCATCTTCAGTGATGCTTCACTTCTATAACCATTACCATCCTTACTAGCTCTCATTATCTTGTGGGAGATCACATCAAATATCTCTTAGTTGGTCTCTCTTTGCTACCTGTACTAATGCATAACAGTCAAGATTCTCAAACACAATTTATTATTCTAATTTCTTATTTAATTTACAGTAGTGCTGTATATATCATTTGACCCATGTACCCTAAGAAGATTAAAGAAGGAAAGACTTCTTATGTGTAAAGATTTCTTTTTGTGGAAATTAAAAAATTGGAAACAAAGTGGGTGCCCTTCAATTGGAGAGTGGCTGAACAAATTATAGTATATAAATTAATGGAATATTGTTCTGACATCAGTTAAGACAAATAGGAAGAATACAGAGAAACTTGGGTGGATTTTTGTTTTTCCTAAAGTTCAGGTCTCACCATATCACACATATACTTCTTCACTTTGATAAAATTCCAGCAGCTTCCTGTTATGTCTAGGATCACATGGCCTTCCTGAAGTTCCTAACGTGAGACCTTTATCTCTCCCTCTGGTGCCTTCATGCTGCCTGCTCTTCATCACCTAAAAGGACTCTCTCCTCCCTTCCATTTCTTAGAATCCTTAATTTAATTCCAGATTCACCTCAAGTTCCACCTTCTGGGAGGTCTTTTCTGGGACTTCCCTACTGCTTAAAGTCTTTTTCCTGCCCAAGGCTACTTTGTAAATGTTTTGTGTATAAATATATGTGTAAGTTGTGTTCCCCTTTAGAATGTGCCCCTGAAGGGCAAGATTGTTTCACATTGTTTCACTTTGTTTTTTGGATCTCCAGCACTAAGTGAAGTACCTTGACTTATCAGAGGAACTTAACAAATGTTTGTTAATTGAGTCATTTGTGAATTCATGTGGAGTGAAGTAGATGGAGCTAAGAAAACAATGCACAGCAATAATAGTGTAAAGGAAAGTAGCATTGATGTGCATTAGAATTCTGATCCCTAGAGTGACCATTCTTGACTTTAGAGTTCTGACAGTGAAACACGCTTCCTTTTTCTTGGTGAGTAGGGGATGGACTATAACTGCAGCATAAGGCATATGTTATCAGACATGACCAGTTTTGTTGGTTTGATTTTTAAAAGAAATGTACCTGTTTGTTTTGAGGGAGGGTTTAATAGTCATCAGGAAGTGATAACGATGTAAAGGCTAAGAAGTTTCAATGTAATTTAAATTTAGAAAAAAAACTTATGGTGGCACTTAATTGTCAGCTTTGATCAGATGTTCTCATTCAAAGAGACAGCATAGTAGAATGAACAGAGAACATAGTCCTGGAAAATGCTTGTGAACAAGATTTATGTTGACATCCCTTATATTTAAGGTTTCACCACTTCTTAAAGAAATTGACACAGCTGACCAAAGGAATTGAACTTGACAGCTAATAGCATATGAAAGAGTAATGTTTCCACCATGGTTTCCCCATGAAAATCCATTTGTCCTGTCAACTGAATAGAAAATAAAATATGTGTGTGTATAATATATAATGAAATTGCTCGTTGGAATTTTATGTTGCCAACAAACTCAATTACCTAGCAGATAAAGATTTTCTTTAAAAGTTTTACGTTTCCTTCATTCTCTCCTTCTGTTGTTAGATTTTGATTTGCACTACTTCTGGCACTGGAGCAAGTTCACCGACTACGTGCAGTGTGTATTAACTTTCACGGGAGTGACTGGATACATCACTTACCTCTCTCTTGATTCTGCTTTATTTGTGGAAACGCTGGGATTTCTTGCTGTATTCACAGAGGCCATGCTGGGTGTTCCACAGCTGTATCGGAACTACCAGAATAGATCCACTGAAGGAATGAGGTAGGAGAAAAGGTGATTGTGGATTGTTGCTAACCATTGTTGTTTATATTCTTATTAAGAGGCACCCTTTGTTTTATATCTCCTGACGACTCTTGGGAAGTTGTATACAGGATACATCTTATAAACCAAATTGTAGTTTACATTCCCTGGTACTTTTAATTTCAAAGATGTTTATCTTCTATTTTCATTGGCAGAACCAAGTCCTGGGGGTGGGAAAAGTAGGCAGCATTGCAAAATTCAGGGAATGTGTAGTCACAACAAAGGATTATAGTCTCGTATTACCTCTAAAAATGCACAGATTTTTCCTGCCAAATAATCTCAGTCCATGGCTTATTATTTTTTGATAGATCAGATCACATGATGAATGTAAAGTCTCTATAGGGAATTAACATAAAAATAAGACCAAGAACCAATCTCCAGCAGGTAAATGGTCAAAGGATTTGAACAAACAGTTCTCAAAAGTAGAATTGCAAAATATTAACAACTATTTGAATGATTGTTTCAATCACTAATGATAAGAGAAATACTAGACCAAATAACAAATCAAATAAGGTTTTACCTCACCCTAAGCAAATTGGCAAAGATGAAAAAAAGGCTCAATATTTAAGGGGCTGTAGAAAGATAAGTAGATAAAGACATTGCTAGTGGAGCTGTGAATTGGTCCATTTTGGAATTCGATTTGGGATTGTGCTGAGAAAAAAAAAGTGGCTAAAATATTCATACACTGACCCAAAGATCCTGTTGCTAGGCATAGTACTCTAAGGAGGTCAGAGATGGAAAGGTCCTGAATACACCAAGATATTCACAGCAGCACTTTTTGTGGGAGCAAAGAATTGAAACCAAAGTCGTCGTTGTTTAGGTAGTTTCAATTGTGTCCAACTCTTTGTGATCCCATTTGGGGTTTTCTTGGCAAAGATACTGGTGTGGTTTCCCTTTTCCTTCTCTAGCTCATTTTACAGATGAGGAAACTGGGGCAAATAGGTAGGGTTAAGTTACTTGCCCAGGGTCACACAGCTAGTAAGTGTCTGAGGCTGGATTTGAACTGAGGTCTTCCTGACCCCTGGTCCAGCACTCTATCCACTGTGCCACCTACTTGCCCCTCAAACTAAAGTAGATGCCCATTGACTGAGGAGTGACTAAATGAATTGTAATATATGAATGTAATAGTCATTACATTCTTTTAAGTGGTGATAAATATTTAGAAAGTAGAGATGAATGGAAAGATTTATATGAACGAATAAAAATGGTATATTGGAAAGGCACTGACTGTGACGTTAAGGGATTTGGGCTCAAATACTGCCTTCTGTGATTACTACCCAAATGGAATGAGACAGAAAAAGAAACGGAATGGTCTGTAATTGTATTATGACCAAACTTGGCTTTGGAGAAGAGATTAGAAAATGTGACTCCTTTCCCTTCACTGCAGCCTACAGTAATAGGACATTGCATATATTGTCAGACATGGTTGATGTTTTGATTAGTTTTGCTGAATTGTTTCCCCACCCCCTTTTTTATCCTTTATTACAACATATGTATCATGGGATTGAGGAGGCAGGAATATTTTAGAAATGAAAGTGATGTAAAAACAAAAGACATCAATATTTTTTAAATTAATTAATGTATTTTTAGTTTTCAACATTCACTTCCATAAGCTTTTGAGTTTTAAATTTTCTCCTCCTCCCTTCCCTCCCTCGTCCCCAAGATAGTGTGCAATTTGATATAGGCTCTATATATACATTCTTATTAAGCATATTTTCACATTAGTCATGTTGTAATGAAGAATTAGAAGGAGTGTGAGGAGCCTCGAGAAAGAAGAAACGAAACAAAACAAAAAACAGAGAAAGCAAATAGTATGCTTTGATTAGCATTCAGACTCCATAGTTCTTTCTCTGGATGTGGATAGCAGATATCAGTATTTTTTTAAAAAATCTTGAAGCTTCCAGTAGAGACAGACAGGTATAATTTTCAAACCTTTCTTCAGATACACATATGCCTTGTACAAGCTCTACACATTAGATAAGCGACCCTTTGAAGATTCAAAAACTTTTCACTTTATATCCCTATTTGGCCTTTTGATCTATAAACAAACTTTAAGGTGTACTTTCACTGAAGAATCTCTTCTCTAAAAAACAGCTCTCTCTCCACCCACCCACCCCCGGCCAATAATTTGTAGGAAATCTTTTTGCAAAATAAGAATCCTTTTGAAGTTCAAATCGGTATACAGTGTCACAGTTGAAAGGAGCCTTAGTTTAGATCATTATCATCTAATCTAATGTCCCCTCACTGTATGGATTCTTTTAGTGGCATATCACTATTTCTAGCTATTTAGCCTTTGCCTAAATGCTTTCAGTGATGGAGAATTCACTACCAACAACCTAACACTATCTTCAGGAAGGACCATATCAATTTTTTACTTTACTCACTCCTGGACCCTTTCCAGAATTCTCCTCTTCCTCATCCCCAACCATATTGTCCACTTGAGAAACCTTGGCCTTGTGGTGTGTCTTTTCTATTGGTGAATCCCTTCTCAGAACCATCCTCGAAGTGGTTCACTTCATGCAGATAGTCTTTCTGGAATCCTTTTCCTCCTCCTTCTCATTGCCACATTGCCATCCTCAGAAAAGTTCTCCCTCCTGTGCCTTTCTACCGCCTCACTTTGTGGTTTCCCTTTATGTGTTGTCTTCACCATTAAACTATAAGCTTTTTGAGGCCAAGAACTGTCTGTCTGTTTTCTAATAAGGCAATGTGGTACCATAGAATAGAGCACTGGGTTTGGAGTCAGTGCCTGGGTTCACCTCCCATCTCTGAGACTAACTACAAGCCACAGTAACTTCATAGGCCTCAGTTTTCACATTTGTAAATGAGGGCCAGGTGGCTTCTGAACTGTAGGTCTAGGATCTTATGAAACTAAGGCAGAAATGACCCATTTCATTTTTGGTCAAATCAAGTTAAGAAAGTTTAGTCTTAAGTTGAACCAAAATCTTGTGTCCCCATAACTTTCACCCATTAGTCATATTGTTGTTGTTTATCCTTTGTTCTCAAAGAGGACCAATGACATCACAAGGGTGATGTCTTGACTTTCGAGTGGATTGGATTTAAGTGAGGCAGGATGGTGCAAAAGTTGTTGGCCTCACTCTCTCCTCCAGCGTCAGTCTTTTTCTGTTGTATATATAGAATAAGTTTACTCTCAAGTATTTGAATATAGTTATCTGTCTTTCCTTAGATAAACTCTTTTCTAGCTTAAACTTGCTCCGATTTATTCTATGAATTATGATTCTTAGAATGAAAAAAACAAACTAGGACATATCTGTAATACTATTGCTGCATTATAAATATATTGTTAATAATATAGTTTAAAGTATGGAAGTCAAATGAAAAAATGATTCTGGGAAATACCCTTGCAGCATTTAACTGTTGTGATGTATTAATGGCAAATCAAAAGACCTAGATTCTAGTTAATAACTGTGTGACCTTGAGTGACAGCCTGACTAAGCCCAAATCCCAAATAGAGATTTTGTCCTGCTTAATCCCATAAGGTTGTTGCAAGCATGTTAGATGGATGATATATGTCAAAGCATGTTGTAAACTCTAAAATATTTTACAAATAGGGTATTACTTTTGTTACCAGAAAAATGTGCAACATTTTTGCTGATGGAAGTTTGTGTCTAGCTATTATTAATACATTATATTGGATATTACACACACACACACACACACACAGGAGACAATATAATTTGTGAATAGGCCTGGATGGGTTCATTGAGTACCTTTGTTGCCAAAGGTGAATAATACCATCTTGTGGGGGAGTTTCCAATAAGTCATTTTGTTATTATTTATAACAAAATTGTTCATAGTGAGCAAGCAAAAGACAAACTATTTGGTGGGAACTATTCAGCATTTAAGTTTTGAGTCATCTTTTAGGCTTCTTTGCTTAGATTATTTCCCATTGTTTTGACCAGAACTTTCATCGGTTGCCCATATCTTGGTATCACCTGTTTAGATTTTAAAGATTTTAAAGCCTTCCACAAGTTGTCTCCAGTATATCAAGCCTCATTGGTTTCCCCTTTCCCATAATCTGTGATTCAGCCAAGCTGGCCTTCTCTCTTTTCCTTACTCTGTGTCTTTGCATTGGCATTGTACCTGGGAAGTACCCTTCCTCCCCACTTTATCAGCATAGAGGCCCTCTCTTTCTTTATCTTGTGCATGAAACCATTTTTGATACCTTTCTACTGCCAGTGCCCTCTCTTCTAAAACTATTGTACATTTAGTATATTTGTATTTATTAGCTTTATATTTGTGATATATAGTTATGTATATTTGTAAACTTTATGCTATATGTATATGTGTATATAATACATGGATACACACGTGTGCTTGTTTTCACATGCACACATTTGTTTATATGTTATCTTCTCCATTAGGACACAAGGTATTTGCTAAGGATAGATTATTTCATTCTTTGTAATTATAACCCTAGTGCCTAGCACAGTACCCGGCACAGAGTAGGTGCTTAATAAATACTTGTTAATTGCTAATTTAGTCATATCAGACTTTCAAAATTAGAATCAGCAGCACGTGCTTATCTTGATCAACCTTCATTTGATAATGGTCATCCCAGTCACATCCTCCTGCTTATGGAACTGAATTGAGACCTTGGAGGTAGAAGGATGGAAGGTGTGCTAGTGGTTAATTGGTATTTGCAATGTGAGTTGAATTATGGTCCATACAGGTCTAGTAATTGGTTTCCCAAGATCTATTCTGGTGTCCAGGTGGCTTTCCTAAAACTAGCCTTTGTTTTCTTTTTTGTTTCCCCCCCCTTTTTTTTAAAATTTTTTGGCTAGGCAATGGGGTTAAGTGACTTGCCCAGGGTCACAGAGCTAGTAATTGTTATGTGTCTGAGGCAGGATTTGAACTCGGGTCCTCCTGAATCCAGGGCCAGTGCTCTATTCACTACTCCACCTAGCTGCCCCACTTTGTTTTCAAACTAAGGAGATACACCATGTATGAGCCAAGAAACCATTGAAAATAAATAGCATACAAATTTAATTCAACAAACATTAAGTATCTACTTGTGCAAGACAGTGTTAAAGTTCCTAGGGGACTCTGGTGGAGACTTCATCAAATTTCCCTCAAATTTTCTAAAAGTCTGCCTCTTCACCGACTGAATCATTTATATGGCATCTGTAAGTCATCTTTTTTGGAGTTATTTCTGTATGTTTTATCTCCCTGAGTAGATTATAAGCTTTTAGTAGAGCATGGATTGCTGTTATTTGTGTGTGTGTGTGTGATCATTTCTCACCCCAATGTGTCTAGTAGATACCTGCTCAATAAAAACCTATGAAATGAAGGAAATCCTACTTGGGTTTCCTTCCCAATTGTCTTTGTATTTATCAAATATAAATCAGGAGAATACTACATAATGGATTCGTTAAATCTAGAAATTCTTGCTCCTTTCCTCCTCACAAAACAAAATGATTAAAAAAAACCTTACCTAAAAGAAACTCACCTTAGAAACATGGGAAATAAAGACTTAGATAGTTTGGAAATCGATCAAGAGAAAATCTTGTTTTTCAGTAGGTGAGTGGCAGAGTTTTGTAATTAGCCTAATGGAGGGAGTATTGAGAATATTACATTCATCTGAAATGTCCTGACAAACCAGTTGAAGTCTGTGCTACTTTACGTAGCTACAACTTCTCTTTTGTTGGTGCTGTGCATTTCTGCTCAAAATTTGTCAGATTGTGCTTCTTTGTTCTCAGTGAGAAGAGTATTCTGTGCCTAATTACTTGCCCTGGAAATATTTGGATTTTGTAAATGTAGTGTTAGAATAATTGCATGGTGGATTTAGGGAACATCATATTTTGGGATGGTTTTATATTCTTAATACCTGATTTGATGATTTTCTTAATACCTGATTTGATGATTATAATAAAGTCATATCCATTTGTCATGGGGTGATTATCCCAACCGCTCGTCTCACAATCAGTTTTTGCCATTTCTTTGTTCTTTATCATTCTGCCAGGGGTGGAGCAGTGGATTTGGAATGGGTGGGCCAGTGTCTGGATTTCAGTTTTTCATTCTATCTCTGATGTAATAAATAATTGGTAGTTAGCTGTTTGGAGATCGAGGTTCTCCAAATGAATTTGTAGCATAATTGCATATGCTTTAGAAAGGCAGCTTTCCTGTGAAAAGACACAGATCCATACCTGCTTTTGTCCTTTCCCTATTCCTCCATAAACCTCACTCTTGATGTAGTTGACGTCAGCTAGATGTATTTGCATCTCAAAGTGGAACAGTTTCCATGAACTTTGATACTAAGTACTCATTATAGGAAATTTGTGACTAGCTTTCCCCAGCATCACCCTTAAGCATGCTTTTTAAAAAACATGTTTTTCAAATTTGTAATGATAGAATTTGATCATGTGTGGCACATATGTAAATACACATCAGTTGACCTGTAAACAGCTTCAGCATGCAGCCTATTCCATTTTTTGTTCCAAAGCCTCATTTTGTTAACTTGAAGGGAGCATTACTGTTGGCATATCACTGAAAGCCTGGCTATTTATGATCACCTCACCCATGAGAAAGAATGTTAATTAGGTGACAGATCCTTTTTGGGGAATTTATAGGTGGTCAAGATGCCCCCCACCCTTTTCCAAACTTTTCAGTATGGAGAAGTAGCACTGGCAGTCGCACTCACCAATCAAAGAAATACTCCGAATATACTCCATCAGTCTACTAAAATGAGATTCTAGGAACAGAGCAGAAGGGTGTGGGCATGGTGATTAACAAGAATGAGAGCTTTAGTTTTTCTTTCTGGGTCCCAGAACAGAATGCTATAACCACTTAGCAATTCGTCAGGAACAACACTGTAGATATCTTCTGGTGGTTGTGTGTGTGTGTGTGTGTGTGTGTGTGTGTGTGTGTGTGTGGTGGGGGGCTCACAGGCACCTAACAGCTGTCAATCTGAGACTGTAAAGTGTCAGAGGATAGAAGTCCCTTTCTCTAACTTTCTTGAACTGTACCTTAGCACAGGACCATGTGTAAGAGAAGTTTAATAAATGCTTTTAGTAGTGGGATGAAAACAGGGCACATCCTGAGATAGTGATGTTGCACCTTTCTTATTTAACGTTTACCTGAGAGGTAATAATAATTGTTTTTGAGGGGTAAGAAAATTGTGGTGTCCCTAAAGATAAAAAAGATTATCTGGAAGGAAGGGAACAGTGATCAGTGCCAAAAGATTACTTTAATACTTTGTGATAGTTTATATATTTTCAGGGTGGGTGGTTCCTCTGCCAGTGCAAATGTCCTCTTATCTTTTGTTCTGAAAGTGAAGTTCTTCATGAGACCTGGTTGAAATGTCATTATCCTAAAGGTTCATTTTTTATTTGTTAACTAGGGTTGGCCATCTTACTACTCCTGTCCTATTCTCTATTTAATTCAATTTAGCAAGGTGGTTTTTTTTTGGTACCTACCAAGTACCAGGTATTATGCTAGGTGCTGTAGATAGAGAGACAAAAATGAGAAGGATTCCTCCCCCTCAAGGAGCTTACATTCTCCGGAGCATGACTGTTCAGTCATGAGTAATACTGAGAACATTGGTACTCATCCACTTAAGGTAGGAACACAGACCATTTACTATATTTAACACTTCATTTTGGATGTCACCAGGGATTGTCACAACCACTGTGATTTACAGTTGCCATTTTTCAGCGATAAAAAAGGGGAGTTGGGTTTATGAAAAATACCAGGCATCTTTCCCCCACTCATAAACTCCAATTATGGGCATGATTGTTTGATTTTAATCATTTAGGTGTTTTTTTCTTTTCATTTAATAAGCATGATATTAAATATGATTAGAAGGGAATTTTATTGCTAGGATAGTTATCTTAAATTACCAGTTCTCTTCAGCATCTGGAGACCCAAAACAAGTAGCATTAAGATGGTCCTACACAGTTCAGAATCCCAGGCAGGAAATCTGTCCAGATTTGTTCAGTGGTGGTGCTTATTTGAAGAAAACTACAGCAGTCAGGAGAGGTCAAAGCTCCTTTGTCAAGGAAACGATTGCTTAATTTAATAAGCATTAAGTCCAGGATCCTATTAAGATACTGTTTATCCTTGTTACAAAAGAATAAGTTAATAATAATTCACTGCTATCACAGAGAATTAAGCTTTGATAATGATGTAATTCATTTAAAATTTTCCTTAAAAATACTCATGTTGAAATAAACTGTAGGACTCATTGGTCAAAGACTTTTGTACAGATTTACAATGACATACTCATACACCGACAAGTCCCTATCAAATGTCGTCTCTCCTTAGAAGACTAGCACTGAGAACAGTAGAGTTATTAATCTGTTGATAAAAATCTTGAACTATATATTAATTAAACACCAGAGGGTGCTAATTAGTCAATATATTGTAATTTCTAACAAGCAATAATAATAATTTACTCTTGGTACCCCAAGAGTAAATTACTCTTGTTTTATGTGCATTCTATTTAGATGACAGGAATATTGGTAGGGCTACTGGGTCCCAGAATGACTTAGGAATGGCAGTCCCATCTCCAATGCTGATTATAAAAAACAAACAAAAGCAATGGAACTTTTTCATCAGATTGTCACACTGGTTTGTGGCCTGTGTTATATCTACCTTTAGTGAATGTAGTTATTGGGAAAGACATGAATTGATCCACAGTATAACTTGGTGGGCTAGGTTACAGAGGGGATTTATGTAGAAATTGACAAAGCTTATTTTTTGGTAGCATGAACATTGTCCTTTATAAGCAGTGATTGGTTCTTTTTGATTTGTGAATCTTTGGGGGAGGAGGAATTTGGTAATGGGAGGGAAAAGGGATATGTAAAAAGAGAGCCTATTTATGTTTTTATGTTTTTGGAAGAACTCTATTCTGGGGCACCTCCATGCATGGGGCACCTTTATCTCCATGAGATAAAGGGTGTTTGAAGACTATGCCAATGATTTACATACTTTTGCTGTTTCTACTAAGTTGAAATGTCTTGAATATATGCCTGGCAATGTAGAATATAGTGTGTTGGTCAGCCAAGTGACTAGCATGACTGAGTTGGAGAGGCTTATCCTCAGCTTGGTCACAGGAGTAATGAATTTTAGGCCTTATCAACTCTTGAAAAACATTTAGTAACTTAAAAAGTTACTGTGATTAGTTATTTGTGGAGGGAGTGCCCATAGTGAAGAAATTCCAGCTATCCCAAAGGATTGAAATCATCTTTTGGCCACTTAGTTACTCTTGTCTGGCTATTCTCTCTTCTTTTCTCTTTAATGACATCAGAAGTTTTAAACTTCTGAAATAAAACTTAGTGGACAGGTCCCTCTCCTTCTGTGTCACTTTTTTTGGCCCCTCATCCTCCCTGATCCGTTACAGTGAGGGTTTCCAAAGGTTCTGTCCTCAACCTTCTCTTGCTAAACTCCTTCTTCAAGCTATTTCATCCATTCCCAAGGCTTCAATGACCACTTCAATGAGATGACTTCTCAATTTATAGCTGCAATTCTGATTTTGTCCTTGAGCTTCATTTATACACGTATAACTTCCTACCGGCATAGCTCCACTGGGATTTCCCACTAGTGCCTCAAACTCAACAATCCAAAATGGAAAATATTTAACCTTTTCCTCCTCTTGGCTTTTCTATTTCTTTTAATTCACTTGTACTCAAAACTTTGATTAATATTTGTCTCTTTCCTTGTCATTCATTCCTCACATCCAGTCAGTTGCCAAGCTTCATCATTTCCACCTCTGCAGTTTCTTATATATATTCTCCTCTTTCTGTTCCCTCTTCTGCTAACAGTGGTACAGACTCTTGTTATCTATCTCTTGGACTATTGCTGCAGCTTAACTTGTTTTCTTTTCATCCTTCTCATTTTCATCCTTCACACCACTGTAAGAATAATCTTCAATTTAAAAAAAAATTGCTAACAATTAGTTATTAGCAAGTATTTAGTAAGCACCTTCTATGTTCAAGGCAGGTTAAGTCCCGGGGAAACAAACCTAAAAACCAAGCACTCTCTGCCCTCAAGAAGCTTATAGTCTACTGGGGGATTTAGCATATATAGAGATACATAAATATTAGATAACTTGAGACAAGAGTGAATACTAACTACCGAGAGATATAAAGACATGACTATGCCATTCTTTTGTTCAAAACCTTCCAGTGGCTCCATATTTTCTTACCAAATAAAATGTAAACTTTCTATTTTGGCATTTAAGGTAATCCATAGTCTCTTTCCATGCCTTCCCTTCAGGCTTTGCACGCTACTCTCTTCTTAGGGAAAGCTAGGTGATGCAATGGATAGAGTATGGAGAGACACTTACTAGCTGTGTGATCCTGGGCAAGTGACTTAACTTCTGGTTGCTTCAGTTTCCTCATCTATAAAATGGGCACCTACCTCTTAGGGTTGTTGTGAAGATCAAATGAAATAATAATTGTAAAGTATTTGGCACAGTGCTTAGCACATAATAGATGCTATAAAAGTGTTAACTATCATTCTTATAATTTATGCTATTAGATATGTTGTTGATGCTGTAGACTATATTCAGTCTTCTATACACATTTCAAGTTTTTCTGCCTCCCTGCATTTGTTCACACTACTCCTTAAGCCTAGAATGCCTTGTCTTCCATTCCCTGTATAACTCCTACCTTTTGAAATCATACCTGTCCTTTAAAAACCAGTTGAATGGATAGAGCACCAGCCCAGGAGTCAGGAGGGGCCTTCGTTCAATTCTAGCCTCAGACACTTACTAGCAGTGTGACCAGGGGCCAGTCACTTAACCCCAATTGCCTAAAAACAAAAAATGAAACAAAACAAAAGTTTAAATGACACATCCTCCAAGATTTCTTCATTCTCCCTGACCCCTAAGTTGGAAATATTTGAGTAACTTTTTGTATACCTCTTATGCACTTGACATGCTGTATTTTGCATTAGAGTTTTAAGGTGCATATCACCCTCTATTTCTAGGGCAGGTAGGTGGCAAAGTGAGTAGCGTGCTGGACCTGGTGGCAGGAAGGCTCATCTTCCTGAGTTCAGATCTAACCTGAGATGTGTGTGACCCTGGGCAAATCACTTAACCCTATTTGCCTCAGTTTCCTCATCTGTAAAATAAGCTGGAGAAGGAAATGGCAACCCACTTTAGTATCTGGGGGATTTAGTTCTGTCAAGTTTTAATTTAATCCTTTTTGAAGAGATGCATGCTCTGCATTTGAGAGTGAGAATGTCATAGTTTAAAGGGAGGGCCTCATGAGTCTTCTAGGTTTTTGTATAATGTGGCTGTAAATTATCCTGTTCATCTTCTTTCATGTCGAAAAGGTTATAAAACAAAGGTGAAGATACTGAGAGGATGCAAATGTATTAAGAAACAAAATTAATCATGAACACTAGGCTTGTACAACCTGCAGCCTGGAGGCTGCTTATGGCCTGTGGGCATACCAAAGGACTTTGGGCAGCCCATGAAAAATGTAGAGGATGTTTTCCTCAACATTGTTTGTGGGCCACCTGAAAATCTTTGGTGTGCTGCAAGTGGCCTGCAAGCCCACAGGTTATGCAGGCCAGTTGTATACCATTACTTAAGCAGATTGAGAAGCTTATTTAAGCCAGATTCTTGCTTGTAACTCAGCTGATAAGGTGTGCTAAAGTCCTTTCATATTTCCTGGTGTCTATACTGGTAAGACTTTGCCTAGGAGGTGCTTAGGCATCAGTTAAGAAATGTAGATGAGGGGCAGCTAGGTGGCGCAATGAATAGAGCACAGATCCTGGAGTCAGGAGGACCTGCGTTCAAATCCAGCCTCAGATACTTAATACTTACTAGTTGTGTGACCCTGAGCAAGTCACTTAACCCCCGGTCGCCCCACCAAAAAGCAAAAGAAAAAAAAAAGAAAAGAAATGTAGATGATACTGAGTTATGTGAGATGTATAAATTGAGAGAGATGGTTCTCCATTCCCCTCTGCTGAACTCTCCAAAGACATCTTACTTGTTTTGAAAATAAAAACCACCAGCATCCCTTGGTGGAAGTGCAGTCATTGATGCCTGCAGCATCCCTCCTTGTGCCCTTTCCATTTAAATGGCAGAGGAGACATCAGGCTCCAGGAGAAGTATTGTAGTTCCAAGAGAAGAAAGAGCAATCATTTGCCTTTTTCATCTTTATTTCACTTTAGATGATGTAGCACTTCCTAGGCCAGTATGTGTTTGTATTTTGGTTATAGGTAGAGTGAATCATAGAATGTTAGAACTGGGTCCAGTCTCTTCATTTGATAGAGGAGAGAACTAGGACTCAGAGTCATTGCTACATACACATACATAGTCACACATTTAGTTCTGGTTGGTTGGTTGTTGTCCGTCATTCTTGAAGAGGACCAAAATAACATCATTATGCTGGAGTAAAGTTTCAGTGTGTCTGACTGTGGCTGATCAGACCAATATGACCTCAAAATGCTCTACTACAGGTCAGGCACAAATAGTCCATGTGAACATCTGGGGTGGATTCTCTAAATTTTTGCATCCTGCGTCTCCTTTGAGGTGTTCTAATATCTAATATCTATTCATACCTTCCCAAAATGCACCTTTGGCAAACAGCAGGAATAACACCCTTAAATCAACATAAGATATTTTCATTTTGAAGTAGGAGAGAAAGACACCCTCATGGTATAGGAAGGAGGTTTGGATAGGGTGTGCAGGTGGGGAAGAAGCACTTGCTAACTGGAAACCTCTTTCTGATTATTTTTGTTTAAGAGTTGACAAGCTAATTTGTTTCTGTACTGTTGAAGAGGTATAAATTCTTTCTGGGACCTCTAAATTCCAGCATCCTGGGATAAAACCTTGGTTGCTCTTCCTTTAGTTATACTCTGGTGACAGAACCTGAACTAGATGTCTAGTTCAATGTTCTTTCTACCATGCCATGTTGCTTTCATTACCTATGGAATACTAAAATACACATTTGTGAATCATGGTGGTGATGGGTGGTAATTTGTGCTTCTGTTGCATATTCAGGTTATTTGATGGATATGTAAACGTAACTCTTGTACCTGATTGATACATTTTTGCAGGCTAGGAGCGGTTGCTGACACTTGATTTGTATTCACCAGTCCTTTCCTTGAAGTTTCTTAATTTACACAGCAGATAATCACCAAGTTATGAATGGTCTGTGTTCTGAACATTGCCTTCTTATTTGATTTAGAACTTAAAATGTGCATATGGAACAAATCTCCTTTATTTATTTCTCACCACATGTTAATTTTGTATATCTATTCATCTGCTTAGGATACAGCATCTCTCTAGGTTATATACTTCCCAGTAGTTCTGAGTTGGAGAACAAAAAAAATTTGTATCCAGTGAAGGTGATTAGGAGTAGAGAAGTGTGAACTTGGACACTGGTAATTTTGGTTTTTATGAGTTGCCATAAGTTATTGGGGCTATTTATGTTGAGAGAATTTATTTTTTTGTTTTGTTTTTTAAATGTATTGCTTTTTTAAAAAACAGCATTTATATGTTTATCTCTGCCCCCCATTCCCTTTTGTAACAAAAACAGTTAAGCAAGTGAAACTGACACATTGTTGACACACTATTTCACACCCAAAAACGCCATCAACCTGTGAAAAAACATATTTCATGTCTTCTGATTAATATTAGTTATTTAACTTAATCTGAATTTTATTTTAGTATTTTTCTTTCCATGAAACATCTCTTGATCCTGCTTTCTTCACGTTGCATAAGTTCATACAAATCTTCCCTAGTTTCTGTGTTTCTACCACAAATTTCTTGTTTCTTCCACAAAAAGTGCCCACAGGGGGCTATCCCTCACTTCAATCCCTCTTTGACCTCATTTTGTTATATGCCTTATAGTAGACAGATGGTTCAAAGAGTTCAAATAGTTTAGTGACTTTTCTTGAAAAGTTCCAAATTGTTGCAATGTTTGGACCAGTGCAAAACTCTACCAACAGTGTATATTAATAGCTCCTGTCTTAAACGGGTATTGCTGGCTTGGGTTTTTTTTTTTTATGTTTGCCAGTTTAATGTGAGGTGAAACCAGTATTGTTAAATGTTCATTTCTCTTAGTGATTGATTTCCTGTAATATTTTGTTTGTTAATTGCATTTCTTAATTGTGAAGGTCATTTGTTCCTATCTTTTGAGCTAGGAAATGGTTCTTAGTCTCATATTTTTGTATCAGTTTCCTATAGCATATTTTGTTCTGTTATTTGATTAAATTATTTTTCCCAATTTAGTTCCTCTTGGTTTTGTTTGTACACATGCATTTTAATTTTATACCTCTATCCTTTGGTTTTACAATTCTCCTCCTCATAACTGTGAAATCTCCTTTCATTCTCCTGATCTCAACCCATTGTGTGGGTGTTATTTATTTTTTTTTCAAACAGTAGGCTGAGAATCCATTTGAAACTTATTGTGGAAATAAAAACTGATCTAAATATTTTCTGCCAAACATATGATCAGTTTTCCTGGTAGTTTTTGTCAAAAAAAAAAGGGTCATGGTTTTTAAAAGTACTGAATGGATGGCTAACATCAGCTTTAAAAGTTACTACCAGAGTGGTGTTAAAGTGGAGTTGAAGTAATTCATTCTGCAAGCAAGAAAAGAAGTAGAGTTGTGACCCTGGAAGGAAATGTATGAGGCAGCAATAGGCCTATATCATAAGACATGAAAAGAAAGGCTCATTCTGGTTTTGGGACTTTGGACTTAATGAAATGATTTTGGAAAAAATATAATGCTCGATGTTCAGTTTCAAGTAGCATGCTTTCCATATCAACCCTGCTGTTTTCAATATAGGCTGGTACAGCCACATAGAGAAGTAGCTTAAAATGAGATCCTGATTCGTAGTGTGGGCGAGCTGTATTGAGAGAACTTCAAAACAGAAGGAAGAGGTTTGGTAGCTTTTTAAGTTTCACTACCATCACCACTTCTTTGTTGTAGAGAGGTGAGTAGACAACATTTTACTCACAAGTAGGAGTTTTGAGATAAGAACAGGAGATGAAGGTTATATATGATACCTAATAGTCCTAGCAATATGAACTGTTTAGACAGAATTATAAAATCTTTTCAGTTGTAAGGGATTTCAAAAATCATATATTTCAGTGCCTTGTATGATAACATCTCTCTAACATCTCTGAAAAATGGTCGTTTAGCCTTTGTTTAAATACTTTAATTGTTAGCTTGTTATTTTTTAAGGCAATCTATTCTATTTTCTTAGTAGGATCATAGGTTAATAAATTCAGAACTGGAAGGAACTTAAAGGCGTCTGGTTCGAAGTGCTTCCCCAGCTTCCTTCGTACTCAATTTTTTTACAGATGAGAAACCTGAGGCACAGAAAGGTTAGGTGATTTGTTCAAAGTCACACATAAAGTAAGTGGCAGGATCAGGATTTGATTCCAAATACAGTATTCTTTTTAAAAAAAATTGATATATTTTTAGTTTTCAACATTTTCTTTTATAAGATTTTGAGTCCTAAATTTTCTCCTGTCCCTCCCCTCCCCACTCCCCAAGATGGCATGTAATCTGATATAGGCTATATACGTACAAATTATATTAAATGTATTTCCACATTAGTCACATTGTGAACAAAGAATCAGAACAAAAGGGGAAAACCACGAGAGAGAGAGAGAGAGAGAGAGAGAGAGAGAGAGAGAGAGAGAGAATAGCATGCTTCAATCTGCGTTCAGACTCCATAGTTCTTTTCTCTGAATGTGCATAGCATTTTCCATCATGAGTCTTTTGGAATTGTCTTAGATCATTGCATTGCTGAGAAGAGCTAAGTCTATCAAAGTCAGTTATTGTGCAGTGTTCCTGTTACTGTGTATAATGTTCTCCTCAAATCCAGCATTCTTTTGACTTCATGCTCTCCCCAGTACTGATAATTAAGAACTTCTTTCCTTTTTTTAAATTTTATTAATTTATTTTGATGTACCAACAATTACTTCCATATGCTTTTGAGTTTAAAATTTTTCTCCCCCTTCCTCCCCACCACCCTCACCAAGACAGTGCACAATCTGATGTAGGCTGTACATTTACATTCCTATTAAACATATTTCCACATTAGTGAAGTTGCAAGTAAAAATTAAAACAATAGGAGGAACCATCAGAAAGGGGAAACAAAGCTCAACAGAAGAGGAAAAAAAATGATAGTGATTCAACTTCCATAGTTCTTTCTTTGGATGTAGATAGCATTTTCCATCACGAGGCCTCTGGAGATGTCTTAGTTCCTTCAATTGCTTAGGTTAAGTCTATTAGTCATCACACAACATGGCTGTTACTGTGTACAACGTTCTCCTGGTTCTGTTCCCTTCACTCAGCATCAGATCATACAAGTCTTTCCATGTTTTTTGAAGTCAGCCTGAAGAACTTCTTTCCTAAAGAAGCCCCCTCTTATCCTTCTGGAACTTCAAGTTTGGAGAAAACTTTGTAAGATGCCTTTGGTGAGATTGCAGACATTGCTGGTTTTCTTTTTTGAGTGTCAGAGGCCCCTTATGGTGTAATGAGGAGATTGTTTCTTGAACACGCAAAGGGTTCTCATACAAAATTTGACATTGGACTCAAACTTCTTTTTTTTTTAATAACTGGACTTTTTTGTGTTTTAATTAGTAAGGTGGAGTTGATCTAAATTCAACACTATGCAGTTTCCTTTGCCCTGTGATGTCCTCTGATTTTAGTTCTGTATTTTAAGTGACATTGCTTTTCTAAAAAAGTGGTTTCAATCTTGTAGTACAAAAACACTTTTAAATCTTAGAACTGAATGGAACCTCAGAATCATGTAGTCCAGGCTCTTGCCTTTTGGCAAGTAAGGTATTATCCTTATGTGAAAAGTGAGCTGACTAAAGCTCAAACACATCATGGGAACTATTTGATGACTTGGTAGCTTTTGAAAGAGGGATTGGGTCTGAGGAAAGATTTCTAGGGAAAAATGGCATTTCATCTGGCTGGCTTCATTGACAAGCAGCTAGGCTTTGCTCTTTTTTTTTTGCCTTTAATTCTGTACATTTAGAGTATTGTTTTTAAAATGTGGGTAACAGTAGCATGCTGATGCTGGTAACATACATAGCTTCACTCTTTTCCTGTGTCCCTCTATCCCCTTTTTCCCTTCTCCTGTTTCCTCTTCTCTGCCTCATAGCTATTGTGTGCATAGAAGTAAAATGAATAATTCTGTGTGAGTAGCTGTTTTTTATGGGTAAGTCATCACCTTAGATGTTTCAGCTACTTTCTTCCTGCATTGAAGACACTGGTTTTGGGGAACTGAAGACTTTTGGTGGTAGTAGAAGAAGAATATCAATATATTGAGGTAGCAAAATGATCTGATCCTCACAACCACCCTCTCAGATATATAGGGCAGGTTATCTCCATCTTTTATAGAATGAGGAAACTGCAGCTCTTGAAAAGGACGTACAGGTAATGAATAGGAGAACTGATATTGAAAGTAAAGTCTTTTAATTCCTAAACTATATTGAGTTTCATGGGAAAAGCACTTGTTTCCATTTTTGCAATGACATTTCCAGGGTTGCAGGCTTTAAAAAATATAAATAATGGTTTAATACTCCTTTGGATTTATTTGTCTTCCCAGAGACTTGAGTGGTGTGCAGCTAGGTGATGGCTAAAGATCTTTGGATAATAGGTCCAGTCTGGTCTCAGCTCTACTTCATATGATCTTTGTATATGTTATATAATTCTTTTAAGTGAACATCCCTGTTAATGAGAAAATTGGGGTCATTAGTAGAATAAAATCTTTGCAAATAGAATTCAAGAGCAACTATTTTTCACTTTGTTACTCAGTGTTAAGACATGTCAAAGTATGTTGGCAAGGGAACAGAATATGAGTGCTGTAGAATCAATGTATATTACCTAATTTTGTGGGCAGAATATATTCCTTGCCCTTTTCTGTTGATGGATGTTCTCTCCTTTGTGTTTTCAAAGTTTTCTTTTTCAGTATTTGCCGTTTATTTCTTATGTATCCCTCTAAATAATAAAGGTTTTGTATTATCATCCTCCATGCAAATAAAATGGTTGTATTGCTCTTCAGAGATTCCCAAAATGAGCAATACTGCTCCTTGGGGGTGCTGGACTGATTCAGGCCTCCCCCCCCAGTGGTAGCCTCCAGTGCAATTGAGAGGTGTTGAATATAAATGGAGGGGGTGGAAGCATAAAGAAGAGATGATAAGAAAATTCTGAAAAACTGTTAGTGCATGTTTCATCTGTTGTATAACAGAGTTAAAGTTGTAGTGATTACATTATTTTCCAAATAAACACACAAAATACAAGTTATAACTGATCAGTGGTCAAGTCCACCAACAGGTCTTAACAAGCAAATGTTGGCAGGTGAGCTTGTTGCACATTGTGGGGAAGTCCAGCATGCATTGACAGAAATATATGCATGAAATGACTTGTTTACAATGCAGTAGTATATGGTTACATGATGCAGTATTGCATCATCAAAATTTCAATGCAGGAAAAAATCCACAAATTTACAATAAATTATTAAATTTAAAACATGTCATTAAAAAAATTATATATTTTTGAAATGACAGAAAAAAAACTGTTAAAGGGTTAAAGAAAGTAGATTTCCAGGGGGGTACTGAGTAATTTTGTTTTGAAAAGGGGGTGGTAGGCCAAATAAATTTGGGAGCCTCTGATTTAAAGGCAAAGATACCTAAGGCAGGAAGTATTGAGTCTGTTATGAGTCCATGTCTTAAAAGGAAGGTTGAAGGAACTGAGAATATCAAGACTGGAAAAGAAAAGATTTATGGGGGAAAATGATAACCATCTTTAAGAAAGGCTATGAGATAGAAAACACTTTGAACTTATTCTTATAAGCTTCAGAGGAGATGAACAGCACAACAAGTTGCAGAGTGGCAAATTTGGGCTTAATTTCAGTGGGGAAAACCTTGCTGACAGTGGGCTGCCTTTAAGAGGCAGTGGGTTCCCTTTCCTTTGTAGGTTTTCAGCACAGGCTGGAAGGGTATAGGTTCAACTAGTTAGCCACTGAGGTCTCTTCCAACTCCATCCCCCCTCCCCCCAAATTCAGTAATATTTTGCTAGGAACGTGGCTAGGAACATTTTGCTAGGAAATGGCTTCCATTTGTCTTCAAGCCTGGAATTCACAAAATCTTTTCTGTGCTGAATGTTTTGTTGTATCAGAAACCCTGTAGGGGAACAGACTAAATTGTAAGTAGTCTGACTCCCTTGGCAATAAAAACAGCTATTTACTAACAAATTATTCTTGAAATCTGTCACCTTTTTATGTTTTACCATTACTCTTTTTAAAAATGTTTTGGCTATATATCTCTAACTTAGGAGTGAGGAATAAAGCTCCTTTTCCTCCTCTGGTACAAAGGAGTCAAAATCAGATGTTCATAATGGCCTAACTTGATATAGGCTATTTTATGTAGAATTGTAAAATGTTGAATTTCTCCAGTTTTTAATTAGTAAAAACCAGCATTTGGGGCAGCTAGGTGGCTCAGTGGATAGAGCACCAGCCCTGAAGTCAGGAGGACCTGAGTTCAGCCTCAGACCAAACAATTGACACTTACTAGCTGTGTGACCCTGGGCAAGTCACTTAACCCCAATTGCCTAAACAAACAAAACAAAACAACCCCCCCCCAAAAAAACCCAGCAGTATAAACACATTTAGCAAATACAACGAATATTTTAAACACTGAGCAACTGAGTATGGATGGTATAGGGGAGATGGCGATGGACTTAGAGGAGAGAGGGAGAGAGATTTGAATTCTGACTCAAAGTTTACTAGTAGTATCACCATGGGTTACTGCTCCTAGGCCTGTGCTAGCTGAGATCACTCACTCAAGTGATTCAGGCTCAGGATTGGTGTAAAATGTTCCTGGTCTATAAATTCAATAAATATACATTTACTTATGACAAAAGATCAAGAGGATATAATTTGTGCTTCCCTAGGTTTCTCTGTGTGCCACTGCAAACTCTGTGGGTCAGAGGATCTTTCAAAAAGGCAGTGGCTCTGATAAACCTTTTGCACCAGCTCCTTTTTGTGTCTAGGGATAAAGAAGTAATGCTTGATACGAATGGTTCAAGTCCTAGTCCCTTGAAGATGGCTTCCTTGTCTCCTTTTCTTCATCTGTAAAATATGGCAAATACTACTCATGGGACGTACATCTTGGGGTTGGTTGTTGTGAAGATCAAATGAACTTGGTAAACCTTCAAGTGTCTTGTAAATGTTACCTATTATTATTAACAACAAAAACAATACTTATATTATGGTTAGTTAAAATGGAAGAGAGGAAAGAAAAAAAAAGAAGAGGATAGACTTGCTGTGGGGAGAGGAAACAAAGAAAGAAGGAAACTGTATGAGTCTGCCAGAAGGGAGTGGAGGTTGAAGTAGGCAAAGTATACCACTTATGTCTCCCTTGAGGCATCAGGGTATTGTCACCACCTATCACTTCTCCTTGAAAGGCTAATTAGTTTAATAACAATTGTTCACAGCTTTTCAGCACTTTAAAAAAAAACAGTAATAAATAAGTTTTCAGAGCCATTACTTTTAATGACTTAGCCACAGCAACCCTAGGGAGAAATAATTTTTCTGGGTTGCAAAAGCAATATTATTTTCTGGACTGAATGAAATAAAGCAGTACTTTAGTGATTTCCCCATGGTTGCACTGACTTAATTATATTAGGGAATTTAATAACCTTAGGTCTAGATATGTAGGAATTTTTGTTTTCATTTGGTGGGGCACCATCCTATGAGGCTCCCAAGAATTGGGACCGTGATGATACAGACTAGATTCTAATAAACTCCAGGGAGAAGGATAAGAGTTGTAGAAGCCAAACTTAGGACAGAAGAGATTTACTTCGCAGTTGTATAATAATTGGTGTTCATTTAAGGCAACAGAATGTGGCTTGTGGCTCTGGAGGAGTGATTTTTCCCTCTTGTAATTTCTGTTCATCCGGCACATTCTTGTGGGATGCTAAAGACTAAATAAAAAGTCTGTCTTGTTGAGTGTGTGATAGGCTGTGCCCTTCTTTTCACTCAAGAGGTTTGGTTTACTACAGATGTCGTCCTCAAAAGAAGATATATATACCTAATCCTGTGCCTTGCATGGTAGAGTATAGGCAATCATATAATATCTGTTAAATGAATGAATTAGAAATGTTAACAGACTCATCTTTTTGCTCAAACTTTCTACTCAGAAACTTTCCACTTAGTCACCTTGGTTACCTGTTATTCTTTCTCCTGGACACTCTCCATTAAGGCCTTATGAATATGTAATTGCTTCTAATTTAATAGACTGTATTTTCATTTATTTTGAAGGGATTGCAACTTTATTCACATGGGATCATCAGTACTAATATTCTGTGGCTCAAAAGATTACATAGCAAAGCAAGAGATCTTCAGTCAGGTGATTTGGGTATATTTATAACCCATCCTTTTGAGTCTGATTATCTTGCAGGATATGAAACAGTAACCTATAATCTGATCTTTCAGATGGACAGTTCCAAATTTTATCTGCATGGAACAATGGAAAGCATTCATTTTAAGCCCTGACAGGCCATGAGATTATGGAGGTTTAAATGAGATCATCCTTATTGCTTTGGCTTTTCTTCACTTTCCTTGAAGTTGGCCTGGACATTAGTAGTTAATAGTTTGTGGCCTCAAAGGTACTGTGGTATCTGTTAATGCTCATGAGAATGTTGGCTTTTCACATGGCATGAGGCATTTATTCTCTATATCATTTGCCACTTAAAAGAACTACCTTCCAACTGAAGTGGAGGCAGAAGGGCAAGTAGTGGGAATTGGAATGATGTCACATAAAGTTCTTAAGTAGCCTTTGAGGTCTGCTGGAGCCTAGAGGTACTTTGGCAAATGAATGCAAATGTTTAAATGCTATCCCTGGATTTGGAAAGGAAGAGAGCAGATGAGAATTCTAAATGTCAGCATATGAATATAGTTTCCAGTCTGAATGAAGGACAATGTAAATTATTAGGAAGATTGGGCTAGAGAGGAAGTTAAGTGAGGAAATGAACCTAAATGAAATTAACAGTTGGCGCTTGGAAGCCTCAGTTATGCTAAGATGCTTAAATGCTGTATGTGTCTTTTCTGTTGCTGCTGGTTCCATAACCTAATGACTTCGATTGTTTTCCCTGATTCTTAAGTATGTTGCCTTCTATGTAAGGTATGTTTTGAATTTTAAAGAGTTAAATATGCCCTTTTGAGTGTTTTATTTGAAGTTGTTCTTTATTCTGAAGCAGTTGTGATGAGAACTGAAGATTTGGAAGTAAAGCCTGTCTTATTAGCTGTGTCACCATGATCAAGCCATTTCACCCCTTAGAGACTTGGTTCTTTTCTAAAATTGGGAGAATAATATGGACACTATCTATCTCCTTTACAGAGTTGTTGTGAAGAAAACACTTTGCAAGTCATAAAATACTATATTAGCCTGAATTATAGTTTCATGATGAGTGGTTCGTGGCTTCTAGGAAGCCTAAATATTTCAGGGGAGACTCTTGCCTTGAACATAATCTTCTTGGCATATTTGGTTTTTAAAAGTGCAGACTACTTTTATTTGTTTTTGTTATTCCTCATACCGTCCTCATTTTTACACCAAGGCAAGCTTGAGTTAACCAGGCCAATTTTCTCCTGAATTGCTAGCTCATTAAGGTATTTTGTGGGAAATCTTTGAATAGTCATTTGAGTTCTGGTTCTCATTCTGTGGGTAGTCATAAATCATGTTTTTCTTTTTTAAAAAATATTTTACTTACTGTTTCCTTTTTTTATAATTACGTGCAAAAACATTTTTTAACATTTCATTTTTTAAGGCTTTGAGTTCCAAATTCTCTCTCTGAGACAGCAAGCAATTTGATATAGATTATACATGTACAGTTCTCTCCTGTTTTCTTAAAATGTCAGTGTTATGAATATAGTCCTGAAAACAGGACTTTGACTAGATGTTATGATGTGCATGAAAGGTGATAGTAAGGAAGCATTTCTTGCCCCCTGAGAAACCTAACCACTAATTTGAGAAGACAGAGAGATTAAAATTCAACCTATTAAGAATATTTACCTCAAGTATAGTTGAAATAGTAAATTATTAAAATGTTGGAAATGCTACTGGAGACTTGTTATTAAAAGAATTTGAAAAGATCTTTCCTTATTGTATATAAACTGACATAATTTTTAGCAGTGTGTGTTATTAACTACTTGGGAAGTTCAGCTTCCATTCCATTCAACAGACTACCTTCTACTTGAAGCCTTTGCTGATCTTCCTATTGATAATGCCTTGTTTCCCTGACTACCTTTATTGATTTTTATTTATTCTTTTTATTTTATATATACTTAAATAGGCACCTATTTAAGTCTCCCTCAATAAAATGTATGCTCCTTCAAAGTAAGGATTGTTTCATTCTTTGTGTTGGCATTATCGGTGCTTAGCATGGTGCCTGGCCCATGACAAATGCTTAATAAATACTTGTTGATTAATTATTAAGTCACTCCTCTGTTCAGGGCACTGTGCTTTCTGTGCTTTGCACATGATGTGCTTCAACCATCACTCTTGAGGCTTTCTACAGCTTCCTACTGTAAGTTATTTATGCATTTCACTTTTTAAAAAGTTAAGTAATTGGGGCATCTGCATCAGTGAAATGAAATTGAGGATTTGTAACTATCTTTACTAATTAATGCAGTAAATCCTGAAAGCAAATTCTGCAAGAATATTTGCACTCAGCCCCCTTTACTCTGCATTAGGTTTAAAGAATATATTTTTAACATAATTATTTTGTACAGATCAGGGAAGAAAGATGAGAGGATAAGTATAATTTATAAATAACTGCCAATTTATATCTCACTAATACAATACAATGAGACAGGAACACATTTAAGATTTCTTTAAGACCATGTAGAGACATTAGAATTAGATCTTGTAGAAGAAGCTTCACTTAGGTCAAGGGCTGACAGTGTTTTATTTTTTATTTTTCAGTTAACAAGCATTTATTTTCTCTTCCTCCAGCTATTTCCCCTGCTAGGAGAAAAGGAGATAAACAAAATCTTGTAACAGATATGCATAGTTAAGCAAAACAAATTCCCATGCTGGCCATGTCCAAAAATATATATTCTGTTTTGCATATTTAATCTATTTCTTCTCATCAGGTGAGGCAGCTAGGTGGCACAGTGGAGAGTCAGGAAGTCAGGTAAGACTCATTTTCCTGAGATCAAATGTGGCCTCAAACACTAGCTGTATGATCCTGGGCAAGTCACTTAACCCTGTTTGCCTCAGTTTCCTCATCTGTTAAATGAGCTGGAGAAAGAAATGGCAAACCACTTCAGTATCTCTGCCAGGAATACCCCAAATGGAGTCACAAAAAATTGGACACAACTGAAAAACGACCAAACGGACAATCTCTTATCAAGAGGCAGGTGTGTTTTGTATAATTGGTCTTCTGAACTGATGATTAATCATTGTGTTTTTCAGAGTTCCCAAGTCTTTCTGAGCTGTAGTATGGCATGTACAGTTATAGTATAATTTATTCTTGTTCTGCTTACTTTACTCTGCATCAGTTCATAGAGGTTTTCCTGTTTCTCTGATACTATCCCTGTCAGCATTTCTTAGGACGTCTTAGTATTCCATTACATTTATATACCATAATTTGTTCAGCCATTCCCCAGTTAATGGGCATCTCCCCCTACATCCCCTGCCCCCAGTTTCCAGTTCTTTGCCAACACAAAAAGAGCTGTTATAAATATTTTTGTACATATGGATCCTTTTTCTCTTTCTGATATGACCGTAGAAGTTGTATAGCTGGGTCAAAGGGCATGCACAGTTTACTAACTTTTTAAGCATTGTTTCAGATTGCATTTTAGAAAGGCTGGACTGATTCCCAGCTCTACCAGTGGTGCATTAATATGCCTGGTTTTTTTTGTTTGGTCGGTTTTTTGCCCCACTAGCATTTGTCATTTTCCTCTTTTTGGGGGTGGGGTGGGGTGGTCATATTTGTTAACCTGATGGGTGTGATGTTAAATCTCAGACTTGCTCTGATCAATATTTCTCTAATTATTAGTGGTTTGGAACATTTTTTTCCTAGTGTTTGTTGATAGCTTAGGTTTCTTCCTTTGAGAATTATTTTTCATTTGGGGAATAGTTCTTATTTTTATGAATTTGAATCAATTCCTAATATATCTTGAAAACTGAGACTTTTAGCTGACAGTCTTTCAGATGCTATATCCTAAGTTGGCTGAACCTAATTAATAGGGCAATTGCAGTGAAGCTATAGGTAGGTTAGGCTGTCTTCTACTTCCGTATTTACCAAAAGAAAACTTTAAAAACTCCACCCAAATATAACCACAACACAAGATATCACTAAGAAGTGATCTGCCTACATGATGAGCCATCAGCAGCTTTATTAGATACTTGCCAAATGTCAGCCCTACACACCTTCCACATATACATTTCTCCACAGCCCATTACCATGCTACTATAAATTATTGCATGTGTTCCCTAACATGTTGGTCCAGGTTGCTGATCTTTAGTCTAGAAGATAGAAAACTAAAATATGATGGGAAAATAACTTAATAGTGCAAGTTCTGCCATTGAGCTGTAGTGCTACTTTAATTGTACAGAAGAGATTACAGAATTTAATTGTACAGAAGAAGTTACAGAAGAGATATAACACATTTGAGTCCCTGTCTTTAAGTAACTTACAGGTGAAAGGGACATAAACCTATGATGAAGGTTGTGATTAAATGCAAGTATGAATTGGGTAAATATAAGTACTCTGGGAATGAAGGGATGAGAAATCAATGAGTAATTGAAGAAAGCTTTATGAAGAAATAGAATTAGGCCTTGAAGGACTGAGGATTTTGTTAAGTTAAAGAAAGGCTAGGGGAAGTATATTCTAGAAAGGCCGAACAACATGAACAAAAAGATTGGGTTTGAGAATAAGCATGTTATGTTTGGGGGTTAGCGAGCAGACCTGTTTGATAGAAACTGAGGACTCAGTTTTAGGAGTTATGGGATGGATACGTTAGAGTCAGTAATATAAATAATACTGTAAGGGTCTGTGATTTAGTTGGTATAGATATCTCCTCCCCCAAAGCAGGTTACAGCCCAACTTCATCTTAATGTACAGTCTTCAAGAGTTGCTATGGCCAAAAGGTTCATTAATCCAGTGAGGAGCCATGCCCTAATTATCAGGTTAGGTCTTTAGGCAGCAGTTGTACAGTCTTTCATCAGGTTTTATTCAAGGTATTTCTATGTGGTTAGGAACTGCCATACCTTTCAAGAACCCAGGGTCCATTTCCAAATCACAGTGAAGCATCAGGGTCAAAATGTAGTAGAGAAAGACCACATCACATTTGAATATCAAGATGAAGGGTTTAAATTATTAACAATAATAAATAATAATCCCCATTGAGGTAGCGTTTTAAGTCTTGCAACATACTTTCTTAGCAACAGTTCTTTGACAGGAGGTTTCTGAAAAGTTAAGTGGCTTGCCTAGGGTCAGAGAGCTACTAAGTTTCACAATGGGATTGGATTCCAGGTCTTCCTTTTCTTAAATTCAATGCTCTGTCTACCACACTATGATTTACCAGACTGAAGGATTTGAAATTTGTCTTTGATCCTTTGAGAGGGGAACAAGAGACATTGGTGGAAAAAAAACAAAACTGGATGGGGGGGGGAATAAAAAATTAATTGCCAGTTAAGCCTAATTGGGAAAATAAAGGCTTTGTTAGAAATAGAGAAGTTAGAAGCAGTTGGTTTGAGCCACAAGATGATTACCATTTGTGTAACTGAAAGTACCTCTTAGGATGGATCCCTTGGGCCTCACTTCATAGGATTAAAATGCAAGTTAGTTTGTTCACAATGACAGCTGTTAGAATGGGCAAGTGGTCAAATTGCCTAAGAGGCTGGGACAAGCAAAATAAGTCAGTTTTGGACCAAGTATGATAACACTACTGGTGGCTTAAGGAAAGCTATAAGCACTACTCTCCTATCCCTAATTCTTGCTTTGGAATGTGTTAATATTCCCTGGATAGCTGGTTTTGGGGACAAGGTTAGTTTGACCCAGTGAAGAAAGATTTTCTCTGCAGTAGAGAAGAAATGGACATTGGAGAAGAATGATAATGAAGAAGTTTTTATAGTGATTGCTAGGAAATAAGGAGATGAATGCAAGGGAAGGTCTTGACCGGGATGATTACAAAATATTATATGGTAGTTTTAGGTATTAATGCACATGTCTTTAAAAAAAAAAGCCTTGTGTCTGTGTTGTGGTAGGTAGAGGTCTAAGGGTAGGTAACGATTGGAAGATGATACAGGGAAAGTGCCTTTATCAGTTAATTTTTTTTTAATTGAAGGGTATGCTAATTAAGGGCAACTCCTCTGTTTTCCATTTGTTGTCACTACAGCTACTATAAATAGTTTTGTATATATGGGTTGTTTTCAATTTTATTTGATTTTCAGTTCTGAATTTTTTTCACTCCCATTGAGAAAGCAAGAAAAGCAAAACCTGTTACAAGCAAAACAAATTCCTGTATATTAGTCATATAAAAAAATATGCCTTAATCTGTACTTTTAAATCCATCACCTCTTCATCTATAGGTGGGTAGCACACTTCATCTTTAGTCATCTGGAATCCTGGTTGGATTTGTATCGATTAGAGGGCTTAGTTAAATTGTTCAAAGTTCATTTTTACATTGTTGTTGTTAGTATGTAAGTTGATTTTCTGGTTTTCTTTGTTTTAATCTGCATCATTTCACGAGTCTTTCCCTGAATTTAAGCCCTTCATCATTTTTTATTTTTTGTGGCAGCACAATAGTATTCCATCACAATCATCGACCATAAACTTGTTTATCACTTCCGTAATTGAAGGTTACTTCCTCTGTTTCCAATTTGTTAGCACACAAATAACTGCTACAAATATTTTTGTATCTTTGGGTCCTTTTCCTCTTTCTTTGAACTCTGGGGATATAGACCCAGTGACAGTATCATTGGCTCAAAGGGTATGCAGTTTTATAGTTTTTTGGGCATGGTTCCAAATTAATTTCTAGAATGACTGGACCAGTTTGCGGCTTCACCAGCAGTGCATTAATGTATCTACTTCCCCACAGCCCTTCCAGCATTTATTTTCCTTCTTTGTCATTTGCCAATCTGATAGTATGAGGTGGTACCTCGGTTATTTTGATTTGCATTTCTCTAATTAGTGATTTAGAGCATTTTTTCAAATGGCTATTGATAGCTTGGATTTCTTCCTCTAAGCCCTATCAATTTATTTTTTTCAATTTAACACACATTTATTTAGTGTTTAGTTATGTACAAGGCATAGTGCTGCTATGCTAGGCTTTTGGGATACAAAGAAGAAAACCCAAAGCAGTCTTGGCTCTCAAATGAATAAAAACAAAATATATTTGAATATGCAAAGGGTCTGTGATTTAAGGGGAGGGGGGGATACCAAGTGTGAAAACTCTTTTCACCAATACCAATTAAAATCCTTCTATAACTTAGTAGATAAGTCTTAGGGAGTTATTTGAGGCCCAAAGAGATTAAATGTGCCCTGGGTCACATAGCTTCTAAGTATTAGTAGTGGAATTTGAGCACAGGTCTTCCAACTCCATCCAGGCCCAGTACTCTGGAGCCAGAGTATGTGAATTCAGATCCTGGGCCTGCCACTTGGAACAATTGGCCTGCTTTGGCCTTCAGTTTTCTCATGTGTAAAAAGAGGGAAATGAACTAGATGATTTTTGAGTTCTCCTGCAGTTCAAGATCTATGACTCTATGACTGACTATATGAACCACTTCCTCTGCCTTTTAAACACAATTACATATAAATATAAAATATATGAAAGAAATCAGGAGTGCTTGATAGAGGAAGTGGCATCTGAGATGAACCCTTAAGGGAAAAGCAAAGGCTAGAGAATTATCAGAAGCTTTGTCTCTGCTTTTAGAAGGGACTTTGGCATCTATTTTAGGCATCCACTTTTATTTAAGTAATGGTTAACCTGCTGACCAGGAGACTGGAGTGTTATTATAAGAGTTTAGGCAAGAAAGGATGAGGACATGAAGAAGGTGCTGGATATAAGAGTGTAGATGAAAGAGAAAGGATGTGAAAGTAAAAATGAAGCACTTGACAACTGATTGGATAGCTGTATATTTGGGGTAATGGAGAGGGAAGAATCAGTGGTGGAGCCATTAACAGAAATACGGTAAGGGCAGGATAGATAGAGTAGGGGAAATGAGTTCCCTGGTAAACCATCTTAAATTATCAGTGATCTTAACTTTTATTTAAAACTATTAATTGGCTTTATTCTGTCAGCTGGGCAGAACTGGTCTCTAACCTGGAGCCGAACAGAGCAGCCTAGAGACAAGAGAGTCAGGAAGCAAACAGAAGTTTAATTTCTTTCTTTCTTTTTTAAAGGCAATTGGGGTTAAGTGACTTGCCCAGGGTCACACAGCTAGTAAGTGTCAAGTGTTTGTTCTGAGGCCGGATTTGAACTCCTTACTTGAAGGCCGGTGCTCTATCCACTGCGCCACCTAGCTGCCCCTAGAAGTTTAATTTCAAAGTGAGAGAAATGACTTGCAAGCAAGGAGGCAGTTTAGTCACATGTGGGGTGGGGTCTACCCCTAGTAGGGGGACAGAAAGCAGCGTGGGGAAATCTCATTACTTATACCAGTGGTTGCAAAGTGAGCTGTAGCCCTAACATTGGGGGTAATAGCAACAATGCGACAAGTTTGGTTCACAGCAGGGCTTCATGACCAGAACTTGTCCAAGTTCAGAGAACACCTGGTGCTGGTCAAAGCAATACAATAATTATGTGATTTTGGTGAGGGCAAGCACAAAGGATTATTGTTATGCGAAGCTCGGGGCACAGCTTGCTTGCTGGGCCTTAGCTCTGGAAAACAGAATGTCTCCTAATATTTTGACATTTCTCCCTTTTGGCCAAAGAGAGGGGGTCTGAAAGAACCTCTACCCTTCTGGCCAATAAAAGAGAGACAGGTATAAGCCAATATGTCACAAGAGGCCAATTGGGCCAGGATGAACATTTTTATTCCAGGAGGTCAGTTCCTTGAGGAACTGTGTCCCATGTATCATTGCTAGCCATTGTTTGTTTGCAAGCAGAAAAGGGGGGGGTGCCAAGAATGTAGGGGGAAAAAATGCCAACACACACATGAATCAGGGCATTGGTGGTTAGGCATGTAACAAAAGGAAAGGGGGGAAAAAGCTAGGACAGTGTACTCAGCCCTTGTTCAGAATCTTGGGATAGCTGTCTCATCTGGATGTTGGCTGCTTCTGAGTCTGTACTAGACAAACCTTGAGGTCCCTGGAGTGTTTTGCTGTCCACTCAGGAGCATGGGCTTTCTTCAGATTATCCAGGAGTACACAAGTTTGGCAGCTGTGGGGGTAGTCAGAAGGACCTGGTAGGGACCTTTAGAGAAAACTTCTTACATCAGTCTTTGCATAGGTCCTTAGTTAAGAATCTCTAAACAACACATAGAGATGATCCAGTTTCCCAGCCACACACAGCTAGGTTCAAACAATGCAGTAAAGTTTTTCATAAATTAATTATCACTGCATAATTACATTAAGGCGGGTACAGATCAGCCTACTTAGAGGGCTTAGTTCTGAGAAGGGAGATTTACATGTCACCAAGATAACCAAGAAAACTTAAACCTTTTGAAACAAAAGATCAAAGCATTCCAATAGTTATCACCAATATAAACTGACATGAAGTCTCCTTGTATTCTAGTAACCCATTCTCAATATCCATCTAATCAGCACATTTGATCAGCACATACCCAGGTGTCTCTGTAGTTTTCTGGTCCCTAGTTATCTTTTCTTGGACAATCAGTTTTATTCTCAGGACAGCTCTAAAAAGGAATCTGTTTCTCTGGTTCCAAATCTAGAGGTTCCTAGATAATTCTGAAACTTCAGAGAATTTCAGTTTATGTACCATTTGCTGTTTCAATCCTTACCTAAATCCTGTACCTGATAGAAGAATCTTTTAAAAATTTATCAGGGTCCAACTGCAAAATGAACTCTTCTGCCTTTTTTTAAAATATAAATTTATTTTTAGTTTTCAGCATTCACTTCCACAAGTTTTTGAGTTCTAAATTTTCACCCCATCGCACCCCTCCCCCCACCCCAAGATGGCATGCATTCTGAATATCCCTTTCCCCTAGTCTGTCCTCCCTTCTATCTGTCCCCCCTTATTTTATCCTCTTCCCCTTCTATTTTCCTGTAGGGCAGGATAGACTTCTGTACCCCATTTCCTGTATTTCTTATTTCCCAGTAGCATGTGAAAACATTTTTTTAAACATATGTTTTTAAAACTTTAGGTTTCAAATTTTCTCTCTTCCTCCCTCCCTCCCCACCCACCCTCATTGAAAAGGCAAACAACTCAATATAGGTTGTACATGTGCAGTTATGCAAAACACTTCCATAGTAGACATGTGAAAAACTAGCTCTATTTCCCTTAATCCTAACCTGCCCTCCCATTTATTCTATTCTTTCTTTTGACCCTGTCCCTCCTTAGAAGTATTTACTTCTGATTATACCCTTTCCCAATCTGCCATCCTCCCCTATCATCCCCCTGCTGTCTTGTCCCCTTCTCCCCCTGTTTTCCTGTAGGGTAAAACAGATTTCCATACCCAATTGAATGTGTATGTTATTCCCTCCTTAAGCCAAATCCTATGAGAATAATAAGATTCACTCATTCACTCTCACCTTCCCTCGTTTCCCCCTCCACTGTAAGAGACTTTTCTGGGGGTTTTTTTTTGTGAGATAATTTACCCTACCTCTCCCTTTCTTCTTCTTTCTGAGTATAATCCTCCCTCATCCCTTAATTTTATTCTCTAGATAAGACCCCTTAATCTTCAACCCACCCTGTGCCTTCCATCTATCTATATATACATATGTATGATTTTTTTCCTCCAACTACCCTAATACTGACAAAGGTCTCATGAGTTATAAATATCATCTTTCCATGCAGTAATGTAAACAGTTCAGTCTTAATAAGTCTCTTATGATTTCTCTTTCCTGCTTACCTCTTCATGTTCCACTTGAGTCCTGTATTTGAAAGTCAAATTTTCTATTCAGCTCTAGTCTTTTCATCAGGAATGCTTGAAAGTCCTTTATTTCACTGAATGACCGTTTTTTCCCCTGAAGGATTATACTCAGTTTTGCTGGGTAGGTGATTCTTGGTTGTAATCCTATCTCCTTTGCCCTCCAGAATATTATATTCCATGCCCTGCGGTCCTTTAATGTAGAAGCTGCTAAATCTTGTGTTATCCTGATTGTGTTTCCACAGTATTTGAATTGTGTCCTTCTGGCAGCTTGTAATAGTTTCTCCTTGACCTGGGAACTCTGGAATTTGGCTACAATATTCCTAGGAGTTTTCCTTTGGGGATCTCTTTCAGGAGGAGATCTGTGGATTCTTTCAATTTCTATTTTGCCCTCTGGTTCTAAAATATCAGGGCAGTTTTCCTTGATAATGTCTTGAAAGATGATGTCTAGGCTCTTTTTTTGATCCTGGCTTTCAGACAGTCCAATAATTTTTAAATTGTCTCTCCTGGATCTATTTTCCAGGTCAGTTGTTTTTCCAGTGAGATATTTCACATTGTTTTCTAATTTTTCATTCTTTTGGATTTGTTTTACAGTGTCTTGATTTCTCATAAAGTCACTGTCTTCCAATTGCTGTATTCTAATTTTTAAGGAAGTATTTTCTTCAGTAATCTTTTGGACTTCCTTTTCCATTTGGCCAATTTTTCTTTTTAGGGCATTTTTCTCCTCATTGGCTTTTTGGACCTCTTTTGCCATTTGGGTTAGGCTATTTTTTAAGGTGTTATTTTCTTCAGTATTTTGGGGGGTCTCCTTTATCAAGTTGACTTGTTTTTCATGATTTTCTTGCATCACTTTCATTTCTCACCCCAGTTTTTCCTCTACTTCCCTTACTTGGTTCTTAAAATCCCTTTTGAGCTCTTCCAAGTCCTGGGATGGATTCATATTTTTCTTGGAGGCTTTGGATGTAGGAGCTTTGACTTTGTTGTCTTCTTCTGGTTGTATATTTTGATCTTCTTTTTCACCAGAGTAAGATAATATAGTCTGACACTTTTTGTGCTACTTGCTCATGATCCTGGCCAATTACTTGAGTTTTAAACTCTTTGTGAAGGTAAGAGTCTGCTTCCAATGTGGAGAATGTACTGTCCCAAGCTTCGGGGGTTTGTACAGCTGATTTCAGAGATACTTGTAGGGACCTGTAAATTTTCAGTTCTTCCAAGGTGGTATGATAAGGGGCAAGGTGTTTACTCCTTTCCTGGCCTGTGACCACAAGTACTTCTTTCTGTCCTGTAACTGTGAGGAGGGATTCCTCTTCACAGCCACTACAAGCTCACCTCGATATTGCTCCTTCTCACCCTAGCACTGCCGCCCAGAACTGTGACCCAGATCCAAACAGGGGCAAAGCAAGAGATTCCTGCCTCAGCACTGGCAAAGAGATTCCTGCAGTCCCTCTCTGATCAGCCACTGGATTCCCCCTCAGTCTGTGGGCAGGAAGCTCGGGAAGCAGCTGCCCTCCCCACCCCCCTCTGGGCCACACTTTTGGGGAATGGAGCTGAAACCCCGCCTTCCTCTCTCAGCACTGCAGAAATAGACTTTTCCCACTGACCTTCTAAGTTGTCTTTGGCATTGGTGGATTGAGGAGCCTGGAAACCTCCACAGGTGCCTGAGATTCAGTCCTCTGAGGCCTGCTGCAGGTTTGCTGCAGCCTGCACGCCCATGCTGCGCTGCGCTCCCAGCCCAGCACAATAACACCTTTCTGATCAATTATCCAGGTTGTCTTGGGCTGGAAATTTGTTTCACTCTGTCTTTTTGTGGGTTCTGCTGCTTCAGAATTTGTTTAGAGCCATTTTTTATGAGTATTTGGAGGGGTTTGGGGAAGAGCTCAAACAAGTCACTGCTTTCACTCCACCATCTTGGCTCTGCCTCCACTCTTCTGCCTTTTAAAATGATCAGACAGATGTGTTAATAATGGGAAAATAATTTTAGTTTCTTTAACATTATCAATATAATTTATGTGTAAAATTCTTAATTCAATTTTGAGAACTTATTACCTTTAAAACATTCTGAAAGCCTGAATTTCCATGATAAATAAATTTGGAAGCCAATCATATACACTTATTAGAGAAAACAGTCTAATCCTGTTGCTTTCTCAAAATGTACTGTTCTATTTATTTAGAAAACTTTCACATTACATCTTTGTCTTACTACCATGTATAATAATTTCCCCTTTATGAGGATATCTATATTATAATTTGACCACAAATACAGGTTAAAATTGTAAGAGTCATACTTTCATCCTATTATTGTAACTCAGAGATGTTCTAGTATCAATCTATGATTTAATAAATTTGGTATTGTACTTAACTTCTCGATAATAGAAATTTGCTATAAAAGGAAAAAGAAGGGCATAGTTATAACAATGTGATGTATGAAAACAGAGGGGAATAACTCCCTTAACTCTGTTTTATTTCAGGCGTGAGTCATATCTGACAGCCAGTCATGTAGTCACAGGGTATTAAAAACAAGGCTTAGCATTAACCAGGTGGGAATTTTCCTTTTCAGAAAGGAAATAACAATGGGGAAATAGTCAGGAGGATCCTACCTAAGCCATGCCAAGTTGTCCGCAAAACTTTTCCTAAGTGTAGACATCCACCTTTAAGCAGTTTCCAGACTTCAGTACATGCTGTTTTCTACTATTGGCTTCATGACAATTCAGACAACTATCCCTGTAATCAG
Organism: Phascolarctos cinereus; assembly: GCF_003287225.1. NCBI lineage: Eukaryota > Metazoa > Chordata > Mammalia > Diprotodontia > Phascolarctidae > Phascolarctos > Phascolarctos cinereus. The sequence continues at coordinate 545,843,242 of NW_027555847.1, read as the reverse complement.
AGCTTAAAACAATAGTAAATTACAGTCCCAGGAATTTTTACCTTAAATAGCAAAATTTCACTAACCTCAACTTAGGGCTTGAATAGCTTTCCTGATGTTTCCCTAACAGTTAACATTTAATTTATCTTTTACTTATAAATTAAAACTAACCATATTCTGGTGCTACAGCAAATAGCTGATAGTTGACTCATCATTAATATTTTGAAGCTACATCATTGAATCACCCTATACACCTTTATAACAGCCAAGAATTTAAAGTGAAAATTTGATATTATATATTATTATCTGCTTTATAGCAAAATATACCAGATTAAATATTTAACAATTTTCAAGTATCTTTTTTTATCACATCCTTTCAAAAGCCCAATTCATGTGTAACAGTATCCAGATTAAAAAGTTGTTTTGTCTAACATAGCATTTCTGTTATAATCTATCAAATTTTACAATATAAAAGAATTTAGAAATACAATAATAATAACATAAACAATGTCACATATTTAAAACATGAAACAAAACGTCAGATGATATCAATTCAGTTAATTGCATTTCAAAATCACCCTATAGAAAAATCATTAATCTTATTACCTTTGACATTTTAAAACCACTTTAGAGTTATCAGGTATGGAACGGTTACATTCAGTTAAAGAAATAATAATAATGTAGTGCTTAGCATATGCCAGTCACTGTGATGAGCACTTTACAATCATTATATTATTTTGGTCCTCACAACAACCCTGGGAGGTTGGTACCATCATCATTTTTCTTTTTACAGATCAGGAAACTGAGGCAAACAGATGAGATAACTTGCCTAAGATTACACAGTTAATTTCTGCAACTGAAACATAATTCAAATTTCCTTGCATTTTTCCAGCATTTTCTTTTCAACACCTGTATTTGGAAACCAGATCTGAGATGATCAAGGAAGGGTTAATGAGGTAGCTATAAGGTGAAACCTTTTACCTGTTTCTTTCTTTGATCTGAGATTGCTTCCAACCTAGCTGCCTAACTTCATTGCCCTAGAGCAGGGCTGGGGAACCTGGTTTCAAGGCCACGCACGGCCTTTTGACTAAGTCCAGGCTTCACAAAACAAATCCTTTTATTAAGGGGATTTGTTCTGTGAAGTCTGGATTCAGTCAAAGGGCCACATTTGAGGACCTAGAGGACTATGTGTGGCCTTGAGGCCACAGGTTCCCCACCCTTGCCCTAGAACAATGAAGCTATTAATCTTCCCATTTACTTTTAAAACCTTCATAAAATTTAATCTTCATCTTTCCTTAAAACAAGTTCCACAGAATTTACTAAGCATCTACTAATTTACTAAAATTTACTAAGATATTTCAGAAGGGAGTGAGTTCTTGGAATTACCCAAAATCTCAGGAGTTCTCCCCTGCAATCTTAAAAATAGGTCTTCAAACCTCCAAAATATGCTGAGATTTTTTTTAGCAGTTTTACGAACATTGATTATCTGAATTTTTTTCTTTTTACCTAATCTCCCACAGAAAGCCTAAAGTGGTAATTAGTCCTGCTTACTGGGAAAACTGCTTGAAGTATGAAAGTTCATTAATCTTTTCCAGTGTTATAAACTCTTTGGCTACAGCCCTTAGAATTTTTTTTGGCTGGCTGCTTTTTAAATCTTTCAAGGTAACAAAATCTACAAACAATGCAAACATGACATAGATATTTTACATTTTATAAAGACGACAAGACAGATACAGACACAAATAATTCTAACAAAGTGCACAATTACAATTCTGATTTTACAGAGGCACACAGTTACAGAGGCATGTAGTTTAAAAACAGGAGAGGCATGCAGAGAGGGCAGTTAACAGAGGTATGTAGTTTAAAAAACTATATCCTTATCAGAATGAGCCAAGACAAACTGGGTCACTGGAGGGGTCCTGGAGTTTTCCTCACAAAAAATGATGAGCTCAACCAAGGCAAGAGCTTGGAGGACTGGAGCAGGGACGAGGGCAGAGGACTCACCAGACAAGGGGAGTTCAGATTGTGGAGAAATAAATCCCCTATGGTGCCTACTCAGTTCCCACTGGTACTGGAGAGTTCAGTGGCCCAGTTCTGTGTCCAATCCCACTTCTGACACCAATTAATGTCATCAGGATTGAACTGGCCTCTAACCTGTGGGTGGCCAGAGCTGAACAGAGCAAGGTAGAGACAGGAGAGTGAAGAATGAAACAGAAGTTTAATTTCAAAATGAGGGAAATGGCTTGCAAACAAGGAGAGATCTAGACACATGTGTCAGGGCCCTGCCTCTAGTGGGGGTTGGGGGGAGCCCTGGAAGCAGTGTGAGGAAATTTCAGTACTTGTACCAATGGTTACGCAGTGAGTTGTAGGCTTGAGAATGAGGGGTAGCAGCAACAATGTGATAAGTCTGATTCATAGCAGGACTTCATAACCAGAACTTGTCCAAGCTCAGAGAACACTTGGTGCTAGTCAAAGCAATACAATAATTATGTGATTTTGGCAGAGGATGAGATCATCCAGAGGGTGAGCGCAAAGAATTATTGTTATGCCAAGCTCAGGGCACAGTTTAGCTGTGGAAAACAGAATATCTCCCAATATCTTGACAATTCTGTTTAGATTATGGATTTAGCTTTATAGTCATCAGAGCCAAACAAGTAACCTCTGGAGCTTATAAATGAATTATTAATCATGTTTATACACAGCTCTGATTAGGGAACAGAAATGAGTTGTCTCAGAACAAGTTGGTCATGAGACAGTCATCTTAACTGAAATGCTGAGAAGTGTATCTAATTTTAAAAAGACACCTGTCTAAATCATGGGCCTCTTAAGTTATTCCTTAGGGGGGCACGTGATCAAAAATCTATATTCATTCAGGCCGCATGAATTTAATTATAATTAATTACATTTAACCTCAACTGCAATTACTAATTGATCTAAGACTGCTAGCTTGACACCTCATTTTAGTCAATTATACCAAAGTAACGGTGGACAGATAGTTTGATCCTCCTAGTTTGTGTTAGTTAAGTAGCTAAAATTGTGTTCCCCTAAGGCTCTCTCCTGACCCATTCTCTCTTCTTTTAAGTTGCAAAGTTCTGCTATTTCTACCTTAATAAATATACTGTATATCTGGCTCCTTTTCCTACACTCTTTTAATACCCCTCAGGTTGGCATTCCTGCCAGTGTTTCCCCATATCAGTCCATCTTCCACACCACCTCCCAAGTCATCTTCTTAATGTGCTGTTATGCTTGTGTCACTCACACTTAGCAATTTCATCAGCTCTATTGGGTTCAACTATCATCCCTACGTAGATGACTCCCATTTTTATAGCCACACCATATCTCTCTCCTGAATTCCAATTCAGTATCATCAAGTACCTCCTAGGCATTTACATTTCAAATTCAACGTGACCGAAACTGATTCCACACCTCCCCCCCACGTCCTTCCCTCTTCTCATGTTCTTCCTTCTGTTGAGGGCACCACCATCTTTCCAGTCACACAGATTCACAACTTTAGAGTTTGCTTAACTCTCCCCAGCCCCTCACTCCTCATATCTTGTCAGTTGGCGAATCTTCGATCTACTTCCACAACATTTCTTGCATCCATCCCCTTCTTCATTCAGACTGTAGTTCTTCTTACCTGGATTATAGCCTTAGCTTCCTAACTGGGATGGTCTGTGGTTTTTTTTTTTTGTTTTTTTTTTGGTGAGTCAATAATGATTAAGTGACTTGCCCAGGGTCACACAGCTAGTAAGTGTCAAGTGTGGTAGCTTCCTTACTAGACTCCCTACTTTCAAGTTGCTCCCCCCCTTCTCTATATTCCATATAGCTACCAGATTGACATTCCTAAAGTACAAGTTTTACTCTATCACTCCCCTGCTTGAAATTCTTCAGTGGTTCTCTTTTGCTTTTAGGGTGAAATAAATACAAATTCCATACTCTAGAATTTAGAGTCCTGTATAGTGTGCTTCATGTTTCCTTTTCCAGAGTTTCCTATTATTCCCTTTCATGTATTCTATTCCAACCAAACTAGCCTACTTGTTTTCCCCAAACTTGACACATCTCCATGTCTTTGTACAAGTTGGGTCATCTTTACTTGCAGTGCTTTCTCTCTTCCTCTCTTAGAATTTTTGGTTTCCTTCAAGGCTAAACTTAGGTTCCACTGCCTACATGAAGCCTTTTCTGATCTTCCCAGCTTTTAGTACTATTTTACATCTAAAATTATATTTACTTGTATGTGCCCTAGTCAAATGTAAAGCCCTCTGCACTCAGAGACTCTTATTTTGCCTTTATGTCCAGAGTACCTAGCATAGTACCTTTCACATGGTTGGAATTTAATAAATGGTTGTTGACAGGATAAATATTTAAACAATAATAAAAACATTGTACAGAAAAAAAATGTGAAAAACTTAAGAAATTTGATTAATGAAATAATCAACCATGGCTCCAAAGGGCTAAAGATGAAGTGTACTTTCCACCTTCTGACAGAGAGGTGATGGTCTCAGAATAAAGAATGAGACCTAAACTAAAAAAAGAAAAAAGAATGAGACCTACATATTCAGAAATGGTCGATGTGTGGACTTGTTTTGATTATGCATGTTTGTTATAATCCAATCCAGTAAATATTTATTAAGTGCCTACCATGTGCCAGGCACTGGCTAAGTACTGGGGATACAATTAATAAAAAGACAGTCTCTGCCCTCAAGGAGCTTACAATCTGAATGGGGAGACAACACAAGAAAGGCAGAAAAAGAGGGAGGCAAAGGGGTGGTGCCAAAGGGTACCCAGCATGAGGAAGGATAGTGGAGGAAATCTTGTTCATTGCAGTTGAAATCAGGCAGGGCAGCAGATGTGAAATGGAGTGAGCTGAGTCCAGTGTCTGCCCTCTGTAAAGGAAGGCATTGGAAGGAGTTTGATACTCAGCCCTATAATCAGAGGAGAGAGAAGGCTGAGAGAGGTTGTACCATTCAAGGCTTGAGTTAGCAGCATGATGGTGAGCTTATCCTGAGAGGGGCCTCTTGTTCCGTAGAGTTAAAACCATGTAGGGCAATAGATGCAAAAGTGTTAGGAGAGTGACTATGCAATTTGTTTTTTTTCCCCCTCTCCATTGTGAGAAGGAGTTGGCACTATCAAAAGGAGAGAAAGAATTGAAGTATTGCAAATAATCTACAAGAGTATTGGCCATAGTGTTACATTCCTGTATTCTCTGCTACTATGAGGCTGAGGATCCCTTGGGCTCTAGGGTTCTGAGCTGCAGAGGACTGAGGCCCAGGTGTGTGAACTAATTGGCATTAATGTAGTGAGTGTCCAGGAAATGGGGAGGGAATTGGGGAAGGTCACCAGGTTACTTAAAAGGGACCAAACCAGCCCAGGTAGGAAAATGGGGTATTGGTTAAAATGCTGATCAGAGTGGGCTTAAGTCCCCGAGTTGCTGCTGCACCTCCAGCCTGAAAAATTTGGAAGACTCAAAACAAACCAAAAACTATAGAAGTGATTAGAAGGGAATATCCTGAGTTAGGATACTTTTGAAAGTAACATTGAATTTATAGGGCTGTATAGAAGAGATTTGTGGTTTCATGTATAATCCTCTTTATTGGCTCTTTTCGTGTAGAGAAATGCTCATTTTACTTAGTATTTGTTAAGTTCACAATAAAAAAATTAAAATGATTGTTGAATTGAGCTTTTTTCCCCCTAAAAACCTAAGGTGAAGTAGGGTGGGTACCATTTGGATATTGGACAACTGGTGTCTAAATTAATGAAGTTTAGCAAGAGCATGACATTATTGAGCTGGCAAAGTGTAGTGTGTTCTACAAAGGGAGAAAATCTTATTATAGTGAGTTTTTTTTCCAGGATGTTGTTCCCAGAGTGTCATTCACTTTTTTTTTGTTCCTTTCTATTTAAAAACACTTTTATCTTTAGTCACTGCCCTTCTTTGGAATACATAAACATGGAGCATTTCTGTAATCTTATAGATTAAAACCTCTTGGTCTGTGTGAGCACAATGTGATTTAGTATTTGGTTTAGTTACTTCCTCCACCACTTGCATCCCCCAAATTGTGCATGTATGTGAAGGTGAAAGGGTTGATTTGGGGAATGGCATACAGCAAGGGATGTCAGGAATTCCTGCTGTCCCTTCTGTAATGTCAGTATCATTGAATGAGCAGACTGAAAAAGGCAAGGTTGAGAGTGAGAGTCCAGTGTGTGCTAAAAATGTTTTGCTGAAATAGGCAAAGTGCAACTTCAAGTGATGACTTAATGTTTCTACTTGTATCCCTCATGGATTCCTCATTGGAAGGTGCTATGGTATGTATAGTGGATGAAATGGGATCAGGGCACATAGAAAGGAGGGGTGTGTGTGTCTTTGTGTGTATGAGTGAAGAGGCTCTTTATGATATTATTTATCATTGTATTGATTTCCTAGTGTTTAGAGTTTTTGGCTGGTTGCAGCAAAAGTTGAGGAAGCAAATTTCAAAGTTGCTACTGTCTCAGACCCCTCAGCAAATTAATCATCTTCCATTTATGGATAATCTTTTTTTTTAAACTGCACTGACCAGAACTGCATGCCCGACTTACAGTAGGGGTGTAATTTCAGCAGCTCAAAGCCTGACTTCTATTTTTATTGAAATGTTCAGGCATGTGTGTGCAAACCACTGTGGTATTTCACAGCGGAAGTTGCTGTCTGGTGCTTGTCTTCCTCCCTTCCCCCCTTGCTGGCATCTAGCACTGCATTTTCTTATTAGTAAGAGTATAGGCAGTCTGAGTATATTGCTTTTTGCAGAATGAGAGAGGAAGAGGAATAAAGAAAAGGAAAGCATGCTTTTAAGTAGTCTTTGCTCAGGGTATTCTTAAAGTCAGAGCTGTCCTGTGGGTTGCCAAGAGGGGACCCATAATTTAGATATGATGATATTGAGTTAAGTCAAATTTTTTATTTAGTGACATTTATTTAATTACATCATTGTTATTAATAATCCTGTTCTTTGCATTTTAAACACCTGCTAGCTTTTTTTGCATTCCTGTGTTGGTATCTTCTGTAGGCATCATAATTCAACGCAGGCTTAGGCTGCAAGGGACTACAATAAATTGCTACCACAACTTTATACTGTTTGTGAGAGCTTTTTTTCGAAGTATCTTTGTTATAGTATACCTAAAATCCATTGTCTTGTTGATTAAGCATTGAATGGATTTGAGAATTTTGATTTTAGATGGGTTTTTGAGTGTGGTCTGGTCTGGACATAACTTCTAGAACTGTGCAAAAGACCTAGCCCTCTGCTTTCACTTAGTCAAACAACCAGGACCTGAGGAGTGATATTTCTTTTCCAAAGGATTGCTAGAATATACACAAGTCTGTTGTTTGACTTTGCTAAGGGTGAACTTAAAACCAAAGACAGAGACCTGAGAGCTTCCTTTCTCAGATCAGTGGTTGCAAACTTCCTTTTATTCCTCAAATTGAACTGTTTGTCCCTGACTATTTTGAGCTCTTAGGTTCTCTATTACCTGGAGCCTTTTTCCTGTGTCCTGAGTTCCTGACTCTCTCTAGGTAGATGATGGTGACTATAACAATGATATCATCTCTTTGCAGTTGTATAACATATTCTGGTTTCTAAAGTGGTTTCACATTATCTTATTTCTTTAGTGGAAAAAAAAAGTTCTGTGGATGACTTTTATTTATATAAGAGTCTTCTGGATATACTGCCTCACCAAAACGCATTGAACCTGCCATTGTAACAACAACAACAACAACAATAAAACCAATGAAGCAAAAGCAATTGGCAGTGACTGAACGTAATAATGTATATAACATCAATTAATCAATGACCATTTGGTAAGCTCCTTCCATGTGCTAGGCACTGTAGTAAATGCTGAGGTTACAAAAAGAGGCAAAAAACAGTCACTTTGGTCAAGGGAGAGAAGAGAGTATCAAGGAGAAGAGGGTGATCAATAATATCAAAGGCTGCCTAGAGTTCAAGGAGAATGAGGATTTTAAAAAGGCCATTGGATTTGGCAATTAAGAGGTCACTGGTAACTTTAGAAAGAGCAGTTTTGTTGAAATGATAAAGAAATGATAAAGAAACCCCAAGGAAGACTCATGCAGTGGTGTGTGAATTACTTGGATAATCCATAGTGTGGATTTTTTGTAGCTGTGATGGTAATGCATATGATGTGTGTGCTTTAACTGATATTAGACTGATTTCGAACATCTGACCTTGGCCAGGTGGAATATGCCTTTTTCTTCACTTTCATTTCCAGACTCTCTTTACCTTCTTCACTCAGTAGCTTTTCCTCCTTTTAAGAATACACAATTAAAATTTCCCACCTAATCCAGATTATATTAGTTATACTATAGTGACTTCAAGGTCATTGTCCCTTGAACCCTTGAGGAGTTCATCACCTGGCTCACCATTTTCCACTCCTTTCCAACTCCTGCCCTTATACTAGAGGACTTTAATATCCATGTAGATGTTCCTTCAGTCTTCCTAACCTCCCAGTTCCCCATCACATTCCTTCCCATTCCAGTGACCTACTCCTTCATTCCATCTCAGTCACACCTCACTTAAATCCAATTCATGAGCAAGTCAGGATATCACCCTGTGATGTCATTGGTCCTCTTTGAAAACAAAAGATGAACATGCACGTAGTGATGGCAGTACCCATGTCCTACATATGTTCTGTTTCCAAGTAAGAAACTGACATTTCCCTTTCTGACTATAAACTTCTATCATGTCATCTGTCCTCATGCTTCACTCCTCTGAAGCATATTCTTTGCCTTATTTAGATCTCCAAACCCTCCACCCTCAGCATTTTCTCAGACCATAACCTCTCTGACTTTACTCCTTTACTATTCTCAACTCAAAAGTTAGCCATTTCAACTCTACACTGACTTCTGCTCTCTGATCACTTTCCCCTTTGTTCTATCATGATCCTTCTTTTGCTGAGCCTCAGCTCTCAATTACTCTCACTATGGATTCCTCTGTTCCTACTTATAAATTTCTGAACACAGAGAAATTCTCATAAAACTATTGATTTAGTATTTAAAAATTTTTTTTTATCTAACTTTAAGTGGACCCTTACTGTCATAAGGCAATTCTTTTATTCCTCCCTAAATGATTTCTTATCTCCCTACAGAAGCTATTCCAAATTTAATCTGTCTTCCTCAAGTCTCTTATGCCTCTTTCCTTCCCCACTCTCAGCTGAGGACCATCCTTTTTATTGAGAAAATGGAGGCTGTTTGATGTGAGCTTTTTCTTCTCCCATTTTCTTCATTTCAAAACCTTTCAACATCATCTGTCAATATTTCTTCCTTTACTAAGAGTAGGGACTCTTTCCCAGCTCTGGTCTCTCCAGTGAGATTCAATGCTGTATTACCACTTATCACCTATTGGGCATTTCAAACTAGATGTCCTGTAAATTCTTAAACTCCACCAAAACTAAACTCATTTTTTCTCCCCTAAATTCTCCTCTCTCCCAATTCTTCTGTATTTGTAACTTTGACACTATCCCGGACTTGTCTTTCTTACTTACATATCTTGTCAGTTGCCAGATCTTGCCATTTCTACAACAGCTCTCAAGTCCACCCTTTTCTGCACTCACACATGTACCACCTTAGTTCAGGCCTTTATCAAATTTCACCTAGATTATTGCAACAACCTTTTAATTGGTGTCACCCCATTCCAGTCCATTCTATGCACACTGCTACCAAAGTGGTTTTCCTTAAATACATATCTGACCATGTGACTCCCTTATTCAGGGAAATCCAGTGACTTCCTATTGCTTTGAGGATCAAATATTAACTCCTTTGTTTAGTTTTTAAAGCTCTATACAACCTGGCTCTAGTCTATCTTTCTGGCTTCATTGGGCATTATTTATCTTCCTGCGCTGTGCAATCCAGCTAAACTAATTCTCTCTCTCTCTCTCTCTCTCTCTCCTCTCTCTCTCTCTCTCTCTCTCTCTCCCTCTCTCTCCTCTCTCTCTCTCTCCTTCTCTCTCTCTCTCTCTCCTCTCCTCTCTCTCTCTCTCTCTCTCTCTCTCTCTCCTCTCTCTCTCTCTCTCCTCTCTCCCCCTCTCTTCCTCTTTCCCTCTCTCTCCACCCCCCCCACGCTCCCCACATTCCCCCAAACTATTAATGCCTGCTCTCCCTCCCAAGCTGCTTTCTAGTTAACTACTTTATTTATATTTGTACTTAGTCACATTACATTTATTTGGTACATATATTTATATATGTCCTTGTAATTTTCCTCATTAGCATGTAAGCTCCTTGCTAGTTGAGATTGTTTCTTTGTACTTGTATTTTCAGCACCTACCACAATACTTGGCATATAGTAGATGCTTAAAAAATATTTGTTGATTGTTGATTAAATGACTTGTAATGCTTATAATAAATATCAGGTAGGATTTGGATGTATGTCTTCCCAACTCCAAGTCTAGCACTTTATCCCCTATGCTCTATTGCTTCTCATTCTTCTAGTGAAAGTCACATGGAAAAGTAAATAAAATTCCAAATATGCTTAGATTGGGCTCTAGGAAGAATTTCTTTTATCAAGAAAAATCCAGTCCAGTTATATAATGGGTCTGTTATTAAAGGTATCCATGGAAATTTTATAAATATAAAAGAGCACCAACCTTTGATTAGATCAAAGGAAAAGGGGGAAAAGAAAAAGAACAACCCAGATTTCTTACATCAATTGTCTATAAAAAGGAGAGTGTAGATGTAATTTCAGCCCATTAATGGATCAAGAGAGATTAAGTTGGCAGCCTTTCTAAAGTGGGCTGGAGTTATGAATTGCTTTTAAATCATTTTAGAAAGAATAAGGTAAAATGGGATTCTGAGCAATTAGAAAATGATAGAGACCTTGTCCTTGTAACTAGGGATTTACACTTGTAAGGGGATTCTTGGACAAATAGAATGTAATTACTAAGACCTGGTAATTACTGCCCGGCATGTCCCTTTTGAAATGAGAATGCACCAAACATCTGGAAGAAAATGAAGCCATGTATGAAGGATACTCTGATTTAAAAAAAATTATAGGGAAAACCAGTTTCTCTTTTTAAAAAAGTTAACTGCAAAATAAGTGAGCTAAATGAGGTTCTATCTGAATTTACTAAATGGTGTGGTTCACTTCTAAAGTGAAGGGCCTTCGCTTTATCAAAAGTATACACTAAGTTTGGGGAATGAATGTGAGAGTCCAGTATGTATTTAAATATGCTAGCATAGACTTTGGGGGCCATTCTTGAGCCATTTTAAAGTAAAACTTTAACTGCTCTATCTTGATAGTTATATTGTGGTTTTTACCCCCTTCATCTTCATCATATTCTATCATTGATTTAAATTCACTGTTACTAATAGAGGGCACGTAGATTTAGATATTTCTATGGTTGGAGCCATAGGAAATCTTTGTCATGCTGTAACTTGGTAAGTACTATTGTAGGAAGGAAGAAATGAAGGTTGTGTCAGGTGAACTTAAAGGTATGTGCGTGGGGGAAAGCTATTGATTTTTAGACAAGATACAGTGTGATAAAAATGGACAATTTTGTGTCTGAAGATAAGTTTCTGGAGGATTTGTTTGCTTTTACACACATGCACGCACGCACCACTGTCTCATGCTTTCTTTTGTCCTGTTCACCTTTCAGAAACAGGCATATTTCAAGTATCATTTTCTAGGAAGAAAATTTAACATTATGTAACTAGTTGTAATGGGGAGAAGGAAGAGGAGCTATTTTTATTTTGTTTTGTTTTTCAAATATAAGACCACTCAATTAGAGAGTTTTAGGGAATGAGGAGGCCAGGGGTACCTTCTTTGTAGAGGGCCTGGCAAATCTCTGGGTTTTCAAAGCAGCTTTGGAAGGAGAAGGAGGAGGATAGTAATGATAACTAATCTATTTCTTCATCCTTTTCTGTTGAAGTCAGGGTGTGAGAGACTTCGAAGGAAGAGGGAATCTTGAACTTGACCATTGCTTAGATTAGCTGTTTCCATTTTTAATTCAGTTCAACAAATCTAAAGTGCCTTCAGTGTGCATTTTGCTTTATTTTAGAGACCACATTGCTTTATTCCTAGATTTTTGTTGAGGCTATCCCATTTCCATTTTCTTTTATAAAGTAAGTTAGTTAACATATCGCTCAAAGAAGTCCTGAATATTGGATACTAGAGGACCACTATGAGTAAACCAAGCCCCTTCAGAATTGATTTTAATACGGTGTTATTCTGGTGCTCCAGGACGTTTGTATTTTAAAAAGCAACTACAAAACCACCATATTTTTAGGGAAGCTGTGGATGTTGGAAATACATTTTTCTTGTTGGCAGACAATTTCTGTTTGTGCCCTGGACAGTAAGTGCTGTTATTAAATTGGCACCTCCCTGTAACTAGATCAGCTGGTGTTCAGAAGGGAGAAAGCAACTTGTTTAGGAGGTCGGTTGTCACTAGTTACTGCAGTAGCTGTTTACACTGCTGGGTTGTGCTATTTTGGGCATGAATCCTCTTCAGCCTCTGGCTAGCAGCTATTTCAGAGCAGAAGGAGCACGGCTCCTTTTTTTTCTCTGTATGCTTGTCCATATTCTTATTTGTTCTGGCATCGTTTTTGGAAGTTGCTTGGTAGGTTTCCATTTAGCTGTATGGTCATAGACAACTCATTTAACCTCAGTCTCAGTATACTTATCTGCAAAATGATGATAGTATTTCTTGATTTACTGACTTCATGAGATTTTTGTGAAGGAAAGCACTTTGTAAACTTTAAACACATTATTATAAATGCAGGTGTGTGTAATTAGAAGTAGCACTAATCTGTGAGTCCTTGTAAAATCTACCTCTTTTAAACTAATTTTTTTTGAAATAAAGATCTGCCATCTCTCCTTCTCACCTGCCTTCACCCCACAGTGATAAAGTAAGAAAAGCAAAACCTCTGTTAAAAACATGTATAGTCAAGCAAAATAAATTCCTTCATTGATCATGTCCCCCCCAAAAAAAACTCAGTCAATACACTAGAGTTCATCAGGTTTCTCTCAGAAGTTGAGTAGCTTGCTTCTTCAGTCCTCTGGAATCATTGTTGGCCACTGAATTGACCAGAATGCTTTTTTTTTTTCATTTTTACAGCGTTGTTGTTAGTATGTAAATGGTCTTCTGGTTCTGCTCACTTCACTTTGCATCAGTTCATCAAGTCTTCCTCGGTTTCTCTGAAACCATCTCCTTCATCTTTTCTTATAATACAGTATTACCCAATTGGACAGCCCTTACCCTCCCCCCCTTTTTCTTTAAAGTAACAAGATAATTAGTATGTATTTAGGCCATGATGGTGCCATCAGTAATGATTTCCCCCTGATTCCATTAGAGTTAGATTTATTCCAGGTGAAAATCTTTTTTCAAAAAGGACAGGCATTGACTTTATTGTTCTATTTCTATAACCTTGTTCTGTCTTATGGCTATAGAAAACTTCTCAGTGGGTGATTATTTCCAAAACCATTTTAACTTAAGAATTGTCTCCCAAGGATGGCTTATAAGTCTTAAAGCTTCCTGTCAGTGTTGTCCTCTTGGGAGATGACTCACAGACTAGGCAGGAGTGAGATTATGGTATCCCAAAGGTTAAAACACTAGGCTTCATTTCTCATCATTTGTTAGGTTTTGTGTTTTTCTTATGAGAAGAGAAGGTAGGCGTCACAGACTATGAAAGTATTCTGGTTGGCAGTTGAACATGCCAACCAGTCGAGTTGAGTGTCCTGAGTAGCAAGAACTGAAAATGACCCATGTTTTCTAATTGAATTGGAATTTTTCCTCTGTTTTCTTTGTTAGATGTGAACAAGGAGTCTTCTTACTCGGTTAAAGTTTCAACTATACTACTTATGAGCTAAATGTCTATCGGCAAGTTATATAACCTTTCTGAGTCAGTTTCCTTATTTGTAAAGTGGGACTAAAGAAAGGCAGAGTTGTATTGGATAGAGGACTGGCCTGGAGTAAAAGTGGCTACCTTTCTGATCTTGCTTCTGACACATTCTGTGAGACCACCAATAAGTCACAACCTCTCAGTATCATTATATAGATGAATTGTCGATTTGCATCACTGAAGGAGACTTTGACCTCAATTCTCCCACAATGACATAAATGACATTGGCCATTCTTCTCCACGCCCCCCCTTCCCCTTAGTAATTGTAATCCTTGTTCTATATATCTCAGTTATATGGAAAACACTTTATAAATCCTAAAGTACTGTATAAATGTGAGTTGTTGATTGTTTTTACTATTTAAAAATAACTTTTTATTGAAATCACTTGTTTTTATATCACCTATTCTCCCCAATGTATTCTTCCCCTTCCTCTTTCCTCTTTAACTAGGTAGAGAGTTGGACTTTGAGTTAGGAAGAAGACCTGAGTTCAAATCTTCAGCAAGTCATTTAACCTGATTCATCTTCAGTTTTTTCATCTCAAAAAAGAGAATAATAGTAGCATATACCTTCCAGGTTAGCTGGGAAGATAAAAAAAGGTGATATTTGTAATAGGGAGGCTATATGATACTGTGGAAAGAGCACTATCTCTGAAATCAGAGGATCTGGGTTCAAATCCCACCTCTGAAGCTACCTACTTGTGTTTGACTTTAGGCAAGTCATTTAACCTCTCTGAGCGTCAGTTTCCTCATGCATACCTAAATGGAAGCTAGGTGGTTGGGCTTGGAGTCTGGAAGACCTGAGTTTAAATCCAGCTTCAGACACCAGCTTTGTGACCCTGAACAAATCACTTAACTTCTGTTTGCCTTAATCCACTGAAAAAGGAAATGGCAAACCACTCCAGTATCTTTGCCAAGAAAACCTCATGCATAGTATTGGCATGGGGTCAAGAACAGTTGGACACGACTGAACAATAGAACAACATTTGTAAAGTGCTTTGCAAACGATAAGGGCTGTGTAAATGCTAACTATTGCTATGGCAGAGTGATTCATTCTGTAGAAAGATGAGTAAGTTGGAATGCATTTGCACAGTGTTCCTTAACATAATCCAGTATGTTATCACAAATACTCTGCTAGAGTGGTTATATGGTTGTGAATCCCAAGTAATTAACATTTATGGAAGCTCAGTGGTGAATGGAAATAGGTATAAATGAGCTATAAAAAATTACCAATAGTGAACTAATTGTCTGAGAAAATTTGGGAAACATATTGAGAATGGATGTGGAACTGCTCATACATCAAAAAAGAGGGATAATATATCAATTGCCCTAGTACTGCATTGGAAAATGAGAAAAAAATCTCAAGAAAGGTTTCTAACTTTTTGGGTAGCTTCTTTGTGTTAGATCTTTGAGAGCACATTGGCATAAATAAGCATCACACCGGATGAAATAATCTTGGGTGAGTTTTGTTCTACAAGATAAAAGAAATGCCTCTATAGGTGAGGCCATGAATTTGATAAATATGTAATCTTTCTAGTTGTCTTTAAGGCAGTCGTCTAGATAAGGTTGGGGTGGGGTGGCATGGGGGGTTAGATTGATAATGGCTAACACTTGTGCTGGGTTAAAGCATTTGTAAAATCCTTTATGTATATTCTCTGATTTTTATTTTTCCCTCACACAACCCTGAGAAAGTAGTTGCTATGATTATTCACATTTTACAAATGAGGAAGCCAAGGCTGAGGGGGGTTAAGTGACCTGCCCAGGATTATACAGCAATTTAGGGCTGTATTAGGGCTGACTCTGGTCAGCATGGCTAGACCATAAATCTGTTGGACTATATTAGAGCCGAGATTGGTTGAACAAAATCCCTGTAGTTACCATTAAATTCATTTTTCTCATTACTTGTAACTACCATCTTTATTAAGCTGTTGGCAGATTTGGTTGTCTGCTTTATCTTTAAAAAAAATTTAAAAAGGATCATCTTTAGTTTGGTTTGCAGTGTCTTTTAATTAGTTCTTTTAACCCCAAAGGACAGCTTGGTGGTGCAGTGGATAGAGTACTGGGCCTGCAGTCAGGAAGATTCATCTTTTTGAGTTCAAATCTGGCTATGTGACCCTGGACAAGTCACTTCAGTTTTCCTCAGTTTCTTCATCTGTGAAAATGAGCTGGAGAAGGAAATGGCAAACCACTTCAGTATCTTTGCCAGGAAAACCCCAAAAGGGGTCACCAAGAGTCAAAACACAACTGAAAACAACAACAAAATTAACACCAAAAACGGTGTGCAGTGAGACTGAACTTATTTGACAGTAACAGGTGAATGACTCAAGTGGTATATAAGTTAACCAATCACATTGAGTAACTAAGTATTTCCTTCTTTTTGGTACAAATGGGTGATACACTAGCAGACAAGGTTACTGTGTGAAAAGTAATTTTACTGTGCTGTTTTTCTTTGTTATGTGGAAAGATTTTTTTTGTGAGGTTGATTTTAGTATAAAAATCAAAGGCACCAATAAAGCTTTCAAAATTTTTATAAAAATGAAAATATATAACATAGAAGAAGCCTTATTTCTTTTGCTATTTCCTGAGTAGAGGCATTGTAAGCCCACGGAGCTTCTGTTGTCTGAGAACGAGTTGTCAGGAGTTTTTAAGTTTTGTATCACTTTACTAAAACATCTTCCTTATCATCTTTATTCTCTTTTCCTCAAACCTTCGCCTCAGTAGGTATTCCCCTCATTAATTATTACGTATTGATTGGTATCTTCCCTACTATACTCTTCTTGCATTCAGCAGCCCTTATTGAGAGCTTTTGTTCAACTTTGTAGCTTTGAGATTTTTCCAGGTCCTTTGTTCCTCCACAAAGCACAGCTAATGCTGTCTTGGCTTCACTCTGTTTGCCCTGGGAGGTTAACTGGAGGGAGCTGTAAATTAAGCATAGTGAACAAGAAGGAATGGAGGAAGACAACAGAAGGAGACATCCTCCAATGTAAGAAAGTGGCACCTGGTGATTTCAGTCAGTGTCACGCCCATTGCACGGACACCCACTCTGGCCTGTGCTCAGTTTGCCTGCTGCAGTCTTCCCTCAGAATGGATGTTCTTTAAGCATCTTGTACTCCGCATGTCCAGAATTGAATTAATTTTCTTTGTCTACTCCCCTCTTCCTAACTTCCTTATTACTGTCAAAAATAGCACCATCGTCCTAGTCACCCAGGCTCACAACTTTGATATTATTCTGGATTCCTCACTCTCAACTCTATGTATCCATTATCTTGCCAAATCTTGTCATCAACATGTCTTCTGTATGTCCCTGCTCTACACTCCTACTACTACAATCCCATTTTCAGGTCCTTATCACCCTCTGGCCTGGGCTACTACTCTTCCTAAAGTCTCTCCCTGCACCAAATCCTCTTCCTCTCAGCTGCCAAAGTGATTTTTCTAAAGCACATTTCTGATTATGTCACCCCTACTCAAACGCCAGTGGCTCTCTATTATCTAGGCTTAAATATTAACTCTGGCAGTTAAAGCTCTTCATAACCTGGCCTCTTTCTGCCTCTCCAGTCCTTTACTCCTTACTCTTTATTCCTCTCCACATACTCTAGCTACAGTGGAATTTGAGAGTTGTCAAATATGTGATACTCCATCTCTTGACCCATGTATGACTTACTCTTTACTCCTCTCCACATACTCTAGCTGCAGTGGAACTTGAGAATTCTCAGACATAGGATACTCCATCTCTTGACCCATGTATGACTTAGTGCCTTTCCTTCTCAGACTACTTTCCATCTACTGTGTACATAACTTGTATGTATCTAGCTATTTACTTGTCTCACTCATTATAATATGAGCTACTTAAGGATAGGCACTGTTTTTGACTTTTTTTGTTTCCCCTGTGCCTGGCACACATAATAAATAAACATTTAATTATTTATTAATGATAATTTAATTTTATTTAATAAATTTTCTCAACTAATTTAAGGAAAGTCTTGCTAAAGATTATGAATTAAAAACAACAACAACAACAACAGCAACTGAAGACTTTAGGAATCATAGTGTCATAGATTTAGAGCTAGAAGGGTCCTTAGAGGCATTGTGTCCAACTCTCATTTTACAGATAAGGAAACTGAGGCTGAGTTTGAGGTTATGATGTGCCCATGGAATACAAAACTATCAGGTATCTGAAGCAGAATTTGAACTTATGTTTTCCTGATGCCAAGCTTGATCTATATCCACTGCATCACTTAACTGCCTCTAATGGGGTTTTATTACTGCTTCCTTACTTTCATTTCATTTACTCCTCCTTCTTCCTTCAAGATGCAGCTCAAGCACCATCTTCTACAGGGATCCTTTCTTGATCCCCCTGACTTCCAGTACCCTCCATCCAAAATGAAAAAGCAAATAAACATTTATATAGTATCTACTATGTGCCGGGCACTGTGATAAGTACTTTTACAAATATTATCTCATTTGATCAAATTGCCTTGTCTTTTAATTACTTTCTATTTATTTACATTTATTATCTGTATCCTCAGAGCCTGACACATAGTAGGCATTTAGTAAATTCTTATTCACTGATTCTGAAGAGAGTGGTAGATTTGGAAAGTAAATAGCTGATTGAGAAGATGGCGTATAGAAAAGGATTTGGATTTCTGGACCACAGCTTAAAATATAAGATTGACGGTATTCTGGTGAAGGATAGAGGAATATAAGTAAAAAGGGCTTGCAAGACTATTTTTCTAGTTTTGTAAATCTAATCGAAGGGCTTTAAATGGAAAGAAGAAAGGTGAGTCTCAAAATGGCCTATGCATAGCTATGAAGGTAGATAATCCAAGAAAGAAGACCTCTATATTCAGTTTCCTTAACATGGATGTACCAAGTATGGGTGACAGGCAAGATGAATTAGGAGTCTAAATGCAAGGAGGCAAATTTGACCTTATAGGTATTACTGAGATTTGAAGGGATGAGACCCAGGAATAGACTGTGACTTATTCAAAAGAAATGAGACAGGTTAAAAGGAGGGAAATAGGGCTGTTAACATTGATTCCTTTTTTAGTGGAAATGTTGAAAGCTTGATTTATTGCATAATTAAGTTTTTAAACAAACCATTTCTTTTGTTGTTGTTGTTGTTGTTGTTTTTATTTTTTAGGCAATTGGGGTTAAGTGACTTGCCCAGGGTCACACAAGGAGGAAGTGTCAAGTGTTTGGTCTGAGGCCAGATTTGAACTTAGGTCCTCCTGACTTCAGGGCCAGTGCTCTATCTACTGCACCACCTAGCTGCCCCTAAACCATTTCTTTACAATCAGAAATGTGAGAAGAAAAAACTTTTGTTATGTAATTCAACAAAGTAGA
Organism: Phascolarctos cinereus; assembly: GCF_003287225.1. NCBI lineage: Eukaryota > Metazoa > Chordata > Mammalia > Diprotodontia > Phascolarctidae > Phascolarctos > Phascolarctos cinereus. Next base: position 545,824,060 of record NW_027555847.1, on the reverse strand, counting down.
TTTTACTGGATTTTTTTTTGGATATAATTTTCACTCATAGGAATGAACTGTTGTTTTTGAGAAAATGATGGGAAACTTGAGATATGGGGAGTGACCACTCCCTTTCTTCTAGAGTTTGTGAAAGAGATGACAGCTGGGGCATGGTCTTGACATGCAACCTAGATTTGGAAAGAGCAGTTTTCAGAGTTCATAGGAAAGAAAGATAGCATCCCATAGACATTTCCTATAGAAGACAGCCCAGGAGGGATAAAAAATGGATATTAAATTCAGGCTTCCAAAGGGAAACAGTTCTGATGAACAGGAAAAATGGGAGTTATCCGAAGAGACTGATAAGGATGCATAGAGAACTCACCAAGTTACTTAGATCTTAAAAGATATGTAGAGAAGATGGGTGCAAGGACACGTAACAGAAACTGAAGCAAAAGCTAAGCACTTACTCATAGTTTGTGGACCCTCTCTTCTAGAGTAGCAGTTCCAATTGTCATTCTTCCTTAACTAACAGATGGCAGACTAGAGACTTCCAGATTAGCCTCAGTCCTCCTGCTCATGGCCCATGTTCTCTTTCTTGGTCTAGTTGAGATATACTCAGTAGTTAGAAAGACAGTTAGATATAATGGAATGAGTACTGGACTTGGGAGTTAGAAAACCTGTTTCAACAATTGTCACACTTCTAGCTTTATGACCATTGACAAATTTCCTAATTTCCCTGAGCCTTTGTTTCCTCATCTGTAGTACAAAGAATAATAATTCTTGGATTATTGACGCCATATGTTTATTGTAAAAATCTTAAATAAAGCACTACATAAATTAGAGTTAGTGTTACCAGTGCTGTTGTTATTATACAGATCTTGCACCCCCCATGCCTTATTCCTTTAGTGCCCACTAGTTTGGTTTTCCAGACACTGAAATCTCACCAGATGCCTGCCGGGCAGAGTGCCTCTTGGCTTTACCCAATTTTGTAATTAAAAAATTAAAGCTGTTGTTGATTCCAGGCTCAAGAAGTTTGATTTGAGTTCCTTTTGATGAAAACATTTTGAAAACGATTTGTAGTGTGATCTGGTGCTAAAGAAATGAATACATAGTAACTATTGTGTGAGATAATCTACTCTGAGATTTCTAGCTATCAAATATGAATTTGTCGTGATAGAAGTTGCTTTGGTAGTGTTTTGTTTGAATCACAAAGTGCCTATGATGTGAGAGTTAAATGACTGCTAAATCTGAATTGGTTTGTAATTGTAACTTGAACATTAAAGAGAGCTGCAAAGATGTAGCTGAATGTCCACAAGAGTTTCCCCTACAATTATATCTTCCTTTTTAATGGTTTGCATTCATCTTTTGTTCTTCATACATGTTCTCTGTGCTGTGTATATGGGATATGGGCTCTTTCATAATTTAGTTGTCCGGCAAGGTTTAGAAATGATTGGACATTAAAGTTAAATTACAACTTAAATTACATAAATTACAGCTCAGGCCATAGTTGACAATTAAAAAAAAAAAGGACACTGAATGTAAAAAGAAAATGAGCATCCAGAATAATTACTTAGCTTTACTTAGCACAGTTGAACAGTGCAGAGATCCAGTTTATGTGAGCTGAGGATACTTTGGAAGCTGAAAAAGAAGTAAATGCAGAATGTTTATTTTTGTATGAATTGACATTTCCAATCTTACCTTTGGCAACTGAGTACATCTGATATTCTCATTTCTTACTTACCTATAAGCTACAGAGTGTTTATCATCACAGAGGACTGGTAAACTTATTCACTAGAATTTATAAACCATGATAGTGATTTGCCTTAGAGGAAACTTTATTATAATGAATGTTTGCAGATGGAGAAGGAAAGTATTAAATTCTTGGCCTTTAATTACGAGAGTTTTAATGTGAAAAATGACTTAAGAATTTGAGTATTTTTATGGGGTGGAAGGATATAAGTATCTTTAAAAATGAGATCAAATGAGATCAGATGTATAAAGTACTTTTCAAACTTAAAAACCTATATAAATGGAAGCTGTTATTAATTAATATTAATTGTAAAGATAGAAGAAATGAAGAAGCATATCTAGTTTTCTTGCACTGCTTTTCTCTATGATGTCCCTTATAAAATTAAAATGGGCATAAAATGGCAGTATACCTATTTCTTCACTTCACTCCTTTACTTTTGTTTGCCCTGAGAGATGAAAGAGTTAGAGCTATTATTGTGAGGGTGAGGTGAAGAAGATTATAGAAGTAAATGAGGGAGAGAGTGGAGATTAGATGTAGGAAGCTCAAGTCCAGCCAGGATAAGGGAATGCTTGAGGGTTTTGTTTGTTTTTGTTTTTGTGAAAATTGACTAGATATAAAGGGACTAGAAGAATTTTAATTTTGTGGCAATTAATTTTTTAAAATTATGAACATGACGAGCATCAAACATGCACATCTAATTTTTTTATCCTTTTTTTTAGTATTACTACAATTTCTGTTTTGCAACTCTTCCTTTCCCCCATCCCCTACCTCCGCTGCTTGTAACAACTAAGTATAGAAAAAACCAACCCAATTTCTACATTGATAAAGTTGACCTGATAGTAGTAACTGCTTAATTTGGTGGGGAAAAGTTCCTATTGAATATAAATATACTGAAAATGTAACTCATTCTCTACCTAGAGTCTACCCAGTCTGCCAGGAGATGGGAAGCATGCTCACCCATCATTTTCCGAAGTCCTGATACTCCTTGTATTGTTCAGAATTCTTAGGTCTTTCAAGTTATTTTCCTTTACACTGTTTTCATTGTATAAGTAATTTTGGGTCTATATCAATTCATACAAGTCTTTAATACAAGTTCATATAAGTTTCTCTGAAACTGTTTCCCTTTTGTAATTTCTTACAGCATCATAATATTACATTCATACCATAGTTGTCCAACTGTTCCCCAATTTATGGGCATTTTGTTTCCGGTACTTTACCATAACCTCCCCCCCCCACACACACAATGTTGCTATAAATATTTTTGTAATCGAGGACCTTTCTTTCTCTCTCTGATCTCTTTGTAGTATATGCCTAGTAGTGAGGCGCTGTTGGGTCATAGAGGATGCACAATCTACTTACTTGGTGGGAAAGGAGGTGTGTAGTTCCAAATTACTTTCCAGAATCAGTGGCCCAATTTATAGCTCTACTAGCAATGTATTAGTGAGCCTTTCCTCCTAGAACCCTCCATCAATTGTCATTTCCCTTTTTTGTCATCTTTGCAAATCTGAGTATGAGGTGTTTTTAATTTAAATTTCTCTTAAGTGTTTTGGAGCATTGCTGTACAGCATTTTGGAAATGACTTAGAAGATTTCTATAGCTAATCATGGCCTTCTTGGTTCCAGGGATCTGGTTTTCAACTTTGTAGGTTCTTAATCTCATTAATTCCACCAGAACATCTGACCTAGGTGAGTTGACTGGCAGAAACAAAAAATGACCAGGAACTGATTTAAACACCCAAATGTTAACTTCTAATGAGAGCTATAATTAGCCCAAATTTGGAGGCTGTCTAACCAGGAGGGAAGGTCCATGAAGCACAAAACCAAAAAAGGAGAATTTGAATGGTATCCTAATGAATTACCTAGAGGGAACCGCTGGAATTTGAATGGGATGGTGGGCATGTGTGTGACATGGTCAGACCTGTACTTTAGGGAAATGGTTTTGGAAGCTGAAAGGAAAGTGGATTGGATTGAAGAGAGGCCTGAGTCAGGGAGACCATTGAGAAAGCTATTCTGATAGCCCAGGCCAGAGGTAACCAGGGTGGCGGTGGCTTAGTAGAAAGGAATGAGAGGAAGGGTAGATTCTCAATCTTCTTGGTTGGAGGTGTGAAGTAGGAGGAAAGACAGGAAAGGAATTTTTAAAACTTTTTTAAGGAATTGTTTTCTTCTATCAATTTTTGTCTTTCCTTTCCCAAGCTGTTGACTCTCTTGTATACCTCTCTCATTTCTTTTCTCAATTTTTCTTCTCTTATTTGACTTTTAAAATCCTGCTTGAGCTCTTCCAAGAAGGCTTTTTGGGCTCCAGACCAATTCATATTCCTCTTTAAGGTTTCGGATGAAGGTATATTGACAATGTTGTCCTCTTCTGAATTTGTGTTTTGATCTCCCCTGTCACCATAGTAACTTTATGTGGTCAATGCTTATTTTTGCTTCTTGCTCATTTTGGGGCCTATTTCGCAGCATTTAAAGTTGAGCTCCCCTACTGGAGCACAGGAAACACTGTCCCAAGCTTCTTGTGCTGGGGGCCATTGGTTGTGTGTGCTGGCATCTCAGGTGCTGGTGGCTGGAGGCTATTGGTGTCTGCCAGTTTACCTGGTGTTGAGCTGGGGGTCCTAGTGGGTGGTGTCTGATGTGTGCTGAGGCCATGTGGGGTTTTTCTTCGTTTCCTCGGGGCTGCCCTGAAGCATGTGGAGGTCCCTCGGCTGGAGGATATCTGCCTGCCTGGGGCTGTGCTGAAACACATGGTGGCTCTCAGAGCTAGAGTCTGCCAGTGGAGTCTGCTGGTTCCCTTGGCTATGCTAAGGCACATGGGGTATCTAAGGTACCATGGGCTATGCCTGCTCCACCTCACTGGGGCTCAGGATCTCCTGCTGGTTTGATGAGGTGGGGCTTGCTGCTAGCTTGCTGGGATGCTTCCTGTTCTGTGCTCCCCTTTTACCCAAGTGATACAAACCTTTCTTGCCAATCCTCCATGTCTTGTGGGCTAAAAGACTGTTCCACCTCATCTTTCTGCAAATCCTGTTCCAGGATTTGTTCTGGAGTGCTATTTTCTAGTCGTTTGGAGGTGAACATGGGAGAGCTACAGTGATTTACTGCTTACTCTGCCATCTTGGCTCCAGAAGTTAGGATTTAAAAAACTTAACCATGATAATCCTTGGAAAGGAAAAGATAAAAAAAAAATTTACTCTGAATAAAAAAATTAATCATGAAGGCAGTACAAATCTTAGGATTGAGTTGATTATGTGGACCTGTCATTGATGAGCTACGTAACGTCCATGGAAGGATGACCAGGTTTGTGAAGGGAAGGCCTTGAGATCACACTATCAGGATCAGTGAAAGGAACTAGGAATGTTTAGTCTGAGGTAGAGGTGTGAGTATGTTTAGAGACAGTGAGAGGAGAGAGGCAAAGAGAATATAATAGCTGTTTTCAAGTATTTGAAGGATAGTTATGGACAAGAAGGATTAGGTTTGTTCTGCTTAGCAAAGGATGGAAGTTTTAGGGAAGCAGATATAGACTTGGTATAAGGAATCAGAGCTAACCCAATGTAAATGGGTTGCCTCAGGGTAGTAATAGTAGCTAGTATTTTTGTCTAATGCTTTAAGGTTTTGCAAAGGCTTCAAAGCCCTTTATAACCTGATTTCCCCCATCCCTTCCAGTCTTCTTACACCTTACATCTCTACCTACTCTGTGATCCAGTGACGCTGGCCTCCTTGCTCTTCCTTGAACAAGACCCTCCATCTCCCTACTCTTGGCATTTTCGCTGGGTGTCAGCTGTTCCTGGAATGCTCTCCCACCTCATCTCTGCCTCTTGGCTTCCCTAGCTTTAAGTCCAGCTAAAATTGCACCATCTACAGGAAGCCTTTCTTGATGCCACTTAATGCTAATGTCTTCTCTCTCTCTCTCTCTCTCTCTCTCTCTCTCTCTCTCTCTCTCTCTCTCTCTCTCTCTCTCTCTCTCCCTCCATCTTGTTTGTACATAGTGGTTTGCATGTTTTCTCCTCTGTTAGACTGAGCTCTGTGAGAGCAGGAACTTTCTTTTGCCTTTCTTTGTATTCCCAGTGCTTTGTACAATGCTTGGCACACAATAGACCCTTAGTAAATGTAAATTTACCATCTCATTTTATCCTTACAAAAACCTTGGGAGATAGATGCTATTGTTCTACCAATTTTTACAGACCAGAAAGTGGAGAACAAGAGTAGGTAAGTAACTTGATTAGCTTCACAGAGTCTGGGAAGGTATCTAAGGCAGGATTTGAACTCAATTCTTCTTTACTCCAAATCCATCACTGTCCACAGTGCCACCTAGCTGCCACTGCAAAAAAAAAGATACTGTGTCCCCACTCTGCACTAGTGATCTTCAAGGAAAGGCAGGCTAGACTCCCTGTCTTGCTGTAGTGAGGATTTTTGTTTAAGCATATCCTGTACTAGTTGACCTTTGACATCCCTTCCAATATTGGGCTTCTATTATTTTAATTTTAGGATGTGATTTGAGGGGCAAGTAAAAACCTTAGAGAAGTAAATAATATCTCAAGTCTTATTAGCTAACATTTTAAACTTATTGAAATTTTTATCAATAGTTGGGTTGGCTTGATGGTAGTAACTCGTTATTTCAGTGGGGGAAATGTTTTTTATTGTATACTGGTTGTGATCTGTACTTTGAAGCATAAAGTTTTGTGTCTTCTGAGGATTTAACTTCCTTGAGACATGTTTTTGTGACCACAAGGGTAGTCCGTGCTGCTGTGTATTCTGGAATGATACATCTTTAGGTACTGCTGGCATCCAGTCTATTGGCAGATATTCCACCAAATGTACCCAGGTCTTTCAAACCTTGACTTGTGAGTCCCAGTTGCTTCTTTGTGACTATTGTCTTTGTGACTGCTTTGCAAACTTGGCTTTGTGCCTTTTAAAAGTAGAGAGACCGAGGCTATAGAAAGCACCAACTAACACAGGGATTCCTGCCAAACTTGCCTTGTTTCATAGGTGATGTTTTTAGTTCCTCTCTTCTTGGCGGTTGGCTGGTGGTGTGAATGTATCATCTTTGGTTTATTATTTGCCTAATTGCCTACATCTTCTCTCTTGAGGATGTTCTTTGGTTTAAACCCCACTTTGAACCCTTATGTTTGTGTTGTTCATAATGCTTCTTGTAGGATCCAATTTACAATCACAGCTGTTGGTTTGATTAAATCTCAGTAGGTTGTTTTATCCCATTTCTGCAGTGTTCTGTTGGCCATCTTTCCTTAATTTTGTTCTCCAACACAGCTGCAAAACTCTACTCTGGGTTCTAAAGCTGTTTGTCTTTTCTAATGTGGCTGGTTCTAAAAGAAATTCCCTTCAGAAGAAACAGCCAGAATGGTACATGCTGCCATTAAAAAAAATGGCATTGTCACTGAGACATATAGGCTTCCTGAGATAGTATCCTTTTATCTCAGCCCCACCTTACTCTACTCTTGGTCCCAGATCTACATACTTCATTTTACAACAGCTAGGTTCAGTTCTGTACTCTTATAGGTCACCTTGAGAGAAAATTTTTTTCCTCCATTTTATTATTTAAAAGGTACAACTTGTAAACACAGTTCACCTTATTTGAATACATGGATTTCATTTTCACCTAACTGAAAATTTCAGAGTGTAATGATGTAGATACTTGATGGAAGCAGAGTCAGGTTACTGTCAGATGGCAAAATGCTACTTCATTAGGAAAAGCAAGGAAACTAGCATTCAAATGAGAAATTGTCACTGCAAAATTCCAGAATAGGTGAAAAATTGTCCTGGTATATAGCCCTCTACTGCCTTGTGGACACTGAAAGTTCTATTTACTGGTGGAAAGGGAGCTTGTCTGTTGCAACATGAAGAGCGTTAAGCCAATTCCCAGGTGGTGATTGGATTAAAACCATTTAAGCCAGTGGACTCTAAGGGTTGTGTGATCAACCAGTTGAAGAATAGAGATGTGGTTTCCATGTGACCACCCTGCCCATGATAGCTAGTCTGTGATATAATCATACTTTCAGTTGTCCCCAACTTTTTCTCACTTCTTCCTCTTCCCATTGTGCAAGTTTTTGGTTTTCCAACTTCTGAGCTAGGTGTAATCTTCACAGGACACTTAGAACCTAACCACTTACTACCTGGGCATCCATAGAAGCAGCTGCCCAGGTGCCATTGGGAAAAGTCTCTCACCTTCAGCATGCCAATTACCTTTCCCCAGATTACTCAGTGACAATGACAAGCATTCTTCAGAACACTCTGAGGCAATTAGAACACTGTGTCTCTGACCGATTTCCATTTTAGGTGGGACTAAGTGAGTTTCACAGGATGAGCTGATATGGTTGGCTTGTGATGTGCATCTCAGATCTCATTGCCTTATTCCCCCCCCCCCCAACCCACTACTTTTCTGAACTTTGCAATTTTTGTTAAGGTTACAACCATGCTTCCAGGCACCCAAGTTTGCAACCTCAGTCAGTCAGTCAATAAACATTTATTAAGGGTTCATTTCCTACATGACAGGCACTGTGCATGCAAAGAAAGGCAAAAGAGAGTCCCTGATCGCAGGGAGCTCAGTCTCACTGAGGAGACAACATACAAACAATTATGTACAAACAAGTTATCTTCAGAATACATTAGAAATAATCAGCAGGGAGAAAGCACTAGAATTAAGGGAGATTAGGAAAAGCTTCCTGTAGAAGGTGAAATTTTAGCTGATACTTGGAGGTGGAGATGAGGAAGGTTGGGGTTCCAAGCATGAGGGGACAGGCTATGAAAATTCCCAGAGCTGGCAGAAAGAATGTCTTTCATGAGGAACAACAAGCAGGATAGTGTTGGTGGATTGCAGAGTAAATGGAAGGGAATAAAGTATTAAGACTGGAGGCATAGGAAGGGGCCAGGTTATGAAGGGTTTTAAAAGCCCAATCAAGGATTTTATATTTCATCCTGAGGGTGACAGGAAGACACTGGAGTTAATTGAGTTGCAGGGTGAGTGACATGGTCAGAACTGCACTTTAGGGAAATCACTTTGATGGCTGAGTGGAGAATGGACTGGAGTAGGGGGAAGGGAGACTGACTGACTGACTTGTGGCAGGGAAACCAACAAGCAGCTTGTGGCAATTCTCCAGCTGTGAGGTGATGAAGCCCTCTACAAGGGTGGCAGTGGTGTCAGGAGAGGAGGAGACATATTCAAAGGTAAAACTGAGAGGCCTTGACAGCAACAAAAAGGTTCTATTATATTGAGGGGCAGCTAGGTAGGGAGTCAGGAAGACTCACTCATCTTCCTGTGTTCAAATCTTGCTTCAGACACCTACTAGCTTTGTGATCCTGGGCAAGTCACTTAACCTTGTTTGCCTTAATTTCCACATTTGCAAAATGAGCTAGAGAAGGAAGTAGCAAACTACTCCTAGTATCATTACCAAATAAAACTCTAAATGGAGTCATGAAGAGTCGGACATGACTGAACATCAACAAAAATTATATTGAAACCAGTTTCAGTTACATTCAATTATAGCTTCAGTGTAGGGGGTTGAGAGAGAGAATGAGGGGTTGAGAATGACATGTAGGTTTTGGGCCTAGATGACCCGAAGTATGTTAGTGCCCTCAATAATAGGGAAGTTAGAAAGGCGGGAGGGTTTGGGGAGGGGTGTATGTAGAAATAATAAATTCCATTTTGGAGTTGTTGAGTTTAAGATGTCTGTTGGACTTTAGTGTCATCTTCAACTCCACTCTCTCCCTTACACTCTATAGCCAATAAGTTTCCAAATCTTGTTGTTTCTGCCTCCTCTACTGTGTCATTTGTCACCTCTGTACCCACATAGCCACCACTCCTCTGCCTCAGTTCTTTTTCCACTCCATTCTATCCTTCACACAGTTGCCAAAATGATTTTCCTAAAACCTGGATGTGACCAGGGTTGCTCTCCTACTTAATAAACCCTAATAGTGTTCTATTCACTCTAGCATCAACTATTACTTCATTTTTATCTTATTTTACATTTTATTTTTGTGTGAATTTTACAATATATTTAATTAGTAGTAATTAATATAATAAATAAATTAATAATTATAATTAATATAATTAATTAATTAATTGATGAGTAAATATACCCATATTGACAGTGCATTACCAAGAAAGTTTGGAGACTGTTGTTTTTGATCACAGATATTACAGTTATTATTGTATTGAAGACAAAGAGTCTACTTTCTGCTCCAGTCATCTGTGTCTGTGGAATTTTGGAGCCAGGAATTCACAGTGATTTTTTTTAATATAGTAGACAATCAAAATATTTTTGGGTACTCCATCAACCAGAACTTACTTAGGACATTTTCTTTGGTCTATGACCATGTTACATATGACTTAAAGAGCTGCTCTGTTAGTCACATGGAATGAAGACTAGAATGCTGAAAGGTAGTCAGCTTTGTAGTGACAGGTCTTTTGTGTTCTGTTGCAAGGTTCAGGGGGTGGTGGCATCATAAGCAGAGAGTGCACAAGGTCATGACTTATGTGATACATGAAGTCATTTGTGAAGCAGGAATAATGTGTGTCTCTAATGCATACCAATAAAACTGACTGTGAAGCGAGGTTTTATAAAACAAATCTTATACTTTTCCATTACCTTTAATTACACAAGCAGATACCTCTTCCCACACGGGGGAAAAAGTCCTGTAGTAGACTGAATTGCAGTCTTTTGATGAGTAAGTATTTAGGATGCTGAACTGCTCCATGACGTGTGAGTGGCAGTTTATAACGCCTGTATCAGTTCCCTTGTTCTTTGCATCCCTTTTCTGACTCCTGAATCTCACTTCTGCTACCCACCTTGGGCAATAGCTCTTTTGTTCAATTTTAGGATTCCTTGACATAATTCTCACTGTTATTAGAAATATATTGTCTTTCCTCTCTTGGCTGGGTGAAGATTGGTTTCAATATCATTACATCTCTAGTATGTATCTTCCTCTAATTCAGGGGTTCTTAGCCCTTTTTTTGGTGGTAGTAAGGTGGGACCCACTTACAAGTCTGGTGAAGTCTATGGAAGCCTCAGAATACATTTTTTAAAAATATATAAAATAAAATATATAGGCTTTCAAAGGAAATCAATTATGTAGAATTGCAGTCATTAAAAGATTAATAAAAAAAAGTTTGCGAACCTCAGCTTAACACCCTCTACTTTAATGCAAAATGTAAAAAATATCTGAAGTCCAAGGTCTTGGATTCTATAAAACATCCCTTTTCTTTCTTTGATATTTTAAATCCTGTATATATGTTGAATTTATTTAGAACAAGAGTGTCTCTTTCAGATCATTTGAAGAGGTCTTCATGTGCATGAAAAAAATAAAGTACATTCTATTTCAGTTAGAGTTTTTCTCTGATCTTATGAAACATCTACTAAGCATGACCATGGGACTGATTAGATGCTTTGCAGAATGTAATAAAACAGTCAGAGTTTTTGCTTGGTAGGAGCTTAAATTCTGAATAAGACTTCTGGATTTGCTTTTGTGAGTTAGTCTCTGTGATTTGATGGTTACTTTTTTCCAATTTAAGATCTAAAAGGAGGTACCTGTGGGCCCAGTTTCATCTATCTGGGATATATTCCATTTACTCAGCATTTATTAAAGCAAGGAGCTTCTAAACTCCTAAGCATATTATTCTAGGGACTATGAAATCTGGTTCGATTCTTTCCTGGTGCTGTACAAGGGTCTATGCAATCTGGTTCCAGCCTACCTTTCTCTCTTCTAGGGAGAGACTGTATCCTAAGCTCTTTCCCAATTAGAAGCAATGTGATAAAGTAGGATAGAGTGTTAGACTTGTCATTAAAAAACCCTAGGTTTGAATCCTGTCAATGGCACTTATTAGCTATGTAATCATAGCCAAGCTATTGAACCTTTTGGACTCTCACTTTCCACATCTGTTAAATGAGGATAAAAATGCTTGTATCTCATTACCCTGATAGGGTAAGCACTACACACTGAAGTTCTTATTCTCTAATCTAACTGGTTAACTTCATTCTTCTCTCCCAACTCCCCCCCTTCCCCCAACACACACACACACACACACACACACACACACACACACACACACACACAATCTCCAATACTTTTTTGAGCTGTTGTTTACTTTGCATACCCCTCCCTCACACCATTCTCCCCATAGTCTACTCTACACACTTAAATGATTGTTAAATAGCCTATCTTTACCAATTGAAATCCTTCCTACCTTTTAATGTAGCACACATGCTGCTTCTGTGAAACCTTTCCTAGTTCCCTTTAGCCTCAGTCACATGGGACTTTGCTTTCTTTGGATTCCCCATAGCATTTTGTAGGAGGCATGCATGTCACACTAATCACACATGCTGCCTATTGGTGCACTTATTTGGTCTTCCCTTATTGAAATTAACAGAAGGCGCAGCACTTGCCCTCAAGAAGCTTACCGTTCCTAATATTTTGAAGCATCTACTAAGTGTAAGGTACTGTATTAGATGCTGGAGATACAGAAATGAAAAATAAAAAAATAACATTTCCCTTGAAGAATTCATTGTCAGATTGTGGTGGTGGTGGTTGTGTTCAGGTAGACGATGAAGAAGTGCGGTGTAGGGTAGTGAGAGTGTCAAGAAAAGTGGAGGTGGAAAAATCTTTGTCTCTTCCATAGTGCCTGTCAAGGTATCTTACATATAATAGGTACTCAATAAATATATATTGAATTACTATTGAATATTCTTGTAACTCATGTTTCAGTTTATAGAGATGCCAAATAATGAATTAGGTAGTAGTTCCTTGAGAACAACTGTATTTTTTTTGATTAAATTTTATTTTTCAGTTAGCTAGTATGTATTTTTCTGTCCCTTCCACCAGGAGTCCTCTTCTCCCATATTCTGTAGGGCCCCCCCCACTTACAAAAAGAAAAGAAAAGAAAAGAAAAATCCTTGTAATATACATAGTCAAACAAAACAAATTTTCATATCTTTAAAGTCTAAAATTGTATAGCATTCTACATGTTTAGTCCTTTACCTCTGTCTGGAGAGGTATAGCATGCTTTCTCCTCAGTCCCATGGAATAATGGTTGATCATTTTGTTGATCAAAGCTCATCTTTAAAATGTGTTATCTTTATCATTTTATGGTTTCTACTGTAAGAACTCTTATTACAGTATAAATTGTTCAGGCTCTGTTCAGTTCACTCTATATCAGTTCATACAAATTTTTCCAGGTTTCTCTGGAAGTGCCAGAGACCAGTTTTTTCTTTTTTTTGCGGGGGGAGAAAGAGGGTTGTTTGTTTTATAACACTAAGGACTTAACATCGTGCCTGGCATGTAGAAGATAATCAATATTTATTGAAATGGACCGGACACAGTAATGTACAAGTTGTTATATTCTTATGAATAGGATAATATTTAGAGCTTGAAGAGGCTTTAGAGATTGTTTACTCCAATCTTCCCCTTTTTTTTTTCCCAACTGAGCAAAACTAAGGCTCAGGGAAGGGAGACAACTTGTCCAAGAGGACACAAGGAAGTATCACAGCCTGGATTCAAACTTGTATATTCTAGACCCCAAATCTAGTGCTCTTTCTTCTATACCGTAATAACCTCGTGTATGTTTATCAGCATAAAGGACTAAAGAAAAATCACGAAAAAGCACTTTGGTTTTTAATTTCAAACTTTAATTGAACCACACTGTGATTGCCTGTCAATTGTATTGTGCCTTTTCCTTTCCCTGCATACTTCCATTATGATGGGTTTGGTGCCAGTAAAAGTGTCTGATCTCTTTTTTCTGTGGCAGAATGGAGTAAGTGATGCTGCCTGGGAAAGAGGAATTGTTCTTCCTTCCTTGCCCAGCTTGAATTCAATAAGTAAAAGGCAGCTCTCACTAAATCTCTTTAACTTTTTAATGGAAATGTATCTAACTTAAATATATTTTGGGTAGGAAAAAAATGAGGCCATTTATTTTCATTTTCTCGCTAAGCCACTTCTGCTAAACAACAGATGTATATAGAACCAATGCTTTGTAAATGACATTTGGGCAAATAAGGAGTCCATGCCATTTATAAGGCATTTATTTGTAGTGCCTAGGGAAATGGAATTGGAGTCAGGAAGACTTGAGTTTACTTCCTACTTTAGACACTGACCAGCTACATGACCATGGCAAATTACTTAACCTCCATTTACCTTGGTTTTCTCATCTGTCAAATAGCCAAGCCTCTACACTACTTCCCTTACCATCTCCCCAATATGCTGCTGTGAGGCCACCATCCTCATCTCTCTCCCACTGAAACCTTGGACTCTGGCTTTCTCTAGACCTCCACAGTACTCCCTGGCCAGTCTTCCACCTCTTTTCAACTCCTCTTTCTTTATGTGTTATTTTTCCTCCTTAGAATGTACATCCCTTGAAGGCAGGGGCTGTCTTGCTTGCTTGAATTTGTATATCTGTTGCTTAGAATGATTTTTTGTGTTCAGTCATTTCAGTCTCATCACCCCATTTGGGCTTTTAGTGGCAAAGATATTGGAATGGTTTGCCATTTCCTTCTCCGACTCATTTTAAAAATGAGGAAACTGAGGCAAATAGATGAAGTGACTTGCCCAGGGTCACACAGCCAGTATAAATGTCTGAGGCCTCATTTGAACTCATATCTTCCTGACTCAAGGACCTGTGCTCTATCCACTGGGCCACCTAGCTGCCCCCAGGCTTCACACATTGTTAGCACTTAATAAATGTTGTATCTATCTTGATCTGTGTCTCTTTATCTTTCCTACCCTTGATAATGAGATGGTTGGATTTGATTCTACCTTCTACTTCTTAAGTGTATGATCCCTGGGTTAAATTGGAGAAACTATTTTGCATAGTAGATAGAACTGGCTTCTGAATGAGAAAGGGAAGGCTTCAGTTATCACCTCTTGTCACATACTGGCTTTGTGACCCATGGCAAATCCCTTAAACTCTCCGTGTTCTGGGTGCTGCTCTGCATTGGTGGAGGTGTGAAGGATGGAGCTTCTTCCATAGCCCCCTTTTATAGAGGACTCACAGCCTTGCAGGTTAGTCTTCATTTTCCATCAGTTGCTCTGCTTGTTTTTGACTCCAGGAAGATCCAGCCCCCTATGCTGGGCACCCCCTCTTCCCCACCAGAGGTCTTCTGTGTGTTGTCTTTCCCCATGAGTGGACTGTAAGCTCCTTGAGAGCAGGGACTATCTTTTCTTATTTGTCTCCAAGTCCTTAGCACAGTCCCTGGCACATAGTAGGGGCTAAATAAGTGTTTATTAACATTTAACTAGTGATTAAAGAATTGACTTTGGAGTACTAAGGATCTAGGTTCAAATCCTGCCTCAGACACTTACTAGTTGCGTGAACATTGGCAAGTCAACCTTTCCGCTTCTGTTTCCTTATCTGTAAAATGAAGATAATAATGGCACCTACTTCACAAGGTTGTTGTGAAGATAGATGAGATAATATGTGTAAAATGATTTGCAAATATTAAAGTACTGTATTAATATTAGCTGTTGTTAGTATTATTGGACATATAACTAAAGGGGGCTTCCAAAAGATAGTTACCCTGGGATATTTACTGACACTGAACATTGATCTCTCTTGTCCTGGCTGGTTCAGGAAGACTTGCTAGATAGATAAGGAGGGGCTATAGACTTGCCTTAATAAGGAAAGTGGAATAACATCCTTATGATACACCAGGCAAATTCAGGTACAGTTTGGTGGAACGATCACTGTGCTAGGTGTCAGGAGGCCTGGTTTCTAATTCTGGATTTGCCACTAAGTAGCTTTGTGATCTTGGCAAGAAGCAGTGTGGTTTAGTGAACAGAGAACCAGTCTTGGAGTCAGGAATACCTGCATTCAGGACCAGCCTCTGACACATACTGAGTGGGCAAACCTGGACACATCCGATAATCCCTCCATGCCCCAGGCAACTCTCTGAGCTCTGAATTGTAGAGAAGGTGCTTCTCTGCACTGATAGAGAGAATTCCTTTCTAGGAGTTACCTCTACCGAGGAGAGGATCATATTTTTTTTTTTAAAGGCAATTCGGGTTAAGTGACTCACCCAGGGTCACACAGCTAGTAAGTGTCGTGTTTGGTCTGAGGCCGGATTTGAACTCATGTCCTCCTGACGTCAGGGCCGGTGCTCTATCCACTGTGCCACCTAGCCTGCCTCGATGATGATCGTATTTTAATAAAAACAACTCCAAACTAAATACCTCTCTGGGCCTTACTTTCCTTATCTGTAAAATGAGAGTGTTGGATTAAATGATTTCTGAGAATTCTTGGGGTTTTCAAATTCTGCCAAACAGTTTATAGGAATGTGGGCTCCACATGTGTAAAATTCTAGCTATTCCCTATCTCATTGGGCAAAAGCCCAGTTATCCCATGAGGTCCTGTGTATGATGTCTGAACAGTGAGAAAAGAAATTCTTCTTCCATTTTGTAGTCTCTAGCCCATACAGAGCATAAGAGTGTGATTCAGTGCAGAGGGCCCGGGACCAAGTAGTCAGGCCTTGGGTGCTGCTAGTCATGGTACTATCCTTTGACTTCTTTGGGGCTCGGTTTGGACTTGACCACCTCTGAGGTTCTTTCTTCATCTCACCTCCTATGAGTCCAACATAATCTATAATCTATAAAATCTATAAAAGAAGTATCTTGCCTGAATTATGGTAGTCTTGGTGCCTTAGAAAGCGTAATAGATTTGGAGTCAGAGAGCCCTGACTTTGAATCCTGGCGCTGCCCTGAAAGCACCGTTGCTTGACTGTGGAGGCCACGCGACCTCTGAAGGGATGGAGGGAGTTGAACTGAATCTAAGGTCCCTTCCAGGTCTGAATCTCTGATCCTAAGTTCCCCATGAATTAATAGGTTTTACAAAAAAGAGTAGTGAAGCTTGTTTTATTAAAAAAGGAGTCACAATATGGCTTTCTATGTATGTAGCCAGGTAGTCTTTCTTATTTGTCTTTCAATTGTGTGTCTTTTTCTTTACAGCATCAAGATGGTATTAATGTGGACCAGTGGTGACACCTTTAAGACTGTATACTTCATCCTGAATCAGGCCCCTTTCCAGTTTTCCATCTGTGGTTTGCTGCAGGTGCTGGTGGACATGGCCATCCTGCTGCAAGTCTACCTGTACACCTACTACCCCCAGAAGCCAGCGTCTCATGCGGCACACCCAGTTAGTGCAAAGGCCCTCTGAAGGCAGAGAGAGAAAGGACACCTGCCGTCATTGAGGGGGACACCAACCTGACAGCTTTGCTTTCCTCAGCAAGAGCCTGGAAATACAGCTGCCTCCTTCCAAACAAAAGCAAAAAAGGACTGGGAAGTATACTGGGGGCACTGGTGAGGCTGTGTGGGATTAGGGGGAAAAGGCATGAGAAAGACTAGAGAAGAGCTGAATGTCCAGTATCTTGAGGGTTAGCTTTAATAATTTATTGTGCTTCAGTCTCACTAGTCAGGGAGGATGTTGAAAGTCTTGGTTTTGATAGGTTTTCCCCCATACGTACTCATGGGCCTTATTCTTATTAGGATAGCATCAGTATATTATTATATATGCATGCTCATAAATGAGCATTTATATGGAAATGTATTTTATATCTCAAGGGCTGGGTTTTAATTTTTTAAAAGATATAAAAAAGTTTTCTATCCATTACCCCTCCTCTCCCCTTAAGAAACCTACCACCTGTAAAAAAGTATTGGATCTGAATTCTTAACATATTTACAAATATTATGCACACTGGAACTTAAGTATAGAGTACTCACTAGAAAAGCTAGCTCTCTTGATGTACTGGGGAGCAGCCACTATAGCCAGTAAAGCCAGATGAAAGAGAGAAAAAGAAAAATGATCACAGTTATCAAAGGGAAGCAGTTAAAATTCAGTGTCAGGTTCCCATCTCTAAGCACAGGTATCTCTCTATAAAAGGTTGAATCCCCATCTGGCACACAAGCACCAGTCACCTTGGAAAGGGACTATCCTCTAATTTCCTTTACTGCTGGGCAGGATAGGGAATTGTTTTGACTTCCTGGAGACCTTGTAGTAGCTATGATGGTTGCTAAGGGTGATGATGAGCTCTTGGGTCTGAGTAGGGGCAGAGGAAGTTGACTGCCACAGGAAGTGACAAGGAAAGATTGGCAAAAGAGAGGCCAGGGTTGGGTAAGCTATGCCAATGCTGAATATGGCTTACTGGCAGCCCCAGCTGCTGCTGCATGACAGCAGCACCTGAGTGGAAGGAGAACCTTGATGGAAATGTGTGAGTAATAGACAGCAGGGAAAGAGGAAGGTCAGAAATATTGACAGAGTGACCAATAATGCCTAGGTTGAAGAATCAAGATCTCCTTTACTTAAAAACTAGCTGTGTGAGCTCATCATCCACTGTGACAGAATAACTCAGTGCCAAACAGTGATCATTTGTGATCTAAGGGAAGAGAACATGGATTCCCTGTAGTGTACAAGTACAAGGGAAACATTGTCCAAATTGATGGCTGGACAATTCTTCTCTTGTCTGCAGCTCTTCCAGAGGGAGTCAGTATTAGGTGTAGTCTGGAAGGATCATTGAGAAGGTTAGTGAGGGACAAATAATTTTATATACCTAAACCATATATATATGTGTGTGTGTGTGTGTGTATATATATATATATATATAGTTTATATATATAGTTTTATATATATAGTTATATATATAGTTATATACATGTATATACAATATACACATATATATGGAGAAGAAGTTCTACATATTGAATTTTATATAGACACATGTATTTATTTGGCTAGTGTTGATGTTGATTTCTGAGAGCCTGCGTTTGGAATGGAGCATTTCCATGGGGTTCTGGTTTGTAATTTTCATCACCAGTTGCCCTTGGCCTCTACCAGTTGCTCCCAGAGGCAGACATAACTAATGAACCTTTGGGTATCAGGATGTACTAAAACTCTTTTGCATTGTTGTTTCTTTGCAGGCCTTCTCCCTAAAACCCACTTTATTTACTGCCAGACTAAACACTACTGTGGGTAAACAGGAGGATTTCCTTACCTCTAGAGTCTCCTCTGGGCATTTGATAATCCTTTTTTAGGTCAGGAAGAGCTCAGGGGATACAGCATCCAGTGTCTTGCTTTATTAGAGTTGGTGTTTTGCACTGGGTTTGCACGCTGGCTGATGCCTTACTCTGCTGAACTAGATAAAGGGGCATACTTTCAGTAGTGACAAACAAACATTGAGTACCTACTGTGTGCAAGGCACTGTGTCTGCAGTCCTCTTCTGCTTGAATGTTAGTCACTCAACAGAGAGAATTCACACAGTTCCAGATGGATTTGGCTCTTGTGTGACTTCACTCTCTGGTGAAGCTTGACCTCAAGGCTCCCATTTCCTGGGAGAGCTAGGGGAATCCATACCTCTTTTCTCCTTGGAGACATAATGGTTAAATCCCATCTTTGGATGTATTTGCATTTTTTAGGTCTGTTTTCTTTCTTTTTTTCTTCTTCTTGACATTATAGAAACACACATGTGCACACATAGCATTTTACTTCTGTTCTTTAGGAAAGTCCAATGGCACAAACCACTGGGAGAGGGGAAGCCTTAGACAAAGGCGCAGTCTCACCACAGTCTAAAGTCAGGAATGAACTCTGTGCCAGTGACACTCATTATACCTAATACTCAGGAATGCCATTCTTTCAGTGGCCTGGCATGGAGTGCTGTGGGCCCAACTCCATTGATTTTATTTGGTACCGTATGCTCTTATGCCTAAAGTGACCTTACAAAGATGGCATATGGTGGGTCAGGAACATCTTTGCCTGCCTAGCTTCTTCCTTATTCCAGTTCTATTCTCCTGACTAACCTGACTTCTCTACTCCCAGGTTAATTTACCTTCTTACCATGGCGGAATCCACCTGTTTGTATACACACTGTCACCCTGTCTTTTGATGCCTGGCTGTGCAGAGTACAGCCAAGTATTACTTCTTGATTGTCCTTATCTAGATTTATTGTCATGTGGGCATGTCATAGCCAAAATTTAGTTCTGGGCTATTTTCTAATCTGTTCAACCCCCAAAAGACTAGTTTTTTTGAAGCTCATGAAATAGATGAACACAGAAGACCAAGTGTTCCAAATACCTATGTCTTGTTAACAAGTAATGCTAAGAAGAAAATGGCAGTGTTGTTGTTTTTTTCCTTTTGCAGGGCAGAGGAAATGTTTTCTGTTGCAGATGCTAATTTGTCTGCAGTCTGAACCAAAGCTCTATGGACAAGTTGTGTGTTCTTTCCAAAGGGGCTGCAGGGTGCTAGGTGCCGGGGTAATGGAATAATGCTTGAAGTATGTGCAAGGAGTGAACTCCCTTGTTCATTTGGCCTGTAAGATGCTTTAAGAATGTAACTAAGTTTTACATAATAATAATAAAATAATAAGTGTAGGGAGATGTCTGTCTATAGCAGTAATTGCCTCAGAGCTAACGTGTGAGTGACTTATGTCAGTACTTTTCTGTTGACTATATGATACATATTCTGAAATGTTCACAGTATTTGTTGATTTTGGTGACTTTAAATAAATGCACACATGGAATTTAGTGGGAGATTTTTTGAATGGACTCCACAGTCATATAATTTTTAAGAATGGGAAAAATACTTCTGAGATCATTGAGTCCAATCTCTTCCCTTTATAAAAATGGCTTCAAAGGATTATGACTTGCCCTTGTTCCTCTCATCCCTTGGCCTACCTACTCAGCTCAGCCCTGCCCCAGAGCTTTCCCACAAAGGGTCAACACTAATCTGTCAATCAGCAAACATTTATTAAGCTGCCAAGCACTGAGTTAAGCACTAGGGGTACAAAGAAAAGCAAAACTGGGTCACATTCTAATTGTGAACAAAACATGCAAACATTTTTACATATGAGATATCTACTTTACAAAGGGAAGGTAGTCTGAAAGGGAAGACACTGGAGGAGTGGGGAAACAGAAAGTAGGAGAGGTGTTGTGTGAACATGTTATCTCTGTCCCTATCACTTCTAGGTAACCATGCTGTTCTCTCACCAAATCACTAAACTCCAAAGTTGGGATGCCTCTGCTGCACAAGCCATTATTCGGAGACACCCAGTTTTATCCAGGGCTATGCATTACATGAATTGTCACCCCTGTGTATTGCACTCCACTTTTACACTCATCTGATGTTGGTCAGCCAGTTTATTAATGATGATGTCCTGGAAATGTGTGTGTATCTGCCCATGTGCACGTGTGTATGTATGAAATCTGTCTCTCTGTCTCTTTCTCTTCCCCCTTCTTTCCTTCCTTTCCTCTCTCTCTTCACCTCTTCTTGTATATATTATTAAATATATACACAGGTGATTTGGAGGAGGGGAATGAAGATATCTAATGAAAATTTCTGATCACATACCAGGTATGAGGAATGGTATTCTTTAGAGTTTACAATCTTGGACAATGAGGTAGGGAAAAATTTATTTTTCTCCAAATAAAAGTGAAACACATCTAATTATACATTTACTTTTAAAACTACCATGTGCACTTGTATTATCCATACATAAACCCCTTTTGCTGAGATATTGATCCAGTTTTTAAATGGGAAATGCTACTGCCCTGAGTGTAATTCCTTTAGGTGAGTCGACCAGTCAACAAACATTTATTAGATGCTTACTATGTGGCAGGCACTGTGCTAAGTGCTGGAGATACAAAGACAAAAAAATGAAACAATTTCCTGCCTGCAAGGAACTTCAATTCTAACGGGGGAGAGATAACCACATACACATCAGTATATATGTACTGAATATATACAAAATGAATACAAGATAGTTTTGGAGAGTGTAAGGACCCAGGTTGTCCAACTGCAAGTTAAACAGGTTAATTATTCTTGGCGCTGGGCTGCTCAGCCTTGCAAAAGGAAGGCAAGATCCAGTGTGACTCCTTCAGTGCACGTGGTGGACAAAGTCAGGTAGCAGCTAATTTTGGTTTAGGGTGACCCTACCATGTGGGTTTAAAAAGGAATGTGCCCAACTGGATGGAAACTGAATGGAACAGAAGGCTGGTAATTTGTTTTTCTGTGTGACTCATTACTAATTCTACTTGTTAATTAATCATCGAGATCTGCTTGGTGATGAAGTCTAACAGACAGGACTCCAGAAGTCACAGATACAAATCACACTTGTCAGATTTTGATGAACTCTTCCCAGAAGCTGAAAGTGACTTTTGCCTTGCACTACAATTATGCTTCCCAGTCCATTTTCACAAGTGAACACCTCCCAGCTGGGCAGTCTGCTCTATGATAGCTAAAAGGTAACACTGCATCTGCATTGGTTCTGTAGTATCTATGAGCAAAGTGGTGTATGGAGGTGGTACCTGAAGAAGGAACCTTGCTGGGACTGTCAAAGTATTTGTTAAGCACCTAATATGTGCCAGGAACTCTGCTGATTGCTGGGGATGCAATGAAAGGCAAAAAAAGTCTCTGCTCTCATAGTCTTAATTGGGAGAGCAACCTGAAAACAGCGTACCAGCAAACTAAATACAGGATAAATTGGGAATAATGAAGGGAAGAATAAGATAAAGGACTAGGAATGGCTTCTTGCAGGAGGTGGGATTTTTAGCTAGTACTTGAAGAAACCAGGGAAACTACAAGGCAGAGAGGAGGAGGAAGAGCATTCCAGGTTAAGGAGGTATGGGGTGTTTCATTCAAGGATCATCAAGGAGGCCAGTGTTGCTGGATCCCACAGTATAATGTAAGGAGTAAGCTATAAGAAAACTGGAAAAGTAAGAGGGGGCCAGGCTGTGAAGGACTTTGAATGCCAAAGAGAGGATTTTATATTTGTTCCTAGGGATGATAAGGAGCCATTGGAAGTTACTGAGTATGGTGCTATGCTTTAGGAAGATCACTTTAATAGCTGAGTGGAGGTGAACTGGAATGGAGGCAGATGATGTAGGCAGACTAGCCAGCAAGCTATTGTAATAGTCCAGATGTGAGACAAAGAAGGCAATATTGGAGGAGAGAAAGGAGTGTTTATAGAAGATACAATGAAGAGGTGGATGAGAAGTCAAGGACACCCAGGTTGCAAGCCTGGGTGACTGGGGGGATGGTAGTGTCCTTCACAGTAGGGAAAACACTGGCATTAAGGGGGATAGGGAAAGGCTTCCTGGAGAAGGTGTGATTTTAGCTAGAACTTGGAGCCAAGAAAGCCAGGAGACAAAACTAAGGAGGGAGAGCATTCCATGTATGGGAAATAGCTAGTGAAAATGCCCAATCAAGAGGTGGAATGTCTCATTTGAGGAACAGCCAGGAGACCAGTATCACTGGGTCACAGAGTAGTGAGGGAGATAAGGTATAAGAAGACTGGAAATTGGTGGGTGGGGACACAGGTGATGAAGGGCTTTAAAAGCTAAACAGGATTTTATATTTGATCCTGGAGGTGATGTGAAGCCATTGGAGTTTACTGAGTAAAGGAATGATTTGCTCAGACCTGTGTTTTAGGAAGATTAATTTAACAGATGAGTAGACAGTAGACTGGAGTGGGGAGAAGGGAGTCCAGCCAGGAGCCTCTTGCAGTAGTTCAGGTGTGAGGTGATGAGGGATCTGCAGCAGGTTGGTCTTAGTATCGGGGAGAGAGAGGAGCGTGTTCAAGAGATGTTGCAAAGGTAGAAACTATAAGACCTGGTTTCTAATTGGCTGTGGGGAATGAGAGAGAGGATGGCTATCATGTAGAGCAGCTGTTGGATCTCTTTGACCTCCTAGAGCAGAGCCAGGAGCAATGAGTAAAAGTTGCAAAGAGGGAAATTTAGGCTTGACCTCAGGGCAAGTTTCCTAAGACTTAGACCTGTCCCAAAGTGGAAGTGACTCTAGAGGTGGTATATTCCCTCTCCTTGGAAGTCTTCAAGAAGCACCTGGATAACTGCTTGTTGGGTGTGTTATGGTGGGTTAGATCAGATGGCCAATGGAGTCCTATCCAATTCTCACATTCTGATTCAAAGACAGCTGGAAGAGTCTATAGGGACCATCTAGTGAGTCTAGCCTTGTTGTACAAATGAGAATACTGAGGCCCACCAAGTGAAGTTGCCCTTTGGCAAAGGTTCTTATTCATATCCTATTTTGGAAAGGAAAATTTACATTAAGAAAAAAAAAACCAAAAGAAAGGACAAATAATGTTTGTAGATTAAAAAAAAACAATAAAACAAATCTTCCAAAGCAAAAGGAAGGGAATTTCCTCTAATATATTTCTTGAGTCATACTTTAATTCTTCCCCATTTATTTCAGGGTAAAATATCTGGTAATTGGGAACTACTCTCCACATGCCTTCATCATTAGTTACTGGTGTATTACTAGAAGAACTTTCTCCTTTGGGGTTGAGGGGAAAAGAATGTCAGATGGAGCCCAACTAGTCTTATTGCTTAAGATTTCTCTGATTGTAAGTGTCTGAGCCTGGGGCAGAAGGTGGCAAGTATGTGATCCACTTCCCCCTCAAACTGTTGGATCTGTGACTAAATGGAATCGGCAAATGGCCATCTGGGCCCTGCTAACCTCAGCTTTTTCTTCTCTGGTGAGGACTGAATCAAATTAGGAAGAGAAAGCATTTTCATAGCTACATTTTTATTAAATTTCGCAAGTATTTGAAGATGGAGAGAGAAAAGATGAAGAACATAGGTTTTAGGGCTGAAAGGGATTGTAAAGTCAACAAGCATTTATTAAGAGCCTGTCTTGCCCCCACCACTGTGCTAAATAGAAACATGGAGATGGGGAAAAAATAAAGTCTACAACAAAAACAACCCAGTAAAGTCTCTGCTCTCAAGTAGCTCACAGTCTGATGGAGGAGACAACAAGCATTCTAAGCATAAGGGACAGCCAATGAAATGAAAATTTCAGGTAGGAGGAACAGGAAGAAAACCATCGTCACTGGATCCAGGATTATGTGGAGGGGAATGAAGTATAAGGAGACTGGAAAGATGGAAAGGGATTGGGTTATGAAGAGTTTTAAAAGCCAAACAGGATTTTATATTTGATCCTAGAGCCGCTGGAGATTATTGGATAGAGGTGACGTGGGTAAATCATGCTTTGAAAAGATAAATCTGACAGCTGAATGAAGAATGGACTGGCGTACGAAGACCAAACAGAAGACTATTGCAATGGTCCAGGCCATGAAGCAATGCTGAGAGCCTGGACCAGGGTAGTAACAGTCACTGAGGGCATGAGAGATGTGAAGGTAGAATTGAGGTGAAGAGAGAGGTTAGGGCTGGATAAGCAAATCTCATTTACGTGGAGATATTAATTAGATCCACAGGAACTGATGAGATCATCAAGTGAAATTGTATAGAGGGAGAAGAGAATAGGGCCCTGGACAGAGCCTTGGAACACTGATGGTTAGTGGGCCTAACTCGGAAGAAGATCCAGTGAAGGAGACTTCAGTCAGACAGGTTGGAGTAAAACCAGGAAAACAGTGTCATGAAAACCTAGAAAGGAGAATATCAAGGAGAAGGGGATGATTGATAATGTCAAAGACTGTAGAGAGGTTCAGTAGAAGGAGGACTGAGAAAAGGCCTTTAGATTTGGTGATTAAGAGACCATAGGTCACTTTGGAAAGAGTAGTTCCTAGTCCACTTTCCATATTTTGCAGTTGAGCAAGTTGAGGACTGGAGAAATGAAATGGTCTTCCTAAAGTAAGTAAATAGCAGAGGAATTTGAACTCGAGTCCTCCAAATCCATTTTTCTTCCCATTACATTAAGATGCAACCCAAACATTAACAATCTTCCCTTGCCAGTTCCCCTCAGACAATCACTTTCAATCTCAATTCCCCTTCACCCACCAGCCTCTAGCCATCTCCATTGTAGCCTCAAATGCAGGATAAGGTGCCCTAAACCCTGTTTAATAAGTCCATTTGGGAGGGGCAGCTAGGTGGTGTGGTGGATAGAGCACCGGCCTTGGATTCAGGAGGACCTGAGTTTAAATCTGGCCTCAGACACTTGACACTTACCAGCTGTGTGACCCTGGGCAAGTCACTTAACCCCAATTGCCTCACCAAAAAACCCCCCAAAAAACAAAACAAAACAAAAAAGTCCATTAGGGGCAGCATCAAGGTAAAATAAGGGACTGGGCTTGTGACAGTTCAACCTTCCCTTCTCCCTCTCCAACTTTTAAACTTTTGCTGTTTCACTCCTTTGATATTTTCCGCACCACTTGTTTAGAAACAAATCACCTTCTGCATTTACCACCATGTCCTGAGGGTTAGGCTTCCAGATTTGGAACTCTGTGGCTGTAGAAAATCATTTAAAGGAATCCAGTGATGAGGGGTACACAAAACAACCTCATCTGGCCTGGGAAGCTTCATGTCTTAAGAACAGAAAGTTCCCTCTTACCTGATTTCCTTCCTCTCATTTTCCCCCGCTCCCTCCTCTCATTTTCCCCTGCATCAGAGGAAGAGTGACTCATTTCTGTTCTATAGAATGATAAAGCTTGCTTCTGAATGTATAGAACAGACTTCCTTGTTGAGGGAGACCAGGGCATTTTGGGAGACATTCATACCTCTCAGGTAATATCTCAGCTGAAAAAGAAGAGTGAGGAAAAGAGCCCCGTGGGTGCCTGCCTTTGAGCATGTGGGGCTTGGCTTGATGCCACATTTGATGACAGTAGATGTCTTCCTTCGTGTCTCACTTCTAATGTAAAAGGTAGAGATACACTTAATTGTTCTTGAGTCTCTGGCAGAGCTGTTCATGGTAGATGCCTTTAACGGGGCCAAACTGGGTAACTCCACAAGGGTATATGACTGCAGCTTATGTAACATCTTGTAGCTATGGCCTTTATGATGACAGGCACTAGAGGAACATTCAGCTGGTTCATTTGCTTCTAAATGATCACAGAG
This sequence comes from Phascolarctos cinereus, assembly GCF_003287225.1. Taxonomy (NCBI): domain Eukaryota; kingdom Metazoa; phylum Chordata; class Mammalia; order Diprotodontia; family Phascolarctidae; genus Phascolarctos; species Phascolarctos cinereus. The sequence goes on along the minus strand of NW_027555847.1, from coordinate 545,797,567 downwards.
CATCCATTTTTTCTATGGCATGCCAAGGCTTGGAACTTTCCTTTCCCAAACTGCCCCTTCCCTTCCCTTCATCAGCCGCACTGTTTACCTTCAGTAGTGCTAGGGTATTTTTCCTTTTAACTTATAAGAAAAATGTTATTTTACCATTTCTCTAGATGCTGGAATTCTCATTCCTCTGAGAAGGGTTGTTGGTAGCTGTGAAATGAAAGTGACATCCCATGAGAAGTGAGGTATAGTAATGTGAGTGCCTGGGAAGGTTCAGAAGTTGAAAGATAGAGAAAGGAAGAAGCTAAGAGTGTAAAACAAAATAAGGGGCAGGGGGAATTTAAAAAAATAACCCTGCTTCTCATCCAATTGATAGATCCATTCAGGAGATTTTTAATTCTGGAAAGTGGTCTTACGGAGCAGCTGTTTTCTCCTCTTCTGTCACTTGGAGCACTCTTCTTCTCTGTGGTGGCTGATCTCAAGTGCTGTCTCTCCTCTTAACCTCTTCCTCCTCCCACTCCACCCTCTTGCATGGAGTTCCAGAGCTTCTGGGAAATCTGAGACAGGTTCTGTATTTTTTTTTTAATGATTAGCAAGAACATCATGCGGGAGTAGCCTGAATGAGTCTGGACCATGGCCATTTCAGAAAAAGGATATTTTCTTTTGGAGAAGCTACATATCTTTCTCACCTCTAATGAGCTTTGGGCACATCAGAGGCTCATCTTTGCTACCTCAAAAATGAGAATACCAATTATCATTTATCTCTAGGCAGATGATTCTCAGATCTGTTTATCCAGCTCTGACCTCCAGCCTCACGTCTCCAATTGCGTAATGGACATCTTGAACTGGATGTCCCATAGACATCTCAAACATCTCACTGTCTTTCCCCCAAACCCTCTCTTCCGAACTTCCCTAACAGTATCAAAGGTATATCTCCATCTTCCTAGTCACCTAGACTTAAATCCTCTACATCATCCTCAACTCTTCACTCTCACTCACATATCCTCACATACCCAGTCCATCATCAGACCTTGTTTCTGCCTTCACAACATCTCTCCTAAATGGCCCCTTTGTTCCCACGTACCTGCCACCCTAGTGCAAGCCAGCAATAGTTGGATTATGGCAACACCCTTCAGGTACGTCTTGTATACCTAAATCTCTCCTCATTCCAATTCATCTCCTCCCCTCAGCTGCCAAAATAATCTCTCTAAAGAGGTCCCTGTTTTGCCTTCTGGGGTTAAATAGAACAAATCTGATCCCCTCCCACCCTTGCCATTGTCCCTGGAAAGACTCAGTCAGACACTGTTCTGTGTAGAAGAGGTCTGGCATTTTTATTAAATTGTAGCAGCAAGGTTTCTGAACAGCACCCCCCCCTCCCCAATCAGCCACCCTCCTCCCAGCTTGCCCCTGAGTATGCCTATGTTTGTAGCCTTAAAACTAGGCTGCCCAGTGTGAAGGACAGCAGGGCCTCATTTTGCCTTGGAGCTGTAAGACAGGTTGAGACAATGGCCCTTTCTTCTGCACATAGGTCAGCCTCTCCTGACCGAACTGAGGAATCCTTATTCTTCCAGTTCCCAGTAACAAGGGCTGATGGTTGAATGGCCTGCCATCAGGCTTTTATGGTTTACTTGTTCTTAATTAAAAATTTAAAAGCAGCAGGAGTTGGAAATTCCCATTTCTCTCTATTTCCACAAAATACAAAAAGTTTCACGCGTATGGGATAGTGCTGCTCCTGCCAGCTGTGGATTTAGCAGTATGGGGGATGGTAGAGAGGAATTCAAAGTACCGGGAGAATTTGGAGAGACTGAGGTGACAATTTGAGCACACAGTGTCACGCCTACCATTGTGGTGGTGTGGCTCAACCTGTGATGTCATTGATGTAGGGAATTCTTGGTGAGGAAATTCCATCTATCAGTGCAGATCAGGAACTCTTCAGCTATTTAGAGATTTTCAGGGCCCCTGAAAGCTAAGTGACTTGTCTAAGGTCACCTATGTCAGAGGCCAGTCCTGATCCAATTTATTACTATAAATTGGGTACCTGAGAAACTACGCTTCTTTTGACCACAGTATGTCTGTGGCAGGTTTTGGTATATTCCAGTTTTTTTGGGGGGAGGGGATGTGGAGGAGAAAGCATTTTCTTCATTACATGCGAGGGGGAGCCAATAACATCACTACCATCTAAATCGGGTTCTTAGCCTTTTTTGTGTCATGGATAACCTTTGGCAGTCTGGTGAAACCTATAGACCCTCTCAAAGAATAATGATTCATTGCCTACAGTCATAATAAAGGGAAATGCTAAATTTGAGTTAGAAGTTAGTGAAAATAAAGATGTGATTTTTTTTTCTCCACCCAAGGTTGCAGACCAAGTGAAATCTTTCTGAAGATTCCTTAGGGGTCCTGAGTTACTTTAATCTCCACTAATGGGTGGCAGGGCCATGATTAAGAGGGAGAGACAGAGTATCCTGGAGAGTCAGTGAGGTGATTTTTGTGGATTATACATCATGGGTTAAATGGCTCCTTCCCTGGAGTTGAGGACTTTTGGTATGAGGACAGGAGAAATTAGCAAAGTTCTCCTTGGGTATATGTGAATTTATTACCATTTGGGAGAGGTGAGAGGGCTGGGTATTATCCCCCTCATCTAAAAGCAGGTGCCCATTAAGTGACCAAGCAGAAAACGAGGTGGCCATCTTGGTTTAAGAGCAATGTGTCTGCAAGAAGAAAAGTACCTACAATTGAAAGTCAAGCTAGTCCAGACTGTTTTGAATCAAAATCTTAAATTTTCTAAGGCATTTGGAATTTATTTTTAGGGAGTTATAGAATTTTTTTTAAATGGAAGTAGGAAGAGAACAAGGCCCATGGTCTGCCTTTAGAAAGACTGTTTCCTCTCAAAGCCCAGGCCTGTCTTTGACATTCCACCTCCTCATTAAGAAGGCCAGCTGCTGAGAGGTTGGGTGACTGCCTGGATAGGCTGGGTTCAACTGCAGCCACAGCTTATTAGAGCGATATGCATATTTACTAAATTTATGCCTAACTACCAAGAGTCAGGCTCAGACCTGTCAGCAGGTGGCTGTATTTCTGAAGCCTGACTGTCCCCCACCCCTACCTCTCCTTTTTCTGGTGGTGTCAGGAAAGGGCTTTGTCTAAGTGGCTTAGCCTTATTTTTAAAGGTAGTAGGGAGGGGTTGCATTTTCTCGGTCTTGGGGCCAAGTCCACAAAGGAGCTCCAGTCCACATTTCATCTCAGGGTGACTTAACTGAAAAGCTTATTATATACAGTGGAGCTGGATACATGTTGGCTCTGAAACAAAGCTCAGAAAATACCTTGTTTTTCAAAATGAGCTTCCCTAGCTGTATTTCTCTCTCCTGTCTCCCTTATCCACAGGCTAATTTATACACAGTGCCGACTGTGTAGTCTTAGAGGCTGAGGAAGAAATGGCTCCTCTTTTCCCATTGCTTTGGGGGCTGGCTTGGCCATGCCCTTCATGGCTTTCCATCAGCAGCTCCTTCTGGAGGCGTGATTTGCCAGTGCCCACTGTTGCTCCAGGGCAGCGGCCGCTGCAGGTCCCCCAGGTAGGAAGGAGCTATCCATTGTCTGAGAAGAACTGTCTTCTGTGTGGGACCTGGTGCTCTCTTCCAAGAGGTGCATGTCATGATTTGCGGCCCGCTGCTGCTGTTCTTTTAGCTCTGTGTAGGAACGAGAAAAGGTATGAAATATGGAGGTGACTGGGAAGGCCATCAGTAGAATGCCACTGAGGATACTGCTCAGAGCGACCACCTGCCCAGGAATGCTCCGGGGTACCATGTCTCCATACCCCACAGTGGTCATGGAGATGACTGCCCACCAGTAGCTGGTGGGGATGCTGGTGAACTCCTTCCCAGCTCCAAGTTCACTCTCTGCCAGGTAAACCAATGGGGAGAAGAGGGCCATAGCCACACAGAGGAAGAGGAGAAGAAGCCCAAATTCACGGGTGCAGCGGCGCACAGTCAGCCCCAGGGTCTGGAGACCCAGGGAGTGGCGGGCCAGCCGCATGACATACAGGATACGCAGAGCTCGAAGGAACCGCAGCACAAGTCCCACTCGCTCCAGGTATTTATTCCCAGCCCCACCTGGCTTGTTATTTCGGGCAGAAGCCAGATCCACAATAAGAGAGATGTAGAAAGGCAGGATGGCCAAGATGTCAATGATGTTGAGTGGTGTCCGGAGGAAGGCGCACTTGCTCTCAGCCTGGATTGAACGGAGGAGGAACTCAAAGGAGAACCAGGCCACGCAGACAGTCTCCAGCACAAAGAGGTTGTGGCATTTTGGGGAGCATTCACCCTGGGGAGGAGAGGGACAGAGAGTTGGCCATGGAGAAGAAAAAAGAAGGCAGGAAGCAGCAGAGAGATAGATGAACCCTGGGCTCATGATTGCGTGGTGTGAAAGGATTCGCTTTTCATCATATACCTCCCTCCCCACTCCCCCCTCACATGGTTATGTCCCCAATTCCCCCAACCCTGAGGTTATTCAAATACAAGGGAATAGAAAAATGGTTACTATGCCTTACATTTACTTTGTGAATGTGCAATTCTCTTGTTTTAATTAAAATACCTGTGTCTAGGAGTGAATGTGGTTATGATGATATATCATATTATGATATAGCGCAGGGATGGGGAATGTGTGGCCTCAATGCCACATGTGGCCCTATAGGTCCTCAAGTGTGGCCTTTTGACTAAATCCAAACTTCACAGAACAAATCCCTTCAATTAAAGTATTTGTTCTGTAAAACTTGGACTTAGTCAAAAGGCCACACCCAAGGACCTAGAAGGCCACATGTGGCTTTGAGGCTGCAGGTTCCCCACCCCTGATATAGAGCCAGAATCAGAGAGACCTGGGTTCGAGTCCTACTTCTGACACATGATGCCTGGGGACTCTGGGGTCATCCCTTAACCTCCCTCCCAGTGGTTCAGACAGCTCTCTGAGACTCTAAGTTGCCAAATAGATATGGACCTGAATAGGTAGAAGTTTCTTTATCAGGAGTTCCCTGTATCAATGAAATCAAAGGTCTGATATTCCCTAGTGTGACTCCCACCTTCTCTTTCCTGTGAGGGTAATAAAATCAACTACTAAACTTGAGCTGAGAAGCATAGATAGACCAGGGACTTTGAAAATCAGAGAGAAGTGTCCACTTCTCTCCCCTGGACCCCGGGCTAGTGTATGCTTTCAGTCATTGTGCAGTGCCCATACATAAAGGGCTTTGCCATTTTCTCAGTAGCTGGGTTAAAACACAAATTGTTATTGGAAAGGTGACTCTTAGCCACGCTGTGTATACTGCTTGGCTGTCAGTTCACCACACTGAGATAAGTTATATTTTATGTACACTGCCTTATCTTTAATATCCTTTCTAGGTCCAGTTTGGCCCGTTAGGAGAGTTTTATTTGGAATCCTCCTCATTTCAGCAAAGTAGAATACTCTAATGAAAGGCAGCCCAATGTCCTCTTTGGGCAGAGCTTGCTTCCATGTTTGGAACTAACCTCTGTTCTCATTCCTTCTTTTCTAAAATCTTGGTTTGCTATTATCTAAACAGGACCTAAAATTCTTTTTTCGCAGGTTTAAGCAACTAGTAGGCAAGGGAGCAGAGACAAAATTTTACACTTTGTGTCAAATTACCTTTTATTCAAGAGTTATTATTGATTATGCCAGCAATGTGTGTTATCTCAAAAAGTAATAGCAGAGATTTAACTATTTGTAGATCAAGAGTTCCTTCATTCTCCAAACAAGAATGAACCCTGGACAATGGCCTTTCTGCCAATGCTCACATTTGAGCCTCTTGCTTTGGGAAATGCAGGTTGCATGAGGAAAATGGAAACTGGCAGCAACATAGCAGCCCCCCTGAGCAAACACCTGCTCATCTGTGTTTATACCAGTAACTGACTCCAAAGCATGGCCCCTGATATAATGGGCGGCACACTACCATTGTTCTTTGGTCTAGAGGAGAAGGTTTAGGCTGACTTTACCAGTTAAGTGACAGGACCTCAGCATGGGGCTGATGGTTCCTTCCTACTAATTAGATAGTACACGGAAAACAACTGTAGGCTGGCAGAGAACTACCTCTGTGCTCCAATGAGGGGCCAGGAGGGGGGGGATGCCTACATGGTGAAATGGACCAGGAATTGAATCTGCTAAAAATGAAAGAGGAAACAATCTGAGAGAGGTTGTTGCTTGTTAAACTTGCTCATGACCTAATCCAACTTTGATTTAATGTTGCTGTCCAATGTGCTAACCTTGTACTCTGCACACAGTAGGCCAGGCTAAATAAATGTTAAATTTAGCCATAGTACTATCTTACCTGCACTGTTTGTGGGGACTCTTGTTCCTACTGAAATGATCTTACAGAGGATTCAACCAGCAGCTCATGTCCATGAGCTCTGTAAACAGTGCTTTATAATTCTAGAATCAAACACAAGCATATGCACTCGGCATTTAAAACCTTTTATAATCTGGCCCCAGCCTACCTTTCTAGCCTTATCACACATTATTCCTACCCAAGCACCCGAAGTTCCAGCCCAAGTGGCCTTTTTACTGTTCTTCATACATGACATGCCACCTTCTGTCCCCATGCCTGGAATGCTTTTCCTCCTCACCTACATCTCAGAATTTCTCAGAATTTGCTTCAAGGCTCAGCTAATACCACCTTCCATGTGAAGCTGTTCCTGATCTCCTGGCTGATAGAACCTCCTCTTCAATGTCCACCTGTTTTGTTTTGTGTATACATGTATCATTTATACATGCATGTTACTCGTGCATGTGTGCAAACACATGTAGACATGTACATTATATATACATATTATGCATACATGAATATTATAGGCCATGTATGCACACACATGCACAATGTATATTATGTGCACACATGCATAATATGTGAATTTATGCACATATTATATATGCACACTACACAGCATGCATGTCTTACACACATATGTGTAAAGAACATGTGTGTATATGTGCACACAGGACACATATATTATGTGTGCCTATCATGTGTACATGTATGCACATGCACATTGTGTATATGTACAGATATAACATGTGTATAAACACATATCTATTCTAGAATGTAAGTTTCTTGAGGGCAGGGACTGCTTTTGATTTAAAAAAAATAGTATGATACCTTTTGTTTACTTATTGATTGATATTACTCTTTCCCCAAACTAGGGTATACCAATCTACAAATAAAGACGCAGCATGGTGTAGTAAGTGGATCCCCTCAGAGTCAGTAAACTTGGGTTCTAGTCACATTTCTCACCTATAGTAACTGTAATACTGTGCAAATTACTTAGCTTCTCAGTACAAGATCATTGCAATTCAGCAGCTAGGTGTCACAGTGGATAAACAGCTGGACCTGGGGTCAGGAAGACTTGAATTCAAATCCAGTTTCAGACACCTATTAGTTGTGTAACCTTAGGTAAATCATTTAATCTATGTTTGCCTCAATTTCCTCATTTGTAAAATGGAGATAATAATGGCACCTAACTCCAAGGACTTTTTTGAGACTCAAATGATGTAATATTTGTAAAGTTCTCTGCAAACCTTAAAGTCCTCTATAAATCCTAGCTAGCTAGCTAGTAGTAGTAGTAGTAGAGGAGTTTTCTCTCTAGGAGTTCCCTACATCAATAAAATTACAGTCCAGATTTTTTTTAAAAAAAGTACAAATACCATAAATACAGTAACTTTGATTCTCTTGGTCAAATAGATATTATTTGTAAAAAGCACTTAGCACAGTGCCTGGCACATAGTAGGTGCTATATAAATGCTCATTCCCTCCCCTCCCCTCGCCTCTTGAATAGCGATGGCTTTTGAGTAAACCTCATGCTCCAGCCTCAGGGAGAAGTCTCTGTCACTATACTCTCCTCAACACTTATATACACGACCATTTATGCACACAGAGTAAGCAAGTATCTATGGTCAAAGTACAGCTATTAATTTGTCACTTTGTGAGAACTCAAGGAGCTAATTCCATTCCAGTTAACTTCTCTTGAAATATTTTTTTAAGGAAGGCCATCACCACCCCAATGCTTGAGGGGATTTATGTGTTTATTGAACATATCTGGGCTCTTTCCATTAACTTTAGCATTGTTAATTAGCTGTCAAAATCCAATATCCTACCCTTTACATAAATCATCATCTCCTCTTGCTTAATATTAAATATTGTACAAATGCTTATTACTTGGCTCAGAAGTGATGCCAACTGGATTACTAGATAGTGCTGAAGTCAGTCACCTGGTTGTTGATAGAGTTTGGCTGAGGAGCTCCTGTTTAATACTGTTCCCAGCAATAAATTCCTCTTCCTTACCATTCTCCTTCCTCTCCCCAAATCTCTTGGCTAGTGAAAATATTTGGGGCCTAAGATGGGGTTGCCCCTTTGTCTGGGTTACTTGGGTTGTTGCTTCCATGTTGTAATTTGAGGTGTGTTAAGAAGAATCCTTGTTCCCCAAATCCCTTTTTGTCTTCCCAACTAAAATAAGTTCCTTATTCATATCTTTGCACTAAATCCTAGCTGCAGGGGATGTTGTGGGGTGGGGAAGGAGGAGAGAATGGTAGTAAAGGTACCAAGTTGTTATGTCTTGTCGGCACTTTAATAGTATGCTCAGATCCCCTTCTGAGGTTTTTACCTCATACCTGGATGAAAAAGATGAAGATAATCAGTGTTGGGAAGGGCTATAGAAAGAGAGGCAAATATATTGGTGGATCTCTGAATTAGTCCAATCATTTCAGGAAAAAATTTAGAATTATTCAAAGAAATAAAAAATGTCTATGCTCTTGCACCTAGAGATTCCCTTCCTAGGCACATATCCCAAGAAGGTCAATGACAGAAATAAAGGGCTCATACACACCAAAATATTTGTAGCAGCAAAGAACTAGAAACAAAGTAAATGCCCATCAGTTGGGATATGGCTAAACAAGTTGTGGTGCATGAATACAATGAATATTACTCAGTCAACTGATGAATACAGAGAAGAATGAGAAGATTTACATGAACTGATAAATACTAAAGTAAGCAGAACCGTGAAAACAATATACAAAATGACTACAACATCGCAAATGGAAATGACAAGACATTTGTAACAACCTTCTTGTTTTAACTTGAACTAATGTTCCATCTCCTTGACTGGCAATTTTCACTGGTTTCCCCCCATGCCTGGAACTCTCTTCCTCCTCACCTCTGCCTACTAGCTTCTCTGGCTTCCTTCAAGACTCAGCTAAAGTTCTAACTTTTCCAAGAAGCCTTCCCTCTGCGATTAATGTCCAATTTATCCTGTATTTGAGCACTGTTCGTAGATAGTTATTTACATGTTGTCTCCCCTGTCAGATTGTGAACTGCCTGAGCAGAGGTTGTTTTTTGCATTTCTTTATACCCAATGGTTGTCATATAGTAATTGCCTAATAAATGCTTGTGGACTTGTTGGCTTGAAACTGAAAGCTGCAAAATTATAACCAAGCATGGCTCCCAAGAAGAAATATGGGAAGGCACCTTCTGCAGAAGTGGAGGACCGTGTGTATGGGACACTGAATATTTTGTCAGACATTTTCTGATATTTTAGTTAGTTTTGCTGAACTGTTTTTATCCTCTTTTTTTTTAAACAAGGAATGATTCTTGAGGAAGAGGAAGAGGGATATTTTAGGAAAATATAAGTGATAGAAAAAAACAAAAGATATGAATAAAATGTACTTTTATTGGTGAGCCCATCATTTACTGTTTTTCCTATTTTTCTTCTGGGCAATCAGTCATACACAAGCAAAGTCTGAAAGGACCTTAGGTAATCTAATCTAAATCTCTTGTCTAATGCAAAATCCTTCTATAAACACTTCTGAAAGGTGGTCATCTAACCTTTGTTTGAACAACTTCAATAACAAGAAATTCACTGCATCATGAGGTAGCTGATTCCAATTTTAATTATTAGCAAGTTTTTTCCCCCTAATTTTGACTCACATGACCAACTTTTTTCTGATCCTCATGATGTCTCATATATCTCCTAAATAAAAAATTACAAGAGGAAAACTGAGTATAGCTGTCCCTACATGCTGAGATACCAAGATCCCAACAGGTAATATCCTAAAGAGTTAATAGCAGAGAAGGCTAATCACCAATGTAATGACTCACCAACCCCTCCCCACCAGCCCTGATGTTCTACATGGGTTGTACAATAGGACCCATGGCTTTAGATTCTAGGATCCACTCAGCAATTCCCTTGTTGATGCTGTAGTCTCTGTAAGCACACCCTTTCCCCCTGCCCTCATTTCACCATTCTGTGTCAGAAAGCAATAGAACTGAAGTCTCTCCCCTCCCAGCACACATATACACTGTGTGGAAGAGGTGGAGGTATAGGAAAATGAGCACCCATCCACCAAGCCTGAAGTAATGGGACTGTCATTCAGCTGAAACCAGTTCCATCCCTTAGAAGTCACTTTAGGCAGAAACAGAGGCTGGTGAACCATGAATTGCCCAGTATGGGGGGAGGCTGTGTTAGCTTCAAGATCTATCTCTCAGGAGATTAACCATCAAAGAAGAAATAGTCAGAAAAATGAAAAATATGGGAATATAAGGGGAAAGGGCTGAAATTACAAAAGATCTCAGGAGTAAGAAAACTCAGTTAAAAACCTTGAGGATATGGGGGCAGCTAGATGGGGCAGTAGATAGGGCTCTGGCCTTGGAGTCAGGAGGACCTGAGTTCAAATATGGCGTGAGACACTTGACACTTACTAGCTTTGTAACTCTGGGCTAGTCACTTAACTCCAATTGCCTCACCAAAAAGCAAAAACAAAACAAAATAAAACAAAAAAAAAAGCACCAAACACCTTGAGGATAAGAAAATAAATTAACAAGGAAGATATTAATAACAGAAGGGAAGATGGTCTCTAGGGCACTAAATAAATCCAAACATCTCTGAATAAATGTTGTGAGATGAAGCAAAATGAAACTGCCTGAAGAAGCAGATGACACTGAGGATACTCAAGAGAGCATGGAATCACAGCAGTATGCTCCTGAATGATTTAAAAGAGAAATTAAAATCTTAAAAGCAGAATTTGTGTCCTGAATAACAAAAATATTTGGCAGACCAAAAACTTGAATCCACCGTGGTAAGTCTTGCCAAAGAAACAAAAGAGAGAAAAATGGATTGGAAATGTAAATATACGAAAGCAAAGGACAATCTAGGAGAAGGAAAAGGCAAAATATGATCTCTCTATAAGCAAAGCAGACTGATCTTGAAGACATGATATGAAAAGATAACTTAAAATTAAAGGTCTCTCTCTCTCACAAAAAAAAAAACTTGAACACTATAATCAAATAAATACAAGAAAACTGCCCAGAACCTCTGAACGTAGAAAATAAAGTGCCAATTAAAAGAATTCACAGATTGCCTCCAGGAAAACAAATAAAACCTTTATGTCACAAACTCCAGGACATATACTGGTTGAATTGAACAATTTTAAGGACAACAAGTTCTATAAGTGACCAGGAGAAATATCTTCAAATATAATGTGAGGGAAATGTGGAAAAAACACAAGACTATTCTGCATCCAACAGAAACTACTGAAGAGAATGGAATAATATGTTCTAAAGAGTAACAGAACTCAAGATGCAATCCAAGGTGACCTAAGTCACCTAAGTCTAATTATCAATGAAAATAGATAAATTTTGAATGAGAGGTATTTGAAGGATTTCTATAAAACCCAGATGTGAGCAAATTATTTGCTTTGCAAATATTATTGTTGTTGAGTTGGTTTAGTTGTGTCTGACTCCCCTTGACCCCATTTGGAGTTTTCTTGGCAAAGATACTGGAGTGGTTTGCCATTTTCTTCTCCAGCTCATTTTACAGATGAGGAACTGAGGCAAATTGGGTTAGATGACTTTCCCAGAGTCAGACAGCTATTGAGTGTCTAAGGTTAAATTTTGACTGAAGTCCTCCTGACTCCAAGACTCTATTCACTGCACTACTTAACTGCACCTGCTTTGTAAATACCCAGACAATAGAAACACAAGAAGCAAAATAAACAAATTCAGCATCCTAGGAAGGCACAAATAATGACAGAAAAAAATCACCCTAGAGAAAACTAAAAAAAAAACCTCATTAAGAAAAAGTTACCAATGGAGTTAAATACAATAGCAACAAAATAACCAAAGGAATAAGAGATTTTATCTTAAAGTACACAAGGAAACAAGAAAAAAAATGTAACTCAAATTGAAGAAGTGATGGAGGAACAGGCACCCGATGGACTAAACATCACCCAGCCTACAGGTGAACCAATCTCTCTCTCTCTCTCTCTCTCTCTCTCTCTCTCTCTCTTCTCTCTCTCTCTCTCTCTCCCCCCCCTCCCTGTGTGTGTGATGTGTATGTATATTTTGTGGGATTAAGTTGCAGAATTGGGGGGCATATAAAACAGAGGAGAGGAGGAAGATTGAGGGGAATGTGTGATGTACTTTGTTCAATTCAATGGTACAAAATGAAAGGAAAATATTCCTCATCTCTTGTTGCCTGTGACTGTGTTGCATCAAACAGAGGAGTGAAAAATGAAGACACGTGGGCAAGGCAGGTCAGTGAAAGACTGAGCCGTTTATTATTCTGAGGGTCCTAGTTATATAGTGAAAGCTAACAATCATCCCCCAGATGTTCCCACAATTCTTACGTGACTAATCCCGGCCCTTATGCGTATCCTTAATTGTTCACACCTGCTTGCCATCAAGGTTCAAGGGGCAGAGTATTCTAACACCTTCCAGGCACGGGAAATTGGTGAGCCAAATATTCTGATTAATTAAGCCCTTATGGGAAGGAAAAGGAAAGAGTCAAACTCTAACCTAAATTCCTTATCCCATATTAGACTCTTCAGCTCTGGCCCTCAACAGTCTCTCTGGAAGATAGGAAAATGGGTGTGGTGACAAAGGGAAGAATTGAAAAGGGGAAAAAAGTGGAGGAAAATATCAGGTCAATTGTGGGAGAGGGTCTCAATGATAAATGTTCTAATGGGGGCATATAGTATTCTATCTCAAGAGAGGAGGAATGAGGACCTCTGAGAACAAATGATGTCCAGAAGGGTGGGAGGACATGGACCTAGAAAGGTGATTTCTTGGCAAATGGGGGAAAACTGATCATGGGAAGGGCAGGCAGTAATAATAAATTGCACTATTAACAACGGAGGAAAATTACTACTAAGGAGTAGTTGTTCTATCCCTCTGTTTTGTAAGAATTGAGACTTCCAAGAGTGAGGCACAACAGAAAATTAGGGGAGAGGTAAGATATACAAAGCAACAACATAGAAACTGTTTGGAAGAGGGAATTCAAGATAGGTACCTTTGAAGCTTTAATACCAGAAGGAATACAGAGACTAAAGAAGGAATAGGTATAATGATCATTGATTAATAAAAGTCTAGAATAGGTAGAAAGGAAAGAGAAATAATGAAGAGAATGCAGAGAAAACCCTTTTCAGAAAAAAGAACAGAAAATGAAAAAAAAACTAAGAAAATTTGAAAGGGAGGAGAGGAAGATTTTATTTGGTTAGTAAAAAAAGGATAGGGGGGAAAATTAGATAACCAGATCAAAGGAAGAAAAGAATAAGTTTAATAGGACACCAAAACTAGGGAAAGAGGTGACAATGGAGATGTCAGGGGCTAGAGGTTGTGGGAAAGCCCTTGGGAACAGAGTTGCCTTAAAGTTAAATTAAGCAAAAATAACTGAAATGAAACAAAGTACTTTCTTCACAGAGGAAGTGGAACAATCACAAAAAATTCTAATTCAGGAAATTCTTATACTAAAATCTGCCTCATAATTTATGCCTAGGTCAGTCTTATTTTTATTTTCTGTAGCTGTAGCACAATCCATTTTTACCATGAACAAATCTTCACAGAACTCTAACTACAATGGCACAACCAGCATTGAATGCCAAAGCACTAAAATTTAGAGGGAACATATCACTTTCTTTCCTTCTGCAAAGTAGAAACTGAGTTTAGTGCCCAGTTAGCAAAATAATTATTATGGTTACATATAAAATATTAAAATAAGAAGCTACCTGATGGTAGTATTTCCCCTACCTCCGTGTTAGCTCCATTCCAAGTCAGTCCCTTCCTTTTTTGTTTCCTCTCTAAGCAGCCACAGAGTATTCCAGAATCTGTCTTCCTGCCATCAGGCAGTATTCTAGGGTCTATCTTCTTTGCATTTACTAAACTGAATTTGTCTTAAATTGAGTTAAGGATACATTTAAATTGACTTAAATTTAAATTCATTTGTACCACTTGCCCTGGGTGAAAAAATTGCTAGTTACATCTCTTTTTCTTCAAATAGTTCAAGATAAAAGTCATGTCTCATAAAGCTTCTCATTATCAACTGATCCTGTAACATGCTATGCGAGTTATCTGAAGCAAACATTGCTGATATAGGACTTGATGTCTATCCCAACTTTATAGAGAGTAAGAGGAGGAATGTACCAGCTCCTCCACCTGCCTAGTTGGGTGGATCAGGCAGGATCCAGAAACGCCAAAGCTCAGAGATCTCTCCTATAGTCTACAAGAGGGGAAATCACAGTAGAATTATATCTATCTGCCACCCTTCAAATTATGGCTCTGAGGGTTACTGTCTACCATTTGAAAGTTTGTGTCTTATCTCCTTTTCTCTACCATCCCCCTTAAGATGCTCTTTCAATGTGTCTTTACAACCAATTGAATTAAGTCCTTTATAGCTTAGCATTCTCTCAATCAGGAGTATTGTGTCCCACTCTCACTCTTCATGACCCCATTTGGGATTTTCTTGGCAAAGATACTGGAGTGATTTGCCATATCTTTCTCCAGCTCATTTTACAGATGAGGAAACTGAGGCAAACAGGGTTAAGTGATTTGCCCAGGGTCATGCAGCTAGTAGATGTCCAAGGCCAGATTTGAACTTAGGAAGAGGAGTTTTCCTGATTCCTGGCCTGGTGCTCTACCCACTGCACCTCCCTTAGTACATGCAGCATGCAGCATGCAGCCTAGGGCATCTCCACCTCACCTCAGTGGGAGTGGATGTTATGTACAAAACACAAAGGGAAAGGAAGAGAGAGGAGTCACCTGGCAATTTTCCAATTTATCATGTCAGAGCTGTCATGTCACTGAGTGGAAAGGGCATAAAACTTGAAAAAAACTGGTTTCAAAATTTTCCTCTGCACAATTGACATGTCTTAGCTATATTTTCCTCACTTGTACAATGGTAATATTATCTGGTGCTACCTATAAGATGTGAGGTAAGTGTGCTATAAACCTTAAAATATCTTAGAGATCATTTAGCCCAACCCTTCCTTTTACAAATGATGAAACTGAAGCTTAGAGGAATTAGGTGACTTGCCCAAAGCCACATAGGAAGTAGCGGAGATAGGATTTGAACTCAGGTCTTCTGACTTCAGTCTAGCACTCCTTCCTATACTATCTAAATTAACTAGTTACTTTCCAAAAGTGCATTTTGCTACTGTAACTACTTACCTTGGCTAGATGGTAAGCTTATGACTTTTTAATAACAGAATACATTACAGAGAGATTAGAACTATTTCAGACTAAGTGGGGAGGTGGGGAGATGGGGAGGGGGCGAGAAATCAAATGAAAAACACAGCAAGGCTGTGGGCTAAGGCCAGATCACAATGCAAAGAGCAAACAAATTGAGGACCAGCTGAATCAACTGCCTGATCGGGAGTAAACACCACCAAGCAGATGAGGAAACACCATGATGCAGAGGAATGTCAAGGGGTGACTACAAGTGGCCACTTCTGCTAAATAGGAGTAAATTGCCATGGGTCACCCTCCACCTACCCTATCTTAGACAGTGGAGGCCCTAGCTCCACAACCCCCATCCCTATCCCCGCCAATATACTCCTTTGGAAGCCACTGCTGCTCTTCCCTGACTCCCTGTAATTGTGCTAGAGGAAGCTTGCTATCACCAATGATCTGGGACCAAGGCAGAGCTGCCTCAGACACCAGGTCTTCACCTCTGGGTTCTATACCTATGTACCAGACTTCTTGCAGTCAAGAACCTCTTTGAGGAATAGGACCTTTCACATCAAGCCTGACCTCTTTTCCCCTGGAGTTTGAGAGAAGACTGACACCTATCACAAGACTTTTGAACACCAGTTATGTTCTCATCCTGTGAGTAAGCAAATGCCCAACTCTTCTGATAATTCTTAGGTGCAGGCTGCCTATGTAAAACAAATGAACAAACAAACAAACAAACAAACGAAAAACCCTTTTGCCTTTGACAGAAATAAGGAAGTTTGGAAAAGAGGAGGGTTTTGGGGAAAAAATAAATTCAGTGTTAGATATGTTGAATATGAGGTGCTTCTAGGACATCCAGTTTGAAATGTCCAGGTAGCAATCAGGGATGTGGTACAGAAGCTTTGGGAATAGATTGGGGCAAGATATGTAGATTTGGGAGTCATCTGCATAATTAATAGCAAATTTATTCAGAGGTGAGAACTGATGAGGCTACCCAGTGAGAGTATAGAGGGAAAAGAGGAGAGGGCCTGGGGTAGAACCTTGGGGTACACCTGCAGTAAGGTTGTGAATGATGAGCCATCAAAGGAGATTCAGTATGGTCATAGAGGTAGGAGGAGAACTAAGAGTGTAGTGTTATGAAAATCCAGAAAGGAGAGAGTATTCAGGAGGATAGGGTAGTCAATAGTATCAAATGCAGCAAACAGCAGATTAAGAAGGATGGGTCCTGAGAGAAGAGCATCAAATTTGGCCATTCAGAGATCACTGGTAACTTTGGAGATAGCAATTTCACTTGAGTGATGAGATCAGAAGATAGATACCAAAGGGTTGAGGGGTGAATGAGAAGAAAGGTAGTGGAGGGAATAAGCGCAAATGGCTTTCTCAAGTTGTTTAACCATGAAAGAGAGAAAAGATATAGGACAATCACAGGGATGGCTGGATTCAGTGAAGGTTTTTTGATCATGGAGGAGAGACATGGGCATGTTTGTAGACAGTAGGGAACCATCCAGTACACCTAACCACATGTATTTTTTTTAGGAGTTTGGCTAGGAAATGGAGGGGAAATGTAGGACCATAACTTGAGATGATAAGGGTCTAGTAAAGGATTCTTAAGGATAAGGAGACTTGGGCATGTTTGAAGACAATAGGGAAAGAACAAGTAGGAGAAGGTTGAAGATTTGAGAGGCAGAGAAGGGTTGATTGAGTATGCAGTTACTGGAGAAGATGAGATCAAGTGTCCATGTAGAGAAGCTAACCTTGGCAAGTGGAAGAGGGAAACAAGGAGAGAATGAGAGATGACCAAAAGGTCAAAGGGTTTTGAGATGAAAAGAATGAGAGAAAAGAGAGCTCACATTGAATGGCCTCAATTCTCTTCAGAAAGAGGAAAGGGACTCAGCTATTGCAATAGAAAGTTTAAAATAACTTCTGTGGGGAGTGAGACAGGAAAATAACTGTTTTGCTGCAGTGAGGGACCCTGTTCAAATGGATAACAATTTCGAATGTGCCCAGTCAGCACAGTTGTAAGGCTCTTTTCAGCTTTGTTCAAAAGCTTTTGCATAGGAGCAGAGAAGGAAGCATGGGAGTAATTCATAATTAAGGTTCAGAAAGAGATGATCACTTAGAGGACAAAGAGGTAAGAGATTTAAGAGCAGAGGTCAGTGTGGAGTTGAAATTGCTAACTATTGGGTTGAAATTGAAGTTAAAAGAAAATGAAGTCAGAGCAAGGTCAATAGTCTGAGGAAGTACTGAGTGGTAAAGAGACTGGAGGTCTTAATGAGAGTGAAAAAAATATGTTTAGGAGGGGTGAGGCATAGGGAGAGATGACATGGTAGAAGGCAGATGACATGGTCAAACAGGGGAATGTCTGAATTTCTACTCGAACAAATGAAATGTTTGTATATAATGGTGGGATCTAGAATGTCACCATCTCTATGTGTGGCTGAGACAGCATGAAGGCACTATCCAAAGTTTCCATTATCCTATGTATCCAGTTGCCAAATCTTGCCATATTTACCTCCACAACATCTCTCAAATCTGACCCCTTCTCTCTGCTCACAAAACTACTACTTTAACTCAGGTCTCATCATATGTATTCCCACAGCCTCCTAATAACTGGGGTCCCTATGTTTATCTCCTCACTCCATTTTGTCCTGGCTACTACTGCAAAGTAACTTCCCTTAAGCACAGATCTGACCATGTGATTGGCCTCCTGTTGGTTCTAGGATAAAATACAAACTATTCCTCTATTGAGCTTTCAAAGCCCTTCACAACCAACCCCAACATAGGGGCTCTCCAGCTTCATTGGACATCCTTCTGCACTCTGTGATCCAGCCTAACTGATGTCTCTCTCTTCCTCACACAATGCTCCATGTCTTCTCTTGGGTTCCTTCATACCGTCAGTCCTTCACACCTCGAATGCACTCCCTCTTTGCCTCCAACTCATATGGTTTCTCTCTTCCTTTAAGGTGGAGTTCAAGCACCATATTTTGCATGAAGCCTTCCTGACTCTGGCTTCCTTTAAGTCACAACCAAAATCCCATCTTCTATAGGATAAAATACAAACTCCTCAACTCAGAACTTAAACTCCTTCACACTCTGGTTCTAGCCTATCTTTGCAGGCTTATTATATATTAGTTTCCTTCACATTCCTTATGTTCTAGCCAAAATAGTGTGCCTCCTGCCATAACACTGGATCTCTTGCCCCCATGACAGGCCTGCACTGCTTCCTAATCTATACCTCTTAGAACCCCTAGCAACCTTTGAGACTCAACTCTTGTGATAATATCCTAATCATCCTGTTGTGTCTTCCCTCCTAAAATTATCATGAATCTGTTTAGATGTTGTATTCTGCCCCCCTCCCAAGGCTGTGCTTTCCTTTAGGGTAGGGACAATTTTTTTATTTTTCCTTTGCATTCTTGGTGCCTAACATAGTGTCTTGCACACAGTAGGTGCTTGATAAATGCTTACTGGGTTGCATAAGATAGGTATCTCAGGTAAAAAGGGACACAACTACCACAGGAATTTTGCAATTGCAGCCACAAAATTGTTTCATCCGAAGGAATGATTTTAATTTTGTCCAAGAGGCTGATACAAACATGAAGACCAGGTCAAGAGAGAAGGACAGATTTTTTTTTTAATACCTGAAGAGGGGAAGAGCAGTTTCTGACCACCAGGTCAAATCAAATGACATTAAGATATCTTTTTGACTTCTACAACCTGTAATAGTAGTGGCAGCTGCATCCTATTTATAAGTATGAGCCCTTCAAGAGTCAGGCTATATACTTCTACCAGGGCACAGCTGAGAACAGAAGAATAAAAACCAGACTTCTGAGTAGCTAGAATAGATCTCACACAGCTCATGCAGAACAGCTCGTGCATTTTACAAGAAGGAGAAAGAGAGGGAAAGGAGAGGAGAGAGGGAAAGAGCCACTTCAGGTCTTCAATGAGGCTTATTGAATTATTTTATACACAATTCTAACATGTCTAATTCTAAGCCAACAAACAGATTGAAAGTAGTAAGTTAGAAAGGAGAAGAGGTCCACTGACAAAATTAAGATCACCAAAAAGAAGGCACAGTGGTCTGGGAACCTTTTATATAGGGGCAAACAACTCCACCATACCTCAGCAAGTCCTGATACTATCACTCAATTACAACACAAAACAATAATTGAAGTTTCTGGCCCTCAAGAGGTAGATACTATTGAAACCCATGGCCTCACAAGTCTGTATAAAAATATACAAAAAATGGGCAACAAACTGGGTAAACTAGAGACAACTATAATATTAGTATCACCGAGACTTATAACAGGAATTTAGCAATAGAATGGTATATTTTAATCAAAAAGGACAGAATCAGTTGTAGGGGAGGGACAGAATAGATTTGTACATTAAGGAAGATATACTCTGTGAAGAAATCCAGGAACCAGAAAGGGAGGGAAAATTGTGAAGACTATTTGGCTAAAGGTAAATAGAAGTAGAATATTTCAATAGGACTATATTATAATCGACCTAGACAGAGGGAGAAAAGAGATAAAGAGTTCAGGTAACAAATTCTGGGGAAACAAGATGATAGTAATGGGGGATTTCACTTATTCAGACATCTATTTGAGTTCTCTGCCAAAAAGAGAACAGCTTATAAATTCTTGGCTTACTTTATTATTGGTGTTTTTTTTTAGGCAATTGGGGGTAAGTGACTTGCCCAGGGTCATACAGCTAGTAAGTATCAAGTGTTTGGTCTGAGGGCAGATTTGAACTCAGGTCCTTCTGACTTCAGGGCCAGTGTTCTATCCACTGCGCCACCTAGCTGCCCCCTCCTTTGTCATTTCTTATGGCACAATAGTATTCCATTACATAAATATCTCATAATTTGTTCAGCTGCTATCCAACTGATAGGCACTCCCTTAGTTTCCATTGTTTGGGACAGCTTGTGTGTCTGGTTCTTGGAGGTTTTTCCTTTCTATTTCCTCATTCAGGAGCTAGTCCTTGTAGGTCATTCAGCCAGTCTCTAAGGATAAGGCTGATAGAGAAATTGGCCTAATCCTTGGGGTACATGCTCTATGATCTTGGCAGTACTCTACTCAACTAGGAGACCTTCCTTCTGTTCAGAGTATTAACAATATCTAACCTAGGTGAATTCTTGACCTTAAGCAATAAGCCCATGTCATTGTACCCCTCCATTGGAGTTTAGGGTAACCCAGTTTATGAAGGAGAAAACCAACCAGAGTGGTCTGGTTAGAGATGCATTTCTTTCTCCAGATTGCTGGAAGTGGCTGAGAACATAGGTTCTCAGGATACAAAACCAAGAGTAAACCAGTCCTGACTCCAAGGAATTCACATTCCATAATGTGAAGATTTATAGAAGATGGAAGAAAGGTTATAGAGGATGACTACAAAAGATAGCAATGATACTCTAAAGAGATCAAAGAAACAGAACTCATATGTACATAAATATTTATAGTAACTTTTTTTTGTGATGTCAAAAAATTGGAAACTAAGGGGGAGACTTATGCATTACAGAATGGCTGAACAAATTATAGTATATGAATAAAGTGAAATACTATTGTACCATATGAAATGACAAAAGAGATTATTTTAGAGAAATCTGTGAACAATTATATGAATCGTTGAAGGGAAAAATGAGTGAAGGGAAAAGAACCAAGAGAGCAATTTATACAATGACAGCATTGTAAAAACAAAAAACTAAGACTTTAGAACCTTGATTAATGCAATGACATCATGATTCCAGAGGATGTATGTATGTATGTATGTATGTATGTATGTATGTATGTATGTATCTACTTTTGAATGTCTCAAAACTTGTGTCCATTTTCTCACCTCCCACTCACTTCTTTGGTTTGTTTTTGTCTTTTGCTAGGCAATGAGGTTAAGTGACTTGCCCAGGTCACACAGCTAGTTAAGTGTCAAATGTCTGAGGTCACATTTGAACTCAGATCCTCCTGACTCCAGGGCCAGTGCTCTATCCACTGCACCACCTACCTGTCTCCCTATCTATATTTCAACAAGGGCAACGTGAAAATTTTTTTCCCTTGACTGTCCATATTTGTTATAAGCTTTTCCTTTTTATTTTTTTCAGTGAAGGGATATAAACAGATTTCTGCTAAGTAAAAAAAAATAAACATTAAAAAGTGAAAATGATATAAAAAAGATATTAATAAAAACTAAGAAAAAAGCAAGCAATGGGTCTCTACAAAAAGTGTCAGGGGCGCAGGCTGTGCCCACCAGGACTGTGCAATCGGAGATGCAAAGCTGGAGAATTCTGAAGCATTGCTGACATCCCTAAGTGATGTCATTGTGGATCCCAGTGTCTAGTCTGGAAAAGCATAGTTTGAGTAGTGAAAAAACTTCATGTGAAATATGAGAACTTTCTCTTGGAAACACCAGCATTTTCCATCAAAGATCAAGGTTTGCCCTCATCTCTGGAGAATAAATTCTGTATCTGGAAAATATGCTCCTTATTTTCATTCAGCAATACTTAGTACTGAAAAACTTGAAGTTGTAATTTTCTGTGTTATACAGATGATAAGATATTTGAAGGTACAGGGCATGTACACTCCTCTCCCCTTCTCTCCCACCAATAGAGAAATTAGAGCCATTATTGTAAATTGTAAATTATTCAGGTGTCTTAAGTAGGAGGGGATTGTGGGGCTTACATGTAGACAGAGGACAGACAAGGTAGCTGATGGATTCTAGGTTGGAGCAATGGGAAAAGAATTTTCAGGTCCGAGTGATAAATACTGCTCATTCAATGGTACAACAATACTAAGTCATGAAGCATTGCATTTTTAGTGTTCTCCCACTATCAAAAAAGTTACTTTGTATATATTTTGTATTTACTTATATGTGTACATGGTGTATCACCCTAGTAGAATGACTTTTTTTTTTGTATCCTTCCAGCAACAGTCTCTTAATGGCTGCTATTATGTGCTTTGAACCAAGTAAGCATTTTTTTAAAAAATGCTAATTGAATTGTAATGGAAATCCAGTGAAGAGAGAAATACACACACACACACACACACACACACACACACACACACACACACACACACACACACACCCCCCAAAAAACAAAACAGAACTATGAGCAAGGCTAGAAGCCCTAAGGAAAAAGAAAAAAAAATTGAAATAATTTTGTTAAAATTAGCAATGAAGTAACTGAAGAAATGAACCTGATATCTTAGGTCTTCCTGGCTTAGAACACTCAAGCCTGATCTAGTTACTGCGCATGACAAAGCTGGAGCTGCCAAAATTTATCACAATGATGGCCAATTGATAATAGGATTAAGAGCTGGAAGGGAACTTACGGATTACTTAGTCGCTCCCATTTCCTCCCCACCATCCTAGTTTATAGATAACAAGATTGAGGCCCAGAGAGTTTAAGTGATTTACCAAAGCCACCCAGCTAATTAGTAGTGCAGTTAGGATTTGAACTCAGGGCTTTTGGCTCTAAATCTCACACTTCCTACTCTATAGCACATTACCTTCAACTTCAGAATGTTGAGAGAAGAGGAAAACATAATAGAATGACTGAAAGTCCCCACAAAGAGGAAGGAAGAATTTAGATAGAGAACTTAGTCTCCTGGGAGCAAGATATCTAGATATCTGTTCCTAGGTTCTTTCTGGCAATTAGAGTAATATGTCCTGAAGAGCCTTTTGTCCCTTCCTTTTCCTGAAGACAATAGATTTTTGAAAATAGGAACAGATTTTCTGCAGTAGTTAAAGTCACACCTGTTGGTGTAGAGTTAAAATTTGTGCCACATCATTAGAGGGCCAAGAGAAACTGAAGCAAATTATAAGCCTACATTTAATGATTGCCTTCTTATTTTCAATGTAAACTGTAAGAATGAAGGGGAACTGTCATAGGTTTGGCAAAGGTAATCCTGTCTGCTAATCTCTGATGCTGCTAGCTGGGCTCATAAAATTAATGCCCATTGTACAACATTAGCAGGGCTGTTTATGCATTTGGTCCCCCATCAAAGAACCTTCCGTAAATGTTACTCCTGCCTTCTTGACAGTAAAAGTAATTTTTCCTTTACATCAAACTGTTTATGAGCTTCCTAACATTCCCAGGGAGTCTGATTATGCTGGGGAAAACCAGCAAGGCGCCAATGATTTGGCATTGTATTTTGATGGGGACAGCCTTCTGAAATAGCTTTTCTGCCAGAGATCTGTGATTACCTGTGAAGATTTCTTCGTTCTTAGTGAATTCATGACTGGTATTAGAGCTGCATCTGCTAATGAGATTACTGCCAAAGTAGTGCTAAGATGATCAGAGAGGTTAAGAAGCTCTCAGGTATTTCTCAGATCACATATGACTTTATAGGTGAGCATAGAGGATGGGTTAGGTGTATCCACAGAGTCTGGAGAAGCATTCCTATTGGCCCTTGTCCTAAGAGACAACGGAAGGGCTAATGGGAATTTTCTTTTAAGGACTGGCAGCACAATGGACCCCAATGCATGTCTATGCCTAACATCAAACTGCTCCAAGGAATTACATAAGCAAGAATTCAAATTAAATTAAATTAGCAAGAAAAATATGTTTTTTCTATAAAAAAGTGCCAGAAGTGATAAAACTCAGACTGAGCTAAGCCTGGCATTGAATTCTAAGGACAAAATTCACTATGTTAAGCAAAAGGAGGAGAGAACTACTGCTCAAAGTGGATGGGAAAATGAAAACACAAGACAGAGAGAAGGCAGAAATTTCCAGCTCTTCCTTTCTTTTTGTTTTCTTTTCTAAGATGAATGGTCTTCAGACTAGGAAGAATAGAATATAAATAGCTAATGGGGAATTGAACGTAAAGATATGTGAGAAGATGGTCAGTGAGTACCCATTGAGTTCAAACCCCTGAACCCAAACAACTTACGTTGTAGTATTCTGAAATAATTGGTGGATATACCTACTGTGATGCTGTCATTTATATCTAAAAATTGTGGAGAACAGGACTTGAGAAAGCCAAACATCCTGACATTTAAAGAAAATGAAATAGGTAGAACCTTTAAACTATAGCCTCAAGAGCCTGATTTTTATTCTTGGCAAAATTCTGGAATGTATTATTAGAAAGATGACTTGTGAGTAATTAGAAAGGAAAACAGTGATTATTAACTGCCAGACTAACCTCAATTCCTTTTTTTTTTTGATGGGACAACTAGAATGGTAGATCAGAAGAATACATTAGACACAGTGTGCTAAAATTTTGATAAAACCTTTTCAATGTTTTTTCTTTCTATTCTTTTGGCTAAGATTGAGAGAGGAGGCAAGATAAGAGGTATAGGACCTAAGGAGAGTGAGTCAATGTCATTTTGGAGAGATATTGCCAGTGGAATGCCTTAAAGATTTGTCCTTGGCCTGATACTGTTCCAACATTTTTTTATATCAATCATTTGGATGAAAGCATTGACTACACACTCATCAAATTTGCATTTGCTAAGTGGCTAAGGAAGATACTGAGCAACAGAATCAGAATTCTAAAAGATCTTGACAGGCTAGAGTGATGAGGTGAATCCAATGAGAAGAAATTCAATGGAGTTAAATATCCATTCATATACTTGGGTTGGGGGGGGCAGAGCTAAGATGATGGAGAAAAGGCAGGGGGGAGGGAGGGATAGAATTTGGAACTCAAAACTTTAAAGAACAAGGGAGAAGTAGAATGGGGGTAAATTATCTCACATAAAAGAGTCAAGAAAGAGGGCAAGTTATAGGGGAGATGGAGGGAAACACTTGAACCTTACTCTGAAAAAGGAAATAACATACATACTCAATTGAGTATCTATCTTACCCTACAGGAAAGTAGGAGGGGAAAGGAATAAAAGAAGGGGGAGTGCTTATAGGAGAGTGGATTAGGGGAGGCAGTAGTTAGAAGTAAAACACTTTTGAGGAAGGACAGAGTGGAAAGAGAGAGAGTGAATAGAATAAATGGGGGAGAATAGGATGGAGGGCAATCATAATTGTGGAAAAAAAATTTTGCAGCAAATTTCTCTGATAAAGGCCTTATCTCTCAAATATATATAAAAATGAGTGAAATTTGTAAAAGTAAGAGTCATTCCCCAATTGACAAATGATAAAAAAAAATGAACAGTCAGTGTTCAGATGAAGTAATCAAAGCTATCTATAGCTATATGAAAAAATGCTCTAAATCACTATTGATTGGAGAAATGCAAATTAAAACAGTTCTGAGGTAATACCTCACACCTATTAAATTATCTAAAAGAATTGAAAAGGAAAATGACAAATGCTGGAAATGTGGGGAAAATGAAACATTAATGCACTATTGGTGGAGTTGTGAACTGATTCAACCATTATGTAGAACAATTAGAAACTATGCTGAAAGGGTTATAAAGCCATGCATACCCTTTGACCCAGCAATAATGCTACTAGGTCTATATTCCAAAAGTGATTTTAAAAAAAGAGGAAAAGGATCTATCTGTATGAAAATATTTATAGCAGCTCTTTTCTGGTGGCAAAGAATTGGAAATTGAAGGGATGCCCATCAATGGCTGAACAATTTGTCGTATGTGATTGTGATGGGATACTCTTGTGCTATGAGAAATGATGAGCTAGATGTTCTCAGAAAACTTGGAAAGATTTAAATTAACTGACACAAAGTGAAATGAGTAGAATCAGGAGAACATTGCACACAGTATCAGCAATATTGTAAGATTATCGACAGTTAATAACAACTATTCTAAGCAATTCAATGACCTAAGATAATTCTGAAGATCTTACGATGAAAAACGCTAACCATCTCCAGAGAAAGGACTGATGGAGTCTGAATACAGATCAAAGCATACTTTTTTTCAACTTTCTTTATTTTTCTTGGATTTTTATTTTGGTCTATGTTTTCTTTTACAACATGGCTAATATGGAAATATGTTTTATATGACTACACATGTATAACCTTTATCAAATTGCTTGCCTACTCAATGAAGGGGGTGGGAAGGGAGGGAGAAAATTTGGAACTCAATTCTAAAAAAAATTGAATGTTGAAAATTGTTTTTATGTGTAATTGGGGGAAAATAAAATTTAAAAAAACACGGGTTATGGGTACCAATGGCAGGTAGTGAATAGTGTGCCAGGCCTGGAGTCAGGAAGACTTATCATCTTCCTGAGTTCAAATCTAGCCTCAGATACTTAACTGGCTGTGTGACCCTGGGCAAGTCACTTAATCCTGTTTGCCTCAATTTCTACATCTGCAAAATGAGCTGGAGAAGGAAATGGCAAACCACTCTAGCATCTTTGCTAAGCAAGCCCCAAATGGGGTCATGAAGAATTGGACATGAGTGAAAAAATGACTGAACAACAACAAAATACTTGGGTTAAAAAAGTCATCAACGTGTATGCTCACTATGAGTCAGCAACATGACATGGCCTCTCAGAAAGCTAAAGCAATCTTAGAATTTTTGGAGAGTGGAGAGGAATCAGGTTCAGAGAGAGGGAGGTGGTCCTTTTGTACTCTGCTCTGGTCAGATCACCTGAGTCCAATATCTTAGGTAAGGCAAGAAGGACAAGAAGGAACCTGTCTAGATGAGGGTGACTGAGCAGCTGGAGTGCACGACATATGAAGATCACTGAAGGAACTATGAAGGTCCATCAACAAGCATTTATTAAGAGATTACTATGTGGCAGACCCTATGCTAAACACTGGGGATACAAATAAAGGCAAAGGATAAATCTTGCCCTCAAGGAACACTCGATTTAATAAGATGAGAAGACTTATCAAGAATATTATAACTGTAAGAATTTAAAGGATGTGGAAAAGGCATTTAATTTGTAGTGGCTAGCCCCAGATGGCAGAAGTTGGAGCAATTGATAGAAGTTGCAAAGAGGTAGATTTAGGTGTGATGTCAGCAAAAACTTCCAGAGAATTAGAGCTTTCCAGAAGTAGAATGAGATATGTCACTGGATAGTGGGTTCCCTTTAAGAGGAGAGGTTTTGAAGCGGGGGCCAAATGACCACTCTCTCAGGGTATTTTAGAAGGCATTCTTGTTCAGGTATATGTTGGACTTCTGAAGTCTTTCCCAACTCTCAGAGTGTGATTCCATGACTGAGTCATGTTACAATATATTCCATATATGGAATTTAGGGCAACAGGGAAGGAAAGATACTTTAAGACAGATTTTCATACAAAATGGTCCAAATTAATCAGAGCGCAAAAAAGTAAACTATTGAGTATCCAGAAACCCTGGGAATGAAGAGTTCCAGAGAATAGAGATAACATTGAAGGCAGGAGGGGAATCCTCTTTCCTGTCCAGATGAAGTAGAAAGGATAGGGGATGAAGGAATCCTTATGGCTGTACACAGAGAGCGAAATATTCACAAGATAATAACAATAATAATAGCTAGCATTAATAGACCTCTTTAAGGTTTACAAAGAGCTTTATAAATATTTTCTCATTTTATCCTTACAACAATTCTGGGAGGTAGGTACTATTATTGTTTCCCCCATTTTACAGATGAGGAAACTGAGGCAGACAGCAGTTAAGCGACTTACCTAGGGTCACACAGCTAGTAAGTGTCTGAGGAGGGATTTTAAATCAAGTCTTCCTGCCCCGTGTCTAACTCTTTTTCTACTGTGCCATCTAGTTGCCTCTAGGTACTCTTTGGTTTAAAAATAAAGCAGTAAAAACTGGTCACCTTTCAGAACTCATCACAAATTTGCTCCTGGATCACATATAGTTAATGCAGTAAAAGAAATTCAAGAAAGCTTTCCTAATCGAGTACAATCAAAGAAAGAAACCATCATTACTGAATGGCAGTAACTTAGTGAACAATTCAGAATGGAATCAATACCAATTACGATTCTAAAGGAGATTGATATGTATGGATTTATGTACATACAACATGTATGTGTGTGTGTGTGTGTGTGTGTTCTGTCCTTAATTTAGAAAAACCAGCTATGGAGGCTAATTGGAGTGAATAATTTCTGCATCTTTTAGCCTAATGACCCTATTCAGCTCGTCAAAAACTTGGGTATGAAGCAAATTTTGCTTTAATTCATCCTAGCTATCCTGCATGGGATGTTCTCATTCTTTTCTTCCGCTCACACAACAAACGTGGATCATACCATGCACCGTGCTAGGTGCTGGAAATATAAAGGTACAGAATTCAGCAGGTTTTGCCCTTAGGGACCTTGCATTTTACTTTGGAGGAGATCTATGGGGAGAACAGCATGCACACAACACACACACAAATATGACGCATGGTAGAAGGGCAAAGGGATCTGGTGAGGATTTTTTTCCCCCTTGAATTATATTGACATTGAAAGTTTTAATTAAGCTCTATGATTATAAATGTCACTTATATGAGTGTTCTCAATTTAACATAAATTCAGTTAACATGTGAACTGATTTCTTGTCATGTTTTTCCTCATAGTTTGATGGATTTTTGCTGATTCATCCACTATCTTTTCTGTTCAACCTTGTGACTAGTGGCAGGCATTTATTAACAGAAAGCCAGGGTTAAAAGCAGGGTCTGTGGCCATGGAAAAGTTCAGGGTAGGAACTGAAATTTGACACTTGCACCTTCTTCTCATCATAGTGTCATAGGATTCAGAGCTGAAAGTAACCTTAGAGATCATCTATTCCATTCTCCTCACTTTTTGGATGAGGAAGCTGGGCTCCGGAATGGTTAAATGACTTTCTCAAAGACAAATAACTATTAAGTAGCAAGGTCTGGATTTGAACTCAGGTGACCCATCCACCCATTGCTCTTTCCACTACCATACTGACTTCCCTGAGCTAACTTCCCCCCACCCTACCCCTTGTTCTACATTTTAGTGTCAGTTGTTACTGTGTGGGTTGTCAACTCTTTGTTATATATTTAGAGAGTGGTTATCTTGTGAATTGTCCCAGATAATCTAATATTCTTTTCTGGTCACTTTTTGACTTTTCCACTCCATCTTCTGGGTGATTTTTCTCTTTGAGGAGGTAAAGGAATGATGAAAAGAAGCAGTACCTTTAAATAATCTTTCTAGGGGATGGTGCAGAGAATGTTGAACCTAATAACTATTTACTGAGTGACATTGCTCACTTTGCCTCTGTGAGCTCCAGTTTCCTTATGTGTAAAATGAATTATACCAGATGTAAGGTCTCTTCCAGTTCTGGATCCTTTGAACTGAAGAAAAAAAAGTTTGAGTGCTCCAATTATCCATTCTGTACTCCCCACCCCCCACTTATATTATCGTTATTTTATGAACAAACACAAGGTCTTAAGATCTAAGAACTAAAAGGGACCTTAACAGTCTCAGAATCTTAGGGGGAAAGGGCCCTTTGAGATTCATTTCCCACATTTTACAGATGAGGAAGCCTTGACAATATCAACATTAGTTTCTGAATACATATTTGTTGCGCATTTCAGTTTGAGAGAGCTCACCTCTTTGACAATCTCTTAAATACCTTATAGCATTTTTATGAGAATAAAAGATGAGTTTTTGCATCCACAGAGGAATATTTGTCCAATGATTTAGCATTTTCAATCTATAATCTCTCTCTCCCTCTCTCTCTCTCTCTCTCTCTCTCTCTCTCTCTCTCTCTCTCTTTAGTGATGACAGCTCAGGAAAAAGAAAGAAAGAAAAAGCAGAGTTTGAATTAGTAGTGCTAATCCATGAAGATAAATTCAAATGACTGTATTTCACAGGCTTTTCAGATTTCTCTTGTCAGGGAGCCAATAACAGTAGTTTTCAACTCGAGAAACTCATATCGTGCCAATGCAACAACTGAAAAAAAATTACAGAAAGAAAAGCGGATGTCCCTGAAGTTCAGCCTCACTACATTTCTCTGTTATATCTGGCCTCTTCTGAAATTGTAAGCATTTTCAGTACCATGTAGCAAATGTGGAATAATAATAATAATGATGAAAATCCTAAGCCCAAAATCTGTTTGATCTCAAAGGTTTACCATGCTGGAATCCTGCCTCCCACTGTGTGTATTTGATTTCTTCACTTGCTTTTTTTTCTCCCCTGCTTTCATTTCTAGGTGACAAATATATAGCACAATTTCAGTCCTGTTCCTGGACCTAAAATGTTTGACTGGACCTCATCTGTTGAACTTCATAATAACTTTATAATAAAAAGAATATATTGGAAAGGGATAAGGAATAGTGAGGTCCTGCAATGTCCAATAGTCATTGGGAACATTTATTATGTGTCTACTGCATATAGTAAGAACTTTATGAATGTTTGTTGGCTTAATGAATAAATGAAATTGTACCTCTGGCTAGCATTAAAATCACATTTTTGTACTCCTTCCTATGAAATGATTCTTTCAATCCTGACATCCAACAGTCTTCACAACTGTTCTGTCCATAAAAGTAAATACCATGGTCCTCATTTGGCAAGTGGAAAGGATAAGCAAAAAGCTTGGGCGACTGAGTTCAGAGCATAGAAAAAGAAGGTTGGGACTACCTCACTTCTGTACACCCTTAGTCTTGCACATAGTTTTGGAATTAAATTGAGAACAACATATTAGAGGATGAGTATTCTATGAATGAAAGTTAAATGGAAGCCAATAGTTATGTTGATGGAGAAAATACCAAAGTAGATTCCTTGAGAAGATTACTGGTATTGCTACAAATGAAAGTATATTTGAGAGTTTAAAAGGGACTTTCCATGGTGGTGAATTAAGTAATTAAGTATTGAATATACACACCTGCATGCAAAAAAAAGACATAGAATCATATATTTACAGCTGGAAGGATTATTAGAGATCATCTAGGCCAACCCCTTCATTTTGCAGATGAGGAAACTGAGGCCTAAAGATAGGAAGTGACTTGATCAAAATCATACATGTAATAAGTTCCAGAGGAAAGAGTAAGGCTGGTGACTTTGCACAGCTCTACCCCACCTAAATCTAATTCACTTGCAAGTCATGGCATTACCTTCCTGATGTCATGGTCCTCTTCTAGAACAAAGGACAAACAACCACAACAATAACAAGGAATAAGTAGTTCTTTGAATTTTTAAATTACAGGAACAAATTAATTTGCCTATTTTTATTTCTTATTTTTCTGGAATAGTTGACCTTTCTATTTAAAATTCAGTGCCAATCCTTCATTAAATGCACATTAAATCACTTAGAAATCCAAAATTAAACTTTATTCTACTTTCTGCTTAAGGAAAATCCTATTTACCTTTCAAGGCCTTGCTAAAATTCTAAATCTTCTACATGAAGCCTTGACTGATTTCTCCTTTTCTTCAGAGTCTGGAGCACTTCTTTTCTGTAATACTCATTTAGTATTTCTTGTCATGTATTGCTGTTAATATTTTTTATGTGTTGATGTCTTTTTCCTTCCTTCCTTCCTTCCCTCCCTCCCTCCCTCCCTCCCTCCCTCCCTCCCTCCTTCCCTCCCTCCCTCCCTCCTCCCTCCTTCCTTCCTTCCTTCCTTCCTTCCTTCCTTCCCTCCCCTTCCTTCCTTCCTTCCTTCCTTTCTTCCTTCCTTCCTTTCTTCCTTCCTTTCTTCCTTCTTTCTTTCCTTCCTTCCTTCCATTCTCCTCTCCTGTCCTGTCCTCTCCTTCTTTTCCCAACTACACTATGACCTAGTAGAGGGAAGAGATGTCTTCTCATCCTTTATTTTCTCTACACCAGAGGTTCCTAGCCTTTCTTTGTTCATAGTACCCTTAGTGTCTCAGCAATTTTTTTTTCACAGATCCCTAAGGCTGAAAGAAATACTTTAAAGTTCTATCTGGTCGTTATGTCAAAAATTTTAAAGTCCCATGGGGCCTCTTCTGAGTTTGCTGTTGTGACATACACTTTGGGAAAAGCAGCTCTATCATGACATAAACATGATAACACTCAATAAATATTTATTAATTGATTGCTTCAAAATAATAATAGTAGCTTATATTTACACAATAAAAGTGCTTTTCATATTCTGTACCACTATTTTTATATAACAACTCTGAAATAGTTACTATAGGTATTACTATTCCCATTTTATAGATGAGGACACTGAGGCTCAAATAGGTTTTGTACATGCTCACAAAACAATTAGGTATCAGAGTTAATATTTGAGCTCAGAATTCTTCTGATTCCAAGTTTGGCATTTTCCCCACAACTTCATGTAACCACACACATACACAAAAATCCAAGTACATATACTGTGATCCTTAGATGGAAAAATGGTATTTCTAATTTGATACTTTGAATGGACCAATGATCTCACAGTGTGAGTACTCCTTCCACTGGTAGTAAAGCTTTATTAGCTTTAAATGGCACTAATACTTTTGGGACATCCTATATTTTGTTTACACTTGGACTGTCCCTCTACTATCCTTCCCCCAGCTCCTTTTTCCAGTCATACATGGTGATATCTTTGATGCCACTTGTAACTGAAATTATCATCAGAAAAATGAGGCTGCTTACTTAGAAGTAAAGACTGATATATAGTATATAGTACATAACAAAGGTTTTAAAAGCCACTTATTTATTACCTGTTGGTTTCACTGTGTGGTATCATTTCCAGATACTAACTTGGGTCAAACGGTTCCTTCTGAAACCTAATTACAAATTACCATGGAGCATCAACCCTGAATGTCCTAGGCTTGTGACGTGGGGTAAGTGCTATTTCTCCTTTAATTTGTTTTGTTCCGAGTTTAAGGGAACTGAGCACACCTAAATTACCTGCAGCTCAGGCAAAGGAGGAAAAGCTGCCCTGAAAAGGAGACTTCTCCCTCCCCATAAGCTGTGTGAAAACAAAGTGACCTAAGGTAGTCAGTGCATTTTAGCAACACCTCCATTTCAAAATGGGAAAGAGAAAGGAGCCATTAACTAGCACATTTTAGCAAGGGCAAAAGCTGATGAAACCAAATGCAAAATTCCAAGAACAAAAATAAAGGCAATTATTCACTGAAAAAAAAAGTGACTGTGAACCTCCAGCATTTGCTTTTTTCCCCCTTAATACCATATGAGGTGAATATTATGAGGGTTTCTAGTCCCTATAGTGTGAAGCATATGACACCATAACTCGCGTAGCCTCAAAAATAGCCATTCCTTGGCTTAGAATTCATGGAATGTTCAAAAAGGAAGGAATCTTATAGATGTACGTATATGTAAATATATTTGCT
Source organism: Phascolarctos cinereus (assembly GCF_003287225.1). Classification (NCBI taxonomy): domain Eukaryota; kingdom Metazoa; phylum Chordata; class Mammalia; order Diprotodontia; family Phascolarctidae; genus Phascolarctos; species Phascolarctos cinereus. The sequence continues at coordinate 545,764,027 of NW_027555847.1, read as the reverse complement.
GTCAAGATTGTAAGTAAATTCTTATCTCAACCATAATAGCAGCAGAAGATAGAACATCATCAGGGCAAACTGAGGCTTAACTCTAGTGCTATATCTGGTGCCCAAGACAAGTGCCCTCAAATCTGCCTCTGGGAAGAAGCGTGGCAGGCTTTCTCAACTACTTAAGGTTTATTCATCAGTAAGAGTGAGAAGCCTTGGGACACAACAATTTGTGGAGGTGGAGACTTCAGGATACTACTCCTCTGTGTGTGTGTGGGGAAGACAGAGGCTTTGGGAACCTTTTAAGACTGCTCCTTGTGGTCAGAGAGCTGGGGAGGCAGTGGAAGAGAGGAAGAAGAAAACTGGCCATCTGGCAGCTTCCTGTTTTATCTCATTCATGTTATCTCTCTGCTATACTCAGTCATTTCTTTCTGCCAAAGGAGTATAAGTGCTATCAAAGCCCTCTAAATTTCAGCCTCTTAGGGCAAAGTCCTTATCACCTAGCTCAAGTTACAGCTCCAAAGGCAAGAATATTCAAATTCTGTGAAATGTATCTTCCTAGTCCATGCAATGTTAGAGATGGAAAGGGCACATAACAGTATGTTAACACTCTCCTTTTCCAGGTAAGTAATACTAATAATAGGAACATTTATATAGCATTTACTATGTGCTATGCACTGTGCTAAGCATTTTACAATTATTATGTTATTCGATCCTCACAACTTTCTGTGGTAGATGCTATTTTTATCCCCATTTTTGTAGATGAGGAAACTGAGGCAAACAGAGGTTAAGTGACTTGTCCAGGATTATACAACTAGTAAAATGTCCAAGGCCACATTTGAACTCAGGTCTTCCTGACTCCAGGCGCAACACTCTATCCACTGTGCCACCTAGCTGCCCCATAGTACTGGTCACTTACTTGGAAGGTAGGCAGCTCTGGTACAGGAGTTCCAAAACCTGGGTTTGAATCCCCAGTTCTGCTCCTTATTGTGTGACCCTGGACAAATCACCTCACCTCTCTTAGCCTCCGTTTCTTTGTTGATAAAATTTACTTACTACCATGCATCTCTCTTGAGGATCACATAAGATAAAACAATTTGTAAGCTATAGAGCACCATATAAATGTCAACTGTTATTATTAATAGAGACCTTGCTTCAGTTCCGATGACAGTTTCTATGCTGATGGATGGCAGAAGATGAGAGCTGGTTAATTTATAACATCAGCAATGTAACTCCATCTGGAAAAAATGGAAGCAGCAGAGGTGAATTGGCTGGGTGTGATGGTCACATGTACCCTCCTTTGCCATGGACACATACTTATTTGGATATGTACAAGCTCTTTTCTGCATGAGTATTATTTTTGATCAACTCAAGCTCATCATAACTAAAACATAAACTCATTATCTCCATCCCTCTCCTCTCTAAATCATCCCCTTTAATAAACATTCCTGTTTCTTTATTTTTTTTTTAAGGGGGTGAGGCATTTGGGGTTAAGTGACTTGCCCAGGGTCACACAGCTGGTAAGAACTTTCCTGTTTCTGTTGATGGTACTACCATTCTTCCAGTGTCCCAGGTTTATATCCACAGCATTATCCTTGCCTTATCGATCTCTCTCATCCCACATATCCAATCAGTTGCCAAATCTTACCCTTTATATTTCCACAATATCTTCTGCATCCAAACCCTTCTTTGTATTAACTTGGCACCCTTTTGGTTCTGGACTATTTCAATGACTTCCTAGATGGCCTTCCTGTCTCAAGTCTCTCCCCACTTGAATCCATCCTCAAGACAACTACCCAAAGTGATTTCCCTTAAGTATAGATCTGATCATTGTTGTTATTCAGTCTTTTTAAATTTTCATTCATGTCTGATTCTTTGTGTCCCCATTTGGGTTTTCTGGGCAAAGATACTAGAGTGGTTTGCTATTTCTTTTTCCAGCTTATTTTACAGATGAGGAAATTGTGGCAAACAGGGTTAAGTGACTTACCTATGGTCACACAGCTAGTAAGTGTCTGAGGCCAGATTTGAACTCAGGAAGATGAGTCTATCTGAATCCAGGCTTATAGCCCCAGCATTCCTTCTGCTGTGCCACCCAGCACCAGATCTGACCACATCACTCCCTTATTGCCAGTGTATCCTGATGGCCTCTAGGATAAAATGTAGACTCCTTTAGCTCTGAAAGACCTTCAGAATTTGACTTCAAACTATATTTCTAGTTTTATTATACATTATTCCTCTTCCTGAACTCTATGGTCTAGCCAAACTGGCCTTCTTACTGTTCCTCACACATGGTATTTCATTCACTGTCTCTATGCCTTTGTACCGGGAATACACTCTCTCTGCCTCATGGATTCCTGACCTTCCATCGAGATACATACAGCTCAGTGCTACCTTTTATCTACTTTTTTTTCCTGATCTCTCAAACACTGGTGTCTTCTTTAAGTTGTACTTAACTACTTTAAATTTATTTTGTATTTATTCTCAACATATTCATTTTGCATACACCTAGATATGCCTCTGTTTTCTCCCTCAACTTAATGTAAACTCCTAGAAATCAGGGATTGTTTCATTTTTCTATCTTTGTATCTCTGGTGTCTAACACAGTGTCTGTACACAGTAGATCATTAATAAATGCTCGTTGGTTGATTGATCTTCAGATCAGCTTTCTTCCAGCTATTTAAAATTTTAATTGATGGAATATCTGATCTTTCTCATGTACAACAGGGAGCGAGGAGAATGGATATACTCTCTAGGAAAATGTCAAGAGCTGAATCCATGGGGAGACATAAGAAATCTAAAGGGTACATGTTGAAACACAAGTGAAAGGTTCATTCAAAAGGCTCCCCAGGTAAATTCCCTGTTTTCCATTGAGACTATCAATATTAAGTTCTCTAGGTAAGGTACTGTGCAGAGCCATATCTGCAATGCCATCCAGTGCATAGTGAAAAGAACCATGAATTGCAGGCAGAAGACCTGGATTTGAATCCTAGCTTTGGTACTTACTTGATATGTGAACTTGGGCAAGTCATTTCATTTTTGTGGGCCTCATTTTCCTCATCTGTAAAATAAGAGTATCTAGTATAGTGGAGAAGGCATTGAATTTGGAGCGTGGAAGACCTGGTTTCAAATCCTACCCCAAATACTTATTAATTGTGTGACCCTGGGTAAATCACTCAATTTCTCTTTATTTCATTTTCCTCATCTGCAACATGAAAGAATTGGACTCAATGGCCTCTGAGGTCTAATACAATGCCAAATCTATCATCTTATGATATTACTGTTAGATGACTTCTTGGGTCTTTCCCAATTCTAGAATGTTAGGAGATTATGCCTAAGCCACTGATACCTCTGAAGAGTCTAGAAGTATTTTAGAGGTACTCTGCAAAGACTTTATCTTTGGAAAAATGAAAATGTCATGATACATATACTAAAAACACCACAAGAGGAGAGGGCTGCTCTAGGTGAAAACTGATTTGACTTCAGGAACAAGAACGTCAATAATATTGGTTTCCTAGAAGAGGGAAGGGAACTGGTACCATCTTGAGAGGCATTTTGTATTCAGCCTTTACCTGGGCACTATTTAAATTAATGCTCCTCTGTTTTCAGAGCCACCACTGGAAAATGGTCTCAGTATTACCATTAGTGTCCTAGAGATGAGCAATCCCGAAGATTAGTGATAAAAGCCGGAGGTTCCATGTCTAATCTCTCAGTTTGTGTAAAGGGTGAATAGGTCTGGAAAAAGACATCCAGAGTACTTCTCTAGCAAGGAAAACAACCAATACATGTCCCAGTCTGTTTCTACTGCTGTCCCATTCACAAATGAACTATGGGTTCCAACTGAACTTGAAATCAACCAACTCTAGATCTGATTTTTTTGACGTCTCTGATTTTTAAAATTTAAAAACACTTCCTGAGTTCACTCTGTGTATATGTGTGCCAATAAGTCTAGCTGGTCTGGGAAAAGATTCAAGGCAGAGAAATTATAGAAGTTATATTCACATAGCCTTAAAGCTGTTTCTTTACATGTATCAATTTGGGCTGAACTAAGAGATGTTGAGAAACTTCACTGTGTTCACCACCCTTCACTGATAAAAATGGATCTTGGGAATCAGGGGACATTTCTAGAGGAATAGGATGGAACTAAGGAAGATGTAATTAAGTTGCAACAAAGTTCATAGGTCACTAGAATTAGAGCTGAAACACTTTAGTGATTATCTCATACTTCAAGGATCTGTGATTTCATCAGTGTGGATACTCCCATTAGGGGCATAATCTGTCTACACCTTGGTAGAGGGGTTCATGAATGGCTGTGTCTAAAAAACAAATCATCATCTGGTGGCCAACTCTCTGATGATTAGCTTCTCTGGATTTTTATTGCTGGGTCCATACACAAAGTCATTCTAGGTGGTTGAACCTGTTAGGATTAAGACATCAAGAACCCAGAATCACTTCCACAACATGAGGAAGCAACAGAAAAAGACTTTAGTGAAGGCGCCTAGCCTTAGACTTCATAGCAGAATTAACTTTCAGAGTTAGGAAGGACCTTTGGTATCAACCCATTTTACAGTGAGGAGAAAATTGAGACTTGGAGAGGCTTATGCTTGCCCAAAGTTACACATTAAATTAGTGACAAAGTTATATCTATATATCTGTCTCCCTCTGGAAATTACCTCATGTTTACTTTTCATATATTTTGTATATAATTTTATGTGCACATACAATTTTGTTTGCTGCCAATAAACTGTAAGAATCTTGAGGGCAAAGGTTATTTCATTTTTGCTTTTGTATTCCTAGAACCTAGCAATGTTCCTGGTACAGGGGAGATACTTAATACATACTTACAGATCAATAAGTATGTGTCTCTGCTATCCCTGTGACATGGGCTCTGGATTGTAATAGGACTAACTGTGGCATTTATTATGAATTTTTTTTTTTGGCTAGGCAATGGGGTTAAGTGACTTGCCCAGGGTCACACAGTTAGTAAGCATCAAGTGTCTGAGGCCAGATTTGAACTCAGGTCCTCCTGACTCCAGGGCCAGTGCTCTACCCACTGCGCCACCTAGCTGCCCCAACTGTGGCATCTATTAGAGACAACCAATGGTACCTTGCCAATATTTTGTTCATTGGAGTATAGGTGAAGAGGCTTTGACTCTGTGGACTGGCACAGGGCTTCATAATTAGTTTTGTCTTCCCTGTTAGATGCAGGAATGAACTTTTGGAAAGCACGCCAGCCTGAGAGGGGATGAGGAGAGTCTCTAGGGTACAGGCACATGGAGTACTGGTGTGCATTGAATTTTGCCATGGTCAGCTTAAATTGCTACTCTTTTTCACTAGCTTAGAAAATGGTCTTTTACTATAAATCATGGTCAAAGGGTCCTAATTCCAGTCAAGAGAACTAGGTTCTTTAGTCTCAGTGTGAGTGATGTGTGGCAAGTCACCTAGCACAGTGCCACAGTAGGTGCTTAATAACTGTTTGCCAGATTGAATCAAAGTCCCTTTACCGTGCAAATCTGAATCAACTCATCTAATGACCCATTAGAATCACAGCATCATGATTCAATAAATATTAAGCCCCATCTATGTATAAGATACTGTACAAAGCATGTCACAGAAAAGTAAATGTAGAATATCTAATCTAACACCTTCCTTTTAGAAGTGAAAAAACAAAAACAAAAATAAGGCTTAGAGAAATGAATATCTTGCCCAAGGTCAGAGCCTGTGCAGAGGACAGAATGGCTGTACTGTGGCATAATGGGGACAATGGAGCTGGATATGTCCTTGGGCTCAGAACTGAAAGATTTGTGCTTTATAGCAATATATCAATGGTGCCTGTAACTGGGGACTAAATAGAACTGGCAACTGACCCAAGAACTGACCCAAAGACTGAGAGGAGACAGGATAGTCAGCGTCAGTTCTCTCTTTCATGGCTACTAAGTCATGGCAAGAACAAGGTGTTGTTCTAGGAATCAGGTAACATGGCCCCAGGTTTCAGTTTTACTACTAACTAGCTGCATAATGATAGGAAAGTCACTTAATCTGCCCTGGGTTTCAATTGTTTTTTCACTTTATTCAACCAAAATTATTAATTGCCTTCTATGAGCAAAGCGCTGTGTTAAGTGCTAGAGAGAAAAAGACAAAAATACATCAACACAAGCAAAAGCCCAAATAAACAAAACCCAGCCCATGCCACAGAGTTAATATTAATTTGTACGATGAGAGAGTTTGATTAGATAATTTCACCACCTGCGAATGATCTGGTACTGGCCAAATCTAATGGGATTTTGTGAGTCTGCATCTTTTTTTGTCCTTTCTACTTTTGTTGCTGCTGACTACCTTCTCCTCCTGCACACTCTCTCCTCTCTAGCTTTTCATGATATGGCTTTCTCCTAGTTCTCATCCCATCTGGTACAGGTCAGTAGGCAGGCATCCAAGTAAGTATGTGAGCTCTCAATAGCTTCATTACCAAGATGAGTTTCCAATATATTGCACTGCAAATAAGACCAATACTCTTTTTCTTTTCAAGGTTTTTAGACTCTCTGACTTGGGCATTTTACTGTTTATCAAGAATCTGGCACCATCTGCCATATCCATGGGCCTTATTTATACTACACTAAGTAGACCAAACAAAAAATGCAACATTTAAATGTGAATTAGTGGGTGAGATAAAATGTAATTTGGTCTTCAGTAATCACTTGAAAGTAAATGCATCTGTGCCCAGTGATGTGGTATGGGTATTTATTCATTCAATAAAAACATGATTCAGAGGCCCCACAGAATACATTTTACCCCAAATGGTAAAGCAGAGCAAGAGGGATGGACAGTAAACCTTGTGTTGTAAAATCATTAAGGCTTAGCCTGAGATTTATGTCTTTGCCATTGTTTATTTAGTTTGTGGGATTTCTGAGTGAGATCATAATTACTACCCATCACATATTTCTTAGTTTCTTGTTCCCAAAGCCTATATAAGTATCTATTCATCCATCCATCTATCTGTTCATTTATTTATCCATTCATCTTTTATACATTTGACAAACATTTATTAAGTAATTCACATGAACAAAGCACTGTGCTTTGCTCACATACTGAGTGGGGGAGATACAAATATAGTAAAGATGTAACCCTGCCCTTGTGAAGCTCACAGTCTAATATAGGTAACAAAACACATACACAAAAATACAATAATATAAAATACCTATGGGCAGCTAGGTGGTTCAGTGGACAGAATACTGGGCCTGGAGTCAGGAAGATTCATCTTCCTGAGCTCAAATCTGGCCTCAGACACTTACTTCTCTGTGACCCTGGACAAGTCACTTAACCCTGTTTGCCTCAGTTTCCTCATCGGTAAAATGAGCTGGAGAAGGAAATGGCAAACTGCTTCAGTATCTTTACCAGTAAGACCCCAAATAGAATCATGAAGAGTTGGACACAACTGAAATGACTGAACAACAACAATAGCTATACAACAATGATAGTGCAGAATATAATACAGTAAAAGCAAAAAGTACTTTATAAGATCAGGAAAAAAAGCATATTTCTGACTGCCTCAAGTTTCTTCCCTCCCCAATCTATTCTCTAGACAGATACCAAAGTGATATTCCTGTCTGATGATTCATTCCCCTGCCCAGTCAACTCCCTACTACCTCAGTAAACTGCCCTACTAATTCAGTGACTCCCTACTACCTTTAGGATTAAATACAAACTCCTCTGCTTGGCATTTAAATCCCTTTATAACCTGGATTGAACCTACTTTTCCAAGCCTTTAAATCCTAGTTTTAGATTATTCCAAGTTATTAGGAGTTTAAGATTACTCTTTGTTACTTACTGTAGAATATAGCCAGACTGGCTTTTTGGCTATTACTTATGTATGACATTCTGCAGTCATTTCTGTTTTAGTCCTTTATGCGCTACCTCCTCACCTCTGCCTATTAGAACTTCTAGTTTTTCTTTTTTATATTAATTCCATTTAAAAATTTTAATTAATTTTTCCCAATGACATGTAAAAACAAATTTTGACATTCATTTAAAAAATTTTTAAGTTCCAAATTTTCTCCCTCCCTCTCTCCCGCCTCCTCCCTAAGATGGTAAGCAATTTGATATAGATTATATATATGCAATCATGTAAAATGTATTTCCATATTAGTCAAGTTGTGAAAGAAGAAACAGATCAAAAGAAAAAAAAACTGTGAAAAAAATAAACTGAAAATAGTATGCTTCAATCTGCATTCAGACTCCATCAATTCTTTTTCTGGATGTAAATAGTACTTTTCATCATGAGTCCTTTGATTTGTCTTGGATTATTGTATTGCTGAGAATAGCTAAGTCACTTATCGTCAATCACTGTACAATGTTACTTTTACTATATACAGTGTTTCCTGGTTCTGCTCACTTCATTCTGCATCAGTTCATTTAAGTCTAGGTTTTTCTGAAATCTGCCTGCATATCATTTCTTTTTAGTACAACAGTATTCCATTAAATTCATATACCACAACTTGTTCAGCTATTCCCCAATTGATGGGTATCTCATCAATTTGTAATTCTTTGCCACCACAAAAAGAGCTGTTATAAATATTTTTGTACAACTAGGTCCTCCCCTCCCCTCTTTTTTAATCTCTTTGGGATATAGACCTAGTAGTGGTATTGCTGGATTAAAGGGTATGCACATTTTGATTGCCCTTTGGTAATCGTTCCAAACTGTCCTCTAGAATGGTTGGATCAGGTCACTACTCCACCAACAGTGCATTGGTGTTCCAATTTTCCCACATCCCCTTCAACATTTGTCATTTCCCCTTTCTGTCATATTAGCCAATTTGATAGGTATGAGGTAGTACTCAGAGTTGTTTTAATTTGCATTTTCTCTAATCAGTAGTAATATAGAGCATCTTTTCATATGACTTATAGATAGCTTTGACTTCATCAGAAAACTGCCTGTTGATATGCTTTCATCATTTATCAATTGGGGAATGACTAGAATTTTTATGAATTTCACTCAGTTCTCTATATATTTGAGAAATGAGGTCTTTATCAGGGATGCTTGCTGTAAAAATTGTTTCCTAGATTTCCCAGTTTTTTTTTCAAAGTTCAGTTCAAATACTACCTCCTACATGAAGCCTTTTTTGATCTCCCAACTCCAAATACCTCTCCTTAAAAATCACTTTTACTTTTTTTATGTATTTACATATACATATACATGCACATGTTTTATCCTTTGATAGAATATAAGCTTCTTGAAGGGAGGCCCAGTTTAACTTTTGTCTTTGTATTACTAGTGCCTACCACAGGGGCTGGTACAGAAATTGAGAATTCAGTGGATCAACCAGTCCAGCAAAGATGCTATGCTTAGCAAGGAGCTTTATGAGGATTTTAAAGGAGAGAAAGGACTCTAGGACCTTGGAGAAATTGTGTTACCTTGGTCTTAAATGTTCACTGTGTGTGCCTTATGCCTCGATCATACTACAAATTTATGTCTCTCCTTTCCAAAAATTCTGGATTTATTTAAGAGAGAGAGTGCCCTAGGGTTATCAGGGAGGGGGGGTTATAGAGAGGGATTTTATAACTGCTGTTTCCATAATGCCATCTTACTAAATGCTTTTGCTAAGAAATATCTAATAGGTACTATTGGCTTATTGTTAATTCATGAGTCACTCATGGTAGAGGCTCATGACGTACAGTTGTAGCACTGGATATATACAACCTGAAATACCCAAAGTAGCAGCCATCTTGTAGAGACTTAAAACATGAGTGCAAGTTGGAGTGATCCAGAGGGAGTCACAGTTATAAATAGTCACAGTTCGGTTATCAGGGATAATCAAGAAAACCCTATGTTAATGAATTTGTTAACATTTAATCATTAGCTACCTATAAACATAGATAATAAAAGTTCATTAATTCTGATTCCATTAATTCAGAATTTCTAATAATTATTCAGGCTTATTTATTTGCATTAGCTTTGGAAAAAAGAGCTGACTTCAGCAGATTAGTGAAAACAAGAATGTAGGCAGAGAAAGGGATATTTAACCTATTTAAGGGAACTGTTTTAAATTTATATATGAACAATCTATGTGCCCATTTAAAATGATCATTTTTTTCAAGGTAAGACCTTAGTTGTCAAGTTGCCAGCACTACTGTTGATTATTTTGTGGGTCTTTGAATATGGAATAACATTATGTAGCATGAAGGGAGCTCAGAGGTCCATCTAACCAACCCCCTCACTTTGCAGATGAAGAAACTGAAGCTCAAAGAAATTAAATAAATTGCTAAGTGCTAGGACTTGGACTCAAGTCCAAATGGTAAAGCAAAGCAATAAAGGAGGGACAGTAAAACTTGTGTTGTAAAATCATTAAGGCTTGGCTAGGGATTTATGTCTTTGCTATTGTTTATTTAGTTTGTGGGATTTTTATGTGAGATTATAATTACTACCCATTATGTATTTCCTAGTCTCTTGTTCCCAAAGCCTATACAAGCATCTATCCATCCACTACTTTTAAAAATAATCTGAAATTCTGACTTTCATTGAATCAAATTATCCTGTTCCCCAGCACAGTGTGGTATTTGTAATCTTTATCACATGTTCTTTACTGAGATAGCCCAACAAGCCCAAGTAATAATGTTTTTATTTAATCATATGATATAACCTTTTAATTCAAAAATATAGATGTTTGTTGTTAAGAAAGAGGGTAAAGAATGAATTTATAATGAATGTGATTGCAGTAGTGAAAATATCTTATATACCTTGCTTATGAACTTACATGAAAATAATTATGCCATCAGGTCCAGTTCACATAATAAAATAAGTAATGACCAATAGAAAAGGACTTTATTTTTACATGTAGTTCCTATTCAAAGTTACCAAACATTCCATTTGATGACCAACTTATGATATTTCAAAAATTAGATTAGAATGATCTAGAGGTTGTCAGCAGCCTAGAATAGGGGTTCTTGATTTTTTTGTTTGGTGGTCTGGTGAAGCCTATGGACCTTCTCAGAATGTCTTTAAATGCATAAAAGAAAATACATAATATTACAAAGGAAACTAATTGTACTGAAATAAACTAATTGTATTGAAATACAGTTATCAAAATACTAAAAACAAACAAACTGTGCTCATGGACCCCAGGTTAGGAATCTCTGGCCTAGACTGACCCTATCACCTAGAATTAAAGTAGGCAATAAACAAAGTGTTTAATCTGACTGATAAGAAAAATACATCAGCTTAGAATATGGACCAAAAGACTCAGTATTTTGCTTTTACTGTTATTTCTTCTCTAGTGAAGTAGCAAATAAAGGTTGCATGGATTTGTCATTTACTGATAGTGTTCAGAAAATGGCCTAGGGCTAATAAACACCAAATGTCAAACTTTCATGTGTTAGGGTGTTCTTCATAGTCAAGCCTTGATGAAGGAAAACCCAATGATGTATTGTTGTATAAGAACAAGAGTACGCTTACCTACCTAAACGAGTATGGTAGCATAACCAAAGAGTAATAGAGTGACTGACTGATATTGTTATGTATTTGGCAAAAGGTGAAAAACCACTCAGGGGTCACAGTGAAAAAGCTGACATTTGTCAGGAAAATTAACTTCTAAACCTGGTCTATATGTTCCAAAAATGTAATCCTGTAATGGCAAAGCATATGTAACAATCTCTTTGAAATGCTACCTGAAAATCTGAATCCATAATGCTGTAACTGTGGATTTGCACAACGTTGTACAACAAAATACTGTGTCTCCCCTCAGTGGAAAAATAATCTCAATAATTGCTGATATTACTGACTGTGGACACCATGAACAGATCTCCATTGTGATAATGAAAATTTTCATAATGAAAAACATGCTACAATTGAGCATTTTGTGCCTATTCAGAAGCTATTAACAATTGGTACTCAGTCAATATTTGACCAGTTGAATAACTCCTTTGACATTCTTAAAATTGACTGTTCATCAATGATTTCTGCCTGTTTTGATGATTTTACATACTATTTCTGGGATGTATTTTAAGAGTTCAAATAAGACGTAAAGAAATAGTGAAATGTTCTATATGTACTGATATGAATATCATTTATCCTAATAGATGAATATACCTTAAGCAAACAACACACAATTATCTTTTTGTGTGTGTGTGTCATGGCAGGAGTATTATGGGACATACGGTAATGGAAAAGATTTAACAAGAAGTAGATGCCAGCTGAATGCTTTGAAGTGATGATCAAACATAAGACTGGGAACATAGAGCAGAAGGAGTAGCTGTTACAAAACTATTCTATCACCTACAAACTTTACAAGATAGTGTTGAAACAACTCACTTTGTTAAAGTTAAAATAAAAGCCAGGGGTCTTATCCATAAACTAAATTCTTTTAAATTCATCTTTGACCTTTACATGACATACCCTATTCTATAGATGGTGATAAAAATGAATGACTCTTCAAGCTCAGATCTCAACCTATTTATGTCAATGAATGACATGGATGAAGAACTTCTGAAACTCTTTGGCTTCAAAGAGAAGTGGCCCAGAATATTTCCAATCTCTTTTCAATGAGGGCATGAAAATGTGTGTAGAGAACAATATATTGATTCTCCCAACTAACAAAAGAAAAATGTCCACTTGTATTGATGCTGCATTTTAGTCCTGCATCTCTTTGATATGAAAGAGGAGTAAGAAAAAAATAGCTTCATTTTAACCACTCCCAGCCTCAGTGATTACCAGAAACTGAAAATAATTGGAACAAGAGACTTAGAAAATTGTGTCTGTCATGAGAAAACTACTGAGTTTAGATAGATACTTGGAGAGACAATATGAAAGTCATTGACAACAAATTTGTAGTGTCCTTAGATGAATTGAAAGCCAAAGTCAAATTGCTTGAGTATGGTCATGGATCTGTTCCTAAATGTAGCACTATGAAAACCGTCAGAGAGTCTTGACTGACCAACAAAATTGGATCAGTCTTTCATGTTCCAAGCCTCTTACAAATCTATTTAATATTTTTCAGTCTTACCTTATAAGCTAGTTCAAATAAAAGTACCTATGCAGAACCAGCACATGTAAAAAACAAAACATTTCTAATTACAATGATGTGATTGAGGAATTTAAGTCTCTAATGCCCAGTGATTCTTTCCAAGTACAAATTTTTTTTAAAAATCACAGTTCCACAAAATCAATTGCAAAACCAATCAACACACTGTCTACATTTGATGACATTTATAACATTCCACTGTACTACCTCTCCAAGAAAAAGGAAGTGTTTTTTCTAATCTCTTCTCTCATGCTAAGCTTGGTCATTATAATTACACTTACTGCTTATCTTTCTTTTAGGCATTTTGGTGGATCTAATAGGCAGAGAGAGGGATGGAAAGAGCCCGAAGGTGAAGTTAACTGGTCTGTCTTTTCCTATAAATCATACTTTACTGTTGCCTCTATAAATCAGCTATTTGCATGTCTCTGGCTTTGAATTCACAATCCTTTGGAGTCTGAGAAATTCTAGCATAGAAGTTGCTGATAGATATATTTGTAACTTCCCTAGTATTTAAAATTGATCAGCTCTAGTATCAGTCTTTCCTTTTTCAATATTTGTCTCTTTTACTTATTTCTGAACTTCCAGATTAATGGGCAGTGTGCTGCTATGGGAAAAGTACTGCACATAACACTAGAAGAAACCTCGATTTGATAATTCCTAGATTTGTAACCATTGGCAAATCACTGAACCAATCTGGGCCTCACTTTCTTTTTTTTTTTCCTTCAAAAAATTATTCATTTTAAAACATTGTTTTCTTTTTGAATTTTGAGTTCCAAATTCTCTCCCTCCCTCCTGCCCCCTCCTGCACCCATTGAGAAAACAAGAAATATGATATCAATTATACATGTGAAATTATGCAAAAACATATTTCCATATTAGCCATATTGTAAAACAGAAGGCAAAAAAATAAATAAAATGAGAAAATTATGCTTCAATTTGCCCTCAAAGTTCATCAGGTTTCTTTATGGAGGTAGATAGCATTTTTGTCTTATGAGTCCTTTGGAATTGTCTTGGGTCATGGTATTTATCAGATTAACCAAGTCTTTCACAGTTGATCATCATTACAACATTCCTGTCGCTGTGCACAATGATCACCCAGTTCTCCTCACTTCAGTCTGTATTAGTTCATATAAGTCTCATCATGGTTTTCTGAAACCACTCCCCTCATCATTTCTTATAGCACAATAGTTCTCTGTCACAATCATATGCCATAATTTGTTGAGCCTTTCTCCAACTGATGAGTATTCCCTCAATTTCCATTTCTTTGTAACTACAAAAAGAGCTGATGTAATATTTTTTGTACCTAGAGGTCCTTTTCCTTTTTTCTTGATCTTTTTTGGGATATAGACATGGTAGTGGTATTGCTGGGTCAAAAGGTATGCACAGTTTGATATCCTTTTGGGTATTGTTCCAAATTGTTCTCCAGATTGGTTGGACCAGTTCACTACTCTACCAACAACAATTCATTAGTGTACCTATTTTCCTTCATCCCCTCCAGCATTTGTTATTTATAATTAGTGGTATCTCAGAGTTGTTATAATTTGCATTTCTCTAATCAATAGTGATTTAGAGTATTTTTTTCATATGGGTATAGATAACTTTGATTTCTTCTTCTGAAAACTTGCCTGTTCATATCCTTTGGCCATTATCAATTGGTGAATGGTTCTTATTTTAATAAATTTGACTCAATTCTCTATGTATTTGTGAAATGAGGTCTTTATCAGAGAAACTTGCTGTAAAAAATTGATATTACTTCATTGACCGTGGTACCTTTTAACAAACCATAGTTTCCCTGATTATCTCTTTTAATTAACTGGATTCAACTACCCAGAAAGCAGTTGACTACTTTTCCCCTAAGGGTTTAAGGGGATAACCCTTAAGGGGTTGAAGGTGGTTTTTTTAGTACCATTGTTCATGGGCCCTCATCTGGTATGCTCCCCAATACTAGTTAACCAATTGATATCTTCTCAACATCAACTACTCTTCTAGACATAATTAAGTTTCTTAGGGGTATTTACCAAACAGATACAGACCAATTGGTACAAAAGCAGTATTAGAGAGTGTATATAGCAAAGGAATAACTCACAGCTCTTTTAATTAGGTTTATTTTTGCTTTTGCTTCTTTCTGAGATCATGATTGATTGCTTCCCCTGCCTTTTTTACTTCAACTAAAGCACATTAGATTCTGCTCTAGCTCTTTATTTTAACTCTGTGTATCTTTCTGTTTCAGATATATCTCTTTATAAACAGCATATTGTTGGATTCCGGTTTTTAATCCATCCTGCTATCTGCTTTCATTTTTTGGGTCAGCTCATCTCATTCACATTCACAATTATGATTACTGGCTGCATGTTACCTATTTTCTTCTGTATTTTTTCTCTCTCTTTTTATCCTCTCTCTCTTCAAGAGTCTATTTTGCTTATGACCATTGCCTCCTTTAATCCACCCTTCCTTCTATCATCTCTCCCTTTTCTCTTTTTTTTTTCATCTCCCCTTTCTCATATTTCCTTCCTTTCCTATTTCCCTATTGGGTATGATAGATTATTACACACAACTGAGTATGTATATATATTCTTTCTCCTTTAAACCAATTACAATGAGAGTAAAGTTCAAGTGTTGGCTACCACTCCTCCATTTCCCCCTTCACTCTAAAAGCTTCTTCTTGTGTGTCGCTCTTATATGTGAGAAATTTCCCCATTCTACCTCTCAATTTTCTCCTTCTCCCAATGCATCTCTTTCTCACCCCTTCATTTTTTTTGAGATCAATCCAACATAATTAACTCACACCCATGCCCCCAGTCTACATAAACTTCTATTAACTGCCTTAGGTGGTGCTATGAGTAGAGTCCCAGGCCTGGAGACAGGAAGACTCATCTTCACAAGTTCAAATCTGATCTCAGACACATAATTTAGGCAAGTTACTTAAACCTGTTTGCCTTAGTTTCCTTATCTGTAAAATGAGCTGGATAAGGAAATGACAAACCATTCCAGGATCTTTGCCAAGAAAATCACAAATGGGGTCATAAAGAATTGGATGTGACTGAAATGATTGAACAACAACAATAATGATAAAGTTTGTAGGAATTACATGAATTATCTTCCCATATAGAAATGTGAAATTTAACCTGATTGAGTCCCTTATGATTTCTCTTGCACTTTTCCTTTTTATGCTTCTCTTGAGTCTTGTGTTTGAATGTCAAATTTTCTATTCAGCTCTGGTCTTTTCATCAGCAATGCTTGAAAGCCCTCTATTTGATTAAATATCCATTTTTTCCACTGAAGGATCCTATCGGTTTTGTTTGGCAGGTGATTCTTGGTTGTAATCCTAGTTCTTTGCCTTCTGGATTATTCTATTTCAAGCCCCTCTGCTCCTTTAATGTGAAAGTCACTAAATCTTGTGTGGATCCTGACTGTATCTCCATGATATTTGAATTATTTCTTTCTGGCTGCTTGCAATATTTTCTCTTTGACCTGACAGCTCTGGAATTTGGCTATGCTATTTTTGGGAGTTTTCTTTTTTGGATCTTTTTCAGGAAGTAATTGATGGATTCTTTCAATTTTTATTTTACTCTCTGGATCTAAGATATCAGAGTAGTTTTCCTTTATAATTTCTTGAAACATGATATCTAGGCTCTTTCTTTGATCATGGCTTTCTAATAATCCAATAATTTTTAAATGATCTCTCCTGGATTTATTTTCCAGGTCAGTTCCAGTTGAGATATGTCACATTTTCTTCTATTTTTTGTTCTTTTGACTTCACTTTATTGTTTCTTGATTTCTCATGGAGTCATTAGCTTCCAGTTGCTCAACTGGAACTCAACAATTTTTAAGGAATTATCCTCTTCAGTGAATTTTTGTACTTCCCTTTCCATTAGCTGTATTCTGTTTTTTAAGGAGGTCTTTTCTTCAGTCTATATTTGTGTCTCTTTTATGAGTAGGTCAATTCTATTTTTCAAGGTATTTTCTTCATGTTTTTGGGTGTTTTTTTTTTTTTTACTAAGCTGTTAATGTGTATTCAGGAAGGACTTGCAATGGCTTGCTGTGTCCTTTCCAGGACTGTTCATTTGCCTTTGGTGTCCACCTCTCACCTGTGGCTCCACAGGTGCATGTGCAGCAGCCACACCCCAGTAAAATCATCCCAGCAGATAGTCTAAGGCAGATTGAAGGTAACTGGTAGGCCTCAAACCTGTTGGTGAGTTAGGAGGATGTCCTCCCCAAGAATGTGAAGACTTCTCTCTGCAGAATGGGTAGATGAGAACAGTTTGTTCCAATGGCCATGAAGGTAGCTGAAGAAGATGCTGTGAAGAACTTAGAGCTTGATCAGATATAGAAGACACCAAGGTCATCCAGTGCAACCAGGGCCATTACCATCACCTTGACTTTTATCTTGCCACTGGACTTTGATGATTCTGGAAGAGACAATGAGGCTAACAACTTTGTGTAACTCTGCCTCACTTAAATCTAATACATGTTCATGTCAAGACCACACCATGATGTCCTTTTTAAAAATGAAGGACAAGCAATAATGATTCTCTTTCCATAATTTTCTTCCATCACTCTCATTTCTTTTCCCAATTTTTCTTCTATCACTCTTATCTCTTTCTTTAATGCTTCCAAGAATTCTTGTTGGGCTTCAGTCCAATTAGCATTTTTCTTTGAGTCTTTTCTTATAGTTGTTTTCACCTTATTGCTTTCTGAGTTTGTGTCTTGGTCTTAGTAGCTTTTTATGGTCAAGTTATTTTTTGTTGTTTGTTCATTTTCCCAACCTATTTCTTGACTTTGAGTATTGTATTAAGTTGAGCTCTGCTCACTTGGCAGTAGGGAAGAACTGTCCCAACTTTCAGGCTTTTTCATGACATGGTTTTCAAAGCTAGTTCCGGGGACCTGTAAGTTTTTGGTGCTTCCAAGGTGGTGTGATCCAGAGAGGTGTGGTCACTGGTCTCTTGTTCTGTACTCTGGGATGGGCCTTTGCTCCCTTGCAGCTGCAAGCACTAGTGTTCCTCTTGGCCCTGGAACTATGACTAGGTTCCCTGTTCCCCTACAGCTACAAGCACTAGTGCTGCTCTTGGTCTGGGAACTTTGACCAGGGTCCTGCTCCCTTGTGACCTCCTTTCTACCATGCAACTGCAACCTAGAACTGCATATGGGCAATAAAGCTGCCACTTAGTGCCAGCTGTACCCAGTGCCAGCAAAGGGTTCCCTATAATCTAGTTTGGACCAGTTGTCTGATCCCCTTACTGTGTCTGGGCTGAGAGTTCCTGAAGCTGCTATTGCTGTTGTGGCCACTATTGTTGTCACCAAGTGTCGGCACTCTAGACATGTCTCCACCCTCTCCTGCCAACCTCCTAAGTTTTCTTAGGCCAGAAAATGTCTCATCATGACCTTTTATTAGCTCTGCCACTCCAAAATTTGATTTGAGGCATTATTCTAAAGTTCTTTGGAGGGGACTGTTGAGGGACTTCAGCAGGGTTGCTCCTGTAATCCACCATCTTGGCTCTACCCTAAGCCTCACTTTCTTCATTTGTACAATGTAGACAATAATCCCCACGGTACTGATCTCACAGGATTATTGTGGGACAGAGTTAAGTGAAAAAGTGCTATGTGAATGTCACTTCTTGCCCACCAAAGCTAAACCATACAGCCTCCACCCTAGTCATCATCTGTACCTCCTCCCCATAGCAATCTTGGATTGGTTACCACCCACAGTACCATCCTGAGCTCTGATAGATTAGCTTTTACATTAAGTTGCTTGAAACCAAGTCTATTTTACTTCCTGGCCTCCAACTTCCACGACAACTCCTCCCACAGCTCCATTTTATGTTGTTGCCCCCGTTAGAATTTAAGAGGGCACAGACTGTCCTGCTGGCTTGTATCTGAATCCCTAGTGCTTAGTATGGTGCACAGCCCATAGTAAATATTGAATAAATGTTTGCTGTTTGTTTGTATGTGTGCATTTATGTATCTAGCTGTGCCTTGGATCTATCAATTTAGCACGTTACCTTGACACTGTGACTTCTCTCTGTCCTAGATTGTTAGCTATGACCACAGTTCCTATCCAAATATTAGGGCAAAAAAGCAGGGTAGGAGGACACTCAACCATTTCATTCATGCCTCTTCTCCACTGAATAGAGAATTTTAGAAGAAGGGAGCTGTTTTGCCAAAAACAATTGCATTTTGCCAAGAAAGTGAAGCTTGGCACCTTTCCCTTGTCAGGTTAGTTTCTGCCAGAGAAAGCAGAGCACTGTTCTAGTCTAAGTTACTCACCATTTCCCACCAGGAACTCTAGCACCCTTGCTTCCCAGAAACACCTAATATACCAAGAAAGGCAATTAATGCCACCATAAAACTATGGTGCAGCAAAGCTATTAGTGTTTGAATTTCCTAATAAGCCAGTGTCCCTTAATAGCCAGACTGGCTAATCATTTCCTCCTTCCTGAAAGAAGTGGGCTATTGCTTGGTAAACAAGATATAACAAAGCACCACCAGTTGCTATGAAGCAAATAAACCATTTATTTATTTTTATGCTGTTGGCCACAAAGTCATATAGTTATGTTCAGATAAGGACATCAAAAAATTAAAAGGATAGGAAGAAGATAACCATCACAATCATCCCCTGCCTAGTGTTATATATGTCTGTTTCACAAAGGAGGACACTGAGGAATCTGAGATGAGAGTATGAAACAGAGTGGTTTCTTAAGCGACACAGGAAAATCAGTTGGCTTACCATATCATATAGCATAATATACTGTAGTATGGCAAAGTAGAGCCAAGTTAGCATAATATACTTTATTTTCATATTGTTTATTTTTTAAAAATGGATGAGATCCTCAGGTGTTTGGTTCTTAGATATTGTAGGTGAGACAGAAGGAGAGAGATAACTTGATTCAGTAGACTGTAAGCTCTTTGAGGCAGGACCACAGTGGTGCTCATTGTATTTTGTATTGCTATAGACCTGAATCAATTATTTGGGTAGTGACAGCTACGTTAAAAAGGTAACAAATTTCTTGTTTCCTCCCATTTGAACAAAGGGAGTTAAACCAGTGTTTTTCTTCTCAGGAGGAAACCATCATGGAGAGAAAACAAAAGCTATTTTTTTTTTACCTCAAAGGGGTAAATCTTCAGTTGGATGTCTCATGGAGCATGATGTATAATCCAGCTACAGTTAAAAAAGGCGTCATATTCCACCACAGCAAAAGCTCAGCATTTGCTGGGAAATCAGTTGACAAATGCTGATCACTCAGTCCAGATTTAATTTCAAGACTTGGGCTACATGACTGAGTAATTTCTGTTGTCTGAGTTTAAAAAAAAAGATTTTTGCCACCTTTTCTTTTTTTAAATTTTGTTTTATTTTTTTATCGAAAGTTCTCAGAAGCTGTTTACTTTTTTTTCCTCCACACTGTTCTATAGCTTCCTTGGTTTGTGTTGTGCAGATTCCAAAAAAACGAGCACTGGCCCGGATCATTCAAAGACTGGCAAACACCTTGATATTCTCCTCCCCTTCAGTAATGATGCAAGCTCACTCTTTCTTGCAGACATTTCTAATGGGCATAACTGGTCCTGAAAGCTGGGCTGCTGACTTGAGTTTTTCAGCAAAGCCATTTCCCTTATTGGGTGCAGATGGTTTCCTTGGGAAGAGGATCAGTTTGGAATGATATTCTTTCAGCTGCTGCACATTTGCCTGGAGAGACTCTGTAGACTTATTCTGGCAACAAGGGTCCACAGAGATACCAATGGTCTGTGCTACTTTTTTTTATGGATACCAGCCACCTGAAGCCCTTCCAAGCAGAATCCTCCACCAGCACGTACTTTGGTATCAGACAGTAGGGCACCTCATGATGGGCCAGATAGGACCAGACGCAGGGCAAGGAACAATTTGATGGGTTTTTTGTTGGATGGGTCTTTTGTCTTCTAATCTTCCTGGCCGGCTGGTTAAGCTATGTGGCAACTTGTCTTTGCCAATATTTGTGGAAATGAGGCTTCATGCCATTTCGGCCGGGTGCCATGGCTGCTTAGAGCCTTACGCACAAGCACCAGAGCCAATCAGAAAGGGAAGTGGCATCCCAAAGCATGCTGGGATACTGATGATTTCCCATCTTTTCTTTTTAAAGATATTTCTTAAATTTTTGTTTTTATTGTTTTTCGTTGTTGTTGTATCATCACATTTATTTCTGAATACATCTCCTACCCCATACCATCTTGGCTTGAAACAATTTTTTTTTAAAAGATAGAAAGAAAGCAGTTCTATAAAACCAACCAAACACACTGACCTTGTCTGATAATGCAGGCAATATTCCACACCCATAGTTCCCCACCTCTACAATGAAGGGAGAAAAGTGCATTTCCTCAATTCTTTTTCAGATTAGCCATCTTTTCTTAAGCCATGGATCAAGGACATTCCTTGGACATCATCAACAAACTTCTAATTGCCATAGTCACCAGCAAGTCAGAGCAACTCTTGCTTTGTAAACTACTATTCTACGACAACAAGAATTGGGTCTCAGAAATCAGTAGGATTAAGTTGATTTGATTCATGTTTATAAAGGGTACTAATGTCTTCCTGCCTCATCTGTGCTTTACCATATTCCCTCTTTGCCATGCTACAAGCAAGAACAACTTAATTAAGACATCATATTTCATTCTGGAAGATAATCATGGTCTCTCTTCCCTATTCAGACCACAGCTGGAATGTTATGTTGAGTCAGGGATACCACCTTTTTGGAAACACATTGACAAGCTGTCATGTATCCAGAGAAGGATGATCACAATGGTGAGAGGGCTAGGGACATGCAAGGATTAGCTGAAGAGACTGGAAATGTTTAGCTTGGAGTAAAGAAGACTTAACAGGGGACATGATGGCAGTTTTCAAATATTTAAAGGGTTGTCATGTAAAATAGAATTAGATTTTCTTTTTTCTTTTTTTTTTGGCAGCTAAAACCAGAATTAACACCAATTAGTGGAAGTTGCTTTCTAGTGGGGGATACAATATATACAGAGAAAAGTAAATACAAAATATAGTTGAATATGAGGAGGATCTGTGATTTTTGACAGTGAGGGAAATTCTAAATGTGAGAAGTAATGTGAGTTGTGAGGTGTGAAAACTCCCTCCACCAACACAGATTGAAATTGAATTATATAAATCTTAGGGAATTGTTTGAGACACATAGAGGTTAAGTAACTTGCCCAGGGTGGCATGGCTAGTGTATATAAAAGTTGTGATTTGAACTCACATCTTGATCCAAAGCCCCCTGTAGTGGACAGAGTGCTGGGCCTACGTAGATCAGGAAGATTCTAATTCAAATCCAGTCTCAGACAGTTACTAGCTGTGGAACCCCAGGCAAGTCACTTGACCTCTGTTCCCCTTAGTTTCTTCAACTATAAAATGGGGATAATAATAGCACCTACCTCTCAAGGTTGCTGTGAGAATCAAATAAGATGATATTTGTAAAGTGGGTAGCACAGTGCCTGGCACAGAGAAGGCACTTAATAACTGCTTATTTCCTTCCCTTCCCCTCTTTTCTTGGGTGATTCCAAGTCCAACACTATGTAGTTGGAAGACCTGAGTACAAATTCTGGCTTGGACATATATTAACTGTGAGACTCTGGACAAATGACTTAACCCTTCTGGACCTGTTTTCTCATCTCTAAAATGAGGAGCTTGGATTAGATGAAGTTTTAAGTCCCTTCCAGCTGTAAAACTATGATCTATAAGTTACAGAGGAAAGAGAGGGGAGGAGGAGAAAGGCCAGATTTTAAATCAGAATAGGGAAAAATCTCATACCAATTAGAGCTATCTAATAGTAAAATGGCCTTCTTTGGGGCATCAGGACTTTTGTCATGGGAAGAATTCAAGCAGAAGCAAGATGACCACTTATGGGGTCTGCTGTAACAGAGACTCATGAGACAGATAACGGTTGGACCAGACCTCTGAGGTCTGTTTCAACTCTCAGTCTATAGTTTACTAATATTTTCTGTGAAGTATTAACAGCAGGGTATTAATTTCACAGATAAATAAGCAGAGAAAGAATATGCTTTGCTAAAATAAGTAATTTGTAGATCTGATTAAAAAAAAGACTTAGGAATTGGGTTCTACTGTGCCATCTTCTTTCCCATCCTGTTTCTTTCATTGGAGGGAAGAATCATATTCCAACCTGGTATGTGTGTGGGGGTCAATACTTGGCAGTGTGGAACAAGATGGAGTGGAATGTTGCCTTTATAATATATGGAATATGTTATATTTAAGTTTGCCATGTTTGTATGTAATCTAAAGTGCCTGCTCAGCTAATGTAAAACAATATTTTGGGCCATAATATCATTTGGCTTGTCAAATTCAGGAATTCAAGTTAAATTCTATTAGAAGTTTGAGAAGGAACATGTGGATATAGCATAAGGTACTTGCATTGGCCTACAGAGGAAGAGGAAGAGAGTGAGGGGAATAAAGAGACAGAAGCCTATTTAGATGGATCCCCTCATTTTTTTCCATATCATGTTTTTAGTTTTGAAATATGACTTTTTAAAATACATCATATGAACACAACTGTTTTCATGAGTTTAAAATTTTCATTAATGAAGATGAACAAACTCCTGCAAAAGAATTACTTTTTCTTCCCCTTATAGCTTGTTCAGTCACTTTCCTGAGGTCCAATGGAAGAGTAAATTGCCCATATAAATGTCCTATGAGATTGAACCCAGGAGAAATCTAAAAAAAATTGCTAATAGAACACAGTACCACTGTTAACATAGGGAAGTAAATAGCTATGCAATGACAGGGCTTTGGTGCTCCATTCCTGGTGTCTCTGCTGATTGAAGGGCAAGCAGAACAGGGCCCAGATCAGAAACATTGCTGGGGAGAGCCAGAGGTATGGGTCTGACAACAGGCATTGGGCAGCCCCAAAGCACAAGCTTTGTGTCACCTAGGGCTTTGAGAAAGGAAAGAGAAGGCCTTAAGTAGTGGTGACAAAGAGGGCAAGATCATATATCTGAGACTCGGGAAATCATAACTAAATATTTTTACTCTCTTCTATTCCATTCAAAGATTTGAACTCTAGGTAGATGGGTGGAGATATGATGATTAAATAAGATAGGATTTCTACCCTTGTTGAGTTTATAGTCTAGTAGGGATACATATGACACTTATGTAGCTATTATGACATGTAAGAATAAATGAAAGAAGAAGCCTTGTGGAACAAAAGAAAGCATTAAATTTGGAAGAGGGTAGGGAAGGGAACGCTTTTATGAAGCATCTATGTGCCAGGACCTGCAAATATTACCTCATTTTATCCTCACAGCATCTCTGGGAAGAAGGTGCTATTATTTTCTCTCTTTTACAGATGAGGAAACTGACACAAACAGGGGTAAGTGACTTGCCCAGGGTCATACAGCTAATAAGTGCCCAAGGTGGGATTAGAACTCAGATTGTCCTAACTCCAGGCCCAGCTCTGTCTACTAAACCTAGCAGATTTGGAGTCAGAGCATGTTGGTTTCATATTCTGCCTCTGCCATACACTGCATGAATGACATAGGCTAAGTCATTTAATAACAAATTAAATTTATATAGCACTTTAAAGGTTACAAAGCACTCATCACACGTTATTTTACTTGGACCTCAGAACAACCTCATGAGACAAGCACTGCAGCTATAATTATCCCCATTTTCCAGAAGGGGAAACTGAGGCTCAGAGAGATTTTAGTGTCTTGCCCATGGTCACAGCTAGAAAGTGGTAAAATCAAGATTTGAATCTAGGTTCTGACATCTAGGAAGGGCAGCCTTGAGTACAAAGAACTAGCAAGGCTTCATTAAGAATGGGTCATTCCACACTAGGATTTTTAAACTAGTGAGCCAGAGAAATTGTATGGATACAGTTTAATCTAGATTTTAGCAAGGTTTTTGATAAAATAAATTATATTATTGCTGTGGAGAAAATGGTGAGATGGGGAATAGATGATAATAAAGTCGGATGGATTTGGAAATGGTCAGATGGCCAGACCTCAAAATAAGCACAAGGGGTGATAGTGAAAATTACTACTACTTCTATTGCCAAAATAATATGAAACACATATATGATCACATTTTAGATTACAAAGTATGTTCCTCACAACCACCATTTTGTGAGGAACACAGTACAAATGCTGTTATGCCAGTTTAGATATGGAGAAACTGAGTCTAAAAGTGTTAAAAATGACTTGTGCTTAGTTATACAGCTAGTAAGCCTGTAATCAATGAACATTTATTAAGTTCTTATCATGTACCAGACAATATGCTAAGTACTGGAGATGAAAAGAATGGCAAAAACATGGTCCCTGCCCTCAAGGAGCATTCTAATCCATTCTAACAGAGAAGACAACAAGTAAACCACTGTGCAGGTACAAGATATATACAGAGCACATGGAAGATAATCTCAGAAAGAAAGCCCTAATAGTGTGTGTGTGTGTGTGTGTGTGTGTGTGTGTGTGTGTGTGTGTGTGTGTGTGTAAAACTGAGAAGGAACTGGGACACTCTTTGTGTAGAAGGTTGGGATTTGATCTGAGTCTTTCTTATTTACTTATTTATTCATTTATTCATTCATTCATTTATTTGTTTGTTTGTTTATTTATTTTTTTATTTGGCAATTGGGGTTAAGTGACTTGCCCAGAGTCACACAGCTAGTAAGTGTCAAGTGTTTGGTCTGAGGCCGGACTTGAACTCAGGGCCAGTGCTCTATCCACTGTGCCACCTAACTGCCCCGATTTGATCTCAGTCTAGAAGGAAGCCAGGGACAATAGTAGATAAAGTTGAAAAGGGAGAACATTGTGGGCATGAGGATCAGCTAGTGCAAAGGTTGTGAAGGGCTTTAAATACCAAATAGAGCACTCCTAGATTTGATCCTGGAGATAACAGGGAGCCACTGGAGTTTATTGAGTAAGGTGGGGTGGGGGAAAGGTTGTCCTAGTCAGGATTGCATTTTAGGAAAATCATTTTGGCAGCTGAGTGGAACAGGGATTGCAGTGAGGAGAGAGCTGAGGCAGGGAGACAACCAGAAGGCTAATGTAATAGGCCAGGTGTCAGGTGATGTGAGTCTGCACCTGGTGGTGGCTGTGGGAACAGAGAGAAGGGGACATATATCAGAGATGTTATAAAGGGACAAAGTTTAAGACTGGGCATCCTATTGTATGCATATGTATAGTATGTGTAGTAAATTTGAGAGAATGGTTGAGGATAACACTGAGTTTGTGAGCCTGGGAGGATGCTATTACCCTCAATAGTAATAGGAAAGTTTGGGGAGGGAAGTGAAGAAGCTAATGAGTTCTGTTTTGGATATATATATATATATACACGTATATATATATACATATATATATACATATATATATACATGTATATATAGATATATATATATATATCTATATATACATGTATATATAGATATATATATATCTCTAGCCTTATACTATATGTATATATATATATGTATATATATATGTATATATATATATATATATATCTGAGAATCAGCTGCATAGAGATCAATGATAACTGAACTCATTGGAAGCTGAAGGGATTACAAGCAAGGCAGTATTGAGGAAGAAGAAAAGAGGGCCCAGTACATAGCTTTGGAGGATGCCCATAGTTAATGGGCTTGACCTAGATAAACAGTACAGAAAGGAGACTGAAAAGGCATGGTCAGACAAGTAGAGAGTAGGGTCAGGAAAACTTAGAGAGGAAAGCATAGCTAGAAGATGGTGATTCACAAAGGCTGCAGAGTAGTCAGAAAGGGTAAGAAGGGAGAA
Organism: Phascolarctos cinereus; assembly: GCF_003287225.1. Taxonomy (NCBI): domain Eukaryota; kingdom Metazoa; phylum Chordata; class Mammalia; order Diprotodontia; family Phascolarctidae; genus Phascolarctos; species Phascolarctos cinereus. The sequence continues at coordinate 545,737,277 of NW_027555847.1, read as the reverse complement.
GAGGCCATTAGGTATAGCTATTAAGAAATGACAAGTGAGTGACTTTGGAGAGAGCAGCATCAGTCAAATGAAAACAGAAATCAGATTGAAGAGGGTTTAGAATTGAGTGAGAGAAGAGGAAATGGAAGCACCAATTATAGATGGCTTCATCAAAGAGTTTAGACAAAAGTGGTAGGATGACAGCAGGGGCAGGCCAATCAAGTAAGGGATTTTTAGGGATGGAGGCATGGAATGTTTGTAGACAGCAGGAAGTAAGCCAATAGGGAGGATGAAATTGAAGATTACAGTGAGGATGATAGGGGCAGCAATCTTTTGGAGAAGATGGGAAGGGATAGGATCACGGATGCATATAGAGGAGCTTGCTTTGGCAAGGAAAGGGCCACCTCTTCAAGAGAGGCAAAGAAGAAGACAGAGGGAGTGGGGTGGGGAGAGACATGTCCGTGATGTGAGATGAGGAAGAGGGGAGATGAGGGAGCTCTTGGTGAATGGCCTCCGCTTTTAAGTGAAGTATATGTTGAGGTTCTCATATGAGAGGGTAAGTATAGGGAGTTCCATGGAAGGTTTGAAGAGGAATGAAAAGGTAAAAATAGCTATTGTAGTGAGTGAGAATGAATCAATTAGAAAGGTGCAAAAAGATTGCATTGCTGCAGTGAGGGCTCAGTTCAGATTATGTAACTTAAATTTGTAGTAGACCCACCTCAGCATGGTGTTGTGACTTTTTATAACTCTATTCAGTAGCATGTGAATAGGAGCAAAGGCAACAAATGATGGGAGTAATTCATATCATTAATGATGATAGGATGAGGGGCAAGGGATATGAGCGTAGAGAATAGTGCAAAGCTGAACTGATTCACCAAAACATTGAGATAGGAGATAGAGGAGAGTTCAGCCAATGTAGGGGTGAGGTGATAGCTTGGGAAAGATCTAAGGAGTGAAGGGATTGGTAGTCATAGTGAAAATGAAGAATAGGGTGGGGGGGGAGTCATAAGACAGAAGGGAAAATAGAATGATTGAAGGTTATGATCACATAAAGGAATTTCTGAGTTCATGAACGTGGAAGTGGAATACTTGTGAGTGATGTCACTCAAGAGCATGACATAGTCTTTTGGTCTAGCTAGGTTAGAATGGAGAAGTAGGTCATGGGAATTGAGTAGACTGAAGAACTGGGAGACTATGGTGTTTGAGGGAGTGTCATTGTATATACAGAAGTCTCCTAATATGAAGGAGTTAAAAGATAAAGACTGTGATCCAGGCACTGAACTTATTGAGGCAGGAAGGAAGGGGAATGCTCTGGATATCAACAGATAATAGCCATAAGGATCTAAAATGGGTGATAAATTCAAATAGGTTGCCAAGTGATGGGGGTGGAAGGATGGTGTGGAAGTGGCAATGGGGAATAAAGAGCACTCCAGCTCCCCCATCAGGATAAGTCAGAACTTAAACCCTGGTGACTTGACTCCAAGCACAATAGTCTTCCTGTCACAATTATAATAGAACATATTCACAGGAAATTCACTCAGCCCATGCTCCCATGTCTGACAGCAGCACTTGTACCTTTGGACAGTAAAATTAAATGAAGTGGTAAAGTCAGAGTCTCAAGTTTGGTATTCTAAGACTTCTAAAAGAACATATTTAGACATATCACAAAAAAGATAACTTCACAAGGTTAGGAAGGAATCCCTTAAGTATTCCCAGCTTCTCTTACTGTACTGGTAGGGATCAACCTGTAATCCAAGAATCCTTCTGGGGCTTTTATATATTTTCATTTAGTACCACCTTGTGAAGTTAATGACTTCTAAAAAGTTACTACTTTCCTACTGGGTAAAGCAGTATTTGAGTCTGGTCACAGGTTTAATTAGCTTAAGAGGCTTATAGTGCACATGCAAAGAAATGACTCCAGGCAAGAACTGGTGGCCGCAAGAAAGAGACAGAAAGAACCAGCACCCCAACAACTGTTAAGATGCAATTTCTGTAAACAAGAACCAACAAAACCTCCATTGCAACTACCTTTGGGGTCTGGTTGGTTTATTACTACCTGAGGATATTGCCTCACGGTATCTCAGTCCTCAGATTCTATAACCCACCCAGTTCCCAGGTTTCATAACTCTTAAGAAACCTTATTCAGGGGATGGAGCCAAGGTGGTGGAGTAAAAGCAGTGCTTGAGCTTGAGAGCTTGAGCTCTCCCCCAAATCCCTCCAAATACCTGTAAAAATGGCTCTAAACAAATTCTAGAGCAGCAGAACCCAAAAAAATACAGAGTGAAACAAATTTCCACTCCAAGACAACTTGAATGGTTGATTGGAAAGGTCTTTTGCGCCAGGTTGGGAGACGAGCTCAGTTCAGCATGGGCCATGCAGGCAAAGACCAGGCCAAGACCAGGCCTTAGGGAACCTGAAGCAGGCCTCAGGGGATTGAATCATGGGCAGCTGTGGCAGTTTTCAGACTTCTCAACTCACAAACACCAAAGACAACTTAGAAAATCAGTAGGAAAGATCTATCAGACCTTGGTGAGAGAGAAGTTTGGTCCCAGCCCCAGTCCTGGCACAGCCCCAGGGTGGTGGCTGCTTCTGGAGCTCTTGGCCCACAGACAGAGGGGGGATAGAGTGACTGATCAGATTGGGATTGCAGGGATCTCTTTGCTGGTGTTGAGGTAGGAATCTCTTGCTTTGCCCATGCTTGGATCTGAGCTGCAGTTCTGGGTGGTGGTCGCAGGGAGAGAAGGAATGCCGGTGTTGTGGAGCTTTTAGTGGTGGTACTAAGGAAATCCTCATAGTTCCAAGGCAGAAAAGAGTGCTTGTGGTCACTCATAGACCAGAGTACAGACAAGGGAAGGAGTAGACACCTTGCATTTGATCATACCACCTTGGAAGAACTGAAAATTTATAGGTCCCTAGAAGTATCTCTGAAAACAGCTGCACAAAAGCTCTGAAGCTTGGGACAGTACATTCTCCACACTGGAAGCAGACCCTTACTTTAACAAAGAGTTTAATAGTCAAGTAACTGCCTAGGAACATGAGCAAGCAGCACAAAAAGAGTCAGACCATAGAATCTTACTTTGGTGACAAAGAAGACCAAAACATACAACCAGAAGAAGACAACAAAGTCAAAGCTCCTACATCCAAAGCCTCCAAGAAAAATAAGAATCAGTCCCAGGCCATGGAAGAGTTCAAAAAGGATGTTGAGAAGCAAGTAAGAGAAGTAGAGGAAAAACTGGAAAGAGAAATGAGAGTGATGCAAGAAAATCATGAAAAACTAGTCAACAGCTTGCTAAAGGAGACCCAAAAAATACTGAAGAAAATAACACCTTAAAAATAGCCTAACCCAAATGGCAAAAGAGGTCTAAAAAGCCAATGAGGAGAAGAATGCCTTAAAAAGCAGAACTGGCCAAAATACTTCCTTAAAAATTAGAATGGAGAAATGGAAGCTAGTGACTTTATGAGAAATCAAGACATTGTAAAACAAAACCAAAAGAATGAAAAAATAGAAAACAATGTGAAATATCTCATTGAAAAAAACAACTGACCAGAATTTAAAAATTATTGGACTATCTGAAAGCCAGGATCAAAAAAAGAGCCTAGATATCATCTTTAAAGAAATTATCAAGGAAAACTGATATTTTAGAACCTGAGGGCAAAATAGAAATGGAAAGAATCCAGTGATAACCTCCTGAAAGAGGTCCCCAAAGGAAAACTCATAGGAATATTGTAGCCAAATCCCAGAGTTCCCAGGTCAAGGAGAAAATATTGCAAGCAGCCAGAAAGAAACAATTCAAGTATTGTGGAAACACAATCAGGACAGCACAAGATTTAGCAGCTTCTACATTAAGGGATTGGAGGGCTTGGAATATGACATTTCGGAGGTCCAAGAAACTAGTATTAAAACCAAGAATCACCTACCCAGCAAAACTGAGTATAATCCTTCTGAGGAAAAATGGACATTCAGTGAAATAGAGAACTTTCAAGCATTCTTGATGAGGAAGACCAGAGCTGAATAGAAAATTTTACTTTCAGACACAAGACTCAAGAGAAGCATGAAAAGGTAAACAGGAAAGAGAAATCATAAGGGACTTATTAAAGTTGAACTGTTCATATTCCTACATGGAAAGATGATATTTGTAACTCATGAGACCTCTCTCAGTATTAGGGTAGTTGGAGGGAATATATATAGACAGAGGGCACAGGGTGATTTGAATTGAAGGGATGATATCTAAAAAATAAAATTAAGGGATGAGAGAGGATTGTATTGGGAGAAGAAGAAAGGAAGAGGCAGAATGGGGTAAATTATCTCACATAAAACAGACAAGAAAAAGCTTTTACAGTTCAGGGGAAGAAGGGGAAGGTGAGAGGGAATGCATGAATCTTACTCTCCTCAGATTTGGCTTAGGAGGAATAACATACATACTCAATTTGGTATGGAAATCTATCTTACTCTACAGGAAAATAGGGGGGAAGGCAATAAGAGAGGAGGGGATGATAGAAGGGAGGGCAGATTGGGGAAGGGGGTAATCAGAGGCAAACACTTTTGAGGAAGGACAGGGTCAAAGGAGAGAATAGAATAAATGGGGGGGGATAGGATGAAGGGGAATATAGTTAGTTTTTCATGACATGGAAATTATGGAGGTGTTTTGCATGACTACATATGTATAACCTGTATCGAGTTGCTTGCCTTCTCAATGAGAGTGTGTAGGCAGGGAGGAAAGGGAAGAATTTGGAACATGAAGTTTTAAAAACAAATGTTAAAAATTGTTTTTACATGCACTTGGGAAATAAGATATACAGTTAACATGGTATAGAAATCTATCCTGTCCTACAGGAAAATAGAAGGGGAAGGGAATAAGAGAAGGGGGGTGATAGAGGGGAGGGCAGATCAGGGGAAGGGGTATTCAGAATGCATGCCATCTTGGGGTGGGGGGAGGGGGGAGATGGGGAGAAAATTTGGAACACAAAATCTTATGGAAGTGAATGTTGAAAACCAAAAATAAATAAGTAAATTTTAAAAAAGAAATTTAAAAAAGAACCTTTATTGAGAAAGTCCTCCATTTAGGAACATGGGCTTTTCCCCCTCCTGTAAACTGCTATTTAGCTGGATGGGTACACCAATCCTAATGTTAGTCAGATAATGGGGTACCTCATTGGAGAAAGAAATTGTTACAATTCTCTACCTACACAGGATCATGTCAGAACAATTTCCATATACACTGGTGCTTAATTGAAAGGGCTTTTCCTCTGGTCTCCATAAGGTGTGTGCTTATGTAGTCTTTTTTTTTAATAGTCTTTTATTTTAAATATTATTTTTAAAATATTATTTTTAGTATATTATTTTGTCTTAAAATAGTATTTTATTTGTCTTTATATATAAAGATAATTTTCAATATTCATCTTTTTATAAGATTGTAAGTTCCAAATTTTTCTCTCTCCCTCTCCTCTCCCCACCCTAAGATGGCAAATAATCTGATATAGGTTATACATGTACTAATGCAGTCTTAAAGTTGGAGATAACTTCAACTGCCTATTCCTACTTCCTGCCATCTCTTTCTGTGGCCTCACCGTCTGACCATCTTCACCTCACTGGAAATAAAGACTTCTGGCTCTCCTATAGCTCTTTGCCATGCCCCCATATTAAATGCCCTTTCCTCCTTCCCCTTATCCTCCCTTGCCCCCTTTTCATCACCCCTTTATATGTTGTCTTTGCCCAATAGAGTGGAAGATTCTTGAGAACAGGAATGGTTTTGTTTGCTTCTATATATATATCCTCTGCACTTAGCCCAGTACCTTGTACATTGTAAGTGTCTAATAAGTGCTCACTTGCTCCATCCATATCGACCTTCTTTTCCTTAATAGCTCCCTGACTCTATTCCTTTTCTCAGCGTCCCAGACCCTGCTCTGTCAAATGGATATGGGAAAGTCTAGAGAAATTATCAATACTCAAAGCAGGCAAAGACATCTTCCAAATTGACCTGTCCCACATGAGCTTGTTGAAGACTTACATATCCAATCAACAGCTATGATAACTTTCACTTCTAGTAGAATAGCACAAAGACCTTTAATAAATGTGTATTGATGAATAATATGTTCTATAGAGCTTTCTTCACAATGAGATAAAGCTGCAAGGCACCTTTTCTAAGGAACAGGTTACAAGTATCAATCAACCAATTAATAGATGTTTATTAAAAGTCTACTCTGTGCCAGGCACTGTGCTAAGCACTGGGGAAAGGAGGCAAAATATAGTCCTTGTCCTTAAGGAGATCACAAACCTAATGGAATACCCAGTATTTAATAGCAAGTATTATCTTTGTTTTACAGATGAGGAAACTGAGATCTGGAGAGGTTAAACTTAATATAATTAGTAAGTTTAAGGGCAGGGATCTGATTCCAGACTTAAGATTAGGGTTCCACATTATACAATGATACTACCTCATAATGCTTGCTGAGAACCAGGTATTCTGTAGTTACTATAATAGTATCATATGAGAGTAGAATTAGACCTTGGAGAGATCTTAGAGATGATATAGTCCATAGCCTTCATTTTACAGATGTAAATTACTTTTCTTAAAAACTCTACTCTGTTATAATTGTACACCTCAAGGTTTAATGGTTTCTGAGTGACTGCAGTCTAGGTTACTCAGGCCTCCTCTTAAATACCGTGTAATTCCTGGTCACTTATGACTCAACCAATTCGACCCTCAAAGAATGCAGTTTAGAAGTTAAACATGATTCCAACATCACAGAGAGGTAGCAGAATATAGGAGAATGAAAGCTGGATCTGGTATCCAAGGGTCTGTATTCAAATTCCAAAACTCTGCCACTTAATTTACTAGGTGGCCTTTGGTAAGTCACTTCATTTCTCTGGGATTCCCAGTTTCCTCATTTGTAAAATGAGTCATTTGAACTAAATGACCTCTTGCCAACTCCAAATCTATCATCCTCTGACCTTTCAAATCCATTCCAATTCTGAATTATGTAGGGAAATGCAAGAGGAAATAAAATGACACACATAATGAAATATCTGATGCCCACATAGTGAAATACCTTCATTTCAATTTACTCTCAACAATCATTTTAAACTTATATCTGTTATCCAACCTGGAGAAAAAAGAAAAAAGGAATGTGAGCAGTAAGGTACCTGTAGTGTATAAGAAAGTTAAAGGATGAAGTTCAGACAATGTCTCTTCTTTTCCAACCCCTAAATCTGACACTGCTTCCAGTGAGAGGCTACCAAACAGTGCCTTCCCATTACACTTGCTTTAATTACAACAATAGTTCTTCACAATGATTCTTGAAAGCAATGACTCTCCAGGTTAGTATAACATAGATGGAGGGTCCTGCCCAGCTTTCAGAGGCAATTAGACAATGGAGAAGGAAAATAGAATGAAATTGTCCACATTGCGGCCAACTTCCCTATGCTCCACTAATGAAGCTATTCAGAAAAATAAGAAGCCAGGGAGACATATGCTTCATGCTTGCCTCTCTGATGTCCTTTTCTCTTCTGAGAAGCAATAGAGAGAATATAGGACTTGAACTCAGGAAGACCTGAGTTAGAGTCCAACCTCAGACACGACTTCCTCATTCTGTAATCTTGAGTAATATATCACTTGCGGGACATTCTGGCTCCCAAGGTGCTCGTCACTGCCACTGTTGCCTTCTCACTTGCCTGTACAGAAGGGACATAGTCACACAAAACAGACTTTCACATTCTAGAAAATCAGTATCAAAACCCTTCTGATCAGTATCTGATTGTGTAATGAACACTGGGCTCTAACTTCTCTTAACATTAGTTTTTTCATCTGGGAAATGAGGGGGTCAGGCTCGAGGACTTCTAAGGTCCCTAACAGGCCTAAATCTATGGTCTTACTTCCCTTTAATTCTCATTTTTGTTTCATCCCCCAAGTCCTGGAAGGGCAGGCAGGGATGTTAAACTTCTGAGATCGTAATGGTATGTGACCACCAGGGTTCCATGAATCAGGATCTATTATTTTTAGGTTTGTTTTTTGTTGAAAGAAAACAAGACAGAATCTTCTCATTTAAACAAGATGATATATTATCCAGCATGATGACCCGGTTTAGTCAACTCATTCCTGCTCTGTTCTCTCACACTAGCTATTACTTTGTTGTTTAGTCATTTTCAGTTGTGTCTGATTCTCCATGATACCATTTAGAACTTTCTTGGCAAAGATACTGCAATGATTTGCCATTTCCTTCTCCAGCTTATTTTATAGATGAGGAAACTGAGGCAAACAGAGCTAAGTGGCTTGCCCAGGAACACAAAGCTAGTAAGTGTCTGAGGCCTGATTTGAACTCATGAAGATGAGTCTTTTGTCTCCAGGCCTGGTACTCTATCCACTGTACCACCTAGTTGCCTATTATTATTTTAACCTGTACTGTCATCAAAGCAGAACAGGACACCAAGGGCCCCTATAAAGAGAAATGGTTGAAGCTTCTCAAGACAATAGCATAAGGACTGGCAATACTTCACAAGTCATATAGGAAGTGTCTACCCTCTTTTCTTCTGCTATGCCAGAGTCGGATGTTAACTGTACACTGACTTCAAACAGAGACTCTTGGAAGTAGGAACCTGAGGGATCACCTAGGCCAACTACCTCATTTTACTAATGAGGGAACCAAGGTTGAGAGAGGTTAGGGATTTGTCTAGAGCACACATCTAACTACTGTCATCCAGGGCTAAAATCCAGGCCTCTTGAATCCTGGCCCAGTGCTTATTATACTATAGGACATTGATCAGAAGGGTCTTGATAAAGATTTTCTAGAAAAGGAAGTTTTGTTTTGTGTGACTATGTCCCTTCTGTATGGGCAAGTGAGAAGGGAATGGTGGCAGTGGCAACCACCCTGGGAGCTAGAAGACATTCTTCCTTATCTCATTTCTTTTGTTACATAGTCCCTTAAACAGCTCTTTGGGTAGGCAAATCATTTCACGGACACTTTCTAATTATATTTCACAGGGTGATATATGCCTCTTGGTATTGAGTATGGGGCAAGTGAGATAAATGCAAGGATAGAGCCCAAGAAGGAAGAAATGACAGACTTAGGCTGACAGTCCAGATTTCTCTATTTATACAATGAAGAATAGATTAGGAGCCCAGGATGGAGAGCTAGAAAGGAACCTCTCCTTTCTCTCACCCCATTTTACAGAAGAGGAAACAGAGGCTCTAGTTGGTGAAGTGACTTAATGAGGGCCATACCGGTAAGGGAAGAACAAAACTAGGATTCAATCCCCAATCCTTTGGCTTCAGAGGAAATTCTCTTTCCATAGCCTCAGGCTGTTTATTCAATCAGGTTCATTCTATAGTTACAAGGCAACATGTTTTGAAGAAAAGGATGCAAAGCCCCTAGCCCTTAATGAGTGCAGCAGGCACAGGTAAAGTTTAAGAAGTGTGAGGTAAAACAGGGGGTAATTTATTGGCTTTAAAATGAGTCCTCTGAATAGCAGCCTCCTCCCAGATTATTTTTTAAAAAAATAATTTTTTCAATTAAACATTTTCTCTCCCTCCAATCTCTTCCTTCCTCATTGGCTAAAAAAGGGGAAAAAACCCCAAAGCCTTTATAAAAAATATGTATAGTCAAGGGAACAATTTATGAGATTGTCTGACCCTCTAGATCATTAACTCCTTCACTGTGATTTGGGGAGAGGAGGAAGCTAAAGGATTAGGGAAAGAAACCTATAGCTAGATATTGTAACTTAAATGCAGAAACTCCTCAGGATAGAAGATGAATTGGAGGGATGAATGAGTGAGAAAGGCTTGGAGAGGACTGTTCACAAGCTACATGCTTCTGTTAGTCCCATTACCTTCAGCTTAGATCTATCTTGTGTTTCTTCTGATTTTCATGTGTTTACAAAATTACAGAACTTCTGAATCAGAGGGATCTCAGAAGCCATTTAGTCTGACTTGTATTGAAACAGGAATTCCCCTTATATCACCCAGAACAAGATGTTCTTCCAGCCTTTTCATGAAAACCTCAAGTGAGGATAAACTCCCCCAAGGCAGTCCATTTCACTTTTGGACTTTCTAAATCCACAGTGGTTGTGATTGTTCGCTCTGGGACAAAGCAGAATATGTCCATCTGTCTTCCACTGGATAACTCTATAACTACTTGAAGACAGCCATCATGTTTCCCCAAGTCTTTTCTTTTATAGACTAAAGATCCCCAGTTCAGTCAATTTGTCTAGTGGGGACTGTGTGGGACATGAAAAAAGAATATCAATAAAACACTTAAAAAGCAGAGAGGAAAACAAAAAGCAATGCAGAAGACAACTTAAATAGAACATTTTATTACTATTTTGTTAAACTTAATAAGTATTTCCTCAAAAATGCTGTATAAAGGAAGTTCATGTTTTTGGGTTTTAAAAATATTTAAATATCTTCATTTGGTGGTGACTAAGTTCATAATAAGAATGGTTTTTAAAAATTCAGAGAGGAGAGAGTACCCAGGAGAAGAAGATAATCAACAGTGTCAAATGCTGCAAAGGTTTAAGAAAAGTCAGGACTGAGAATAGGCCATTGGATTTAGCAATTAAGAAATCACTGGTAAACTTGGTCGCCATTATCTATGATCTTCCAGAAATGTGGCTCCCAGAATGCAACACCATATTGCAGAAGTGTCTGATCAGAGCAGAGTACAGCAGAACTATTAATCACTTTCTTCATTCTGGATGTTATATGTCTCAAAGTAGCTTAAGATTACTTTTGTTCTCTGGGCTGCCAAGTGAATTGCTGACTCATACTGAGCTTGTAGAACCCTAAGGATCTCCAAGAATACAATGCAGTAGTATCAAGTCTCTTTATATAAGGTAACTTTTTTGAAATACATCCAGAAAACTCTGGATCATCAGTTTAAATCTGCCACTGAAATATTATTAGGTTTATCCTCTGAATTTGTCCATTTCTTCCTCCGCACAAAGAGGTCAACACTAGGTCTAAGTATCTCCATCTCTCCCATAGCATTCTGGGAAGTTTAATTAAAAATATCTGTAAAATGCTTTAAGCTCTCTGAAGGAAAAGTTCAACATAAACACAACTTTTTATTAGCATGAGGGCATTGTAATATGTGACATTTCCAAGCAAAGCATTTCAGAGAGTAAGAATGAACTGAAAATGCTTGGAAGGCCTATCAAGTTGCCCTCTAAATCGATAGGGTAGGGAGAGGGAGAGGAAGTCACAACAACTATCTTCTCAGTGCCTTTGGGTAACAAGGATCAGTAAGAATACATTAAAAGTGAAGTAAACAGTTGACTCAACTCAGCAAATGCATTAGCAAGTCGTTGTCCTAAGTGCTGAAGAAGCAAAGCCATAATGAGATATTCTCTTCCCTCAAGAAGTTTACATTCTACTTAAGTGAGGAAAGGGGACAACATATCAGCAGAGAAGTAAGCACAAGATACTTTGAAGAAGAATAGAACACTAACTGGTCAGATCAGTATAAACTTCTATAAGATGCAGCACCTTGGCTGCACCTTAAAAGTGGCAAGGGATTTTAAAAGGTAGAGGTGAGGAAGGGGTGCAATATAGGTGTGAGAAACACTTTGCAAAGGTATCAAGATGGGAGATGTGATGTTGAGTTTGAGAAAGAGCAAGTAAGCCAATTTGGGTGGAGTACAGAGTACAGAAATGGGAAATAAAACTGAAAAAAGGAGATGAGAACCAGATTGTAGAGGTTGTATTTTTTTCTAGATACAATGGGTAGTCACTTATGATTTTTGAGGATCAGATCTGTTACACAGGAATATTATGGTGAATGATCTCCAAATGCTAGTTTAGATGCAAATTTCAGATTTTCCACCTATTCTCAATATCTATAATAATAACTGCTCATTTATAAAGTGATTTGAAAAAAAAAAGAATACTGAATGACAGCAGCATTAGTCCAAGCATCTAAGTCATTGCTAAACCAGGACTAGGCCTCTGCTATAACAGCAATTTCATTAAAACTATCTGTAAGGAAAGCCTGCTAAACATGAGGCAGGATGGTATAACACTAGGGACACTGAACCAGGATTTGGGAAACATGAATTTCCGGTTCTGATACTGTTGGGGAAGCTCAGTGGCATCATGGATAGACTTTCAGACACATCTTCCTGAGTTCAAATCTGGCCTCAGACACTACCTGTGTGACCCTGGATAAGTCACTTACCCTTCTTTGCCTCAGTTTCTTCATCTGTAAAATGATCTGGAGAAGGAAATGGCAAACTACTCCAACATTTTTGCCAGGAAAATTCCCAATGGTGTCATGAAGAGTTGGACATGACTGAAAATGACTGAACAACAGCAACAATAACAACAACAACCATACTGTTGAGCCTTAGGCAGGTCATTTAATTTCCCTGAGCCTCAGTTATCTCTTTTGTTTAAAACACTTAAAAGTATTCAGCAGAGTCACTAAAAAGCAAATTCAACCTTTAAAAATAAGGGCATCAGAAAAACTGAAAAGTGATAAGGCAGCTAAAAAAAAAGAAAGAAAAGGCTTTTGTCGGGGTGGGTGGAAGATGGATGTCATTTTGGCTACACTCCCTCCCACAGGCAGCTATCACCATTTTCAAATATCTAGGAAATTGATGCACATGATGCAATGTGGTCACATTAGACTGCATTGATTTTAATTATCAGTTTAACATATTCATTTCACTTATAATACTTGGGCACTAGTCTGTGTCCACTGCATGTCAGAGTGACTAATATTCCTGGAAGTAACTTTGGTTGCCTCACTTTTTATGGGTCTATTTTGATCAGTTTTTCTTCATGTTATTTCTGTAAAACTTTGCATTTCACCAACTCCCCATGTGTTATTTAAAGAAACCAGCTTTTGGAAAAAAGATGATAGTAAAGAACAGTTAGATTGACATTCTTGCTCCCCAATAAGCCATACTCCTCACTCCACCCTCAATAGCCCAATACTTCTCAAACACACTCTATACACACTAAGAATTAACTCATCACAATTGCCCATCTGAAGCTAAATCCTGTAGTATCATCCTATTATCCCCACATTACAGTTAGGAAATGATGGTAGAGAAGCTAAGGGCTCTGAAAAAATATCTTGCAAAGATGAGGGTTAAAATCATTTCTTTTGGCTTTTTTCCCCTGGCCTTCAAGCATGTTTTCCTCCAGACTAAACAAATGGTAAAACTTATAGGCATTGCTAAGAGGTTTCTAGTAAAAGTTTTTAAGCATCAGTGATAGCAAGGGTATATACAGTAAGCTACTCTTTCCAATCTCAATTCTCTTTTCTTCCCCCCCTCAAAAAAATTTTTATTGATAAAATTTATTGATTTTGTTTTTTAGAACTTACATTTCTCAACATATCCCTTCTCTCCCTTAGATAGCCATCCATTAAAACAAAGAATTTAAAAAGAGGGGGAAAATCAATTCAGTACAAATAACCAATACTTTGAAAAAATCCAACACTATAGGCAGTGCGCCACAACTATAGTCCTCCACTTCTTCAAAGAAATGTGTGTATGTGCATGTGTAGAGATAATTACAATTCTTTTCTGCCAGAATCAACTACATTATACCTTGCACATGGTATATACTTTATAATATTTGCCAAATTTAACTAAATTGAATTAAGAGAAAGAAGAATGAGAGATAAGGTGGTATAGGAGAAAATACACTGACTCCTAAGAGCTAGAAGTCTAGGGTTTCACTAGGACACTAGTTGTGAGACTCAACCTCTTTGTGTCTCACTTTCCTCATCTGTAAAATGAGGGGGTTGGACTCAATGGCTTCCAAGGTCCCTTCCCACTCTAAGTCTATGATACTATGATATTGCTGTCTGATCCTCATAGATTTAGAGCTGAAAGGGACCTTAGAGATCATTTAGTCCGACCTCTGTATTCTAGAAATGAAGATACTGAGGCTTATGAAATGGAATGACTACTTCAAAGTCCCACTGGCAACAAATAGAAAAGGTGTAATTTCTGAAGCCAGGTCATCTGCAAATTTAGAGTGGTTTCCTTTGGACCATGATACCTCTTATGACTATGGGAAAACCATTTATTTTTTCTAAGTTTCTTCATTCTGTAAAAGAGGAATGAAAGGCAGTGGCACAGAGAGCTGGCCTTGGAGTAAAAAAAGACCCTCATTCAAGTCACTCTTAAGACTCTAAGTTGCCGAGAAGTTGCCAATCTGTAGCAGTGTAGGAAATTTCCTTAGCAGAAATTCCCTTCACCAATCAAGTCCCCTGTCTCCCCATCCCTCTCCTTCTACTTTTCCTCTCTCCCTCTGTTGGTGGATAATTCCACTTATATTACCTAGGATTATTGTGAGGAAGGTACTCTGCTACCAAAGTGTGATGTGAAGGTGAGCCATTATTACACTTATTTTATTATGCATGATTTTATTTTACACATTTTATTTATATATTATTACACATTATTTTACTTCTGCCAAGGTGCAGTTAATGTGCTCTTAGGGTAGTTGATGTACATATCAGTGCTGCTAAGTAGATACATTCTGTCATACATGGAATATCCAAGAAGATTAGTGTATACCATTAGCCTATCTAGCCCATTGCCCCATACTGTGTCCCCAGCTTTGTCTGGTTCAGGGAAATGAATGTACACATGTAACTGTCCTCAGGTCAGCTCTCAGGTCAGCTCAGACAAGAGTATCTGACCACCAGATGACTCCCATGTTCTAAGAGCTAAGTTAGACAAGGGGCCTGGGGAGCCTGTTACAAATGCACTCATTTTTTTTCAAAGCTCTAAGGCACTGTTTTCCACTATCCTATCTATGCCTTTCATTTTGCTATCACAGTCATTTTCCAATATCCTACTCCCCACAGTGAGCTTTCCCTGGTGACAAAGAAAACAATTCAGCAAAACCAAGCAATGTATCAACTGCATCTGACAACTGATGGAACATCCCACACCCAGAGTCTCCTACCAGTCAAATAAAAGAAGAGATGTGCCAAATGCAATAATCTGAGGTCAGATAAGGCTAAACGTGTTCATTCATCTGTCACTCCTGATGTCTCTATCTGCATGTCTATCTCCTGTAGGCAAAAGGGCTGACCTAACCACACTGCATCAATTTCTTTGTGGTATAAGGAAAGGCATTGGCACAGGGCTCTACAGTACCTTGCCTACTGACACTACAATGTAAGTGGTACCAACAGGCATATCTCCCATCAAATGAGGGATATGCCTGCTCTTACACCCCTGCTGGACACCAACCACAGAAGTGTGAACCATCTACCGCATCATCACTGATGCTATCCACCATGCCTCTGCACTCTGAAGACCCCTCATGCTTTCATCTGACTTACTGACAGAACTGTGGATCCCTGGACCTTGCCATGGACCCTTAGTATATCTAGATTTTCCATAATCCTTGTAACTGAACTTTCTTTAATGTATTGTCTTCCCTAGTTAGAGTGTGAGATCCTTGGGAACAAGGACTAATTAGCTTTTATTATTATTACTATTGTATATGTATCCCCAGCACTTAACACAATGCTTGGCACATAGTAAGTCCTTAATACATGCAGGATGAACACATCACCATCATAGGATCATAGATGTAGAGAGGAAAGGGATTATTAGAGACCATCTATTCTGATTCTCTCATTTTACAGATGAGAAGATCAAATCTATGGGGATTAAATGAATCACTCATTAGTGTCAGTTCAAATGAATTGTTAACAAGGGATGGTGAGAAAGTTAGCAGCAACCATTACAAGATGATTAGTCTGCATGACTACGAAAACCAACCCTTGTGTTGTCTTATGCACATATGCAAGAGGTTGCTACCTCTCATCTAGAAGATCTTTGACAATAAATAAAAGTTGTTTTGTTATACACTTGACTCCAGAGAAATCACCCTAAATGTAAGGCTTTCTACACTGTGTATAATCTAAGTGCATTCCATTTTCCCTAGTAGGGATCACAATTTTATGCTAGGATAGCTCATCTTTTCCACATACTTCAAGCAGCTGACCCCAACCATGATGGTCAAGGGCAATGGTGACTTTACTATGTGGACCCTGCCCCAATGGGGAGGAGATGGAATAAGATGAAACAAGGCATTGGACAGCAATTTAGTATTAACTATAGAGATGATCATAAACCAATTAAAACAAAGAAAAATCCCTATGGGCAAGTTAATGGGCAATGACCTTGGGCTTTCCATTATGCATTTCTCAAAGCATCTTCTGGGTCAAAAACAAAATGCATTCTTCATGCAAGTAAACTCTTAGCAGTTTGTTTGATCGGATTTGTTGTTGTTCAGTTATTTTCAGTCCAGTCTGATTCTTCATGACCCCACTTTGGGTTTTCTTGGCAAAGATATTGGAGTGGTTTTCCATTTCCTTCTACAGCTCATTTTACAGATGAGGAACTGAGGCAGACAGGGTCAAGTGACTTGTCCAGGGTCATGCAGCTAGTAAGTGTCTGAGGCTGAATCTGAACTCAGGTCTTCCTGACTCCAGGCCCAATATTCTGTCCACTGCAACACCCAGCTGCCCTTGGTGTTCAGATACAGTGTAATATAGTGAAAACTGCCTCAGTTTCAGAGTCAGCAGACCAGAGTTTGATTCTTGGCTATATTTTATCAGCTATATAACATTGGGCAAGTCACTACCTCTTTCTGGGCACTGATTTCCTCATTTGTACAATGGGTGTAGAAAGGAAGGGAGGGATGGAATATGTGCTCTCCAAGGTCCTGTTCAGCTCTAAATCCCCCTGATCTGAGATGTCTTATTTTAGGTTATGTGCTGCCTTAAGAAATGAGTGATAGCTCACCTTCTTAAAGAGTCTAGTATAATATTTTATGCAGATAACTGCCATTGACATTAATGAGGCTTATCTAGATGAACCCTCTCTACATGTCATTGGAAGAACAGGCTTTTTAAAAATACAGAATAGGAGAGATTCTTGCTGATGTTGGGAAATGCCTTCTAGTTACAAAGATGCTAGCCACGTCAGCTAACAAACTACAGGGACTTATAGAGTGATGACTTGACAGTGGTAGCCAAAAGGAAAGGTAATCAATCAGAGCTTTGCTCTTGCAGAATTTCAGCACTGGGTCAAATATTTCAAACATTTTGCCTCTAGCTTCTCACACATTGCCAAGTGTTTCTAATGAATTCTGCAGTAGAAATCCATGCCATGAAATCTATAGCTAATTTCTTCTGGTCTTGACTTAATCATGTGAATTTTTAAAATAATCAATTCACATAGCTAGTCAAAATCCCATCTAAATGTAAAAGGAAGTGGTGATTTTTGAACAGCAAAACCCAAACCCCACCTCACAGAACCTCAGCGAAGACAAACTGTTCTCTGAGAGGCACACACACACACACACACACACACACACACACACACACACACACACAATCTGTTCCCATTACCAGTCAGAATATAGGCAGGTATTCAACAATTTTCTGTGATATTGCTGTCTCCAAGCAACACAGCAATAATCACTAGATAAAAAGAATAAATTAGTTATTTGCTGAAATAAAAATATCTGTCCATCTCTCTCCTAATAGTTCTGAAGTACCTCTTACCAATACATCAAAGAACTCAAGAATGAAGTTGTCACAATAAAATGTTCATCCTGGATCAACCTGTCCTCCTATGGAAATAAGCATTTTAGCTCTGCCTGGGAGTTTACTTAGAATACCAAGAGCCCTTTAAGGCCTTAATAATATATAGCTTTGTTGACATTACCTTTTAATTGCACTAGTCACCATTTTAAAACAAAAACATAAGTCTGTTCCAGAATATTGTCTGAAAATTAGGCTCTTCTGGTGAATAAGACATTTCACTGGCACTTCTTCTGTCATGTGCCCACCTAGGTACCTCTGTTTCACAGCCCCCTGCCTTCAGCTTTCTTCTGTGTATTGTCTTCCCCTATTAGAATGTAAACTCAAGCACTGGGCCTGGAGTCAGGAAGACCTGAATTCAAATCCAGCCTCTGACACTTACTAGCTCTGTGACCCAGGACAAGTCACTCAAACTTTGTTTGCCTTAGTTTTCTTGTCTGTAAAATGGGCATGAATATAGCACATATCTCCTAGGGTTGTGGTGAGGATCAAATGAGATCATGATTGTAAAGCACTTAGCATAGTACCTGGCACATAGTAAGCACTACAGAAATGCTATCATCATCATCACCATCAAGGGAAAGGGCTATCTTTCTATCTGCTTGCATTTGTATTCCAAGTGCTTGATAAATGCTAGTTGACTAAGATGGTTCCTTATGTGGTGTTTTATCCTCATACCTGGAGTGGCGGGGGGGGGGCGGCAGTGGGGAGAGATAGATGAATATATACTCTCTTTGTCCTTCTTCCAGACTCACTATATACCCAAAAGGGAGGCAGTGTTGCACAGTGGAAACTGGATTTGGACTCAATTTGCCCATGTGAATTTGAGCAAATCACCTACACTCACTTCCAGTCTGTGGACCTCAGTATCCTCACCTGTAAGATGAAGAGGTTATACCAGATGACCCTTGAAGGTCCTTTCCATCTCTATGTCTTTGATCTTATGAAGTCTAAGGAAGTCCATAGGAATACTCTAGTACCCACACAAGATGTCTCTTGCATCTCCTTTTGAACACCTGTCAGCTCAGTATTAGCTGAAGCTTCAGGCCTAGTGAGTAACAAAGTGGCCTTTTCTCCATTTCTTATCCCTGATGATACTCAAATAATTGCTCAATAGTCTCATTTTCCATCATGTCTGACTCCTTGTGACCCTATTTGGGGTTTTCTTGGCAAAGATACTGGAGTGGTTTGCCATTTCCTTCTCCTGATCA
Organism: Phascolarctos cinereus; assembly: GCF_003287225.1. Taxonomy (NCBI): domain Eukaryota; kingdom Metazoa; phylum Chordata; class Mammalia; order Diprotodontia; family Phascolarctidae; genus Phascolarctos; species Phascolarctos cinereus. The sequence goes on along the minus strand of NW_027555847.1, from coordinate 545,718,510 downwards.
TTTTACAGATGAGCAAACTGAGACAAACAGGGTTAAGTGACTTGCCCAGGGTCACACAGCTAGTAAGTATCTGAGGCCAAATTTGAACTTAAGAAAATGAGTCCTCCTGACTCCAGGCCCAGCACTGTGTTTACTGTGCCACCTAGCTGCCCTTCATTTCTCTACATGTGCCAAAAATGAAGATAGAGCAAAACACTGTGAGTGCTAGTCTGAAGTGGCTGAGTAGCTGCAGTGTCGGGCTTGGAGTCATGAAGATCTGTTTGAATCCTACCTCAGAAACTTACTAAGCAGTGTGATTCTGGGCAGATCACTGAAACTCTCTTAGTCTCAGTTTTCTCATCTATGAAATGGAGATAATAGCAGCATCTACCTCACAAGGTTGTTATGGGGTTCAAATGAGAATATGTGAAAGGCCCTCTGTAAAGTCTAAAGCACTGTCTTATTTTATTTTGTATTTTTTAGTATTTGTATAGCAGTGTATTATTCTTTTAAAAACTGTTAGTATTTATATGGAACTTTAAGGGTTACAAAGCTCTTTTTTCTCTTTTTTAAAAATTAATTTGTTTTGATTTATCAACAATCACTTCCATAAGCTTTTTAGTTTTAAATTTTTCTCCCCCTTCCTCCCCACCATCCTCCCCAAGGTGGTGCGCAATCTGATATAGGCTATACATATACATTCCTATTAAACATATTTTCAAATTAGTGATGTTGTAAGGAAGAATTAGAACCAATAGGAGGAACCACAAGAAAGCCAAAACAAAACAAAACTGAAGAAAAAAATAGCAAATAGTATGCTTCGATCTGCATTCAAACTCCATAGTTCCTTCTTTGGATGTGGATAGCATTTTCCACCATAAGACCTTTGGAGATGTCTTAGATCTTTGCATTGCTGAGAAGGGTTAACTTTATCAATGTTAGTAACAGAACAATATGGCTATTACTGTGTACAACATTCTCCTTGTTCTGCTCACATCATTCAGCATTAGTCCATGCAAGTCTTTCCAGATTTTTCTGAAGTCCGCCTGCTCGTCATTTCTTATAGCACAGCAGTATTCCATTACGTTCATATGCCACAACTTGTTCAGCCATTCCCCAACTGATGGGCATCCTCTCAATTTCCAATTCTTTGCCACCACAAAAAGAGATGCTATAAATATTTTTGTACATGTGAGTCTTTTCCCATTTGTATGATCTCTTTGGGATACTGCCCTGGTAGTGGTATTGCTGGATCAAAGGGTACGCACATTTTTATAGCCCTTTAGTCATAGTTCCAAATTGCTCTCCAAAATGGTTAGATCAGTTCGCAACTCCACCAACAATGCATTAGTGTTCCAGTTTTCCCACATCTTCGCCAACATTTATCATTTTCCTGTTTTGTCATGTTGGCCAATCTGATAGGTGTGATGTGGTACCTCTGAGTTGTTTTGATTTGCATTTCTCTAATCAATAGTGATTTAGAGCATTTTTTCATATGACTATAGATGGCTTTAATTTCTTCATCTGAGAGCTGCCTGTTCATATCATTTGACCATTTATCAAATGGGGAATGACTTGTATTCTTATAAATCTGACTTAATTCTCTCTATATTTTAGAAATGAGGCCCTTAACAGAGAGACTGGTTGTAAAAATTATTTCCCAATTTTCTATTTCCCTTCTAATCTTGGTTGCATTGGCTTTGTTTGTGCAAAAACTTTTCAATCTGATGTAATCAAAATTATCCATTTTGTATTTCATAATGTTCTCTATCTCCTGTTTGGTCATAAATTCTTCTGTTCTCCATAAATCTGATAGGTAAACTATTCCTTGCTTTCCCAGTTTGCTTATAGTATCAGCCTTTATATCTAAATCATGAACCCATTTTGACTTTATTTTGGTATATGGTATGTGATTTTGGTCTATGCCTAGTTTCTGCCATACTCTTTTCCAATTTTCCCAGCAGTTTTTGTCAAAGAGTGAGGTCTTATCCTAGAAGCTGGGGTCTTTGGGCTTATCAAATAGTAGATTACTATAGTCATTGACTACTGTGTCTTGTGTACCTAACCTATTCCACTGATCCACCACTCTATTTCTTAGCCAGTACCAAGTAGTTTTGATGATTGCTGCTTTATAATACAATTTAAGATCTGGAACAGCTTGGCCACCTTCCCCTACATTTCTTTTCATTAGTTCCCTTGATATTCTGGACTTTTTTGTTATTCCAAATGAATCATGTTATTATTTTTTCTAGCTCTATAAAATAAATTTTTGGTAGTTTGAATGGTATGGCACTGAATAAGTAAATTAGCTTAGGTAGAATTGTCATTTTTATTATATTAGCTTGGCCTACCCATAAGCAACTGATGTTTTTCCAATTATTTAGATCTGACTTTATTTGTGTGAATAGTGTTTTGTAATTGTGTTCATATAGTTCCTGGGTTTGTTTCAGTAGGTAGACTTCTAAATATTTTATAATATCTACAGTAACTTCAAATGAAATTTCTCTTTCTATCTCTTGCTGTTGGACTTTGTTGGTAATGTATAGAAGTGCTAATGATTTATATGGGTTTATTTTATAGCCTGCAACTTTGCTGAAGTATTTATTATTTCAAGTAGTTGTTTTACCTGATTCTCTAGGATTCTCTAAGTATATCATCATATCATCTGCAAAGAGTGACAGCAAAAAACTCTTTACATTATGTTATCCCATGTTACCTTCACAACAACATTAGGAGGCAGATACTATTATTATTCCCAGTATACAGATGAGGAAAATGAAGCAAAAAGAGGCTAAGTGACTTGTCTAGGGTTACACAGCTATTAAATATATAAAGCAAGACTTGAGCTCAGGTTTTCCTCACTACAAGTCTGACACTCTATATACTGCAACATCCAGCCTCTTGCTTTATAATAGCTGCTGTTCCTCTAATGCCATTTTCACATTGGACAGTGCAATTTCCAGAAAAAAAAATGCCTCCACCAGAGACTTACCTCACTCCACTTGTCCACAAACTTTACTCAGCCAACTGGAATGTAGGAAATATGCTTGACTTGCTGAATGGAGTTAGTTTAGATATGTCACTAAGGTAAATCTACATGTTAGCTGAGTTGATGTGGTACATAAGACTGTGAAATGCTGGGTAATAGCATCAGAAGAACCCTGGACTTGGAATAAGGAGACCATGGTTTGCATCTCAGTGATGACACTTATTAGATGATTATGAGTGAGCAAACACTATTTAAACTCTCTGTGTTTCTACTTCTCTTCTGTAAAATGAAGACATTGATAGGGCATTGTCCCACCTTGCACTAAATTTCTATTCAGTTATCTCATCATAGTGTGGCAGTGACCTTGGGTTCTCAAAGACCATGCCACTGGAGCACAAGCTCTGGCATATCCTATACCAACCTGGGAAGGCCTCACTTATGCTCCTAGGGAAGGACGCTGTGTCCATGGTATGAGAAGCAATCTGGTTAAGTTCAGAGAAGGTTCATTGCCCAGAAAATGCCCATCAGGTTATGAATATCTTGGGTTATAGAAATTCTTGAAAAGTATTTACTAAGGTATAGAGGGGTTGTGATCTATATCAGTGATTAGAATATCCATGTTGATGAATTCACAGAATTTTTTTTTTAAAGCACCGAAGTATCTCTCATAGGATTGTCATTAGGCTCAAATAAGAAAGTGCTTGGTAACCACGAAGTGTTTTATAAGCATCAGGCAGCGTGATACGGAGGATAGAGAGCTGGTCTTGGAGGCAGGGAGACTTCGGTTGGAGTCCTGCCTCTGACACATCATCACTGTGTGACCACGGGCAAATCAATCCAACTCAGTGTCCCAGGCAACTATAAGCACTATAGATAGTTGCTGATCTTTATTACTGAAAGGAGTTTCCACACATGGAATTCTGTACTCCAATGAAATCACAAGGTCAGACTAAAACAAGTGGTAGGTTGAATCTTTGGTTATTCACATCCCACTTTGGAAATGTGGGGCTGAACTATGAGCTGCACCACTCATATCATAGATGGATCAAAATACAGTTGTCATACTGTTGCTCTAGCACCTACCAGGCTGCGGAAGCAGTGGGCAGCTTCTGGTGACAGAGCTAAGGATTCTTTATTACAGCAAAGGAATCTGAAAAACTGGCCTGGGATGGAGGCATTTAGTATTACTAGAGGTATTTGACAAAGTAGTTGTTGACACAAGAAAAATGTAGGCTTTTGCTGGATCTTGGAAATCCACAAAGCAGCTTCATTTTCCTCTTGTCTTAGCAATTCGATGAGCCACATGTGCTTGCTAATAGCAAGGGCTTTTGTTACTAAAGTGTTTTATCACTTTCTGCTGCTTCTTCCCCAAATAAAATCATAATCTTTCCCTTGTGATATTACATTCATCTTCCACAATGACCCAGTCTGATGTTACCAACACAAGATTATGACTTTTGGTTAAATGCCCTCATCCCACAGTACACCAGGCATAAGAAGAGAATCCTCATGGGAAAAATCTCTTAACTCCATTCTGTTGTTGGGGGTTAGAATCAGAAAAAGGAAGTTATATAAAAAGCCCCTAAACCAATATGCTATTCTATAATAACAACATTTCACATTTCCATAGACCCAGAAGGAGTCGAGAGGACTTCATCAATTAAAGACATGCAAATCCAAAATGGGCAGGTGTTATGCCCAGAACCAGGCAACACAGCCAACTCTCTCTTCTGTCATGCTCCCAGCTCTGGCACTCTGATCATGCCACCTTTGACAAATTCTTCCATTCAAGAATCTGGCTCCTGTTTCTAGGACACCAAGTAAGAGACATCCTACAGAGTGGTTCGTATCCTTTACGTAGACTCTTTTCAACCGGTACTCAGCTACTTACCATCGCCAGATTTAGCCTGACAAGAGAATTTTGTTGTTGTTGTTGTTGTTTTTATTTTGGGAGAGGTGTTTCTCAGTGGAGACTACACCATTTAACTGCCTACCCTTAACAGTGACAGAGCCAAGACATCAGGAAATAGGGAAACCCAATCTATCGGCATTGATCAGGACTATTTGTGCCAGTATGTCCAAACTGATTAATAATAACACAGCTAACCTAGAAATAGGTCAATGATTCTAAAATGGCAAAGCCACTGAAGTGTACATTATAATGGCCTAAAGCAACCTCACAGCTCCAAGCTAAGATGAGAATAGGATGAATCCCTATGGGCAAGGTCCCACTGGGGACTTCATGTTATCATACTGGGAAACATCAATACACAACAGGGACCAGGAGAAAGGTTTATCATCATCATAATTCTTCTTACACTAAAAAGCAGATATGTTATTGCAGCACTGTGGTATATAGTACTTGACTGACTCGTGAACATGTATGGCAAACGACAACAACAACAACAGCAAACAAACAACAAACTCTACTTCTGCAATACATTAAGAATGCCCTACAATGTTATGGTTAGGGTCCTCCCTGAGAAATACCTTCCAGGGCCAGCAGATTGTGGCTATCAAAGGGGCAAATACTTCTGAGCTAGAAGGACTTTAGGGTCGCAGAACTATAAAGCTATAAGAAACTTTAGAGAACATCTAAGCCAATGTTATTACAGATGAGGAAAGTGAGACAGGGATAAAATAACTTTTTTAAGGTCATGTGGTTATGAAGAAGTAGAGCAAGAATTTAGACTGAGATCCTCTGGGTAGGAGTCCGGTCCTCTTTCCACTGCACCAAATTGTCTCTCTATCATTCTTCTAAATCCTAGTAATACCACCAACTATTCCCTTCAAGCAATTAACAAATATTAATTGCTTACAGTATATAGAGTGCTATGATTTATAGAATGATTCAAAGCCTAAAAATATTGATAGCAACAATATATACATAATAAAAGCAGTAATTTAGAACAAAAATTTCTTCTCACCTTCCATTTCATTTGCATAGGAAACCAAAGAATCTCAGGAAAAACTAAGGAGCTTCAGACACAGGAACTCCATAAAGAAATTAAGTGGGAGGCACAAGGAATTTCTAACCCTAAATCAAATAATTGCCTGGAACAATAAGACCAGAAAAGCACTGCTTGATAAACACTATATTCTTCATGAGGCTAGCAGGGAGCAGACTCAATAAGAAGATCTCAATGACATCAACATAAGGGTCAAAGGAATGAGCTGCTCTTCCACAAGAGTGCCCTGGCTATATATGTAAACCAAGTAGGCCCCAGTACATACTTTCACTAGGTGTATCAACTCTGCTGGTGCTTTGTATATTTGTTTGGAAGGGTGCCCCAGTTTTTATGGGGGGAAGGAATACTCTATTACTACTTTTCTTGGAATGCTATTTCATTAAATGTCTTTGCTTTGAACTAATTGTGCCTTCTGGCTGGCTGGTAAGTACTTTGGTGGGCCTTGTAAGCTATGGTTTTGAATATATAAACTCAGAATATCTTGAGTCTGGAATGACTTTTCTGAGGTTCCCACAGGAGAACAAGGTGCTCTCAGTGCCTCCATTTAGATAAGTCTGGATCCCTGACCCCGAATAGCTTCAGTTATGTAAAGTACTTTTTTTCCAGGCTCCAGAGAAGGCAATGAAGGAGAAATGATGAGTTAAATGACAGCCTTGCTTGGCCTCTAGTAGACAGGGAAGCTGGCGCTGTTTTAAGTGAAGTTTGTTTGTAAAACCCTTCACAGAATCTCAGAGTTGGAAGCTACTGCAGAGGCCACCAAATCCAACTGGTACCTAAGAACCCCTTTTGTGACATCCAACAAGTGGTTATCCTTTACTTGAAGACCTCCAGTGATGGGGAATCTATAGTCTCCTGAGGCTGCCCATTTTGTTTTGGGGAAATTTTTCATTCTACCCAGCTTAAATCTATCTCTGAAATTTCCACACATTGCTCATAAGCATTTAGCACAATGTCTGGCACATGGTAAGGGCTATATAAATGCTAGATGTTATTATTATTAACCTTACGACCAAGCAGAAAAAAAAATTGAATTTTTCTTTCCCATGATGGTCCTTTAAGTACCTGAAGACAACTATCATGCCCCACCCCAAATCTTTTCTTCTCCAGGCTAAATACACCCAGTTATTTCACCTGATCCTCATATAGCATATTATTAATACCTCTCACCATCCTATTCTCTCTGCCCTAGCCTCTAATTCATTATTGACCCTCCTAAAATGTGGTGCCCCAAACTCTATAGAGTATCCCAGATGTAGTTTGACCAAGGAAGACAACAGTGGGACCTATCACTCCCTATTCTTGAACACCAGGTCTCTCTTAATATAACTGAAGAACACATTAACTTTATTGGCTACCACATTACAATTGACTCATATCAAGCTTGTAGTCTACTAAAAACTCCAAATCTTTTTCAAATGAACTTCTGTCTAGCCATATGTTCCCTATCCTATACTGTTAAAATGATTGTTTGGAATCCAAATGTGACTTTACATTTATTCCTTAGTAGATTCAGTCCAACATCATCTCTGTTGGTATCTTTCAGGATTCTTTCATATTTGGCACTAGAGATGCATTGGCACCCACTGGCATGTATAATCTCTGGAATTAGCACAGCCATTTAAGTGGAGCTTCAGCACACTCATGGCTGCCTTTCATTATCCAAAGCCCCAATTTGAACTGAATCAAAATTCGCCTTATTGAATTTAGGTTTGCCCTTGCCTTGAGTTACCCCATACCTCTCAAATACCTTTGCTCCCCCAACCCCCTAAAACCAAAATACTTTCCATTTCCTCAGTATAGTGCATTTCTGCTGTCTAAACTAATCCACAATAAGGTGTGAATGACTGATACATTTTTTTCATCAATCCCTCCCCTCAGTTCCTATTTCCCTAAATATATTGTCTGCTAATCAATTCAAAAGGAATCTCTAATTTATGTTATATGAAACCACTTTAATTCCTAGTCCATAAGGCCTTGGGAGTGTGTGTGTGTGTGTGTGTGTGTGTGTGTGTGTGTGAGAGGGAGAGAAGAGAGAGAGAGAGAGAGAGAGAGAGAGAGAGAGAGAGAGAGAGAGAGAGAGAGAGAGAGAGAGAGAGAGAGATGGTGAGTGGGAAAGGGAAAATACAACATATAGGCCTCAGCCTCCTTCCTTTAGCTGAGATAGGAAAGGCCAGGTAGTTTTCCTCCTTCACCCTTGAAAGACCCCTCTCATTCTCACCCAGTAGAGTTAGAAGTAGTTCTACAGAGCAAAATGAGAATTTGTGGTCCTTAATTCCCATCTTCCTCCAGGAAGGCATAACTCTTTTGCCTGCTCAACCAGCTTCCTGAATGGGATCTGAATCAAGGATGCCAATTTTCTGCTTTCAATGGAAGAAGCCCAAATCCACATCATAGAGGAAGCTGCTTCCCTTTGTTAAGTCAAACATGTCACAGGATGCACCATGGACCCTAGGGCTCACTCCATTACAGCTCTAAATATTTGGGGCTTCAAATACTTTAGTCAAGGGCTTCTAAAATACTTCAGTTGTGGCCATATCCTACTGAAGAAACTGGAGTGACTGGATGCCTGGATCCCCCTGGACAAAGATTGGAGAGGTTAAGCAGACTTTAAAGATGATTCCAGCTCTGCCTGGTTTTTCTCATCTCAGCTCCCCAGCTGACTCCAGAAATGTTTAATTTGGTTATATAAAACAATAGTCATTCTTGTAAACTGTTTACCATTGCTCCTAATTACCCTGAAGAACAATAACAATTATTGTAACATTAGTATGTATCAGATTAACTTTACTATAAGTTTTTTTGTTTAAATGTGGAATTCCATTAATATCTCCTTAGTCTTCAAAATTTCATGCTATAGTGTTCACTAATACTATCCACTAACATATAACTATAACATATAACTATACACTAACACACTCTCTCTCTCTCCCTCTCTCAGCTCTCAATTTACCTATCTACCTATGGATAGATAAATCTATATGCATATATCATATATATTTCTTTTTTTTAGTGTACTAACAGAAGCTCAGTTTCTTACACAATCTTATTTAATTTTTTGTGTGAACCTAATCAAACACAAAGATTTCAACTGAACAATTAAATAAGTGTTTCAAAAATCAATTCAAACAAATCTCAAAAATAGATTATTCATTCAATACACATATATTAAGCACCTACTGTGTGTTAAGTACTGTGACAGCTATGTGATGTTATTTGTCCTAACTGGAGCTGAAGAGAAAGGGTTCTTATTATGGCTTCCTTTCAAATAACTAGAAAGTAACTAAGTATGAATTGATAATTAAAATATTAGAAGTCTCTTAGAAGGTATAGCTTCCTTCCTTTTCAACACCCAGCCAAAACGGGGTAGGCTCAGGACAACGTTGTCCCTGAGACTCACTTCCTGGTTATCTAGGGCAATAAAATGTCCTGGCCACATGGAGTCTGGACTGTCAGACATGGTGGATGCCAAAGACCAAATGAGTCACTATACCCTGATAATCTACTGACCAGACACATAGTATGTCCAGATGGATACAAAAGTGACCATACACAGAGTAGCTAAGTGCTAATGTATCCTTGTTGCATATTTTGTTGCATCAGGGCAAAGTAAACCTCCTTTGTTAGATGTTCAACACCTTGTGAGTGCCTCCTTCCAACCCATCGAAGCTAAACTAAGAGGGTGTTAGTGTTAGAGACACACATACCTAAAATTCTACAGTTCTCTATTACCCCAATTCCTTATTTTAGTTTCTGAAGTCCCTTAAAACAACAGCAATAATACAATAATACAACAGTAATAAAACAATAGTTAGCATTTATATAGTTCTAGTTTATAAAATATTTTACATACTGTATCCCTTTTTATGCCCACAACAATCGTGGGTAGTACATGCTATTATTATCACCATTTTACAGATGAGGAAATTGAGGCACAGTGAGGTTGAATGATTTGCCCATGATTACACAGCTACTAAGTGGCTGGGGCTAGATTTGAACTTAGTCCTTTCTGACTTCAAATTGGGGAACCAGTGAAGATTTCTGAGCAGGAGTCCCATACATAGATCTTCTTGTTAAGATAAATTACTTTGGTATCTATATAAAAGAATAATTAGAGGGATTAAATAGTGTTGAAACTAGAAAAAAATTTTGGGAATCTATCTATTGTAATCATCCAGGCTGGTAGGAATGATAGTTTACTGTTGAGGAGGAAAGAAGCTGTACCTTTTAAGAGACTTCTACTATTTTAATTATCAATTCATACTTTGTTACTTTCTAGTTATTTGAAAGGAGACCATAATAAAAATCCTTTCTCTTCAGCTCCAGTTAGGACAAATAACATCATATAGCTGTCACAGTACTCAGCACAGACAAAGGACTGGGTATATTACCCCATGATCTGAACCAAGCACGTCTTGATTATGAGATAACACTTCTGATTGAACTTGGGCAAAATATTTAAGCCATTTAAATTAAAATGAGAAACAAGAATGATGAGAGTAATGTTTTTTCAGGTAGGGAAGAAGTTTTGAGAATTAAGTATAATAACAGTATACAGTATTTGGATTTTAAAGCAATTTACTTTATGATTTTTCTCAAGAGATGGTGAACAAATTTATACCTTGATCACAAAGCATGCATGAAAAGGGAGAACATTGATGGAGGTGACCCTGATTTCTCAAAGGCTTACCCATGGTTGTCAAACTCTGCTAGGTCTTACCAAAGTGCCAATACTTTAATATTCCTTGAAGTATTTGAAATATTTTTTGAAATAATGCAGTCATGGGCCAATGAAAGAGCTGGCTATGATTCAAGCCACTCAATATTCCATCTTAAGCATATCTCTGCTAAGTGTTTCCTATTTTAAAAGCTACAGAAGTTAATTTTCTCCTCTCCGTATTATGCTTTTTAAAATCCCCTAAGCATATTTTTAAAATTAACTCTTCCTATGAATAGCATTTCTGTTTTGTGAGGAGGGAAGCAATAAAGTAGATATCATTTAGTTTAAAAAGAAGAGGGCAATGTTTATATGCAAATTCTATTGAGTTAGGTCCTGCTACTGAGGAGGAAGTAATATGCCATTTTCCCAGGGTAGATGAATACTTTCAAGGCACTCTAGTAGTTGAGCAGGATTAATCCTTTTTCTTTATTCATAAATTTAGAGCTGGAAAGGATCTCAGAGATCATTTAGTTCAGCCAGCCAGATTTATAGCTAAGGAAACTGAGGCTTAGATACTTTAAGTAATTTACCTAATGTTACCTATTTGATAAGTGACAGAGCCAAGATTGTAAACCAGGCTTGAAAGGTAAGGTGACTCCAACTAGCAATCTTTCCATTGCCCCATCCTCTTTTATTTATCCCTCTTTATCCTATCCTTACCATCTGAATGGTGTTTTTCTGAGAATATCCCAATGAGGTGCTACACCACCATTTTACAGATCAATAAATGGAAACTTAGTGAGGTAAGTAATGATGACTTGACCCCTGGTCATATTACACAGGTAGGGCTAGAAGTCATGATACTGAGAGATGGAATTTGATTTGTTAGGGCATACCATAGAGACCTATGACAAAGGAAGTGCTGAGGTATACCCATAAAAGCATATATGGAAGGTACATTACAGGCCATTCAGTTCAATCTTTTTTTTTAAAGTGAAAAAACTGGTGGATAGAGAGGTTAAATGACTTTCCTAAGGCCACACAGTCTGTAATAGAGGCAAGATTTGAACGTAGATATCTAACTCAAAAGCCAGTGCTCTGTACCTTCATGTAGTATAGTTTGCTTGGATCTACCAAAACTTGCCCTCCAAAGACATAGTCTTCAGGAACCCAGCACCATTTTTGTGACTGGATGAGTCATCACAGGAAGATTTTAGAAAAGGCAGAAATCCCAAAGAAGTTGATTAACTGAACTTCCAATGGAATTCTGCCAGGTCAGGCCAGCCCCAGCCCCTCTGGTAGGGAGGTGATGCATTCTACAAGTATCTATTAGTTTCTACTCTGTGCAATGAAGTGTGTCAGGCAAATGAGGCAGGCTTCCCAACTGCTCTTATCCAAAAAGTAGCTGATAAGAGTCCCCTGGGCTCTAGCTTTACTCCATAGACCCTATATGCTAAGGAAGAAAGAAAAAGGATAGCTACCATTACTGACCTTCACCTTGCTCATTGTATCTCATTATGCATGTGCTCCAATGAATCAAGCTGCCACAGCTGCCACAGGGTAAGACTTTGATGAGAGAAACTTTTACGTCAAATTTTTAAAAAAGGCTCAAAGAAACTGGGTCTTCCAACAAGCATTTCCTTTTGGAGGGATCAGTTTGTATGCATCAACATCATTAGAGCAGCAAAAGCTACATTGTTCCAATTGTCTTACTAAGTGGGGATAATGATGTTTCTCTCCAAGCTTTTCTGCCTTGGCTCACCAAAATAACAATCAATAGAAATGCTGCAAAGATGAAAGCAAACTATCACTAGTTACGGATCGTCAAAAAGGGGAAACCTTTTTTTTTTAAACGGCATTAAGGCAATTCTATTTGTTAAGAAAAGGCATCTTCCCCCTTCTTTTAAATTCTTTAAAAAAAATCAATTGGATAGGCTTAATTAGGATGTCAACTTTAATGTGGATACAAATTAAGGAGCTCCATTAGTGCTTGTCACTGTTCAAGGCACATGAACTTCAGAGAGATTTCTAAGGAGCCTGTCACATGCCATCCAGCTCCAATGACTCATCGTAGCAGCCAAGTAGCTGGCAGCAATCAGCACCATTTTTAAAAAGCCAAAAAGTGATTTGTTTAGCCAGTTATTTTTTTAATGGAGTCACATTTAGAAAATATTTAAGTCTTATAGTTTATAAGGTGTTAAGTTCAAATGGAAAAGAAACAAAAAGCAAACCAAAATACTAAATGGTTGTAAGTTTCCCTACCCTTCTCTCTTTTCCTGCTTGCAAATTTTTTTTATATAAAATCCATTTTCCTTAATTGACAAGGAAAAGAAGTTTTGAGCAAGTCTAAATGTTCTTTTTTTAATGACTGGATTGACTTTCAAAAAGAAATCTCTAACTGCACAGAATAATTGAAAAGCTTGGTGTATATGCCTACCCTTTGACTCAGTTATATTGTTACTAGTTCTATAGCCCAAATATATCAAAGAAAGGAAGATGAGCCACGTGTACAAAATTATGGAAGGCTGTTCTTTCTTGTGGCTGCAAAGAATTAGAAACTGAGAGGGTGCCCATCAATTATGGAATGACTGAATGAATTATGGTATGTGAATGTAATGGGAAACTATTATACTGTAAGGAATGATGAAGGGGATGGTTTTAGAGAAACCTGGGAAGATTTTTATGAATGGATACTGAAGTAAGCAGAACCAGGAGAACAATTTATATAATAACAATAATGTCGTGAAGATAGTCAACTTTGAAAGACTTAAAACTCATATCAACACAATGACCAATTCTAATCCCAGAGGACTCATGATGAATCCTGTTATCTACCTCCAGATAGAAAGGTGATGGATCCAGAGTGCAGGCTGAATCATATATGTATAGGCATGTGTATACACACACACACACACACACACACACACACACACACACACTTTTGGTTCAGTTGTTTCAGTCATGTCTGACTCTTCATGACCCCATTTGGGTTTTTCTTGGTAGAGATATGGGGAAATGATTTGCAATTTCCTTCTCCAGATTGTTTTACAAATGAGGAAACTGAGGCAAGCAGTGTTAAGTGATTTGCCCAGTGTCAACCAGTAATACAACTAGTAAGTGTCTGAAGCTGGATTTGAATTCAGGAAGATGAGTCTTCTTGAGTCCAGACCTGGTACTCTATCTATTGTACCACATAACTGCCCATATATATATACACACACATATACTTTGTAGTATATATAGGCATATGTATATATTAGTTTATATACATGTTATGTATTATGTATTTATAACATATATGTTTATACACAGGTATAATCTTGGAGAATAATCACTGTAAGCTTTACCTTAGAGTGATGATCACATGTTGCTAGCAGATCGCTAGAATGAATATATGCAAAGAGGTGAAGAGATTCTTAGAAAATCTGCCCTTTATGGTATTTCAGTCTAAAAAAAGTCAAAGTAGCTGAAATGCTGAAGGCATCAGTTGCTTCCAAATGCTCATGTTAAAAGGCCCACTAGGTTGGAAGAGGTTCCTACAATCAATCAACAGGCATTTATTAAGTGCCCACTGTATGACAGGCACCACTATTCTCTGAGGACATAAATGTGAGACATTCTCACCTATGTTCTGGGGATGGATGTAGGGAGTTGGACATATAACACCATCACCACAAGTCAATACAAGGTATTTACAACATAAACAGTGATTTACCATGGGAGTTCACTAACAATCTGGGGAATCAGGAGAGATTTACTGAATGAAGTAGCACTTGAGCTGGGTGTTGAAAGGACTCAGACGTTCCAAGAAGCAAAAGTGAGGGGAGGGAATCCTTTGCACCTGGAGAGACTAAGTGGAAGAGGAAACATGTTTATTCCATAGCATTGAGCAGCTAAATGATATGGGAGAAATCATAAGGAGTTATTCAGAAGGGCTACTGTTCTAGAGAAAGAGAGATGCTTTTATGGATTTTCTTGATATTTTAAGCTACAGCTTTGACTTTATTAAATTATGGGGGAAAGTAGTGATTCATGAAGGATGGAAAGTATGGAAGAGCTAAAATATGGAACTGACATAAGCTATATGTGGGTAACTGGAAGGTGATGAGAGTGCTTAGAGTAAGATATGCTGGAGGAAGGCCCATAAGATTTGCTTCTGAGCTCCTTAGTGCCCAAGGCAGCCTCAATTCCTCCCTAGAACTTCTATGTAAATGACTGTGCAAAGGAATTAATCTATGACTTTGAAAATCCAAATACATAAAGTGTCTTTTTAATAGCAGAATCAGAAACTTGGACTCAGTGAATGCTCCTGGAAATGGCAGTTCAGTAATCAGGTACCTAAACAATGAATGAGGCCAAACCAATTTCTTTAAATTTAAATTAAAGTGCAAATGACAGCCAGAGCTGAAGCCTTCTCACTCGCAACAGCTCTGACTGAGGATGTTCCAAGAGGATGCAAGGACAGGCTATTTTCCATCGGCTTATCTATCAGTTCTCTAATAATGATTTGGTTCTTGAGTTCTAAGAAGCTGATTGCACATCATAAATTCCTGGCATTTTAATGACTTTTGGCAGAGCGGGTGGGTCCTTGTTCTCTTGTGATAAATGTGTTAAAGTCATCCAAGCAGTAACTTCTGTGTTTCCCCAGTTGTTGGTGAAGCACTCGGTGCCACAGAGGCCTGGAGTAAGGGTGACGTGGGGTAAGGAGAAAGGGAAAAAGGAGGTGCCTATTTAACTCATACTACCAGCACCACAAAACATACAAACTGAATTAATCCATGTGTTAATTTGGTGGCATTGTGTGAAACAAGTTTTGCATGCATGCACACACACACACACACACACACACACACACACACGAAAATCTGTCCTTTAGGGTATCTTGGTTTAAAAAAAAAAGTCAAAGTAGCTGAAATGCTGAAGGCATCAGTTGCCTCCAAATACTCATGTTAACAGGCCCACTAGGTTGGAAGAGGTTCCTACAATCAATCAACAGGCATTTATTAAGTGGCCACTGTATGACAGGCACTGCTATTCTCTGAGGATATAAATGTAAAGGCATAAATGTCTTTATACATCCCCACTCTCTACTTCAGCCCCTCACCAGCTAGAACTTGTTTGGAAGATGATATCTGACTTCTTGAAGAAGAAAGGGGGCAAATAGAACTCCGAGATTTGGAGCTGAATGGGTTTGGATCTAAATCTGGATGTATTTATAGCTCCTTAAGAATCAGGAGCTTTTGCCTTCAAGATGCTGCAAACAAAAGGTGAGACGTCTAGAGAACATGAAAGGGAAGAGAAAGGGAATTAGTATTATTAAGCACCTAATATGTGTCAGGCACTGTGATAAGTGCTTTACAAATATTGTCTAATTTGATCCTATAACAACCCTGGGAGGTCGGTGCTACTTAATGACTCCCCCCACCCCCCATTTTACAGCTGAGGAAACTAAGACAATCAGAGGTTAAGTGATCTGCCCAGGGTCACACAGCTACTAAGTGTCTGAGGAGGGATTTGAACTCAGGTCTTCTTGACTCTAGGCCCAGTGAAGACTATTGATGGAATTTTGTCATTACTTAAAGCTATGGTTATATAGGGCCATGAATAACACTTGTCATCTGGATGATATAAGTTTATCTATGTAGAGTATATACACACACGGACACATACCCATCATTGAACACTACAGAAATCACTAAGCGTTTGACTGTTTTGTTAGTGTGTGTACAGCAGTTTACTCCCCAGGGCACCTAAAGTACTAAGTTCAAAGCCTGCATCTGCAGATACACTCACCCGATCCTCCTCGGCTCGAATATCTGGCATAGTACTCATGCAGAGGCTGACTGCAGTGATGGCCACAAAGGAGACAGAGATGCAGGCAAACATCTTCCCTGGAATCCCGGAGTGGGGATTTTCTACCATGTCCCTGAGCTGCCTCATGCACTGAGCCAGCCTACTGCCCTCCTGGAAGGCACAAGGTGGAGACTCATTCACCATCAGCTCAGTGTCATAGAACTGGGCCTCAGCAGCCTCTTCTTCTTTATGCCGGAGTCTCCTAAGGCAGCACCACTCGAGACAGTCCTCCTCAATCCCCCAGTAGGCCAGCTCATCCTGGAAGGAGAGGGCACACATCTCTCGAAGGAGCCTCAGTTTCCCTGCAGTAAGGAAATTCATAATGGTCTTGAAGGCACAAGGGTTGCGGTCGAAGAAGAATTCATTGCTGCTGACATCATAATCGTCACAGACGCTCATGATCTCATCATGGTTGTGACAGGACTTTAGCCGTTCCAGCCGGGTGAGAGGGCAGTTCTCAAGGGTAGTCCAAGGGAGTCTATACTTGATGCCGCCCACATTGATGATGATGTGCTGAGGCCAGTCCTCACAGTAAGTGGGGCAACAGGAGTCTTCTCCAGGATGTAAGAGCCTGGCTTTCTTGTAGAATAAGCCCTTCTTAGCCTGCACCTTGCATAGCTTCTCGAAGCCATTGTAAGAGTAGGGGGTGAAGTTGGGGTCGGGGTTCCCAGAGAGCAGAGCCATTTCCTGATACATTGGTTGTGATCATGGAGGTGTCCAGCCCTCTTTGAGGTGAAAAGCCTAGATCCAGAGAAGAACAAGAGAATGGATGGCTGTGGGGGACCAGTGTCTGCAAAAATAAAACAAAACACCACCACCAACAACAACAAAATGCAGTATTAGGGTAATGAAAAAATATTAAATGTTTGCTTGACAAATGGACTTCTCAATGACTATTTTCTCCTTCCCTTGCCTCCCAACATGCAGGTATTCCTAGTTTTGGGGAAAGATGGATGACCTAGGGACTGTAATTTTGCCCTACACTTTAATTACTCCTCTTTCTAACCTATTATTAAAGTTATTCAGTCACAGTAGTTAAGTCACTTTATCTCCCTTGGCAACTAGGTAGCTAAGTGGATAGAGCCCTGTGCCTGGACTCAGAAAGACCTGAGTTCAAATCCCCTCTCAGACATTTACTAGCTATGTGACCCTGGGCAAGTCACTTAATCTCTGTTTGCAATCAGTTTCCTCAACAGTAAAATAGGGATAATAATAGCACCTCACCTCACAGGATTGCTGTGAAGATGAAATGAGATAATCTTTGTAAAATGCTTAGCACAGTGCCTAGCACATAGTAGGAACTATATAAATAGTTCCCCTACTCCCTGCCTCGGGCCTCAGTTTCCTAACCAAACTGATGACTGAATAATCTATTAGATCCCTCCCAACTTCAACATTTTATAATTCTAAAATTCTAACTCCCAAATTTAATGGCATGGAAATAAATAACATAAAACTCTCATCTTGGCCAAGGAGTTTAACTCCATCAAACTTCCTACTAGAGTCACTTAAGCTGGGTAATTTAACTTCATTTCCCTTTGTTTCCTTTCCCCTGAGGAGCACAGGAATAGTCAGAAAGTTGACAATGGCACAAGTTAAGTAAACAATGAAAATAAGAAGTACAAATAGTAAAATAAAAAGCAAATAAAGAAAATAAAAGGTTAAAAAAACCAGAATCTATAAACTAGGAAATTTTATAGCTTAGTGAAAAGTTTCTCAAGGTCCACCACAACTATCCCAAACACTAAAAGAGGGATAAATTTCTTCAAAAGCTAATCAGTGACTCACCCTCTTTTTAATGTTTAGGGTAACTTTTTCAAGGCAAGAAAATTTAAATTTACTTGTAGCAAAGGTTACTTTTTTTAAAATGCGAAGTGTCTTAGGAAGTATTTCCAGTACTTTGGATAATAGTCAAATGTGTTATAATTAAGAATTGCTGTCAGTGTTTGGCTAAACACCACACCTAGGCCACAAGATAAAGTTGTGGCATTGAAGAGTGATGACTATGAAAACACACACACAACACACACACACACACACACACACACACACTCTATTAGCTCTGCAAAAATAAAGCCAGAAATATATTCAAATCCGTTCCTAAAGGGAGTTCTGTTGCTAGTACAAATGATTGTTTCTGATGAATTTTTCCTAGCATTCATTAGACTTTTGTGATGCCTATGCTGATAGACAGATGTCCTGCTATGAATCACAGGGAAGGATCTGCAATGATGAAAACTTCCTTGGTGCTCACATACCACCCACTTACTAAGCTTTGTGGCACATTTGGCTCTTTGACTAAGGGATGCCTCTTCAGGAGTAGCTGTCTGTTAAAAGGTAAAGCTTGGAATAGGTTTCTTAGGATACATTTTTACTGAACTAACTTCAGTTTATTTTAGGAAATAAAATGAGACAAGCAGAAGGTAGAAATACTATGTTTATCTTTAATGAATGTATACTTCTAGCACACTCAGCCCGGCATCTCAGACTTGTTAAATACTTTTAGCTTAGTCAACACACTTTAAAAAGGCTGTTTCAGATGACATGTTAATGAGACTAATTCACTCTGCTGCAGTTCGGAATCTTCCCATTTTAACTTTTATAGCCAGGGAATAAACATAACAAGCTAATTTGCTAGTGCTGAAACATTCCCTTTTAGTATACTATGTCGGTAGTTAGGAAATGATGTCACTGAGACAAAGCTATAGCAGCTTATTAGCAATATCACATGATAGGCCGTTTGTTCTTCAGTGCCCACTGGAGTGGTTTGTCCTTCCACAGTAGCAGACAGATCCTTTCTGCCTCCTAATTTATTTCCTACAGTAATTCTCTAGAAATAATTTCCACTTCTTCAACCAAACCTGGTCCAACTGGTGAAAACCACTAGAATTTCATCAACATCCTTATGTACCTTTGATGGAGCTATGAATTAGTCCAGCTATTCTGGAAAGCTGCTTGGAACTATGCCCCCAAAGTATATAACTTTGACCCAAAAATACCACTCCAATATAGCTCCAAAGAGATAGAGGAAAGAAGAAAAGAATCCACATATATGAAATTATTTAGAACAGCTCTTTTTGTAGTGGCAAGGAAATGGAAACTAAGGGATGCCCATCTACTGGAGAATAGCTGAAAAAATTATGGTATATGAATGTAATGAAATACTGACAAAAGAGATTATTTTAGAGAAACCTGGAAAAACTTGTATGAACTGATACATAGTGAAGTGAGTGGAACCAGGAAAACAATTTATATAATTATTGTTATTCAGTCATTTTTCAATTGTATCTGATTCTTCATGACTCCATTTGGGGTGTTCTTGGCAAAGATACTGGAGTGGTTTTCCATTTCCTTCTCCAGCTCATTTTACAGAAGATGAAACTGAGGCAAACAGAGTTAACTGACTTGCCCTAGGTCACAGAGTTAGAAAGTGTTTCAGGCCAGATTTGAATTTGGGAATATTAATCTTCCTGTTCATCTGTACAATAGCTGCCCATCAATACAATACCAATAACATTATAAAGAAAAAAAAACTTTGAGGGACTTAAGAACTCTGATGCTATGACCAATCACCATTTTATTTTTTTCCAGTTAATAGTATTTTATTTTTTTCAATTACATGTAAAGATAGTTCCCAACATTCACCGTTAAAAGATTTTGAGTTCCAAATTTTTTGCTCCTCCCTTCCATCTCCCCTGCCCAAGATGGCATACAATCTGATATAGGTTATACATGTACACATTAAATATATTCCCATATTAGTCATGTTGTAAAAGAGGAATCAGAATAAAAGGGAAAGACCATGAGAAAGAAAGAAAAAACAAAAAAAGAGAAAATAGTATGTTTCGATCTGAATTCAGACTCCATAGTTATTTTCTCTGGATGTGGATAGCATTTTCCATCATGAGGCTTTTGAAGTTGTCTTAGAGCCTTGTATTGCTGAGAAGAGCTAAGACAAGTCTACCAAAGTTGGTCATCACACAATGTTGCTGTTACTGCGTATTACATTCTCCTGGCTCTGCTCACTTCACTCAGCAGGAGTTCATGTAAGTCTTTCCAGGTTTTTCTGAAATCTGCCTGCTCATTATTTCTTATAGAACAATAGTGTTCCTTTACATTCATATACCACAACTCATTCAGCCATTCCCCAGTTAATGGGCATCCCCTCAATTTCCAATTCTTTGCCAGCACAAAAAGAGCTGGTATAAACATTTTTGTACATATGGGTCCTTTTCCCTTTTTCATGATCTCTTTGGGATGCAGACCTAGTAGTAGTATTGCTGGATCAAAGAGTATGTACAGTTTTATAGCCCTTTGAGCATACTTTCAAATTGCTCTCCAGAATGGTTGGATCAGTTCACCACTCCACCAACAATGCATTAGTGTTCCAATTTTCCCACATCTTCTCTAACATTTATCATTTTCCTTTTTTTGTTATTTTAGCCAATCTGATGGATGTGATGTGGTACCTAAGAATTGTTTTAATTTGTATTTCTCTAATCAATAGTGATTTAGAGCACTTTTTTCATATGACTATAGACAGTGTTAATTTCTTCATCTAAAAACTGCCTGTTCATACCCTTTGGCCATTTATCAATTGGGGAATGACTTGTATTCTTATAAATTTGACTCAGTTCTCTCTATATTTTAGAAATGAGGCCTTTATCAGAGACACTGGCTATAAAAATTCTCAGATTTCTGCTTCCCTTTTTGGTTGAATTGGCTTTGCACAAAACCTTTTCAATTTCATGTAATCAAAATTATCCATTTTGCATTTCATAATGTTCTCTATGTCTTGTTTGGTCACAAATTCTTCTCTTCTCCATAGATCTGACAGTAAACTATTCCTTGCTCTTTATGTCTCAATCATGTACCTATTTTGACCAAACATCATCTTAGGAAACTGATGAGAAAATATGCTACTCACATCCTGACAGAGGGGTGATGGACTCAAGATGCAAAATGAGACCAACAGTTTTGGACATGGCCAATGGGGGAATTTGTTTTACTTGACTGTATATCTGTTACATGGGTTTTGTTTTTCTTTTTTCTCTAGTGGGTGAGACTGAGAAAGAAAGAAAATAAATACTTGTTTGTTTAAAAAAAATTTAAAAGATTCCATTGCCATATACTTTCAGAATCTTAGCAGTAAAGAGGAAGAAAGATGAAAAAAAAGTACAAATAGGTTACTACCTAGAATCAGAGAAATTAGTAGGCAGATGAAAGCACCAAAAAACACACACACATACATATGCATTAGAGACAGTGTGGTGTTGTGTTGAGGAAATTTGCTTTGGAGTACAGAAGACAGGCATTCAAGTCCTGCCTCCAACATGTACTAGTTCTGTGACTACAGGCAAGTTATTTAACTTTTCAGACAACTTTCTAAGCCTTTAAGTTATAGATGATTATACAGTTACAGTATGTTTATATACACATACATAAATGATAAGATAGCTATATATAATGTGTTTATATATATACACATGATAAGTTATATATATATAGTGCATGCATATATGTGTATACATATATATACATACATGTGTATGTGTACATGTATGTGTGTATATGTATACACACATATATACACATATAAACACACATCTTTTGTATATATGTATGCATAGAGAGAGTTTCCACACTGGGGCTTCCCTGCATTAATGAAATCACAAGTCTAGACCAAAAACATATGCACACACATATTTTAAATGGTGATGGACTTAACCTATGATATTTTAAAATACATAACAAAGTGATAATAATCAAATCAAATCATATAGGCAGAAAAAATTACTAGTGGAACAGATATATATCCAAACCATTAAAAGAGCTTAATAAATGAAAAAAATAGAAGTAACATATTAAAGGGGAAATAAATCAGTATTTGATAATTTTGGGGGGAAACAACTAAAGGAAGAAGAATTAATTTGGATCTATTTCTCATGCCATACACTGTAATAAATTGTGGCTGGATCAAGGAGTTAACATTTTCAAAAAATCTATTTTAAAAACTAGGAGAAATGTGATAGCACCCCTCTTCCTATTAGGGAGGAAATAAATTTCTGACTAAGGAAAATGATTTTTTAACAAAGATATTATAGACATATTTGAAAAGATTAAAATAAACTTTTTACACAATGAAATACACTAAAATATAAAAAGGAAACCAACTGAAAAATATATGACAAACATAATTAATGAGTTTATTATTCAAAATGGATAAAGAATTTATATAAAGACAGATGGTCAACATCCAGATTCTAGATGATCCAATGGTTTATATGTGAGATAGCAGAAAGAGAACTGGATTTGAAATCAGAGGATCTGGGTTAGTCTGATTCTACTCAACTTTCTAACTATGTTACCTTAGGTAAGTCATTGTATCTGCCTCAGATTCAGTTTTCTCATCTATTAAATGATGAGGTTGGGTTAAATAATATCTCAGGGGACATTTAGTTCTAAATCCTGTGATCCCAGAGACAGAAAGTAAGTCATCACATGCAGAAAAAACTACATGACCAGTAGCAATTAAAAAAAAAACCTTTTAAGGTACCATTTACACTTATTAAATCGGAAAGAATAAAACTGACAAAAATGCAGAGTTGGCTAAGCTGAGAAGAAAAAGATGTATTTGGATATTGCTATTGATACTGGAAATTATCTTAATCTTTCTGGATGGTAATATTGGGAAGAGCTACATTCAGACCTTTTGACCTAGTAATTATGCTTCTGGGATTATATCTCCAGGAAATAACTCCAAAGGAAAAATAAGTGATTTGTACTCATAAATTCATAGCACTACCATGAAAAATATCCAAACATTGTAAACCGCTCAAGTGCCCATAATAGGAAGATGATTAAGCCAACAATGGTATGTTGATGTCCATGATAACTAAATAAAATGACAAAAATCTGCACTGCACAGAACCTTCAGGGATGTGCATTGGAAGAAAAATTTAAGTAGAAATATGCAATATAAACCAAAAGTACATTAAATGAAAAAAAGTAGAACACAAAATAATACATACTAATAGAGTAATTACACATATAGAAAATATGTAGGAAAATAATTCAGAGTCATTCTGATTAGTTCCTCCCCACCCCACCCCCCAATGGAATTAATTCCTAATGTGAAAAAAATCACTAGCTGAGCTCTGAGTTAATGCAAGGATTGGGGTGGGATATGGAGGAAAAGGAGGAAGTATAAAGGAGGGATGAAGACATGGATATTACAGCCATTTTTGATGTGGTGGAGAGGTAGTAGAAAGAGTACTAGAAATCTTTAGTTAGTACTAGTATTGACTTTGAGTTAGAAGACACCAGGGTTAAAATACGACTTCTGACATTTAATAGCTTTGTGATAATGGGCAAGACATTAATTGCCTCTGGGTCTTAGCTTCCTCACAAGTATAATTTAACAACAACAATAATAGCTAGCATTTATTTAATGATTTAAGGTTTGCTAAGAACTTTTAACAGATGAGGAAACTGAGGCTAAGAGATTATGCTACTTATCTGAGGCAAGTTTCAAACTCTGGTCTTCTTCACTTCAAGTATAGAACTTTAGCCACTGTACCATCTAGTTGCCTGTAAAATGGGGTTAATCACACCTCATAGAGGTTCTGCTGTGAGAATCAAATGAGCCAATGTGTAGAAAATGCTTTGCAAAACAAATATATAAATAGAATTTATTATTATGCAATTTTTTCTACTGGGTCCCTGGAATGCAGTTGTTTGCAGTGGGGCCTTTGGTATACACTGTATGCACACAACCACTAGATTACATTTTAGGATATTGGATACGGGAACATAGTAGGAGATACTTATTTTTAGGGCAAAATATAGCCCTTAAGGTCAGTACTTTGGATTCTTTCATGTTCGAAGATTTATGCTCTTCCTATTGCCATGTAATATTGTCCCTACTAAAACCTAGAACTTAAATAGCCTCAGGAGACACATTTCAGATGCAAGCAAAAGGTGGGAAGCAGGTGGGCCAATCTCTGAGGCCTGTGGAAGAAAAGAAAGGGGATGACATGGAGATGATCATGAGGGAGAAGTGTCTCTGGGTGGTTACAGTGGTAGGAGGTCTTCCTTGAATTTTCCTTATCCTTCAACCCTATGAAACACTTTCTCTCAGTCATTTCACTCCTTGCTCAGTTCCCATTGCTATCCTTCAGTCTATTATTCCTCTTTCTCACAAAGCACTTGTTCCAGACTATAGCAGTCACCATTAGTAGTTTGGAGCTGAGTGAATTCTAGTTTCTACTTTCTCAGTAAGTGGAGAGAGAAATTAAGGAAGAAAGGAAGGAAGGCAAGAGAGAAAGAAAGAAAGAAAGAAAGAAAGAAAGAAAGAAAGAAAGAAAGAAAGAAAGAAAGAAAGAAAGAAAGAAAGAAAGAAAGAAAGAAAGAAAGAAAGGAAGAAGGAAAGAAAGGGAAGGAAGAAGGAAAGAAAGGGAAGGAAGAAGGAAAGAAAGGGAAGGAAAGAAGGAAGGAGGTAAAGGTGGGAGGGAGAAAGAGTGGAAATGGAGGGAGAGGGAAAGGAGGGAGGGATGAAAGGAACAAAGGAGAGAGGGAAAGTAATAGGGAGGGAAGAAGGAAAGAAGCAGCATTTATTAAATGCTATGTGCTAGATGCTATACTAAGCACTGTACAATTATTAGCTCGTTTGATCTTCAAAAAACTCATACTAATATACTAACCCAAACTAAGATAATCCCTATTTTACCGATGAGGAACCTGAGACAAATAGACATTAAGTGCTCAGGGTCACACAACTAGTAACTGACTGACACCAGGTTTGAATTCGTGTCTTCCTGACTCCAGGCCCTGCACTTAAACTACTATGCCAGCAAGCTGTCCCAAACAATGGAAACTAAGCGAGTGCCTATCAGTTGGAAAGCGGCTGAACAAATTATGAGATATTTATGTAATGGAATACTATCGTGCCATAAGAAATGACAAAGGAGGGGGCAGCTAGGTGGCACAGTGGATAGAGCACTGGCCTTGAAGTCAGGAGGACCTGAGTTCAAATACGGCCTCAGACCAAACACTTGACACTTACTAGCTGTGTGACCCTGGGCAAGTCACTGAACCTCAATTACCAAAAAAAAAAAAGAAAAAGAAAAAAAAAGATAAGAAATGACAAAGGAAATGGATTTAGAAAAACCTGGGGAGATTTGGAGGAAATGAAACAGAGTGAAGTGAGTACAACCCAAACCAATGACTACAACACAGTAAAGAAAAACATCTTCAAAAGACCTAAAAGCTCTGATTAATGCAGTGACCACCCACAACTCCAGAAAACTAATGAAAAAGGATGCTTTCAACCTCTTACTAGAGGTGCAGAGGAGTAAAGCATACATTTTCAGACATGGCCAATGTGAGAATTTATTTTGCTTGACTATGTTTATTACAAGGAAGACTTTTGGGGGACCAGGAGTGGGAAAAGAAATAGGGAAACTAGGTAAAGCATAGTGTCTTGCACACAGTAAGTACTGTATAAGTGCTTATTCCTTTCCATTCCCCTTTGTTATAAGAACATATGCATATACATTATTTGCTTCATAGCGTTGTCATGAAGAATGCAATTTGTAATATTTATTTAAATTGTCCATGTGAAATAAAATATATTTTGTGTTTACTGCTTATAAAACACTTTCTCACAACTACCCTATGAGGGAAGAAGTATCAGCAATGTTCCCATCTTATAGATGTGGAAATTGAGGCAATTGATTTGCCCATAGACAGTAAATGTCAGATTAATGATTTGAATCAAGGACTTCTGGCTTCAAGTCCAGTACTCTTTTTATGCAGTCTTCTCTGAGCTGGTGGCATCAAAGATACAACAATGTTTTAATCATCTAGGAGAAGGAAATGTGCTCAAAGGCACCTTGCATACATTAAAAAACCCAAACTGGATAATAAAATATATATGGTTTTTCTTATTTTTGGAGGAAACACATAAATAAATGATGGCAAACTCAAAGATACTCCTGTAAGTATTATAGTCCTTGGGAGTTTAAAACTTACTAGTAGACACAAAATAAGCAGTATGTTCAATTTTTGTCATACTATTTTAACACTGAATTACTCAGAAGATTTGATAATTGAGGTTCAACTAATTGAAGTTTGACTTCATTTATAACAGAAGGCCACAAGTCTTGAGTCTCTTCTTCCTAGAGGGCAAATCCTCAGAAGTAAGAGAACACACCCACTTCTTTCCTCTTGTAGCCATGTGGAAACTTCCTACTGCCTATTTCCTAGTTGGCCATACCACTAAGATCCCTGGAGCACCTGAACCCATTTATTTATAAACCTCTGATTACTGGAGGCAGCACCAGTGTCATACTCCAAGCAGGCTCAGGGAAAATAAACCAGCTTGGAATGTGTGAAGAAACAAATTAAAGAGAAAGTCTCTTGAGGAACTGTGGGAGGTAACACACTTTGGAAGTGTGCGTGGAGAGTGTGTATAGGACTCTAGGTCCTATTATCCAGGTGAAAGGGAAAGAAAATGAAAAGGAGCAAAAAGACAATGGGTTTTTTAAAGGCTAGAAAATGAGTTTGTAGTTAATTATTTCAGAGCTGAATTGACCGTTTTGTAGTCAAAATCAAATAAAACATTAACTGGAACTGACCAAAAATTTCTTTAGTAGATCGTTATTTATGAATTTCACCAAAATGAGGGAATGGATTTTTTTCCTCCATAAAATATATATATTTTTTTCTTTTGGGAGAAAGCTCTTTCTCTGTGAAAGGGGAAAACCAATCCTGAGATTTCTGTTTAGATGAACTGAGTTCTAAGCCTTAAAAAAAAAAAAAGAGTCCTTCATTCCAGTTGGCAAAAAAAAAAATTGCATTTCCTCAGGGTATTGTTGTATATGTTCACAAATGCTGAATACTTGTAGGATGGTTGGATTTATGTAATAAATTCAATAAGCAGTTAGCTGATCAGTAAGCCTGCTGTAAGTAGTAACATACCAATATCCACTGTTGACATAATGAGAATGTGTCATCAGTAGAGTTTGATTTAAGCATGTGATCTTTTGTTGCTCACTGCTGATAAGAAGCTATTTAGTGGCACTAGTTTGGTATCAGGGCAGCTAGGTGGTGAAGTGGATAGAACACTGTGCTTGGAATCAGGAAGACTCATCTTTCCTCAATTACTAACTGTGTGACCCTGAGAAAGTCACAGCTCCTCATATGTAAAATGAGAAAGAAAAGGCAAAGCATTGTAGCATATTTGCCAAGAAAACCCCTAAATGGGATCACAAAGAATAGGGACATGACCCAACAACAACTTGGTATCGGGTATTTTTCTTTAATACTAACTTTCCATGGAAGGAATCACGAGAGTCATTTTGGATTCTTTTGTGTTCAAGATCATTAGTCACCTTTCCCCATCATCCTGCCCAAGTTCATAGGTAGAAAGCAATATGGTTACAATAAAATACTTATTTCCATCAAATTCTTGACAATGTGATTAAGAGATTATGTGCTTCAGCTCAATTGAATTAGTACTAGACCATCTCACTTTTCAGTAACTCCAATAACATTAACCAAATTAATTAAAAAACTTAGCACTGTTACCTAAAAACTACAACACCACCAGACCACTCACTGAAAACAGGTTTTATTTAGTTCAAAGCCTATAGTGAGGCTGCTTCTACACTCACCTTGAGGTTGTTTGTGCCACATTCTACCCAGTTTTGATTGGCACATCATTGTATGGTGTGCTGCCCAGATGCCAGGATTCAGTGGTAACTGTTGAACTTTGAATTACTGATGAATATCTGTGGCTTTCTGCAGTTTCTTGATATGGCCAGTATGGAACATGTTGGTCTTGGGGCTTATCAGTTCATGCACAAGTAGGGGCTTAAGAAATAGCATTTCCTGATGACAATGATAATGTTGTCCCAGTTTTACAAAGTAGCCTCTAATCTCCCACCTGTCTCTCAGGTTCCTTCCAGCTCAAAAGATTCTTGTGGGTATGCTTCAAAGAGCACAATCAACCAGGAGAGCAGAAGGCTTCATAAAGATGGAGTGGATATGGGTATCTCTGAAAACCCAACATCATTTTGGGGGAACTGTAGGGGTAAAGAAAAAGCTTTTAAAGTCCCTCAAGACCTCCTCAAAAATCTCAGCAGCATCTATCTGAAATGATTGACTGTAAGGCTGACTTCATCAAAAGTCTATAAAATATTCATTCAACCAGTATTTATTCAAGTACAGTACATACCATTCTTTGATCACAAAGTATCCTAGGCATTTTGAGAGACAGAGTCTATACTCCTGAATCTTGGCTGGCCTTTTTTGAAAAAAACTAGTTCCTTATCCTTTGATCCATAGGGAGAAGAGAGGAAAGCTTCACAAAATCTCATCCATGATGTCAGAAAGCATGTTATTTTGTGTTGTTGTTGAGTCCTTCCATGGAAAGCTAGGCATTAAAGAAAAATACCTGATACCAAGTTGTTGCTGGGTCAGTTCAGTCCTGTCCAACTCTTCATGACCCCATTTTGGAGTTTTCTTGGCAAAGATACAGGAGTGGTCTGCCATTTCCTTGTCCAGCTTATTTTACAGATAAGGAAACTGAGTCAGGCAGGATTAAGTGACTTGCCTAAGGTCATGTAGCTAGTAAGTGTCTGAGGCTGGATTTGAACTCATGAAGATGAATCTTCCTGATTCCAGAACACTGATTCTATCCACCACATCGTCTACCTGCCCATAAAGTATATTAAGACCCCCACCAAAAGAATTACTATTTTATCAGGAATCCCTCACAAATGGTGATAAGGATAGAGTCATATTCACACTTTAGGGACATTGTGCCTGAGAGTTGCTACATCAGTTAATCCATCAGTCAACAAGACATTATTATGGTCTACTAAGTTCCAGGCATTGTGCTAAGCACTGATGATACAAAGAAAGGTAAAAGCAGTCCCCTGCTGTCAAGAAGCTTATAATTTAATGGGAGAGACAATATGCAAACAACTATGTAATTGGAGAAAAACAACAGAGAAAAGACACTGGCTATTGGGAAAAGTTTCTTGCAGAAGGTGAGATTTTAGCCAGGACTTGAAGGAAGTTAGGCAAATTAAGAGACATAAATGTGAAGGAAGAGAGTTCCATTCATGGGGGATGGCAAGTGAAAATGGCTGAAATTGGGAGGTGGAATGTCTAGTGTAAGGAGAAGGAAGGAGGCCAATATCACTCATTTACAGAGTTGGGGGAGAGTAGTGTAAGGAACAAGAAGACGGAAAGATAGGAAGGGCCAAGTCATAGAAGTCTTTAAAAGCCAAACAGAATTTTACATTTGATCCTGGAGGCAATAGTTATAAGAAGAGATTCAATTAATTAATTAATTAATTGATTGATGAGAGATTAAATTTCTTTACACATTCCACTCCACCATTGGTCATTCAAGTTCCATAATATGGTTTAGATATTCTATCCACACCTGCTTCCACAACAGGGCCTTTGGCCCAAGTCAGTTAAGGCCCCACTTCGTTGATCCTCTAAACTTGATTTCAAGTAGCCTCTGATTTTTTAGAGCTGTGGTTGTGTTCAGTTTTCCCTGTGACTTTAAGATTCAGATAGATGTCATAACCTGGCACCTTCCTCAGTATCACTTATCAGTTGTACTTACTATTAAATCACAGGATGACATTAAATGACCAACAATGAATTGAGGTAGTGGTACTTCCAACAGTGAAGTGAGGTTTTTATTGTAACAGCCTGGCAAGACTGTACCTGAGCAGAAAATGAATGATGGAGGATGCCTAGGTAGTAGTTGCACAGTAACACAAAGTAACACCATCTAGAAGAAATACTAGGAAACACAAAAGCACAACTTTAAACTCCACAATAACTTGGGGAAGCAATGTGATATAGTTTATAAAGACCCACATTTTAATCCTATCTCTGCCATTAGCTAGAGGTACCACCTTGGACAGGTAACTTAACTCTCCCAAACCTCAGTCTTCCCACTGATAAGTTAAGGGAGTTGGAGTAGATGAGATCTAAGTTCGCCTTTCACTGTAGCAGTCTAGATTCTATAATAACTCCAGGAGACAACATCAACAGACAGTATGACATGAAGTAAAGCAAAAATTGTAAGTTCTATTACTCTGATGACTGAAATTATGCCAGAGGAGGTTAACAAAAGCATTTCTGATCTGATCAATATCTGGCTACACCACTTATTAACCATTTGACCTTAGGCAAGTCAGCTAAAGTGTAGCTAAGTGGCACAGTGTATAAAGTGTCGGGCCTGGAGTCGGGAAGACTCAACTTTCTGAGTTCAATTTCGGCCTCAGACACTTACTATCTGTGTGACCCTGGGCAAGTCCCTTAACCCTGTTTGCCTCAGTTTTCTCAACTGTAATATGAGCTGGGGAAGGAAATGTCAAACCACTCCACTATCTTTGCCAAGATAACCCCAAAGGGGGTCACCAAGAGTTGGACATGACTAATAGGACTCAATAACAACAATAAAAAGGTAATTAACTCCTCTGAGCCACACTTTCCTTATCTCTCTGCAGGCATATGACAGCATGCATACATAAATATTACAAATACTCGACCAGCACACCTCCTAGGACATATGCTCCATGGAGGAAGGGACCAAATCTTACTTAAATGTTGTTTATCACCCAACCCCCAGCCTATTGTGCTCTCACACAATAGGGATTTAATAAAGGATTGCTGGAGC
Source organism: Phascolarctos cinereus (assembly GCF_003287225.1). Taxonomy (NCBI): domain Eukaryota; kingdom Metazoa; phylum Chordata; class Mammalia; order Diprotodontia; family Phascolarctidae; genus Phascolarctos; species Phascolarctos cinereus. The sequence continues at coordinate 545,687,353 of NW_027555847.1, read as the reverse complement.
AAACACACGTGATAGTCTGAGTGGCAGACTAAGAAAAGGGCCTTGATTTTGGGATTGACTTCGTCTTGAAGGAAGGATAAGCCTCCTCCCTTCATGTACCATGCCCATAAGGTAGGAAATATTTTTATACCATGCTGCAAATAAACACAAACATTGTTTCAGTAATTAACATTTAAATATCATATGTAAAATGAAATGCAATTTGCAAGTGAACTGGTTGTTGTGACATGATTTGAAATATGAGACATAAAACATAGATTAGGTTGAATGTAAACTGCATCCTAGGGAGTTGGAAGAGTTCAAACAAAGCATCTTTCTGCACTGCTGGAGATTAACGATATGTCATTGTAACCAACAACATCTACATAATTCTTTTTTTAAGGGCATGACATTCATGTACAGCAAAACAATGCTTACCTTGAAATAATGCCACTAAGAGGAAGCCTCGCTTGGTTCCAATTAAATGTCATGATTCACACTCACTCCTGATCTCAGCCCCCCACCAGGAATGTATATAGAACAGCTAAAGAGCATACATCACACATTTCAACACATTAATCTGCTCAAAAGAGGGGGCATATTTCCCTGTCCTTTAAAATCCCTGGGGCTCTTGCCTCTCCTAACTTCGTAGGGACATAAAATTAGCAGGGAAAAGATACATGTTTGTGTAGGCCTTTACTGCTTAACAATTTCTTAGGGGAAAAATTATTGCAGTTAAATAAGTTCAGGGAGATAATTCTGTTTAATAACCCAAAATAATAAGGTACAATAGATGGAACGAAGCCAAGTTTCTGTTAGTGTCAATGAAGCTAGTCTCAGGAATCCTCAAGATTTGTTTTATTTTTCCCCCTCTAACACTTATAGTCTTTGCTGTTTGTGACATAAATATCCTTACTTTTGGTAAAAATGGTATGACTATTATCTAATAGTGATGGGATATTCTATTTCAACTAAGAAGGCTAAACCATACAGCTCTGAACACACAACTACTCCTTATTAAACTTTTCATATGTTTGCAGAGACAACCTTAAAAGAACACAGCAATATTGACACTAAATCTTTCTTCAATAGTGTTATATTTTAAAGGTATTTTTCAGACTCTTGTGCTACTCATTTCAGTCTTGGATTGCTAGATGTTCTATTTCAAATGATTGCATTGTTCTGTAGGACCATTTTTAACGAATATTTCAGGTAAATATAGGCAAGTATACCATGCCACCAACACAATTATAATCACATCACTGGTCAATCATTTTTCAGTTGTGTCTGACTCTTTATGACCTCATTTGGGGTTTTCTTGTCAGATACTGGAGTGGTTTGCCATTTTCTTCTCTAGCCAATTTTACAGGTGAGGAACTGAGGCAAACAGGGCTAAGTGACTTGCCCAGGGTCACACAGCTAGTAAGTGTCTGAGGCAATTTGAACTCAGGAAGATGAGTCTTCCTGACTCCAGGCCCAACTCTCTATCCACTGCCCTTATAATCACATTAATTCATGTTAATTGAGTTAAAGGCTCTTTGAATTGTTGAAAATCCCAAATTATAGGAACTTTTTACATAAATGTAGTTTTATTATTTTCAAGTATAGATAAAATATGATTATAAGATAATAAGAGATAATGTAGAACAGCATAATGTTGTCAAACTCAAAAAGAAATGGGGCCCACTAAACCATATGTAGGGATTCCTGTGGGCTGCATACTAACTTAGAAAGCCATATATTAATATTATCTATGTTTTAATGTATTTTTATTTATTGTATTAAATATTTCCTAATTACATTCTAATCTGGTTCAGGCTGTATTCAGGAGTGTAACAGTTGTGTGTTTTAGACCTCTGGCAAAGTGGATTGAAGGGCAGGTAGGTGGTGTAGTGGATACAGCACAGGTCCTGGAGTCAGGAAGACCTGAGTCCCAATCTGGCCTCAGCCACTTGGTGGCTGTGCGACCCTGGGCAAGTCACTTAACCCTGTTTGGCTCAGTTTCCTCACGTGTAAAAATGAGCTGGAGAAGGAAACGGCAAACTACTCTAGCATCTTTGCCAAGAAAACCCCAAATGGGGTCATGAAAAGTCATACACAACTGAAACAACTGGCCGACAAAAATAGTGGACTGCGAGCTGGTTTCAGAGTAAGAAAGACCTAAGTTTGTGTCCTGTCTCTTGATTCATACTAGCTTATACTTTTAACTTAACCTCTAAGTGCCCCAAGCAACTCTCTAATACTATGATTCAGAGAAGGTTCTGTATTGCTTTGGTATAAAATTGGGAGTTCCATACCTCATGAAATGATAGGTTCAGGCCAAAAAAAAAAAGTCAAAATTATACTAGAATTTATGCATCCAGATGACTGTTGCTCTTCCAAATAGTTCTTTTGGAAGTCTACATAACTTATTCTAAGGATGTCATTGCTTAAAATTTTCTTTGAAACTTCCCTAGTTGTCCCAGACACTTATTTGAGAAGAATTGTCTTTAAAGGCAGTTTTTGAGCCACACAAGGAAATCAATCTCATTGCCTTTTGGAAATCTGAAACTGGATATTTCATAGGCATCAGTTATGTCCAAAGCAGAACTCATTAGTTTTGTTCCCAAACCCTCACCTCTTCCAAATATCATCCTCCCAGTCACATAGACTTGAAACTTGGGTGTCACCTTAGCTGACTGGGACTCCTTACCTTCCTTTATCCCACACATAATCTGTTGCCTAATCTTGTCATTTCTACCTTTGAAACATTTCTCTTTTATGTCCCCTTCTCTCCACCCAGACAGTCACAAACTTAGTTAAGAATCCCATCACCTCTTGTCTGGACAACTGCCATACTCTTCTAACTAGTCTCAAGCCTGTCTCTATTCCAATCTTTCCTTCACTGAGTTGTGAGGATAATTTTCTCTAAAATGTCAATCTGGTCATGTTACCCCCCTGTTAAATGAACTCTAGTAGCTTCCTACTATTTCCAGGATCAAACAGAAACATTTAAAAATTCTTCAAAAACGTGCTACCCACCTCCTGACAGAGAGGTGATGCAGTGCAGATTGAAGAATTTGGGAAGTGTGTGGGGAGAACGTGGCCAATGAGGGGATTGGCTTTGCTTGAATATGCATGTTTCTAATAGTGATTTTATTTTTCTTCCTTTTTCAATGAGGATGGGGAAAAGAGGGAGGAAATGAGAAGGGGACAAAGGCAGATATTAATTGATTGAAAAAATAAAAAATTAAGACAAAAATAAAGGGTTTTTTTAAATAAATTGGCCTCTTCCTACCTTAACAGTATTGTATTCTTCCATTCTTCCTCTATTCCACATATTCTATGATCCAACCACATTCCTTCTCCAGTCTCCATGTCTTTTCACTGGCTCTCCTTATGCCTGGAATTCTCTGTCTCCTCACCTCCACCTCTTCATTTTCCTGACTTCTTTTAATACTCAGCTCAAATTTCACCCTATATATGAAGCCTTTAAAATTCTACCAGCTGCTAATGCCTTTCTCCCTCAGAATGGTTTCTATTTACCCTGGATAGATTTTGTATGTATTTAGTTACTTACATGTTATCTTCTCCATTAGAACGTAGGTTCCTTGAGGGCAGGATCAGTTTTTGCCTCTCTTTGTATCCCCAGAACTTAAGGCCTGACATATATTAAGCACTTAATAAATGTTTGTTGACTGACTGCCTTTGGTCTCATATGGCATTTCCTAGGTTGATATCCACTCTATTCACCAGACTTCATGGAATCTCCCATCCAAAGGGACCTCACAGTCCATTTAGTCTAACACCTATCTGACCATCATCACACAGGTGGCCATCCTGAAGGAAGCCATTCTACTTTTGGACCACTCTAATTGTTACAATGTTTTTTCTTGACATTGAGTTAAGATCTGTCCTTCTGCAACATTGCTCTTCCATATGACAGCCTTTCAAATACTGTAATATAGATTTCCTGACATATCCTCCCCAATCTCTTCCTCATGCAAATATTCTCAGTTCCTTCAACCCATCCTACTATAGCAGGATCTGGAGACCCTTCCTTGTTCTGATTGCCCTGTTTTGGATTCTCTACAATTAGCAATGTCTTTCCCTAAGGTATGGCATCCAGAACTCAACATAATAGTCTAGATGTCATCTGATCAGGGCAGAATGACAGGACTACTACCTTCTATAAACCACTTCTTTCTTAATGATGTTTCTTAATGATTTTGTGGACTATTCTATTACACAAAAGAAATTACCACCCCCCAAAATTACCTAGTTCCTTAACAACCACTCAGAACTTAGGTCCCTAGAACTTAATACATAATCATTTCTTTTTTCTCCCACCATGACAGCTTGACATAAAATGGCTCAGAAGTGTGTCTGAGTTAAGCCCTCTGAAATTTTCTGAACTTACCAAGTTTTTGTTCACACTACTCATTGTGATTTCTTTCTTTCCTTTTCAAAAAATTTTTGTGACCCTCCCCCTCCCCAAGGGACAATAAAGTAGATGAGATAAAACTCTATCTTTATTTTTTCATTTAAATGTAGCTGAATAGACTATAAATGAATTATTGGTTTTAGGACCCTGAAACAATTTGAAATAAGTAATGGCTTTAATGAAATCACCTTCCTTAATTCAATTAGTATTGAGTCAGCTTTAGTGCACTGTAAGTCAGCAGTACTTGAAATGGAGAAACCTTTCCAAAAATTCCAATAGTACAGGAAGACTCTTGTATGCATATACCAATTCAAATCAAATTATACCAGATTTCTAGTTTTCAACAGGTCTTATAGCTTATAATGGATTTGTTTTTAAAAAGCTTATGCATCATCATCCGGGGAATGGCTAAACAAATTGTACATAAATGTAATGGAATATAACTGTTTCTGTGAGAGACAAATATGAAGAATTCAAAGACAATGGGAAGACATGAACTGACACAGGATAAAGTAAGTAGAATGAGGAAAACAATGTAAACAATGACTTCAACAACATGAGGAGAAAGAACGATGAAGAAACTGAGCACTTCGTAATTTTAATAATGGAACTTTGCTCTGGAAAAGAATTAAGAAAATGTGCCTTCTTTTCTTCATTACAGAGGTGAAGGACTATGGGTATAGAACATTGTACATATTGTCAGATAGACCACATGTTGGTTTGTTTTGTTGAACTTCTAACTTTCATTTTAAAACTTTGCTACGTGGTCTGGCTCACTGGGTAGGGAAAGGGAGATCTGGAAATTAATATGATACATAGTTTTTAAAAACACATAAAATTGGCTTTATCTTCCAATGTTTTTTCAAAAAAAACCTAAGTTAATCTAATTTTTTAATTAAAAGCTTAGGCACTAAAATAAATTTTTTGAATGACTGCCCAGAAAAGTTAATGTGAAAAGAAGAGCAATTTGATATAACATAATGACCACAGGAATTAGAGCTTGAGAGGACCTTACACCCCAATGTGTCCAATGCTCTCACTTTACAGATGAGAAAACTGAGGCTGAAAGAAATTAAATGTCTTCCCCAGAGTTACACAGCTAATAAGTGTCTGAAGCAGAATTGGAACTCAAGCCTTTCTCGTTCTCAGCTGGGCAGTCTATACACTATTCCACCTAGCTGCCACACACACACACACACACACACACACACACACACACACACACACACACCTGATTTTATACCCATTTTGAATTTAAATTAGTTGGAGGGGGTTCTTTACAATCATATGAAGTAAGCATTACGATACAGTACTATGAAATGTTTTCAAACCCTTAAGGCATAATACAAATGTCATTTATTACTATTATCGTCATTATTTTGAAAGTTTAAAACAAAAAGTTGCCCCTTCTCACTGGTTCACAGGTGCTTGTGCTTGGAGTAGCCATACGTTCTTCTTTTCCCTTCACATTTGGGGATCTCTTACAAGGAACTCACAATAATTTACCTAACCTGGCTCAACTGCCCTGGAGAAAGCTGCATCGAGGAAGAAGAGTTAGAAATGAAGAATGGCCATCTGAACTCGGAAATACTCAGTGGCAAGTGTTAATGCGAACAGGATAGTTACTACCCATGTTCTAGGAAGGCAGGCTAGAAACTGACTATGAGCTAGCCCCAAAGCTAAAGACAGACTCATTTGAGTGGTCCAGGAAAGAGGCATTCCTCCAATTACTTCAAGAGGTCCTTCATATAGAGGGTGGGCCTATGGGCTTTCCCCTCCCCTCCCCTCCTCTCTTCTCTCTTCTCCCTTCTCTTCTCTCCTCTATTCTCTCTCCACCCTTACCTGCCAGTGCTCTGCCCAAAGGGAATGTTAATTTTAATCTCTGAAACTTTTTGTTTTGCTTTTGTTTTGGCTTTTTCTCTTAACGACCAGCCTTAATCACAAATCACTGGTCCCAGACCAAGTTGGTCGCTGTTTGAGCCCTGATTGGCTAAGAATGAATGTAAATAACAATTTGTTTCTGTTTTAGCCAGAGATCCTGAAGGTTTTCCCTTCCAGATCTATTTTTTTTAAAAGAGGCCATTCTTTGCCTCATTTTTAATTAAACCTTAATCACTGAAGAGGCAACTACCTCAGTCAAACTGAGACCTGTTACAGACCTTAGCTTGAAAAGGCTAAGACCCCGCACTGCATCATGGGCCATCTCCAGTCATCCTGATCTGTATCTGGCCACTGGATCCATATGGCTCCAGAGGAGAAAGTGAGACTGGTGACTATGCACAGCCCTCCTTCACGCAAATCCAATTCACTTGTATGTCATGGCATTACCTTCCTAATGTCACCTTCCTCTTCGAGAGCAAAGGACAAACAGCAGGGCCTATGGGATCTGAGTATAAAAGGACAGAAGACTTAACTGGGCTATACTCAATGTCCCAGATGAAGGAAAGAATGGCAACACCATCAGATTAAATGCTAAATGGGCCAATTACTCTAGGGCAGGACCTGGAGAAGAAGTAAATAGTACCATCTGATGGATCATAGCCAAAGATCGGAGAGGAGCAAAGCAACAATGGTGAGCAATGAAGAAGAAGAAGCAATGATACCTGTCATGGATAGATAATACTTGCAATGGGTAGGATCTGCAAAAAGAGTTAAAACTCTTTATCTTAGATTAAATTACCACTTACTTGTGGTATTAATTGGTTCAGTTAAGTAATTCTTTAGCTTGTTCTTATATGGCTTGCCCTAATGAGCTTCTAAAGTTCCTTTCAATTTAACATTCTATAATTCTGTGATTCCCTCCTTCTTAGACATAGAGGTAAGTTTTGGCTCAGCCCAAGACCACAGATTCTAAATGCAGAAAGTCCAAATTTGTGAGGTGCTATTGAACTTCAAGAACTTGCGTAATATCATTTTTTCAAGAGTGTGGATCCAGTGCTTGGTTCAAGTTTTTGAAGCTATTTGTGTGATGAGAAGCTTCCTGCTGCAGAAAGCCTGGAGTCCTGATGCTAACCTCAGGATATGCAATGAATGCAAATGAGTAACACTTTTTTTTTTTAAAGATTAGTGGGAGTTGTATGCCTGCATCATCCTAGGAAGATTGGAGCCACTTGTTTTAAACTCATTCCAAAAACAATTTTAAAAAGAAAGATTTGTTTAAAAACTGAAGTCAGTGGGAAGTCACAAAATCTACTTTACATATGTGTCCTTAGAAATAGTCAACCAACATTTCCATTGTACAATTTTGGCAGGCCAAATGACACAGTGGAAAGAACATTAGGCTCGGGATCAGAAAGATCGAAGGTCAGGGTCTAAATCTAATGATATGTATGTATGTATGTATGTATGTACGTATGATCATTGGCAAGTTAACTTCTTGGAGCCTCAATTTTCTCTGGTAAAATGGGGATAATATTTGCATTATTAAAGGGCTGTTGTAAAGAAAGTACTTTATGGTTTAAGTGCTATGTCCACGTTAATGTTTATTTAAGCACTCTTTACACTACGCAATGCTGCTCCTAAAGAGCTTAATAAAGAAGTTTCCAACTCTTTTCCAATTGAGGGCTACCAGAACTAACCATGCAATTAAGCCCCAAACCCAGAAAACTTTGTAGAATTTAAGGAATAACAACCTGCTTTCAAAAAAAGATGACATTAATTAGGAGAGCTTTATAACCAAAACTGTCTGAGGATGGCTTTAAAAAGAAAATGTAAAATGTTTCGATAATTTATAATTTAAAACAAAATTAGATTTTAAGAAAGGTTCTACTTTTTCCTGGAATAGTAATAGTGCTTACCATATAAGTACTCAATAATTGCTGAATGAATTGGGGGAGAGGAATAAGAAAAAAATCTTAATTCACTGTTTGTTTTATTTGGACTCAGAGACAAAAACCTGAGTTCAAATCCAAAGAGCCAATAGCTCCCTATCACCTATCTTGTAGATCAAATACAAATCCTGTGTTTGGCATCAAAGTCCTTCATAACTTAGTTCCCTCATACTTTTACACTTTACTCCCTGCCCCATACTCTTCAATCCAGTGACACTGGCCTCCTTGTTGTTCCAAGAACAAGATACTCCTCTGTCTTTGCACTGGGCATTTTTTCTGCTTGTCCCATACCTGGAATGTTTTCTCTCCTAATATCCAACTATTGTCTTCATTTAAAATCCCCAATTCAAATCCCATCTTCTTCAAGAAGCCTTTCCCAAACCCTCTTAATTCCAGTGCCTTCCCTCTCTTAATTATTTCCCATTTATTCTGTTTATAGCTTGTTTGCACATAGTTGTTTGCTAGTTCTTCTTCATTAGCCTGTGAGCTTCTTGAGGGTAGGAACTGCCTTTTGCCTCCTATTGTATCCCTAGGGCTTAGCATAGTGAGTAAGCACATAGTATGACCTTAACAAATGCTTATTTTCTGACTGACTGGTAGGCAAGTCACTTCATCCCTCTGAATCTGTTTCCTCATCTGCAAAATGGGGACAGAAATATTTATACTACCTGCTCCAGAGGGTGGTTGTGGTGAAAAAAAAAGTTAACCCTAAATATGAGTTATGATCATTATTGTTACTATTACAGGGGCTAGAGATGTGATTTCATCGGCAAAGGTCTTTCCTGGTCAGGAAAACTCCTTCTATTAATTTAGTTCAGCACCTTGTCAGCAATTTATAGTCAGAGCTTTGAGAAGTTAAGTGACTGTCTCTGGTTCATACAACTAGTGTCTATCAGAGGCAGGGCTTTCTGATTTTTTTTTGTTAGTTTGTTTTTTGCTTTTTTTTTGTTTGTTTTGATTTTGGTTAGGCAATGGGGGTTGAGTGACTTGCCTAGGGTCACACAGCTCATAAGTCTTATGTGTCTGGGACTGTATTTGAACTCAGGTGCTCCTGAATCCAAGGCTGGTGCTCTATCCACTGTGCCACCTAGCTGTCCCTAGGCTTTCTGTTTTAACACCAGCTCTCTATACACTACACAATGCTGCTCCTCATCACTCATTCCTATTACTACTCCAGGAAAAAGTAGAACCTTTCTTAAAATCTAATTTTGTTTTAAATTATGAATTATCGAAACATTTTACATTTTCTTTTTAAAGCCATCCTCAGAGAGTTTTGGTTATAAAGTTCTCCTAATTAATGTCATCTTTTTTTGAAAGCAGGTTGTTATTCCTTAAATCCTACAAAGTTTTCTGGGTTTGGGGCTTAATTGCATGGTTAGTTCTGGTAGCTCTTAATTGGAAAAGAGTTGGAGACTTCTTTATTAAGCTCTTTAGGAAAGGTCAATAAAAGACACTATTAACTAGTGCACTTTAAAAGGTTTGGAATTCAATTCAGATGTATAGTTTAGAAGCATACTGATATCACTTATAATTTGGATACACTTAATTCCACTTTAAAAACCATATTTGTCACATTAAAAATAACCTACAAAATGTTCCTAACATATAATTTCTTTTGGAATAACTTGTTTTTGCTTTGCTTTTCATCCTAAGTAGACCATTATTTTAATGAATATAACATTTTCTGTATCAACACAAATAAGAAATTTATAGAAAACAATCAGTAGCTTTCACTATATTAAATTATGACCTTTTGTTGCACTATCATAATGGAGAATAGAAATAGACTTTTCCCTTAACCTAACAGCCTGCATTAAACAAGCTATACATAAGTACTTTTCTCTACCTGTCTGTATAACCAGTCACCAATCGTAGTAAATATATATTCTCCCAAAGGAACTGACCAGTAACCAAAGGAACAGAGCTGGTAACAGAGGTAAACTGGAAAGACTGGTATGTTTTCTTATTATAATATTAGATGGGGCCCTTGAAGACTTGGAGAATTCGTCTTGGAGCCTCTTTGCAACTTTTCAGTATGCTTTTTTTGAGTAAACAATTACACAAATCATAGCCCAAGCCCCGACCCAGTGTGACATTCTCTCTAAACAGACCACTCAAGAGAGCAATTCAGTATGGTATACAAAAACAGTGAAAGCTGCAAGGCAAGTAATCAAATAGTAGTCATTTCCTGCACCCATACACAAACGAATGTGATCTCTTATAGTCACTCAGATTGGGGGGAATGGGATAGAAACCCCCTAGGGGAAATTATGTGGAGATAGGGAAGTTGTTTAGTCATGGGACAGATCTAGTGAGGAAATTAAGTAAGCCATCATGCCACCAAATAGGCATAGTTTTTATTCTCTTTGATCGTGTTTGCGTTTTTAATTTTTCCTTGTATCTTTACCATTTTTATAGCAATGTTAAATAACAGTGGGGAAATTTACTCAATTTATTCCTCAGTTTCTTAGGAAATGTCAAGTGTTCCTCAGTGCAAATAATGCTAAATTATTATTAATGCTTTAATATTATAATAATGCTAATATTAATAAATGCTTTTGGTTTTAGATAAAAACTTTTTATTATATTAAAAATATTTCTGTTATTCCTGTTCTTTTGTAGGTTTTTTAGCACAAGTAAGTGTTAGGTAGAAGAAACTATCAGTTCGTCCTCTGTTCCCTGTTAGCACACTGTCAGTGGCCAGCACAGCTAATCTCTTGTGGGCAGACTAGAACCTACTGAAGCCTCGAGATCTAGCTTGGGGTCAACAGGATTCTGCTGGGACTCCCATCTCGCTGAACCTTGGCACTCACTCTCTGCTCTCGTTTCTTTCTCTCTCTGGCAGCTCTGTTTCAGCTCAGCTCCTTCTGTCTATTGCTATTCACGAACTCACTAGGAATATGGACATTGAACCCAGGCTCCTTCCCATCTCTGTTCAGCATGTGGCTCCCTTTTTCTTTTTGAAATTAGCACCACCTAATATACACACAAAACATCTCTTCCCCAAGTTGCTCACACCTCCAATGAATAGCAACTCTACTGCCCATTAACAGTTGGACTGTCCATATTACTTCAGTCTATTTTTTTTGGCATATTTTTAAAAAAATATAGATACCAAACATTTCCACGTGAATGGCAATCAGCAAAAATTATAGACAATGGGAGCATATGACAGTGAGACAAAAAGTGCTATCAACAAGATAACATGCCTTTCCCTTTAATCATTAATCTGCAGAGATGGGCAATTGGGCGGTATATGAAATGCTCATCAATAAGGCAGGGAGGGGTCTCTGACAAAGGAACCTAACCCTTATACCTGGAAGAGGCAACTAAAGAAAATGTTCAGGACTGAGGAGAACTGTACAATTTGTTCTTTTTCTTCCCGATATTACTTGTGTTGCAAAAATGAACAAAAAACCGATAGAAAGCAAAAAACGTAAGGGGGGAAAGCATGCTTCAATCTGCACTCAGAAGCCATCAGTCCTCTCTCAGAAGGTAGATAGCATTTTTCATCCTGGGTCCTTTGGAATTGTCTTAGATTGCTGTACTGATCAGAGTAGCTAAGTCTTTCACAGTTGATCAATATTACAATATTGCTGTTACTGTATGCAATATTCCACTGGTTCTGCTCACTTCACTTTACATCAGTTTATGTAAGTCTTCCCAGGTTTTTCTGAAACCATCACTTTCATCATTTCTTATAGCATACCAGTATTCCATCACAATCATATATCATAATTTGTTCAGCCAATTGACGAGCATCTTTTCAATTTCCAATTTTTGGCCATCACAAAAAAAAAAGTTACTATAAAAATTTTAAATACAGGTCCTTTTGCCTTTTCTTTGATCTCTTTGGGATACAGACCTAGTAGTGGTATTGCTGGGTTAAAGGGTATTGTGCTTTTTATTCTAAAGGGCTTGGCACCTAGGACAGAGACTCTTCCGCTAGAGATGAGGAGCCTCACTAGCCAAGACCCTGAGGGAACAAGACTGGAGAGGTTGTTTTTGGTTTTGTTTTTTCCTAATACTAGTCAAAAGTTTCTGCTCTTTCTTAGGAGAAAGCTCATGTTTATTTAAATGCAGGGAAGCACTAACCCTTTTTTTAAGGAGATAGTCAAGGAGTTCAGTTACATCAGAAGTTGAAGAGTGACATTTGGTGAAGCAGTGTCTACTGAAGGCAATGAGTCCAGTAGAATAGCATCTAACAGCAACATCTGGCAACCTCTGCAATGGCAATGACAAGTCCAGCAGGAGAAAGCCTGACAGGAACAGTATGATGATGTCCCTAGAAGATCTTAGTTGCCAATCTCTGTGTATTGCTTGGCTACATGTGTTCTCTATGTATGTCTATATTTCCTATTGTGTGTTACATGTATTTCTCGAATGGTACACTTCAGATTTATGGGGAAAATGTTTTGTTGCTACTTTTCTTTGTATTTCACAAAATACATTTGTTTTGAACTAATTGTGTACTCTAGCCGACTATTAAGAATAAACATATTGATTAGGGAATGTGGACCCATAGAATTTATTAAATCTCAAATAGCCTTTTCTTACATTATCTGCCTTATGATTTTGGTACTGTTCACAAGTCTTACAGGAATATACTATTTATATCTTTGAAACTTTGCTATAGATCAGGAGTTCTTAACCCAGGTTCTATGGATTTGGGTTTTTTTTGTTTGTTTTTTGTTTTTTTGGTGAGGCAATTGGGGTTAAGTGACTTGCCCAGGGTCACACAGCTAGCAAGTGTCAAATGTCTGAGGCCAGATTTGAAGTAAGGTCCTCCTGACTCCAAGGCCAGAGCTCTATCCACTGCGCCACCTAGCTGCCCCCAGATTTGTTTTTTTTTTATTTTAATAACTATAATTTTATATAACTTGGCTTCTCTTGTAACCCTATGAATTTTATGCATTTGAAAACATTATTTTGATGAAGAGTCCATAGATTTCATCAGTCTGCTAAAGGGGTCCATGATACAAAAAAGGTTATGAACCCTTGGTCTAAACACAGTAATTATAAAACACAGATAAGCTATCATATTTCCTTCCTTTCCTATGATTCTGAACTCCTGGGCCTATCCCCTTTTCTGGATGAGGAAACTGAATGAACATAATGAGTTACTTAGTAGAAGTTAGGATACTGAGTATATCAAATGCCCTGCTTCTTGGCTTGCAGCTAAAAACGATTAAGTAATTTTAAAGGCTTTCCTTGAAATTAAGAGGTAAATTCACATGTTTATTTGAATTTAAGAGTTCACAGATAAGTGTATAGTGGGGCAGGGGCTAGAGAGCAGATGTGGAGTACATTTGAACTTGCGATTTCTTAAGACATCTTTTTAAAAAAACATTCCTTCCTGCACCCCTGAAACTTCAAATGCTTTCAACATTAAGCATTTAGAAGTCTTTTCTAATAGAACTTCTACCTTAAATTAAGCTACACAAAGCACTCCTGAATAAAGACAAGGGAATCATTCTGCAGGATTGTTTGTGGAATACTGAATGACCTAATTTTCACAATTTTATAACAATAAAGTATCCTTATTTCCCAGAAGTCTCATTTTCCATTCACATTTTAAACACTACCAACTGTTTATCTAAAGTACTAACGAAATACACGTGGCTTCAGTTTTATATATCTAGCTTACATACTTCAAATGGTAAGATAACATTTAAAAAAAAATAACTGTCAGTTCTTTCTTTGGACAGTTACTATTTAACTTTTAAGACATTTTTTTAAAGCCTTCAATTACTTTTCTCAAGAGGTAATTCATCCAAGTTGAGCATTTTCATGCTAATGCTATGTTATCTTATCAGGTTTCTGTAACATTTTATTAACTCCTTATGAACTGATAACTTTAACTCTTCCTCTTTGGAAAAGAAAGTCTCCTGTTTACTTGCTAATTTCACTAGATTATAATGGCCACTTCTGTTCTGTGATGAATTTGTGACCTTCTAAAATTAAGTGTACTCTCCACAACCCATATCTTCTGAATACCAGGTAAAACTTGTCTGTGTTTTTCTATAAATCCTTCATAGAGGATCTAGGCTCCTCTTCCCTGGGGGGATGTTTTCCCAGGCCCCTCCTCACTAGGATTTACTGTGGGTCTTTCCTAGGCCCCACCTTCTCAGGCTTTCCTCTGGGTCTTTTAATATTTTGCAGACACTAACGGAATACTTGGTGGTACATTCTTTTGCTCTTGCTACATGACTGACCCAGCTCCTGTCTGAGTCATTTATGTTCTAAATATCATCTTTTTCATTATTTCATGTGTGGAAGTCATAATCATTGGTAATAGGATGCACTGTATATAGTTCTACCCTGTACTTTTCATTGTCCTTTGGGTCGTGTTTTCATTCTTTGTAGAACATGTAGGATTGCCAGAAGAATACTTCTATTGAAGAGAAAGGTTTTTGATGGCAGAAAACTTCCTGGGATAAAAGTGTTGTACAATTTTCTGGATGTAATCTAGCCTTTTTTCTTTCTATTCAATTCTGAGTCCATATCATAATGTATCTGTGGTATATTCAACTAACGGGGGGCAGGCAATAAGTATTTCTTAAGTACTCATTATGTGCCCAGAACTGACTGCATTTATTGAGGTTGATTGATATTTACCTTATCTCATGCCCTTTGAAGAAAGTATTTTGTGATATGCAGGTTTGATGATTCTGAGGATTAAACAAGCCTTTTGCCTCTGTTATTTTTTTAATGTAGCAGAGTTTCAGGGTTGCCCACACTCACATGCAGCTATTGAAGTTGGTGTTATATTAATCTTCAACTATATTTTCTCACATTTTTCACCATCACTTTCTTCCACTGGTCCCTATGCCTACTTTTGCATTGACACCAATGAATACAAGGCATATGTTGTTTTGGTTTAGAAATATTGTGAAGGTCTTCGTGGAATTTCTCTATTCCATCTTCTTGTAAAATTCTTCACAGAAATTCTCTGCTGCTGCATTCACTGTGACAAATACTGGTACATAAACTACAATTATCTTCACGGTGGCCTTTTGGCTCATCATGAGCAATGAAAATCAAAATGACTAAGTGTTCCAAGAAACGCCTTTTCTGTCTTTGAGCACAAAATAAAATCAATTCTGCCAACTCTTTTCTTTGCCTCACTGAGAAGTTGGGCACCAACATGTTTTCATTTAGCTGCCACTTCTCTATGTCTCCTAACTTCATTTATATGTGCGATATGAATATCATTCTTGGTACCATTTGGCCTAATAACTCCCAATTACAGTTAAATCAATGTTTATAGATGGTCTAAAAACTGTAATTTCTAACACATACATGCATATTGGATGTGTATCAAACAGGTACTTTCTCTCCAACAACAGCTTTGCTCTTCCTTGACATGACTTCCAACAAAAAACCATAGGTTGAGGTTGGGCTTTTGACCAGGCAGTCTGGAATTTATTTCTTTTATTGTCCTTCCTCTTGCCCTTAGTAAAAGAATACAAATTCAGGAGTACTGAACTATAGGACTCAAAACTTATTCCCCCAAGATGCTCTGAGATCATTGAATAGTTTCATATTTTCTCAAATTCCTGCAGTGAAAATTTCATTTGCACACCTCTAATCTTTGCTGAGAATTTAAGCAGACATTTCCAGTGATTCCTATACTATCTAATCTGGGAATCCCTAAAAAACCAGAAGAGCCCTAGAAAAAAAGATTGAACCAAAGCCCCATCTCCAAGTCAGTTCATGAAACTTGCCATTTTCAAAAATGCTTATCAGGTGCTTTACTATCAACCTTATGGAATTCTGCCAGGGGTCAGTGCTTAGGATGACAGATTTAGAGCTAAGAGGGATGTAAGAAATCATCTAGTCCTTGGATCAGGATGATTTGACATTTTTATCAGTAACAGATAGTGAAATGGAGGTGTCCTCATTAAACCAAACCCATGACTTCTATTATTTTACTCAGAAAATATGAACATTCATATTAAAATAAGCTTGGTTATTAACTGCAATGCCTTTGAAACCTTGGGCTTCAATATTTAATATACCATTAGTAAGAGATTGACTTGAAGGACTTGCCTATCCTCTGTCTTTCTCACTTTATTATGTGTCACTGTTCATAATGAGCTGCAGGTTTTATTTGATCTTTCTCTCAAGCATCTGACAATAACCACTGTCAAACACAGGATAATGGATTTAAGACCATTGTTCTGTCAGCATTGGAATTCTTTAGGTTACAGTTTCAAAGAGAGAGGCATAGATGAAGGGAGAATGAAAAAGCTGGATCAAAAAGCTAAAAGAGAATCATCATACGGCTTCACCACACAGATTTTAAGTGTCTTAGAAAAATACTGTGAAGATAGAAAGCTCTACAATGCATTCTATGTAGCTATCTAGTGAATCAACAAACGATAGCCACCAGCTGCTTATTCATACTCCGAGTTATTAGCTTTCCTTTTTAGGGGTAGCAGATTCTCCCTAGCACTGTCTAAATTTCATTCCGTACACTGACTGATCATCTTTGAGCACATGCAAAATTCAAATCTGTTTCAGTGCCACCTGAAGTCACTGCTACAGGGAGAGTGGCCTACAAAGTTTGTTCAAAGTGACTGATATGAGAGAGAGAGAGAGAGAAAGGGGGGGGAGGGAGGGAGGGAGGGAAGAAATCATGAAAAAACTACAATGACTGTGTCTGTACAACTCAATCTCCTACTAGGTCTTAATACAAACTCTCTAAGCCAGGCCAGCCTCCATCTACAGTCCTTCCTTTGGTCCCCTGCCCCTGAAATAGGCCCTTTTCTGCTTTTGTTGACATTATTTTCTTCCTCTACAACTGAGGTCTTTTTTCAAATCCTACTTCCTCCGTGAACCCTTCTCTGACTGCTCTTATCCTCACCACACTTGGATTGTTAAGGCTAGATAGGACTCTGCAGATCATTTAATTCAAGTTCCCTAATTTTTCAGATGAAAGAACAGAAACCCAGGAAGAGGAAGGGGTCTTGCCAAATGGCCACACAGTAAGTAGCAGAGCTAGAACTGGAAGCCATTTTCAGATTCCAAGTCCAGCCAGAATTCTTCCTATCACACTACAACACTGTTTACTCTTTCATTCCACTTAGAGTCTATACCACAAAATCTAGCACTTGATAATATTCTGTCTTGTATCATTATTATTATTATTATTTTGGTTTTGGCTAGGCAATGGGGTTAAGCGACTTGCCCAAGGTCACACAGCTAGTAAGTGTTAAATGTCTGAGGCCGGATTTGAACTCAGGTCCTCCTGATTCCAGAGCTGGTGCTCTATCCACTGTGCCACCTAGCTGCCTCCCGTCTTATATTACTTTTAACTTTTATGTATGTAAGTCTTATTTCTCCAAATAGATTGTAAGCTCCTCAAGGCCAGACACCATGTTTCAAAAAAATACAATATTGGGCTAAATTAAGAGAAGCTGTGTTAGTAGAATCTGCTGTATAGACACTGATGACTCATTATAACATGGAGGTGATCCTGGGTCCTTGAGTTTCTACTAGTAAGCTTTGACAGGTTCTACCAAGTTGAAAGGCTTTGTATATGGTCCTGGCAACAGATTGTGATACTTTCTGAGAACCAATCAAAGCTATGCGTGAGGTGGCTTATCACTAACAGGCCAGACACTTGATAAATTCTTTGACCATGACGCCAACCAACAAACTATGAAGAAAAAGACAAAAGGGTCATCAGCTCTACAATCCTCTCCCACATTTGCAATGATGGTGACAGAGTAATGGGAAAAGGAGACAGAGAGTGCTAAGAATCATACAGTTTTAGACTATTTATAAGCATTAATTTAGCTATTGGTACTGTCAATGTAAGATTCTTTTCCACCCAAAATGGACATCTTACTGGAAGAATTTGATCACATCCATTTTGACGCTCTCACTACAAATGAAAACAGAAAACAAAAAGAAAGTTGCTGCTAAATAAGAGGATGGCTCACAAGTTCTATTTAGAGAAGCAAACAAAGGAAATAGTGGAGTTGCTTTTTTTTAAAAATCATTCATCAAAAGAAAAAGAATTTCATTGGATACTTGGTCATCTATTGTACTTTTTATGATGCATATTTACAAAAGAATACCATGAAGGATAATTACAGCTTATGTACTAACATCTGTTACAAAAGATGAAGGAAAGAAATTCTATAGGGAACTTGGTGAGACCCTCCAAAATGCCATATACTTTTACATTTGATGTCTTGTATGCAAAGATAGCCATAGGGAAAGATGGCAAAAATTGAAAAATAACATTCAAGAAGGAAGCAAGTATTTATTAAACACCTACTATGTGCCAGGTACTATTCAAAGTGTTTTACTGATATTATCTCCTTTGATCCTCACAAAATCTCTGGGAGGAAAATGAAGCAGAAGGAGGTTAAGTGACTTGCTTAGGGTCACACAGGTAATATGAGCCTGAGGTGGGGAGGATTTGAATTCAGGTCTTCCTGACTCGAGGCCCTAGAGCTCATATCCCCAGTGCCACCCAGCTGGTTCAAGAATAATAATTAAGATCAAACACTTGCAGATCATATAAAAGTTTCACACATAATATGGTGAATACTTCCTTCAAGAAGACCATTAGGAGGCACTTGTCAAGGCAAGAACAGAATAACATCCAAAAAGTGGGACTGGTTGTATTTTAACAGACAGGAAACAACTGGCTAACAATGTGGGAGTTATTTCCATATGAGCCATCTGTGAATAGCCAGCCCACTAATTTATTAGACAACAGATTAGAACTGATATTAAATTAGAAGAAATAAAAATGAGAAGATAAAGTATTTAACTGAGCTAACTCCATTCTCCTCTACTTAAGCTGATATTTTAAAAATGGCAATAGGAAAAAGAAGGGGAAAGGAAAGGGAATAAGCATTTATATAGTATTTATTATTTGCCAGGCATTGTGCTAAGTGCTGAGGACAAATAAAGGTAAAAGTACTTCCTGTCCTCAAGAGGCTCACAAAAGCTTGGCACCCTGCCGACCAGCAAGATATATTAGCCAAGAACAACGCTGGAACTGGAAGATACAAAGAATACACAATCCCACGATGCTCATTATTTATGACTGGTAAAAAATTTGTCTCAAAAGAAAATACATTATCACCTTAAAAGCTTTTTTTTCTCCGACAACATGTTTCCAGACATATATCAAAATCATACAAGATTCTCCAAAGAACATAGCAACTGAAATAACTGCTCAACAACCCACTGGATTATTAATATCAAATGAGGCAGAAAACATGGAAACATATGCTTGCCAAAGGTATCTTCCACTGTTGTGGAGGCTGTCCAGCATATATTATAAGTTGAAGAAGATTTCTCTTTATAGAGCAAAGCCTAACACTTAAATTTTCCCTTAGTTCTGGGGAATTCTATAGGCACACTTTACCCCTGATTGTCAGATTCTTATTTCAATCACCTCGAAGCCAAGGGCTTCACTTAACAGTGGGTAGTTATCTGTGTATCTATCATTTCAAATTCTAATTCACGAATAAATAATTGTTCCACAAAGAATCCTTTGTGAGCAGTCTTTGGGACATAATAATGCCTTAGAAGTGTGTGCAAATCTTGGTGGGATTTTTTTCTCCCATAAACTTTGAATTTCTTCTGATTTCTTCTGACCAATATGCATAGCGAGTTATGTGTTATACAACCTGCTCCAAATGCACTGCACATGCCAAAACCACCCACTTAAGTGTGTTGCTGCCTTACACCAGCTTACAACACTGATATACTCCCACAGCAGAGAACCCCAAATACTTTCAGATTTTAAAGAGGTGAGCCCCAAGAGAATGCAAGAGCAGTTAGAACTGAGCACACTGTGAATGAACCCTAATTGTCATAGGAAATGGAAAGGGCAATTCAAGACAGGACATTATCTGTGCTGTGTTGTGTGTTTATCCATTTTGTCAAACATTTCCCAATTATATTTTAATCTTGTTCTGGCCTCACTCAGGAGTTTCATGAACCACCTTCTTTATAGTCTCAGATCTGATGTTGCTTAAGACAGGACCAAGAAGCTTTAACTTAGACCTACACCAAGAGAAAAAATAATTTGAGCATGAGCTTTTAAAATGCCTGAATCCACAGGAGTCAATGTGGAAAAGCACGCATTTTTCTGATTGGGATGTAAGCAGACCTGCACACTGAATATCACTGCTGCACACTCATTCACCAACACTGTTGCCATAAATATTTGCCTATTAAAAGGGTTCCTGTTATCTCCTTAGTATTGCCACTTACTTTTAATTCATTTGTTATGACTGCACCTTCTCATCCAAGAGAAAGCAGAGGGGTAGCATTTGTGTGCAGCTTCAGCATTATCTTCTTCTGGAGCAATGATACTGTCCAGGGGGGAGAAATGTATGTACAATTCTCCTGCTGATGGTTTTTAATTACAAATCAAATATGAACCAAATATAAATTGTGATTGCATTGATTGTCCTCATTTACAACATCCAGATACAAAACATTTTAAATGGCATCACTTTTTGCTGCCTCCACATCTTTGTCACCCACTCATCCAGTTCTCAACCTTTGTAGTTTGGCATGCATTCCTACCACTCAAGCGAAACTGCTCTCTCCAAGGCCAGTGATGACCTCCTCTTCTCCCAAGTGCTTTTTGCCCCTGCCCTCCTTGAGGTCTTTGTGGCACTAGATACTCCTAGGACCCCATCACCCTCACTCATTTCTTGATGCCTTCCTCTCCCTCAGTTCTCATCATGCTTCATTGTATTACACATTCATACACTCCAATTTCTGCTAACATTTCTTATGCTAACTCCTCATCCTTTTTCAGGAGCATCTTAAATGTTAGTTATTCCTGCAAAGGTTCAGTTCTAAGCTGTATTTTGTTTCTTCTCTATAATCTCTCAGTAATTGCATCTGTTCCCATGATTTCAATGATTACCTTTCTGCAGATGACTCCTAAATCTTTATCTCCCCTACTGCCCAAAGCTCCAATCCCAATTATCTATTCAATATCTCCATATTGATGTGTTGCCTGCAAATAAAATTCAACATGTCTAAAACTGAATTAATTATCTTCCCCTGACCTAAGGCTGCCCTTTCTACTATATTGTCTCTCTCTGTTAAGGGCGCCAATAGTCTGTCAGCCACCCAGACTTGGAACCTTGAAATCTTTCATGCTTTTCTACTCCCTTGTATCTTGTTTCTTAATGGTTGCCTAGCCCAGTTGTTTCTACCTTTGCAATTTTTCTCATATCAGGCCTCTCCTCTCCATTCTCACTCTGGCTTCTTTTAGTTCAGGTCCTCAATTCTCTTTGCCTAGACTATTATAATATACCCCTAAGTAGTTTTCCTGGCCTTGTCCAGAAGAACCTCTCTCCACAGTCATTTCAACAATATACTGCTAGAACCCTAGCATTCCCCTACTCATAAATTTTTAATTCAGAGATTCTCCATTGCCTAATGAATAAAGTATACATTTATGATTCTAGCATTCAAGTCTCTTTACAATATTGCTCCAATTATTTGTCCAGCCTATTTCATACACTCTGTTAAGTGTACACTATTTGAATCAAATAGGACAAAATCACCATTCCATCTTGTATTTTCCTTTTATATCTTCTTTCCTCCCATCTGCAATATTTCAAACCCTCCCTTCCTCAAAGGCCCAAAGGAGATACCACCTCCTCCTTCTTGAAACCTCTCCTGAATGCTCCCAGGTCAAAGTGATACTTCTTTCCTCAAATTTCTCACAGTTCTTGATCTAAGATGCTTCTTTTCCTACTCTTCCTAGTAACAGTTATTTGTACATTTGTCCTTCTACTCATAAGATTGGAAGGTACTTGGAAAGCAGGGTTTGAATTGCATGTATTTTAAATTTTCAGAGGCTAATAGAGTACTTTGCACATAGTAGGATAAATGTGTATTGAATGACATTAATCTAGAAGGGATCAAGCCAGATCATTTAGGAAAGGAATATCCAAAGGGACTTTGATAACCACTCCAAATCTCCCAATCTTTCCAAAAAACAGTGGTGAGTCCAGAGTGTCATGAATAATACATATGACAACAGGTATTTTGTGAAAAACTAACAGCAACATTTTAACTTGAAATAAGTTAATGTGTCAGAATGTATCTGAACCTTTTCATATTCTCTTTTGGGGGGTTTAGTTTTGAATAAATGTGAATTTGGAAAATTTGTCACCCTGACATAAAAAGAAACTAATAAGAATTAATAGAACTCAGCCCAAGAAGACTTTATTCAAGAGAATGAATTAATGGTTGCTGGTTTCAACCACGGTCACTTTGGACTTGGATAAGAACCAACACTATTTACAATGCAGGAAATATTAACTTTGACTAAAAAGAACAAGAAGAAAGTTTGGAGGACAACTGAGGGCACATTTATTAGAAAGAGAATTTTTAAGTAAAATTGCAGCATGCTAGCTTTCAAAAGAGCCCAGATTCCTCACAATCCAGTAAAGCTACAAAAGTGTACTGTAAAGGATAATGATAAAAAAAGACAAAGAAAATCAGAAAGAAATTTTTCCCTTCAGTCCAAGAATGCACAAAAGACTACAAGACTATAAGCAGAAGCTCTGATATGAGACATTCTAAGGTAGGAAGAAGGTGAAGTTCACAAGCAGCCCATCTCAAAGCAAGGGACAAGCAAGAGATAAACCAGATACAAAGATCTTTTCTTTGGTCATAGTCATACCAAAAAAAAAAAAAGACCATCACCCAGCATAGAGTGTTCCTGGAGTCCCAAACCCAGCAAGAGATAGGGCCAAACCAGCACAAGACTGCCTGGGAGCTCCAGAAGCAGGAGATAAAAAGATGAGCAATACTTAGAGATACTATACCTGACCTGGTATCCTGGAATCCTGAGATTGATCCCCAACGAGAGACAAGATTACACAACTCCTATGGGCCTACTCAAGAAAAGTAGGGCCTGCCCCCATCATGCAAGAGTATGGAAGGGAACAGAGTCTGTTCACAAACACAAAATCCTAATCCAGAAGATAAGGCTGGAGATGTAAGTCCTGAGAAATAAGTGTCAATTCAAAGAAAAAATAACCCTGGTCTAAGAGAAGCCCAAGGGAGTGAACCCAGGATACCAGAGTAACTTCACATAAAGTGTAAGTAGAGCCTCAGAGAAAAGAATGCCTTGGCCACAAGGACTACAAGAGTACCTGGAAGAAGTGAAGCACAAGCTATAAAATATACAGTTAAAGGAAACCAGAGCTACTGAGAAAAGAATGACAAGAATTAAGAGCTTAGAACATATTGTGGTAAATCTTACCTAAGAACTAAACTCCTTGAAAATCATAATGTGCCAAAAAGAAAGCCATAACTCCATGAGGCAAGGGGAAATATTGTAATAAAATGAAAGATGAAAAGAAAACAGAAGAAAATATGAGGAATATATGATCAAAAATGGATATGGAGAATGAGTTATCTATTTTCAGTAATACGATGATCCAAGACAGTTCCCAAGGACTTATGATGAAAAATGCTGTTTGCTTTCAGAGACAAACTGATGGAGCCTGAATGCAGATTGCAGCATACTTTTTTTTTTACTTTTATTTTTGCTTTGATCTTCATTCTCTTTTACAACATGGCTAATATAGAAATGTTTTGAATGACATGACTGCACACGTGTAATCTATATCAAATTGCTTGCTTTCTCAAGGAGAGGAAAAGGGAGGGAGAAAGGAAGAAAGAGAATTTGGAACTCAAACCTTAAGAATAATGAAAAATTCTTCTTCACATGTAATTAAGAAAAAAAGAAATGTGAAAAAATGAACGTGGAAAACAAGTGGAAGAGAGATTATTAAAGAAACATCAAAATACCTGGAATTCATGACAAAAAAAGCTTGGATATTATATTTCAAGGAAGCATAAATGAAAACTGCCCAGATCTCTTAGAAACAGAGGGCAAAGTAAAAATAGAAAGAATCTATTAGTTAACTTCTGAATGAAATCACAAAATGAAAACTCCCAGGAACATTATAGCACAGACCCAGAGTTCCCAAGTCAAATAAACAAACAAAAAATACTACAAGTAGGCAAAAAGAAAGTGCTCAAGTACCAAGGATTCACATTCAGAATCACACAAGACTTAGCAACTGTCATTTAAAAGAAAAGAACTTGGAATATGATATTCTAAAAGTAAAAAAAAAAGAAGGGGTTGCCTACAAGATTTATTTATCTGGTGAAACAAAATATATTCCCAAAAGTGAAAAATGGATCTTTAATGAAATAGAAGGCTCCAAGGATTCCAGATGAAAAGGCAAGTACTAGATAGACAGTTAAAAATGAAAAGAAAAGAGTCAAGAGAAACATAGAAATACTTTGTTCATTTGAAAGATATTGTGTGATGATTGTTCACCTTAGAGGAGAAAAGACAATTGTCCTCTAAGAACTCTAATTTCTTCAAGAGTCATAAAGAAATACAAATAAGACAGGCAGAGGGCCTGGGGGTAGTTTATTTAGTTTTGTTTTGACTGTCTTAGGAAAAGACAGAAATGGGAGAAAAAGGAGACTATACCAAGAAGTAAAGGAGGAAGAAGGGGAGGGAAGTCACTATTTCACATAATATGGGAGTGTGAGATTAAGAATATACAAACATATGTGGCAGCTAGGTGGTGCAGTGGATAGAGCACCGGCCCTGAAGTCAGGAGGACCTGAGTTCAAATCCAGCCTCAGACCAAACACTTGACACATACTAGCTGTGTGAGCCTGGGCAATTAACTTAACCCCAATTGCCTAAAAGCAAAAAAAAAAAAAAAAGAATATACAAACATAGAAGAAGGAGTGGGCAAAACAGGTATCCCATGAAACTGGACTTTCATTTGAATACATATACTTACAAAGGAATACATATTTACACAACGAAAGCGTGTGCGCATGCACACACACACACACTCACACACACACAGAGCATGGAAATAGGCAGAGGCAGGGATAGAGGAGCAGTTATAAGAGGTAGAACAAGATAGGTAAGAGGGTGGTCATAAGCAAAACAAACTATAATGCTTGGGAGTGAACAGGAATATGGATTGAAGAAAGTGTAAAAACCTGTCATCTGGGGTCAAGGAAAGGGGGAAAGAAATTAGGGTTTGGAAATAGGTTACTCCAATTATATGTCACAAGTGTTAGGTAAACTCTTTTATCACCTTCTTTTGGAGACAGGGGCAAAGAGGAAAAAGTACAAGAGAATGAAAAAGAGGGAAATATATAATTATCAAAACTATAAATATGAATGGGATGAACTCACCCATAAAACAGAATAAGATGGCAAAATGAATTAGAAAAAGTATAATCCAACAATACATTAGCTGTAAGAAGCACATTTGAAACATAAATAAATACTTATGCACTGTCAAAAAGAGGGGCTGGAGGAAAATTTAATAAACTTCAGGTGAACTGAAAACAAAAGCAGGAATAGCAATCATTTCACAGAAGGATACAATAAAAATAGGCACAATAAAAAAGGGATAAGTAGGAAAACTACATTATGCTTAAAGGTACAACAGATAATGAACCAATATCAATATTTTATATAGATGCAATGAATGACATAGCACCTAAGATCTTAAAAACTTATCATCTGAACAAATTGCTGTAGAAACTAGAGTTAGAAGATTTATGCCATCTTCTAAATGGGACTGCTAAAGAATATATGTCTTTCTCAGCACCATATGGAACCTCTACAAAAACTGACCATTTAATAGGATACAGAAATACTGCAAAGACATGTTTTACAAAAGGGCAGAAAAAACAAACATATCCTTCATAGACAACAATGCAATAAAAACAGTAATCACTTCAGTGAGCACAAAAGACTTAGAGCCAAATGGAGACTTAACGGTGAAACCCTAAATAATGATTCCTGGGTCACAGAACAAACCATAGAAACAGTAATTATATGAAAGAAAATGATGATGCAGGTAAAGCACTTCCTTAAGGGAAAAAAAATCATATCTCTAAAAACATACATTAGCAAAATAGAAAAAGGAGATTAATGAATTGAATATGCATTTAAAACAATTCAAAACCCCAAAAGAAGCACTAAAAAGAGATATTAAAGATTCAAGAAGAAATAGATAAACTGGAAAAAAACAGAAGTGTTAAATAAAACTAAAAGCTGGTTCTTTGAAAAGGCTAATAAAACTGATAAACCTTTGGTCGCTATGATTAAAAAGAAGACAGAAAATAAAATCAACATCATAATAAGAAAGTGAAATAAAAACAAAATCAGAAGAATTAAAATTAAATTATCAGAACTTACTATGCACAGATGCTAACAAAAACTAAGAACACAAAAGAAAAAGAATACTTTAAAAAACTAGGACAAATCCTATACCTGTTATAGCTATGGATAGGAGTTGTATTCCCAACCAAGAAAAGGGTGGAGGCAATTATAGTAGATAAAATAGATTACTTTGATTACATGAACTGAAAATTTTCTGCACAGATATTAGTGCACTTAGGATAAGAAGGGAAGGGCTCAAATGAGGAAAAAAAATCTTTGTATCACATTTCTCTAAGAATTTGTTATCCAAGATACATAATCAATTAAATGATATATCTATATTTATAGATAAAGATAGAGAGACATATACAAAACCAAAAGTCATTTCCCAATAGATAAATGGCCAAAGGATGTAAATGGTCAATTTCTTTTTGGTTTTTTGGTGAAGCAATTGGGGTTAAGTGACTTGCCCAGGGCCACACAGCTAGTAAGTGTCAAGTGGCTGAGGCCAGATTTTAACTCAGGTCCTCTTGACTCCAAGGCTTGAGCTTTATCTACTATACCACCTAGCTGTTCCTGAATGATCAATTTTTTAAAGAATTGCAAACTATTAACCACCATATGAACGAATTTCCCAAAACAATAATAAAAGAAATGCAAGTCAAAATAACTCTGAGGTTTTAGCTCATACTCTGCAAAATGATAAAGATGGCAAAGATAGCAATAATCCATGCTGGAGTGACTGTAGAAAGATAAGCATACTGGTACATTGTTGGTGGAGCTGTGAATCAGCACAAACTTTTGGAAATCAATTTGGAATTATAAAACAAAATTGCTAAAATGTTCATATCCTTTACCCCAAAAGCTTTATTACCCAAGGCTTATTAGGCTTATAACCTAAGGACATTGATAAGACAAAAGCCCCGGCATTTATTTTGTGAAAGCCAAGAATTGGAAACAAGTAGATGTACATCAACTGGGAAATGATGAAACAAATTATGGTTCATCAATTTAATGGAATATTAGTGTATGAAAGAAATGATGAATGTGATGAATATAGAGGAGCATGGATGGATCTCCGTGAACTGATGCAGACTGAATTTAAGTAAAGCCAAGGAAACAATATATGAAATGACTACAACAAATGTAAAGAACTACAATTCAAAAGTGAATAATGCAAAATTATAAAGAACAAGCATGGCTTGAGAGAAGAGATATGAGAAGACACCCATATCCTACCCTTTTGCATAAGTGGGAGATCCACAAGTGTAAATTGCACAATTTTTCAGACTTTTTCAATGTATTGAACAGTTATGCTAATTTTTCCTCTTTTTTCTTCATCTTTAAAAAATACTCTAGAGTTATAAAATGTCCCCTAAGGACTGAATTACAAAAAACAGCCTAATAAAATAGCTTGCTAATCTGATTACAAAAAAAGAGGAAAACTGAATTGTTTCAAAAAATGAAAAAAGAAGCATTCACAACTATTGAAGATAAATATATGGAAAGAAAAATATAAACTAGCAGTGTCAATTGTGACCAATTATATGCCAAACTGATATCCTAAAGAACATGAATACTTATAAATATATATGTATGTGTATATGTATAGATGTACATATTTAGAATAATAGAATAAATAGATTATTTAAATTGCCAAATATAAGAAAAATACATTGAATAGGCAATAAAATCCCAGAGGAAAAAAATATTCCAGAAACAGATGGGTTTACAAGGGGATTCCATCAAATACTCAAAGAATAAATTAATACCAACATGACACAGATTTTACAAAAAATGAGAAAAAGGGGTTCTTCTAAACTCTATGACACAAATATGATTTTTTTTAGCATTCATACAGTGTTTTAAAGTTTGCAAAACACTTGATATATATAATATTCCTTATACACAAATATGATCTGGATACCTAACCCAGGAAGAGACAAAGCAGAAAAAGCAAACTGAGGTTGATATTCTTAATGAACATTGACATAAAACAATAAACAGCATATTAATAAAGAGGCTATACCACCTATTAAAAAGATTCTAATCTATACTTAGGTTGCATCTATACAAAAATGCAAGTGAAACTATAAATACAATTGGCTATATTAATAATAAAAATAATAAAAACCACGTGATTATGTCAATATGTACTGAAAAGGTTTTTGACAAAATCTAAAACCTTGCCCTTAAAAAGAGCAAAAAGCATAGGAATAAACAGATTTTTCCTTAAATATGTTAAGTGATATCTATTTAAAACCAAGAGCAAACATACGTAATAGAGAAAGTTAGGAGCATTTATTAGTATCACTGTTACTTAATATAGTATTAGAAATGCTTACTACAGCAATGAGTCTAGTCAACAAACACTTATAAAGCACTATGCTAAGCACTAGGGATAAAAAGAAAGGCAAAAAAAGGCCAGTGTTCTCAAGTCTAATGGGAGAGATAAAAACTAAGCCAACTACGTACAAGTAAGATATATACAGGATGAACTAGAGATAATGTCAGAGGGAAGGTACTAATAAGAGATAAAAAGAAATTAAAGGAATAAACACAGGCAAATAAGAAACAAACCTTTTTTAAAGAAAATTCTTTATTTCTAAACAATCTTTTGCAAGCAATATGATAGTCTATAGAAAGAACCCAAAACAATCAGCTAAAAATATCTGAAATAAATAATTTTGGTGAAGTTGTAGTATATAATAAATCTAATGAAATGACCAGATTTTCTGTATATTAACAATAAGTCCCAGTAGGAAGACACAGAGAAATTCCATTCAAAATTACTAAGAAATTTGTAGAATATTTGAATTTATCTACCAAGATATTGGTAGGAATTATAGGACTGTATGGAAAAGAGATCTGCCATATAGGACCGTAGATAGACTGCTAGACTTGGAATGAGGAAAAGTCATCTTCATGAGTTCAAATTTGGCCTCTTACTAGCTGTGTGTTCCTGGGCAAGTCACTTAACCCTGTTTGTCTCAGTTTCCTCATCCATAAAATGAACTAGAAAAGGAAATGGCAAATCACTCCAGTATCTTTGCCAAGAAAACCTCAGATGGGGTGATGAAGAGTCGGACATGACTGAAAACAACTGAACAACAACAAATAGGAATCCAACTAAGAAGTGCTTCACAGAAATAAAGACAGACTTAACTGGAGAAATATTAATTGCTCATAGGCCATGGAAATATAATTTAAAAGACAATTCTACCTGAATTAATTTACTAAAAATGCAATAGCTATCAAACTACCAAAAAGGTTTCATTGAAATAGACAAAATAATAACAAAATACATCTAGAGGAACAAAAGTTCAAGATTAAGAAGAGAAATAATGAGAAAAAAAGAGAAATAAGAGGGCCTAACAATAACAATTTTCAAACTATATTATAAAAAGTAATGATCCAAATGACATGATACTTATTTTAAAGAAATAGAGTATTTGAGGAGTGAAAAAAATTATCTATACAACATACAGAAGGTATAGTAGGTGTGCTCAACCTAAAAAGACCCCAGCCACTGATTAAGAACTCCCTATTTGACAAAAACAACTGAAGAAAATGGAAAACCCTCTGGCAGAAATTAGCTATAAATCAGCATGTCACACTATATAACAAGATAAATTCCAAATGGATACATAAGACATAAAAGTTGATATCATAAACAAATTGGAATAACAAAGAAGAAATTATTTTTTGGATTTATGAATGGGAAGGAATTCATGACCAAATAAAAGATACAGAGGATCAAAGAAGATAAAATGGACACTTTTACTTATATAAATTAAAAAATATGTACAGAAAACTAAATTGCAATTAAAATACAAGGGAAATGGGAAACCGAAAAAAAAATCTTTGTAGCATGTTTCTCTTATGAAAGTCTCATTTCCAAGACATATAAGGAATTGACTTAAACTGATTAGAAAAAAAGCCATTCTCCAATAGATAAATAGTCAAAGGATATGGACAAGCTATTTTCAAAGGAAGGAATCCAAGCTCTCAGTAGCCATATGGAAAAAAAAATGCTGCAAAACACTAATAATTAGAGAAATGCAAACTACAGGAACTCTGAAGTTCCACTTTATACCCAACAGATTGGCAAAGATGTCAAAAAAGGAAAATGACAACTGTTGATAGGGAGGTAGGAAAGCAGACACACTAAATGCACTGTTGTTAGAAATAAAAATTGTCACAGCCATTCTGTAAATCAGTTTGGAACTATCTGTGCATACTCTTTGATCCGGTAATATAGGGCTAATATCCTATACTCCAAAGAGATCAAAGATGGAAAGGACCTATATATACAAAAATATTTGTAGTAGCTCTTTTTGTATGTTAAATAAATGGAAACTAAAGAGGTGCCTATCAATTGGGAATGGCTAAATGAATTATGGAATATGAATATAATGTAATATTATTATGCCATATTAAATGACAGAAAGGACAATTTCATAGAAAATTGGGAAGACTGTTGTGGAGTGAAGCAAATAGTACCAGAAGAATCATCTACTATAACAACAAGACTGTAAAAACAAACAACTTTGAAAGACTTAAGAATTCTGATCAATGCGATGACCAAACAGGATTTCAAAGAACTGATGATGTTACCCACCTCTTTTTTTTTTGTAGGCAATGGTGTATTTAAATTCATAATAAAAATAAATTTAAAAAAAGAATTGGATGGAATGTTCTGTTTTGTTTAAAATGCACTTCAGCGGTTCAATGGCCTTCTGAATAAAAAAACCCAAAAACCTCAGCCTGGCATTCAAGGCTCTCAGCCAATATTATGTGAATCTACTTTTCCAGTCTTATTTCACATTATTTCCCTTCATGAACTTCTAGTTAAAGAGTACTACTAGCTATTCCCCAAGTTAAATGTGCCATCTCTGGCCTCTCCATTCACACAGGCTACACCTCGCAATTAAACGCTTGTCTTCCTCATCTCCACCTTTCAGAATTATTTTCTTCTCTCAAAACTCAAGTCAGGTGTTACCTCCTCCACAATGTGAGGCCTAATCCCTAGGTAAGAGTGTTTTCTACCACCTCAAATTTTCTGAGAGCATTTGGTTCCATCCCTTGCCTCAGTAATCACCTACGTTGTGTTACATTTAACTGCCTACATGTATTCCACTCTCAATTCCAGTAAAATATAAATTCCCAGAGGGTAACAATATCTTTTTTTTAGTGGTCCAATAGTCGAGAATGCCTGCCCTAATTCTTAATACATAAAAGTTATTTAATAAATATATTTTTTAAAAGAAGACAAAGATTCCTAATTTCTTTTTTCCTTCTTTTCTTCTTTCTTTTCTTCCTTCCTCCTTTCTCTCCTATTAGGAAACTACCCTCCTCAGCAGACACCCATTCCCTTGCTAGTGTTTCAATTTTTAAAATTGATTTTTATCAATATCTTTCCTTCGTACATAATCTAGATTCCCCTTAACATAGCCCTCTCCTTTTCCCCTTCCAGAAATCTGTCCCTTATAATAAATAATTTTTTAAAAGAGGAAAAGAAAAATAATTTATCAAAGGTAATCAATATGTGGAAAAAATCTGACATCATATGCAATATTCCTCACCTATAGACTTCCACTTCTGAAAAGGATTTGGGGGAGGTGTTGAAAAGTTTACTTTCAAGCATACCAACAATTCTTGTTGATATGCAAAAGCTCACTTTAATGAATATGTAAGAAAGATCCTAGGGCACTATTTGTATGTAAATGAATGGCCACAGAGTAAATGGAAAGTTTGTTCTCCTAAAAAGTTTATACGTGCACATATGTATACATACATACACACACACATACACACATACATACATACATGCATGCATGCACACTAGTCATTTGCTTAGTAAGTCCTTTATTTATGGATCCTGTAAACCAGGCTTCTTAACCATTTTTATGTCATGGACTCCTTGGCCACCTGGTGAAGAACCATTTTCAGAATAATATTTTTAAATGAATAAAATAAAATACATAGGATTACAAAGGAAACTATACTGAAACAGTTATCAAAAAATTTTTAAGTCCATGCACCACCACCACCACCATCCCCCCTCCCACCCCATAAGAACCACTGTTATAAATGTTCAAATATCCACAGATGACAAATTGATGGGTATTGTAAAAGCAAAATTTTACTATACATATATTACATGATTTATTATGTCAAGAAAAATAAAATTACCTGCATGAGAAAGGACTCCAAATTTAAGGTTTTGAGAGAAATTAATATTATACTATTATATTAATAACTATTAATTTGTGATCTAACCTTTTTTTGCTATTTCTGTTTAAACCCAACTCCCATTAAGGTCAATCAGTCTCTGAAGGGCATGGATGAGATTGTTCCTAGCCCTCAAGGCACATGCTTGTCAATTTTGGGTGGGGATACCATTCAACTAGAAAACCAAATTTCTGTTTAGAGTTTAAATAGAATCTAGTCTGGGCAAACCCTTACCCTGAGGGAAGGAACCCCTGTCCTTGCTCTTTCCTGTTAGAGTTTAGGGTGACCCAGCTTGTGAAGGAGAAAATCAGCTAGAGGTCTGATGGAGATAGCTTCCCCTTGCCCAGATGCCCTGAGGCAGCTGAGTCTCTTGATCAAGCCATTTTTCTCCCAGTGCCCAAGACTTTTACTCTACCTCCTCATCAGGGTTGATTTTCATTTGTCAGGGGAGTGCCCTTTCAGAAGGGATTTAAGGCATTTCAGGATCTCCCTTGACATTTTTGGTTTCCCAGGGAAACCACTGACCATCAATTTATTGATTACTGGCCAGCCTGATTAATAAATTGTTTATTAGTTGCCCAGAAGCTTTGTCTCTAGAAGTTTTCATTCATCACAGTTCTCTTTCCCCCTTGGTTTCCCTTGCATTGCATGTCTTCACTTTCAGTGCTTTCCAAGTGTAACATGCTTTTGAGCTATAGCACATGTATTCACATGGTACTGAATCTCATGAACAACTGATCTTTCAACATATTTGGTAACAAAGATTGGAATTTTTAAAGATTGTTTTCTAGGAGAAAAGATAACATATGCAAACATATGTTTTCTCTCAGAAAATATTACATATACAATCATAGAAACTAAAGAAGTCACAATTCTCTCCAGAGCTTAGGCTCATTTAGTACTTCTGCTAGTGGAAGTCTTCTCCAGAAAGTGTTATAACATTTGCTGGAAGAGCAGCTAAGTGGCACAGTATATAGAGTGTGCCAGGCCTGGAGTCAGGAAGACTTGATCTCAGAAACTACTAGCTGTGTGACCCTGGGCAAGTCACTTCATCCAGTTTGCCTCAGTTTCCTCCTCTATAAAATGAGCTAGAGAAGGAAATGGCAAACCACTCAAGCGTCTTTGCCAAGAAAGCCCCAAATGGGGACACAAAGAGTCAGACATGACTGAAATGACTGAACAATAACAATTTGCTGGAAGATCCTTCAAAGTGTGATACTAACTGCAGACCCAGGAGCTCCCAGCTTCTTGAACTCTCAAGGATGCTTCCAAAGCTGTAAGTATCCATCTCACAATCACTGTTCAGTCATCTATGCTAAGAAAAATAAACACAAAGCAGAAAATGCAGCCAGTGCCCAAGGCTTAGGATTGGGGTCATTTAGGAAAGACTTATGCATTCTATCATGTGCTCACAACTGAACGAAGGTGTCAGATAGAAACCTCAGAGATAGTTTTACATGCAACTCACTCTAAAAAAAAAGAGTGAGAAAGTTTTCTCCTTTTTAAACTGATGCATTACCTACGATACTGATGCGATGGTAAGTAGAGAGTAGAGAATTAAAGAGTGCTAATGTTAAGTGTTTGCTGTGTCATCCAAAAACCCCAATCCATTCAACGAGACACTTATGTCACCTGAAGTTGCCAGAGGAGCTCTACTGATGCTACATGGGATGGCCCCTTCAGATCCATTCCTATACCTGTTCCATGGTTGTGTTCACCAATCCAAACCCCATCACAGTTGATTGTAAAAATCTTCCCTACCAGATTGGCTAAAATGATAGAAGGGGAAAGCAATAAATATTGGAGGGGATGTGAAAAAATTGGGCACTAATTTATTGTTGGTGGAATTGTGAACTGATCCAACCATTTTGGAGAGCAATCTGGAATTATGCCCAAAGAACTATTAAACTGGCCATATATATACCCTTTGACGCAGTAATACCACTACAAGGTCTATTTCCAAAGATGATTAGGGAAAAAGGAAAAGAACCTACATGTACTAAAATGTTTATAGCAGCTCCCTTGGTAGTGGCAAAGAACTGTAAATTTCAGGGATGCCCATCAATTGCAGAAATGCTGAACAAGTTATGATATATGACAGATGGAATCCTACTGTGCTATAAGAAATGATGAGCTTAATGATCTTAGAAAATCATGGAGAGACTTGAATGAAATAATGAAGAGCAAAATGAGCAGAACTAAGAGAACATTGTATATAGTAATGACAATACAGTTTTAAGAACGACTGAGTGAATAAATTATTTTGACTATTATAAGTACCCAAATTAATTATAAAGGACGTGTGAAGAAAGACACTATCTGCATCCAGAGAAAGAACAGATAAATAGAAGTATGTATAGAATAATTATATATGTATATTATATATATATACATTATATATATGTATATATATATACATATATATGTATATTATATATATATACATTATATATATATATATATATATACACACACACCTATTTGTGTCTAATAATAGTCATCTTTAGGGTGGGGTAGGGGTAAGGTTAGGAAAAGAAGAAAAAAAAGAAATTTACATGATAATTTTGTTGTATATTTGAAACGAATAGCAAGTTATGCTTAGTAGATTTGCAGCTTTATGTACAGTCACCTTTTTATTGTGCTATGTTATAGAAATGCTTGTTTTATTCATAAATATGTATTAATGTAAAAAATGAAAAAAATCTTATGGAGAAGATCAAACAAACTTATTTGTTAAAATTGTATTGTCTTTAGCTTCTTTGTCTCTCTACTTGGCAAGTCAGTCAAGTGTTGGCTGACTAAACTTTTGGTTTCTGCAATTGATTTATACCAATTATACCTCTGTACAAAATTATTATAATCTGTGTCTATATCTTTTCTTCCATCATCTATTTTTAAAAATCACCTTTTTTAAATAGGTCAAGGTTGAGGTCCTTCAACTTCATACCACAGTGTTTCATTTTTCGTTTTCTTCTCACTATGTACGAATTTTGATCTTTTCTTTAACTATTGTATACCATTGTGAATATATGTATATATGTGTAGATATGTATGTGTGTGTCACACACATGCACGCACACACACACGTACACACACCCATTGCATGAATGTACACAGACCACTGATTCAGGAATGATTCCCACATCAATAATGACTTGTTTTCTATCTGCTAAAACCAAACCACACTCGTTTTTTTGTTAAGTTGTTTAATTCTCATCATGCTCACTACGATTGATTGGGGGTAGGGGTAACATGGTATAATGGACACATTACTGAACTTGGAATCAGGAAGACTTGATTTAAAACCCTGACTCAGAGACTTACTAGCTGTGTAATTCTGGATAAATCATTTAACCTATCTCAGTCTCAGTTTCCTAAACTATAAAATGGAGATAATAATAGTATCTTCCTGAAAGGGTTGTTACGAGGACCAAATGAGTTAATACATGTAAAGTGCTTTGCAAATCTTAAATCATTATATAAATGCTATGCATTTTTTTTTCTCAGAGAATTCTTGACACTTGGGCATGAGGCTGTTCTCATTTCTTATTCCTAACCTTCCAATATATTTCTTACCCTTCTCATATATTCCCAATCTTGTATTAAAATCATTGAGAATCAAAGTACATGTTGATTTAATTTCAAGGGTCTTGTTGAATTTCTTTGTAGAATTTATCAACCTTTCAATCCTTTACTATGTTAGTGAAAAAGATGCAATAATTTTCATTGTCATCTTTTTGCAGATACATATCATGAGCACTGCAATATAAGATGACCAAATGTCCCATGCAAATGATAATTCTTATTGCCTTTGGACTCACAATAAAATAAACTCCTCCAATACCTTTCTTGTTTACTCCAAGGACCAAGAATGTGAAACGTCTTTCCATTTCACTATAACTTCTTTATTCCAGTTTGATGCACAGTGGGAATGTTAGCAGGGATATGATTTCATTCTATTAGCATGTCTACTCACTGGGCATTAGACAACGATGTCCCATTTAGAGTACTAGTAACCTAATTAAAGTTTGTAGATAGTCTAAAAACTGTGTGATTCTTAGCATCCTCTCTTCCCTTTTTCCATTATCTCTGCCACACTGACTGACTGCAGAAGTGGAAGAGGGCCACATAGGACTGAGGGCCATTTTGCATTTCCCTTTGTTTCCTGGGTTGCCATGGCCAAAGAGTTTATCAACAAGTGGCCAGTCTAGTGATTAACTTAGCTCTACTAGCTAGGCTAGTGCTCGGAAGACCAGGTCTGTTGTTGCATGGATATAACCTTATAATACCACAGGAAGCCATCAGAAGAGGACTTTGTGGATGTGTTTTTGTAACCCTTCAAATATTCCATAATCGCACCTATTATTTCCTTCCTATTCTAAGATGAGTGCTTTTATCACTACCTCATATTACCTTACTGAAGTAATGGGAAGATATGGCATCACCAAACTAAAAAAAAAATGTACTGGGAAAAGAAAGATAATGTAAGTACCCTGGGGGAAACTCACACTTAGTGATAATGCAAAGGCAAAGGAACCAGCAAAAGTGATAGAGAGGACAGACAGGAAGACAAACCAGGAGACAGAGGTGTTACAAAAGTTACAGAGAGACAATGTATCAAGAATGGGGTGGTTGACAACATATCATAATTTTCAGTTAGTTTCTTTGTTTCCAATTCACAGATGTTGCTGCTCTACTATCAAAGACTGTTAGAAAATTCCTGAGCTGTGTTTAAGGTTGCTAGAAATTTAACCTCCAAAGGTGTTACTATACAGAGATGGTTCAAGTGTAAGTAACTCATTTGATATGACCTGCCTTCAAAGGAATTGCTTTTAAATGGACCAACCTGACGTTTCTTTTGGGATGTTCTTTTCTGAACTCTTGGTATAGAAAAACTTCCTGGCAGGTGTGTGGTAGCATATTATATACCTACCATACTGATTTCCCACAACACATTCATAAAGATGCCTAAATACATCTTATAGATGTAAATGTCTCATTTAATTGCTTCACAACTTAAACCTCCAGTGAAGTACAGAATAAGTTTGAAAGTGCATTCTATATTCTAAAGCATAATTAGGAATCCCTAGTGAGATTTCTTCTTGTAGACTTTAATTTGTATACTGGTGTGCTGTAGGTGACTTTCAGATTTAAGAAGAAATGAAGCTTCCTGCCAGCAGTGTAAAATCCTGTGTCCCTTCAAGGTCTGAATATCTTTTTGTACTCTTCCTCATTCAACTGAATAATTTTCATCCAGTAAACATTTATTAAGCACCTACTATTTCAAAGCACTGTGACAGGCCCTGGGAATAAAAAAAAAAGAGCCCAGAGTCCTTCCTAACCATATTGCAGTAGGGAAGGGAAGATATAGAAATAACTATAATTCAAGTTAGAATGGGAATAAAAAAAACAAAACCAGAGTCCTTCCTAGACATATTGCAGTAGGAAAGGGAAGATATGGAAATAACTATAATTCAAGTTAGAATGGATCAGATATAAAATTCTCTGTTTTGTATTTAAAGCCCTTCAAAACTTCCTCCACCTCCACACCTTTCCAGTCTTGTTACGTGTTATTCACCCCCACATACTCTGCAATCCAGTGACACTAACTAGTCTTTTTGCTGTTCCAAGAGCATGGCACTCTATCTTTCGACTGTTCATTTTCACTGGATCTCTCCTATGTCTGGAATTCTCTCATTCCTCATCTCAACTTCTTGGCTTCTTTAAAGTCCCAGCTAAAATCCCACCTTCTTCAAGAGGTCTGTCCCAATGTCCCTTAAAGCTAGTGCCTTCCCTCTGTTGAAGGCTTCCAATTTATCTTATATATGTATCTTGTTTGCATACGGTTGTTGTATGTTGTCTCCCTTATTAGATTGGGAACTCCTTGAGAGTACAGACTGTCTTTGACCTTTCCTTGTATCCTCAGTGCTTAGCACAGTGTTCAGGAAGTCAATCAATTAGTAAACATTTATTAAGTGTCTACTATTTGCCAGGCGCTATGTTAAGTGCTAGGCACACAGTAGATGCTTAATAAATATTGACTGACTGACTGAATGTGTTTAAATGCATAAGCAAGCTGAAGGGGAGAATCAAGGAAGGCTTCAAGGGTCTTCATAATAGGTAAGGCTTTCAGCAAGTGAGATAAGACAGCCCATGGAAAAATGGGGTACTGACTTTCCATTTTATAGTTCTGTCCCCTGCACCTACTATATTTCTTTCCACCTTTTTGTTGTTGTTGTCTGACAACCGTGCCTCTTCGTGACCCCATCTGGAGTTTTCTTGGCAAAGACACTGAAGTGGTTTGTCATTTCATTCTCCAGCTTATTTTTCAGATGAGGAACTGAGGCAAACAGGGTTAAGTGACTTGCCCAGGGTCACACAGCTAGTAAATATCTGAGGCCAGATTTGCATTCAGGAAGATGAATCTGCCTGATTCCAAGCCCAGTGCTCTATTCCCTGCACCATCTAGCTGCCCCTTCCTTTCACATAGTGAGCAGTTAATAAATTCTTTTTTCCCCTTCCCCCCTAAACTATTGTATGTTAATTTAACATCAACTTTCAAAAATTTTGATTTCCAAGTTCTCTCCCTCCAGTCCCTCCCCCACTCTTTGAGAATGCAAACAATATGATAGCAATTATACATGTGAATAAGTAATAAAATCTTGTTGAGTCAGGATGATATCCAAAAAAAGCAAATAGTCCAGAGAAGGAAGGAGGAGACGTAAGAGCAGCATTTAGTCCAACTTCGTTGGAGCTACGGTATTGGAAAGCGAATGGGCTGAGATAAGGCTTCAGAAACGGTTAAGCCATGAAAAGGTATGTAAAAATCCTGCTCATCCCAAAGCAGGCAGTCATCAAAATCCCATTAAGCAAGTAATCACTGCTTTATGGCAGCTTTGCAAAAGCAGGAAACCATGAGGACTGAAATGTGTGATGATACCAAGCATGTAATCGTTTTCAGAAGTGTTAGAAGACAGTAGAATAATATGAATCTAGACAGATATTTTGTAGATTTATACCGAAAACTGGAGAAAAGATTGCTATTGCCTTAGATTATTAGTTCCACTTAATGAATGAAAAAAAAAATTTAGACGAATGTCCTTATCAACTTGAAAACCATTTTTTGTGCTTCCTTCCCGTGTGACCTTAATCCCTCAACTTCTTTGAGTCTGAATGTCTTCAGTTATGTAATAAAGTGGTTAGACTAGATGGTAGCTAGGAGGTATAGTGGATAGAGCACCCAGCCTGGAGTCAGGAAGACCTGATTTCAAATCAGGCCTCACACACAGCTGAGTGACCTTGAGCAAGTCACTTAACCTCTGTTTGCCCACATTTCTTCATCTCTAAAATACAGGTAACAATAGCACCTACCTCCCAGGGTTGGGATGAGGACAAATGAGACAGTAATTGTGAATCACTTAGGACAGTGCCTGGCACATAGTAAGGACTATATAAATGTCAGCTATTATTATGATTTTTATTACCTTTAATATCCCTTCCAGCTCTAAATCCTATGATCCTATCACATATCCCAAAAAAAAGTCAATTCCAAGATAGTGGAGAGGGCCCTGATTTAAAAAAAAAATGGATCACCGTGACAAGAAGGCTTTATTTGTATAAAATGAACACTGATAGCATAGAGAATTACTTATTTATTCTTTAAAGCCCAAATCTGAATAAGCCTCAGTGCTTGTAATTATCCCACCCTGGAGGTTTTTTCTTTTTCTTTTTTAATAAAATTATTAGGCACCATGATAAAGTGCTCTGTGTATTCTCTGAAATGTTAGGCACTTACAAAATGCTAAAAATAGAAGGGTAAAACAAAAGGATTTTAACTGGCTGCATTTCATACCTGCTAGCTGCCAGTTCATATAAATTTTTTTCGCTTTGTCCATATTTTTCCCAAACACTCTTTTCTTTCCTAACACATTCTCCCTGCTAGATTTTAAACAAGCCCACACCAGCTATATGAAATTTGTCCCACATCACCATACACTTTGGATGCATACATTATTACACATGCTGCAGTAGAAGAAGAGGTTGAAAAAGATTCCCTTTCTTTTCTGACCTAATGGAATTCCTTTCCTCAGTGAAATG
Source organism: Phascolarctos cinereus (assembly GCF_003287225.1). Classification (NCBI taxonomy): domain Eukaryota; kingdom Metazoa; phylum Chordata; class Mammalia; order Diprotodontia; family Phascolarctidae; genus Phascolarctos; species Phascolarctos cinereus. Next base: position 545,646,558 of record NW_027555847.1, on the reverse strand, counting down.
CACTTCTTAGAAGCCTTCTTCTTTTTTGGCCACAAGAATAATGCCTTGCCTATCTTTGGAACTCAATATATATATTTGCCAATTTGCAAAGAAGGAATCATTCAACAAAACCTGACAGATATAGTTGGAAGGGGAAGAAAAGGGAAGGATAGGATGATAGAAGCGGAAAGAAGGAGGAAGGAAGAAGAAATATTGCTTATATGAAAGATAAAAATTTATTATTTGAAAGCTATGATATTCTATTCCTTTGTGAGGTAGAAGGTTCTCAAATGTTGTATTTTGCACATATATTCAGACTTTTTCCAATGCATTGATTGGCTATGCTGATTTTCCCCCTTTTTTTGTCTTAAAATCATGTATTTTTAATATGGGATGGCTCTCTGGTGAGAGAAGAGGGAGAAAATTGTGGCGATATAAAAAAAGACATCAATAAAACATACATATGAATATATGTATGTATATTCCTGTGAGTATATATGTATATGTGTATATGTACATATATATATTTCAGAGAACTTGTGGTGATGGAGACAACCCCTTAGCAATTCACATCAGAGGTATAGGAAGAAAGTCACTATGTCAGAGCCTCTCTCAAAATAGCTAACTTATACTCCCAATTAAATCTAAAAGTACTCTTAATTATGCTGTGCTAGCAAAACATCATTTTTATCCCAGTGAGCATTGATGCAGTCTGGCTTAAGTAGTATTTGCTTCAATTTTTCATATCAGATGCCATTTCATTTCAGCCAAAAAGTTGTACAATTTAAGAATTCTTAGGATGCTAAATCTTTGCCTCCCAGCTTAAGGGGGTGGGCGAGAATTGCTCATTTAAAAGTGGTTGTCAGTGGTGGCTATGTGGGAAGGCTGGAAAAATGCAGAGAAATGAAGTTCTGGGACTTCTGGACTCCACCACTACACAAATAATTTAACTGTACAGTAATACTTCATTAATTCTAATTCCACGGGACCAGAAAGGAAAAAAAAACAATAACAACTCATTGGTTTTGAATTAACTAACTTCAGATTAGTCAATACTCTTATTAAAGAGCAATAAGAAATTCTGTTGGTTGGGGAATAACACATTTTATATTATGCTGTATTTTGAATTCACTATATTAAAAAAAATTTAACATTACTAGAACAGCCAAGGGTCCAAAGTAAAGAGTTTTCATCAATAGTTATGGGAATATGTTGTCCTTAGTCCAACCAGTTTTCTTTTTTTTAGTACTTCAATCCTTGAAGAATCTATATTTTCAATTCCATGAGAGAGTACCTCCCCACACAGATTGCAACCCTTCTCCCAACTTAGTATATATGATCATTGAAAAATTCATCACCCTCTGGTCATCCTAATAATAAACCTCTCTGCTTTAAGTAATAATGAACAGGACAAATACCTATTGAAATGATGCAAAGTCCAAAAAAACAAATCCAAAAGACTGCTGGACATTGCTTGATTATTATAAATGAAGACAACTTCTAAAAAAGGAGGAAAATTCCAGCCAAAAACAATATACAACATCGGTACTAACTCATAAAAATATGTACTTGTTCTTTATTCTACTAAAACGTGTGATTAAACTTAACAATCATAATAATTCTCACATGCCATTTTGTTTAAATTTTGGTGGAGTGGAGATGATTGTATATTATGCAGGATTCAGTTCTGAGTATGTATCAATTCTAGATGATTTGTTGAAACAAACTATGGTAATAGAAAAAAATGAAATGAGGTTTCATCTAAATCATTTTCAAGGTTTCTTCATCTTTGATTCTAAAAATTGTAAAAGATTGATGACAACCTAAAGTACTAAATGTCCCAAGGGGATCTACATTTTTTCAGAAATAAATGCCTTAAGACAACGGATTGAATTGACCTATTTGTAGGTCAAGAGTTCTTGACTTTTTTTGTGTGTGTCAGAGATCCTCTTTGACAATGTGATGAAGCCTGTAGACTCCTCACAATTATGTTTTAAATATATAAAATAAAATACAAATTACAAAGGAAACCAATTATATTTGAATAAAGGTGTAATTTTTTTCCACCCATAGATCCTCTGAAAACTATTTATGGTCTCTAAAAGGAACCAAATCCCAGGCTAAGAATCCTTGTTCTAGGCAGAATTTCAGGCATTAGTAAAGAAGTAGGGAAGATATTTTAGGAAAAAAGGACAACTTGTGATGCTTTTGAAATTATATACTCTTGGGGTAGAGAAGTTACCACAAACATTTTCTGTTGGTTTCAAAGATCCCAGTAGCAAAAAAAAAAAAAAAATAGAGATTGGCCATAGATTATTTCTGCCTGGGTATATCCTAACAATTTTTAGAATTCAACATGACTGAAACATCATCTTGCCTTGAGATCTGGCCCTCCTAATCAACTTTTTGACTTCTCTTACTAGCACCGTCATCTTCTCTGTCACCCAGACTCTACCCTGTACCTTATCCATTCATCCAGTTTCCAAATACTATTGAGTCTACCTTCATGGTTTCCTTCTCATCTTTCCCCTCCTCTTTATTCATATTGTCACCATCATAGTTTAGGCCTTCGATACCTCTTATTTGGACAATTGTAATAGGCACCTAAGTGATCTTCTTTCCTTCAGTTTATCTTTTTTCCAATCCATCTTTCATAATGCGGCCTGGGTAATTTTCTTAATGTATAGATCTCATCTCATTGTACACATAATAGAAAACCTTTCATGGCTCCTGATTGCCTATTGAATAAAATGAAAACCCTTAGTTTGGCATTAAGGCTTTCTGCAATGTGGTGCTAAGCTCCCTTTCCAGACTTATCTCACACTTTTTTCATATACTTTACATTTTAGCCAAACTGGACTACTTTTGATGCCGCCCCCCCATCAATTTTATCCTTTTTTCTATCCTTGTAAATTTGGACATAGTGTCTACATGACCAGAAGAGGCTCCTCCAACATTATTGCTTATTAAAATCCTTTTATTTCAAAGTACATGCCACATCCTCCATGAAACCTTCCCTGGATATACTTCCTCCCATCTCTGCAACCCCCAGATTAAAGTGATTCTTCCTTAGGAGAATCTCTTACATTACTCTGATTTCTATTCGCTTTGATGCTAACTTGGATTATTATTTGCATACAATCTTATCTTCCCTCTAGCACGTAAATTTCATTAAGAGTAAGGATTGTGCCATTTTTCATCTTTATAGTTTCAAAATCTAGCAAAATTCTTTTCAAAAGAAAGAAATTACCTTTCAGATCTATAAGTAAGGGAAGGGTTCATGACCAAGCAAAGGATAGAGAGGATCACAGAAGGTAAAATAGGTAATTTTGATTATATGAAATTTAAAAGGCTTTTTTTTTTGTATAAACAAACCCAAGGCAGCTTTAATTAGAAGGGAGATATAACCGGGGAGAAAAATCTTTGCAGCATGTTTCTTGAATAAGGGTCTTATTCACTATATACATAGGGAACTGATTTGAATTTTTAAGAATAAGAGCCATTTTCCAACTGATAGATGGTCAAAGGATATGAATAGTTTTTAAGGGGAGAAACTTAACCTGTCTATAGCCCTATGAAAAAATGCTTCAAATCACTAATAATTAAAGAAATGCCAATCAAAGCAACTGAAGTCCCACCTCACATCCATCAAATTGGTAAAGCTGACAAAATATGAAAATGACAAATGTTGGAGGCCTGACAGGAAAACAGGAACATTAATGCACAATTGAGGAACCTGTACATTGGTCTAACTATTCTAGAAATCAATTCAGACCTGTGCCCATGTAATAGGACTAATATTTACCAGAATTTTCCCCACCATATGGGTTGAGCCTTTTCCTCATCTTCCCCCTCAAATTCTCCCCCAATTAGTTTTCCCTAAAAGGACACAAAGCTCTCTCTGGGACCTGATTGACTCTTGGCTACCTTGCATCAACTTTCTGACCACCTAAGTGCACAGAAAGTCCCATCTGTGTGGAGATCCTGCCCAAAGATCAGACTTTTTGTAAAAAGTCAAAGAAGGCTGCATCTTCCAAAGCTGGAACTAAGTGCTACTATATCCTTATTGAGCTACACACACACACACACACACACACACACACACACACACACACACACACACACAGGCTTGTTGAGCATTTAGTAAGCACCTACTATGTGCTAAGCATTGTACTACACTAAGTCAATATCTTTTGTTAAATGTATCTAAGAGTATCTCATTTGGTCCCAAGATTTAGTCTGACCTAATGGACTCTATTAGTATCAGGTCCACCCCAACAGCTCCAAAACTACTCAACTGTGCATAACCTTTGATACCACTATTGAGCCTATATGATAAAGATCAAAGAAAACAGAAACGGTCCTACATGTACAAAAATATTTATAGTAATTCTTGTTGTAATGTCAAAAAGCTGGAAATTAAGGAGGTGTCCATCAAGTGAGGAAGTATTGCAAAAATTATGGTAAATTAATGTAATACATTACTAGTGTGCCCTAAGAAATAATAAAAAGGGACAACTGTTAGAGAAATCATGAAGACATATATGAACAAAGTGAAGTAAGAAGAATCAAGATAACAATGTATACAATAACAATATGGGAAAAATAATAATTTTTGAAAGGCTTAAGAACTGTGATAAATGCAATGATCAATAAGACTGATGATGAAGAATGTAACCCATTTCCTGACAGAAATGATGGACTAAATGGACAGAATGAGACACATATTTTTGGACACAGCCAATACGGATTTTTTTTTTGCTTGACTATACACATTTTTTAAAAAGAGTTTCCTTTCCCACCCACCCCACTAACTCAAGTGGGAAAAAGGAAAAATAAATTCTCATTAATTAAAAAAAATTAATCAAAATGTCTTGTATATATCGGGTGACTAATCAATATTTGTTGATTTGGAGGGGAAAAGAACAGATCAGAAAAGAAAAAGAAATGTAAAAGGATTTTTCTTTTACTCTAGTGATTTTAAAACTCAGGAGAGAAAGCAAACTACTTATTATTCATGGCTTTTTAACAGATAGGTGGCAATACTTTCTTAAGCTGATCTAAAGGTGTCCCAAAGATCATTTTAAGAGGAGAATCATTACTTCACAGGGTTGAGCTGTGAAATCAGTGTGTAAAACAGAAAGCACAACATACCTCTGAGTCATTAAACAATGAATTGGAACGACTTAGTTGCCTCATGTCACCAATGTCATGTCAGTAGACTGATTTTGATGAAATGTGTCCAATTTATCCTCTAGAACACAACAAGAAATGGAGGAAAGAAGCTGGGATTCAATATAGGTTTCAACATAAAGACTAAATCTACAAAAGGTCAAAGGAGGTAAGAGATGAATGGCCAGATAAAAGGGCAACCATTCACCAGTGTAAAAGATATTGTGGGCAGAAGGGAATTAATTGCTTTACCTAAGAAAACATTACAAACTCAGCTCTTGTACTTAAGAAGTGGCAGTCCATTTAAGGAGGCAAACATAGGACAGATATCTCCTCATTTCTTACCTACCTATACTCATTTTAGATGACTTTAATTTCTCCACCTTGCTCCTGCCCAGCATATCCCCCAACACTTTTGCATGTTATCTTCCTCCATTAGATTATAAGATCCATTTCTCTTTTTCACATTTGTATCCATAGTGCTTAGTACAGTGCGGGTACATTTGTTGTTGTTGTTCCATCATGTCCAACTTTCCATGACCCCATTTGGGGTTTTCTTGGCAAAGATACTGGAGTAGTTTGCCATTTCCTTCTTCAGCTCATTTTACAGATGAGGAAACTGAGGCAAACAGGGCTAAGTGACTTGCCCAGGGTCACACAGCTAGTGAGTGTCAAGTCAGACTGACTTTCTATCTTTCTTTTCCTTCCTTCCTTTCTTCATCTGAGACTCGCATAAAAGAGGAAAGAATGAAGGGAGACGCCTGAGTGATGTGAATAGCCTCATTTTTTTTTTAATGAATATGAGGCAAAGTCCTAAGCTGAGAGAATAAGAGTAGGGGAGTTCATGGAAGGTTTGAAAGAACAGGTATGGAGAGTGGGATTTTGTGACCCACAACCATGTTGCCATTTTTATTGTAGTTGAAACCAAACATAAAGAAGTTACAAGTTCTCTGCAGAGAAGGGAATAAAAGAGTTGGCAGGGAAGACCTCTTGGAGGAAGTAGCATTTGAATGAACCTTGAAGGAAGGGTGGGAATTAAATTTCATTTTGGTATTTTTTCCTCAGTCCTTATTTTCGCATTCCTCCTCCTCCTCCCTCTCTTCTTCTATCTGGATTTTGCCAGAGAAGAGATTATTTTTTTTTGGCATGGCAAATTACAAAGAGATGCCTGCTGCTTTTCTAGTTGACATGCTTTCAAATGGCACCCCTAATGCAACAACAGGTTTGCACTTGTTTCTGTCTGCATAAGCCTTTAAAATCAGAGAGACAAATCCCAAAGGAAACCTCTACACCTGCATGGTCCACTGTGTGGAGAAAATCAGCGTATTCTTTTAGCTAGGGCCGAGGCTCAATTGCAGGGCAACTGTGAATGCAGAACAAGTACATAATTGAAGAGCAGTTTAACATCCCTCATTAACCCTGAGAAAGCTGAATCTTCATAATGGATAGAGCTAGAAACATTTTTTTTTTAAAGAAAGCCAGGGGAAAAAAAGCTAATATGGAAGGTTTCTATGCAATGAGCTAACCATAGAAAGAGCGAAATCTGTAGATTTGATTAAAGTCTGTTTGAATATATTTCTACTATATCTTCTTAACTCACCTTCTGTTCTGCATTATTGAGATGGAGTTTTAAGATGTTCCATGTATAAAAAAAATTTAAATACATACTGTGCAAGTATAAGTGCGTGTATGTGTGTATGTGTGTTAGAAAATTCATGCCAGTAAAAAGCATGCTGGTATATATAGGACCTGCTATATGAATAGGGCCAGACTCTTTCAGGCAACATATCAGTGCAACATATTATAACCTTCGCTAAGGTTAGCCTAGGAGTCAAGGGAAATAACGTTTTAGTCTTTCTGCCACTAATCATCGGAAGTCATTTAACCTGAGTTTCTTCCTCTTTAAGATAAACAGGTTGGACAAGATGACTTCTGAGTTCCTTTCCAGCTTTCACATTCTGTGATTCTATAATTGTCATCATCATAATAGCCTACATTATCAAGCTACATTTAACAATTTAAATCATAAAAAAGAAGGTAGAGGAGCGTCTTCTCTATGAGGCATCTGAAAACTAAATGAGTTAGAGGAAGGAGTGGCAGAGGCAGGCCTGAGAGACAAGGAATTTTCTTGCTATCTTGTGCTTGGATTGACTAAATGTTAGCAAAATTGGCTGTCCTTGGCATGAAAAGGAAAGAATACCCCTTTCTTTTTAAGGAGTTTGCACACCATGTTACTCTAAGGATTCTTCTAAATCAATGTTTCTGATTTCAGCCTAAAGTGCAGTTGTTATAATTTAAGGGCAGGATCTGTAGCTTCATTAACGTGCATGATCCTCCCACAGATGCCAAATGAGACTGTTTTACTCTTTATCATCTTTTAAGAACCAAAGACAATTTAAGAAATAGTAGCTCAGGTAGGGAATTTCAGGATAAACCAGAAGGCCAGCAAAAAAGTCTTTGCTACTAGAACATTTATTCTACCATTCCCTCAATTTTTATGAAAATAGGATTTGAGTAATAACATGGCTACAACATACTATTAGTAAAGCCCCTCTGACCTTACTATTTTTTTTTTGTTTTGTTTGTTTTTTTGTTTTTAGGCAATTGGGGTTAAGTGACTTGCCCAGGGTAATACAGCTAGTGTCAAGTATTTGGTCTGAGGCCGGATCTGAACTCAGGTCCTCCTGACTTCAGGGTGGTGCTTTATCCACTGTGCCACCTACCTGCCCCTTGACCTTCTTCCTATCTTACTGGAAGAAGTTGGTATGGCTCTTGGTGAATAAAGAACCAACATTGGCCTAAAGTTAGGTAATGATCAGCAAATTACAGCATAGGCAATCTAGCAGGCTGTTTTTAAGTAGTGACTGCTACCTTTCTTAGGGGATATACCTCAAAATACTTCAAGAGCCTATCATTCAATCATTGTGTAGGTATTACAACTACCAGCACAAGTGAAAATTCCTCTAAGACTTAGTAGACAGTGTTTGAGAGTTGCTATGGTAGAAAAATTTTAGAAGCAGTGAGATAACACAGTGAATAGAGTGATAGACCTGGGAGTCAGGAAGACCCCAGTTCAAATCAGGCATCAGACAAATTATTAACTGTGTGACCCTGGGTAAGTCACTTAACTCTCTTTACCTTAGTTTCTTCAACTGTAGAATAGCAGCACCTACCTTGAAGATGTTGTGAGGATCAAATGAGACAATAATATTTGTAAAAGCACTCGGCACAAAGCAGCTATTATATAAAGCCTTATTCATTTTTTTTCCCTTTCCCTCCCCTTCATCACCCTACAGCCCTATAGTGAACCTCTCTGAATTTGGTTAGTCTGGTGCCTGCACAACCTACAGTTCCACACTGTGTTTTGGGAACAACAGTCTTTGCTGCCCCTAGTGAAATGATAAATCGTTCTTGTACTTAATTCTTTTTCTTTAAGCCTGTGCCAAGTCCTCACTGAAGGAAGCAATCATTAGTTAAAGTAGTGGTTGTTAGAGAACATTTTCATTGTGTCAGTAGCAATATCTTGGACTTGTGAGTAAAAGTTTAAGTCCATGTGCAACTTCTTGCGACTTGGTTCATACCCCTGAAATGATATCTTTGTACAAAGTATGGTAAGGATGGATTTCACTACAACTTAGCCACTAGCTATAGGATCAATGATAGTAGGGAAAAGCCATATATAAAACCATGGCTTAAAGCTCAAAATTCCTGTCTGGAGTTTAGAGTCTTCATGGACAGACTCTTTGCTTTCTGAAACTATTAAGGTTTGGAAGAAAGATAATTGTGGGAGAACAAAGGATAGTCAGTTTGGACAAGTTGGTTAATCTTAGTCTAAGCATCTATAAAACAGAGATGTTGCTAATATTTTCATGGCTTACCTTATAGAGTTGGGTGAGGAAAATCCTTTGTAAAAGGTAAATAATTGGAGGCATCATAGTGTCATGGGCAGCAAGCTCAGGAAGGCGAGGGCTCAAGTCCTACCTCTGACAAATATTGGCTACACAGCCCTGAGCAATTCACTAAACTCCCCCATTGCTCCCAGAAAACTCTTTAAGATCCTAAAGTTCAGGGCATTTGCTAAGCCGCACTTGTTAAAGGAGTTTCCTAATTCAGAGTTAAAACTTGTATAAAATTTGTTTAAAAATTTATTGAAAAAAGTGCTATTATTGGTATTATCTCATAATCCAACAATTTCAACTGTAGACCATACCTTAAGTAAAAAGTAATAACTGGGCCCACATACAAAAGCTGAAATGATTTGTCATTGCCAACATACTTTACCCTAGTTACTTTCCCTCCCTCCCTCTTCCCTTTTCTTCCTCCCTCCCTCCTTTTTTATTTCCCTCCTTTCTTTCCTTCCTTCCTTCCTTCCTTCCTTCCTTCCTTCCTTCCTTCCTTCCTTCCTTCCTTCCTTCCTTCCTTCCTTCCTTCCTTCCTTCCTTCCTTCCTTCCTTCCTTTTTTCTTTCTTTCAGCAGCTAGGTGGAACAGTGGATAGAGCACTGGGTCTGAAGTCAGGACCACTGAGTTCAAATTCAGCTTCAGACATCTTAATAGCTGTTTCCCTATACAATTCACTTAACTACTGTCTGCCTCAGTTTCCTCACTTGTAAAATGGGGATAACAATAGCACCTACCTGACAAGATTGTTGTGAATATCAAATGAAATATTTGTAAAGTGCTAAGCATAGTGCCTGGAACATAGTAGGCACATAATAAATGCTTGTTCCCTTCTCTTTCCCTACTCTCCATCATCAATACCTTTAAATAAGTATGTGCATCTGGTAAGACTACATGCACTAAGTATGCTATTTTAAAAGTTGAAAGTGCTAACATATCATAGATCTATGTCTTCAAAAGCATATGCTGGGGAACAGATGAAATTAATCAAAGGGACAGTCAGAGACATATTTTTTAGCAAAGCTGTAGAATTTTTTTATGAATTGATGGGATCTTTTATCTTGAACTATGAAAAGCAATGATAAGGAAGAAAATGAGGGAACTGTCTATATCAGTAGGCGTGGGGTCAGTAGACAGCAGGATTCTACACCAAAAGCTTGATTATGATGGGAATCAAAGAAGAAAATATTTAAACTCAGACAGCAGTGAGCCACCATGACTAGTCAGAGCAACAGCCAAACTAATTCTGAATTCTTAGATGGTGCTTTAATCTCTTCTACATCACACAATTCCATAAATTGCTAGAACAAGCTCCAGAAGAGGAACATTTTAAGATTTCCAGCATTTTAAATGTTTGGGAAATATTTGCCTCACTTTCCACCCCAAATCCACAATCATTAACTAAAGCAATTGGTGTAAGGGAAGGAAAACCACAGGACGCAGCCCAGCTAAGCACCAAGGGGGCTTCGGACATGGTGGTGAAACAAATTTAAAAGCCATACATTTTAATACTGATAGGTCAGGCAGATTTATCTATGAGCATCAAAGTGAAACAGATTCATAAGGTAGAGGAAATGATATCCATTCAGAGGGAGGTCTCAGCTTTTTACCTCCACTCCATGTAGTATCACCACCCACCCTCTCTTCCTTCCTAGCTATATCTCAAAGAAGTATCCCTATACTTCACTAAGGCTAAGCCTTCCACCTATGCTATTTGATCCTTTTCTCTCCTTCCTCTTCCATGTCTTTGCTTTGGCAGTCATTTCTTTTCTCCCATTAATTTCAAATTTAAATCCTGTGATCTTCAATATTGTCTTCTCCACTGGCCCCTTCCCATATGTCTATAAACAAGCATAGATTTTCACAATCCTAAAAAGTATTCTGCTGACCCTTCTATTCCCCCCTAGCTACCATCATATCCTTTTCTTCCTTTTTATAGGGAACTTATGTTATCCACAACTCTAATCAATGCAATCATTGATTCATGGTTCCAGAGGACTACAGGGTGATGGACTAATATGCAAAATGAGATGTGCATTTCTGAACATGGCCAATATTAGAATTTGTTTTGCTTGACTATGCTTTTGTTAAAAAGGTTTTCTTTTTTTTCCCAGTTAGAGGAAAGGTAGGAGGGAAAAAAAAAAGTAAATACTTCATAATGAAAAGGATGAAATCAATTTTTTAAAATGTCTCTACCTGATACTATCCTTTTCTTACCACTTACTCAGTCCTTCTCCCTTGCAATTTGGCTTTTATTACGATCACTTTACTTACTTGCTCTCAGAGGTCAGGGATGATTTCATAATCACCAGATTAAGTGGACTCATATTCAGTCTTCATCCTCTTTGACTTCTTTGAAGCATTTGAGGCTACTAACATTTGCCCGCTCCCCTGCTTCCAAATATTTTCTCCTCCCTTGTCAACAAAGATATAAAATCTTCCAACTAATTTTTCACTCAGACTCCTCATCCTCTTCTTGATCCTTAATCTAGGTGTTGGGTTTTGGCTCTCTTTTTTTCCCTCTCTATGCTCTCACCCTCAGCAAGACGCTCTCATAACTTATTTATCACTTCTAGTCAGATTTCATCATTCATTCACTAAATAGTAGTCCATGCAAGAAGATATGAAGACCTAAACAGAGCTGTGGCTGTATGAGTAGAGTGAAAGGGGATGTTCCGGAGGGAGAAAGCAACAAGATTCAGCAGTGGATTCAATATGTGGGATGAGGGAGATTCAGTAGTTGCAGATGATATTGAGGTTGTGAGCCTGGGTGACTGGGAGGATGGAGGTGCCCTATATGGAAAATAGGAAAGTCTGGAGGGGGAGGCATGTTGAGTGGGAGAGATAATGAGTTCTGTTTTAGCTATGTTGAGTTTGAGACGCCTACAGGACATCCAGTCTGAGAAGTACAAGAGATAGTTGGAGATTTATGACTATAGTTCAGCAGACAGGCTAGGGTTAGATAGTGATCTGGGAACCATCTTTATAGAGATGGTAACTGAACTCATGGGATCTGATAATATTACCAAGTACTATAGTATAAAGTGAAGAGAAACAGAAGCCTAGCCCAGGATACTCCACATTAATGGGTATGACATAGACGCAGCACCCGAAAAGACTGAGGAGTGGAAGGACTAATAAGAAGAGAACCAGAGGAGGATGGTATCACACATCCTAGAATGAAGAGAATTTCCAAAGGAAAAGAGTGGATTATTGACAGTATCAAATGCTATATGAGAAGTCCAAGAGAATGATCATTTAAAAAGGCCGTTAAATTTGGCAGAAGGTTTAGAAGAGTCAGAGGAGAAGCAGAAGCTGCATTTTCAAGTCCTTTAGATATGATGGGGAAGACAAATATAGGACCAGAGCTATCAGGGCTAATTGGATCAAGTGTGTTTTTTAAAGGAGGAAAGGGGAAGAGAATATACATTTATATAGCAGCTGCTATGAGCCATGGACTGTGCTAAGCACTTCACAGATACTACCCCATTTGATCCTCACAACAACCCCGTGAAGTAGGTGCTGTTATCATCCCCATTTCACAGTTGAAGAAACTGAGGCATGAAGAGATTTAAATATCTTGCCCAGATAAACACAGCTAGTAAGTGTCTGGGTCAGATTTGAACTTAGGTCTTCCTTCTATCCACTATGCCTCCTAGGTACCTTGATATCTATAAGAATGAAGGAAGATAAGGACATATTTGTAGGCATCAGAGAAAGAGCCAGTAGAAAGGGAGAGACTGAAAATAAAAGAGAGAGTGGAGATAATACTGAGGCCAATCTGCAGGATATATCAGGAGAGAAAGGAATCAAGGGCACATATAGAGGAGCTGGCCTTGGTGAAGAGAAGAGCCATTTCTTCATCTGAGACTAGCATAAAGGAGGAAAGAACAAAGAGAGATGTCTGCGTGACATGAATAGTCTCAATTGTTTTCAATGAATATGAGGCAAAATCCTAAGCTGAGAGAATAAAGGCAAAGGAGGTCATGGAAGGCTTGAAAGAGCAGGTATGGAGAGTGGGATAGCAAATCCATTCAGGAGGAATAGAATGATTGTCTTGCTTCTGTGTGGACCCACTTGATATTAGATAACAGAAATTTGTGTTGGTACCAGTCAGAACAGTTTCGCAATTTCCTCTAGCTCTGTTCGGCAGCATGTGAATAGGAGTGGAAGTGGATGGTGGGGCAATCCAGGGTTTGCAAAGGTGTGATATGCTATAGGACAAAGGTGCAAGGGAATCAAAGGCGGAAAATAGCATGGAATTGGGATGGTGAAAGAAAGGAGAAGAGAAAAGAACAGAGGGGTGAAGGGTGGAGGACACAGTAATAATGAAGAATAGGATTGGGGGTCATGAAACTTGGGTAAATATGGAATGATAGAAGACTATGATCAGATAAAGGAATTTTAGAGTTCATGAACATGGAACATTTGTGGCTGACATCAAGAGCAAGGATTTGACCATCTATGGGAACCTGAGGTAAAGTGGAAGAGTAAGTCACTGGAATGGAGTAGACCGAGGAACTGGGAAGTTAGAGTATTTGAGGGAGTGTCAATGTGTTGAAGTCTTTTAGTATGCAGGAAGAGACAGGGAGGGGGGAAAGGTAATGAGCTAGGTAGTGAACTTGAAGAAGGAAGAAGAAATAGCCTATGGGTTGGGAAGGGGTGTCTATAGGTGACAACCACCTAATCTGGATTGGGTGACAAATCTGGATAACATGAATTTCAAAGATGATGTTGCTTAGTGAATGTGGTCAAGAGAAGGTCTGGAAGTAGCAGTTGGTGAGCAATTCTAATGCTTTCCACAGGACTAGTGAATTTAGAGGCAGGAGAGAAAGTGTAGGCAGTATTAGAAAAGGTGGTGACAGAAGCAGTGTCATGGGATGGAGGAGGGGCGGTGTCTCAGTGAAGTCCAAAAGATGGAAAGAGTGAGAAAGAAAGATATTTAAGATAAAAGAAGGTTTCTTACTTTTGGAACAGGAATCCCAAAGGGTACAATGGATGGAGAGGACAGATCTAAAGTGGAACATTGGGAAGAGGAAGAGGGTTGAGGTGGACGGGACCAGAGAGAAAAGGACCTGAGATAAGAATAGGGAAATGGAGATTGTACACTAGCAACTGGGGGGCTGGGCTTTCTGATATGGGGTGAGCAATGAATCCATGCTGAGTGTCAGTAGTTGGAGAAAAAGTCTTTGAAGGCAGAATGAGCTTAGACAAGTCAAGGCCGTCCCTTGTGATTTAGCTTCATGGCAGATGGACATGTTGTATCTTATAAGTCTTAAGGATCACCTCCTCAGAGAAGGTGGAGGCATGGGAGCCCAACCAAAGGCAAGGTGTTTGTCCTGGAGAAGGCCGTGGTACAGGAGAAGGTCTTAAGCTTTAATAGCTTAAAACTGCACTAAGACTTCTAGGACACCTCATATAATAATTTTTCTCTTTTTCCTGGTTATTAGTATCAAACACACCAATGCTACTATTTTCACATAATTTTTCTACCTCCTCCAAAAGGAGATTTTTCTTCTTAGAAAAAACAAAGTATATTACTTTTATTAATGTGCCATGGCTATTTTAGCATTAATATAATGCTTTATAAATACAAAATGCATACCAAAAAGTATGTAAATGCTTTACCTCACTTATCCTCATAGCAACCTTTTGAGGGAAATAGTGTAAGCATTATCCCCCATTTCAGAAATGAAAAGACTTGTGTCAGCTAATATATCTAGTAAATGGCAGAGCCTGGGACAGCCCCATTATTCTCCCTCCTTCCTTTCCTTCCTTAAGTAATGTGTATAATAGAGTCCCAGCTTCCTCATGAAATGTCTCATGAAAAACATTGAAAAGGAATACCTTCTTCCTTCATTTGCCCATGCAGTTAATTTGTACAACTGGCATTAATTTTAATGAATTTTACTTTTCTGTCATGTGTTCACTTAATTGCATTAATTGCCATGCTGTTAAATATGATGTTCTGATTTGAAATCTCTTATATAATATTTTTCGTCACGATAATCTGAAAGAAAAAATAGAACAAAACTCACCACTACCCCCTCCCTCTACAAACACCAGAAACAAAAACCTAATTAGTTCCTTTAAGCTATAATTTAGCAAAACTTGCTGCTGGATTTAGTGAGGAACCTTCTTCAAACTGGCCTGAGGGTTTCTCAGGCTACTGTGGGCCCTGATAACTCCAGCCCTTTGATTTTACATTATAAAAATCTAGCCTAAAATTGAAACTTGACAACTTCAAATCTCTAGAAGAGTAAATTAAGTTGTGACAATTTAATCTGCAAAGATTTCCAACTACACCTAAAACACACTTTGCCTTAATGTTGAAAACTTTTAACAAGGGCTCAGGTTATCCAAAAGAAGTCCTTTCCTGATCTGCTAGAAAGAAGAAACAGATGTCTACCATCTGGAATAGGGTACACTTTGTTAACATGTCTCTGGTAATGAACCACAAGAAAAACAAAGATGCTATTAAAAGCTAAGATATGTTATGTTTCTAAACTTCATTCAAAAGCACAGCACCATTTCAATGGCTTGGAAGAGACAGGTAATCTCAACAGGTTAAGTTCATGGGCTTATTCTTGGAGACTGAGGAGCCATTGGAGGTTATGAGAAGCTATGTATGCTTAACTTATTTTCAGATTTATCTCTCCTCTACCTATGTGTCATTTTTTGTCTTTTACCTTACCACAGTAAGCAGAACATACAAAGCACTTAATATTTACTCAGTTGAATTCTGTACTATGCTTAATTTAGTTTATTATCCTTCATCCTAAATAATATCTTTCAACCTGTAAGAATATTCTTTTGTGAATATAGTCTTTATTACATTTCTAATGATGTTTCTCCTACAATTCACAGTTTTTGACTGATCTTCAGACAAGTGAAATAAATTATCTTGTGTCCCATCCCCATACCTAAATGGTCTAGTAGATACATTTTATCTTATAAGTAGTTTTATCTGATAATTGTTTTGAGGGCTAAGACTTAGAAAAGTTTGGGTGTCTATTTGCCTGTAGCAGGTATACTTTGTCTGTCACGGGTCCCTTTAGACTCAGTCCAGTGAAGTCTATGGACATCTTCTCAGGATGAATGAAATCAAATACATAGGATTACAAAGGAAACTGATTATATTGAAATACACTTATAAAAACATTTTTTAAACCAGTTCATGGATACTCCCACAAGTAAAGAACCTTTGGTACATAATATGAGGTACATAATTTCAGTCCTTAAAAATTCAGTTTTTAACACTAGTTTATCTGTTCTTTCAACTTAAATATCCTACCTTCCCACCCTCCCCCGCCATTAGATGATAAGTTTCCTGAAAGCAAGAGCTGTTTTTTGTCTTTGTATATCCAGGGCTTAGCACAGTGCCTGGTGCATAGTAGGTGCTTAATAACTAGTTCACTAATTAAAGACAAAATTTTTTTAAAACTCATAAACATTTGAAGCATTTCCCTAATATAAACCATCACGAACTTCTGATCATTGATGGTTTAGAAGAAAACGAGGCAGTACAGTATAGCGTACAGAAAGCTGGCCTTGGAGTCAGGAAGACCGTTTAAACACCATCTCTGATAAAAATACTGGTTGTGTGACCATGGGCAAGGCGTTAACCTTTCAGTGCTCTAGGTAACTTTCTAAAACTATTAAGTTGCAGAGAAGGGGCTGATTGATTAGCTTGTTGAGAAAAAGTGCCTCACCATGAATTTCCTTCAGAATAAAATCACACACACACACACACACATACATATTCACACAAGTAAAGACCTAACAGAGCTGGAAGGGGCCTTAGGATAAAATACTCCACCATTGTTTATAGATTAGGAAACTGAGACCCAAAAAGATTAATGACCTACTAATTAGTGGCAGTGCTAGAACTAAGTCTAAGGTCTTTGCTGGCTCCTATTCTAATGTTCTTTTCACTATACCAAACACCCTCCATACTTTATGCTGCTGGAGTGTTATTTTGATAATATAATATGAGGAGATCTACCAAATATAAGATATCCCATTAGCAGACTGATAACATCTCAGCTACTTTTCTTCTCCAGCACCACATCCAAGCGAGAAGAGTTCTCCAGAGGTCAAGCATATTACCCTTAATTTTCCATTTTATTCTGCTTTGATCCCTTCACATCCTGTCATTCATTTACTCATTGTCATTTATTCATCTCCCTTTCAGTTCAATCACATCTTAATTCTGGCCCCATATGTTCCCCCTTTTCTTATTTCCACCTCCACACATCTTTCCACACTGGCACACAAGCCTGGAACAACCTCCCACACCCTGTACAACCCTCCGACTCTTCCTGCCCTCTTTTAATATCTCAGAAAAAGATGTACTTCTTCAAGAAAACCTATTCAGAAACCAGCATTAGGAGGAAAATTATCGTGAAGGGACAATGCATTACAAGAATGTGTGATTTCCTCCTAAACTTTGTCCCACTCTCATTTGTCTAACAGACATTACAGATGCCCTGCATTTTTTTTTTAAGTTTTGTCAAAGGGGTATGGATTTTGAATCCCCATACTTCCTCATATTAGTTTTGTGATTGTGGTCTGAGGCTTCAGTTTCTTTCTCTGCAAAATGAAGGGAAGTAAACTAAATGAACTCTTAGGGCCATAATAAAGTTTGTGTTACTTTAATTCTTCCATTCTAGTTTTATTCAAATGCCTCACCATGGGGTCTTGAAAGCTTTGCCAGTGGGAGACAAACTTTGGCTGGCAAGCCCTACCAAGGAAGAAAGGCTTCAAGTAGGGGGCAGCAATGAATGACTTGCCTACTGTCCAGGGACCAGCCAGACTCAATTCAGAAATGCTTGATCATCAGAAGAGTGGTTTGAAAGCAACAACTTTTTTTTTTGAGGTGGGGGGGGTCCACAGCAATTCACGAAACTTTCAGTTAAGGTTCCAAAGTCTGTATTGGGAGGGAACAGTACTCTCATTGACAAAATTATGGATTTTTTAAAAATTTCCATATTTAGGCATTGTTGTACACTAGAAGAAGTCCTGAAATTGGAGACCAGAAGATCAGATTATCAGATTTAGTAGCTGTATAACCATAGGCAAGCCACAACCTCTTTGAACCTCAGTTTCCCTATCTATAAAATGAACATCATAATATTGGCACTACCTACTGCATTAAGTTGTTGTGTGGAAAGTGTTCTGCAAGCCCTAAAGTTTATATAGATATATATGTGTATATATATATATATATATATATATGTATGTATATGTATATACACACACATACACACATGTGTGTATGTATATATGTATATACATACACACATACATACAGATACATACACATACACAAACACACATATATGTATATATAGAGAGAACTGTGAGTTGTTATATTCCATATCATTTACTTATAAAAAGTATATATAGTAATTAATCAATAATTGCTTATTAGATACCTACTATGTGCCAGGAACTACACTAGGTGCCGTTGATGAAAAGACAAAATGAAACATTCCTTGCTCTTGAGGAACTTGCATTGGATAAGAGGAGACAACAAGTAAAGATATAAATATATACAAAATATATATAACTTAATTTTGAGGGGGAGACAATAATAGTTGGGGGTGGGGGTGGGGAGGATAGTCAGAGAAGGCCTCATGTGATGACATTTGAGCTGAACCTTGAAGGAACCTAGGGATTCTAAGAAGCAGAGGTAAGAAAGAAGTGTATTTTAGGTAGAGAGGACAGCCTATCCAAAGAGATAAAGAGAGTAGATGAAATGTCCTGTATGAGGAACAGTAAGAAGACTGGGGTAGCTGTGCGGAAGAGGTTGCATAAAGGGGAATAAGGCAAGATGGTCAGGTTGGAGGCAGATTGCCAAACAGAGGCGGTTTGTATTTGACCCTAGAGGTTCTAGGGAGCCTTTGGTGTCTGTCAGACCTATGTTTTTATGTATTGCTTGTGAAATTGTGTGCAGCAAAGGTATCCAACTTGAACTGCCCAAATTGGAATAAAACATAATTAGAAAATGTTTAACAAAATAAATAAAAATATAATACAACATAATGTTAACTTAAAGTTTTCTAAGTCAATATGTGCCCTGTGGGGGAGTTTCTATTTGTGTTTAACACCACTGGTGTGGAGGATGGATCAGAGAAAGGACAGACGGGAGTCAGGGAGGCTAATTAGGAGGCTATAGCACTCATCTAGACAAGGTAATGAACTAGGGAGATGTCTGTATGAGTGGAGAGAAGGGTTCAAGAAATATTGTGGAGGTTAAAATGAACAAAACTAGCTGATCGATTTGATATATAGAATGAGGGAAAGTAAGAAGGCAAGAATGACTCCAAGGTCCCAAACTCTAGGCCAAAATTGCCAAATCTCTGACTTAAAACAATCCATTTATTGAGCATCTAATATATGCAGGGCACTGTGCTGAACCCTGAAAGGAAGAAGACTCTAGTTCTGCTAAAGCATTTACTTCATTTATATTGGCTATGTTTCTTTCCTTTGCATTCCCATATCCACCCAAAAAAAATGCCATTAAAAAAATTTAAACTAGAGTCCCAAATGATAAAAAAAAAACCTTTACAAATAGAACATGAAAACTGAAAAGGAGAAGAAATTAAATGTCATTTTAGCTTTGACCTTGATAAAGAAAATCTGAAGGTTGTTTTCAATCTTTTCTTTTACAATTGCTATTCTATTAAGCTACAAAAAAAGATCTTAATAAAAACAATTGCTATATACTTCTTGATGTGTTTAGTAGGCATATAAGAGGTTCAAAACCCCCAAAATATACTTTCTAAATGCAGAGTCCAGTACATTCCATCACACAATGATGCCAGTGCCCCAATAGAATATCCCCATTAACTTCCTAGCTATTATTAATAAGTTAAAGTCCTTATATCCAGTTTATACTCTGTTATTATTTATAAATATTGATAAGTAGATGAAAAACAGAGCAGAAAAATCCTTCATCTGAAAGAATGCTTCTGTTTAGTCAGGTAACAATGCCTGCATGTTAGAGCAGAAACTAAAACCCCGTTGTGCTTTGACTACATTGATATGAGAAAATATAAATGATAGGACAATTCATATTAATTGAACCATATATGCTATAACCCAAATATTTTAAACATTTTGCTTATTGAAAAAAAGTCAGATATTGAAGAGTTAATCCAGTCTTGCACTTAACAGTTCCATAGGGATCATATCATAATGTAATCAACCCAAGCTTTGCTAACAATGTCAAAATCTATTATTCACAGCATGCCACTTGATCATAAAATTAGATTTGAGCAAGAGAGCTTTATAGCCTTAGAGAAATAGGGGCCCTTGGAGTAAATGGAAGAGGGAAAGAGGAGGGGGAGAGAGGTTTTTTAAAAGAGGAAGGAGGAAAGACTTCCTAAAATGCACACTATCCACATGAGTACTATACATTAGCAGTGCAAGCCAGAGATTAGTGTTTCTTTTGTGTTTGGGGAGGTAGGGTGAGGGGTGGGAAATAAAGGTAGGGTAAAACATTAAGCTAACAGTTTTAAATCACATCCGATGCTTTCCTTGTATAAACATCACCCAATGTGCCACTGCTGGAGATAGAAGGAGAATTAGGAGGTCTGAATTGAAACTGTCAGAATTTAAACATTGTTATTAAAAGAACATCTTAAAGACAGAGGTGCAGAAGGGAGGGCCCATGTGCAAGAAACATGCAATGGAGAAATGATAGAACCTAAGTTCTCACCAGAGTACCCCGGCTGTCACCACCGTGGTCCTCTTGGTTCTCGGAAAAGCAGGAAAAGGGGAAAGCCCTGGCTGGGATCCCCGAACTCATCTACAGCTCCCTCTGATTCGTCTTCACTCAAAGTACCTACAGACTACAGTGAGCCAAAGGAAATGGAGTGGTTATTGCTGACTACAACAAACCTAAATCAAAGCCCGCAACTCTAGCAGACCTTTCTTTAGCCCCATGCCCCTCTGACCCTTGAGCAAACGTCAAAGGCCAGGCGGAGAAAATGCAAGGAGCGTGGAAGTCCTGAGCTCCCTTCCGTCAGAGCCAACCCCAAATCCCAGTGGAGTTGATTGAGGTGTAATACTCGGCCAGAGGCAGGATTTTTATTTGCTTTAATCAAGAAGCATGCCTTCGCTCTCACCCTGCACCCAAACGGATTAATCTAAAATTCATATCCTGGTGTCAATCTCTCTTGGTTTTACCTCCTCTCCCGATCAAGGCACCTCTCAGACCCCGGGCAAAGGGACCACTGAGAGCAAATTAGAGTTCCAGCCACTTTGCTTGAAGTTTCCGGGCAGCCTCCCGGGCAGCTCCCTGACCATAGATAGCTAGCTAATAGCCTTCTTTATCTCCAGGGGAGAAGGCTGAGGACCGGCAGAGAGGCCAGGGGATGGCGGAGCCCAACAGAGCAAGAAAGGTGGAAATGTGGGCTGAAGATGAAGGGGAACGAGAAGCACTCCACTTAGCGCCCGCCCCACTCACTTGGTGATCTTGGATGTGGGTGAGGGTTTGTGTAGACACAACACCTACATCAAAACCCAAGGCAAATCATGCAAGATGGGAGGAATCAACCCACCTGGCGCATATTCCCTTACCTTGTTCGCAGTAAGGGAGAAGCTAGAGGATCCTGGCTCTCTTTGGCAGTGAGCTCGGACTCCCTCCCAGCTGAAGCATCAGCTTTCCCAATACCTCTCCCAACCCCACACATCCCCCATCAGCAAGAGCACAAGCTCCTTCACCTCACTCTCTGCCTCCTTCCTGACTTTGACTGTACGTTACTGGGAAGTGAGATTAAGCCCACCTGTGTGTCCCTGCCACGCGAAGGACCCTAAGGCTCACAGATATAGTAGGGACCTCGGGGGCCATCTAGACCGACCCCCTTGTTTAAAGATGCCCAAGGTCACACGGATAGTAAGCATCAGAAGGAGAGTTTAAACCCAAGTCCCCAGACCCCCGAACGAAGGCTCTTAATCCTAGGATGCGGGCTAGAAATCACTGCCAGGGCGTTACCCCAAGAACCTTGCTCTGAGCTCAACTCGCTGAAGTCCTCCAGGACTAAGCAGGGAAGAAAACTTTTCCTCTCCAAGGATTCGCCCTTTTTCTCCCTCCCTTCCCGTCCCCGTGGGGGTCCTCTCACCTCCTGCCCGCTTCCTTTGCCTCCCTTCCTGGCTCGGGATACTGCAAGCGCAGCGGAGCAAGGGCTGTGTAAGTTGTTTGGGTGCCTGAGGAAGGTCCCGGGTACTTGTCTCTCCCTACACTGCCTCCGCCTCCGTCCAGGCTGCCTGCCTCTGCCCTCTGCAGGCGGTGCGGGCTGGCAACGCGGAGACCACAGGGACAAGAGAGACCAGCCCCAGGCTGGGTGCGCACGTGGGGTACCAGAGGAAGTTCGCGTCCTAAGTGTCCCCTCGGGCTACGGCGGCAGCAACTGGGGAGTGGGCTCCTTAGGGAGCCACGGGAACTCGACCAACAAAAGCACAGGCGAAGCGGAGCTTCCCGGTGCTTCAGAGCCCCTAAGCGCTCTCCTTCTCGGCTTTCCCTGCCCCCGGAATGGGCTGCTCCCTGATCTCCCCCTACCTCCGCCCTCACGATTGCTGGCGCTAGCTGAATGAACCACGCGACGGCCAGGCCACCACCACCACCTCCGCCGCCGCTTCCCTCCTTCAGTCCTGGGATCAGCCGGAGCTGCCGCCGCCCTCTCTTCTCTTTTCTCCCTCTCCCCCACCCCCTGCACCTTCTCCTCTGCCCTGGCTTAGTCTGGGCTCCGAGGGTCACTTTCTCGACTTGGCTCCTAGAGCTAACAAATAGGTCGACTGACTTACAGGTGCTGCTGCAGGGAAGAAGGGGGTCCCGGGGTTCCTCGGGTAGCCAGAGACTGGGAAACCTGCTTCTGCAGACCGCTTCTCACTCAGAGCTCTCCGCCCCCTAGGAAACTCACTCTCACGCTTATTCTCAGTCTAACTTAGTGGCGCCACAGTCGGGTTAAGTGAGGTGGGCAGCAATACGTCCAAACATCACCCTCTTTCCATCCAGTCTCTCCCCTCCATCCCACTCCTCAATATACACCCCAATAAAGGGGGCACCTGCTGTTGGAAATCCTGGCATGGATTGCCACCACTTAGGTCTCTTCTCTCTGTCTTCAAATAGCAATATAATAATACCGTACCCTTGATAGGCAAAGCAAAGAGAAAGGCTCTGAGTGCCGTTTAAAAGCAAATATGGAAACTGAGAAACTTCAAAGGAAAGCCAGGCCACTTATCTCAGCGTCAGAGGGTAGTTTCAAATACTCTACTCAGAAATCTCACAAAACTGGATATCTCCAGGAGGATATTTTGTTGGCAGTTCAGAAGGGAAGCGTCTAGACACTTGTCATATCACTGAGAGAGTACTTTTCCACCCATAAATTATTGTGGTGTACCAGGCCAAGAAGGCCAATGCTGCTATAATGAATTAGTAGCTGGTATATCTCAGTGATAGTGACAATAATCACATCTGGGAGAAATACAGTGCATTACCTCTGAAAAGGTCAAAGTGTTTGAGTAGATTATTTTATCATTCACTTTTACGATTGGAAAAAAAAAGTTTTTCCCATAAACTTGACCTAAAAGGTGTAAAACCTTGAGAAGTGTTTTGGCTCATTTCATAAAATCATATTAAAGTTGAAAGGTATTTTAGAAGTAATTTTTCCCAACCTCATGTTATGCAGGACTACTCTCTACAACATCCGTAACAGATTTTGGGATCCAATCTTTGTTTGGACGCTTCCAGTCATAGGGAGCTCACTAACTTGGCAAGCAGCTTATGCTATGTTTGGACAGCTCTAATTGTTGGAAATATTGAATAGGACAGAGCCAAGGGCAGAGCCCACCACTAGAGAGACCTTTCTGGTTCAATACCTTAATTAACATGCTTTGGATATGTTGGCTTGTAAAAGATGATGGATGTGACAAATAGAGAAGCATGGAAAGATCTGTACAATCTGATGCAGAATGAAGTAAGCAGAGCCTAGAAAACAAAGCAGTGTAGAATGCAAGAACAGCCACAAAATGGTGAATGTTGCAAAATAGTAGAGAACAAAAGCATAGCCCCAAAGAGGAGACATGAGAAGACATTTCCACCCCACTCCCTTGTAGAAGTGGGAGGTCCACAGGTGTGGTACATTGCACATATTTACAGACTTTTTAGATTTACTGATCAGTTTTTACTGATTTTTCCCCTCTTTTTTCCTTAAAAATGTTATTTGCTCTAAGGAGTGGCTTTCTAAGAGGAGAAAGGATACTGGGAGAAGTTTTGGTGACACAAAAAAAGCAAAAGATACCAATAAAAATTTAAACTAAATTTTTTGGCTGTTTGTTCAAGTTATCATTCTATCTTATTATCCAACCTGCATTTCTCCAAAAGAATATGAGGAGACATTTTGAAATCATGATACATTGTGTCTGTTGCATTTTCCCAATCTACTGTGTGATCCTATCACAAAAGGTTAGTTTGTCATGAGTTTATGAACTAGTGCTAATTACTAGTAATCTCTACTTTCCTCCAACAAATGTTTAAAAACATCTGTCTAATAATCCTTTCTATAAATTTCTGCATCCAACTCAGCTTTGACTTCCAGAAGCCACTTCTTAAACCTTTATTTTGTGGCATGGAACAAAATTCACTCATCACTAGACTTTTGACATCTCCTCTGCCCTCTAAGATTCCTCAGAGATTGAAAACAGTAGTTTTGTAATCACAACTGCAAGATTTTTTCCAAGTTGTAAATTCCTGACTACCCAATGCCTCACAGCTAGATGTCAAAAAGAAAAGCTGAAAGGTAGAAGGCTGCGTGTAGCTTATTTCCTTGCCAATTCCCCTATATTTTGGATATGTTGTTTCTGGTACAGACCTTTCCAACAGTAATGATAAGGTTATATCCATTGGATCCAGACAATTCCAGCTGAAGGCAATAGCTCTATTAACACTTATCCCATCTCCAGGAATGCTGGAAAGGAAGGAAGGAATTTGAGTGAATAGCAGTTACTTGTCTCCATTTTGATCCAAACTTTGCAGCAGCCTGAATTTTGCTGGGGGAAAAAAAGATTTCCTTTTAATTACTTGAGATGAGTGATAAGGATTCCTGCTTTACACTTCCTATCAGTTTCAAAGGTCTCATGTTATTTTAGGTGATCTGGTACACTAAGTTGCTTAAAAAATACAATAGGTGTTAATAATTCACTTCACAAGAGGCTCAACAAAACGTTAACTTATTTAACCAATTTCACATGATAATTTCCTGGAAATTAAATCTGCTTCTCATAACAACAGTTACAATAATAACTGATATTTCTATGGCACTTTGAAGTTTACAAATGCTTTATATACATTATGTTCCTGAGTTGATGAAACCGGATTTGCATATTATGTTACCTAGTACAAAGTGAAAATATACATTCCTACCACTGTTGAATAATAATGCCACCCTATTGATAATTCAACATCAACCATGCACTGGAAGCTTACATAGAACCAGGCTCTAGTTAGATGTTATGGTCTATCAAATGGAACTATCAAATAGTCCTGGATTTTCCATACATATTATCAGATCATCTTCTAACCCAGGGAAAATTAATTTGCATTCATTTTTATAGTCTCTGATATCCATCATCCTAGGATTATTTTTTAGCCCAAGATATAACAATTAATAAGTCTTTACATCAGAAGTTTGGTTTTAAGCATCTTATAGCTAAAATATGTATTTGTGATTTTCAAGTTGTTTTTATACTTCTTGTCCTTGTTCTATGTCCTCCTTTGGCAGGTCTCCATCAGAGAACATTATCCCATAAATTTTGCACACTTTTGAACATTGATGGGAATTAAATTAAGTGCAGAAAAGAAACTCTAATGCATCTTTATGTTATAGAGATGATTCTGGGTATCCTAAGTGTATGCCAATGTCCAGGCTCCAGCACATCCTACCACGCTGAAGAGGCTTCACATTTAGAGCCAGCCTCTATGAATTGTCACTGAGAACTTTGCCAGGAAACCAGTTTAACTAAATTCAGAGAAGTTCACTGCTATACAACAGGTAATGAGTTACTGCAAGTGATAACTGGGATCTCAGATCCTAGATACATTCTAACGGGATAGTGGAGGGATTTTCCAGGGGAGGAACTCCCTTTACCCATGAAGGTCTCAAAGTACCTTCTCTGCAATTTATAGCCTTAATGAGTCACCCAGAACAATGGTGTCAAACTCAAATAGAAATGTAGACCACTAATCCGTGCAAAAAGATACCTGTGGGCCACATATTGACTATTTAAAAAGGTGATGTTATCTATGTTTTATATATTTTTATTTATTTTGTTAAATATTTCACAATTGCATTTTAATTTGCTTCTGGACTCACTTGGGACTGTTTTGAGCTTTGTCTTTTACACCTCTTAACTAGGGCACTACATAGACATTATATTTCAGAGATGGGACTTGAATTCACGTCTTTCTGACTCTGAGGCCAGCTCTTTATCCACTACCCATCTCTGCTGCTCTTGAAGTATTCTTATATTTAGGGGGAAAATACATTTCTAGTTTCATATATTTAGAGTGGATTTGCAATTAGCTTAACTTCCTGGCAGTTAGATTGACTAACCTCCATTGAAGTTCTATTTTTCATATCATAGCAAGGCATAAAACTCACTCTGGGTTCAAGAGGCCACGTCAGCAGCATGCAAGTAGAGGGAGGCGCAATCGTGCTGGAAGGGCTTAGATAGTGGGATAAGCAACAGGTTAGACTATCTATCCTGCAGCAGCCAAAAAAGCTACATTCAGGGGCTGGTTACTAGGTTATAGTGATTAATTTTTTTTTTGTTCCACAGCAATAAATGAAACTGTCTCCTGAAGGATGTGTAAGGAGAGTACCCAAGTGAGACTTCAGCAAAAACTTGAGGTTTAGCAGAGGCTAAAAGATGGAGACATTGAAAAGTGAAAGGTAAATCTTTGAGATCCAAAATGATATTCCCCGCTCCAGAAGAAGTGGAAGGTTTGAATACCTTAATTTCATATGAGGAAGTCAGCAAGACAACTGAATGTCACTAGGGTAGAGGGTTCATGTGGTTGTGCTTAGCCAGTCATCTACATGAGATTCCTGAAGGAGTATGGGAGGTGAAAAATACTCTTTACCAAAAGGTATTATGGAATTATTTATGGAAGGAAGGGGCTTTTGAACACAAATAATTTGTTGAAAAAGAGAAGCAATTCTTCTCCCATCTCCTTCCTTTGGGTGATTAACAACCGCAGAGCTCAAATTCTGAGGGAGTCAAAGGGAAGACATTCCTGCCAATCCTAAGATGTGTCATAGAACATTCTAGCTTAAGACAGTACATTATTCCTCAGTCTATTCAGTAGGTGAAGATGGAGGCACTGCAGTTGCCCATTAAAGAACAAACCCAGCAAATTGACCAGTGTAGCACAGATACCACATCCTAAGAAAAGTCCAGCAGCAGAATGGCCTGCCTCATACCAGTCTGGCAGCAGCTGCCAAGTATAGTGTGGCTTGCTGGGCCCTTTCCATCAACCACTTCCCAGTGGCAGAGCAGCCTACCCTGCTTATTCCAATAGTCTCAGAGTCTGGTGAGAAACCAGTGAGCCACCAAGTGACCTGCCTCATCAAGCTCAACAGCATATTGGCCCATCTAACTAAGATATCCAATTCTAAAAGAAACAAGCCTAGCTGACATTGGTCCTGTGGAGAAACCATGCCTTGCAAAGAGATAGTCCAGAGTAACTGTGAAATTACTTGTAGTGAACTTTGTGACTACCCTCTAGAGAGAGAAAGGAAACACATTGAGGCCTTGCAGTTCCAAGTTGTGAATTGTCTTGGCCATGTGTGTCCCCTGCACGTGAGCCACACTATCATTGTACACTGAGTCCCTGTCCACTTTTTCTCTCTTCTGAACACTAGGTGTATTTGTGGAAAAATATGCCTAGCTGTTGGGGAATATTATGTGTACTACTGTTCTTCCATTTGAGCAAATTCCTTTGTTAAAGATGTAAGTGAGCCTATTGGGTGATTGCTAAGGGGAAGCATACTGATTATGGCTCATGAGATAGTGTTTGTAAGGATAGCTACCCACAGGGTTACTCTGAAATTGCTGGGAATGGTAATAGTCATACCTTTGGGAACCTAACTGGTCAGTGTCAGTGTTAGATGGGTAAGTGAGCCCCAAGACGCCATTACACATGGAAATGGATTAAAGTGAAGGGAGCATTAATGCATACATGACCAATGATTTGATGAATCGAAGGAAAAGATAGAAGAGATGGAGAAGGAGATGAAGAGGGAAAGCAACAAGAACTGAAAGATTCAATCCAATTCCTCTACAATATACATGTCTCCATCTAGAAATTATGTAAAAAGTTTAGACTTAAAGTGTACCTTAAATATATACTTACAGAGAGATTACTCTGAATGTTAGCTTTCATACAATAGCATTCAAAACCAAAATTTAATATGCTAATTATTATCAAATCTGGAAAATGAAGTTGTACCAGCTTCTTGAATAAATAATGTGTGTGTATTATCCTTCAATACCTATTTGCAAAATGTTATTTTTGGGTATGATTATTGGGGTATACAGGTCTTTAGGAAAGACTAATACATCTGCCATCAGGGTTGCCAAGCCCTTTTCAGGGCTTCTTTCCACCTTTGGTGTCCACCTGCCACTCAACCCTCATCTGTGGCTCCAAGAATTGTACACAGTGACCACATCTCGGTAAACTATTTTGACAGACAGGCTAAACCAGGTTGAGGGTAAGCAACAGGTCTTAAACCCATTAGTGAGTCCACCTCAGGCATGTGAAGACTTCCCCTGCAGAACAGACAAATGGGAACAATTTGTTCCAATGGCCATGAAGGCAGAGGAAGCAGGCACTATGGAGTGCTTAGAGCTTGGTTAGACTTTGAAAACTAGGGAGCCATCCATTCCATCCTGAGACATTACCAGTCATCTTGATTTTTGTTTTGCCACTGGACTTCAATGACTCTGGAAGAGAGAATAAGAACAACAGCTTCATGCAACTTTGCCTCACTTAAATCCAATTTATGCATGAGTCAAAAGACATCACCCGTACCCTTCTGCCGCTTTTATCTACATCAGAGTCATATGGCAACAGGCAAATGACAGAGCAGCAGGTGCAAATACACTGGGAGCTATAGTCACAACCCTGCACACAGGCATCCCTGGCCATAGGGTCATCTTTTCACTAGACTGAAGCAGCAGTGAGATTTGGCAGCCTCTGGGTATCTGAATGGCCTTTTTTAAAGACTGCACTGCTCACCTCCTGGTGTGAGGAAGGGCTAGAACAGGTGCCCTAAAAATTGTTTACTTCACCTAACCTGGCCTGCTTACTAAGGCAGGCACCGATCCTACCCTGTGGTTGAAAACACAATAAAATGTGCAAAGACTTCTGCAAAGATGATTCCACTCATCATTGGTATGTGGAGAACGTACATGCCTATGTACAACACAAAGTCCAGCAGACCTGAAAGACAAGCAGGTCTTGTTGTGAGAGAACTCAGCAGGTATTGCATCCAAATAACAGGCCTCAGTGAAACAAGGCTGGCAAATGAAGGTTAGCTTACCAATGTTGGAGCTGGACACACATTTCTCTGGAGTGGCCACCATAATTGGGAGTTCAGGAAGCTGTGTAGATTTCACAATCATAGCAAATCTAGTCAAAAAGCTTGTACGCCTCCCAAAAGGAATGAATGTGATTGCCACTTGCAAGAATGGTGATTGCCACCCCACCAGCATCATCAATGTGCCAAAAGAAGACAAGCTTGTAATTCTGAATGACTTTAATGCTAGAATAGGCACAGACTATCAGACATGGTAGGGGGTCCTTGGGAGGCATGGAGTCAGAAATAGCAACAGCAACAGTCACTTACTGCTGAAGACTTGTGCATCTCATGACCTCATCACTAACACTGTCTTCCATTTACCTAAATACAATAAAACTTTACGGATGCACCTTCACAGCAAACACAGACAATGTCTCTGTAAGGAGAAGAGACAGAATGTAAGTGTGACAAGGACAACGTGTGGCACAGAGTGCTTGACTAATCATAGACTTAGCCTCTCCAAGCTAAACATTCACATTCAAAAAGAGAAGCAGCCCCAAGGCAAGTGACTACTAGGAGACAATATCAACAGATTATAGAGGTTCTCAGTGCACCACATTTCCTCATCTGAGCCGTAACACTTGCAAACACCAAAACTGATTTGACAAAAATGGTGGAGAAATTCAGGAGCTGCTAAAAGAAAAGCAAGTTTACCATTAGGATTTACCAGCAAGATACATCTTCCTCTAAGAAAGCAGCACTTGACTCCATCAAAAGTAAAATTCAAGTTAAGCTTAGAGAGATGCAGAATTCTTGGCTCAGTAAGAAGGCAGATGGAATTCAGTTTTATACTGATAATAACAATCCAAAGCACTTTTCTGATACCCTGAAGGCTAGTTGTGGGCCAAGGACCTATGGTACATCTCAACTACTCAGTGCTGATAGAGCCACATTGATCAGTGATAAAGATGATCCCAGAGAGGTGGGCTAAACACTTCCATAGCGTTCTCAACAGACCAGCATCAATCAATGCTGAAGCCATTGATTATATACCACAGGTTGAAGTCAATCCTTTTCTAACTGAATTTCCAACATTAGTCTTCTTTTGTGTGACAACATACCTGGTGTTGATTCTATTCCAGGTAAGATTTATAATACAGGGGGTCCACTGCTCACACAAAAGCTGACAGAAATGTTCTGTGTTATATGAGAAGAGGAGGTTATCCTTTCAAAATTCAAGAATGCCTCTATTGTACATTTCTATAAAGGAAACGGAAATAGGTCAACCACTGACAGTCACAGGGGGTGTCTCTCTTAGTTATTACTGTCAAGATTCTTGCCAGAGTCTTCTTTAACAGGCTGATACTTCACCTGGAAGATACACACCTAGAACCAGTGTGGCTTCAGAAAGGGTTAAGGAGCAGTTGATATGGCATTTGCTGCTTGACAACTCCAGGAGAAATGCCAGGAGAATAAAAATTTGTACACAATGTTTGTCAATCTGACGAAGGCCTTTGATAACTGTCAATTGTGGAAGCTTATGGAAGATCATGGCAAAATCTGGTTGCCCAGAGAAATTCATGAGTATTGTATGCCAGTTTCATGATGCCATGCTTACATGGGTTCTGTATAATGGATGATGCTCTTACACTTCCCCAGTCACCAGTGGAGTGAAGCAGGGCTATGTGCTTGCTCCCATGCTTAGCATGATGTTTTCAGTGATGTTGTCAGATGCCTTCAATGAGGGACAAAAATGGCATCAAGGTCAGATGATTTACTGATAGCAAATTATTTAACTTGAAAAGGTTACAAGCCAAGACTAAAGTGGAGGGAGAGTTAGTGCATGATTTTTTTGTTCACAGATGATTATGCCCTCAATGCAGCCTCTGGGACTGAGACACAACAAAGTATGGATTGATTCTCTGCTGCTTGTGCTAATTTTGATTCTCCATCAGCCACACCATCTATACATGGAACCACTGGTTACAACAAATGCAGAAATTGTGTGGATAAGTTCACTTAGCTGGCAGCATACTTTCTTGGAATGTACACATAGATAAGGAGGTTGATGCATGCATTGCCCAGAGCTAGCTCAGTGTTTGGGAGGCTCTGAAGAATAGTGTGGGAGAGAAGTATTAGGCTACCTACCAAACTGAAGGTCTACAGAGCCATTATACTGATCTAATTGTTGTATGCCTATAAACCTGGACAGCTTACTAGTGCCATGCCAGAAAACTAAATTGCTTCCACTTGAATTAACTTAGGAATATTCTGAAATCACCCGGAAAGATAAGGTACTAGACACTGAGGTGCTTTCTCTAGCTGAACTGCCAAGCCTTCAAACTCTAATGCAGAGAGCGCAACTCAGGAAGATGAGTCTGATTCTAAGTGTGGCACTCTATCCACTGCTCCATTTAGCTTCCCATCATGCATGAGGACCACACAAAAAAAAACATTTGTGGCTAGAATGAACACATGGAGGGAACAACTCACATTCCCAACAATGCAGAACTATCTATGTTATGCAACCATGTTGTTTTCACTACATCTGCTTCTTTCCTAGGTATGGCATCTTTACTGGTATTGAGACATCTGTTAGGACCTGATGGGCAGATCTAAGCACATAATCTCAGCAGGGCATTGCTTTACTGAGAAAATAGTGTTTTGATGGGCCTAGAGTCATTGGTCTCAGACAGTCTTAATAATGTTAAGTAACATATAGCAAAGAAGTTTGTAAAGCACCCTACATGTATTATTTCTTTTAATCTTAAGATAGACAATGGCTATGGAGTATAACTCACTGCTACCCACTGTCATCCTTATTATCTTCAGAGTTATCCAACTGTTACCTCAGCTCCATTATACGATGGCATAGTGACAGGACCCTCTCAGATATAAGAGGAAGCTGACAGCACTTTACTCAAAGCTATGGTGAACAAAAGGCAGAAATCATTGTTCTTTTCAAAGATGAAGTCTTTCCTCTGCAATTCATTGTGCTCAAGGCTCTCTTTTGTAGACAACTATTTAACTTAGGGTTATACTTACCCCAAATCCTTTCTGTTTTAACATGAAAATGAATCTGAGTCAGAATAAAAGGTAAGCTTAAGAAGGCAAAGTTCTCTATCCACATTTTCTATAGCTTGTCCTTTATTATTCACACTTGTCAGCAAATAAGGCCTCCTGCCATAAGTAGTCAGTGTTTGTTGGCCAGTGAAAACAAAAGGATGAGTTATCAAATGCATAGTCTTTGTTCTCCAGAGATATAATTGATATTCCTGCCTGTGTTATACATATCAGCCAGCAGGATATACCAGCTTTGATGTTGTATTCTGACCACTCAAAGACCAATGAGTAATCAGTCAATCAAGAAACACTTATTGTATGCCAGAAACTATTCTTGGCACTGAGGTTACAAAGGCAAAAATGAAATAGTCCCTGATCTTAAGGGGTTTACATAGTATACATAAAGGCAACATACAATAAATAGCAATATATGAAATAAAAACAAGGTAATATTTGAGGGTTGTCCCTAGTAGCTGAGGGGCTCATGGAAAAGAACTAATGAAGTTCTAGCTAAGATGGCTGCCTAGATGAAATAGATCGCCTAGCTCCCACATGCCTATTCTAGTAAAAACCTGAAATTAGCACCAGACCAAATAATGATGAAGAAATTCAATGAGAAAGTACAATCAGAAATGTGTGTATGCATGCATGTGCACATGTGTGCACAAACCCAGAAATCCAGAAGACCATAGGAAAAGAAGCCACCAGCATAGCTCATGCTAGTACAATCAGACGAGTCAACACTCTCCCACTTCAACAAGGAAAAGGCCAAAGACACACTTAGCCTGAACAGCTCTGTGTATAGAGGCAGCAAGGGTAGGTTTTCCCTTAATCATAAGAAAGACCCAGAGAAATTGGAAAGCCCCAGGGTGGGAATGTTGGAAGTCCAGAGGAGTGCTAGTGACCAGACTGGCACAATAGTACTCAGACTAAGACAAACTAGGTTCAGGGGTTCGAAGGACCCTTCCGTCCTAAGATGCTATAGAGGGCCATGAAGATCCAAAGCTCAGAACATCAAATATTCAGGGGGATCAAACCCTGAAAAGTAGTGATCAGCACAGGAGTCTAGGGGACACAGGGTGAGACCAATCAAGGCCAACTACCCTGCCCAGAAGTATAGCAGAATATCGAGTCTGGTGATGGCCCAAAAGTTCAAGTCAGGAACCAAAGCTGGAGAAATGAGTGAATAAAAGGAAAATGTCAATTGTTATAAAAATTATTGTGGATTTAGAAATGTCCCAAAAGAAGGAGCAAGTAACTCATAATAGCAAGTAACTCTAAATAGCTTAGAAGAGAAAGTTGTAAACCTTACCCAAGTAACAGATTCCTTTAAAACCAAAATAGACCAAATATAAATAAAATATTCCATATGACAACAAGAAATATTAAAACAAAACCAAAAGACTGATAAAATAGGGGGGAAATCTAAGATATCTGCATTCAAACACAAATGATCTGGAAAATAGGTCAAGGAGAGATACTTTAAGAAACATTGAATTCCATGAAAACCTTTATTTAAAAAAAAAAGCCAGACACAAAATTTCAAGAAACCACAAGTGAAAACTGTCCAGATCTTAGAACCAGAGGGCAAAGTGAACACAGAAAGAATCCATTGATTACCCTCTAAAAGAGATTCCAAGAGGAAAAGTCCCTGAAATGCCATAGCCAAAATCCAGAGCTTTCAAGTCACAGAATAAATACTACAACAATCTAGAAAGAAGCAGTTTAAGTACCACATCTCCCTCCCCCAAAAAAGGAGAAAGAAAGAAAAAAAGGTAAGGATCACACAAGATATGATGACTTTTCCTATAATTGAAAGGAGACCTTGGAATACAATACTATAAAACACAAAGGGATATAGGATTGTAACCAAGAATAATTTACCTTACAAAATTGAGTATAATTCATAGGAGGAAATGGGCCTTGAATAGTCAAGAGGACTTTTAGCATTCTTGATGAGAAGATAAGAGCTGAGTAGGAACACTGAAATACAAAAACAGGAGTCCAGAGAAACCTAGGATAGAATCGAGCAATTGGAAGGAATTGCATGAGTGAAGTCGATTCAAAAAACATTTATTAAATGCCTACTATGTGCCAAGCACTGTACTAAGTGCTTTACAAATATTGTCTCATTTATTCCTACAACAAACCCCTCAGAGGTATGTTTCATTAGTATTCGTATTTTATAGTTGAGAAAACTAAGGCAGACAGAGATTAAATGCCTTGCCCAAGGTCACATAGCATTGGAAGAGTCTTCTTATAAAAGGTTGGATCTTAGCTGGGACCTATAAAAAGTCAGGGAATCCAGAAGGTGGAGGTGAGGAAGAAGAAAGTTCCAGACATAGGGGAGATTCAGTGACAATGTTTGGAATTGAGAGATAGAATTTGGTATGCAAGGAACAGAAAGGAGTTAAGCGTCACTGGATCACAGGGCACGTGGAAGGGCGTAAAGTACAAGAAGACTGGAAAGGTAGGAAGGGGCCTTTACGAAGGCTTTAAAAAACAAATAGATGGTTTTGTATTTGATTCTAGAGATAATAGATAGCCATGGGAGCTTGTTGAAGGTGGAGAAAGGAAGGAAGGAACAAGCATTTATTAAGCACCTACTATGTGTCAGGCACTGTGCTAAGTGCTTTTACAAATATTATCTTATTTAGTTCTAACAATGACTCTGTGAGGTAGGTGCTATTTTTATTTCCATTTTATAAATGAGAAAACTGAGGCAGACTATGGGTTATATGACTTGCCTGCAGTCACACAGCTAGTAACTGAGAGGGGGTTTGCTCTTGCCCTTTGACTTCAGGCCCAACACTCTATTTGATACACCATCTAGCTAAGGGGTGTGTGTGTGTGTGTGTGTGAGGGGTGACATGTTCAGACCTTCTGACCTGGAGTGGGAAGAGATTTGTGGGAGGAAGATAAACCAGAAGGCTATAGCAATAGTTTAGGTGTGAGGTGGTGAGGGCTTGGACCAGGGTCATGACAGTGTCAGAGGAGTGAAAGAGACATACGAGATACATTTTGAAGGTAAAAATAGAAAAAAACTTGGCAACAAATTGGATATGAGGAGGATGAGAGAGTGAGGAATTGAGAATGACACCTAAGTTGCAAGCCTGGATAACTGGGAAGATGGTGGCATCTTCAATAGTAACAGGGAAATTAGGAAGAAGGGAAGGTTGGGGTGGGAGGTAGGGAATGAGATCAATTTTGGATATGCTGAGTTTAATATAGCCAGTCTTCTTGTTTGAGTCTTTAACTTTCACAACTTCAAGCATTTGTGTGAGTATTGTATTATTAACTAACATTATTTTCACTTTTGGTTGGCAACCCTGCACATTTGTAGCTATACAGAGTACAGAAAAAAAAATAAGAGGTGGTATATACACAAGTTTGTGAGTGGCTGGTATTCTACTAAGTGCTTCACTGGTCTTGTTCACCCTACTGTAGTAAAGAGTGCCCTGTGTATTTTTTGCATATTTTCATTGTTTACCTTTAAAACATAAATTGTGTGCTGAAATTATGCCTTCCAAAGCACAGCTCTAAGCCCAAGCATGCAAAGTCAGTGATACAGTCCGTGCAGTGACTCAGAGATGGAAGATGGAATTTAGCATGTGAGGAACAACAAGAAGCCCAGTTTGGCTGCATGAAGAGGAGTATGATTGGAAATAGAGGTTGGAGCCAGGTTGTAAAAAGCTTTAAATACCTTGTATTGATCCTAGGGAAAATAGGAAGTCACCAGGGTTTGAAGTCACCAGAGTTTTTGTGCAGGGAATGATCACACAAGGAAATCATCCTCTGCATAAATAGCCCACATCCATGCCTTTAGTATGCATATCGATCAGCATCAAAGGAGGGGAGTTATATCTAGGTTATAGTGAAAACGTAAGCTATAAAATCCCCCAGAGACTTGCCATTCAATTGGTGCCAATTCTTTCATCTCTACCATACTAGGGGATAGTGGTGAGAACTGTTCACAGAAAATCACAGGTTGACAGTTTTTTAGACAAAAGCACCATATTCATTAAAAAAAACCAACAACAACAACAAAAACTATAGCAGACAGCACCGACAGAGTTGAAATTAAATCCTGCTTCCATTCCTATGTCTTGGAAGAGGTCAAAGCCCTCTATCACAAATAGCTCTCTAATACAGAATTAGGCATTCCCGAAATCTTCTCTGAATTAGCATACAAATGAATCAAACTCCAAGTTCAAGTAGGCAAGGACTTGGCTGCTATACTTTGGCTTGTAAAAAAAGTTAGCTAGGATTTTGCTGCTAAATTTTACCTAGCAAAAATCAACAAACAAACAAAGAATAAAGAAACAAATACATTGATATCTACATTCTGAGGCCCCTCCCCCCTTTGAGGACTGGGAACAAGATCTTTGGTAATTTAGTGAAATTTTAGTAGGTAAGTTCTGTCCACCAATGCAAATGTGCAACTTCTAGTCTTGGAAAGTTTCCTGAGGCATGGATAGGTTAAGTAACTTATCTGGAGTCACATAGTCCATAGGTGATAGAGGCAGGACTGGAGTCCAGGTCTTCCTGATGCCTAAGCTATCCTTCTTTCCATTATGACACGCTCCTTATTGCCAGAATATGACTTAAACTTAATCAATCAATCAATCAATCAACTTTTATTAAGTGCCTATTTTGTGCCAGGCACTGTCCTAAGCACTGGGGATATGGAAAGAAGTAAAATCCAATTAAATTTAATTAAATAAACATTTACTAAGTGCCTACTATGTACACTGTGCTAAGTTCTGTGGATACAAAAAGAGGCAAAACACTGTCCCTGCCCTCAAGGAGCTTACAGTCTGGGGAAAGGGGGCGGGGACAGCACACAAACAAATATATACAAAGCAAGTTATATACAGGATAAATAGGAATTAATTAAGAGACATTATGGAACGCTTCCTGTAGAAGGAAGATGGAATTTTAGTTGGGACTTAAGGAAGTAAATATATGATTCTATCCATGCTGAGCCCTCATTATTGACTTTATCCTGCAAATCTATCAGTAGCAAAGCACATTTCCTTTGTGTAAGGTGTAAAGTGTAATGCTTTATCACAGGGACAATATTTTCTAGAGAATGTGAGGAAGAAGGGCTAGCCATCTTATCTCTTCTCTGACAAAGTGTGAATAGAAAACTTGGCCTCAAAGCCAGGAAGATTTGAGTTTAGGGCCCACGCCTAACACATATTGACTCAGTGATCCAGGGAAAGTCATTAAACCTCTCTATTCTTTGGGCAATTCGCTAAGGCTATGAGAAAGTAGAGGAAGTTTGCTCTTCCAGGGATTCCTGATATCACTGAAATCACAGGTCCTGTCCCTATTCTGTTATAGATATTTGTCAGCAGCAGAATACTCCCCTTCCCTGTGGGCCCTCCCCTTCTCCACTTGGTGTAATCAAACCTCACTGATATATCAAGCAGGACTCCACCCTCAACAACTAAAATTTTACTCAGCTCATGTGTCATAGGACACAATAGTTAGGAATTCTCTCAGGCTGATGGCAGCTGATAGTTTTTGAATTATGACCAACACATACTGCCTACAAATGCCAGGCAGCGTAATCTAGGTGCAGATGAAATCTCTTTTCTACATCTTTGTCTGGGCAGAGATCAAAGTCCTTTATTACAGACAACTATCTAACTTATTTCAAGATTCTCACTGGCTTAACAAGCAAATTAATTAGAATCTTCATAAAAGGTTAGGTTAAGAAGGAAACATTATTTTTCTCTATCCATATAACCCACATACCCGCTTTTATTATTCACATCTCTCAGCAGCAAAGATCTCTGCTTTGTTACTATATTTTGGCCAAAAAAAAAAAGCAAAAGGAAAGTTTAAGGAGGTGTAGTTTCCATTTACCTTGCCCCTATTTCTGGCTTTATTATGCATACCTATCATCTGGATAATCTTCTTTTTAAAATGATTGATTTGGTCAGCAATCCCTTACAATCTCCTTTCTAGAAAGAATTTCTAATCCTAGCAAAGTACATGGAATATACACTGGGGTGTGCTGGTAAGTGTTTAACAACCAACTCCCCCAACAAAAAGTGTGCATTACACACTTTAAAGTATCATCTACATTATTACATTTTTCTCCATCACTTTCTTCAATCTAGACAATCAAAGAAACAATAAATCAAGCCTTAATTTGAACATTTGCCAGTTTTCCAGGTATAAATGCCCAAACTGAAAATTTAACAACCGGCCCTCATAAGTTGGTTCTAGTACATCCCTGAGTATACATGAATATTTGTGAACATATACAATAAGTTTACACATATCTAACTATTTAGAATAAGGCAAATTCAGTTACATATTACTTGGCACATAATAGCATAAATGACAAACAAAAGTATACTAAATTAAAGATCTGTATCTCTAGATGATATGACGATATTAGAAATGTCTTGTTTTCCAGAGCTAAGGCCCAGCAAGCAAGCTATGCCCCGCATTTGGCAAAACAACAATCCTTTGTGCTCACCCTCTGGATGAACACTGCTGCAAGTATATCACAGAACTGATGGTCCCTGAGCTCAGGCAAGGACCAACAGGCCCAGACATGAAGCCCTGCTATGAATAGAGTTTTTGTCACTAGACACCTTTGCCTCAGTGTTGCTGTTGTGCCTCACTACTGTTGCTATATTACACTGTTTGACTCTTTGTCTAGCCACAAGTATATAAATCAAGGTATAAAAACACTAGATATGGGGCCCCAGCACAAGTGTGAATCTGCTTCCTTGCTTGCAAGCCATTTCCCTCACTTTGAAATTAAACTTCTGTTTGAATCCTGACTCTCCTGTCTCTAGTCTGGTCTGTTCAGCTCCAGCCATCCACAGATTAGAAGCCAGTTTGGTCCAATTGACATTAATTGGTATCAGGAGTGGGATTGGACATGGAACTGGCTTATTGGACTCCCAGTACCAGTGGGAATCGACTAGGTGCCACCAGAGATTTATTTTTTCTGAGTCTAACCCTCCTCATCTTGTGAGTCCTGTGCCCTTCTCCCTGTTCCAATGCCCCAAGTTCCCACCTTGGTTGAATTTGCTATTCTTTGTAAGGAAAACTCCAGGGCCCCTCCAGTAACCCAATTCATCTTGGATCACTCTGGTAAGGATATCTTTCTTAAACTGCACACCTCTGTTAATTGGCCTTTTTGCGTGCCTCTGTTGTTCTTAAATTGCATGCATTGGTAACTATGTGCCTCAGTAAAATTAGAATTGTAATTGTACACTTTGTTAAAATTGTTTGTGTCTGTATCTGTCTTGTCATTTTGTCTGTGTTTGTGTCTTTGTAAAATGTAAAATGCTTGTGTCATGTTTGTGTTGTTTTTAGATTCTATTACCTCAAAAGATTTAAAATGCAGCCAACCAGAAAAACTTCTAAGCCAAAGAATTCAGGACACCTGGAAAGATTAATTAATTTTCATACTTGAAGCAATTGAACCAGTAAACAGGACTAACTCAGCTTTCTGGAGGAGATTAGGTTATATGGGGGAAAAAAAGCCTGCAAGACATTTTTTTCCTGTCATTTCAGCTTTGTTTATGCTGGAATTACAGAAATAAAGTCAGATAATCAAAGTTTGTGGAACTACTAAAAATATCTTAGCAGATTAAGGAGTTTGAAGATTAATCATTTTAAGATTGCAGGACAGAACTTCTGAGACTTTTGGGGTAATTCCAGGAACTCACTCCCTTCTAAAATATCTTAGTAAGTTTTAGGGCATCACTTTATAGAATTTGTTTTAAGGAAAAATAAGCATAAGATTTTATAAAAATTTTAAAGGTAAATGGCAAGATTAATAGCCTCATTGTTCTAGGGCAATTAAAGGAAAGCAGATAGTTTAGAAGTAATTCCAGAGTAAAGAAAGAAAAAAAATAGGTAAATGGTTTGCACCTTATAGCATCCTCTTGGTAACCTTTCCTTGATATTTCTGACCACAAAAAGAGGAAATATTGTTTAAGCCAAAGATCTCTTGTAACTCCCCCAGGTCAGAGTCCTTCTCTTTCTCCTTGTTAACCCCTCTCATCTCAGATTAGATCCCCAAATACAGGTGTTTAAAAAAAGTTGGAAAAAATGTAGGGAAACTTGAATTACATTCTGGTTGCAGAAATTTACTAGCTGTGTAATCTTAAGCAAGTTATCTTATCTCTGTTTGCCCCAGTTTCCTGCTATGTAAAGAGAAAAATAATTATGGTATCTAACTCCCAGGGTTGTTGTGAGATCAAAATAATATAATAATTATTAAGTGCTTATCACAGTGACTGGTATATGCTGAGCACTATAATATTATTATGTCTTTAATTGAATGTAATATTTCCATACCTGAGAACTCTAAAGTGGTTTTAAAATGCCAAAGGTAATAAGATTTATGATTTTCATATATGATTTTTATATATTGACATCATCTGAAGTTTTGTTTCATGTTTTAAACACATGATATTGTTTGCTCTATTGTATTTCTAAATTCTCTTATGTTGTAAAATTTGAGAGACCATTGTAACAGAAATCCTGTTAGA
Source organism: Phascolarctos cinereus (assembly GCF_003287225.1). Classification (NCBI taxonomy): domain Eukaryota; kingdom Metazoa; phylum Chordata; class Mammalia; order Diprotodontia; family Phascolarctidae; genus Phascolarctos; species Phascolarctos cinereus. Next base: position 545,605,327 of record NW_027555847.1, on the reverse strand, counting down.
CAAAACAATCTTTCAATCTGGATGCTGTTACACATGAATTGGGCTTTTAAAAGGATGGGATAAAAAAAATAGATATTTGAAAATTGTTAAATATTTAATGAGGTATATTTTGTTATAAAACAGATAACAATAATATATAATAGCAAATTTTCATCTGAAAATTTTTGGCCATTATGAAAGTGTATATGATGTCTTAAGGATGTAGTTTCAACATATTAATGATGAGTTAATTATTATTTATTTGTTGTATGTCTGAAGCCCTGGGACATGGGTAGTTTTAATTTATAAGTAAAGGATAAATAAAATGTTAATTGTTAGGGAAACATCAGGAAAGATATTCAAGCCCTAAGTTGTGGTTAGTGAAATTTTGCTATTTAAGGTAAAATTCTTGGGACTGTAATTTGCTATTGCTTTGAGTTTTGATTATAGGTGTAGTTGTGTGAATTGTCATGAAGCCAGCAGTAGAAAATGGCATGTACTGCACTCTGGGATTGCTAAAGGTGAATGTCTGTGCCTGGGAAAAGTTTTGGGGATGATCTTGGCATTGCCTAGGTATGATCCTCATGACTCTATTTCCCCATTGTGCTATTTCCTTTCTGAAAAGGAAATTTCCCTACCTGATTAATCTTCAGCCTTGCTTTAAAAACTCTGTGACTACATGACTGGCTGTGGTCAGAAATATCAAGGAAAGGTTACCAAGAGGATGCTATAAGGTGCAAACCATTTACCTATTTTTTGATTACATGCCTGTAATCAAACAGAGCTAAGGGAGTTTTTCCTCCCTGTTATAACTATATCCCTCCTTTTCCTTTTCTAGCAAATTTCTATAATCAAGAAGTTTTGTAAGTACAATACTAAATCTATTAAATAATAGATCAATACTGGAACATCTCTGAGTGACTATAATATGATGCAAGTATGAACATCTTACAATTTTAACCTGTATTTTTTGGTTAAATTATAATGTAGGGATGATATCCACCTAAGGGGGAAATGATTAGATAAAGTAATAAGATGAAGATGTAATGTGAAAAGTTTTCTAATTAAATGGAATAGTAGATTCTGAGAAAAGCAACAGGATTAGATTGTTTTCTCTAAGAACCATACACAGATGTATATGATTGGCTTCCAAACTGATCTGTCATAGAAATTAAGGCTTTCAGTATGTTTTAGTAATAAGCTCTCAAAATTGGAATAAGGATTTTACACATAATTGATATGTCTAATAGTAAAGAAAGTGAAATTATTTTCCTATTATCAAAGTTTCTGTCTGATAATTTTAAAAAGAAGTAGAGCTCATTTTATGGTTGGACTTTCATAAATTTCTAAAAGATTTTTATATCAGGTAAAGGATTTAGGTAAGGATAGAAACAACAAATGGTATGTAAACAAATTCTCTGAAGTTTCAAGATTGAAGAACCAAGTTTAAGTGCTTGTACTAAAATATATCAATTCAGAATTATTTAGGAACCTCTAGATTTGGAAATGGAGAAACAAAGCCCCTTTTAGACCTGCCCTGAGAATAAAGCCTATTGTCCAAAAAAAGATATCTAGGAACCAGATAACTACATGAGACATTTGGAACTCAAAAAGTGCTGATTAAATGTATACTGAGAAGAGGTTACTAGAATATAAGAATTGATGTTAGTTAACATTGGTGATAATTATTGTATTGCCATGCACGGTTTATGCTTAAATTTCCTTAGTTACCTTGGTGACATTTAAATCTCCCTTCTCAAAATTAGCCCATTGTGAACCCTCTAAGTAGTTTGATTTGTAACGTGACATTAATGTAACCTGGCTTATAATTATGCAATTATGGGAATTGTGAGAAAACCTTATTGCATCGTTTGAACCTAGCCCTCCACGACTGGGAAACTGGATTGTCTCTATGTGCATCTAGAGATGCTGACCAGAATTCAGATCTAAAGATTGATGCAAGGAGTTTTCTCAGAACTGTCAATCAATCATTGTCTCTAAGGGCCCCTACCAGGTCCTTGTGACTACTCCCACAGCTGCCAAACTTGTGGGTGGGGACTCCTGGATCAGCTGAAGAAAGTTCCTGCTCCTGAGTAGATGGCAGAACCTTTTGGGGATCTCAAGATTCTTCTAGTACAGACCCCAAAGTAGCTGACGTTCAGATGCCGTAGACATCCCAAGATTCCTGATGAGGACTGAGTATACTGTCCTAATTTTTTCTCCTCTTCCCTTTTGTTATGTGCCCAACCACCCAGGACCTGATTCAAGTGTGTATTGGCATTTTCTCCCTCTACATTCTTGGACCCCACCCCTTTCTGCTTGCAAGTAAACAATGAGTAGACAAGACCTATTCAACTCAACATCTTCTTCTGGTCTACCTGGCCTCTCACAACATCTTGGCTTATGCCTGCCTCTCCTTTATCAGGCTGAAGGGTGGGGGCTCTTTTAGACCCCCTCCTTTTGGCCAAAAGGGAGAAATGTTGGGATTTTAGGTGACATCTTATTTTCCAGAGCTAAGGCCCAGCACTCAAGCTATGCCCTGAGCTTGGCATAAAAACAAGCCTTTGCACTTACTCTCTAGATGAACACTGCTGCAACTAAATCACAGAACTGTTGGTCCTGGAGCTCAGGCAAGCACCAGCAGGCCCAGACGTGAACCCCTGCTGTGAATGGGCAAGGTTTGTCACTAGACCACCTTGCCTCATTGAGCTTCTTGTGCCTCACTACTGTTGCTATGCTACACCGTTTGATTCTTTGTCTAGCCACAAATAAGTGGGTCCCCTACTAGAGGCAGGGCCTTGGCATATGTGTCTAATTTGCTTTCTTGCTTACAAATTGTTTCCTTCACTTTGAAATTAAACTTTTGTTTGAATCCTGACTCTCCTGTCTCTAGCCTGCTTTGTCAGCTCTGGCCATCCACAGGTGAGAGGCTGATTTGGTCCAGTTGACAGTTATATACAGAAATATACAATCTGCACCATAGTGATAGTATATATATGACATTGCATAATAGCACACTGGGCAATGGCATTTAATACAACAATGAAAGTATATTGCATAGCAAACAAGTCATATGTAACACTAATAACATATGTTGTCAATAGGTACAAAGTACAAATTACATGCACCATAATTGACACCATTTGTTTACATGGATAATCCCTTTTCTCGTTTCTCTCAAAATGTCATACCTGAGCCTACTCATTGACCTAACAGAGCTAGCATTTCTACAAAGACTTTCTTTACTTGAGGCTATCCACATCTGCAGATCTAGCTTACAGTCACAATTCTGATCTCATATATGGCTTGGCTTGACTATCCCCTGACTCTGTGTGTATGTATCCTCTATTCACTGGAAAGTCTCACAAATAGAATATCAGGCAAAAAAGGAAGCCACCGGTCAGTATCCTCACACATACTGGCCTCTAGTCCCAAAACTGAATTTGTGGATATCTCAGGCTAACAATCTCTATTGTCCAGCTTTATGGGTAACCTCTATTCCCTAGGAGTGATTCTTTTTCTTTTTTCTCCCCTTTTTACCTATGTGGAGATCTAAGACCTTTGATACAGAAAACTATCTAATTTAGGATTAGACTTCCCCAAGACCCAGTCTACCCCAGCATACAAATAAAATGGAACTAGGAGGTAAATTTAATGAAGCAAAGATATTGTTCTCCACTCACTCAGTCAACATTCCTCTCTTTATTATGCATATGTTAGCAACAAAGACAGTTGCTTTTGCTGTATTTTGGCTAGGGAAATAGCTTTCTCTCTCTCTAAGTATTTAAAGGACTTGAAACAGAGTGGCCAGCTTCATCTTTCCCTTTGTCTAATGCTTTCAGAATTATAGAAGGCATCTTATCTGGTCCTAGAATTCTGTCGGTCTTGTATTTCTTTGTTGTCTATCTGGTATGATCTTAGGTTTTTTCCCTCCCTCTACTTTTGTTTCATAGGAAAAAAAAGTCTGTCCCTGACATCTGTCACCCATTCTCTTTTCTAAATGCTGAAGCAAAAGGAGCCAATCTTTTTTGTCATTCTCTACTTTTGTCAGCAAATCACCCTTGCCATCTCCATGCCCCTCTCTGATTCGCCAAGCTCTTGTCACTTATGTAACATGCTTGAAAACATTTATTTTCTGTGATTCAATTTTCTGATTCTTCTTTTTCTCTAGTTCTTGGCCTCAGCATTTTTGTGCCTTCAGATTTCAATATGCAATGTCTCCTATTTCCTTATGTGCATCTTTCCCATGTAATCACCTCTACCACTGGCTACTTTGAGGCAACTTTTTCCATCCACTTTGTCATTCCTATTTATTGCTAGAACAAACACAGCACCACAGGGCATATACAATCTATCTTTGGATTTTTTTTTCATTTTCCTTTTGTGTCTTTTGCTTTTATTTCTTTTTTTCCCATTTAAATTCTCTAGCACTAGCTAACTGTTTCTAAAATTTGCTGTATTGTTGTATTTCTCTGCTTCAGCCTAAGTTCTAAATAGAAATATAACTAACATTTAGACACAATCTCTTAAATATTTCTTCTGGTCTGCTTACCATGTTTTTCAGGAAGTCAAGGATTGCTTTTTGCTTTGTTCTTGTATTTATACATGATACAAAGAGTAAGAAAGTAGATATGTTCCTTAAATACCATGTGGAATCTGAATTTTGATAAGTCGAACCATATTTTAAGTGTGGTAAAGAATGCTCACTATTTAAAGGAACTCTGTAGTGAAGCTCTTGTAATGTGAATAATTAGCCTCTGATTTATCTGTTGGGCAAGTTCCAATGTGCATATTTTGGATTTTTCTCAACCAAAGGAGTACCTTAGTCATATCATAGATTTATTTTAACCAGTTCCCATCTTTACTTCAAGTAAGAAAATTGCATGTTCATATAGTTGATTCCTTCTGTCTGTATTACTTCACACATTTTGATTTCTATATCCTTTCAAAATGGTATACCTGAGTAATCTACATAACATATCTGCAGTATTGCTTTCAGTAAGTCAGTCATGATTCAGCTGGTACAACTGGAATTCATGTATAGTCTTTTATCATTTTGTTTAAATTTACTGTATACTAGAAAGGTTCTTTCATTATCCCCAGGAATTTCTTACTTACAAATTTCATATTTATTTTTTTCTAGCTTATTATAGGAAATAATTCAGTCTATAGATAGGAAATAGACTCATATCTAAATGTAATGTTTTAAAATTAGCTTAACTGCTTATTTCTATGCTCTATATAACATTGGTTTTTTTTTATTGATTTGGGGATTTGTTGTTCAGTTGTGGCTAATTTTTTGTGGCCCCATTTGGAGTTTTCTTGGCAAAGATACTGGAGTGGTTTTCCATTTCCTTCTCCAGTTAATTTTACAGATGAGAAAACTGAGACAGTTAAGTGGCTTGCCCAGGGTCACACAGCTAGTAAGCATCTGAGGCCTGATTTGAACTCAGGTCTTCCTGACTCCAGGCCCAGTGCTCTATCCATTGTGTCACCTAGCTGTGGACTACTTTTCTCTTAATCGAATAATAAGGACTACATAAAAACATCTTTTGCCAAAAGGCATAACATGTCTTTCATCAATGCTCGTGGCAGGTAATAGATTGTTGGTTAAGGTTAAGCAATTTAATTCAACAAAATCTAATATCTAATAGCTAGAGCTTACATTGCACTTTGTGATTTGCAAAGGACTTTGTGAGGTAGGTGCTTTTATTATCCTTATTTTATAGAAGAGGAAGCTGAAACTGAGAAAGGTTAAATGATTTACCCAGGGCTATTAGATGTCTGTGTGTTGGGCACTGTGCTAGACTGGCAATAAAAAGATGAAAACCAAGAGGTTCCTGATTCGGAAGAACTTTCTATTCTTTTATTATGTCAAGCTTCTATTCAGTTTTTATGGTTCCAGGAATAGTTCATTTGATCTGTTGTATATGTGAATCTGGAGCAGTTAAGTGGCACAGTTGGATCTGGAGTCAGGAAGACCTGAGTTCAAATCTAGCCTCAGATAGCTGTGTGATCCTGGGCAAGTGACTTAACTCTTTGCCTTAGTTTCCTCACCTGTAAAATGAGTTGAAGAAGGAAAACCTCAAATGGGGTCACCAAGATTTGGACACGACTGAACAACCACAACCACCTATTTCTCCATCCTCACTTCTAGATAAAATGGATCCTTTGCTTTAGTTAGACCAGTTGGCTCATTGTACCCCAACTATACATAATGAATTCTTTCCTACCTCCCTGTGTTTGTTCACTGTTCATGCTCTTACTGAAACGTCTGAAATGCCCCCACCCCCACCTCCTCTCTTTATTTATCTATATCAGCTCAAATTTTACCTTCTTCCTTCCTGACAATCCTGCCCTCATTGCCCATCCCTGCCTTCTTAGAATGCACAACACTTGCTCTCTGCACTACTTCATAGCTGCCTAGCTGTGATACAGGGGAACGAGAAAAATGCTGAAAGGGAAATAAAGCATAATAAGCCCAGAAAGTTAGGTTTGGACCAGTTTGGGAAGGGTTTTAAATGCCAAGCAAAAGTCTATTTGATCCTTAGAAAATATAAGAAGTCACCACAGCTCTTTGAGCAGGGAAATGACGTGAACAGATCACTTTGGTAGCTGCCTGGAGGATGGTTGGAGAGCAGTGGCTTGAGGCAAGGAAACCAATTAGGAGTCTATTTCAATAGTTCAGACAAGTGATAAAGAGTTAAATGAGGGTGGTAGCCATGGAAGTGGGGCTGGGGGGGTGGTGTGAGCAAATAGCTATCTATACCTTCTGCTTCCACCTCTCATACGCATTCCTCAAACCTTTCCTTTCTTTTTAATTTTTTAAAAATAAGTTTTTATTGGTGTCTTTTGTTTATTCACATCACCATAATTTCCCCTCTTTCTCCCAGAGAGCTATCCTAAGTAATAAATAGTATTTTTTGCTTTTTTTTGGTGAGGCAATCGGGGTTAAATGACTTGCCCAGGGTCACACAGCTAGTGAGTGTTATGTGTCTGAGGCCGGATTTGAACTCAGCTTCTCCTGACTCCAAGGCCAGAGCTCTATCCACCGTGCCACCTAGCTGGCCCTAAATAGTATTTTTTTAAAAAGGAAAAAAAATCAGTATAATTGATCATATATCAAAAAATGTCTGAAAATATATGCATTCTACAACACTTGTGGACTTCCCACCTCTACAAAGTGGGATATTGGAGGTACCTTCTCATTTTTCTCCTTTTAAGTCATGCTTATTCACTTTTACATTTACACTTACATTCACATTTAAGTCATGCAACATTCACTTCTGATTTCTTGAGGGGAGGATTGTGTTCTCCGCTTACATTGTTCTGCTCATCGTGTATATTGTTTTCTTGGCTTCTACACAAACAAAATTAATATACCTAGGCTAAGAAGGGAAGTAGTCAAATGCGAAAAAAAATCTTTGCATCAAAATTTTCTAATAAGAGTTTGGTAACCAAGATTTTTATATATATATATGTGCACACACACACACACACACACACACACACACACACACACACATATATATATATATATATATATATATATATATATATATATATATACACATGCATATACACTGGCATACCCACACATGGACATGTGTGCACACATACAAAAAAGCCATTCTTCAAGAGATCAAAGGATATAAATGTAAATAGTTATCAAAGTAAGAATTACATACTATTGAAAACCATCTGAAAGAATGCTCCAAATCAACAATAAGAAAAATGCAAATCAAAATAACCCTGATGTTTCATCTCATACCCTGCAAACTGACAAAGATGACAAAAATGAGGATATGAATACTGTGGGGATTCTGGGAAGATAGGCATTGTTGGTGGAGCTGTGAATCAGTACAACCATTTGGGAAAGCCATGTGAAATTATGTCCATTTCCTTTGATCAGGCTTATACCTCATGGAGGCCATTGATTTGAAGAAAGTCTCCACATATACCAAAAATATCTATAGTATTACTTTTTGTGATAGCAAATTAGAAGCAAAGTGGATGCCCCTTGATTGAGGAATGACTGCTGTGCTATAAGAAATGATAAATGTGATAAATACAGAGAAACATGAAAAGTTCTACAGGAACAAATGGTGATTAAGTACGCAAAGCCAAGTCAATGGTATACACGATTACCCCTCAACTCTTCAATCTGGCTTCTAACCTTGACACTCAGCTGAAACTTCCCTATCCTAAGTTACCAACGATGTCTCACTCTCCAATCTTATGGGTTTCTTTTTTTCAGTCCTCATCATTCAGGATCTCTGCTGTAGTTTACAGTTGACTGCCATTTCCATCTGTACTCTCTCTTCTCTCTCAGTTTTCATGACATTGCTCTCACAGCAGTCTTTTAACCTGCCCAGACACTCCTCAGTCTCCTTTGCTTGCTCGTCATTCATATCATAAAATTAATTGTGGGTATTCTCCAAGACTCTTCTTCTGTGTCCTGAACCTTCTTCTGTTTTTACATTCTCCTGGTGACCTCATCAGCTCCCATGTATTTAACTATTATACGAATGCAGATGATTCACAGTTTATGCATACACACACACACACACACACACACACACACACACACACACACACACACTTCTCTCCCCTGAGTTTTGGAACCACATTCATTAATTGCCTATTGGATATTTCAAACTGGATGTCCCAGAGACATCTCAAATGCAACCTGTCTAAAGCAGAATTTTCCACCCAAACTCATCCCCTTTTCAAACTTCCCTCTTTCTTTTGAAAGCACCACCATTCTTGCAGTGTTTCAGGAGCTTAATCTCAGTGTTATTCTCAATTCTTCACTTCCCCTCCCCCTACATATTCAATCAGTTACAACATCTTACTGTTTCTACCTCCACAACATCTTTTGTACCTTTTTTCTTCTCTCTACTCACACAGCAACCATCTTAGTTTAGATCCTCATTACCTCTTGCCTAAACAATTAATCACTCTTGTTTCAAGTCTCTCTGCTCTAGTGAATCTTCCACACAGCTGCCAAAATGATTTTTCTTAAGCCCAGATATGACCATGTTACTTCCATCTCTTGATATACACACACATATTGTGTATGTGTATGCATATATATATATATGTATACACAATACAGTCACATATTTATCTGTATACATGCACAGACACAGATATCTAAAATGCATGAAAGTATATACATATATAAACACATACCACATATATGTATGTGTGTATATAGACACAACTTACATATATAAGGTACATGTATGCATATATAAATATATACATGCATGTATCATATTTATATAAACATACACATATGCTTTATAAAGCATATGTGTATATTTATTTCTGTATACTTATATACATACATATATTTAAAATACATGTATGTGTTTGTGTATATATATATATATATATATGGATAGGAGTGACAGTTACATTTGTGCTTAAGAAAAATTATATACACTTGGATCAAGGAGAGACTTGAGGCAGGGGAGGGGGTTCAATAGTTTTATATGTACATAAAATACGCCTTTGGGCTCACTCCTCTCCTAGTTCCTACTCCTACAGGTAGTTTGTGTCCCCAGAGCTGACACTGTTACCCTCAGCATTACCCATAGAACTTTGGGGGTTTTATGGGTAACTGAGGGATTGTGGGTTCTAATGTTATTGTTTATGAACACCATATCCAGTGTGCTCCCTACAATAGCATTGAACATCAATTAATATTATAAACATAAATTAATAATCAATATCAATTAGTTCTCATGAAGTTATACTTACTGAGAAGATACAGCCAGCATAAAGTTACAAACACTCTCCATATTTGGGATAAACCTTCCCCTCTGCACACTCAGTCCCTGAAGAGAGTGGGCTCCAGCTTGAAGCACAAAGGTACTCAGGCACCAATGTAGGGGACAGTGTGGCTGAAGGGCACTGCCTGCTTCTGGGAAGCCTTTTCTCCCTTCTTGGAGTTCCCACCAAATTTACTTCTGGCTTGATTACTCTGTGCAAGCCAGAGTCTTAGCTATGGGTTACCCCACTGCTGGGCTGAGTTGAACAGTCCAGTCAGCTATTGCATAGGATCCTCACCAGATCTGGTTGTTATGGTCATCAGCCAGGTAGACTCCTGACTCCATGTTGCTAGACCTCTGATGACCCTTCCAACCTTTTGAAGCTCACAAGGTTGTCACTTGATCAATTATGTCCTTGAATACTCAGTCACCTGTAATTAGAAAAGAATAAACACAAGAGAGAGAATAAACATACTATACATTCATGGAAACATAGGACACCACATTTACGGACATTGATGTACCTTCCCCTTCCAGCGGCTCATAGCAGTTTTCCTCATCTGAAAGCTTCCGGAGGCAAGAGAGATCATTTACTTAAACCTGTTGTTTTTGCACTCAGTTCTAGCTCAGCAGCCGATTTTCATTTTCTTTCCATCACCAGGTATTCACTCATGGCCCCTCAGTTATTCATGGCCAGGAAATGGTTCCCTAAAGTTCCACATATTAGATTGGCAGTGTGCAGAGAATATTGTGGATACTCTCTATAACCCACCAGACAGGGCAAACTGGAGCATGCACTAAGAACTGGGCCCTCAGCATCTAGTCCCCCTTGACATTATATACATATGTCTATAAATGCACATATATGTACATATACACACATGACAGTGTATGTATCTATATCTATATCTATATCTATATCTATATCTATATCTATATCTATATCTATATCTATATCTATCTATATCTATGTATCTATATGTCTATATATCTATATACACATTATCTACTCTACTAGAATACAAGCTACCTGAGAATAGGGATCCTTTGAAGCTGTATCTCTAGTGTCTAACACAGTTCCTGGTATACAATAAGGGTTTAATAAAAACTTTGCTGGTTGAAGGATGCAAGACATTATGGTAGTGTGATCACTAAGATTTAGAAACTGATCAGATTTAGAAGTTAACATTTATATGCTGTTTTAAGGTTTAGAAAGTATCTTGTATACATTACCTTGTTTGATGCTCATGAAAACCCTGGAAGGGAGGTGCTATTATTATTCCCATTTTACAGATGGGGAAACTCAAGCGAAAAAAGTGACTTGCCAGGGTCACAGAACTAGTAAGTGCCTGAGACAGGATTCAAACTAAACCTGGCAGTGACTCCACTAAGTCACAATGCCCCCAGTGGGGAGATTAGGTCTAGTGATTGCCTCTTCCTATTTTTATGTGTAGGTTTTTCACAAATTCATTATTTATGTTCCTTCCCTTTTTCCACATACTTTTCTTTTGCTTTAAAATCACCCACAATGATCTGCCAATATAATAATAAATGGTATTTATATAGTGCTTTGATTTTTGCAAAGCATTTTATATATGCAATGTAAGGGGCAGCTAAGTGCAGTGGATAGAGTGCTAGGCCTAGAGTCAGGAAAACCTGAGTTCAAATCTGGCCTCAGATACTTACTAGTTGTGTGACCCTGGGTAAGTCATTTAACCTCAGTTTGCCTCAGTTTCCTCATCTGTAAAATGGGATAATCATAGCACCTACATCCCAGGGTTGTTGTGAGGATCAGATGAGATAATTATTACAAAGCACTTAGCACAGTGCCTGGAACATAGTAAGCACTATATAAATGTCAGATATTATTATGTAATCTCATATGATCCTTATAACAACCCTGTAAAGTACATGCTATTATTCTCCGCATTTTATAGATAGGGAAACTCAGGCTAAAAAAGGGACTTAACCAGGGACACACAACTAGCAAGTGCCTCAGGCAGGATTTGAACTCATGTCTTCCTAACTCAAAACTCAACATTCTATCCCCAGTATGCCACCTAATGTTAATTGTTCATTTTTTTGTCCATTGTAGATAATTTTTTAATCTAGATTTTGATTAATTTTGATTAGAGATAAAAAAGTGTAAAATTTTTCAGGGGAAAATAATGTTAAAATTCTCTGTCAAAAATGTCTTATTTTCCTTCACACCTACCAAGTAACAAATTTCCTTGTTACCTACCTTTCCTACCTACCTTACCTACATTTTCCTACTTATAAACCTGAAGATTTATAGATTGGGTAAAAAAAACCAAACCAATATCATGCCTAGTGAACGTAATCAGTTAAGAAATATTTGTCCTGGTGATATATTTGTCACTTGTTAGTTGAGAATTGCATTCAATCCAGTTGGGAAACATTGTAAGTAGGAGAGGCAAGAAGCCCTTCTCTTCATAAGACACATATACTGAAATGAAATCTCATCACTCTCTCAGTCACTGTGTTTCCTAATTACTTTTTGTTCTAAGTTCAATCCTTTGGTGGCGATGATGGGATTGATAGATGCTTTAAAAAGATGATTACAAGATTTCAAAGGCAAAGAAAATTGAGGGAATATGTTCTCTTCAGTAATAAGCCTCCATGTAGTTTTAGTGGATTTTAATTTACTTATGAAAAATGTCTCAGACAAAATATAGGATTAGAGACAACAGACGATAGCTGTTGAAAAATTGTCAGAATCTATCAAAACTTGATTCTCATGAGCCAGTTTGAGACTTTTGTAGAACAGCAAAGAAATCAATTTTTAAAATATTTAGAATATTTTATTGCAGAGACAATGAAGTTATGGAATATAATCTTTAAAGAGAATTTGCCTTGAAAAACATTACTTTTCATCTTATACAGTGATTAAATCAGCACACACCATGATGATAATTTACTATACTGAAAGCTGTCACCTTGTCATTTTTGTTCTGTAATTTTGGCACTAAAATAGTTGATTTTCATTTTAGGTTTGGCTTCTCTACTTTAGGTCTGCTACCTCCAGAGGGGCAGTAGTGTGTGACAGTCATGTCATCCAAGATTCAAGGTGTTTACTTTCTCTAAAATTCAAGGTGGTAGCTCTCTCTTCAAGCCATTTGCTTATTCATCCAACAAATATTTGTTGAAGACAGGTATTCTGCAAAGCACTGCAGCATATAGAGAGAAAACTAGACATAATCCCTGACCTCAGGAAATTTCCATCCACACAAATAAATATATTAATGGGGATGGACAATTATGCAAATAACTAAAATAAAAGCTCTATGTGATAGGAACCATAAGAGATATACAAAGTTTGGAGTAGTCAGTGGGTTTCCAAATAAGCTTCAAGGCCAATGATAGAGACATCAGACTCCCTAAGCACCATTCACCTATTGGACAGATCATGAAAAGATTTGTGATTTTAATCTTTATCAGTGGACACAAGGAATGAAGAATGAAAGAAAAAGAGTTTAAAAGAGTAGATAAGGAATTTGGCTGCAAAAAGAAATATGTCTAGAATTCTAGTTCAGGAAAATCCCCATAAATCTGGGGAGTTGATAGAAAAGTAGAGGCATTATATTAATTCCTCTTTATCATCAACATCATCACTCCTGGGTCATAGCACCATGTCCCCCTTCTCTTTCAGTTGGAATTATTAACCAAAAATCATTCTAGTTCTTTTTGTATCAAAAATTTGTTTATTAAAAAAGTTACTCTCCAGAATGGTTATAGCATATTAATTTTTTGAACAACCCAGTATGAAGGAAGTAAAATTCCCAAGATCTAGAAATATGTATTTCTTTGACTTGCTAATTTTCAACTCTTTCTTCAACAGCTAATTTAATGGGAATAAATGTAAAGTCTTACACTTAGGTTCAAGAAATCAACTTCACAAGTACAGGATGAAGGAAGTGTGACAGTTCACCTGAGAAAAGTTCTAGTTTTCATGTAGTTCAAGCTCAGTATAAGTCAAGGTTAAAATGTAACTTCTGGTCTGATGCTGGGGGCTGATCCAGAGGGTCAGTCAGTCAATAAACACTTATTAAGCACCTACTATGTGCTAGGCATGGTGCTAAGTGCTAGGGATCCAAAGAAAGGTAAAAAACAGTCCCTGCTTTCAAGAAGCTCATAGTCTAATGGAATCCCTTTAGCCTTCATCCCTTGCCTGGAGTGTTTCAGGAAAACTTCTTAATATAGTCATGTCTAGATTTCCCAAAATGTGGATAATAGTGTTCCCAATACCTGCACAGATACTAAATATACATCCTTATGTCTGCATGAGACAGCCTTTATTTTACCACCACAGCAAATGTCTAAGAATCAAAAGATTCTAAGGAGTCCCTAAAAAAGATACCAGAAATACATGACAATCAAATAGTCTATTAGACCTCCCACAGAAAGTAATACACTTTGAGGGTCCTGCTGAACAAGTAATTCCTTTACCATTACACCTGCACAGTCTGAGTAACTCATATCAGCAGTGGTAAAGATAGCAAGGTCTGTACATTCTAGTCTTCCATGATGGTAAAGATAGCAAGGTCTACATATTCTAGTCTCCCATGATAAAGCTCCAATTTTCTAGCTACAGGAACCATATTGACAATGCTCTTCCTTATCCAAGGAAGGATATCAAGGAAATCTTTTCTCCTCAGGAGGCTGATGCCTGAATTCTCAAGCTTAGAAATTCTCAAACTTGGGAAATTAAAAATTTGAGATCACTTAAAAGATAACTACCAATACTAGAGAAATTCACTTTCAGTCTCTCTTCTCTCAGAATGCATACGAGCATGTCTACCTCTTTATATGCTTCCACAGGAACTCTTACTAATTCTCAGGCAAGGGAATCCTGGGCAAGCAAAATCCATTCTTAGGAACTCTAGCCTCTGACTTGTGCTTAGAAAAGAAAATCTATAGGCAGAAGACAGCTGGGAACTTGAAGTCCACATGCAGCTCACCCATAAGTCATTATTAGTTATTTCTTAGGCAGAGGAGGAGAAAGTGTAAATATCTTTTCCTTCTACCCATTTGCTTTATTCTGGAATAAGGTACAAGGAAAAAGGTGAAGAGGAAATCCCAAAGGGAGTGAAAGCCTGTGCCAGATTGCTTTAAATAGACCAAGAAAGGTTGATTCCTTGGACAAGTCTCTCCCTTGACTCATAAGACTCAGGAATCAGCTTCCACTCCTCTCCTAACTCCCTCCACTGGCATAACAGTGATTACTGTGGTCTCACTGTCAGCCAGTTGTGTTATATTTCACACCTCCCCCAGCATTCTCCACAGATACTCAAAGGGTTGTGTGTGGGGGTCAGGTGGGGGAGGTGTCTCCTTTCTGCCATTAACTCAAGCCCCCGCTAGCTATGTTCTCCCCAATTTTAGGAGTCCAAGCACCCCAGTTCCATTTTGCCACTTAAAAATCAAATTAGCTTTTACAAAAGAATATTTACTATAAAGTTATAACAGGAGTAAAATATGAACTATTTACCCCCAACACTTCAGTGTGAAATCCCCCCAGCCTACCTCATTCTTTGGAGAATTGAGGGGGATGACATTCACAATTTATCTCAGTTCCTATATAGTATTATTCTTACCAAGTTCCAACTCCAAAGTTCCCCTTGGGCTTATATTCTAGGACTCTGGCTTCTCAGGGTTCCCCCTCCAGGTTGTTTGCAACATCTAGCCTGGAATCTTGGGTGGCAAGGTCCCCATGGCTCCAAGCTTCCACATCTCAAGACTCCATATCCTGCTCCCAGCCCATTTCTTTGTTAAATTTTATTTAGTATTTTTTATTTTCCCACAATTACATGTAAAAACAATTTTTAATATTTATTTTAAAAACTTTGAGTTCCAAATTCTCTCTCCCCACCCCCTCATTGAGAAGACTGGCAATTTGATATAGGTTATACCTGTCTAGTCACATAAAACATATTTCCATATTAGTCATTCTGTGAAAGAAAATACAGACCAAAAAAAGCCTCAAGAATGATAAATAAAGTTAAAAAAAAGTATGCTTCCATCTGTATTCAGACATCATTGGTTCTTTCTCTGAGGATGGATAGCGTTTTTCATCATAAATCCTTCAGAGTTGTCATGGATCATTGTATTGCTGAGAATAGCTAAGTCATTCACAGCTGATCATCTTCCATTACTTTGTACACAGTACATTTCACTTTGTATCAGTCCGTGCAAGTCTTGCTCATTCCCAAGCCCATTTTTCAGGATCACTTGGCCTGAGGGAAGAGAAGGGTGGCCCTTAAGCCTTTGTCCCTTACTACATGGTGTCCATGCACTATCTGCCACATGTGAATGAGTCCTTCACTCCTGCAAGCCTCTGCAGGGAGAGTAAGAGAGAGAGAGAGAGAGAGATTGTGCCACACCCAGGTAGATTTAAAGGCCACAGTTCTAGCTTTGTGGCTAATGGAGAGGCTATTCCATGGTGGGGTATACCAGCACAGGAATGAGCCAGTGTTTCTGTCTTGTAGGAGGAGATCCCAAGAATCTCCCATGTGAGTGCTTCCATCTTAAGTGATTTAGATATGCTCCAAACTCCCAATTACACTGGTTATCAGAGGAAGACTCAGCAGGACACTTGTATATATGCCTCTCCTCCATGGGGAGATGCCCCTTAGATGCCTGTGCCTTGTAATTTTTCTAGGCATATTGGAGAAACTCATCAAGGTGACCAGGATTTCCCTTCATTCCTTCTTTTAATATGGCAGCCAAGAAAGCTAATGCAACCTTAGGTTACACTATAAGTGGCACAGCTCCAGGAACATGGAGGTGATACTTTGTCTTGATTAAACCCCCTCTGGAATATTTTGTTCAGTTTTGGATATCATATTTAAATAACATTGAAAAGCTGTAGTACATGCAAAATAGAGTGTCTGGGATAGGAAAGGGTCAAAGTATAGCCTATCTAGCAGAGATATCCTTAGAGTGGTAAGTAAATTCAGAGGTCAATTAACTCATCTTACATGGTACTAGAGAGCACAGATTTCTCTTTAATAAACTCAGAGAGTTAGAAGAAAAAAGGGTCAAAGTGAGGCAATGCCATAGTTGTTGTTGAGTTGTTTTTCAGTCATGACCCCATTTGGGGTTTTCTTGGCAGAGATAGTGAAGTGGTTTGCCATTTCCTTCTTCAGCCCATTTTACAGATGAGGAACTAAAGCAAGTAGTGAAGTGACTTGCCCAGGGTCACACAGCTAGTAAGTGTCTGAGGCCAGATTTGAACTCAGGAAGAGAAGTCTTCCTCCTCCTCCTTCTTTTCTTGATTCCAAGTCCAGTGCTTTATAAACTGCACCATCTAGCTACCATCATGCCAAAGACAATTGGGACAGGAATTAGGGATGGTTAACTTGAACAAGAGAAGGTCAAGGGAATTTAGGAATTTGAAGGGCTGTCATGTAGAAGAGAAATTAACTTTGTTCTGCTTGGTTTCAGAGAGAGAACTAGAAGGAACAGGTGAAAGTTACAGAGAGATAGCTTCAAGCTTGAGAGAAGGAAAAACTTCCTTAATAATAGCTAACATTTATGTAGCAATTTAAGATTTGCAAAGTACTTTACATATCATATTTGTTCCTCACAATAGTCAATAGTAAGATATATGCTATCACAATACTAATTTTACAGATAAGGAAACTGAGTCTGAGAGAAGTTAAGTAACTTTCTCAGGGCAACACAACTAGCAAGTATTTGAGACAGAATTTAAAGTCAGTTTCTTTCTTTCTTGGTAATCAGGGTTAAGTGACTTGCCCAGGGTCATACAGCTAGTAAGTATCTGAAGTCACATTTGAACTCAGGCCCAATGCTCTATCCACTGCTGCCCTTAAAATCACTTTTTTTCTGACTCTAATTCTATCCACTTTATCCACCAAGCACCTACCTGCCTTACAATTGGCGTTACCCTAAAGTGGAATCAGCTGTTTCAAGGAGGTTGTAGGCTTCCTCTCACTAGAAGATAAGAAGCAAAGGCCAGGGGAATATTTGGCAGAGACATTATAGAGGAAATTCTTAATTGGTATTAGTTGAATTGGATGGTTTCAGAGCACACTTCCAATTTTTAGATTCTGTAATAGTCTATCCCTGAACTTAACTATGTCACTTAACATATTAACCTTTGTGATTCATTCTGAATGTTAACTTGGTTTCATCAATCTCCCTTTCCTGGAACCCTGGTTTTGGCTTTGAAGCTTATTTTTTTCCTCTCATAAAATTTGCATATTTGGCTAAGGAGAACTTTTTTCTTCTAACTCTCTGAGTTTATTAAAGAGAAATCTGTGCTCTCTAGTACCATGTAAGATGAGTTAATTGACCTCTGAACTTACTTACCACTCTAAGGATATCTCTGCTAGATAGGCTATCAGTAGAAATTGTCAAGAAGGAATCCTATTAGTCAAGAGGACTGAGTTCTAGTCCTGAGGCTTCTGTCATGAACTTTCTGTGTGTTGCTGAGCAAGCACTTCACCTTGTGAGCATCACTTTCCTCTTTTTGCAAAATGAGTTGGTTGAACTAGATAATCCCTAAGTTTCCTTCCAGATCTAAAATCCTGTGTCTTCAAATGATGGGTCTCTGTTCCTCACTGGAACACTCATTCCTGTGCCTAACTTTTACTCCTCAGAGTAGATGTCTAGTACTTGAACTCTCTAGGAGATGATGAGAGCAGTCATTCCCCTCTCACATTTGTCCTCCATTATTGCACAGTCATCTGTCTACTTCTAAAGCTCTGGATCTAACTTCTTTTATCTCATAGTTTAGATAAAGAATTTCAAGTGTTACTTCTCACAGCAGAACATCATATTGGATTGAAAGTTAAACACAAAATAACTTATTTCATCACAGTACTGTACTTTGAAGAAAAACAAATAAACAAAAAAACCTTCATACACAAAAATCCAAACAAGTATCTGTCATTGTTCCTGCATCAGTGGTTAGCCCAGGGCTCCACTCACCATCCTTGGACACCACTCTTCTCTATGTGTTGTCTTCTTTTATTAGAATATAAGCTGCCTGAGGGCAGGGAATGTCTTTATTTTCTATCTTTGTA